>NW_027185230.1:2647500-4115000 GCF_022577435.1 Embiotoca jacksoni
TTCCCTTTTTATTTCTCCGCCCCCTCCTCTCCCTCACCCCGACCAACACAGAGAGGGAGGGAGGAGGGCCTAATGCAAAAAAAAAAAAAAAAAAAAAAAGTGTGGTCCTGCTCTGCTCTCTGCCCTCCACCAGGAGACCAGAGTGTGAGAGTGAGAGCTGCCAGACATCACACAGAAGCACCGTTAAAAATACATGTATACCACTCCTCATCACTTATTGATGGCCTTTCCTCCCTTTATGTTTATGTGGGGAGAGGCCTCCCCGTGGCCCCGGACAGTGACCCCGACGATCCACCGGGGTGTCCAAGAAACTGCCTGTTCCCTCTAATTGAGCCCTCTTTCAAATGAGACCAGATCACGGACAATGGCCGACATGTATAAGCTGTATGCAGGGATCACTTATAAATAGTACATTATGCTCCGTTCAAGACACAAAATCTGCTTTTTCAGACTCTGAAGAATCAGATTTATAAGGAAATTGATGACGTTAGAAGTAGAGTGGAATTAAAAATGTATTTTTAAATGGTCTGATCACTTAAGTGATCATAATCTTTTTTTACCTATCTAAGCTTCTAGTTTACAAATTTTGAAAATGGCAGAAGATGCCAGAGTGAAACGTCTGCCGTTGTCGAGCACATTTATTTTCTCTATAAATCACAAGTTAGCAGTCGAGTTAATTCACATCCATGTAATCCTTTTCTTGTTTTGCTCTTATTGAATTCATCACGTTGTGTCGACTGCGGATGCCGAGGCAAAAAAAGAGACAAATCTGTGTCAGGATTTTATGGCCGGCTTTTCTATTTCCTTGAATGTCTTTGTGTGGAAGTCCAGGACAGATCAGTGAGAGATTTACTCATTGCTTGAGGTTGTCGTCTGGTCCCAGAGGCATTTGCAAGGCTGGTTGGCCGGTGGGGGTCCGAGCCCCGGGCTGTTTTGTTTTTTTTCTTTTTTTTTTCCTTTTCTTTTTTTTTTCTCTCACCATGTCGTCTGACCAAAGCGGCTGCTGAGAGAGCAGTGTGGCAGGCGGCGAAGCCTGCCGTTACACAACAAGGTATTGATTGAATAATCTGTCATCTGATAGTAATGTGGCTTACACCAGCCCCCTGCTGTGAGCTGTACAGCCTCCCTAGCAAAACGGGACACAAATTATATCAAAAGAAAATCAGGAGTTACCTTGTTAATGAATGAGCTGTGTTGTGATCTTAATTTCTGGTGTGTTTTTGTAACATCCAGATTCTAAAATTGTATTATATTTCTTGACAGAGCGACCGTGTCCTCTGTTTTTTTGAGGGAGTAAAGCACATGCTGTTTTCAGGGCAGTTTAACAAACAACTTTTTGGACACCAACTGAAATGTATCTTTAGCACCAAATTGGCCTTTTGAAGCACCAATGTTAGCACAGAATGCTAATCCTCATCTTTGATTTTGTATTTCCTCGGTAAAATAGCTCATTTTATAATATTTTTGGGGCAAAGTAAGCCTACTTATACAGCTCGTGTGTTTAGACTAAATTAATCAATTATCATAATTTGTCATTTGATATGTGACTTACATTGTTAAATGAGAAATTGTATTCGAGAGACATTTTTTGTTTTTCATATCTATTTTCATAGATTATTGATTTAAATACTGAAATTTGGGCATCATATTTATTATTAAAAAAAAATCCAAAACATTTCCGTGCAGCCAGCATTATCAGGTAATGCTATTGTTTAAAAAAAAAAAATAGACCAACGCTGCGAGGGACACAACGTGTACTGCTTAAAAATGTAATTTTAGTTTTTAGCACAGTTGTAGATGTCGACGATATTTTGAAAGCATGTTCCATAATTCTGAAAGAATATCTAGCTTTCTTGTCACTTTATGGTATTTTATTCAACAAATATTTATTTCAATAAAAATCTTTAATATAATTACTGAACAGAAACAGTAAAAAAAAAATTTAAAAAATTGCCTAATTAGTTAACAGAATAGTGATTAGGCTTGTGGCCCCCTGATGATGGCCCTTGTATTTTCAGTATTGTTGAACTGAATGAGCTCAGTGTTGGTGGCGACATTCCCAGAAAAAATCCTAACTCGAGCAACAGGCTCGCTCTTCACATTCACTTGTGTGTGAGACAGTATACTTTTTTTTTGTGACTTGTGCTAACATTGTGAGTAAACAGTTATGACGGCCAAATAAACAAAGATCATTGACTGGACGATGAAACTTCAAAAGCAAGTGTGAATTCAAAAAAAAAAAAAAAAAAAAAAATGTTATGGCACGTTGTTTGGATATCTGAGGAGTGAGGTCCAAAAACAAAGCTGCAATGACTGCTTTTCACCATAGGTGCCGCCAGAGAAGAAATTTGCTTTAACCACTATAAATATGTAACACTATGAAAAAAAAAAAAGTTGCCAATTTAGCTTATGTGGTGATTTCTTAGCTTTGTGTACCGAAAACGAATTTCTTCCTGTTCAGCAAACATTGCTTAGTCAGCCTTAATGTTAGTTATCCTATGTACCGTAGCGATGGCGGGTAGCTACGTGTGCCAGACAAAGCTGACTGTAATGAACGGAGCGTTTGTCGTGATACATTTGATCCAAAGTCATAAAAGCCTACATCTGTGACGCATTAAGACGGTCTTGTAGTTTTTGTGTCGCCCATCATTTTTATGGACGTTACATTGAAGTCTTTGTGGTTTAACGGATGCCTGAACGGGTCATCTTCCAACTACCACGTGCTTGATTTCAGTCCGTCTTCGGGGATATTCCCTTTCCCCTGCAGGCCAGTGTAAATGTAAGAATAAGAGGTTTCAGGTAGGTGTGTGTGTGTGCGTGTGTGTGTGTGCGTGTGTGCGTGTGCGTGTGTGTGTGTGTGTGTGCATGTGCGTGGCAGCAGCAGCAGCAGCAGCAGCAGCCCCACCTCCTTTCTTCCCCTCGTCTATCCCCAGTTCTCTCTCGCCTCTCCTCTGCTGTCTTCCTCCCTAACCCTCCTTGTGATCCGAGAGGAAAGCTTTCATTATTTGCCGAGATTGGGATGTCAATCCCAGCGCCCCTGACCCGAGTTTGTAGTTCTCCCCCGTCATATTGAGGAAATGATTAGTGGGGTTATCTCCCCCTCCACTCCGCGAGGAGGCTTTCATTCCTCCTCGCGGCCCCCCGTACCTCCAGGCAAGGAGCGGATCTCTAACCGGGAGGCTGCTGCTCTCCTTTCACTCCTTCACACTCCCCCTCTTACGCTTGCTGATACTTCATCATGTAGCTCATCTCTCTAAACGCCTCTGTTCATTGCTGAGTCAGATTCATTTTAACGCTCACCTCCCTTTTCTCCTCGTCTGCTCCCTCATCCTCAGCTGCTGGGCCAGAGGAATTCAGTGAGGTGAAGGAAGTTGGGTGACTTTTTAAATGTAGATTCGGGTATAAAAGAGAATAAATATTGGGAATAATGAGGATTGGCTGGGGTCAGTACCTATATTTGTCCTACTTGTCTCCGCCTGCTGCTTTAAATTCAGCAAATGTAAAATATCACTGTAGCCTATTTACATTTTGTTTACTAGAAGTTAAAACAGACTGCCATATTTTAAAAATACTGAAATGCGTATTTTTGTTTCTCATTTATTTTGCTTTAAATGTTTTTTTATGTATATAAGAAAAGCCTTTTATTATTATTTTTTTGTATCATCTTATTAAGAGAGGGGGGGGGAACAGGCCTGAATGTGGAAGAAAAAAATCTTTGTCTTGGGTTCTTTAAAAAAAAAAAAAAAGGAAAGTTAAACACTTTGTTTGGAGGAATACACAGGAGGATCTGTGTGTAATAAAGTGGTTTTGCTTTGTTTTGAAACACTTGTGTGCTATGATGGCTTCAAAGGTTACTCCGAAATGACCTAAATGTAACTTATGTGAGATATAGAGCCTATACAGGCATGTGGGAATACATCTATGTAATTTCTTATCTGACTATAAGAGCAGATAATAGCCCATGTGAAAGCACATTTCGCTTATGCACACGAAATTAGTTCTTTTCGTTTATGGCCATTGTTGGAGGGGAAAAAGCTGCAAAATAGGCCATGCATTTCTTGAACATTTTAATTGATCTATTTTTCATCTTCCCCCGCGGATTTTTTTCTTAAACAAAACGCTGGCAGTGCATTGGAACCGTCTTAATGCAAGCTGCAGATGTGCCTCATTGGTCCTCTGAAAGGAAGAAAAGGAAATATAAAAGCTTTCACACGCGAGCACAATGCAAATTACGCTTTGATTTACTCTTAATTTCATCAAAAGGTTGTTGTGGTTTTTTTGTTTAGTTATTTTTTTTCTTTTGAATTATTATTATTATTATTAGGAGTCCACGGGATTAAGCAGAGTCACTGATCCTCTGGGTCTAAGCCTTTTCTTTTCTTTTTTTTCTTTTTTTTTGTCTGTCGGGAGCTCAACGAGACTCCATCCGCACTTCATTAACCCTGAGCCGGGGACAATCCACGGTAAGAGCCGGGGGATTTACCACCAGCCTTTCACATGCAAAGAAAATACAAAAAAAAAATCTACGAGTCATCCAACAGGACGCACGAGGGCCTTATATAATCAGCTGTGCACTTTGCAAGTATAACTCCCTTTACATAAAAAGGGCCGTCGTTAACTGAATCGGTCACGGGTCCTCATGATGGGACTATAATCATCTTTTGGCAAGTTGGGAGGTGATTTTTTTATTTTTTTTTTTTTCCCTTCTTCACTTTCCCAGTGCTTCAAACCTGCCGGCTCGGCTAACTGTAATTTTAATGCAATTTTACGCATCATAAAAGCGCAAGTTATCAGGCCGTCAGTCTGATATCTCACGGCGTGGTCAGCCACTAAGTGGAGGCCCCACATAACAGGTGCCATGCGTGGATGACAGCAGGGGTAGCTGGCTATCAAACCCATTATCGACTTTCAATTAAAACCTATTAAAGTCTTTTGTCTAATCGTTAACATCCTACACGCCAAGTCTTGTCCGTCAGCCTGAACTCCTTTAACCCCCAACGCGCCACGGCCGAATAACTTGGGTCCGCACAGACATGGAGAGGGGGAGAGCGAGGCTGGTGCACGGGTGGCTGGTTGAAAAATTTGTATGGAGGGGGGTTGGTGGCGGTGGTGGAGCCGCTGACCAGCTGTCCCCACGCTGATCCCCGGTCTGCAGTCAGCTCCAGCCCGGTCACCAGCTGTTGGAGCCGTTTGGCAGAGGAGCACACATCCAGCACCCTCAAGGAAAGAGAAGGATGGAAACAATCAATTTCCAAATGGGGATCATTTAAGGCACTTAAACAATTGCGCACATGACATTAATATTTTATCTCCTGCATTGTTTATGGAAAACGAATTGGAGTTGCTGCTGTTAATTTAGGAAAGTGGGAATAGGGAGAGGGGGAGGGGTGACAGGAGACTGTGGCTCCATTTTGGACAGAACACCCTTCTGCTTTGTTGGCCTCTCTCTAAAGACATTAGCTGGAATTGATCTTTGATTGCACTTTTAAACATGTGTGTGTGTGTGTGTGTGTGTGTGTGTGTGTGTGTGTGTGTGTGTGTGTGTGTGTGTGTGTCAGAGAGAGAAATAGGGGGGTTAATCGTGCATGCGCTACGTGTGCGCGCTTCTGTCAATTTCCAATCAAACCATTTCCACCACTTTGCAATCAAAACTGCGCGCACGAAAAGACAAAATAAACGAAGGTGGAATCAAAATTTAATAAGCAGCCTAATAAGGGCAAATATTTTTGTAATTAACACAGAATCACATTAACATTTGTCCACATGTCGTTCTGCAGATTTTTTGAAAAGGTTAAGAAAAGGGATGTTAAAGCACGTGCTCCACTGCTCCCCACTACGTCTCAACATTAAACAAATTAAATCAACGACACGAAACTAAACACAGAAGGGAAGTAGTTTGAGAGACATCTTCAAATTCAATCAAACACGTTTGTCTCGTAAGAACCTGCGAACCCCTTCTTATTTTGAATGTTTGAAAGTGCACCATGCATCTCCTCAACCTTTACTCAAAGACAGACATTTGTTCAAATCTCTTCCTCGTAAAAAAACAAAACAAAGTTTTAACAAAATATCAAGCTGTCAATTCAAGCTTTTTCCTCTTTCAATTATTATTTTGGTTTGGTTAGATACAACAGGCTTTTACTTTGGTTGGACACGAGCTTTTATTTTGGTATCAAACTGTCACATTTAAAAAAAAAAAAAAAATGTCTACAGCTCTACATTAAATTATTTAGCTTTTACGTCGAAATCATGTTAAACGAAGGCCATCTGTTTCCTAAAGTTATGTGTGAGTGCTGAAAATGACCTTGAAATCTGTTGCTTCATTAAAAAAATAGTGCAACAGCCCGCAGCTTCGAGCTGCTTTCCTATTGGTTGCATTAGACGACCAGTTGTTGCAGCCATTATGTCCACCTCTGAAGAACTCCAGCCTCAATGTCCACGTGTTGACATACTCCAGCAGCCACGTGATTAAACGAAAGACTTTTATTTCCACATTTATAAAAGTAATTCTCTTTTACATCAAATCCCCCCCCTTTTTCTCAGTTCAACTTCTGCTGTGAATTTCACCAACAAAAAAAAAAAATGAACTTCACGAAATGGGGAGAAAATTTTGGGGAAGTTAGAGGAACGAAAAATAAAAAAAATAAAAATCAAATAAAAAAAAAAAAAAACGATCCAGGAAATATACGAGAACCACTCCACAAGTTTGATATCTGCAATATACATTTTCACCAAAGGAGAGTATAACAATTAAGGGTTATCACGGCTTCATATGAAATAACAGAAGTAATGCACAACGTCTGTTCAAATACATCGAAATCAACACGCAGCTTGACCTGTGCACGCGGACCCGAGTCCAGTTTGGTTATCGAAAAAATACAAAATTAACCACTCACGTGATTGCCTCCCCGATGTCCCGCTCTGTGGGATAAAACTGCTTTTTTATTTTTTTTTTTATAAATGACTTGACAATTTTACTAAAACTGCAACTAAGAACAAGAAAAAGACTTTATATAGATTTATTTCTTTCCTCTCGTGTGTGTCCCTATAGGTGGGTCCAGGCAGGTAGTCCATCCTCTCGCACACAATATGTTTTTTGTTTTTTTTAAATGATTTCCTTTTTTTTTAATTATTATTATTCCTCTGACTCACTCGCCTGTATAGTTTCTGATGGCTAATCTAGCCTATTAAGTTAAAGTGGATCACCGTGGTCTGAAAAAGACACACTAACAGATCAAACAAACAACCAAAAAGTTTCTTTTTAAAATCAGTCTCTTTCGGTTAAAATGCAAAATATTCTTATGTACAGGTTTAGGACTGCAGATCAGCTTGTTCGTCATCAATGACAGATTTACAAAATAAAAATAAATAAAACAAACCAAAACAAAAAAAAAGCTGAACTCGTTGCTCCTTTGGATCCTACATTGTATTAAAATCACACGAAAGGCTGTTCGTTTCCGCTTTTGCCACTTCATGAACGCCCATAATAATAATAATAATAATAATAATAATAATAATAATAATAATGCCAATAGAAGGTGTAATTGGCATTGTACTGTAGGTCAAAGTGCCACCAACAATTAGAGTCAATCTGTTGGGAAAAACACTGAATACTGAAACTGGGTTTAAATAAATACATAAGTTAGATGCTCTGATTCATATTGAAAAATAAATAAGTTATAAATAAAGCTCCTGCCGACCTCCCCTCCCACCCCTCAACACAAAAAGAAAAAAAAAACCTCTAATTAGACAGTTGGAGTCTCCGTCTCAGCTTCGTCCACCGGGGTCATCACATGGTGTTCATCTTTTTTTTGTTTCCTTTTTCTTCTTCGTCGTCGTCGTCGTCACGTTTTTTTTTTTTTTAATCTTTTCTGTCTTTGTGTTATTTATTCTAACGAGTCCCAAGCTGCCAGCAAAAAAACAACAACAACAAAAAAAAAACACCTCAGTCGTGTCCGGCTCACCGCTGCTGCGTCGGCCGGGGGAGCACGCCGGCCATTGGGGGCAGCGGGGGCGGCGGCTCGCTGCCCCCCTGCAGTCCGTGCAGCAGGATCCGCGGCACCAGGGGTCTCTGCAGGGCCGGCGGCGGCGCCGTGGGGCCTCTGTACAGGTAGAGGGCCGCTCCGGGGTCCAGGTTGGACACCAGACTCTGCGGGTAGAAGTACGGGGATGGGAACATCCTCTGCAAGGCGGAGTAGTTCCCTGCTTCCGCCAGCAGCTCCAGTCCCACCGCCGTCTGCCTCTTCCACTTTGTCCTGCAGGAGATAAATGCGGCTTTACCCTGGAGCATATGCAGATCTATAAATTCTTGCAGTGTTTGACACGCTAAAATATCCAGCATCTGTTTACCTGGGATCCAATTAGAAGTTTTATTTTTTTTCCCCCTCTTTAAATCACCGAAATCTCCAACCTGCCACTTGTATTCACACCCACATGTCTGTTAGACTGCCAGTGTGCACTCCATGCAGGTGAATAATTCATAATAAAGATAATTGAGTAGATATAGTAGTTTGTTTGAATTATTAATATGCACACATGCAATGATGCATTATTCACACTCCAAAGTGTTGTGTTTTTTATATTTATTTATGTCATTTAGCTGCCGCAGAGTCAGAACTGGAGACAAATACATGCTGAAGTAATTCAACCGAAAACAGTTTTTTTACAAGACGGTTTCTCTGGTTAGATTATTTACAACAACAAACAAAAAAAAAAACCTGACACTTCCGCTTCCAACTATTTACAGGGTCATGTGACTTTAATTGTAATTGACTTTAAAAAAAAAAGTTATAAAAAAAAGTCATCTGATTGCATGAAGATGCTGAACATTAAAGAAATAAACTCAAAGCTGACAGGAGTGCCAGCCCTACAATAAAAAGGATTAGGGTTGGTGGAAGGAAAAATATGCCTCTATAATTTGATCTTTTTCTTTTTTCTTAAGAGCTCAAAATCCAAATCAAATAAATGATGTTAAAAAAATTTAAAAGTGAAAATCACACCACAGGGGTGATGTCAATCATATTGGCTACTGGAAATGTTCTTTGTGACCTGTGTTAGCTGAAATTAATCAGAAACGATTTTGATATTATAATTTAACTGTTGAAAAAACGAATTTCATCAACATAACTGGTTCCACATCATCAAGTATGTCCATTCATTGTTATGTCTTCTACAATTGAAGTTCTTTGGGTGGATGCTGCTGTTGGACAAACTTTTAAGAATTAACTGTAATGTTTTTTTTTTTCCATCTATAAGAACCGAACTATAAATCAATTAATTAAGAAAATAAAATGGCAGATTAATCAATACTCAAAACGGCAGGGACTCGTATGACGTTAACTCATTCCACCTTTGGGTGATGCTGAAAGGAAAACAAGGCGGACAGGGGTCATGAGCCATCCGTGAGAAACCTCACCCCCCCCCCCCCCCACACCCCCACTTCTCTCCCTCCCTCCCTCCCCCCGCCCGCCCGCCCGCCCTCCCTCCTAAGAAGCAGCAGCAGCAGCGTCCTTACCTCCGGTTCTGGTACCAGGTCTTGACCTGCGTGTCGGTGAGGTTGAGGGAGGCAGCCAGCTCCATGCGGTCCTGGACGCTCAGGTACTTCTGCCGCTCGAAGCTGCGCTCCAGCTGGGCCAGCTGGTGGTCTGTGAAGGCCGTCCGGGCCTTCCTGGGCTTCTTCAGCCGGACCTGAGGGCTGTCTCGACTGCTGGAGATCTCCCTGTCTCCCTCCTCTTTCACTGGAGGACGGAAATCACGCCGGAAAAAAAAAACACAAAACAAAAGAGAAGAGGGTTAAAACCGGAGCCAAGGCCTCTCATAGTGTTGACTGTAACCTCCACAGGGAGGGAAATAAATCTGTGCAGCAGCATCCTACAAGGCACACAACTATTAGTGAAATAAAAAAAAATAAAAAAAAATTGTAAATAATAAAAAGAGAATGATTCTAGTCGTGTACCATTTTATTAATGTTAAGATCCTTTCTATAATGTAGTAGAAATTCGATAAAAGAAAACGATATGTACTAAAATATTGGATGAAGGCAAAACTGGATTTTCATAACTTCGGAGTTTTTTTGTTTTTTTTATGTATATATTGGGAAACACTTTGAGCTGAATGTCATGTGAGATGTGCTTAAAAAAAACAACTAAAAATTCGTGTTCTCTCCTTCAAAGACGCGACTAAGCCAGAATTGTTACTTTGTTACTTATATGGCGTTTTATTTTTTAAATGTAATTTTAGTACGTTTACCGTCAGTATGAAAGGTCCCCCCCCCTCCCCCCCACCTCTCATACTGACGTTCCCCGTTGTTCTCCCCCCCGAACCACAGAAAATAAAGCCGGAAGTTTTATTTTGAATTATTTTTAAAAAAAATCACTGCTTGAACAGCTGCTTCCAAAGCGTAGTTAATTTTGAAGAAACTGTCAAAAAAAAAAAGAAGCTTTAAACATTTATTTTTTAAAGGGATTTAAAAATCACGTGTGATATATATATATATATTTTACCAGCATGCTGTGTTTTCTAACTTTCTGTGCAGAGTGTGAAATGGAGACAGTGCCTATAGGCTGTATGGGGTGTGTTTGATTTGGCCTTAAATTGTTATGAAAAGCTCTTCCAATATTCGCGCTTCCAATCTGATATTCTTCCCTTCAGCCTTTGTTCTTTTGCACCGCGGTGTCGTGTCAGGGCGAGCATTGATATACAGTACTTCTCCGAGAGAGAGAAAGAGAGAGACAGAGAGAACGACAACAAGAAAAAAAAACACGCACACAAAAAAAAAAAAAAAAAACCAGAACGAAAAGAAAAAGAGCGAGGAAGCGAGCGAGGAAGCGAGAGATCTTTGGTACTTGAATAGTTGAGTCGTCTCAAGAAGCACAATAATCCGCCTAATTGAGCCACAAGGGAAGGACGAGCCTTTCAACCGCGACCGGAGGAACTTCACAGGACCGTGGAAATGAGTGGAAATGAGGAGCCGGGCGGCCCGGCGCGGCTACAAATCTGATTAGCGCCGAGGACAAATTGCATCAAATCCCTGCTATATTACAGGAGGTGCGTTTCGTGGAAATCAAAGTTGCCGTGCAGGCGCTCCGTGGGCCCTGCGGCTCCCTCCATCAATCAGCGCGTCGATAAGCATCTCCATCCACCCGGTGACACGGCGCGAGCGCGCGGACACACGCGCGTACACAAACGGGATTTTGTTGAAGAAATTGATGACGCGGGACCGCATCGGTGTGTATCGATATCTTCGAGGAACAGCGAATTAGAAATTTTAAAAAAATATATACACAACTACAAATAAATATAACAACGACATATATGGGCTACCTGATGTATGAACAACAACATTAATATCAATAGGGATAATCATTATATTCTGGTGAATTAAGTTTGATGTTATTTCCCTTAGTCTACTGCGCTCGTGCTATTCCAGGCACCGCTTCATTAAACTGTCAATGGAGGTGACATGTCTGTTATGGCTGACATGATTGGAAACAGAGAGGCCCTTGATGGCATTTATCTGGAGGCGACCCTGTCATCTCCTCCACTCGTGGCTCCCTGACATCAACAGATGCTTTCTGGATATTCTGCTTAATCCAAAAGCTTGAAACGGACCAGGCGCGCGTGCAGACAGCCGCTGATTTATTATTTATTTTTTTAAATTAATAACTTCATGAAAATAAACTCATTCAGCCTGTCACCGTCCCGGGACACATCTGTATGTTGTCACCACCGCGAAGAGGTCGATCTTTGTTTATTGATGGCTTCCGGTGTCCTGATACTAATCACAGTGTCAGTTTAATGATGCGCCTGTTTTCCACAACATATTATTTTTGACAGTAAAACCACCAATTATTAGAAATTAATTTAACATCCATTTAAAATAATATATTTCAGTTATATCTATAGTTAATTCTTGTTTTTATAATTACTAATCAGTGCAGTAAAACACTTAAATATTTAGGATAGCATAAAATGAATGTTGTTGTTGCAACTTAATGCCCATTTTTCCACATTGCACCCCAAATTTTATATCAGACCTCTCCATGACCCCTTTATTTTATTTATTATTTAATCATTATTTAATGAGCTCTGTTCAAAGAAACAGTTTTAAAATGAGTTCTAAAGCCCCCGAAAAACAAATAACATAAGGCGAGCAGCAGCCGAGCAACAAAATGTAGTCTTAAAATGGTGAATAATATATTGTAATAATATATTCTGTAAAGTCCCAAACGACACAGCACTTCATACAGCAACAATAATTCTGAATAAATCATATTTTTGTGAGGAAGTCTAGTGAGCACAACCGGGCCAAATCAGTGTCAGCTTATCTCTCCAAGCCTCCTGACTGTGGCTCCAGCAGGCAGCCTGCCATCCTTACCTTTATATTCACTGTCTGACGACGAGTTGCTGTGGATTTTCTCCATAAAGTCGTCCGCTATCTTCGAGGCCAGCCTCCCCACCTCCTGAGTCGGCTGTCCATTGCTGGAGTAGGGCGCGCAGGCAGCCAGAGGCTTACAGTCCGCGAGAATATCTCTGATGAGGAACGACGAGGTCACGGTCCTCTGCTGTGACCCCGCCGATATCTGCGCATGCTGGAGGTGCGGCGGCAGGCCAACGCCGTGACCTTGCCTCTGGGCTACCTCCTCCACGCACTCCCTCCTCGGCGACGGAGGCGACGAGCAGCCGCTCTCCACGTCGGATCTCGGGCTGAACTCGAGAGGCGAGCGGCACTCCCCCACCAGGCTGTCCCCTTTGGACACCGGACTTCCCGGCCTGTGGGACAGCAGCGAGTCGATGCCAAAACTGGACCCATTGGCGGACGCCTCCATTGTCTTGATGAGGCCTCCTCAAACTACCATTTGGTATTCAGGACAAGTTTTATTTTCAGGGAGGAACGGGGGTTGTTTCAGTCTGATCCAGAAGAGGAGAAATGACCCCCTCCCTGCACCAACACAAATGTTTTAGAGACGCTACAAATGAAGATTATTCATCCGCTATTTCCAGTTACCTCTTTGGGTCTGTATAGACAAAATAGTTCCAGGCTAAGCTGCGTTACAACAAGCGTCCATGCGTCCGATTTTCTTCTTTTTGACAAGTCAACAAAAAAAAAAAAAGAAAAAAAAAAAAAAAGAGGAGTCCTCCTGAAATCAATGCTGGAGTCACAGTCGGTTCTTTTGGCTTCCTTCAGGATCAACTCCGACTTCAGGGAAGATGAGCCAGCTCCTGCTCAAATGATCTCACCTGCAGGACACGGAAAGACCCAGAAATAAAGACTATTTCTGGAAATGTTGGAGCAGCAGCGGCGGCGCATCGGTGTCTTCGGGAAAATGCGTTTCAGCACCATGGACAGGTGCAGACGCGTCAGACCTGAGACGGGACCGGAGGGGGGGTTTCAGGGCAGCAGCTCGTCATGTGGCCACACAGGAAAACTGCTCGCATTCCTTGAAGGGGAACAACAAAACCTTTTAAAAACACGAAGTAGAGAGAGAGAGAGGGGGCGAGAGAGGAAAAAGAGTCCGAGAGCTGCAGCAGGAAAAGACGGCAGTAAAAGAGGAAGAAGCGGAACGAGGCGATGCGCGCCGCACAAGCAAAAAAAAAAAAAAAAAAAAGGAAAGGTAAACTGGGTTAAGTAGTCACAACTGGCAAGTAAAGGGACGAGATGTGATCGGGGTGGGAGGGAATCCCAAAAAATTGAACTTGAGGAAAAGTCAGGAGCTAGGTTTTAAGAGCGCCTCGTCCACGTGAGTCCCCTGTGACAAGCCTTCATTGGTTGAGGGGAGCTGGAAGTGGACCTCCCTACACGCCCACTCTCCCTCCCCTCCTGCCTCTCCCATCCTCTCCTCCCTGGCTCATCCTCACTTTGATAAAAGAGACACTGAATTCATCAGGAGACTCAGATCCAACTGTTTACAGGCAATTTTCACACTGTTTGCTTTCATTACATCATTGATGAGGCTTATAATGGGGTTATTATGTGGATCGGCGCGCTGTTTTTCTTCTCGACTCCCTTTCTTTCACTGTATTTGTTTCCCACCTCCGCCGCTATACAGATTTTTACTCAACGCTTTAGATTTCAGCCTCATCACTGACTTGACTCTTATTTAGTTTTGATTAATTTATCAGATTATTTGTGTTTCGATAGGGATTTGTTTTTTAGGCTACAAGACGGCGAAAAATATAATAATTATTGTTATTGTATTTTAATATTTATTTCAAAGGACTGTTTTCTTTATTTTGCTATTTTATTTTTTTTATCATTCAATATGTTTCCTTTTGTGTTTAATTTTAGTTAAAAATGTCACCTTTAAAATCCCATATACAGTCTTTGTAGATCCATCTTGTCCACTGACAATATTATTTTTTTTTACCTTTTAAATAACAAAAATATATTTTCAGACGAAATTACATATAATATAATAAAAAGTTTTTTTTTCTCTTGGGAAGAAACAACATCTTGCCGTTGAACACTATTCATTGGGAACATATTAACTATCTAATAGTCCTTGGTAATTGTACACAAAGTCCAAACAGCGTGACGCAGAACTTCAAGGCGCGTGAAATGCCATTGTGCGGACTTTGAGCTCTATCCCGCACAACAGTTTGCCCCGCGTGACGGCCTCGACAGCCCCTAATAATCTAACTAACCCCCCTCCCATCATCATCGACACCCCCACACCTCCTCTTCTTCTTCCACCCCATGTGACCACCAGATTGGAGGCGCGCGTCGGTCTCAGACACCGGCAGGTTAGTGAATCCGCTCCCCGCTCCCATGGGGTCCCATCACGGCTGCAAGCTGTCACATGAGGCGGGGACAACACAGATATAAGGCAACACACACCCACCCTGACTTAGCTGTTTCTTTCTCCTCTGCTGGTGCATGAAAAGGAGCTGTGGTTTGATGCTTTCTCTCACAGGTTTTTTTTTGTCTTCCTCTCTTTATCCTCACTGCGTCCACAGGCTCCAGTAATGTTGCAGTGAATTAATCATAAGGTGATTAAACTGACTTCTTCCTCTATTCTGGTCATCGTATGGCCTTTCAAACTTAGAGAAGCTTTAATTATTCTGATTTGTTTCTTAAAAGACCCCCAATGTTCTCATTCACTTAATTTATTTTCAATTGTTTATCTGTCTGCACTTTGTCCATCAAAATGTAGCATAAATAAAGTGGGTCATTTTTAGATTAAAAAAGTTTACAGCTTTGTTTACTCCCAAATCAACTAAGAGGTAGTTTAAAAATTAAAATAAAATAGATTTTGTATTAATTGTAAAGGGTTGCACGCTGACCAACCAGATTTGAGAACAAGGTTGTTGTTTTTTCATTACAAATACTTTAGCTGCAACTATGGATCAATTTGATCATTGTTAACCTGTCTCTTATTTTTTTGATAATAACTTCATCTTTAAAATTTTAAGAAAAAAGTGAAAAATTGCCATCACAAGTTCTCAGAAATGAAATATTTAATTTACAACAACATAGAATTGAGAAAAACTGTAAATCCTCCCATTTGCAGAACTAGATATAAATGTTTGGCTAATTAAAACATTTTGATTTAAAAATTAAAATTCTCTGGCCACTAATATCAAATACGCAATGATGTGTTTAAAATATGTCTTTTGAAATTGCATTTTAAAATTATAAGCTTTTTTCGTGAAGTTTATAAACCCTTAAAATGTGTTTTCTGGCAGAAGACAGTGCAGCTAGACTGAAACTGTCTGTGTGTAGTGTAGATAGTATAGTATAGTGTAGTGTAATGATTTAGCTCATACTGCTGCTGGTTTTGAACACAAGTGTTGCTCTGGTCAAGCAAGCTCCATTTTTTTTTTTTTTTTTTTTTTTTTTTTCAGGAAGTGGTCAGAATTTGAGGGCCAGTGCAACTGTTACCCTGGTGATAACATACACACACACACACACACACACACACACACACACACACCATACACATTGTGGAAAGACGTTATTGATCAATGTTAAAGAGAGGAAACGGATGTTTTCAGGAAATAGACCGTGATCGGTCAGTTGCTGCCTCCTCACCGCTCACCTGGTTAAATCATACTTTATAATTGAGCCAGTCTAAACAGCCGCTCACCTTCCCCTCACATTTGTAGCAAAAACAAAGTTGCCACCCTTGGGCCATTTCAGTGAAGAGTAGACTGTTTTTCCTCTGACTTGAGATGACAGCTGTAATATTTAATTTAATCTAAGTTTTCAACACCAATACTGATAGCTTATTAAAATTCTATTCTGATCCGGCTACTTGTCTTTTAATATGTGCAGAAGTATCAATAATATAAAGCCCAAAACAAAATAAACTGGCACCAAGTGCAGTTTCATCGTAGTGGTGTATACACTGACCTGTCAGTGTTAATAATCCACCTGCAGACATGTGCTTTATTTTGTTTTGTTTTTCCTCTCTGCATTATTGGAATCCTGTCCATAAGCTTTACTACTAATAATGCCTGCTGGGCCTCCTCAGCTTTCCAGGCTTTTGTGAAGAGGGAAAAAAAAAAAGAAGAAAACATTGTGCTACATTTTATTTACTTGCTCAATTGAGCAGGCGTGTTAAATATGTATCTAGATATGTTTTGTAAAAATGTGTGTCGCCTTTGAATAAACTTTGGCATCTCTATCGTTTTGGAACACGGAGTAAAGCGTGTCTTTCGAGGGGGATGTATGTTAAAAAGATGACTCCTCTCAACAAACAAACAGCATTAAAAAAAAAAGAAAAAGAAAAAAAGGCAAGAGAAAAAAAGAAAAAGAGGAAAGGCGCTTGCTCTGGAGCTGCTGCTGCACCTCGGACCAGTCAGGGATGCAAATGATGCACCTGAACGCTATCAGGTACTGGAGTTGACAGAAAATAATGAGAACCCGCTGAATCTTTTATAAGGTTAACACTCACATTTCCCAGTCAGCTGTCACACAAGAAAGAATTTAGCACATGCATGCGGGCGAAATAAACCTTCATCGTCTCATTAATGCTGACAGGGCCCTGGACCGGCAGCTCCCAGCGCCAGCGCCGCCACCACCTTCGTTTTGTGTCGGTAATTTGCAGCGGAGACAGACCCTCTTCTCTCCTGGAGAGAAAGGAGGAGGAGGAGGAGGGAGATATTACGGAGGATAGCAGGAGTAAGAGGGGGAATGGTTGAGGATCGTGGAGCGAGTGCAGAAGAAAAGAGGGAGGGAGGGAAGGTGGGCCTGGGGGGGGAGGGAGGGTAGAAAGATGGCTAGCGCACCAGGAGTCTGATTCTCTCCTAATTGGAAGCATTGGGCATTGTCAACGGAGAATCTTCAGCTGCTCACTGACAGGTAGAGCCGTCAGAATGATAGCCCACTTGTCAGCGCAAAAGACCAATAAAAACAAACCACTTTTGATTTAATTGGAGGCCTAACCATGGTGTGTGTGTGTGTGCGCGTGCGTGAAGTAGAAATCGAGTGTGTGTGTGTTGCCTGCAGGGCCCGGGCCGTGGGGAGGTGGGGAGGAGGTGTGAGGAAGAGTGCGGGCATTTGTGTCTGTGTGTGTGTGTGAAGGAAATCATCACTCCAGCCATCAACGTGCTCACCCTGCCTCCATCTTGGCCATCAAGTCCTCGATCTCATCCGCCTTTTTTTTTTTTTTTTTTTTTTTTTTTACTGGGGGGCGGGGTTCACCGGGGGCCCCAAGGTGGGAGGGTTTCAGGAGAAGCAGGTTTTGATTCAGTCCCAGGAGGAGGAGGGCCTTCGTGAGCAGCAACATCAGAGCAAAAAAAAAAAAAAAAAATACATTTTCCCCCTCTTCTTCATTCTTCACCACCTTCTTCATCCTCTTCCTCCCTCATCAGACTTGGGTTCAGTGCAGGATGAGCAATGTTTGACATTTGTCGTGCTCCTGTGTAGATGGACCAGAGGAAATCAACATAAACTTTTCCTCTCCCTTGAAATCAAAGCGTCAACCAAGTGTCACGTGACTATGAAACTCCCCACCCAGTAATGAAACTCCTGTCACTATAAAGTTAAAATTGCCTCATCTTGTAGTTTGTAGTTCACTACTTTATTGGTGTGGAAAACTGATTTAGGTTATTTCAGTTCTCTAAATCACCACTGATGACTCAGCAGTTTGACAAGTCTTTTAATGTCAGCCACTTTTCAAGCCACATGTGTGTTTGTGACCATTTACTTAATAGTTGATACCAAAATGCCATACAGGCTTTACCGTGCTGCGTTCAAGTGCTGCACTAAAACTGACACGAGTGCACTTTCAGTGTAATATCACTAAAATGACTCGTGAATGTGTTAAGCATTGCCATCTGCTTTTCTAAACCTCTCAAACACCACAACTAATTAATACTAATAAAAATCTATTCTCTTTTATAATGGCAGGTCCTCGCATGCATCCGAATCCGCAGCCACCCTCCTCTCCCGCTCCGTCAGCCCGGCTTGCGCGGGCCCTTGCAGCCAGCGTTTTATTATTCTTGACAGAGTTCAACGAACACATCTGGTCAGAGGATAAGAGGGGATGGAGGGACGGTGCCAAGAGGCGGAGAGGTGAGTGAGGAGCCAATGGAGAGGGGTGTGGGGAGGAGGAGGACGAGGACCTACAACCATCCATCATATCTGTCCCTCATGAGGAATGCCAGCTCCTTCAATCTAGGGCCAACTTTCCATGACCTTTGACCTATTATACCTGAACCACAAACTCTATCAGGAAGGTGTAGTGAGTGTTTTTTTCTTTTTTGTTGTGTTTGCTAGTATTTTAATTATCTGTTGGGCTTTAATTTATTTTTATTTTAATCACAAATTTCTTAGCCAATAGGAGGCCATGCTGCCAGGTGTTCATGAGCATGAACATTTAAATTTTTTTTTTTTTTTTTAAAACCCAGCTGTTCTGTAACTTATAATGCTCAGCAGCTAAAGCAGAGGAATTACTATGTTATATAACCATAAAACTGCCTCTGGAAGAGATGGAGGTGGATGGATGGGTCAAAGTATGACTTGTCCTATCCTTCCAAAGCATGTAATACATCTGTCAGGCCACTAGAGGGCACCGTGTCAGTGTCACGTTTGATCTCACCTAGTTCCCAAAAGTAAGGTGAGGTTAGGGTAGTTAAGGTACCTTAAAACCACTTATATCTTTATGTAACTACGTGACATACGTAAGTTACTTGACGTATGTTATGTACGTTAAATATGTTATGTTATGTGATTTACTTTCTTAGATTACTTAAAATCCATGCTGACTTTTGCTTTCTCATTTTACTCCAACACCAGTCTCGTACGTGAAAGTCCTGTGTTTGTTCCATCCAATCAACCCCCAACCTCCTCCCTACGCAGACGTTATCACTCTCTGGAAACAAAAATACATGGAAAACCACAGGGTTAGGGTTATAGAAAAACAATACGCAAACACACAAAACAAAAATACAAAGCGCAAACTATGTTGTCTTCACCCGGGACTCAAATACTAGCCGACTGCATGGCGATCTCTGACCCTTCCAGCCTCCTTATAAAAAAACTTCACAGGCTTTGTACTTCGTCTTCTGTCGTCATGTGACCGGTTTCTGTTGACATGCGCCTTCTTCCTACGTTAAAGCATTGCCAGGCGACATGAAGACAAGCTGCCCTCTAGTGGACTGTTGGTTGTATTACATACTGTGCTGGGATACTGGGCTAAAGTTTTACATTAGTAAATGAGGAACCAGTAAATGGTGCATTTTAGCCAAACAAGTGTAAGTAATAGTCAGGTAAAGTCATTTTCCACATGCATGCATGTCATAGTTCAATGTTAATCCGTCATGTGCGCTGCTCCTGAGTGATGGCGTATCGTTGGGCTCACATTGGGCAGGGTGTCCCCTGCAGCTGCCACAGGGAGACTCACACAAGCTGGTGGACAGTGCGGAGACTTTTTCTCCAGGTCTTGTACCTTCAGGCGGGGGCACAGGGTCCAGGTTCGCCCCCGACTCTCTATCCCGCCAGGGGACACACAGGCGGGCCGGGCCCTTGGCCTTCGCTCTCCATGAGGGGAATTGGGGGGGCGTTCAAAAGGCCATGCTTATGTCCATGAATCACATTGCGAGTGTCGCTCAGGACACACACCACCGCCCACTCACACCGGCATAACATGCAGGAGTAATTCAATGTAATTAAACCAGCGTTTGACATGATATTGCAGGAACCTGTTAAAATACCCGTAATGGTGCTTCACCACGAGACTTCAGCTCCTTTTTATAGCTGCAGCTTATTTTAGTTATTTTCATCTTTATCAAGTCATGTCTGAAAATGGTAAAAAGTCCAATCAGAATTTCCCAGAGACCAAAGTGATGTCTTGTAATTTTTTTTTTATTTTTGTACATGCAACAGTCCAAAGATTCAATTTACAATAATATAAACACACGCAAGAAGGTGATAGCAGAGAATGTTTGGCTTACAATGACTAAAATTTCCAGTTAACGCAATAATTGATTATGGCTGTTTTTTTCCCTTTTCATTAACTAATTGATTAAACTGCCACAGCTCTATATCTTCACAAATTATTTATTTTCATGCAATAAATCAGTATTTGACTGGAATGGTTGAACGGCTTTGCTGTGATATCATTTCACCTAATTTTATTCAAATTATTAATTGTAGGTGGGAACAAAAATGTATCATTGAAGTTTTTTTTTTCCACGTGTAAAGTTTGTTTGATGAAAGACATTACAGTTCATTGAACTCCAATATAATCAATCAATGGGATTTTTTTTTCACACAATTGGCTGATTGTAATACGGTTGTTGTAAAAGTAATCTTCTACTGTGATATTGCCTCGTGTGCTAAATTTTAAATTCTAAACACAGCCTATTGTTTTCAACCCCTACATTAAAGTGCATTAATTAGTATACGAAGTTTTAGTTAAGCAGCATACATTTTAATACCAACACTCACTCAAACATAGAACCTAAACTTTTTTTTGTTACTCCTGTTAACGAAGCAAAAGTCCCTAAAAAAATGTCAGGCCTTGTTCTAGTTTTGTCTCTGTCTATCACACACACACACACACACACACACACACACACACGCACACACACACACACACACACACACACGGTGACTCATGGCAGGGGGGTTCCAGCGCTGCCATCCCGCCCTTAAACTCCCTGCTTCTTAATTTGGCCAATATGCAGGTAATATGTGGGGTCGCAACATCTCAATTATCACACCTCCTGTCAGCGGCTCCCAGTCCTCTGCTCCCCCGCTACACCTTCCCCTCCAACATGCCTTCAGCCCCCCCTCCCTCACCCCTCCCGCCGTGACTTTTATTGCTTCATTAGTATGCTCCACATGCTCCAGCGCGCGCCCACACTCCGCGAGCCTTCAGAACCCTAACATCTTTTGGCAGATCGGCACGTGATGAGGGGATGATGAGGGACCCTTGCTACTAAAAGCCCACCTACCTGGCGCCGTCGCCCATTTTTGTCGGAGTGCGTGGCCAAGCTGGTGATGCAGGAAGTTAAGGGAAACAGCTGGGTGAACTAGTGTGAAGGTTTTTCACACTTGATGACTCGAGCAGATGAGATGACCGGCCGAGGTCGCGGGGTCATGGGAAGATTGTGATACTGGTGCTAAAAACAATACCTGAGTTTCAGTGTCTTAGCTTGAAGACCTATAAAACAAAACCCCTCATGCACTAACCAGTCTGTTTGTCAGGAAATGGAAATATTTAACTCAAATTCATCATATAGATTCTGCTGGAACAAGCTAACAACAAATATATCAAGTAATACAGGGACAGTCAGTGTGAAATTACATGATTTTTTTTTTTTTCCTTAAAAGTAAGAAAATGAAAGGATAAAATTAGTTGTTAAAATGTCAAGATCTTGTTCGGCTTGCTTGTGTGAAGACAAGTGAAAGAGGCGTGCAAGAAAGTGACCAATCATCCGCTGTCATCTTTGTCTATTTGACAGTTTTTGATGCTACAAGACACATTTCGATCGGGACTCAAAAAATATTGATTTCAGATACTCGCACCTGCCACAGTTCCCCACCTGACATGGGTCACCCTGCTTTTCCTGAGCACCTGCTCTCCTGCGGTGATGTCTGATTGTTGTGTAAAATACCTGTTGGGGTGCATGTGAGCATGTTTTATTTCCTGTCACAACCATCCATCCTACAGCTGAGCAGGTATGTCCAAGGTGTGTTTAAGAATGCGTGTGTGTGTGTGTGTGTGTGTGTGTGTGTGTGGTGTGTGTGTGTGTGTGTGTGTGTGTGTTGGTGGGGGTGGGGGTGTTCAGCGTTGAGAATAAGACCCCAGAAAATGCTCATTAGAGTTGACCTTGGCACTTGGAGCGAGCGTTTGATGGATCGGGTACAGGGCCAAACAAGCCCCCTGGGGAGCCATGATCTTATCTCTTATTGTACACCCCCCCCATCCACCCCCCCCCCCCCTTTCTCCTGCTGACACCCCCCCCACCACCACCACCACCCTCACAACACACACACACACCTCCCCACTCACTCACACTCTTCTGCTCTATACGCACATCATAGGCAGAATAAATCTGTGTCTGACACCATAGGAAAAAAAGAGAGGGGGGGCGGTAAAGGACAGAGAAGGCAGTGCTTGAAGAAGAGATTGGGGGGGTAGGAGGGAGGGAGACAGGGCGACATGAGGAGAGAAAAAACACACAGAGGGCCGAGGAAAACCAATAGCTCACTGAGGTGTCATTACCTACATAAGTCAGATGTGTGTGGTGTGTGTGTGTGTGTGTGTGTGTGTGTGTGTGTGTGTGTGTGTATGCTGTTTTTAAAGAAAAAAAATAATCTGTGAGGCACACAGTTTTAAAGGGAAACTGAAGAAATTGGCTGAGTGGGGGAGGGAGGAGGGGAAGAAGAGGGGGTGAGGATCAGTGGATGATGAGTCTGAGATGAAAGACGAGACTCTCAGGTGTCTCTGTAGCGCGTTCATGGTTTGTTCTGTTCCTCTTACCTGTCCTTCTTTTCCATGACACACACACACACACACACACACACACACACACACACACACACACACACACATATATATAGAGGACACATATATAGAGACAAACACATACACAGCAACTTCCACCGCCACCCTCGTGCCCCCCTCCACCCTCCTCTCTGCTCCCAACCAGGGGACACACCAAACACACAAAGAGACATGAGGCAACATCCACCTCCAGGATGGCAAAGTTTCTCCCCCACCACCACCCAGCATCCCCATATCCACAGGGGTGGCATCACAGGCTTGTGGGCTCTTTGTGTTCTCTTCTTCTGCTGCCGCGCTACGGGGAGAAAGTGACACTCTGAAGTCTTAATTGAGGTTTACCTGGTGTTTTTTTTCCTCAGTGTTGTTGTGCGTTCAAGTGTGGTTAAACTTTATAATCAAGCCTACAGGGTTTACGGTGTGAAAGCGCGGCAAGCGAGGAGCCTCGTGTGATGACATTACAAACACGGTTGTTTACCGGGCTGCTAGCAGCTGCTAACTCGCTACCTGCAGCAACAACAAAACTCTGCCTCCACGCTCACTGTCAGTCAACAGCCCTCTAAACAAACCACTGAGTGCTCCCAGAAAAGGAATTTGGGTAGAATGCAACTATTTACTGAATCTTTGGGCTTGTTGAATGGCTCCCTCTATTTTCTCTTTGCACTCGGTCCCCCCATTTCGCTCCTGTCTGTCAGTCTGTCTTTGCCGAGATCTGGGAGGGACTGAGAGACTGATGTCTCAGCTCCTCCAGGATCCCACCAGGAACGCCTTTTGACAGTTGCAGGAGCAGCAGGATACAGTGCAAAGATGTTGCTGTAATTGCACCTGGTTGCGTCATGAAAAAGTAATAATTTGCTGTCAAGGACGTCAAGGTGTCAGCGTTCGGCAGGAGTTGATAAGGTATTGACTGCCTCCAGAGTGCTCACTCACTCACTCTCGCTCATACTCCTTTATAAAGTTGACTCCCAGAGAAAGAGGGAGACAGCACAGGTTGGGGAACAGGGGAGAGAAGGAGGGAGGTAAAAGAGAAGAGGTGGAGGGGGTGGGGAGGGTTAAAAGGACGAAAAGGAGCGAAATGAGCAACAGAAAAAAAAAAAAAGGCTAAAGACAGTGAATCTGCATGCTCAAAGCCCCCTGTGACATTAATTGCACTCCATTTGCCACTTCGCAAACCAACCTTCATTTATAATACATGCACAGATTGTGTTAAATTATACATAAGCGATCAACAGGCTAAAGCACCGCGGCGTGCTCCCCGTAAGTTGAATAATACACAATTACCACCTGGCTCACTCTTCCATTCACTTTGATTACTGTCACCCGAGTCGGGGACTTGCCGCTGACTGACACTCACAGGCCGGGACAGAAGAGAAGAAAAGGGCCAAGGCTTCTTGTTGCGAGGTCGACCCCGCGAACCTCCATCTTAAGTTCGAACACAAAGCCTCATGGGAAGTTTCGACCTCCTCTTGAAGCTGAACACACAGGTGTCGTCTGGTCGAGCAACTGTGTGCTTTTGTGTGTTGTTGAGTTGGGGTCGAGTTGTATGACTCGACCCCACAAATGACGTTCAGCATTTTGTGTGCTTTTATTTAAACTTTGGAGCAGAGCAAGAATTCTGATATCACCTAAGTTTAGATACAAATACCAAAGGAATACATTTTATGATACCATTTGTAATAAGTTTTAAAAGTTCAAAAACTTTTCCTTTTAAAAAAAGTCATCAGAAATTGTCCAAATTACGAGTTAAATCTAGAACTATCTGATCAAAGTAAACACGATTACAAATCTAAGCGGGCATTAGATGCTTTCTGTTCTTTACAGTGGTTGATACTGACGGCTACGAACACATGTTCAGTCCAACTCAACTTATTGGTGTGTGAACATGCAGAAGATGCAGTGTGTTATTCAGGAGCCTGACACACCCAGAGCTAGTGCCAACAAACAGTGCTGGGAAAGTAACTTTTGAAATATGTAATAAGTAACTATTTTTTAATTACTTCATCAATGTAATGTAAAGAATTACTTTTGATTACTTTTTGAATACTTGCCTAACAAATGTTTTGAACTTGACAGTAAATTTGAAAAGTCCTGAAAAATGCATTTAAACTATAGGCCCCAACAATACTCAACTCAACACCGATTACTGTGAAACATTTAGGTACTTTATTTTATATGACTGACTGGTCGCATTAACGTACCTGTAGATGTTTCCTTAGGTTTGATGTGAAGCATTTTGATACTAACAGCATGTTCATTGCTGATGCAAATGATAAACAAGCTTTACACTGAACAGTAATGTCAGAGCCTGTTTCTGATTTCACAATCCAAAATATTCTTTAATTTCTTGCAGCAAAAAGCGTTGTTGTCTGATGACACGGCCAAACACTTTAGCTTGGCTTCTTTGAGGAATGCACATTGGCTTGATTGGCAGACGAGGGACAAGAGAACCAATCAAAAACAGGGATCAAAATGTGAGCAAATACTGCCAAATAAATGGAGCCTGTCTAGACGTATTGTAGTCAGAAGGCATTCCTCTGCAGTTAAAAGATGTAAAGCAGCAGAATATATGTGACGCCTTTAATAATTTGAATACTAACCGTAGTAGTAATTGTAAATTTTGTAATTTTTATTTTCAGTAACTGTAATGTATTTAATTATGTAACGCTTTTACATGTAATTAGTTACTCCCTAACAAAGACAGACATTACCTCTTACCTCCTCTCTTCTGTTCAAAGTTGCAGCTGCTGGCTACTTCTAAGTTGCATTTGTACTCAAAATAACATGGCTGAGCATGGACAGAGAAATACACCAATATTTCGCTGCCATTGCAAGATGAGAAATAACTGTTTTTGAAAAAGTTGCAGTGAAAAGTTCATTGTGGGGATGTCAGCCTGTGGTCTTCAGATGAGGCGGTGAAGGAGAAACTGAGCAACATTTACGGAGCTGAACAACTAGTACGACTGCGCTTTCATCTAATGTGCAGTCATGTCCATCCTGAAATGGATTTCCAAATCAGCTGAAAAGTCATCACTCACTACTAACTACCCACTTGGAGTACTAGTGATTTTAAACAAGGTAAACTTAGTGCGTTACTTTGCATGTGTGCTACAACTACGTCCTGTCTCTTTCTTTTGTCTTGTGTCTCAGCAATCAAACGAGCCAATCACAGCCCCGCCTTGATGAAAGACCTGTGATTTAGAAATGATAGCGATTCACATTCAGGGACGGCTGTGGTGCATTTTAGCTGCAGATGCCTGCAGGGGCCACTTGCTTCAAATGCCCATTCAGTCAGAGAGGCTGGCAGGGGTCGACTAGAGTCAGCGACGCCTGGAGCACCACAAAAACTGCAGCGACGGTTAGCCACAGATGCTGCACGGCGCCCGGGCAGGCGACTGTTGGCATGTCGGGGACTCTTCGGGAGCATCCGTTAACATCCGTGCCGGCTACTGCGGGGATCAAAACCTGTGGGCTTCATTTACAGGACAATCTCTCCCTCAGCTGCTCTCTGATCTTTGACCCGTTGCTCCGTCTTCAATCAGGGACGGGCCCCTCTGAAGTGAGACGACGCCCCGGGCTTGAGCTTTAAAATCGAACTTCCCTCCTTCTCTCTCCTCTTGATGCCATCCAAACCAATCTCGTGGTCAGATGTCTGAGTGATGATGGCATGTTTGACGGTTACGGCATTCAACTCCGCATCCAAGTGTGAGAATGAGAAACACCTGCTTCTGTCTTTGCCTCTGTGCCTCCCTTGCTCAGCATAAGGGGAATGCCCTCTGCTTCAAAGCGGAGGTGACGTAAGCTAAAAGCCCTTTCTGAGCGCAAAGTGAAAGCCACCCAATACAGCAATGCAGTAGTTATCTGCCCTCATTGTTGCTTAATGAACCGTCAATGGAGCAGCTTGGACCAGCTTATAGACTTCTCATTGTTGCACAGGGGCTCCCAGGGTTGATAGATTCAGCGTTAAGGGTCAGGATTTGTGGAGCTCGAGGCGCAATCCTTCGGATGTTTCCCAGAGATCTAAAAAGCCGGTTAATCAGCTCTCCCTTCATGATCTCCCTGGTTGTTCATCTTCCCATGGACGAGTTCTATCACTCTTTTCACCGCCAGCCTCCTCGTGCTTTCTCTCGCCTTTCTTCTGCCGTGTTTGTGTTTGGGATTTGCCCAAGTGGCCCCCAGATCAGTTGACCTGACCCCGGCTTGGCGGAGAATGGTTTGGGTCTTAGCTGAGGCCTCTCTTACATTTTAATCACAGGCCTCCTGGTTCTTCCATCGCTGCCACACACACACACAGAGAAACATACACGTTTTCCACGAGGCCAAATTATCGGCACAGTACTTGTTATGATCTTCCTCTTTAACCTGTACTTTTAAACTGCGGTGAAGATGAATTAATCTCTAGCGGTGCCTTTTGTAATTAAGCCTGCTGTCTTTATTTCTCTTGGATCACCTTGCATTAGAAATTTCCCCCTGGATATTGAGTGCCCCCCTCCCCCTCCCCCTTCCCGCCCCCCTCCCTCCTTCCAACTGCATCCCCCCTTCCTGTGCAGTTTGTCAGCTGAAGTGATTGCCTCCCTCTCCCACCCCCTCAGTGGCATTTAGCTATTCTCATTTGCATGTACATGCCCTCGCTGTGCGGCCCGTGGGCTGGCGAGATTGATCAACAATGCCACGCCGTGTTTTATTACATGTCAGTCGGAAGGATGGGTTCCACACGCCACGGGCACGCACGCAAATGTGTGTACACCGGTGGGTGCACGCACGCAAACAAAACACGCACGGCGCTCAACCTCCAGATTTTGACACTTTACAAACATATATGCACACGATGTGCACACTTGAGACTTGGTTAAAAGGAATTGAAAACACACACATCATCTTGGACTGCGCACCCCGCGGGACTCGATGCAGCCGAACATGTATATTCTTGCTCGGTGAAGCCTGTGTTTACGGCTGTATTTTAGCGTAGCCTAAGCCTTCATCTCCTCATATTACACACTGAGCTGACAGATATTAATATGCAAAATAGGAGGATGCTGAACAAAATGATGATAATTAAGCGAAGATGTTCTGGGTAGAATCGCGCTTAAGAGAGTGCACGTGGGACCCAGCACATGGTAAGCCATATGCCTCTGCGCAGTTACCGCCATCCTTTGGGGTAGGGGGGTAGGGGCCCGTTTCCGCACAGGCACGGTACAAATGGAGCCTGGGAGACTTGAACTGTATCCTTATGATGCTTTTATGGAGTCATCAGAGGAGAGGGATGCTGCTCCTGCTCCGGTTTTGTCAAAGAACAAGATGTTGCTCTGCGTGACACCGACAGAAAGGTCAAAGGTTGCAGGGATCTCCTCGTTCTGACAGGAGTTTATGAATGTCGGTCGCCGTGTTATGCTTCACAAAGACGTATCTCTCGTCTCTCAGGTTGGCTGCCACCAGCTCCTCTTTCCTTTCCTTTCCTTTCCTTTCCTTTCCTTTCCTTTCCTTTCCTTTCCTTTCCTTTCCTTTCCTTTCCTTCCTTCTTTTCCTTCCTTCCCTCCCCCGGCTGATCTCTCCTTCCATCCCCAGAGGCGGGTGAGGAAAGTGGGGAGGATTTTCGTGCTGCCGAGGGCGACAGGCTCTCTGTGCCATCCACTTACACAAACGGCAGGATCAGCGCTCCACACAAGAATAATTAGAAGATAATGGGTAGTAATGCGGCCCGATCTGTCCCGATTATCTCCTGGCACCGACCGGTACAGCGCCATCTGGTGCCAGATCTCGGGGCAGCGGCTGCTCTGCCACATGAAAAGAAGGTGGGCTTAGGCTTAATCTCACACCCCATTCTGTTATTGACTGTCTGTGTGGTGCTGTATTCAAAAGTGAGTGTGTGTGTGTGTGTGTGTGTGTGTGTGTGTGTGTGTGTGTGTGTGTGTGTGTGTGAGACAGAGTGTGCGTGCGCATGTGTGCCAGTCTCTGTCTGGCCCTCTGAGATGGTTGATATATTATCACAGAGAAAAAGTGAGATTGCATTTATATTACATGTATAGGTGACAGCCGGTGTTGCTGAGTGTCTTGGTGATCGACAGTAAAGCAGAGTGTTGTTGAGAGCCCGGTGTGAGTTTCTGCCGAGCTGTTACATGGACAAGTGTCTGTCACGCTGGGCTCCCTCTCTCTCAGCTTAACTCCCACCCTGCGTCTTCTTAACCAGCCTCTCTCCCACAGCTCCGGGCCAATTCAATATGACAGTCCATTGTATGCCCAGTGTGGCCCGAGCTTTAGTGCATTAAGGCTCTTTGTGCTTTGTGTTTACAGACGCTTTAAGTTCCCGGCAGAATTCAAAAGCCCCTCACTCACCCAGCACCTTTGCACAAACCGAGCGGCCTAATTCTCGTAATGCCCCTGCTATTATCTGTCAGACTGAACAGAGGCACGCTGCTTCATCAAATTATCCCGTCACGTATTTCACAGACAGCCAGAGCCATTTATGAGAAGTTGTGGTTTTACACAGTGATTATGGATTGACTCGTGTTTGAAGGGAGGAAAAAACTACAAGTCGTTCGGCATCAGTGTTTTCTTCAACATGGAAGACTTGGGGTTTCGCTGTGTTATCGGCAAACCTCAAGTTCAATCAACGTTTGTCAATGATTGGCATAATTTATAGTTTGATTAAAAGTACTTTATCAAACAAATTCATTCCAGTCCTTCCAGGTGGTGATGATCTTCTGTTTTTCTCTGATTTACGTCAGTGTAAATTAATAGAAGACATCACCTCAGGCTCCCGGAAATAATGATCAGCATTTTACATCATCTCCCCTCTCTACACGGACTATTGCAGCAAAGACGAACCTTTCACGAGTTGCTCTCCTCCAAACTTCAGTCTGTAGAAGAATCAAGGAATTCTCTTATTACCAAGTGCATATTCAGACCAGAATGTAACGCATCTTTGTCAACAGTTGTTCTTGTGTATAATGTCATATCATGGAAAGGTATTCTTGACCCATTTGAAGAGTATTTTGCGGTCTTCAATTGGAACTCTGGAGCTCGTAGTTACGACCGAGAGTCGTGTGTCCGGTGCACGTGGCGTTCAAGTGTTAAAGTCATGAGGACTCTGCTGCTAGGCAACGGCAACATGGACGACGTCTAGAAGCCATGACGCTAACAGTTTAGCAGGCGGGTAACGTAACGCAGGAAACGCAAAGGTATAATGTGGAAGGGAAACGATTAGAGCATCGGAACGTCAGCATTTTTCTCAAACGTGTTATTAGATTACAAAGAAAAAACTCTATACTTAGAGGGGGGGAGGGGAGGGGGAATTTTGACCCTTTCTCTTGAACACGGTTAACACAACTGCATTTGAAGGCAACATAAGATCCAAAATAATCTCAGTTCAAAGACCAGCTGACCAGAGTTTTCATCTGCATCTTTCATTGGCAAATGCAGTTGGTATATTATATACATTGTATTAAAGAGACATTATATACTGTATATCACCCGTTCAAGTCATTAAGGTAGCCTATATATACCACTATAAATTGGTATTGAAATGAAATAATAGCAATGGACTTAATCATTTAATTGGTTTTAGATTTTTGTTAGCTAGATTTACTGCTGTAAATTATTTTGGAGTAGTAATGATTATCATTGCATCGTTGTAATGTTGACTAAATCCAATCACCACTAGGTCCAATTAGCTACTGGTCTGGAGCTTTTGAACATTTCATCATCTCAATTAGCAGATGAAGTTTGACCAGTTTTGAGGAATTTCTTGTTCATGTTGATTTATTAAGTTATATGTATTTATTAATAAGCTGGCGAATCATTGGAATAGGATGATGTTACCTCTTTCTTCGGTCTGTATCTGAGACCAGCAGCTCATCCTACTTCCCCTAAAAGAGAGTGTGAGGCGTCTGGATGTCAGCAGAGACTTTTCGGTTACATGACACCTTTTAAATTGCCCTGATGGAGCACAGTCTATTGCACTTTTTATAAATACAACTTGAATTTGTTCATATTTCTACCCCACCTCAATTCCAACAACACCCACTGCCAGCTCATACTGTCACTCTCCCTCCTGCTTCCTTTACCCTCCCACTATCCCTCTAATTTGCTCTCCATACACAACCTTTGCTGTTTATTGAGATGCTAACTCTCTTTATGAGCACCTAATCCCAGGGCAGAGGGGGATAATTTATGAAGCATTTACATGAAGAAGCCCAGCTAATTGGAAGCATGTGTCTGGGTAAGCCTCGCCGAGGCAGGCGCACGGCAGATGAGCAGGCCAGGATTCTCACCGCCTGTAAGGAAACATCATAATCATCATTTCACCTCAAAATAAAAAAAATAAAAATAATTCCAAGAGTCTATAAGCTTTCTAGGTACTGAGATGTGCACTGAAGTGGTGCCATAAGTCAAAGGGCCAAGCTATCAGCAGCAAGACTGGAAAGCCGTCTTTTGTTTGCCTGAACACGTACGCAGGCAGCATTCTTCTCAGGCTAACTGCCCCATCAGCAGAGAAATGAGCCGTCGGAGAGGCACTCAGCGCTGCCTCTCAAGGCTTGACCCCCAGTCTGCCACGTCCAGGGGGAGGTCAAAGGTCAGGTAGGTAGGTCTTTGCCAGCCAGCTAAGAGGGCACTGGCCATTTTGATGTCAGATGACACCTCCGTTCTGCGTTCACCGCACCCACATGCAGCATCCGTGGCCCTATTCTCTACAAACCGAGACGCCCTCAAAACACCCCCATCCTCATTTACATCAGGTCGTTTGTTATGACTTTATGATTATATATGGGGCTTTGTCTGGCTGTGCATGTACCTTCACCACTCCCAGCTGGTCCCCATTAATAACAGGGCCCCGGTGTAGACAGAGCAGGAGAGACGGAGGAGCTTGTTAGCGTCATAGCGGAGCGCAGGGGCTCAGCATGTGAGAGTGGAAGGGCCGACAGGACAGCAGGGAGATGTACAGTACACACACACGCACACACACACACACGCGCGCGCACACACACACACACACACACACACACACACACACACACACACACACACACACACACACACACACACCACATAGTCACCTGGAGTATGCTTTTAGACTCCAACAACAAATTTGAAGTACATGACATGATGTCCGGCATTTGTCCAAGCAATTGTACAAAGCCATCACAACGCATTTGCACCTATATGTGTAAATGTGTCAGTGTCTGTGTGTGTGTGTGTGTGTGTGTGTGTGTGTGTGTGTGTGTGTGTGTGTGTGTGTGTGTGTGTGTGTGTTTGTGGGCCATTGGGCATGTGTTGGGGTGACAGCATAATGAGGCTGACTGGACAGAGTGGGCCGCCATGCAGACGGGCTCCATTGTGGGTCCCAAACGGCGGCAGAAGCCCCTAAAATCTGCGTCCCTGATCTACGCTCCAGGAGTCGGTGGGGAATAAAGGCGTGGAAATAGGATTTATTTAGCACGCCTCATCAAAAGGGAATTAGCAGGGTTTGGGGAGGGAAGACGGGGCTCTGTTTAGAGCTAGGATGAATGGCAGGATCATCTCTGTAATCCCCCCCCATCCTCCCTCCCCTCCTCCTGCACCCAAGAAAAAGAAGAGTCACCCACATTAGCTCTGAAGGTGCCTTCTGTAGCCTCACTCAGAACCTCAAACTCGAGATCCTAAAAAGAAAATCAGTTTGTAAGATCTTGGCAGGTGAGGTTAAAACACAACACCTGGATCCTTTCTTCCTGTCTCCCACCCATCTCCCTCTTTTAATTCCTCCCCTCCCTTCAAAACATGGCCGCGGAGCTGTCAGACTCGATGATAGCGAGGCTGACGGCGCAGAGCTGGCGCAGCAACATGCAACAAACAACGCGCGAGCGTGTAAACTAAAGCAAACAAAGCCCCTCTCCGCTCCTCCAAAGGCAGGATCCCTCCCACCTGCCACCCTGCGCCGCTGATGAAACATACAGTAACAGAGAACAGCCATTAAATGGGCGAGCGGTAAAAACCGAGTCGTACAATGTGAGGGGGGCTTGTTGTGGCACATCCCGCTCTCAGTCACACACACAAGCTTGTTCATTATCATCCCCGCTCGTGTTTGTGTTTCCTCGACTCCTCGGCCCCAGACATGGAGGCTTGTGGGTGAGGGGGGGATTTGTTACCTGAGAAAAAGGTGACAGGCTAAAGGGTGCATGACTGGCAAATCTCTGTCAATGAGGCAATAAACTCAAGTTTTGCTCAAGTTCCAGACAAATCTCATCAGCCTCCCTCTCAGTATTTATATAATCAGATGTGGAGGGGGGTTTCAGTAATTGACAGGGAGCTCAGTCTCCAGGAGTCTGGCAAAAAATGAGGTGTAACTATGCACTTTTAGGATGTCACAAAACAAAACCAGCATCTGAAGTGTTTATTCCTGGAGAGCCGTGAATGTTTTCTGTCCTTAATTTCTCCTTTTAAAAAAAAACCTACCGAGCCACCGAGGCTTAAACGAGGCTAAAGTCCACACATTTAGACAAATGAAGTTTTAATTGTGCTAAAATATGCAACAGTATTAATCTACATGTTCTGTTCCCATGGGCTCACCTCGCTCCCTCTCTGCTTCTCCCTCCTCTTCCTCCTCTTCCTCGCCTCAGCAGCAGGGCTGATATAATGGGCTTGGCCAGAATAAGCAATGCTACCGTGCCCATATATATCTCATCGCCTGGGTAATTCCAGCTCAGTTTATGTGTTCTCGAGGATGCGTCGGGGCCCCGGCAGACCCATAGCTCCTTTATGTAACACCCAGGAGAATCTGCCCCCTGCACAGGTACAGGCCTGGGAGAAACAAACACCATCAGTAACCTGTCTGCTGTACATGAGGCTGCTGGGCCCACCTTCACCCCACCTCCTCCTCCTCCAATCCATCCGTCCCCCTCTTTTCTTTTCTCCCTCTATATCTCTGCACCCCGCAACCTAATCATCGCCGGCCCCCATTCCCATGATTTATCGCTCCGCACGCTGCTGAAAACCAATAGATCAGGCCTACGGCAGGGGGCCCGGGAGGCAGAGAGGGACACGGGATGGGGATGGTGGCAGGGGGGCCGGATGGAAGTGGAGGGGACCTGGAGAAAAACCCACCAATGATGAAGTGCTCTGCAAAGCAGAGGAAAAGCAACAGCAACATCACAGCTCGCAGTCGGCGTCCTGCCGTCCCTCCGAGCACATTCCTCTTTCTTCCTTTACTCCGTCTCTGGGTAGCCCTCGCTACACTGTCCTCCTCTGTGGCTCTCTCATCCTCATCTTTTTTCTTTATGAAAAGCCGCCTCCTTTGTTAAAGCCCTCACGGATTGCATGTCATCTTTAGCACACGGATGATTTCCACCATTAGCTCAGATCAGCGGCCTGTGCTCTAATCACTGAAAACGGGGCCATTGCAAAGATTTTAGTGTGAGACTGGTATGGAGCTACATTGGTCAACAATGCAAAGCATATTACTTGGACAAATTGTGAGATGCCTACATTATTCTTGGCCTTTTCTTTTCTATCAGCCTGCATTTTCATTTCATGACTATTCTACAAAGTCCTTTGTCTTGGGTTTAGGCAACAAAACCGCATGGTAAGGTTTTTGGAAAAGAGCACAGTTTGGGTTCAAATAAAAACATTACGTACACTTGCTTTGTTGATTTCTGCTTTTTCACGGACTCGAACAGTGTTCTTCTGGGTTGAAATCTTGTGTTTAATCCATCCAACCAACCCTGTACCTACACTCTGTCTTCGCTATTATGAACCCTTCTTCCTGGACAACCCAGTCTCGAACGTAGGATCTCACACCTATGTAGCTACTCCACGTTTGGATGTGCGACTGAGCTGTGTGAGTGTGTGTGTGAATGTGTCCTTCCAACCTGCCTGTAAAACAACCGCCATGTTTGGATTTTGAAGCTTTTATTTGTAAAGGTGAACTTCATCAAAGACGCTTAAAAATCCTCTGCAGACGTGACCTCAGAGTTCTCCGTGGGAGTTACGTTAGTCGAGGTGTGTGAACGCTGACCATGACACCAGCTCACCAAGTATCTCCCCGATAAACATGCCTATCAAATGTGATCATGTGTTCATCCTCTCCTAATCCTTTCATCCACTTGTTACCGTGAGGCGTGTCACTTCATTTTTGTGGTGACAGAAATGCTTTGTTTATGGAACATTCTTTGAATTTAATGGTCATATTTGATCAAGAAAATTATCCTTAAAATCTTTTGATAAATTTATTTGAAGTGAGATTATCAATACATTAAAATACATGATGGATATGAATAAAGACTGACGTGTCGAGGGTCTCACCTGCTGCCTTAAAATGATAAGATTCTTTGACCCCGTTCGTGTCCTGACTCTACATCAGCTTGTTTGAACATGTTTAAAATGCCCTGAGTTCAGTTCTTTATCTTTATGAAGGCTTCCTGAGGATTTCTTTAAATCATTTTGTATTCCTTAGTTTAGTTACACGTCTGCTTTTAAAGCACCAACTTTATGAGCAAATTTCAGGATTTTCTTATTAACGGTTTAATGAAATTAAATGAAAATAGTCCAAAAATATGCCCATGATGAAGTCTTGAAGTGCTTCATTTTGTTTGACCAACACTATAAAGAAAGAGAACCTCACATTTCAATGGATAGAATAATATAAAAGTTGAATATAAGACAAAAATGATCATTTGTCTGGATTAGTTACTTAAGATAATATTGATTATCTTATATAAGAGGGAAACACATTGTGCTAGTGCTGGTGTGTTTGCTGACAGTGTTTCAAACAAATCCTTCTTCCACTATGACCACAATGGCTGCATCCAATTTGCACATAAATGCTGAGTAAATTACAGTCAATGTGAATAAAACAAGACAACACATGAATACCTTCAATTCACCATTTAGAAACTTCTGTTAACAGTCTAATTGCTTCAATAGTAACTTAGAAGAATCAGTAATAAAGTTTGTACAGTTTGTGTCCATTCCATTTTATCTAAAAGTGTATTCAACTATTACCCAGTAGCGTTTATCATTCTGAACTGTGAGCTAAATGATTCTTTAATTCACAGATAACAGAATAAATCCTCGCTTTCGTCGTGCAGGTACGTGTACACACTTGACCTGCTGGCCACCTGGCCTCTGCATCTACAACGAACACATGGTGTCAGTCCTCAGAGAGTACACTTCATTACAAACATAGATTGGATTATGTCTTCCAAAACAGACTGACCGTGTCCAATCACTCTAGTGCGCCTTTGAATCCAGAATATTCACCTTATGTCTGGACTGGTGGGTTGGGAAGGTTGACGCGCACACGCACTCGGAGAGCGGCCCTCCTGGGGACGAGTACACGGAGCTGGCGGGGGAACAGAGGGGCATAAAAAGAAGCAAGAGGAGGGGGGGGAGGATGGAGGGGGGCGAGAAAGAAAGAGAAATGTCTTTTAAATGACATCCCCATTGTGAGCCGGAGCAGGACGATGGCACTTTGCAAAACTGCTAACAATGAGCACAGGAGAAATCCCTTATCCTACAGGGGCCCGGCAGCATGCTCGCCATTACCATAGTCATTTAAATACAGTAATCTCATTTTCTGCCTCAGCCGAGGGGGCATGCTAAATTTCCCAGTGTGAAGGGAGGAGGGAGGGGAGTGCACGTCGTTCAGGGGCGGCAGGATTAGTGACTTTTCCCAATTTGTGTGTCTGAGTTTGTGAGGTTGAAGTAGCAGCAGCACACTGCAAAAAACATCTATATTACCCAGTAGAAATTGTCTACTATTGAGTCATAAAAGTTGACATCTGATATGATACAACTCTGGCTACTTTTTTTTTTTTTTTAGCTCCAATAAAATGTGAGATCATCGAAAAGATGTCAGACAGAACAAAAAACACGAGAATTTACATCAGAATCATAAACCTCTCATCTTTATTTCTCCAAACTTTTATGGAGGAGAAAATAAAGGCCAACAGTGAAATTATCACCACATCCATCTGTTTTAAACATCCACTGCAGTTACCACAAAGTTGGCCTACCACACTTGCTGTAGTCATGCACAGCTGTCTCATGCAATAAGGGCTTATTGAGAGCATTTCAGATGTCCTTGTTTGAAATGATCTCCAAATAAAAGTGTTTTAGGTTATTTTGTCAGACACATCAGAGTATTTGCCCCACTGGGCTTTTTTTTCCACGTTCACGGCTCTCAGCAGAAAGCTTGGTGAGAACTAGTCATCACAACTGTGATGACAGACAAACCTCTGACAATGATGCCCAAGTTGTAACGAACTAGAATCATCCTTTAAAACGTGTTGATTTGGTTTCAAGAATTTTAAAAAATCAAGAAGAGCTGAAACTGATGATTATTGTCATTATGGATTAATATGTCAGATTTTGTTATTTTCCATACAGTGTAAGAAGACAGGGGAAATGCTCTTTACAGTTTCTTACAGCCCAAAGTGATGCCTTTTTGTCTAACCAACTGTCCAAAACTGCCAAATTACCAATTTACAATGTTATAAAAGAGAAAAGCAGCAAACCATTGCTTTTAAAACCACTCCAACAATTCATTAATATTGTACTTCCATAGCATAGAGGTATAGTGCTGGGTGATATCAACCAAATATCTCAATTATAACGTTATTGACTATTTTTAGAGCAAGATTATTTATAATAATCATCAATAATGTGGATATAATGATTAAATCGGTAAAACAAAAAAAACAAAAAAATCAACTAGAATAATCTGGTAATTGGAGAAAATGACATTACTTTCCTGTCATGCAGCCTTTGAAACCAGAAGAAGACAACAATCATGCCATATCAAGATATTACAATATCCAAAATCCAAGACGACACCTAGACTCGCCCAGCCCTAGTCACATATCTTGACTTTTAGTCCATTTTGTCAGAAAACTCTGGATCCCACGATTCCCATAATACAACCAATTGCATTTTTTTTTTTTTTCGGTAGAAAATGTCTGTAAAGACCCTCAGGTTGTAATTCAGGCTTTGTGTTATACTGAATGTTTCAAGTCTTCAGTCCTGGCTCACCCTAAAGACACCATCCTGGGATAGTGATTATTTCTCAGACTATACAGATTAAAGAGGAGATATCTCACAACTGTTTTTAGACGCTGAGGGAAAATCAAGTAAACCTTTTTTGTGTTCTACGTTGACGATGCTGTCTTGTTTGAAGAGACTGGAACATATATTGGCAGAACTTTTAAGACTTGATGGACAAACATGACTCAATGAGGGTGAACATTTTTTGCAGTGCAGGTGCAATAGTATGCTTTTCAAGAGGGGAGGTGGAGTATGTGTGTGTGTGTGTGTGTGTGTGTGTGTGTGTGTGTGTGTGTGTGTGTGTGTGTGTGTGTGTGAGTGTGTCTGTGGGTGGGGGTGGGGGTGGCGACGCTAGGGGTTGCTGCAGCAGCTTTGGGAATATCATATCAGATCGAACAACAAAAGAGGAGAGAGGGAGAAAAAGCTGTTTCCACACAAGCTGTTTTCATTCTTCTCCGCTTCCGGTCCAGTGGAACAGTTGATGAAGTTTAAATGAAGCAGAATTAGGAGATCAAGCAGACACGGGAACCGGTGTTGATGGTATCCGCGAGGCCCCCGTCCCTCCCTCCCCCTGCACCCAGGAGAATCGAACCGCGGACAGCTGACCTGGATGAAATTGAGAGAAAGAGAACCATGGAGGAAAGAGAACGAAAAAAGAGGCGAAGGGGAGGAGGAGGAGGAGGAGGGGGGAGAGCTGAGAGAGATAAGGGGATGAAGTATCTCCTAAATGTGATAATCTCCAATCACCTCTAACATCAATTCTGTCAAGGCCCGGGTTAATGAGCTCACAGCCGATCAAGCGTTATGCGCCGCCACCCCCACCGCCCCCTGATTCTCCCTTTCTCTCCCTCGCAGTTGCTCTCATCATCATTGTTGTTCTTTTGATTTAATCCCTCTTACTTCAGCTGATTTGAGCAAGAGGAGAAAGAGGGGATGGAGGGAAGGGAAAAGCCTATTACCCAAGCTCCTCTGCTCTCAACTATCTAAATGCTAACGATGTGAGGGGGCGAGTGCGCGGAGAGGGAGGGTAGGGAAATGATGATGGGAGGAAGACACCGAGGGGAAATGGAAAAGAGAGCGCGAACGTGTTGGCAGGAGAGGACAAGATGCAGCAGAGGGGGGCTAATCTGCTGCAGCTCGGGGTCTCCGAGAGCAGTTTGGTTATTTTGAAAGCAGGTTAGCTGAGGAGAAGGCCCGGCGTCCTGTGTGCTGACCTTCCATCCCTGGGGGTCAAAGCAGCAGATCTTGGCTCTTTACTTTTCACTTGAGCAGTTTTGACACACCAACAACAGCATCTCTTGCCTTGCCTGTGCTCATTTTTTTTTTTTTTTTACCTGTTTTCACTTTGCTATTGATTAAAACACGAGGGGGAGCGCGTCTGCCTGCTGCACAGAATTACAGCTTCTAGATGGGATTCGCTTTGGCTGGTGTAGTTGGTTGGAAAAGACTGGGGTAAAAGCTGTGGGTCACCTTGAACTGAGAGTAATGTCTGTTTCGATCTGGTTCTCTGCGGCTCACCGAGGGACCGCAGGCGTTTTCAGATTATATCGTTATGAGTTTTCGCTCTTCGCTCTGCCTCCTGAACAATTGTTTTCTTAGTTAGGCTTCTTGATACAGTACCCAGAGGCCCTAAAAACAACTGAGTAAATATTTGGCAATTGCTCGAAGTGATGATTATGAGCCAAGGTTTGGCACAACCACAGGACGCAGTGTCTGTGCACAGACCTACTGAGCTTTAATTGGACTACAAATTCACCAAAGGGAGCGCACGCAATCGAGTGTTTCCCTTGTTTAATTTCACTTTTTGTGAACTTTGCAATTACGCGGCGGTAGGTAGCGATGGCACCTGCGTGTCGCAAATTAATTGCCTTACAAGTTCACACGGCTGCTCTGCTAATTTACATGGCGACATGAGGCAGAGAAACACGGCGCAATGTGCCACTCTTTCAACTGTAGCAATCATTCTGAATTTGTTTTCACCGCCTGGCGCTGAGCATTTCAATTCATCTCGAATGCACAAGAACAATGGGAGGAATTTGCTTGAAAACACACACACACACACACACACACACACACACACACACACACACACACACACACACACACACACACACGCACACACACGTTGGGCTCGTTCACATCTGCCTGAGAAGCACAGTCACTTATTCTGTGCATAACAACTCTACCCCTCAGATTCTCCTCTTTCAAAAAATTCCATTTGATTTCATATTGGCCAATGAAACAGTGGAGGGTGGGAGGCAAGTGAACAATCAATCTTTGTAATGTGATCCATGGATTGAGCGCGGTGAGTAAATGTTTGCACAGGCATCCATCCAAGCCTGCAGTCAAACGAATTCTGCAGAAAAGGAATCTATCCAGGGCAGGCCTCTCTCTTTATCTCTCTCCTGCCCGACAGCAGCAGGGTATCAAGCACATTATATTCCAGCGCTCTGTGCATTTTTCATATAGGCTCGCCTTTTATGTTTTATGTACGCCAGCTCATGGGAGAACAGCTGTGTGGGCGCCGCATCCTCTGTAAGTTTAGAGGGAGAGAGAGAACTCATTTCAGTGGGAGAAGTGGAGCAGAATGCCAAACGCAGCGAGCGCGGTACCTACGAACAAACAGGAGCTGCAGACCAAGGCCTGCCTCAGCTATTACATTACCATAATACACGGAAACAACACCTCGCATGCTGTTACTGCAGTAATTTGAAAACAGATTGACAGGATTTACAAGTTCTCAGCTTATCTTTGCCGTGACCTCTGTGACCTCCATCTCCACCGTCAACTTTTGGACTACGATCATACGCTGGAGTCTTATTCGCAGTTGTTGCAGACTTTTTCGGGATAATCTGGTGTTACATATAATAATGGAAATTGATTTTTTTTTTTTTTTTCATGTTGCATTTGATTCTGTGGAAATGTACCCACACCAGAGAAGACAAGAAAAAAATATATAGTGTGATTTTATAATTGACCCTACTTGCTCTTTCATGCAGAGTTGTTAAATCCCTCCAGGCTCAGAGAGTAAGTAACACTCTACTTCTATGGAGGAGCTCAGTGGAGGAAGCACGGCGAACCCAACAACAAGACTTCGGGAGATTAGGCTGCATTGTAAATTAGTTTATGCGCTGTCTGTACAAATGTGAACATTTTTGTTTGCTGCCAATCAACCGCCAGTAAACAAAACGCAACAACAACAAAAAGAAATATTAAAACTAAAAGTGTCTTTTTGGGTTAAGCATTCAAATGTACAGGTGTTTAGAATTCTTGTTAATGCACTTAAAATGAATGACGTAAAATATCAAAGAAGTTTAAAGATTATAAATGTATTTAAACATCTACAAACGCAGAGTAGGCAGGTAGAAAAAAAACATCAATATAGAAAATATTTTAAATGACAAAGACCAATGACAGCTGTGCAAAAATGCTATTTATATAGTATATAAAATGAATGCATACCGTACCATGTGCACATCTTAGTATACAACCCGTTACATAAACTAGTACATCATGAGACAAAAATCCGTACGTTAATTCAACCGGAAGAGGAAGTGAAATAATTCACAGTGACTCCAACCGCACACTAAAGTCATTTGTAGGGTATTTTACCGAGACTGAGCTTCAGACTGGTCAAACCTCTCTCACCTCTCATAGACTGAGCTCCTCTGCTGGAGACAGAAGGAGAAATCTTCTTTTGTTTAGAGGGACACACTGCCACCCAGTGTTACAGGATCCAAGGCAGGAAGAGTTGAAGTCCACTGAAGTTTGTCCACTGAACAGTTACTACCATCCTGGTAGTCCATAAAAACTGAATGAGAGATGCTCAGAGTTATCCACCTCGGTCATCTGTACATTTATAGTGTGCTATCTCTATTGAAGATTACTCTGCTGAGAGAGGGGTTTTTTCTCCATGGATATATAGAAACTCCATGAGTTTACATCACACAAGTTGTGACCGGTCTTAGTTGCTCTCAGTCTGCCATAAGTCAGCCTTTGTCTGCTTTTGGGTAAAGAGACTCCTCACATTCTTTAAATCTGAGGAATCAGGAGTCGAACTTTGTCCCTGATAAGAGGAAGAAAAATGTATGGCTCAGCAGCTGACGAAGCATCGAATGACTTAGATGCATTACTGGTAGGAGCATGCCATTTGTTTTTATGGAACAACTTAAATTCTCTGTGAATAAATGAGCATCCATTACATTAAAGGCGATGGCCATCGAGCTCACACAATTTTGAATTAAGCTTATCACCGTCAAGATACATTTCTTCGTATTCAACAGTAGAGTGCTGTCCGATGAATGCTAAATGGACAGAGCATGTGCACCAGAGACTGCCAGTGGCCAATTCAGCAAACTTCTGGGGATAAGGTAACAGGAATAAAGATAATTGTGCAGCTCCTCTTAACTTTCCAAATGTTATTGGAATGAATGGATGATTGTGAAACAAGTCATTTTACGGATGTTGTGACACTCAAAACATTGTATCCACCATTTTACAGCCGCAACAGTAGCGTCGTAGTAGTAGGCTATGGTAGAGCCTATAACGTAAGCACACTTGGACAGTCCGTTGGTGGTTCCTCTCATTGGTAAAAGGGGAAACAAATGTTTTGCACTGCAGCTTCATCAGTAGTGTTCTTCTTTTCATCATTTTTAACCTGAAAAATGTGTCACCATTAACAATGAGAAACAAGCTCTCTCTCTTTTTAGAGAGAAAACAGGGGTCCCACAGGGATCCGTCTGTGGCCCACTTCTCTTCAGATCATGACGGGGATCATTTTAATAATTTTATTTCATAGAGGAATCAGTTACATAGTACATTTTGTAGTGTATTGGTCTGCCTGCTGGGCATTGTATACGAGCTTAGGTTTTGAAAAGAGATTTTGGAAAGAGGTAAAGCGCATTTCCTTTCATTATGTTCTCAAAATTGCATTTACTGCAGTCACAGCTACACTGTTGCTGTTTTTTTTTTTTCTATAAACGAATGAACTCATCTCATTCACAGTGATTGATCCATTGTTCTCTTATTTATGTGCATTCATAAAATCTCTGCAAGACTCAGGTGGTGTTGACAAAATGTAGGGAAATACTACTTTCACTGCTGCATTCAAACATTGAAATTGAGAACTGATGTCCCAGTGGGGATATAAACAGCTAGAGAGAAGGTGATATAATTGATACTGAAATTATTATTCATGGAGAAATGTTGAATTCACGCATTGACTGTTGTCTAGTCATGTTATCAATCCACAAACTTTGTCACATTAACTGCAGAAATTATGCATCTGACATAATTTGTTTATCAGTATTATTTCATAGGCTACAAGAACTAGATAAATGTCTGCTGAAGAGATAACATAGAGCAATTTTCTTGTTCTGCATATAAAACAAAGCGGGCCTTGCCATCCGACTATCACATTCACACCAGTACATTTTACTCTGCTCAGTGTGGTTGTCTGCTGATTCAGTCAGTGAAACCACCTCAATGACCCCTAGTGGTCACTTATCCAATCACTTAGCAAACATCTATGGTTTGCTTCCACATTTTTACAGAGAATAGAAGTCCCACTGACATCAAATTTCACATACACACTCATATTATTTATGGCAGTTGCACTTGTTGTCTGTTTTGGGATTATCACCGTTGATATTGTTTTATATGCTTAATTGATGCTCATGGAGAAAATCTGCAAATTCTCTGGTGGAGCTGAATCAGTTTACAACATGTAGTCAAGTACTGATTTTGTTACTTTGTACTGTGATACAGTCAACTGGCCTGTGTTTGCCCTATCTGAAAATTTTTCAAAGATTTGTGCAGGCAGCACAGTTTGGCTCTTAATTGATTCTTTTGTTCACCTCAGTCCCCATCAGCATGAAGCTGAGCCTCTATTATAGGCTGAGAAGAGGAGGGATGGAGGAATGGGCAGATAGAGCATGAAGAGCAATAGTTAGGGATGAGGAAAGATAACGAGAAGGACAAAGTACCCTGTAGGATTAGCAAAAAGGGTGGATAATAGGAAGCAAAGTGTGACCGCAGATACAGTATAGTGAGAGTGAAAATGGGGGAAGGACTGGAAATGAGCGAATCATATGCTGTAACTTATCCTCCCAGTTCACCAGAGACCAAAGGCGCTTTGGTTTTGGATGCAGGAGGGGCCAAACTTCAGGTAGCCGCAGGGAGATGGGAGGCTATTTTTTACACACTTGAGAGGCTCCTCGCTCTACCTAACTGGCCACATTGGCTACCGAGTCTTCTACATTGGTCCCAGCTTGATGCTTTGTCAATGTGCTGTGACTAATCCACGAGGGGTCCCACATTTTCTGTCACCCTAATTAAAAGAGGATTAGATGGGATGGAGCTCCAGACCACTCCAACGCGCATAGCCACCGTCCTTTCCCTTTCCCAGCATAATCACAGTTACTGGAATTGCCTGGATTTTCTGTGCATGCCACCACCTGAACTCAACAAACAGCTCCGCCACTGAAAGGGTTGGTGCTAAGACTAAGGGGGCTGATGAATATGGACTGGTCCAAAAAAAGGCAGTGTAGCAGCTCCCCAACTGGTGGCTACATATGCTCAATACGCTCTAAATCTGCTCCAATGTTGTGTTTCATATCTGATTATAAAATTTAATCCTGGTGGCTTTATTGCCATTTGTGCATCTTCTGTAGGGATATGTAAAGTGATTTAAATTACAGTGGCTGCTTATTTTCTTTCAAAATATTCAAATCAATTAAAGCAACAAAAAAAAAGAGACAACCTGGGTGCACCTTTCTCTTTACCCTCAACTTTACTGTATGTACACATTATCCTCCATGTCACTCATGAATAAATCTGTGATTCAGTTGCATGTAAAATTAAGAAAAAATAGAAAGTGAACCAAAGTACCAATTTAATGATTAACTGAATAAAGAGTTTCAGAAATAGTGTTCAGAAATAGTGTGCCCTGAAACTTGACTCGAAGCCATTTTCACCCATATATGTTTACTGTGAGAAAATAAAAGAGCAAATGTTTTTAAAAGATTTCTAAATTACACAAATAAATATAAACTCTTGGTTGGCGACAGAAATGATCCGATTCATAAGGATAAATATTAAATAAATAATAATGGAATTTTAGGTTTCATGAGAGCGACACAGATCTCTGAAATTGTTCTGCCACTGCGTCTAATGAATGATCAATGCTGTCAAATACAGGCAATGAAAATGTGTCTTATCGTAGATTATTAATGGAAGCTGCTCTCAGCCGTTAACCACTCCTGCACTGTGGCCTATGAATAGCCAGCTGATGTCAGTTAAATTAAAGTGCAGACTATTTTAGCTGCTGGTTGCTACATTGGGAAGACTTATTTTCTCCCGCTGCACCAAAATCCACCTCTGACCTCCAACCAGACCATCATGGGTGGTGCAGGCTAAAATTTACAGACTGATTTGCAGCTTGAATTGTCAGTCACAGTTTACTTCCGGACATAACCATCCAGATGGCAGCACAAACCAAGTATGTGAGAGTATCTCAGCTTGTTCAGAGACACATCATCAATACATGATCATTCCAAATATTAGTAAACAATATGCACTGCTGCCTTACAAAGGTGCAATACGTGAGTTATAAGTCCCCTCGTGTAACACCATTTTTTCTGCAGTCAGTCCGGCTCAGAGTTTTGGCAGATTGGTCAAACTTTGCCTATTCTTACTCTGCCATTTAGTTAGTAGTTGGCTTTTTGTGCAACTGATAAATGGAAAGTTAGACTTTATGGACCCAGAAGTGTTTTGACTGAAAAAAATGGTAACTGGTTGAGCCTATTTTTTAAATTAGTGTTTGCTTATCCCTATTTTTTTAGCAAAAGTAACTAAAAATATTAACTTTTGTTTTGCTGTTTACTGCTCTATTTATTGTAACAAGAGGTTTGAATGCTTCCTCTCATGTTGGACTGAGGGCAGACTGGATGCTACAGTGCACTATCACCTCTTGAGGTATAGGATGGTAATACAAGACGAGGAGGGGCTAGCTGGTTAGCATTATAACTTCAGTAGACATCAATGCAACACAATATGTTTCTGACATGAAGTCAAAATGGGGTTTTTTCTTCATATTTTGTTGTAATTTTAGCTCATTCTTAAATCTTTTAAGAATCTTACATATAACCTTTAATGTAACAACCCAACTCAAGGGTTGAAAAATAACTCACTATCTAAAAAGTTTATTTTGCAGAGCTGAAAGGGAAATTAAGCATGTGCAAATAACACAAAACCAGCGCATGGGGGACGCAAAGGATAGAGACTGGTTGACTGTCATCTCCTTATATATATAATCCAGGAGAGCCATCTCCATGATGGCCCGACTACGCCCGCCAGACCATTGCAGGGACAGGCTCATAAGGTCCACCGAGAGGGTTTCTCATTGCCCTCAAGGTGTGATGTTTTTGGAAAGGTTAATGCTAGATTGGATCAGCTGGAGGGAAGCAAAATCTAAATTCAATGCCGGTGTGATTGGTTGTGAAGTGTATGCTGCTATGATTTCACTGTCAAACCTCACCTTAATCCTAAACCTAATCCTCCCTCAAAAGTGTCCAATCCCAGGAAGAACACGCCTCCTGGTGTTCCTATCTAAAACCAGCCTTGAAGTGATGTTTACAATCCAGTCCTTTTTATTTATTTATTTATTATATAAAATAATCACGTCATGCTGGTTTTGACTGCTTTCTGAAGAAACAAACGTTGAACTGTCCCGTCCTCTGTCAACACACACACACACACACACACACACACACCTCTCACATGTGCTTGTCACGATAAGCCCCGCCCACCCGCAGATGGCATGGAAACCGCCCGCTGCGTGACGTCACCGACAGATCCGCGTCCACGGTCAACACGTCGTTCATCCTTCCTCGTCTGATTTGTCCGGGAACATGCAGGCCGACCGCGAAGACGTTGCGATGAAAGAAACCAGGAGACGGGAACGTGTTTCAGGTGAAGGTTTGCACACTTTAATACGTGTTTTTATTGATATGTTATTTCGGGTCGGTTTGGCTCGGAGGTCATCGTGTAATCATTGAACAGTCGACGCAGACAAAGTGACCCCCTAACTGCCAGGTCGATGAGAGTTGTGTCTTTAACCGGTGTAAAACAACAACAACAACAACAACAACCTAATAAAATATGAAACGAAGCGTTAGTAGTGCCTTTGCGCTAACGTCAACGAGCTCCTCTCAGAAAAGCTAACGATGGCGCCTGGAGGCGGAAATGTAACGTTTAATGTTTACCAAATGTTCGTGACGTCACAGCTGAGAGTCAGCGGCTTTGTTTATCAATAAACATGTTCCGTATGTGCGTATTCAGCACTCTACGTAAAAGTGAGCGTGAAGGAGCTAAAACATAAAAAAAAAAAAAAACATGCACAGCAATCTTGCGCAATAAATTAATCTCTGTACATGTGAGCACTACAATCATCGACCCTGTGGGGGCGGAAAACTACTTTTATAGGCTTTCACAACAAAGCCGTCGGATTTACCGTTAAGGGCGGGGGGGGGGGGGGGGGCTTTAATGCATGATGGGATTAAACATGGAGGTTTGCAGCAGGAAAACATTATGCGGCTGAAAGAACTTGTTTTGAACGGATGTGTGCAAAGTGTGCTTAAATTCAATGGATGTTTTGAACCGTTCAGATTTATTTCAGTGCACGTGTCTTGTCTTGTCTTCTTCTCTCCAGTTCTGGAGAATCCAGACTCTGACATCGGCTTGTGCGGCTGGGTGCTGGTTGGGTTCTCCCTCCTCCTCATGCTGGTCACTCTGCCCATCTCCATCTGGTTGTGCATTAAGGTCAGCTGCTGGTCAAGTCCAGGGTTCACTTACACTTCACAGCAAAGCTGACTGCCGTAGTATCATAACTAACGGAGAGAAAAAAAAGTCCTACCCTGTGTAGTCAGTATTTTGGATATTACATTTGCATCTGTAACATTTTATATAAAAGAAAGAAAAGACTCAGACAGGAGTGTTTTTGTTTTTTTGTCTCTGTACACAGATTGTGAAGGAGTATGAGCGTGCCATTATCTTTCGCTTGGGGCGCATTGTGCGAGGAGGAGCCAAAGGACCAGGTCAGAAATCATGTGCTGTTTCTTTTTTATACACCAGTATGTTTTTGTTTTTTTTCTCCGTCTACATCTTTAGTACTTTCATTGAAATGGACCTCTAATATTAGTATTAAGTGCTCCTCAACTGATACCATAAATGCTCCACTGTGTTGCCCTGGATCATCGATTAGATGCCTTGATAGTTGTTTATGAATTCCAGTTGTTATATTTGGCAGCGTGGTCCTAAAAAAAAACAACCTAAGGAACGATTTGGTTACAGTATGACATCGAACTAGCCTGCACTCACTAACATCAAAAGACTTCCCGAAACAAAAAAATATCTTTGAGACTAGTTGTTTTACAAGTTCCTGTTAAGGTTTTGTCGTTTTCTTCAAAGGTAAACTTCACTGTGACATCACAATGTTCTTCCAAAACATGTTTTTGGCCATTAGTTAACGCCATAACTCAGGAACAGCAGGGGAGATTGTGATCATATTTCACATTTAGTCGGTTACTAAATTGATGACACAAACCTTGAATCTGTAATGATTATATTGATCCTCTGTGCTGTCAGGTTGAAGATTTATGTGAAGCGTCCCCGTTTTAGAATTTGTAGCTACTTAGCAGCCACATCCATATTTAAAGAAACGTCTGCAGTAATGGCTTCAACTTTGTTTTCTATCAGATTCCGATTTATTGGCCAAATTCACTCAAAGTCTTCACTACATATATTACATGAGTCTGAAAAGACGTGGATGTAAACTGTAACTTGAGTTTTTGGCAAAAGCATACAACTGCAAGGCGGTAATTCTTGTTTCATGGACTTATCTGGATTTGCTGAACCAGTGACTCAGGCAGCAGAAACCACTATGAAGAGGGCTGACATACTTTCAGTCTGACCTGCAAGGTGCATGATGAGAACAAACATGTCTTTTGGGGAGAGACAATTTGTTTGTTAGTTATTAGTTAGCCTTTAAATACAAACAGATGATCTCTGCTACAAGGAGTGGACCATATTGTAGATACATGCTGCACAACATCAGGAGAATACGTCCTCTTCTCACTCAGAAGGCGGTGCAGGTTCTGGTCCAGGTTCTGGTCCAGGTTCTGGTCCAGGTTCTGGTCCAGGTTCTGGTCCAGGTTCTGGTCCAGGTTCTGGTCCTCTCACATCTAGACTACTGTAACTCCCTCCTGGCAGGTCTACCTGTTAGCGCCATCCGACCTCTGCAGCTCATCCAGAATGTCGCAGCTCGACTGGTCTTTAACCTCCTAAATTCACTCACACTCCTCCGCTCCTCCTCCTCTTCCTCCTCCTCTTCCTCCTTTTCCTCCGCTCCCTTCACTGGTTACCAGTAGCTGCCCGCATCCGTTTCAAAACATTGGTACTTGCGTACCGTGCTGCGAACAGATCAGGTCCAGTCTACATCCAGGACATAGTCCAACCTTACATCCCAGCCCGTTCACTCCACTCTGCTTCTACCAATCAGCTTGTTGCTCCTCACTGTGAGCTAAACACTCTACAAAATCACGACTGTTTTCTGTCCTGGATCCTAAATGGTGAATGAGCTCCCCGACGACATCAGGACAGCGGAAACTCTGTACATCTTCCCCTGCAAACTAAAAACACACCTCTTCAGACTTCACCTTGAATAGTAGAACTTTAGTAGAACTTAAAATGGAACTTACTTTTAGCACTTTGTAGTTTGGCTTTCTTGAAGAAAATTGTATTTTCTTGATTCTTGTTCTGGGTTTTGCACCCTCATGGTTGAAATGCACTTATTGTAATTCGTTTTGGATAAAAGCGTCAGCTAAATGAAATGTAATGTAATGTAATGTAATATTGGACCATATTGGACCATATCGTCATGGCAAACGATGTCATTGTATAACAGTAAGTGGAAAATTAGGCCTTTGCATGAGAATTTGTTTAGTTTCACACTGAAAAAATAAAATGTGTGGTGCGCTGTCTTCCATTTTTACTAAGTGGATCATTAGATGACTTTTCGTTGAGCTGCTTCTTCAAAGGATCTGGAGGAGACTCGGCACTGGTCTTTGTCCAGTCTGGACTCTGGTTCTGGGGTGAGGTGCTTCTGCTGCAAACAGCAGGTATGGGTCACATGACCCGCACTTCATCTTGTCCTTCATCTATGATGCAGTCAATTCACTTATACTTGATGACTTCGTGTCCCAGCGGGCTTAATGACATTGGTTGCTATGACAACTCGGAGGCTCAAGGAGCAGAGCTGAAATACAGTATACAGAGCACTCTTTACGTATTTGAACAGCGAGAAGTGGTTTTCTGTTTTTGTCTGCACTCCAGCAGAGTTTGAAATGAAACTCTTTGACTACTCGGCTTTAAATGGCGGGTGTTTACATCCACTTCAAACAAACAGTTCAGGAATCATAAACCCTTTCAATCACAGCCCTCTTCTTTAATGGCACCACAGTCATTGGACAGGCATATATAAACATTCAGCCATCATATTTGATATTTGGTGTCAAATTCAGAAAGTTTGAGAGATGTTTTACCTTCGGTCTGTCCTTCAGCAGGAAGCGACGGGATGAGTTGGGTTGAGGTCATGTCACAATCTACGACAGTCGAAGACCTTCCACCAAATTTGAATACACACACCTTCGTCAGACTTGGAGAGCTAAGCCTGTACTAATGAAGTTCGGAGGCTTGTTTCTCATGAAGAAAATTTTAACTTTCCCGCAATGTATACTGGATTTTTAGGCTGATGGTGATATCAGTATTCATTGTATCCGCTTACAATCTTAGTCTTAAATTATATCATTGTTAATATTAAATTATATACCAAATCATATCAGTCTGCGTCTGCAAGAACCCCCTAAATGTTACATAATACATACAGAGGGTTTATACCATGTGGTATTTCAAGTGCTAGCATGCTAACATTTGTGACTTATCACTCAACAAAGAGTAAAGATGAAGGAATTTAATTGTATTTGGTCATAAACCACAGGTGGGTCATGATGATGGCAGCAGATGAAACATTTGGAGATTACAGAAATGATTACAGCTGGTTCTTGGGTGATATAATCTTAAATTTGATAGAAAATCCTCTGAATATTGAGACATTTCACTTCAAATCACCGATGGAAGCTTCACGGTGGAGATCACAACATCATTAGGATGTGTGATCTGGTCACCAAAAATGTTTTTACCCAATTTGGCGACAATCCATGCAGGAGATGAGTAGTAAGTTGTAAAGGATTTCTCATACGGGGGCCGTGAATGTCTGTTATTTTGTAGAAATCCATAGTTGTAGTTACCAAGTCCACGAAATGGATCAAAGTCGTGACACCGCTGTCCTTAAGTTCACGGCACTAATGTGGAGAGGAATGGAGGAAACCATGGGAGGAATCACAGAATGGTGGAGGAGGAAGGGAGGTGTTTGTGTGAGGTCTTATTTAGCTTTCCCACCCATCCTCTTCCCTGCTGGTGGACATAATAACAAAAGGCAAATCAGTGGAGGAAATTTAAAAACGAAAAAATCGTTAACAACAAGAGGATGTCCCGGTGCAAAGTTCAACCACGTGACATATATGTGCACGAACGTACAGAAGCTCGCTGCAGCGCTGTTGGTGTTTGTCTGTTTAAGGTCTGGATGCCTAATTCATCCAATTCTCAGTGATGTGACTTCTGTTTTGAAAGGCAGTGTGTTTGTTAGTAAAAAAAAAAAAAAAAAAAAAATACAGACTCCCCCGAGGGGTAATTTGCATACATCTCATAACTCGCCTTCTCTTTATCTTTGATTTCTGGTTTTACATGATCTAAGAACCAGGCAGTGTCCTCTCAAAATCCTGAAATGTGACTCCTCGGAGAGCCATGAGATCCTGTTTATGACAGCCCGGGTTAATTATAGCTCTCCGCCTGCAAACCTCACATTTGTCAGGAGCTGGAAGAGCCAGTGCACAAAGTTGAATTCAGCACTTGGCTTCCCATTGTGCCCCTCACCCTCATAACCTGGCTCCCTCTCCACCTACACTTCTGCTATGCTATGCAGGCTTTCGGCATATCTCCACGTACGTCGTCTTATGGAACAGGCTCACCGGGAGAGTTTACCAGCTTGTTTACTATTCTGCTGCCATGAACTGCGAGGTTTTCTTGACGAATGAGGCTACGAGTGGAATTCTCCCAATTTCACAATCTGGTGTAGAGAAACTCTACGAGAGCAACTGAGGCCTTTTTTTTTTTTTTTTCTTGTCTGACAAGGACTACAATTGTTGAGAATGCTGGAAATGTCATGGGGGAGACCGCTGTTGTCTTTATTTCACCTGCTGAACAGATGGTTGTGATCTCACCATTTAAATGCACAATATCCTGACAGGAAATGCAGCCAACTCCTCTCTCGCTGGTTCGGTATTAATGTTTGCTAAATGCTTGCACACCTAGCACATGTCTGTTTCTGTTTCCGTCGGCCACATGCCTCGCATTGTTTGATGCACTAATTCAATCACAGGCACTTGAAACGGACTAATGAAAGCTGCAAATATCCACAGCTTTGCCTCTCTGTCAGCACAGCTGCAGTCTTATGAAGAGAGCTCGACTTGGCCTCGTGCCAGAATTTCATTCATCCTGGTGTTTTCAAACATTTGTGAAGAAGCCTCCTCATTATTGTGTTTACCCTAGCTTTAGTCTTTGTTGAAACTATTTGCGTTCTTGTGATTCCACAGGCTTGTTCTTCATCTTGCCGTGCACCGACAGCTTCATTAATGTGGACATGCGCACCATCACCTTCGACATCCCGCCGCAAGAGGTACGACATGCACACTTCCAATTATATCGAACAGATGCTTTGTCTCTTTCACAGAAATTCGAATGATGTCCAAATAACTGTGCACATTTGTCATTTAGCCCGTCAGTGATGCGCTCTTTGTCGAGTGTGATAGCACAAACTGTTTGAACTCTTCCGTGACACCATTTTCTCTTTCAAGTATCAGTAAGCAAAGACGGTATTTTAACTAACTTCCTGTCCGCTTTTGCTCTCGGTCCTCCCTCCTTCCCTCCTCACGCCACCGCACGAACGTGCGGCGGTCTTTGCCGCTGAGCATCAGACGCAGCGGGCGCGCGTACGCCAGTCGGCCATAACATTAAAACCTCTGACAGGCGAAGCGCTGGGCCGCGGCTGTACGTGCTTTAAAAGACACGTTTGCGTGCGCGTGATGGCCGTCTCACGTCTCCTGTGTCTGTTTAAGGACGCCGGTTGCGCTCCGAAATTAACGCAAAGCATCCGCAAGACGCGATATACACGTCGCCGGCCAGGAGAGCTCGCTGTCGTCTGGTGCGCTTGATTGACAGGCCTCGCATTACATCTGCGACGGCACCGCTGCCGTTTTTACTGCTCTGATCGCCAAGTCAGCAGAATAGTGTCCACGGGCAATATCGCCCTGTTTAATGTTCACATCTGGCAAATCCAGGTTTTCTATCCTTGTGTCTCTGGTGCGCCCTCTGGTTGAGTCCTCCAGTAATACGCAGCGTAAATAGGCGAGTATGATACGTAGCTGATTGATGTGTATACGCAGCAGCTATGGAGAGCAGTGGCTCATCGAGCTCGACCGAGCTGGCTAAAGATATCCGGCTTGCTACACCCTACACCGGTGATGGCTGTCAGATTGTTGAGCTATTTACAACACACAAAAAAAACAACACATAATATGAATAATTTGAACCTGTTAATTCTTGTCTCTCAGGTTCTGACCAAAGACTCGGTGACCGTGAGTGTGGACGGCGTGGTGTACTACCGCGTCCAGAATGCCACTCTGGCTGTGGCTAACATCACCAACGCGGATGCGGCTACCCGACTGTTGGCCCAGACCACCCTGAGGAACGTCCTGGGTACCAAGAACCTGGCGGAGATCCTGTCTGACCGAGAAGAAATCGCACACAGCATGCAGGTAGAGCACATCAGCCGTTATACGCTCCGACAAAACATGGTGGTAATAACTATGTGCCTCGGGTAAGTGGTAGGTTGGCATTTTGAATTGTTAATTTTCTGGAAAAAAAAAAGTCGTTCCTCTAATGTCGTATAAGGCCTTTGCTCTTGTAATAGTTGTGACGGTTTGACACGTGACTGTCTGTATCACCCCTGTCGCTCGTGGTATTCCTGCGGTAAACGCTTCAGGCGTTCCCTCCGCTCCATGAAGCCCCGTAAACCTCTTTTAGCTCACTTTACAACCCTCACGTACGAGACTCCACTAACACAGACACGCTGGTGCAGAAAACCCGGTGGAGAGTCGCAGTGTCATCTTGCATCGGGTCACTTTTGCCAGCTGCATAATGCAACTTTCACCTGAACTGCGTGTCGGTGTTAAACTGCGGTTAAAGGCGCTTCGGCTGTAAACTAAGAAAAGCTCGGGTAATCCTGCGTTTCCACGTAGAGCCCAGCTTTTAGGTCGCCTTCGAGTTTAATTATTTATTTATTTATTCATTAAACTTTTACTTCCAGTTTATGCTGAGCTGCTGTAAACGATTAAATATTTAGTTGTAATGCAGAGCCAGTCAGAAGGTCTGTCAGTGATCAGGAGCTGATTCATTCATGGGGAATTTTCCCCTTTGGGGTTTTTTTTTTTTAAAGGAAATTCGTATCACACGTGAACCACCGAGAGTCCTCTAAAAAGTACGTTGGCGTTAGTGTTGAGCAGTTTTATGTTTTATATCACAAAGGCTGAAAGCAAGTGTCTCTAAACGAGCTGTGCCGTGTCCTGAAGGGTTTAATAATGGTTGTGGTCGTCACCTGACTTGACTCCAGATTCAGTTAACAGCCCATCAACATCAGTTTGAATCCACATAAACCGCTCAGGCGTCATCTCTGTAGTTCAGAAGTCAGAACGCTGCAGATGTGTAACTTCGTTTTTCAGTTGTTTAAATGCGAGAACCTTTAAGAGCCTTCGGTCAGCCACTGTTCAACAGTTCTTGACAACATGCACACATCGCACAGCGACGTTCATAGACACGTTCAGCATGCACACAGCCTCGTTTGTTTCATTTTAGTTGTCGGTGCCAACTTGCTTGAAGACAACAAGAACAAAGCTCCTTTCTGCAACATCAGCACTATTAAGCACAGAGACCAATCTGTTTAACGGCTGCGAGGCTGCTAACATGTAAAAGATCTGTTCACACCCTGCATGGAGTACTTGGTGTATAAAAGTCAAATGTGATTTGTAACTACATGATGATTGTAGGTATAAAACCACAGCAGCACTGTAAAGCTGTTCTGGTTGCAGTTCTGCCACAGTGTGTTGTACTCTACATGGACCTGCCATCAACTCTATTTATATGGTTTTGGATCTTTCCATCTGTATTCTAATTTGATCTGTTTCCAAGTGAGGGAAACACACAGCCTCGTTCAGCTCCATCTGCTGGACGGTTTGGAAAACTGCAAGATAGTGTGCTTTCAAAGAAGAGGGAGTTTTGAGTTGAGGAACTTTTTGGAGTTGCCTTCATTTAAAAGTTGAATCTTTGTGAGGAAATCTGACCTCACACAGTTTGCTTTTGTCACAATATTGTTGTGTGCATTTTGTGTTAAATGCAGATCAGCCAATAGAAGCTTCAGGAATCTCAATCGCAGTCTTTGCAGGTCGGGTATTACAAACAGTGTATTGTCTCCGTGTCCCCTCAGTCCACTCTGGACGATGCTACAGATGACTGGGGGATCAAGGTGGAGCGGGTGGAGATCAAAGACGTGAAGCTGCCCCTTCAGCTCCAGAGAGCCATGGCAGCGGAGGCGGAGGCCAGCCGCGAGGCCAGAGCCAAGGTAAGGTGGTGCTGCTTCCCCCGACGGGTGAGATCGTTGAGGATCAGGATCAGAGCCAATCAGAGTCAGAGTAGGCAGAGGCATCCACCACGTGGATGTGGAAAAAATCAGATGGTGGAATAGGTGATGTGTTTATCACTTTTGTGCACGTCGGCTGACCTGAAATCTTCTATCGGAGTACAAAACAGTGTGCATGTCACTGCTGCTGTTTTCTCCTCTTCTGCACAAAGACAATAGATAAATGAATTCATACATGTGATGCAACTTTACTTCCAGATGTTTACAAATCATCTGTGTATGTTAGTGTTGATACTTGAAAGGTTGGGTGGCACGGTGGTGCAGTGGTTAGCACTGTCACCTCCCAGCAAAAAAAGGTTCTGGGTTCGAATCCGGTCCTGGGCCTTTCTGTGCGGAGTTTGCATGTTCTCCCTGTGCTTGCGTGGGTTCTCTCCGGGTTCTCCGGCTTCCTCCCATCATCCAAAAACATGCACCTCAGGTCAGGTTACCTGGCACCGCGCTAGTGGCAGCCTGCTGCAGCAGCTCCCCCCTGAGAGCCCCCCTGCTGTAGTGAAGAAATTTCCCCTCGGGGATTAATAAAGTGTATAAAATCAAAAAATTCAGATGTCCCTCACTCTCACTACCTCCCAGTGTCTTGTTTGCATTCCAGTGTCTCTCTTCTGTTTGTGGATTACGAGGTTTTTATCAATTTGAACTTCATGAATTTAGAAAAAAACTCTGCATTGCAGGGTTTATGTAACATGCAAGCTAACACATTAGTCTAATCATCTGAAACAATATTAAATCTGAGAATGTGTGAAAATGAGCCGGTTGAAGATTACAAACGGGATTTAAAACTCACAAATCGGTCAAAAAGAAGTTTTGCGAACTTCAGATCTAACTCGTGGTATCCTTCCACGGAGCTGTTCGATCAGGGTCCTCTGGTCCCGCTCACTCTCCTCTCGGCTTCCTCCTCCAGGTGATCGCAGCGGAGGGCGAGATGAACGCGTCGCGGGCGCTGAAGGAGGCCTCCCTGGTGATCGCCGAGTCTCCGTCAGCCCTGCAGCTGCGCTACCTTCAGACCCTCAACACCATCGCCGCTGAGAAGAACTCCACCATCATTTTCCCGCTGCCGATGGAGATGATGCGGGGCTTCATGAAGCAGTGAACAGGAGGTTTAACAAACACATCGTTCACACACTCACACAACATGCATCCCCCGACACCCATACAGGTTTTTCGGCTCTTTGAAGCAGCAGCGGTGCCTCGATGGCGGAAGGTTCTGCTTGTGGCTCACCAAAGGATTCATGGAGACCAACTGCTGCTGCTTGAACGCTTGTTATCGCCTCGCTGGCATTTTCCAACATGCACTTCATAGGTTTGGCGTGTACTGTTTTTCCCACCTTCGTAATCTAAGAAAGAAAATGAAACACCATTTTTTATTATTTTTTTTAGCCCGCTGGTCTTCGGTTACTTCATTTGAAATCTGTGTTTTATTGCAAACATTCTTTTAAATGTATTCCTGTGCGCTTGGTGTTCTTTTAATTGAGCATCAGTAAAAACATTTGCTGTGCTATGCTGGGATGTGTTTCTGCCAGAGAGCTCTGCTCAGCCTGGTGTCGGCTCGTTGTGCCGAGTCGGCTGAACAGCCGCTAAGGAGGGTCAGCTCGAGCCGGCAGGGCCAGACAACCTGCAAAAACTACAGCAGTCAGCTTGGTGTGTTTGCCAATGACAGACTGCTGACTGAATTTATTTAGTGTTGTGCATGAGAATGGACCTAAAACAACCACAGTGCAGCAGGTGGTTCAAGTTTTAACTCGCAGGTTTTATTTCCGTTTGTATTTTATGCTGCAAATGTAGAAATGAGCCAAGGCAAGTACCAAAAACCTCAAACCTTCTCATCCATTTTATAAACACTTTACAGTAAAGTGCCTGCTCGATTTGTGGCCTACACACACACACACACACACACACACACACACACACACACACACACACACACGGAGGAGACACACACACACACACACACACACATACATACGCACACATACATACACACACACACACACACGGAGGAGACACACACACACACACACACACACACATACGCACACATACATACACACACACACACACACACACACACACACACATGCAATGTTGTCCTTTATATAATATCTCCTGTGGCACCACTGCCAGCATCTTACTGCTGCAATCATTTTATACCTGTGGTGTTTTCATTATATCCATATTTGGACTGTAATGGCTATTAAGCCATGGTGGTATATTTACATTTTACATTTTAGTAATCAATGTTTGAAAGCTAACATCTGAAACGGGTTTTGTAGATTGGCCTAATGGCTCATTTTACCATCAGTAGTAAACTCAACACTGTGACCGTGAAGGTTCACACACGTACCAGGACGTAGAGTATATGATAACAGTGCTGACACGCTGGTGGGAAGTCGCTCATTTGGGTTTTTTTTACAACGTTGAAAGGTGTAAATACAGTTTGAACGTCTGTTGAAATGATTGATTGCATTTTGTTTATCACATACTAACCAACGCGAGAGGTCAACAGCAGTATATGAATAACCAGTGAGACACAAATAATAGTACAGAAACACACAGATGTTCCTCTCTGTTAACACACTGACCCAGTTTCTCCTTTTGCCAACAATTAGGTAACCTTCTAAAACGTGTATGAGAGGTGACGCTCTTTGTTTATTTTTTTCTCAGTCACCGGGGTGGATACAAGTTGTTTATGTTTACTACATGCTTTCCATTTCTACTCAGTATATTTAATATTTAGATGGGTAGACAAAATATTAGAAACATAATTAAAAAGTGAACATGAGCAGCAACACTGTTCTGCATGGCTGTCAGCTGTTCCTTTTATTTTGTCCACCCTCTCCATCTCTGGCTTCACTGTCTGTGTAGGAGAAGCACAGACTGAAAACCTGTCAGCCAAAAGCCTTAACTTACTATTATTTTTACTGTCTCGTATCATATTCTATGCACATGAAAATGAAAAAAAGCACTATTTACCTTTTTTTTTTTTTTTTTTTTAAACACAAACCAAATACTTGAGTGTCTTGAACCTGACATGAACTGTATTCTGTATTTGTTCTGTTTTTTTTCCTCCTTTTTTTAACCTATGAAGAATAGTGTTGGTAAATTTACATTTTAGTGATCAGTGTTTGAAAGCAGTATATATAGAAATATATATAAATACATATATATATATATACTCATTAGTAGTGTGAAGTTTAGTCTCGACTTGCTGTGGCCACACAGGTTTCAGGGTTCATGTACGTTTTGTTCTGGAGTACACAGGCTGTTACATTATACTGCAGTAACTGCTGTTTTTTTTGTTGTTCAGAAAAAGTATTATTTTGTTGAGTAAATTCAGATTCTCTGCACTCAGTGTAAACGTGTACTGTGAGTCTAATTCAGAAAGTGGATCCACAAACACCGCGACCACATGGTAATGACTCGCCTAGTGTTGTTGTGTCTCGTCCACTTTCCTATAGTTCATGTTCAGAGAAGTTTTTGTTAACGTTTCAGTGTTGGAAGAAAAAGCCTGGTCATCAAAATGATCTGTTACTGCCTGTTAAAAAAAACAAAAACTTGTAAGTTTCATGCTTGTGTTTGTTTTTGCAACTCACTATATGTTTTTGTACATTTTGCTAATGATTTGATATTTTAACTTGACATAATACATATATACGAAGGCAAATAAAGATGTTATCCAAAACTATGGATTTCATTTCTTCCAGGTCCAGATGGGGAGTAAATGTTTGTAAAATCAAAGATGACACATTTCATTCAGGTTTTATTTGGGTTTAATTGAAGTGATAAGAAGTCTTAAGGAAACCTTAGAAAGTGTCACAGAAGATGTAACTGGTTTTTTGAAGCAGCAAAGCGTCGGTTTCCTGGTAAAAGTTAGACACTGTGGCAGAATTCCAACTTAATGGGTGCGGCGAATTTCTTTTGAAAAATAAATATATCTAAACTAAAGGTACAGACAACAAATCTATGAAGACATCCTTCAACTGGAAAAGTTATTTTAAAACAAGCAGGTTCCCTGTAAACTAAACTAAATGATATTAAGGCAGTGTTTGTATTGCTTTTTGCAGGCTGTGTTTTCTTGGCAGTGAGTGTTCTAATATTGAAGCTCACAAAACTTTAAGAGTCCCACTGTGTCAGTGGTCACTAGTGAACAGGTTCATTATCAAACTATAAAAAGAGAAAAATCCACTTGAATAAAAGTCATACTACAGATTATATTTCGTGCAAAACCCGACACAAAGTCTGTTAGTCTGTTAAAGCCCTGATTCTACTGTTGGTTGGTTTTATAACGGCTGTAAAGGCACCGGAAAGAGAATTAAAGGAGTTTGACAAAATGATTAAAAAAAACCAACAACCTTGTTTTCAGGGTGTAGGGGCAGCTGAAAGAAGAAAAGTCTTAATAGTCAGCTCAGTGCTGACAGCGGAGCAGCGGGGTCAGAGGTCAAGGCTGACAGGGTGGGGTCGGAGCGCGGGGAGGGGGTGAGGCCTGTGTTCACAGGGCCAGTTCAGCCATAGCGCGCTCCAGGGGGTCGGTGGTCCAGTAGTCGTGGTCCCAGCCCAGGAACCAGCCGGTGAACGTGGGCGGCTCGAAGCCCTGCTTGATTTTGACGATGGGCGTCCTGCGGTCTCTGTTGGCCGGATCTGTCTCGATGTAGCGGACCGCTGAGGAACAGGAGGGAGAGTTTGGATCAGTGCGAGGCACAGAGAAAACTCAAATGGCAGAAACACAGTGTGGCTTTAAAAATGGCCTTTTTTTTTAAAAATTCAGTGGGATTATTTTTCTTTATGTGAACGGTTTAAATGTGACATTAAGTGGTTTTATTTTGAAAGAGCAAACTGTTCACGTGTGAAGGATAAAAATGGATTTATGAAAGACTGTATTATTTTCATTTTAAGAGAATTTAACATGCCAAAGGACTACTTTTGTTGTTGTTGCTGAGTGTTGAAGTGTTTTTGTTTCAGCGATCCAGTTACATGTATTAAGATCAAATGTCCATAAGTAATAATGATTTTATTTCTGTATTTCCTCACCAGATGCCATGGCTTCAGTCTTCTCCTCCTCCTGGGCCTCATTTCCGATCCAGACAAACACCTAAAAAAGGAAAAGGTTTATTTACTTTGTTGTTGTTTTTAGCAGTGACTCCGGTGTGAATTCATATGGTGCAGCTAAAGCAGTCATTACTCAGTGTTTTTTTTTTGTTTTTTTTTTACCTGCTCCCAGGTGTCGAGGATCATGACGTCATCGGTGGCGAGGTCGTCCTGGGTTATCTCCCCGGGCACCTCCTCAATCTGACAGGAGGAGAAGGGTTCAGCGTGCTGTATGGATGTACTGTGTAACCACAGAGCTTTGAAACTTTCAGAGACTGGAGCATTTACATTTCTGAGACAATGTCCTCTGTATTCAGTCTAATTTAGGAAAAAAAAACTGTTGGTTCACCTCAAGTTACAAATTTAGCAGGAGAGTTAAGGTATTTAGTTTTTTTTTTTTTTAGTGCATCCGGAGAGGACGCTCAAAGCAAACGCTTACGATGAAGTTCCCAGTCTTGTTGGAGCAGGCAAACAGTCGAGGTGGATGAGCGTCCATCTTGTCCTTCAGTCTGGTAGAAGTGCGATATTCTGTCTTTCCACCCAGAGCCTCCCAGAACTGATCTGTAGAGACGACAGAGTCAATTCAAGTTTTTGTAGTTGTGGGAAACACATCCTCACCAATAGGTCTGAAAAACAGTAGTTTGACATTTTTTGGAAATACACTTATTTACTGGCTTTCAGAGTACAGAAGATCGACGCTCCTTTCATGTCTTCATGGTGGTATATGAAGCCAGCAGCCAGTTATCTTAGCATAAAGACTGGAAGCAGGGGGAAGCTGCTAGCTTGGTTCTGTCCAAAGGGAACAAAAGAGCTCATCGCTGCCAAGAGAGTGAATAAGTTTCTCTCCCAAATGTCAAACTATTGCTTTAAAGGGGCAGTGTGTAGGATGTATCTACATCAGGTGGTTGAGATTGCAGATTGAAACCAAATAATCATCCCTTGCCTCACGCTTCACTTCCAAGCGTTTGAGAGAATCTACAGTGGCAAAAAAAATCTCACAAAAAAAATACCAAAGGCCCTTTTAAGCCAGTGTTTGGTTTATCCCTTCTGGGCTACTGTAGAAACATGGCAGACTCTGAAGAGGACCCACTCCCTGTGTACATATGAGGGGTTTATTCTAAGCTAATACAAAATATTTTCAATCACACCATATTGAAAACACACTGGACCTTTAAAGCTGCATTAATGATCATTTTGGACACTGGGGGCAGAAGGACAAATTCAAACCATCACAAATATAACTTAAAAAGTTGTTTTGCTAACTCGTCAGCACGCAGCTGCAAGTTCAATATTTTTTTTTTCTCTTTTGGTCTGTAGAAACTCCAGAGAAAAAAATGTCTTCATATTCTCAACTGTATGTTCAACTTTGTATTTGAGTGGTTTGGTGCTGAGCAGGTCGCTAAAAACAAGCCTTAAAAGAGGGCTGGTACTGAACATCAATGTAAAAGTGCTATTCCCCAAAACTAGGAGCTAAAAGAGGCTAAAAAGCTCCACAGAGCAGCACAGGTGGTCGTAGCTCTTCGTGGGTTTGTTACCCCGAGCATTCCCTTTCACATTACACAGTCATTTGATCCATTATTAATAAAAAATAAAAATAAAAAAAAATATTGATTAGTGCAGCTTTAAAGGTGAAAATAAAAAAAATTAAAAAATGAGGTTTTTAATTTATAATGGAGTTAGAACCACAATAGTAGGTATGTGTTCTTTTCTCAAACACAACAGCATGAATTTTGAATAGCGAAGCTTATAAACCATCAGCTTGCACTCACAGAAATAAAATGGTGTATTTTTCGTTTGTCTTTGGCAGCCTTCAGCTGAGGCCAGTCCTCAAAAGGAGCGTGTTTATAAAAAATTGAATCTGTTATGTTTGAGCCTGAGGTGTTTTTTACATGAAATTGTTAGCAGCGAGTTTCTTCTTCTTGAGCTTTGAAAGCAAATCCCAAGATTACTGAGAACATCTAAAGGGGTGATGCAATCAAGTCTCCAATTTAAAAAAAAAAAAAAAATGTATATAGATGAACACAAGCACTTATCTGAAATACAAAAAGAGAAGTATTTAGCTTCACATTAAAGCACTATTTTAACAGCTAGACCACACTTTGTAGCCGACACAGACAGAAGTGTGAGCGTGTTCACGGCTGTTAGGTTTCAGTTTGAAGAGAGAAAACGTAATTTGAGGTAACGGTGCTCGTTGTGTTTCCTCACCAGTCTCTCCTCCCTCAGGCAGCTCAGAGGCCGACACTCCCAGGATGTCACACAGCTGCTGAGCTCCCTGCTTCTCTGTGTCGCTGGCGCCTGCTCCCACCCACAGGAAGGAGTCGCCGGGGGTCGCCAGAATAAAAGCGTCATTGGCATTCAGGTTGGAAGCCACCGCATCAAGCTGCGTGAATACAGAGATGTTGGAGGTTAACGTGCAGCTCGGGCTCCTCTGGCAACACGAATACAAAGTACTGGTACAAAGTACTGTACAGAAGCGAAGTAATGAAACGCAAGTCACAGTGAAGATTTCATCAAGTTAATAACATGCATATTAAGTATACACGTCGGTGAACATGTGATCTTTCAAGCTGTCATGGTTTTACATTTTATACTCTGTCAACTTTGACCAATGATCATCCAAAAAAGTTGTATATTTCCTGCACTCTTAAAAAGATTGAACGATTTATTTTGTGTAACTTAATTCAGCTTTATGTGCTTTTTTCTGCTGTTTTACATAAGAGCCAGACCTCACTGTGGACCATGAATATATGCACACATATTAATAAAGCACTTGTTAAAGCTACAGAAAGGTTTTCTACTGGTGCCCCACAGCGACAGATACAATGAAAAGTCGAAAATCAAAAAGAAAATATAATTTTTAGTGCATGAATTTGATGAAATGTTGGCATATTGTCCAAAAAACAATAGATTATGACAGCACATCCATATTAACGACAAAGTTAGTCAAAGTAAGAAATCTACCAATTGACTTAAGATTAATTTGTAGAACGAAAAGCCATCTACTTGAGCCACCAGCCTTATTTCATCTTTTTTCAAGGCTTCAATAGGAAACTTTAAGTAAATAAAAATCTAAAACCGGGTAAAACAACAAACATTGTGTGTTTCTAATAAACTGTGGTACAAAGGAGTAATGCATCAGCCTTAAGCTACTCAGACAACACGTTAGCAGGATCAGTTCACTTTTAGCTTTGGTCATTTCGTGGGACTCGTTCCCAATAAGAAAAGCCCAGAATATCACCAGACTTGTCCTTTAAAACGAGCTCTGACTGTGGTGACGTTAAGAAAGTCTCTCTTACCTCCACGGCTCTGCTGTGTCCTGCAGAGTTGGAGCGCACCTGGAAGAGCCGGACCTCTGCGGGAGCCGACTGACCTCCTTCTCTGGACGTTCCTCCCTTGTACACCACCATGGGCTGTCCTCCAAACAGACACATCAGATGGGCCGGCTCCTTCCCCTGCATCACCCTAACCTGGTACACAAACACCCAAATTAAACCCTCTACAACTAATGAAGTGGTTGTTGCAATAATTCATATCACAAAACACTTCATGCATCTCGATGCTGTGAATTAGTCCAGTGTGGTGCCACAGATTCACGGCAGACACATCCTCCCTTGCTGTCTCGTGAAAAATGCATCAACAAATGTGAAAAATGTGTGCTGCAATCCTGACTGCTGACACAAGATGACAGCATGGAGCTGAGCCCTGTGTTCACTGTGCCACAAGGTGGCGAGAGTCGAGATCGGTGAAATCGAGAGACAAAGTGATGAGGCCGCCTCCGTCGGAGTCATTTTGGCGTGCGGCTTTTTGTCATAAATATTTATGGTTGTTTCAGTCAGTTGTTTTTCTTCGTCAGTCAACATGATGCTAATCCTGAGCTTGCATGAGCAAATAGGAAAAGATAAATATTGAGTGTACATCACATCACAGAGAGAAATTCTTTGTATTATATGAAGTTTAACATACAAACAGACACATTTTGTTCTGCTCTGCAGTTTGATCAAATATTTGACATTTGTCGCTGCAGCCTGTTTCTGGGTTTTATTGTTCCGTCTCTGGATCTCATTATGTTGTTGGCTTTAATCAAAATGGGTCTCGACCACAAAGTATCAAAACCAAACACAATCAGTTAATGCTGGCAAGAACGTCTTCTTAGATATTTACTGATTACCAGCTCAATGTTGCCAATTTTAGAGTTATATTTATCTTTTAGTAAAATTCTGAAACATTTTACATTTGAACTGTTATTTGTGTTTAATGGAAAGCAGGTTCTGTAGAAAAATCGGTCTGCAATTTTTCATTGTATCACCTGGATTTCTGTTCAAAAACTCAGGGATTGTGTCAGTAGTGGTGTCAAAGAAAGCATGCAGTCCACACCCAGCTTCAGCCAGGTAAATTGAGGTCTGTTTAGTTTGTCAGACTATGAATACAATAGCAACATTTGCAAGACAGCTGCTTTGTAATTGGAAAATGAGGACAGGGGAACATCTGCAAAAATAAACCTGCAGACAGACAGCTGCAGATGTCTTCACGAGTGGATGGACTCAAACACCAGCTCTGTATCCCACCAAAGTGAGTATTACAACCGTCTGTCGACCAGAGGGTAACGTGTCACTGTAAGATTTTGCCTCATCTAGGCATGAAAAGTACACGCATGTATGTCAAAGTACAATGAGTGATAAATTCAGAGTAGGGAGGAGGCCGAGGGTGGTTGTGTAAAACAAATACAACACTTTCACCTGGGTGGATGATGCTCAAGTCTGTGAGAAAGCAAAACTTAATGTAGATTGTTTTATGTAACCTAAGTACGTTACTTGCATAATGTTATATATTTAACTTACATTTAACATAAGTGACAGAACTTATGTGACCTGCAACGTTACTTGTAAAATTACTAGTTCTAACCCAAACCAAGATCTTTTCCTAAAACTAACCACATGGTTTTTGGTGCTCAAACTTAAGGCAGCTTACTTTAAACTCATAGATGAAGCTAACCATGACAGTGACATGGTGTCCTCTAGTGGTCTAATGGGCGTATTACATCATTTCCTGTGCTACCAGGCCGTTTGCTCACTGAGTCTACACTTTGTTTCTTCTTCAACAGTCAGCTCTTGTTTCTTTAATCATGACCACGATCTTATCCTAAACTTAATCAAGAAATGTCTCTTTGCAGCGATCCCGGGTTGCAAACATACACACACAGACAGAGTCATGCGAAAGCACGGGCACAACATCAGCATTAAGGTTCGACATACAAAGTGAAGACACACACGTGAGGAGAGAGGTGTGAATGAATGAATGAAGACTCACATGACTATAAAGCCACTCCAACTCAGCTTTTACAGACTGAGCTTGTTTTTATCATCTCCACAGATATTTTCAGACTCATGCATGTGTGACAAACATCAGCGCTCGCTGACGAGCTGCGTCATCATAGTGTCGGGTCCAGAGCAGGGTTTGGAAACAGTTCTGCTTCTTAATGTGAGCAGACAGCGTTGGTGACAGAGGAGGAGGAGGGAGCCTCCCATTAGCAGCCACACTGGAATGTCCTGTTTGTGTTTGACCGCCATGGTCTCAATGTAAATCTGATTTAACTCATTGGCACAACCATAAAGTCTGGAAAGAGCCAAAAACACGAGGATTAAAACTCTTTCAAAGTTAAAGCATTTGTATTTCTCTGGAATGAGAGACGAGCGAGAGCTTTTTGACTGTCGCCTCTTTTTGTCTTTGGCTCTGGACAAATCATTGGAATCACTTTGGGAGGCTGAGGAGCAGGAAAGGAGGAAGAATACCTGAGTGGTTATAGGAGCACCAACAACCTGAAGAGACAGAATGGGCCAGAAACCAGGGAGGAAAGAGCAGCAGCAGGGAGAGGAAAAACAGCGAGAGGATGTACAGGTCAGATGGGATGCGACTGCGCTGAGTCAGCCAGAGGAGAGCAGAGATGTTAACGACATGAGGGATACAAATGAATAGAAGGTGATGAAACACAAAGTCAGTACAGGAACAACATGTTGTACCTGCACAGGACCACCGCCGAGCTCTTCATCCAGCTGGGCGCCGAGGATCGCAGAGGCCCCGATTTCATCCTGACTGGAGTCCATCCCCTGCCTGGGACACAAGGTGAATATTTCAAATGAGATTTATTGAACAATAGATCAACTCTGTGTTTCTCTTTGAGCTCTGATTCCTTAATTTGTTCTTTTATCTTTCTGATCCTCTTTTTGATTTGTGAACTCTGCAACTATTTGTTTGCGTTAGTGTTTTGAATCCATCCTCGGTGCTCATTATAAAGTGAAATAAAGGCTGATGATTAAAAATACACTTAATCAAAGTTATCAGTTAGCACTAATTATTGAGTGGAAGTCAACTCCGTCAAAAGAAAAAATTCTCCTTCCAAATTTGGCCTTTACAACCACTGGCCCGCGGGCCGGATACGGGCCTTTTGAGTTGTTATACGGTCTGCAAGACCTGCAAATCAGGCTGGCATGTGTATCACATGACAAATACAAATAAAATGTCTGAGCTACTTCACACATCAGGGAAACCCTGTGTGTGTGACAGCGTGTGCTGTGATTGACTACAACAGGATTAAAACTGCCATTCACGAAGTAAAGCCTCATGTTGGGTTGGTGGGCAACAGAGAAACTCACATTAATTAAGCTAACAACTTTCAAAATGTTCAATCCCAGAGTGGCCAGTGGACTGACAGGTGTTTCTTTACCTTGGCGGCTAAAACATTTAATGGACCGTTGTCTTTATTGCGCAAATAATCCATTGCTATCTATTAACATTTTACTGTATCCCCCAGTGATTTTTCTATTTCCTATTAAAGCAGTAGTAGACTGAAAGAACTCTCTTGGATATGTCATTTCTGATGGTGCTTAATATATATGTTTTGAAGTATTTACTTCCATCTAAAAGTATACGTTTTCATTCAGTATAAAGCAGCTGCAGAACCAAATAAATGTGTATTACTGTATCGTATACAACTGTGATCATCAGAGATATCATGTGTACTCTTTGTCTTCTTGCTTTACAATATCAGAAACTATGCTCTTTGACGATTGGAAATCATGTGACAACCAATCAGGGTGAAGCTAAAGATATCACACAGGTGAGTCACTATCTGTATTCATTCAGGCCGTTTATGTTTTGCAATAATTCTACACCCAACTTTATGATTTTTTTTTTTTTAATTTTGCCGAATTAATGTCAAACTGTTAGTCGCTCGTATTCTCACCACATGTAGATGATGTGTCCCTGCCGTCCCCCGTGGCGGTAGTTATACAGGACGATGTAGCTGTCTCCTCCATAGAACTGTCCATGTGTGGATGGATCCACCAGGGCTTTATCGGATCCTTCAATCCGCCAGATCTGTCAAGAAGGATAAGAATAGATATACAAAGCTGACACTTTTCAAAATCACACTTTTAGACATACCCAAACTGACAGGTAACAACTGAACTCGTCACTAACCTGTTTCTCTCCGCTGCCGTCATCCACCATGCCGTGCTGGGCGGCCATGGCGGAGGAGTCGTGAAGGCTGGCGGCGTCGAAAGGCACCTTCTCGATCTTGGCGATGCTGTTGGCGATGTAGGCCACGCCCAGGCCCACGGTCTGATCTTTGTCCCGCCAGTTCTTGAAGAACTGCTTGAAGAGCGGTGTCTCTCCAGACTCCGGCAGGATCTGGACCTGCGTGTGTTTGGGGTAACCCATCTTCTTGATGAACTCGTCGGCCGCCTTCATCGACGCCTTTCGCTCGTCCATGTTGGCGTCTTTGCCTGAAGAGAAAAGAAAGTGAGGATTATTAAATGAAATGAGGAAACGTTGCAGAATCTAAAACAAATATATAAATAAACACAAAAGTTGAATTTTTTTTTTTTTTCTTTAATGATTTTAGTTATATTAAAAGGAAGTTGATTTCAACACAACTATAGTTTGTACTAGATGATCAGAAAACAAAAGTTTTTGATATGTAGGTTGAATATAAAGATTTAAATATAAAGTTACAGCCAGCAGCCGGTTAGCTTAGTACAAAGACTCCACACATGAAGTCCACCACATGGCCACTGCTGAATGAACATACTGTATATTTTGAATCCCCTGCACCAGCCCGCACTGACCTTTCCAGACGAAGATCTTGCCGTCCGAGCCGTGGTCCAGAATGAAGCAGTCGCCGGACTCTAGGGCGCTCTGGGCGAACGGGTTCTCTGCTGCCACCAGAGTGATGGTCATTCCTCCGCCGGCGTTGGACACCTGCAGGAGGGAGAGGGGGGGAGGAAGAGAGAGCTGCTGTCAGTTAGAGGCACGAGCTGCAACGGTTTGTGAAACTGGACGGCTGTTTTGCTGCGCTGCCTCGTCCTGTGGCTTCTCAAACTGTCGGTCACTTAGAAACGATCAAGAATTCAACTGTGAAGTCAACAAGGCTTCATTGAAAACTATGATATATATCTTCGTTGATGCCAACAGGAAATGTTGGAATACTACAATTACAAAAATTAAGATCATCATTTTATAATTATTGAGTTTTTCACTGAAAAATGTACCTTATTCAAATGTATGTATTTCTCTGTCTCCGCTGAACATCAGATTTTCACCTGAATTATTACCTGGATTTAGATTTTTGATCAGTGGGATTTGCAATATAACAATGTGGTATTTTGTATGTACAGTACAAACAACAATGTTTTTTCTGTCATTTATGTACACTTCTCTGTACTTGTATATGTTTTAAGATGGAAAAACTATATTAAAAACAACAAAATGAAGCCTGGTGAATAATAAACACAATTCATAAAAACACATTCACATTTATTCATTCATTTATACATTCATTTTTATTTGAAGTGAAAACTGAATTTAATGAACCATTTATAAAAATAAGATCGATTATAGACCAAGCCAAAACATGTGTCTGTATTAAGAAATCTGAATGCAGCTCTGCCACTAAGCTTTTCCCATTTTCTTTATTGCGAGTGGCCTCTGAAAACTAAAAAAAATCTCCTGTAACCCAAAAAGCACTTTTCTAACTATAAAAGAGACATCTATAAAACTGTTCACAGGAAAACTCCAGCTGCAAACCAGGTCAGACTTTACTCTTTCTGCAAGGAATTTTAAATCATGTGCGTTTCACAGTGCGTTTATTTATTTATTTTTGTGATGTCATCACAGTGCCACCGGTGAAGCGAGTTGTGGAAACACTAATACGCATGTACAGAGGGACGCACAGTGTGGAAGGAAAACTAAAAAAATCTTACTTGGTTAATGTTCGTAGGGAAAAATGTGTGTCTGGTTTCAAATGTTCTCCCCGTGGTCTTAAGGGACCGAGCCCTCTGACTTCAGTCATATTTGTGTTGGTAATTAAATCATGAAAGTCTGGTGAAGTCCGCACCCCAATATACACAGTGGACATTCATGTCCCCAAGCGGACTCTCTGGAAGTCCCCTTGACGACTGGATGAATTGTGAGTTTGTCTGCGAGAAAACTGAAGTCCAAGCATTTGGATTCAGCCTTTATTTGAGTGAGAGTGCGCCGTGTTTGAGTCTGGTGTCCAGTTCTTACCCTCACCTTATAGAGTTTAGCGCTCTTCCTGTTTGAGGCATCGGCTTTGATGTCATCAGAGGCTCCAGCAGGCAGATCTGGTTTGGGACCTAAAACCTGAGGACAGAGGCAGTGAGTTCAATTAAAAGGCTCAGTTTATGTCTCAGTTTATTCTCATAATTCACTCGTCTCACCTCTAACATCTTCTCTCTTTCCACCCCTTCATCGCAGACGTAAACACGGGCCCTCCCACTGCGCTCGTTGTCACGGATGCCCTTGGCAACCTGGGTAGCCTTCAGCTTCTCGAAGCGGTTGCTCTGGGAGCCGCACCACTGGTAAATCTCCTGCGTGGCGAGAGGAAGAGGAGCAGATTGTTGGAAGGTTAACAAAGTAGAAACTTTCTCTCTGTTGCTAAATGATGCGACATTTGTACTTTCTCTCATACAGTGTGTTATTTTCTACTTCAAAATAACACCTCACAGTGCGGTGGTGACAATCAGATAATATTATGATGCAAATCTAATGATAGTCAGCTGAATATGACTCACGTCTCCCAGGTCCAGAATGAAGCAGTCTCCCTGGTTGAAGCTGTCCCAGTTGACAGGGACCTCAGTTGCCCTGACAACACGACGACCTTTGACCTGGAGCACGCGCTGCATCACCACTTCATTGGTGACAACGTGTTTGAATCCTGATGCCACGCCTCCTTTCTGGGAAATGAGGGTCACATTTCAAAATAAAAGTAAGCAAAAGTAAGTAAGTGAGAAAAAAGGAAATCATTTTTTAACACATTTTTGGTAAATATAGACACTTCATAGACAAAGAATGAAGTCATTACACACTGGATTTTTTAATTTACAGATACTGAGTAAGAGAGATTATGTTTTTCAGCAGTACACCAAGTATTTGGTTCCTGAAATGACGACATTTTCCATGTTACAGTCCCTGGATGAGAAAATGAAATTACAATTTTTAAAACATAACTTTACAAATTCTCAACAAACAAGCAGCAATCAAACTTTCCATTCAATATTTGGGAATTAAAAAAGAAAAAAAAAGACCCACACACTACCATTTTAATGGATGAGCAGTATAACCACGACATCTCACCATGTATTTGATTCCGGATTTGAAGTAGCCCAGGAAGGTTTTGGACTCGTGTCCCTGCACCTCTCGGTACTGGATAGGTTTCCCCCCGAGGAAGTCGTCCATCTGGACTGTAAAGATGGCCGCCGAGCCGCTCTCATCTTGGGTGCAGAAGTCACCTGCGCCAGAAGGACCACAGACGTGTTCCATATTTATTTTATCGCAGCAATCATACTGTACATCCACCCAAAGAGTCACATTTTGTGTTTGACGAATTCTCCCAGCGAGGACTTCAGCGGGTCAGGAGATCGATATGTGGGAGTAGCAGGAGAACCGAGCCCAGCAGACACATTAATACTCGCAACGTTATTCTATTCCTGGTCACACGGTGGAGTTCAGCAGCATGTGGGAGGATTACATCACATCCTGTTTATTGGTAAAAGCTGTTTCCATGATCAATCACACCAACTAAAAGCAAATGGAATCCATAAAGAAACACAGACCCGACTCAGCTTCCTCGAGGCCCACATTAGTAAGGTGACGAAAACATTATTTTTCCACCGAAGAAACATAGCCACGGTGCGGCCGTTTGTACTTTTTACTGGCTTCCCAAAGAAAACGACAGAGAGACGTGCTCTGCACTGCTGCCTGTAACACACAGGATTGACTTTAAGGTCATCTTCCTCACATACAAAGCTCTTAATGGGCTCGGACCGAGTTACATCTCTAACTCTGGTTAACTCTGAGTCTTCAAGAACACTGAGATCATCTGCTGCTGGTTTATTGGAGGTTCCCAGCAGCAGCTGAAAGAAAATTGGAGATTCAGCTTTTGTCAGTTCTTCTCCAAAACTATGGAACAATCTACCTGCAGATATCAGGGAAGCTAGCTCAGTTAATACTTTAGCCTTGAACGAGCCCATCTTGAAGCTCTCTTGCACTTGCCTGCACTTGAACAACCGCACCTTTAAAATGCATGTTTCGGATTTCATATTTTATCTGTAATTTGTGTTAATTTTCTGTATTTGATCTGTTCTTATGCATCTCATTTCTTTTCAGTATTTTTAAATCTTCCTTTATATCTGTTTTTAATGTGAAACACGGCATGTAATTATCTTGCTGTAAAGCATTTTGAGCTGCATTTCTGGTATGAAAGGGAATATACAAATAAAGTCTATTATTATTATTATTATTATTATTATTATTATTATTAGTAGTAGTAGTATTATTGTTAAAGAACGACTCAGTCGGAGCGTTTTCTTACCTGACAATACTCCAAATCTGATCCCTCACTTTGACTTAAAATACAGACATTGATATCAGTTCAGTTTTAAATAAAGATTTTAAAACTAGAGCAAGATTCTCCTTTATTTTCTGAGGCCTGAAAAAAAGAAGTGAATTTTGTAAAAAGTTTCAAACTTTATCTGACAGCAGAAGTTGAACTTTTCTTTGCGGATCCAGATTTGACAAAAAAAAAAAGCAGTTTGTATATGGCTGGTGCTAGATTGGCTCAGCAGGAGGGATGCTCTGCCTGTGATTGGTTGTAATGTTGTGGGAGGGTTAAGGTTTGGGATCATGCAGTTGCCGGTCACAGCATTGAGGATTTTAGAGCGTGTGTCCCTTTGGCTGATCCAATATAACACCAACTTTTGCTTGTTTTGCATCTATTGTTGTTTTTCATGCTTCATAATACACATATATTAGATTCTCATAATGTAAATAGTAGTTTAATGTTTGGTTGCTTCTTCTCTATTAGCCTATAAATCGGTTTGTACTTTCTTTTAATGCTACGAAGTTTTACTTTTCCTGAATGGGATCCATAATATCTTATAATGTCATAAATAGATACTACATAGGAAATACATTAAAATATCCAACAGTGTATAAAGCAGATAAATTCAGCATTTAACATTCAAATTTTCCTTGAATGTTGATGTATCAGATAACTTATTGGTGATAATACACAAATTCTGCTTAAATTTTCACACATTTATGCTGATAAAATCTTATTTTAAGTAAGTCATCATTTAAATACAGAACGTCAACTGAAAATTTAGTATTTTTGACTATGAATTGCTGCTTTTACTAAAGTATAAGATATTCATCCATCACTGACAACATTGCTGTGTGCAAAATGTTGTTACAAAATAATCTCGACAAAAACCCTTCAGAGGTTTTTAGATGACTGAAAAAAATGTCAACTATGAAATTTCACTGTATCCTTATACGTAATGTGTCAAAAGTTGCTAAAAATGACAAAGTCATCATTATTATCAAAACATCATCTGCTAAAACCAACATGCCGTTTGATGTTTAAAAACAAGCTGTTGCTTGTGGCACACAGCGCCTTTTATCACATGATTTGCTGCTCTGAGTGGTTTCAGCCTCTGCAGTAAATACTGCAAGGCAGCAACACTGTTTTTCATCTGCTCTGCAAGTCAAAGACATCATCGCGTCTAGGTTTTATCACATGTCCATGGATACTTGTCCAGAAGTTCACCAAAAAAAACAACAACAAAAAAACAAGCAATACTCTCCCATTGCTTTGAAAAATATTTGAATCGGATTATCACTAAGATGCTGAAATATTTTGGTGTTTTATGGATTTTTGCACACTCAAGAAGTGCTGCATGATTAAAGATAATTCAATCGTGTACACAGTTTTATTTAACAAAAGACAATAATCGCCAAGAAGTAGGAATACTGTAAAGTCACCAACAGTCTGTTGTCTCCTGTCATTAAAAATAAAAGTATTATTAAATGTATTTTCCCTTTAATTCTACATATATTTCTCTGTAATAACATTGACATCATGTCCGTGTCACTGCTCTCACCCAGCCAGAAGTGGAGGTCGTACTGCAGGTTGCCGGAGCGTTGTTTGATGGTGTTGAGGATGAGGTAGGAGTCTCCGGTGTAAAAGCCCCCGTACAGGTTCTCGGGAACAGGTACCAGGTCAAAGCTCTCCACCCTCCACACCTGGAGGCCGGGCTTCTGTCCGGCCCTTTCGAACTCTGGGTGGTGCGCTGCCATCCTGCCTGTAGGGAAATCACACACCCGAGATTCAGTACCGCTCCACGCTGCAGGCCCAAACAAAGAGGGTAGTAACAAGCGGTGTTCGGTCAAATAGATCACTGCAGAGATAAAAGCTGCAGAGCTTTTTAATAACCAGGGACTTCCTACTTGCTCTGGAAAACATAAAGCCACTACCCTCAAGAGTAAGCAGTTGTCATGGATACAAATATAAAGTTTATGGTTCTAGTTAGATATTAATACACAGCAGAGTGAGTCATTAGTGCAGGGTGCTCTGGGTGCTTCCCTTTGTGAGCAACAACAGGAAGTCCTGGTGGTTATGTCTCAGTATTCATAGCCACAACTGATAGAGATGGTAGCGGGGGAGACACTTTACAAGACAACTTTATAACTAGAAGTTATTGTTCCTCATTTTACCATAATTATTTTATATGCACACACAAATATGTGCCCACTAGGGATTGAAGATGGAGCAAATCCTCTAATTTTATTCCAGACATTAAACATCACATTACAATGATGTATAAAATTGTGATTAATAATTTGAATATTTTAGAAATTTGCCTGTGCCTGCAACGTAAGGTGACATCATCTCTGATATGGCTACAAGGTCCAAACAACAGTTTTTATGCTGTGATTATTGAATGCATTTTTTTTTTTAATTTATTTTTTTATGTTGTTGCTACAGCTTCTCTGAGACTATTGCATGGATTTTATTTTATTACAAAAATGTTGGGATGTGCAGTGGGAAGTGGCTTTTAAAAGGTTCATGACAGAGCTGTTGCCCGGACTTGAGTCAGACTTCAGACTCCCTATAAAGAAAACTGCTCTGTCCTGACTGTTAAGATCAGCAAGTTTAAAGTCTTTTAGGTAAAGGACCTAAACCATTGAATCTTGACTTAACCAATGCGTCTAACTTGTATGGGAGTTGAAGCTCTGTTAAATGCTTAATACAAATCTAAATAACTCTATCACAGTGATGGATAAATCATACTCACTCTCTGAATACGAGCATCCTTGTAGTTCCGAGAGTGACCGACACCCTCTCTACTTAAAACTTACAACTTTCTTTTTTGACAAAGCTTACCGTTAGGGCCAGCTTAGGGCCAGGTCTCCCATGATGCACTGAGCTCCTCTCCTCTCTCTCTTTCACTCTTTATGCATTTATATGCTGCCACTAAATCTGATTAACTTTACGTCCTCCCTCTTTAGTAGTTTTGTACTTTTCTTGCAGGTATTTATGGCTTTGGATCTACATGATTTTGACCTGTGGTTATTGGCCCCACCAAGATACCCAGTGTTTATTGTTTGTTGTCTCTGTGCGTGGGTTCTCTCCGGGTACCCCGCCTTCCTTCCACCGTCCAAAAACATGCATCTGAGGTTAATTGGTGGTTCTACAAATTGCCCTTAGGTGTGAATGAGAGCGTGAATGTTCTTTGTTTCCGTCTGTCTCTATGTGTCTCTGTGATAGACTGGCGACCTGTCCAGGGTGTAGCATGTCTTTGCCCAAATGTCCTAATGCAGCCAGAAGATAAAAACGTATTAGTCGTGATTTAGTATTGCTCTAACATAACTAGACAATGGACTCATCAGCTTTTATCTGTCCAATCACAGACGCTCATGCACACATACCACACACTTCAGGCATATCTGAGAGCATAAAAGATGCATGGCGCCCAATCAAGAGTTTCAAGTAGGTGCTGCTTTGGATTACAACCCGCTGGCCTCTCAAATAGCATGTGTGGATGGTTGAGATTTTTTATGAGGGGAGTTGAGCATCCTGTTAAAATCTTTGTCATGGGGGTCTGTAAACTGTTTCCAGAGTAGTTTATGAGATTACCAAGGAGAAAGTCTGAGGACGCTGTGTGCTCTGACATGTTTAAGATGTTCATCTTTCCAAAGAATAGATCGTTTGGGTGGATAATGAGGACTTGATGTTGCTCTGACATATGAGGACTTTCAGAGTGAGTGTTACTCTTCATCTTTGCTCAACTTCTGTAAAAGACACTGGAACAAAAAATGCTGCAGTAGCAGAAAGAAACAAAATACTCTTATTTATTTACAAATATGATGCCCTTTTTAAAATGTAGTTGACATGAAAATGAATTCAGAGCTTCTACGCTTCACTGATTATATCTGCACTGTGATTTTGCTGCTTTCACTTAAAACATCTGCATACTTTTTCCACTTCTGGCAGCTGTTTTTGTGCTTCAACCTAAATGTTAACACAGTCAGATTACACAATTCAAACTGTGAAGCAATACTTTCATAAACTATGGAAACGATTTTGCTGCACACTCCAAACCACACTGAATCCACAACACATATTAATTGCTAGTTGGGACAGTAAACCGCAGAGAGAGTGTAAACAGTTTCTCTAAAGTGAAGCAGTATTCTCAAATCAGATCCTGACCTCTCTAAAAGGGGCTTCTGTGACCCTTCATGGTGCATTTCTGTGAAATGCTTCATTTTACTAATTAATGTAAACGATGCAATAAGATACATTTAAACCGTCAGCACTTCTTTACTGTTAATAAGCTCAAGTTTAGGTGGTAAAAAAAACAGTATAAACTGGAGGTCGTACAGTGCAAATTGAATACCAGTTTTCCACAGGAATGCCACTTGGCCTTGCTGCCTTCAATTTGCATTACTAAGTGTCCACACTGGAGCAAGAATTGCCCATTCTTCTAGGCGGCTGTCTACCCACAAACATGGCAGGAATCTGCTCCTGACCCTGGAAGAGGGAAGTGGATGAGAATTCACGCAGGCAGGCCAATACATTTTGGGGTTCTTTTTTCCCCCCATGTGTGCTCTCCTCTTATGTAACAGCCTGGCTCATTGCAAAGTATTTTGGAGCTCTGAAACGGTTCAACATGGAAAAGTCAGTGGATAATCTTGGCAACGAACGTATTCACAGTCAAACCTTTCTAGTTTTTTTGCGACTTATTTTGCCACATTCTGGTGGCTGGCTGGTATCTTTGTGGCATACTAAGGAAAATAAACATGGGTGTCTCTCTGGGTCAGACTATGAATAACACACTTCACACTGAAACACACACAGTCAAAACAGCAACATCCTGGAGTCATACGAGGTTGTGCACCCTCTAAACTTGAGACTTCCTCTACATTAGGCTGCAGGTCAGTTCCAGTAGTCGTTGTATAGTAGCTTGATGGAATTTCCATCCTGAGAAGCTCGAAGACAGCTGAAGTCAGACAGCAGCTGCAGAAGACTTACCTAAGCCTTACGACCAAAACTAGCAATGTTCAATAGCCATTTTGTGCAACCCTGAACACACAGAAGTGTTACCCTGATAACTCAATGTTTAGTCATCTGGTCTCAAAATGTCTCAAAATCTTGCTAATCACCAGATTTTCAAAAAAAAAAAAAATCTAGATTTTAGTTAGGTAGATTTGGTGTCTAATGATATCCTATATCATTATTATTGTGTTCTGGGTATTGACTGTATATAAAAGTGGACGTAGCTTCCGGATCTGAAAAATTAGGCCAATGCTGGAGTGCCTTAAGCTGCAATGCCACAGAGTGCCGCTAGAGTTGGATTCAAAAAGCCTCCAGCTCCATAGACTCCCATTCAACTTGTCTCATAACATTTTAAGTCATTAAAATGATCGCTCGCTCCCCCCCAGCTCATCCAATGGTCACTACCGGCTCCAAACCACTCTGAACTAGCAAGATGGCGCCGGCCAAATTCCAAACTCCAGGCTTCAAAACAGCTGTTCACAAACCAACGGGTGACGTCCCTCTTGGGGGCTTCTTGGTTCTGGGGCATGGAAATAATAAATGTGGCAACTTTGAGTTCTGGTACAGTCAAGAGATTATAAAAAAAAAACATTTGGAGATTTTTATTCCAGTTTTCCAACAGCGATGACTAAGAAAGTGTTTTTTATGTGGATTTTGTCCGGCTTACACCTAACCAAGTGTATCCCACTGGTGCATCAATGTTTACGTCAACTGTGTGTTCCTTCAAGCTATCAGAGAACAATCTGAAGTTCCGATTGGACTTCTGTTCAGGGCGTTGATTGGACACGCTGGTCTGGACTGTCAAGAGAAAATGGTTCAGGAATCTGAACACAGCAGGCACAAATCTTAGCATCAACTATTAACACTGACATAAATACAGCAAGTCCCTGAAGGTAACATATAGACCAAATTAAAACTTAAAACTGGTCATTACACAAACACTCAGTATTCCAATGTACAGAGTAACACCGTGTAAATTTCCTTCAAGTACCCACGTATATATCAGACTTAATCCCTATTATAAAGGCTCAAAAACATGCTGGATATCTAGCTTTCTCAATGTCTGAAAATAGAGTTGCATTTTCCTTTTTTTTTTTTTTTATCCAGAAGTTGACTTCTATCATCCAGAAGCAATTAAAATCCTCTCTGAAACATTTCACTCATGAAGAATATAATTTTGGTGCAACTTCGTATTCTGAAGATGACAGTCTGCGTGGCACTAAATAAATATGACTTCCTTTGACTGTGATCTTCCCCACTGATGGAGAGAAATGTTCTGTCTGTTTCTGCACATCAGAGCTGTTTTTTTTTCCCACAGTGAGGTACTGTCTGTGACTTAATAAAGCAAACATCAGAGGGATACACAGCATCTGAACAAGCTTTGAATAATCAAAGCCAATATTTAAAAAATGTGAGCATAGATGATTAATAAAAAAAAAAAACAAGAGGGAAAAGGTTAGAGAACGTAGTTTAAGACACAATACGTTTTTCTTAACAAATATTTCTCTTTGCAGCTGACTTATGTTCCTGTGCTGGATAAAGTGACTCGAGGAGGTAGTCTGTGTGACTCAAGACACGCAGCTGCAAGCTTAAATAGAACGGGTCACATGACTATGGGACAGAGTCTCTTCACATGCATTCTGGGAAAAGGAGATGGTGTCAGCAGCCCTCCCCACATCCCCACGCCCCTGCTGAGCCAGAGGTATTCATTGAGTTTCTACCCCCTCATCTGTGAGCTCACCACCTCCAAACAAACAGGGAGGGAGTCCCTCATTCCAACCCGTTATTTTAGTCCCCTCCCCCATTTTTTTTTTACCAGCCTCTCTTTTGTGTCTGAGGCCCTAGTGAAAACTCCAAACTTGATCTACTGTGCGGGACAGTGGATTCATATGACGAGGAATAAAATGTAACTCGAGCCCTTGTGATTTGTCTGCTGGTGTCCCTCTTCAAAAAAAACTAAGTTAAAATAGTGTTCTCTGTGAAATCTGAATTTCTGGGCTGGAACAGCATGTATTTGAGTTTTTCTCACACACACGGAAAAAAGAGATTCCTCCTTCAGGAAGGGGGCTTACTGATGACTCATTTTCTCCATGCACGCCACTCTCGGCCTCTTGAGGGCCGTTGGGCTGCCCGGCTGATTGCTCAGGACTCAGCAGATAATGCTCTGCACAGACTCTGCTTCCCTTTCATCTGTTTACACAATGTAAAACAAAGAGAAGCAAAATGGCTGTTTATGACTTGCAAATAACCTACCTGATATACAGATGGTTATTAAAGGATATGTGAAGGTTATTTCAGGAACAATCGACCTGAAAACACTTCAGGGGAACAACCACAGGCGAGGTACTCTGTAACCAGTTCTCTTCCCTGAATGAATCCTATCAAACATATAAACTCGAATATTTGAAAGAGCGGGGTCGTTGACATTGAAATTTAATGTAGTAAGCTGGATGTAATGTTTTTAAGATGTGATTTTACTTGTAGATATGATGTGATATACTTTATGTATCAGTATCGGACACAATGTGACCAAATGAATGTGTCTACAGAGTGTTGCTGCAACTACGAGGCCATTTGAAGACCCAGTGTGGTTTTCAGTGAGAGGTGTGGCCTTTTTTTCCATAACTTAAAGAAACATTCACTATGTTGAAGTCAGTGGGAAAACCCATAACTTCTCTTCAGAATTACAGTGTCAGTAAATATCTCAAACAAAGTATGGCTGTGATTGCTCACTTCACTTCTTCTGATGTGTATTTTTGGTAAAGAATTTGGAAGTTAATGTCGCGTGTAGAAGATGTTAAGTTTGAGGTCTTCCGTCAGTGCCTCACCCAACAACGACATATGTAACTGTATATAGATGACTCATATGAGCAATGTCTCATCTGCCACCCCTGCGGTTAAGGTTTATTCAAGTTTAGCTTTCATTGTTTGAAGAATCCAACTTTCCACTGTAAGTTATAGCCTTGCAATAGTAACCTCTGATTTGATGATGCACAGGCCAAAAGACATTTTTACTGAAAGTTGCATATTTGAATAAGACAACATATGATCCCCTTTGAAACAGTGACTACAGATAAAGGTGATACACTCAAACAAATGACACATAAGAAATGTAGGGGCAGAGAGCAGGGGAAGTACACTAAAGGTCCGTAACAGTCCAGTAACAGTCGACATGTTACAAATTGGGATTTTCTGGATTCAGCAGCTGACAGCATGGACATGTCCTCTTGGAAACCTTTAGTCATAAGTTTGTAAATTACAACACCAAAATGGCCTCAGAAATGCAGACCATTTTTTTGTTTCTAAATAGGGAAAATATGACATGCAAACTCACCCCCTCAGTTCAGCCCTCCTAAAAGCATGCACACAGCTGTTTGAGGCTTATAAATGTGGAGTGGGGTTTTGCACAGCTGATGCATTCAGGCATCCCATAATCACTGCAGTGAGGATGTAACACAGGCCAACAAATGTCTCTCTATATCTCTATTTCCTCACACATTTACCTACACATCCACGACACTGTCTGACGCACTAACCTAAGGGCTGCTGCAACAAACAGTCACAAAGAGGATCTTGTGAATAACTTCCTCAAAACACTCTTTACTATTTGGTTGTCTCTATGGCAACCAGAGATGGACCTAAATTGGGATTAGGGTATAATAAAGCATCTGAGGAGAATCCCAGATGCTCAAACAAATAACATGGCTTCCACAGCATGTTAAATATAAGCAGTTTGGTGGAAACATGGAAGTCTGAACTCCTTTTTACAGTAGGGAAGAATGTGAGGAAGTCTGAGGTACATTTTTATCAGTCATCAGGGTTTCCACTTGCTGTCCATATATGGCGTTGAGTTGAGACAAGTAAAAGCTAAGTTCAGTCCTTTTTCATTTGCGAGAAAACAGTGGACCAGACTAAACGAAGAAGACCGCCTCGCTCTCATAGTGCCTCTTTATGTCAAACCGTTGTTCCAGTCTTGAAATAACGGGCATTAAATTACCGTCCTTCAAATCGGTGCTGCAATCTTTCACTGAAGAGTGCGGGTGAATAACACAGGCCCTACCTGAAAGCTGAGGTTATGATCGTGGACGGACCGGCGTGTGGACCTGAGTGAGCCGCGGTGCGCGCTTCAGCAGGAGCAGAGAGGTGTCGAGACTGTGGAACAGCGGAACCGCTGTTTATGCTTCTGGCCCGGGACACACCCTATGACACTCCCCCCGGCCTGTCTGCCTGCCTTCCTGGTGCACCGCTCGCCAACGCTGTGTCTACAGAGAGTGTCATAAACTCTTTTCCTCCACTGTAAGGCTGTGGTGTGTTTGCACGAGCCTACTGGACTTATATTCATGTTTGGACATTAGCTGTAGAGGTTTAGCACTGATCTGTCTGTTGCATGAATTATTATATACATTTGTATAATCGTGGTTTTAATATGCATCGGTTGTACAGTTAATCTCAGCCACGATTGAGACTTCCGGCTGCGACTCCACACTCAGGAGAGAGCCTCTTGAACAACAGTGCCCCTACCTGGTTCGAGGCTACCACTGGATGCTACCAAGGCTACTGTAATGCGAACTGTGCATAGTGCATGTATGTCATGTAAGCCAATCATTAAACACTGATTCAACACAGATACAATAGAACCCAATGATGCATAACATGGTTTTCAGGGGTTTTCTATGTGCTCACTGAGGTTAGGAGTCCTCGTAGCCCCTTTAGATTCTAGCTGGCAAACCTTTCTTGATTTGATGGCGTGTTAAATTGACTTTATTTCAATTTTCTGTTGAGAGTAAAATCAACCTGCAACATGGTCCCACAATGTTTTACAATCACAAAACAGCTCATGAAACAGATAACAAAAAAACATGAAAAACGTCTTCCAAACTAATAGCATCCCAGACGTCTGGCATCATAGCTCAAGGGTGATCATATTTATTGAGTAAAAATAATATTAGCCTAATCTTAGAGGGTGTCTGCCTCCTGAACCCAACAAAAGCTAAAGACTACCTGCGACTTTTGAAAATTCTTGGAATCACTAGTTAACCTGCACTTTGATCTTAAATTAATGTTTCTGTGTAAACAAAATGCATTCATTTGTGTTATGATTGTGTGTTAACTATTGTCTTAATGAATCATCAAATTATGACTGATGTGTAATTTAGAATTGCCTAGCTAACTGGTGCATGATATGATTGTTACACTACTTTTCAGGCCTTGAAACTCTAGATAATAATTACCAAAGTAATACAGAGACAGAAAACATGTCTTATAATGTATTGGGACTGTGAGAAGATTTAAAAGGAGATATTATCTGTAATCTATAAAAACAAAAGTACGTCTTCTTGGATACCTGCTCCTCAGGGTTCAGTGAGCATTTTTTTTTCAGCACTAGTTGGTGGTATTAACTAAATGTTAAGGTTTTAACAAAGTATTTGCAAAAGCTAGAGAATAAGAGAACATGCATCCACCTGTTGCATCTTAATAATTAATAATTAAATACTTTTTGGAAGTCGGTGAACAGTCCCCGTGGATATTTGTGGATGTTGCACAGGCAATTTTCAAAGCATGAAATACTGAGCTCTAATGGCTCCTATGCAGGTGCATTGGTGACTGCTGCAGACTTACAGTATATACATTTGACAAAATGATGATAATGTCTTTAACCTGGAAGAAACACATCGCCCCTGTTACTGATACTGGATCCAGTTATGGTACTACTTTGTTATAAATGGGCCATGGTACTTTTGTTTACTTATAAAATATTGTGTTTATAAATATCAGCTTTTCATTGAGTTGTCATATCGAGGTGCACGATCAGGCAGTAAACTTGTTTGACTTACAAACAATTTGACATATCTGCAGCAAGGATATGTTTTCTGGCGTTGTCCAAAGTTCCTCAACACTGAATGTCTTGATTCATTATTTATTGATTAATAGGTCTAATGTGCAATGAAGGATATGAAGGAGAGGAACGGGGTTTAAACTGTCATCAAATCTTTTCAAATTGTTGAATATTTATTTTGTCTCGCTCTGTCTTGTGGTTATAGACTTACTGACACTACTTACAATTATAGTAGTGTAATAAGTGGCATTCAAAGTAATGGTGTTGACTCAGTTTCAGTTTGTATGTTGTCTTTTTTAAATAATGTGCTAAATTTGTGCATTATTTTTAAGCTATTATGTTACAGAAAAATGAATTGACCCCAACAGTACGGTGTAAAGTTTCTCTGATAAACCCACAAGTCTTCAAAAGTTGCTGGCCCTCTGGTGGCCAAAAGAGCAAAAAGCAGGGTATGTCTTATTCATCGTTAACAAACTGGCATGCCAGATTTGATACGGTTGACTGAGCTACAAAGGTGCCTGCCCAAAAAGGAAATATAAATGTGAAAAAAAAAAGTAGATGTGAAAAACTAGTAATCAACTATAAATTGCATAATTTATAGATCTCCATTTTTTCTTTCCCTCTATGACATTAATTTTATATTCCATTCTGCTGTGATAATGAGATGGAAATGGAAGAGTAATTTATTCAAGGCTGTTTTTGTTGACTGTATCTTATTATGATGTAACAGCATGCTGCATTAGGTATTTCCGCTCTCTTTTGGGACAAGATGCTTATAACACATTTATGGAAATCACAAGTGGCTTTAAACAGATACTGTATGTTGAATTTATCCCACTAATGCGTTGTCTTCCACTTTCTAAAATTAGGAGCTGTAATTCATGCACATTGAAGGGTTCCAGTCACAGATGAAAATGTCCCAACAACAAGGTCTTGTGTTTTTTGTGCCTTGGTGTTTCAGACTGGAACACAAGCTGCCCTCAGCCTGGCATGCAGGAAGTCCAGTAACCCTCAATAGACAGAGCTGCACACTCAACACTCGAAGCGTCAGTTCAACCAAATCAGACAAAAACATACAGAATTACTGTCGCTTACCTTTTTCTAATCATAGTTTTTCATTTTTCATTTTGTGATTGCTGGATTAACTGCCCTGAAATTTGATATAAAACATTCATGGTTCTCAGAGGATGCATGCCACAGAAATTGGCGATTATGTGACCCTTCCTCTTGCACCACCATCAGGCTGACATTTTTGTTTTGAGTGACATTTCTTGGCAAGTAGTTCATGGTTCTCAGAGGATGAATCCCAATGCAATGATTTTGGTGACCCTAACATGTCCTTTTCCTCTAGTGCCACTATGAGATTGACAATTGTGGTTTGGAGTAATATCTGTGTAACTATGGGTTACCATGATATTTCATTCTTGATTGCTAGAAACAATATCCTGGTTACTCAGAATAATCCTCACTGGGAACACTGAATAGTAACTAAGTAACTACCAAAGATATCTGTAGTGCCGTCAAAAACAGCTGCATGTGGATTCTTCTTAAACTATATACGCTTTTCAAAGTTTGCCTGTTATCAAATGTGTGGGTGTTAAAGATAATGACTCATATTCAGCCATTTTCACGTGAATTTAAACAAATTTATTAAGACTCAAGTCAACAGGAACAGTATTTTTTGATTAAAAGTGATAACCCACATATAATGTGTATGTAGCATGTGCATGTTGGCGCACGTGCACAAACACTGTGTTGCTGACGGGCCGAGAAGCCCACAAAAACAAGAATCCAAAACATATGGAACATATATAATATATATGACGTATATCATTTATAATTTACATATTATCTCATAGAATATTTGGTGTAGAAAGACAATCCTGGTGTTGTTATGAAGCTGAGACTTTCCTCTTTACAGACATATAAAAAAAACTCACTGTGTTTGTGGGTCCAAGTGACTCAAAATGATGGAGCAGGTTGGCAGTTTTGATAGTTGCACTCCAACTGAGCAAGCTTGTAGCAAAGACATATTCTTCTCACTTTCTTTTTCTCTTGGGCTCGCCTATTTGTTTTATTACTCGAATTACTCGAGCATTTCTCTTTTATTCAGCGTGCATACTTCCTCTGAGGAAGATAAAGGATCTGGAAGTGTCCGTGTGGGTGGTGAAACTATATCGCTGGAACATCTGAAAGCCCGTGTGTTTGTGGAGCTAATCCAGGTGACAGGCTCTTCAGTTTCCCCCAGAGTCCACCAACAGACAGCGGTCCCTTTACAGCTTACATGGCTTTCTGAAAATAATGCCACAACAAGAGAAATATCTTGTTCTTAAATCTCAACAGGTAACAGAAGAGAGAGAAGGGGAATTTTGACCTGCAGTAATGCATGGGAATATAGCTACTAATAACGTGAAAAGAATTATATTTTCATATAAGGTCTATAGTGATTTATGCACATACATGACGATGTATGTTTAATACATGTATTGTCCGATTTGGCTGACTAATTAAGGAAGTATCAACAGGATCTTTGACATAAACAGATTAAAGTTCCATCTGTCAATGATGAAAGAAGTATTCAGGTCCTTTACTTAAGTAAAAGTACAACACTATGAAAATACTCCATTACAAATAAAAACTCCTACTTTTACTTCGTTCATTATGTAGGCATAATCAGGAACATGTACTACTACTACTACTACTAGCTACTGTGTCTAAAGTAGAAGTACACACAATGCAGCAAACGTTCCTTGTCTGTTTGTCTTTTATACTAAATTATGTTGATATTACTGTTAAAACATGCATTTAACATCTGAAAGTGTTTATTTTAACTACATTTTGTACTGTTGGTAACTTGGATCGTTTCGGTTCTGTAAGAATCACGTGCCTCTGAAGTCAACAGGCTAAAAAAAAAAAAGCATTTTCCAGTGAATCCAAGTGAGTTTTAAACTACTTTATTCAACTTTATGAAGCTTTGACAAACATTTGATTCTTCCGTTTATCAGGAAAAAAATGAATTTAAAATCACCAAATTTGGAGATGCATTTCTTTTACAGGACAAAAAAAAAAAAATCCTGTAATTTTAAAAGTACGTAAGTACTAAAGCTGTCAGAAAAAAATGTAGTGGAGTAGGATATTTGCCTCTGAGATTTTGTGGATTTAAAGTTGCTTCAAATGAAAATACTCATCCATGCATCTATTATCTATACCCGCTTTTTCCTGAGCAGGGTCACGGGGGGGAAATACTCACCTCAAACTTTAATCAGCGTGGTCGCTACCTTCATAATTAAATGAACTTAGTTTACATTCCTGGTTAAGAAGGCCGGCTCCATCATCGGCTACAAACTGGACAGTCTGGAAAAGGTGGTGGAGAGGAGGACGCTGAACAAACTATTGTCCATATTGGATAATCCTGACCACCCTCTCCACCACCTGCTGCAGGGACAGAGGAGCACTTCCTCCAAAAGACTCCTCCAGCTCCGCTGTCACAAGGACAGATACAGGAGATCATTCCTGATACAGGAGATCATTCCTGATACAGGAGATCATTCCTGCCCACTGCAATAGCACTGTCACCTCACAGCAAAAAAGGTTCCGGGTTCGAATCCGGTCCTGGGCCTTTCTGTGCGGAGTTTGCATGTTCTCCCTGTGCTTGCGTGGGTTCTCTCCGGGTTCTCCGGCTTCCTCCCATCATCCAAAAACATGCACCTCAGGTCAGGTTACCTGGCGCCGCGCTAGTGGCAGCCTGCTGCAGCATCTCACCCCTGAGAGCCCCCCTGCTGTAGTGAAGAAATTTCCCCTCGGGGATTAATAAAGTGTATAAAATCAAAATCAAAATCAAGACTGTACAATAACTCACCTCTGGCAAAATCCATCACATAACAATAACACTGTTGACTGTGTTCTTGGTTTGTTTGTATATAATATATATATAATGTACTGTATATACTGTGCATTTTATATTTTTATTTTTTACTGCTATTTACTGCTATTTTATTGCTTTTCTATTATTCTATTCTATTCTATTCTATTATTTCTATTATTATCTTATTGCTTCTGTCTGCTGCTGTAGCGAGAAAAAAAAATCCCCCCCTCGGGGATTAATAAAGTAACTACCTCCCTCCCTACAGGACGGTCTGACGCTCTTCTCCATCACTCGCTTAACGTCCCGTTCACGTGTGTGCGCGCGTGCCTCTGCGCAGCTCCCCCCCACCCTCCCCCCCCCTTTTTTTTTCTTTTTTTTTGCAGTGTGCGCGCGCATTATAAAAAGCTTTTTTTTTTTTTTTTTTTTTGGTTCACGTGCGGAAGAGGCTCGAGCTGGGTGGGGAAGAGGTGACTTGTGGGATGCGAAGAAGCCGGCGGTGAAGACGGAGAGGAAAACCTCAGAGGAGCGGGAAATACAACCAAACTAACAACAAAAAAAAAAAAGGGAGAGTATTAATTCATTCATTCATTAATTAAACGTCTGACTTGACGTCCAGGTTTTGCGGAAACTGAGCGGAAGAAAAAAAAAAGTTGAGATCCCACGAATCGGCGCGTGGGAGTGGGACGCAGGATCGTGACCAACTTGAGGCTCCACTGTCTGTCTCATCATGGCAGGTAACTCAGTCTGAACACAGCACACCGAACAAGGCCGTCCTCTCCTCTCTCGTGTCTCTCGTGTCTCTCGTGTCTCGTTCTTCTTCCCGTCGGAGACGTTTCTCGACCGCAGCACGAGAGTTGTTGAAGCTAACGGCAGCTAGCTTGCTGCTAACGCTAAGCTAGCCGTCAAACTCCGGGTGTCAGCGCCCATCTGGCCTGTTTGACCGGCTGGAGACAGACAGACAGACAGACAGACAGCTGCTTGGTTGGTTGGTTAGGCTGCTGCTGCTGCTGCTGCTGCCGAAACGCTGGTCTGTCCACCGGTCCACCGGCCCGGGACCATGTTTTTTTTTGCACGCTAACCGCGCACGCAGCGATCCGTGACACTTTTAAGTTTACGGCCGATTCACGACTTCGTGCACGAAGAAGTCTCTTCATAAAAAAAACACCGACTTCAGCCGATCTGGTCCTCTGAACAAAACGTGCACGGATCAAACTGGAGGTGAAAACGAGGCGCAGGATTTCAGATCTCCTCTAAACGAGCCGGGCTAGCTCACGGTAGCGCAAACTTTGACATTGCCCACATGCAGGCTTAGCGGTCCAAGGCCTGCTGCAGCCTGTGTCCACTGTGTCCACTGTCTCTACTGTCTATCACGACCCGGACAGTCAGGATTCAGGCCGACGCGTCGTTTCATTCATTCACACTTGGAGATAATCATCGAGTCCTTCAACACTGAACCTTTATCTCCTGGTGGCCGATTGATTTGAACTGAACGAGGCTGTCGTCTCACTAAATAAGGGGACACCGGTGTCTTTTCTTTAATTTTTTTTTTTATTTTAGTAAATGCATTTGGTGCATTTGGGCGGGGAAAGTGACCGGTCTGGAGACACAGTCATAACACATCATCTCCTCACAGGAACTGATTGGTGAGATGATTTGTACATTAAAACACCTGTTTGCTTTTTATTTATTTTTATTTTTTGGTGTGTGGGGGGGGCATTTCCTCTTGCAAAAGGTGTCGGCATTATATAATTTCCCCGAGCAGTACCAACCCTGTTCTGGCTTTTTGTTTTAAACCATGATTCATTTCTGAATATGACGAAACCAAGTGTGACTCATGGATATCCTTGATTGTTTTGCAGAGCGGCTCCAGTGTGTGTGGACAGTTTATGGACACATCAGACAGGTTTTCTCTGGGCCGTAACAGAAGCGATTGCATGTGACAATATGCGGAATTAAAGTGGCTTCGTTGTGCAATGAGCTCCGTTTTGACGCCGAACCTGTTGAGGCGAGTGATGAGGGTTATAAAGCAGCGTGTGTTTTCTTGTTGATGTATTTTTCACGTAGGAGCCTGGGATGAAAGCATCTCCTGCTGTTAACAGGTGGTCAGCCTTTAAAAAAAAACAAAAAAAACCTGCATATTTCAAGACTGCGTTCGTCTGTGTTTATGAACTTGATTTGCACCTGACTCTTTATCTCGGTGAGAAATCCACAGCTCCGCGTCTGAGATATTTATCTTTACACTCATTGAATGCTGATGATCTTTGACATGTAAATTGCGTGTATTTCATAAGAGTGGCCAACCGTTGTTGGCTTCTTGATGTCCCCATAATATAGCCGGTCTTGCGGGTATCACCTTGGGAACAGTAATATCTATATGTTGGTGTTAGTATGGAGAGAAATATAACGTGTGGCTAGGCTCACTGAACCAGTGAGAGGATAAATGCTGAATTATGACTGCACACATTTTTGAAACCGGTTTGCCATCTCTCTGTTGTTTCAACATCATATTAATACAATAATTATTCCTTGCTGTCCCTTGTTCTGACAGACTACAGCATGCAGTTAATTATTCCTCAGGCGCTTTCTTCATCGACAAAAAAAACGTTGCCGTTTAAGTTGATCTCTGACTTAAAATCTTGACGTTATAATCTCTTAAACTTGTAGCCAGCCAGAAATGTACTTGAATATACATTTTTGTTTTTCTATTTTGTACAGGACCTGGAGGTGACATGCAGTGGTGCTTCTCTCAGGTGAAAGGAGCCATTGATGATGACGTAGCTGAAGGTATGAGCTCTGACAAACATGATCTGTAAGCTTCAAGCTTGGCTCGGACAAATGTTGGTATATTGAGTAATACTTCACAGCTTGCAGGTGAGCAGACCGCAGCTGAACGTCTTTCTGATTTTTTTTTTTCCCGATTCCACCGGCTAGATATACCACAATTTAGCCGAGCCGTGGCAGTGACAAGTCTTGGTGCTCCACATTTCAACTGCACATTCCCTGCCGGACAACAATAGTGTAATTGCTCAACATTAACTGTCACTCCCACAGCTGAGCTACGTTGTTGAACACATTTTTAACGGCTCACCGTTTTGCAGTCATCATGCTGCTCCCTTAAAACATTTGTTAAAATTCTCGAAATCTTTCTCCTCCTGTATAACATAATTCTGCAGTTGTCCTTGTTTGTGAACTGTTCTCTTCATTGCTTTGATCAGACAGCAATATGTGTCCTGAAACCAAGGCTGTATTCGACGTATTATTGTGCGCATACAAACCAAATGTTTCATGCTGTTGTTGCTTCACATTAATAGCTTTCCATTGGTGAGCTCCTGGAAGGCTGTAGTCGTTGCAGAAAGTGTAGCCTTGTCCGGCACGGAGGTTGGTGACTCACTATGTCTTTGTTTGGATCAATCAAACGGCAAAATCTGGACATTTTACAGCACTTTGTTGTCAGAGCAGGTTTTGAGTATTTCGGAGAGGAACAGAAAAGGAAAAAGCAGCAACACTGAGCAGTTTTGAGGACGAACATGGCGATGCACGGTGCAGTCCCAGAGCTGAGCCGTGCACTCTGGTCTCGGTCGCTCGTGATGCAGGTGTCGTACTACAGAGAAATCTGGCAAAAGATTCTTCAGACGGCCAGATGGCTGGTGATGCACAAAAGCTCAGATACTGAATGGATATATCCATGACTGTCAATCCTTATCAGATACTGCACGGTAGGTTTTACTCGTGTCAGACAAGATTTTTTTGAGAGTTATAACGGCAGCAGGAAATGTTCCTTCTCTCTTAGTGATTGCAAGGTAAATGGTAGGATCAACACAACGCTGTGGAACAAGGTATTTTACCTACAACATGTGCTCAGGCACATGAATGGCCAGCGCAATGCAGTGCTTTGCTGAGAATGTTAAATTGTATTACACTGACTTTATAGTTTATTAGGAACATTCAGCTAAAACTGTTGCAGCATAAAACACCGGCTCTGCAATAAATCCTGCCTTCATCAAGGTTATCGTGTCTTTGTCCATTTAGGAGGGTGTAGTTTGTGGTGCTGTTGAATTGTATAGTATTTAGCTGTTTTAGTCCTTCTGATTTATACACTACATAACAGAAATACCTCTTTGTTGTATCTCTGTCAGAGAAATTGGCAACTCAGTGGAGACAGACAACTTTCTACATTTCTGCTGGAGCTGTCCAAAGTGTCTCCCTGCTGTCCCGAAGCCGGGACGCAAATGCTTTGTTTTTTAGTTTTTTTCCCTGGCCAGATTATTGCTGGTGGCTAAACCCCAGCACATGCTGAATAGTTTACTAATGCCTGATGTACCTTTGAGAGAATATGTATACAACAATATAAAATGTCTCTTAATTGTTGTTCATCCGATGTGTTATTGAGCCTGCAATCTAAATCCTCAGGTATTGTAGCTTAATTATTTATGTCTTAAGATTTCTGTCCCAAAATAAGTGAAAGAAACGGTACCACAGGACTCTTTGTGTGTAGTCTGTTGCAAACACACCAAGCATGGCCATATATCAGGAATCTAAAGAATGACAGCGTGCTTCACTGTAAGGCGACACTGTTCATGATACTCTGCAGCAGTCTGGCATGTTTCAGCCCTTTAATACGTTCCATCAGTGGACTGACAGGAAAATGGTACATTATCCACGCCCTGCATTTCTCATTGTACCTGATTTATGCATCCACATATAAATAGATGGTGACTTCCATTAGCCTTTAACAGCTAATGCGTTTCACTAGTGCAGGTCGTTGCTTTACTCTGGCTATTGTGTTGTTCTCTCCACCTTTGGTTTCCATCAGAGGTGTAAAATGTTTTCAACCAGAAATTGCTGATGTGGTCAAATCCATTCTTACCTCTATTGGTACAGTGTTCACAAAAAGGTTGATTTGGCACCACCTGAACACAGCACGGGTTTACAAAGCCATTCTGCACCATCCGGATGTTGCAAGTCACACCTCAGCTGTTGACTTTGTGAGGAGGTAGCAGGTAATGTTTCCTCCTGATCACTCGCCCATGCAGACAATGCAACAGTGCTGCACGTTTGAATGTTGCACCAACGCTCTGGTGCCGGCTGCATGTTTCTGCACTTCTTTTGCGGTCACATCTGGATCTCGGAAACTGTTCCCAGAAGACATGCAGTTTTGTTTGTACATTTTCTTGCCCTTGCAGATCTTGACTTTCCCAGTTTACCCTGACTGCTGTTTTTTTTTTGTTTTTTTCATTGACAGTGGAAGTTGCAACCTCTAAGTGTTTGTATATCTTTTTGTAACCGCCCCTTGCTTTGTAAGCATTAGTTAGCTTCATATTCAGATCCTCAGCCAGTTGCTTAGAGGAGTCCATGGTTGTTTTGTGTCACCGCACAGTTAGAGAATTTATCAGTCTCTGGAATTTTAACAAGCCGACAATTTCTTATGACCGCTCCTGACTTGCTGTACAAGTTACGAGTTAATGACGTTCTAAGATTTTGCAACAAGTCAGGTGACCAGACTTTTACATTTTAATAGAATAGTTACAAGGCAGTGTGTATTTTCTTCTCTTCACTTCAAAAGTGAACACACTATGTAATCTGCCCAAAACGATCGCATACGTCTGTAAGTGTTGTCTTTTCAAGTAGCCTAGCTTCTAGCTTCTGCTGTATTAGCTCCTACTTTGGTCCTCAGGCAGTACAACGCACACAAAGACCACTCGCTGCAACTTTCTGGAGCATCTTTCTGCTCCAGTGGACACCAAGGGGTTAAGCAAGTGTGTATGTATATGCGAGTGTGCTTCAGTTTATACAACAGGATGTTGCTGCTGGGGGAAATGTGCAACGCTGTCTGAGTAAGAGGGAGAGAAAAGGGGAAAAATTAGGTTACTGATCATTTTCCGTCTGCTCTACACGCTCCGACATCTTTCTGCATCTCCAGCCGACACACTCGTCCATCTCCTGCTCTCTGATTCACAGGGAGCTAAATCCAGGGTTTGGGATTAACTGAGTGGTTCCTCAATGTACTCCATATTGGAATGAGGTTTTTCTATGTCAATGCACCAATTTCTAAATACCATAATGGCAAATGTGAGTTTAAATGTCTGTCATTTTTGTTTGTTTGTTTATTTATTTGTTTGTTTGTTCGTTTGCAGCGGACATTATATCCACAGTTGAGTTTAACCACACAGGGGAGCTGCTAGCCACTGGAGACAAGGGTGGGCGTGTAGTCATTTTCCAGCAGGAAATAGAGGTACAGCTGCATATTCCCACACACTATCCATTTTGGAAAAGGTCACCCCATGAACTCTCTGAAGTTACACCAAGTTTTAAAAACAGATGATTTTATTTTTGGAAATGTTGTGTAATCAAAAAAACTCAGGACTACGAGTTCTAAATTTGAACTAGTGATATACTTTATTCTCATGCCAGCTATATTTCTTAGTCAAAGTAAGTTGTCAGTTGTTATTCAGAAGATGCCATTGTTTGTTTGGAATGAAATTGATCAAATAGGGAACAAATGAACGTTTCATCTTAATGTGAAATTTCCCTTGGTTCCCAACAGAATAAGAATCAGCCTCAGTTCCGGAGCGAGTACAATGTTTACAGCACTTTCCAGAGCCATGAGCCTGAGTTTGACTACTTGAAGAGTTTGGAAATAGAAGAGAAGATCAACAAGATTCGCTGGCTTCCTCAGAAGAACGCTGCTCAGTTCCTCTTGTCAACTAACGGTAAATTATTCATTTTAATTAAGTGCATGGCCTGTTATTTGTTGACCATGTCTTTGGTGACTTTAATTTTAAATAAAGATAATAACATTTAAACAAATACATTAATCATTACCCCATCACAATTCACAGTCGCAGAACTGGCATTAATATTTGAGAAAATGTAATGTTTCCCTTAAAGCGTTGCACAAATCCTTCGTGTCTTCTTGTAAATTAGAATAATAATGAGCAGTCTTTTCTGTTGGCTGTCACAAAATCGTTATCCAGCCTGACCATCATATCCTGTATTACACTTTATGACACTGTGTGTGAGAGCAATTCATGTAGAGCTCAACTAAAGTCTGTGCTGAAAACCAACTGCTTGACGAAATTCACTAATTGTTTTTTCTATTAATACCAAAAGACATTAATGAAATCTTAAAACATTAAATACCAGAGATTTAAAATGAGTACAAATATGACAAATTTGATGCAACAATAGTCAATATTTAATCTATCTTTAAACTCTCATCATATTGTTTGATGCCAGTAAACTGAGTGACACATTCAGGTAGTGTGATCACCTTCAATGGATGTCAAGAGTGCACATTTGTCCTTTTTTTGTTTTTTAAAGAGTTGGTGCTGCTGTTTAGACGTGTTTTTTGTTTTGTTTTCACACAGATAAGACAATTAAATTGTGGAAAATCAGTGAACGGGACAAGAGACCAGAGGGCTATAATCTGAAAGAGGAGGATGGACGCTACAAAGACCCCAACACTATCACGTCACTGCGGGTCAGTCCTTCAATCAAACATAACCTGTGGGGGTGGGATCAGACTGGGCCTCCTTCTAACAACCTTGGATGCAAAATCACAAGAAATTGGGGGTGTTAAGCGCTACTGGTTTGGCTTCCTTTCCTGTTACTAAAGGTGGTGATCACTGCACATCTGTGCTTGTACAGCTTTTGTCTGAGCTAATGTTTGTTTTCCTGTCAGGACCGCGTACCTTTGGCTTGTATTGATTAAAAAGAAGCAAATCTGTTGCACACACTAGCATATTATGAGGAAGTGACTGAACGGCATGGTGTAATAGACCGGGTGTTATTGCGCCCTATTTTACCCAGCTGATGTATTACATAGAACACTGCCTGAAACACTTGCTACGTGCTCGGATAAATAGTCTGTGAAGGGCTCCGTCGCGAACATGAAACGTACCACGAGGAGATTTCAGAGCTCCAGAAGTTATTCCTGCTTTATTGTAACTTTGAGATTGTCTTGTTTTTTTTCCTCAGGTACCAGTTTTAATACCTATGGACCTCATGGTGGAAGCCAGTCCACGGAGGGTGTTCGCCAATGCTCACACCTACCACATCAACTCAATCTCAGTCAACAGTGACAATGAGACCTACCTATCTGCAGACGACCTCCGCATCAACCTCTGGCACCTCGAGATCACTGACCGCAGCTTCAGTATCCTTCAGCACACGTGTGGCACGTTTGTATGCCTGATCATGACACTCCATTTGAATGAGTTATGTGTTTTATATATATATATATGAAAAATATGAGATCATTGTGACAAGCGAGCGACGTCGGGCGGGAGCATAAGTATTGTTTAAGACTTGGATCAGAGATGTGACTCTGACAGGGTGGTTTTGAGTGTCTAACCTGATTGGAAAAGGACCGGGAAGAATTTAGACTTATGAACAAAGTTGGGGACACGAGGACGCTCTCACACAAGACAAAGGAGTGGGAAATAAATCCGATTGGTTTTTTGTTTTTTTTGCGTCACTGCTCTATTCAGGGGATCTTCTGATACAGTTGCTCCAGCTCATTTTTCTAATTCTTGGAACATTTTAAACTTTCTTTTTGTCCTACTTTCTTAAATTATTGCCAGTGACTTCATTGAGCTCTTCCATCTCTGGACACCCTCGTTGGGTGTCTTCTAGTTATTTTTTTTTATTTTTTTCTTTCACCATGTTATTACTTCTTCATGGAATGACACCACTGTTGCCCAGCAACCCCACTCTGGTGTTGTTTACACCATGGACCAGCTGATCAGGCTAAAACTGGCCAGCGTGCTGACCAGAACAACAACTTTGGGCGTCCTTACAGAAATCTGGTGGAGGACACACTGATGTAGAGAAGGAATGAAGCAACAACAGGGACTGATGGAGAGGAGGAGATATTGGCAACATGAGATTGCTAGATGGTGGGATGGATGAGCTCGAAGCACTAGTGAGGAATGGAGGGGTCTTCCGTGACTGTGGAGTTGTGTGTTTTCACAAGGACAATCCTGTGGGAGAAACTCTGAGGGTTTGGTTGCTTGGAAATGAACCTCGGAGGGCTTGCTGCTTCGGTGGTGCCACCCTGGTGCACAGCCTTGAGGGAATGTTTCTGCAACCCAGAAATTCAACTGTTAGTGGGGCTACGTCCGTTCTGCCCTCTCAGGGAGATTTTGCAGAGTTTTCCCACCCGCTCACCCAGCAACCCATTGTGATAACATCTCTCTTTCTGCTGTTTACAACTTCTCTTCTGTCTTGAACAACTGTTACAAAACAATTTCCCTGCATGGAGTGTTTATTATAGTGGGTTTTTTTAAATGTATTTTTTTTATCATCACCCAATTTGACTCTAGCCAAAGGAACTTGTGATGATTTGTCAGGCTATGAAAGATGTGTCCCTCCTTAACCGCGTGCTCCTCAGACATTGTTGACATTAAACCGGCCAACATGGAGGAGCTAACAGAGGTGATCACGGCAGCAGAGTTCCATCCTCATCAGTGTAACACCTTCGTCTACAGCAGCAGCAAAGGAACCATCCGTCTGTGTGACATGAGGGCTTCAGCACTATGCGACAAGCACTCCAAGTGTGAGTGCCCACTGTGCTTGTTTTTAATCATCATTCTTTTCTCTTCACATTAGTTTTCAGTCTGTTTATTTTACTCAAACTTATTTGTTCTAAATTTCCTATCTTTGATGTCTGTGTAGCAATGAAATATTGTGCCACAAAATGTCCCAATCCTGCGCTGTAGTTAATTATTTGTGAGGAAGATTATGCACTTTATTTATGATGTCGAGCACTCCGATTGTCACTGAATTACATTCGATCTCGCTCCTCAAAGCTGTGGAGAATACTGCGGGTCAACACTTGTATTCATTTGCTTGCATCGTTCTGCTTTCTCTCGGCCAGTGTTTGAGGAGCCGGAGGATCCCAGTAACCGCTCCTTCTTCTCTGAGATCATATCCTCCATCTCGGATGTGAAGTTCAGCCACAACGGACGCTACATGATGACCAGAGACTACTTGTCTGTGAAGATTTGGGACCTGAACATGGAAAGTAGGCCAGTGGAGACCTATCAGGTGAGACTGACACACACATGCACAGCATCAATGTGTGGTGTCAAGATTGCACTACAGTTATATACACGTTATGAATGACTTATCATGAACACCCTCTTACCACAGACCCCATCAAGTTTAAAGCAGCAGGTAGAGTTCAACAGTTTTAATGGCAGCTCTTGTTTACGCTGTAACTTTGTGGTTTAAGAATTTCTTGTTTGTGAAATTTTGACATCAGGATCAGCCACTGGCCACTTCCTGTCACTATATTGCTCCACAGCACAGACAATGTTTGTTTTACTACACTAATATAGAGGCAAGTTTATTATTGGCTTTGTACATTACAGCATTTCAATTGAACCTTTTTCTAAACCATAACATCACTGTATTTATCTCAGCCTGTTGTCCATGTGATAATTGTGTTCACACTGTCAATGGAGCGCTTCATTTCATGTTATTTTCGTTTTACCTTTAAATTAATCTGCAGTGTGCATTTAATATTAGTACTTTTCATTGTGATTCTGTGTTGGTTTAATGTTGATGAATAACAACTCTAAATACATGGAAAATGCAGAGACTGGTGTTTTGTTTGTGTGGCCACACCCTTTTTGAGTCATTCCTGGTCATTTCACTCAGTGGCCACTAGAGGACGCCCTAAATATATCATTTTGGTCTGCACTGGATTTTGTGTAGGAAGGTTTGCTCCATTGAGTTAAGCTTTCAGATGATGATAAGTGGAACAATGACATACCTTTTTTTTAATTTTTTATTTAATCTATTTTTTTTTTAAATTGTTGATTCCAAATCTGCAGGAGTAACAAAGATGTTTGTACAGTTGAATTCGGTCTTTTGGTCGCCCTCTCACACCTGCCTAATTTCATTCATTCATTCCAGGTTCACGAGTATCTGAGGAGCAAGCTGTGCTCGCTCTATGAGAATGACTGCATCTTTGACAAGTTTGAGTGCTGCTGGAATGGCAATGACAGGTACGTGCACGGGGCAGATAAAATAACACCGCATGGAAAAGACTGAAGTAGCACCGTGTTTGTTGTCCATGTTGTTGCTGTCGGATTAGTTTGTCGAGGAGCTTTTTCATAACTGTAATTTCAAAGAATAATACAATTTCAAAGTACTAACTGCCAAAAACATTTGAAGAAATTCTAAGCATTTAAATCGGTCTTGTAATCAGTCAAATAGGATTTACTTGAGAAATGTTTGTCATTTTGGTGAAGAAATTCCTGAAATACCAGGCCTTATTTATGATGATTTATTATTATTACCTGCATAACAGTGGGTCATAAAGTTTAACCCCTCTACTCTGGTTTAGTGACATTTTTCTTAGATTGATTGTGTTGAAAGCTAACACAGTGTCCCGTCCCCGGCAGTGTGGTGATGACTGGCTCATACAACAACTTCTTCCGGATGTTTGACCGCGGCCACCGGCGGGATGTAACGTTGGAGGCGTCCCGTGAAAACAGCAAACCCCTGCAGGTGCTAAAGCCCCGCAAGGTGTGTGCCAGCGGCAAACGCAAGAAGGATGAAATCAGCGTGGATAGTTTGGACTTCAACAAGAAGATCCTGCACACGGCCTGGCATCCCCAGGACAACATCATCGCAGTGGCGACGACCAACAACCTCTACATATTCCAGGATAAAGTAAATTAACTTCGGGCTGAGCGCGTGTGAGATCTGGCGCAGGTGATGTCGCGCGTACCACCTCGCAACCTCATCCAGGGTGATCCGTGGGAACGTCGACAACCAGCATCCCTGTCCGTCGCTACTGGGTGACCAGACTTTGCCACTTGTTGTAGATGTGGACAGAGGAAGACTTGCTCTTGCCCATCATCAGTCTGTTTGTGGCAGAGTGTTACCTGCCTTGTTGTTTAAGTGATGTTGTGCCAATTATTTTTCCTTCGTCATGTTTATTTTGCCAGCCCACCTGCCCTTTTCTTTTCTAATGTGGGTAAACCAGTTTAAGTTCCTTAAAATTCTGAGTACAGACACTTATTTTTATAACTCCCCCCCTCCCCTCCCCCCCCCAAAAAAATGGCTCTGTGGTAGAAAATGAGAATCACTTATTTAGTATGTCCCCCTTATTGTGCCATTGTAGTGTTTATTTTTCTAAGAAAAATTTGACCTTTTTTGTGTGTGTATACACCTTTTATTAATTCATCCGTTATACTGTCTGTTCTTTAAGTCTCATCACATCTCCCATGCTCCATTAAAACCATGCAAACTCACCAGTCACACAAGTATGCTCACAGTTTTCTTCACACACACACTTGCTGCTCATACTGGACAGCAGCAGCTCAACGGTTGCCTCCGTTGACTGAGAGAAGTGCAGTGTGTTTTCACAGGTCCGGTCCAGTAAGGTGTTGTCCTGCTCGCTGTCGCTGTGCCTCAGGCTCTGGGTGGCCAATCAGGCCAGAAGAGATTTTTTTGTTTTTTGTTTCTCAGATTGGCTCCCATCTTTGTGCATTGGTTCCTCTTCCTCCTTTTGTTTTGTGTTCAACAATAGTCAGGTATAAGAGATAGCCTATTCAAAGATAATTATTATGATTGTCATATTTATATTAAAAAAAAAAGAGGAAAAAGTTAAAACGTCACCAGATTTGTTCCGTCCTATTTTGTGAAATGAAGCTGGACCTTAAACATATCTTTTTGAGTGATCTTAAGTATTGTCTTCCCATGGTGTACCACAGTAGTACTTCACAATGGGGAAAACCTTTGATTTGACACTGGACTCTCTTGCTGCACCTACTAAAGTACTTGGATGTCTGTGTTGTAAGACTGCAATTTAAAAGAAAACATTATTTGAGGCATTAAGTCACTTAAAGTGTTTGTTTGAACTACTGCAGACATTACTGCTACTGTATGTGATGGTACAATAAGCTGCACAAAGAACCGCAGCACGTGATGTCCCCACCGTATTTACAATGTGGACAGTTCAGATTATATTGATGCCTCTAGTAATGCATAACTTCAATTTTAATCTATGACAGTGGGAAAAAAAAAAATAAAGGAACTACTTTTTGCATCCCTGTGATTGCCTGATTGTTGATGGGATCTAGTCGGCACTGAACTGGCTTTATGCCACGTGTTGAAGCCTCATTCATCGTCATGATCAAACAGCAGATTATTGGATATCATAGAAGATCCTTGTTTACACTAGAAAACTTCCAGGTTATAAACACCTTCAGCTAGAGAAGAGGCACGTGTGTTAAAACCGCAATGCACTCATTCACAACGAGGTTCCCCGACCAATAAAAAAAAAAAAACGCATTAAAAAATTGCATTTGGCAATACTGGACCTGATTGGGGGGGGGGGGGGGGTATTTCAATCAGCTGATGGGGTGTCTGGTTGGTGAAAATTGGATTTGGGCCCACGTGGCTGTGTACGTGGGGTCTCGCACGCCTTCAGCAAACTCCCAATCTCTCGATATCTTACTCTACGAATTTATACTTTCGATCGGTGCGAATAGTTCAATGCACGTAATGTCCCGTGTGTGTGTGTGTGTGTTTGTTTGTTTTTTTCCCGGCTCGTTACGTAATTCAACCCCCCCCCTCCCCTCTTCTGTTATCGAGGGAGGGTGTGACGTCATCACCCAGCTCCGAGAAGGTGTGAAAGCTCGCGACTTCCACCGCGGCTCTCCAGACCAGCTTCAACACGTAAACAAACGGCGGCGGGGCTCTGGCCGCTCAGCTCGGCCCGCTCTCTCTGGAACAAACAACAAAAAAAAACGGGTCCGCCGTCTGAATGAGTGCAGATAAAGTGGTGCGCGTTTTGCACTGACTTGAGCTTTTTTTTTAATTATTATTATTATTATTATTTATGCAAAGCACCCTGCTCACCAGACACGACGATGTCCGACGCTGCTCACACTTCTACAAACAACGGAGACTCCGGGCTGAACGGTAAGCGAAACGCTCCCTAAATGCTTCGGTCGAACAGCCTTGGCGGTGAGTTTTCTCTCCCAAAACGTGTCTTGACTTCGCGGTTGCGTGTTTTATTTTTTTTTTTTAATACGTTTATTGTCCTTTTAAATCAATAAAGGCCGTTTTATCTTTTTTTTTTTTTTTCCACACCGAGAAGCTTCATTGAAGGGGGAGGAGCTCCGACGGTATGTTCCGCGTGTTTATTGGCAGTGATTGGACCGATGACGTCACTGTAGGCTTGACTGACAGGCAAGTAAACCAATCAGCGATTCACGTAGGTGGGTTTAAGCTTTGTCAACAAGGCTGGATGGAAGAAGTCAGAAATGACAAAAATAGAGGCAATGATATTTTGACAGTTTACACGTACATTTAGTTACGTCGCAATCAGTGGACTCTTGATAAACAGCAGTATACTGACCCGTAGATTTTTTTTTTTAGTGTATATAAGAAAACCAGCATTCATGATAAAAAATTAAAAAAATAAAAAATAAAATGAATTGAGTCCTAGCTCGTCCAGCAGTTGTCAAACGGTATTTTTACACAGTGCCTTGACGGCGTCATTTATAGATGTGGAAATGTACCACCTCAGTATTCAATCGCTGCAACACGACAGGCTGCACGTAAGACCTTGGCTCGCACTGCTTTATTTCACTGCTCCCTTGAGTCAGGATCCAGCCTCCAGAGCTGCTGTGGTTTAAGTTTTACAACACTTTGGGCGGCCGTGACTTGGCATGCTATTTACAGCCACAGCGACAAGGGGACAGACGTTTTGGACATGAGTTAGGTGGTGGTGGTGGTGGTGGGGGGGGGGGGGGGGGGTGTTACAGCACGCAGCAGTGCAGGAGCATGGGGCATGGAGACTGGTTAGCTCAAAGCAATAGTCTGGGCAGCAAACTAAACTTTCCAGCCACTCATCTGGATCAGACAGCAAGTGGCGGATAGTTGAAATGACTAGAAAAGTGACAGCTTTTGGCTTTTGGATGGTTAAAAAAAAAAAAAAAGTTTCCACCCTGGTTCACAGCTGTCATTTGTCATACATTTAAAACCACGTTAGGTCCTATCATTTCCCTGTTATGAGGTGGAAAGCAACAAGTGGTGCTTTTATTAGACGGCTAATTCTGTTTGTGTTAGAACAGGCCAACGTTTGTATACGTGTTGTGTGAAGAATGTCTGTCTGGAGCCTGTAAACATTTCAGAAGGAGGGAATATTTCTTTTTAATCCTCCGCTACTACATCAACCTCACACCATTTTTGATGAACTTTCTTCTGTGTTAGTCTGATAAACCTGGTGCTCGTGATTACATCTGATTCAGCAAGAGTAACTGAACTTCTGAAAGTGACAGCAGATGTTGGTGCCCTGTAGACTGTAGTAGTAGTTCATGCTGAGACATATCTTCAGGGAAAAGAAGACCTTGCACTTATCAGACTGAGAGGCCAGCAGCGTGCTCTCTTGTGTTATTTTTGTTTGTTCCCTGGGGCTCTCACATAGTTGACATTTTTTTTTCTAATACCTGGAGTCTTCAGGCGAGAGGCAGCCTTGGTCCAGTCTGAGGACGTGGCGTCGTGTCTCCCTTCTCTGAACCCGTCCAACACCTGATCGCGGTTCTGTGGCCAGAATGTTCGGAAGCATCAGCGCCATGGCAACGTGGTTTTAGTCCGCCAAGCGGAGACAATGGGATGTCAACAGCAGCTCGGCTCGCAGTCCACCGTGTAATCCGCAGGATGAGTGCGTGTGCTGAGTCGAGGCCTGTTTAGGGGGGAGGGGTGCAGCGATTGGGTGGTGGGTAGGACTGGCCGGTTGCCTGTGAAACCGAGTCCCATAACAGTACGTAAACACCATGTTCACATGTGCTTTCATGGAACTGTGACCTGCTCAGGAAGCCATTCTCTATTTATTAGCAGGCAGTGTTGCGAAGCTGCGTGACGATGGATATTAGGGAGAGAACCCCTCCCTTCTCCAAATATTGGTCCCGGTTAACCTGCCCCTCTATGTTTGTAACTCAACTCTGACACGCCGTGCCTATCAAGCATCCCGTCAATGCCAGAGCTCACGTACAAACAAGGAGAGCGTCATATATCACAGTCGAGGTCTACAAGAAACAATAGCACACACACAGGCAAGTATTTACTGCCCTTTCATCACAGTCTCAGTCTGCAGCCTTGTTGTCGCTTCCCAGTTTAGGAAAAAGGAGTGCAAAGCAAACAAAGTTACATTTGGCTTTATAACTTAACAAATATTTATTTGAAATATTCAATTGATGTTAGAACTTCCATACAAAAACATAACGTTGATATAGATACTGTTGAAACATTATTGGAAAATTACACGGGGTTTGAAAAAAATGATCTAAAGGAGTTTGTGATGCCTCTTGGATTTCACTCTGAACAGGATGTTGGTTTATTGACCCAACGTTACACTGGCTGCGTCTTATCAGGACACCACGAATACTTATATCTGTGTGAGCTGAGAAATCCTTTGAGCAAACTATTTCGAAACTTAATGTAATCTCATCTTTAGGTCGTAACATGCTCATTTATAAACTTTGTAGACTAATTGGCTGCTGTGCCAAATATTTAGCAGTCGATTTCAATATAACCTAATGGTTCTGTACCGAGAAAAAAAGTTTTGTTGTTTCAGTTTTAATTCACAAGAAAAATAGAAGATCCAGGAATTAACCGCGCTGAATATTTCTGGAAGTAAATTAGTAAAAGATGAACAAAAATACTATATAGTAATATAGAGGTGGAACTAGGATGAAAATAATTCCCACTGGATTTGAAACTCTTTTGTGGTTTCACAATCAGTTTTTTTTTTAATTTATGACCATATGCTCCACATGTTGCAAAAATACCTGTCATCTCCCTAGCCTCACCAAATTGATGTTTAAAATGAAGCCGTAAACTTTTTCACCAATCGAAGAATGAAGGGAGTGAAGGAATGCTGTTTGTCTGTTTCCTGCCACAGGCTCCTGGGTGGAGTTGGAGATGAACAGAGCTCATCAAGCCCAGTCGTCCCCCCCGGGTGACCTGGTCCCGGCCCTGCTGCCCCTCCCGCAGGTGGAGGAAGAGGAAGCCATGGTGGGGGGCCTGGAGCATGTCCCCTCCTCATCCTCAATCCACAACGGAGACATGGAGAAGATCCTGTTGGACGCCCAGCATGAGTCGAGCCGCAGCAACTCCTCCTGCGACAGGTAGCGTTAAGAATACTTAGAAGTTAGTTTGATGCAGACATTCAAAACATCTCAGGATCTGCTGCCTTTGTCTGAATAATTCGATTTTTTTTTTTTAAATTTTTTATATATTATGTATATTATAGAAACTAAAAAAAACAACAACAAAAAAACATCTTTAACATAAACACTACAGCTCAGAAAATAAAGCTGGCCTGTGTCAAAAGGTTGCAATGTAACCACATCTGCTTGTCACTGACTGCAGATGAGGACACAGGGATTTACACCACGATTGAAAAGTTGGAGAATGTCATGAGTTCTGGGAAACATAAAAGCCTGTATTTATAGTTGTGGATGATTTAGTCACATGGTGGATTCGGTTCTTGTCCGACATTCCTCTTAACTTCCCCTCAGTTTGGAGCTGCATACTTCAGAGGCCACAGCTGATTTTTAACGCTAAAACCAAAACCAAATGACTTAAATATCACCCCGGATTTGATTTAGAAAATAAACAGAAGTTCCAGGATAACTGGGAAGCTCTAGATAATGTCTTATTGTCCCTGTTTGTTAGCAGTACTCACAATGACCCAACTCTGTTCTCTAAAAATGTAACTCTCAGTTCTGAACCTGGACACGAGAGCTTATTGCTTTCAGACATTATTACAAAAATCCAGCATTACCATTTGCAACCTGCTGTGTAAGTATCAGCTTATTTTCTTCCAATATATCATTTACCTTCTTATCTCAGCTATTTTTGAGAGAATAAGACCAATATGTATTATTGGAGTTGTTTAAATGGAGATAAAAAATAAAAAAAATCTCTTCAGAAAATTGCTTTTAGCCTGAATCCGCAGAAGAATCAAGATCTCATTGGGGAGTAAAGCAACATAAAAAAACCTTTTCATACAAGGTCTTTAATATTTGTTACTTAGCTTCTAAAAACTTTCCTCTTTCTTTCCATTCCTGTTGAAAACTCAAACTTGTGAAGAGTGGCTTCTTGTCATGTTGAGTCAGCTCTGACTCGGAGTTGACAGCTTCTTCTTCGGAGTCGAGTCGGCTTCTGAAAATAAAATGACATCTTCTTTCACAACTTGGCTCACATTTTATGGAGCATGCTCGAAAAATCCTGACCCTTCAACTTCCAGCCACATCATGTGCTGGCATGTAATCCTCGAGGCAGACCTTATCAGTATGCTGGGCAGTCAGCTGTCAGCGAGTCACCTGAGGAGGTTTCGCAAGTCGTTGAGCCACGAACATTGTATCAGCCAGCTGCTCAGGCATAAGCAGGAATATCAACATCAACATGACACTGTCTGAACACTTTTAGAACGAACAAGAGTTAATTCAGAAAATGTTTTCTTCACTCATTCCTCCAAGACACACTTCAGCACGCATTTCATCAGAGGTCAGAGTTCAGGAGCCGCAGGACTCACTGTTAAAGGACAAGGAAACCATTTAACTCAACATTTGCAAGCAGTATTACAATGTTACTATCAATGTTAGAGCCGCATGATTTTAATTATTTGTTTATTCTTACAAAGTCATTATTTCTTTTGTAAATGTCAACAAATGAAAAATAGTTGCCTGCTTAATTTCTTAGTGGGACATAAGTCATTTTCCATTTTTCTATTTGCTATTCTTTTCCAGTAAAACAATTGAATGATCAAGTCAAAGACCTGGCATGTGAAAATATCTGACATGGAGGGGAGGGGAAGGTTTTCTCTGTTGAGTCTTGTTATTTTCTACATCAGGGCACATCGATGTGTTTTATCACTGATACCATGACTACGTGCGAAGGGCAAAATGACGAGCTGTATTCAAGCTGTCAGTAAGTTTTTGTGGTAGTTCATTAGCTGGTAACAGAGCCTGGACCCAAAGCACTGTTGCTATAGTTACCTTTAGTTCGATATCCTTTGTGGTTTGTGGTTGTTGATCTTTGAGGTGTCCTGCGATCCAGCGTCTTGTCAGTCTGAAACAAACATTTCTCACAATAAAAAGTTGTTCACGTGAGAATGTGGCGTGCGATTTGTCTCCGTTTTACTCCGCAGCCCCCCGCGGCCTCACACTCCCCAGGACGACGGACAGATCATCTTCGACGTGGACGTTTCCGGCAGAAGAGACAGCCAAGTAAGAGCTCTCAGGTTCTCCATCAGTCTGTTGCCATGGCAGCCTCAACCACTGGCTCTGAAGTGGTTTGTGTACATGAAAATGACAACCGCTGCCTGCCTTTAGTTTCCATGGAGATGACTGCCACATCCAGTGTGGATATCTTGTTCTTTTGCCAATAATTATTTATTTTGTCAATATTCATCTTACTTGTGTATTTGACTAAGAATGAGTCTTTGTGTCCGAGGTGGACAACAGGCGTTATTATGCACAGATAATGAGAACGTGCCTTGTTTGTCCTGACAGAACAGTCCTAAAGCCTGCAGGCTAAGTTTGCTTTATATCCGTTTGTGGTCTTTAGTCTGAAGAGGACGTCTTGGACAAGGAGAGGGACATGGACATCCTGATGAAGGACGCAGATTGGGTTGCTGACTGGTCCAGTCGACCGGAAAACATTCCCCCCAAGTACGTTTCAACTCAGTAAACAATAACCTCCTGTGTCCATGGCAACTGAACACACTTGTTTGCTCAGAGAAAGTGGACAGTTACTACGGCAACAAAGTCGGTCTCAAGCACAAATGTCAAGCCAGCTGCCAGAGTTTAAACTCTGATGCTGAGAGCTCTGGAAGACGCGGAGGTCGAGTCATCTGCAAAATGAAACTTTTTTATGTTATAAACAAGATTATATCGTCCAATTTTAGATTTTTACACTTGATGACATCAAATGTTTCTGTGATGTACTGTTTTGTCCAAATGCAGAAGGTTTTATCAAACAAAGAATATAATCCAATTTTCAGCTTTAAACACAGAATATTTGACATTTTTCCTCCATAAATACTTGAAACTGAGATGTTTGGACACATTCTTATCTTTATTGACGGGTGTGCAGTGTTGTGCACAGAAATAGATGGAGTGTGTGGAGGGAGGCACAATCAATCAATGTTAAACAAAACGGTCTGTAATGTCCTCCACAAAGAGAGTCATGTTAAGAATATGGATAGACTTAACTGGAACAGATCAGTTTCAGGCAAATTTGTACGTGATGAAAGGTGTTCATGATGCCAAGTATTGATTTATTCAGGATTGATTCTGTTTGATTGATTCTTCTCTGGGGGGGGGGAGCAGCCAACAACAATTGTTCCTCCTGTATATGATCATGTTGTGATTCTGAGTTTGCATGGAGGGGAGGGGAAAATTACAAGACAGCCCTGTTGTCAAAGTGTTTATGAGAGACAGTGGGAGCACAGCAAGGAGAGGCTCAGTGCAGCTCCACATTTAAATAGGACTTCACCCATTTTAAATAGTAAAAAAAAAAATAGAAAATCAATATGCGGCGATCAATGTTGATATTGTGGCCGACCGCCTCAAATAAATCAACGTAAACTGCGAGTCAACTGTACTGTCTCTAAAGTGAGTGCGGTTTGTGCAGGGAATTTCATTTCCGTCACCCTCGACGCTCCGTAACGCTCAGCATGAGGAAGACCGGGGCCATGAAGAAAGGAGGCATCTTCTCCGCCGACTTCCTCAAAGTCTTCATCCCCTCGCTGCTACTATCACACATCCTCGCTCTGGGGCTGGGGTAAGACTCGAACGCCACACATCACCTGTCCAGGCACCGTCCCACTGCATGTCCACAGAAACACAGAGTAGATGTACTGAACTGATCTCCAGGTTGTTTGACTGGTTCATGATCAGTGGGGATTTTTTCGAAGGCTTAAACACTGTAACGAACGCTGTGGTCGACAGCAAATTTCTCTATTCATGCCAAAATATTACAGATAATGTTTCTTGATCCCAGAAATATGTTCTTGTCAAGGTGGAAAATCATTACAAAACTGTCCATTTAAAGGTCTTTCAGCTACCTCAGACTAGATAACCCAGAATTTACCACTGATATTAGTTTGGGTGTTCACAGTGAAAGCCGATTTTTCTTTTCCCTACCAGCAGTCCAAATCCAGTTTCATTAAACATTTATTTGCGTTATATTTAATAATAGTTTTCAACATTTCTACATAAGCCCCAGCAGGGGGAGCTCTACAGCCGCAAAACACAAGTCAGCTGTGTCTCTTCCTTCATGTCTGTCTGACTAAACTGGGAAGCAGCTGCTGACTGAAAGGCTTCACACCTGCTGGCTCATAGTGAGCCCCGACGCTCCCAGGAGTTCCTGATATCATACGCTGCAATAATCTTAGCTCCTCCGTCGGATAATATGCAGCCATGTTGGCTCAGACGTGATGAGGTACGCAATGGCTGTCATTAACAAACATGTCAGAATAACAACATCCCTGTCAGCTATTCTGGGTTTTCTGTGGTTACATAATACGTCACTATTGACTTCTCACAGGGTTGGAACCGTCATACACAAAGATGTTTATTAGGAAACGTTTTTTTATGGCATTTTATGTTTATTTTGATCATTGCTAAATTTTCAAAATACATTTTCCTGCTGTTAAAACCTATAATGCTGACTGTGAATTACAAAAGCAAATTAAAATGATTCCTGAGGTTTCAAAGGAAAAAATACTTACAAATGCCTGAAAAATTCAAGTACGACTTGTCCTCAAACGAAGCAATAAAAAAAAAATATGAGAAACTCAAATTCAAAAGAAGGATGGGTCTGTGGCATGTTGTAACTGCTGGCAAGTAAAGGAACACCTAATGGAATAGAGCCATCCGAAATGTTAGAGGTCATTAACGTCTGCTGTGAAAAAGGCCTCATCACTGCAGACAGTAAGTATGTTTCCACCCACCTGGTTTTATGCCCATTTTTGATTTTGATGTATTGAAACACAGGAAATGATTCCAGACAATAGTAAATATTACAGCATGTTTTTATGGTTTGGTGAAGTGGAACAGTTTGTGTGTTTAAAAAAAAAAAAAAAAAAAGTACAGTGGAAACGGACCTGGTGAATAAATAGTGACAGAGTGATGTAGTGTCGGCTGATGAACACTGGCACTCTTTTAATTCTTTCTTTGTACAAGGCTTTTATGGCACCCACCCGGAGAATTGCTTCAACCAGCGGTTTCCTGTGACGCTGTGCCCGACTGTTATTCACATTAACAGTCGTGCACACCTACTGTTTGTCATTTCGTTGACAAATATTCAAAAATTTCGGATGAAACGTGCCGCTTTTGTGACTAGTCACAGCAGGAAGGACTGAGATGGAAACAATACGATTAACATCGGGTGTGTTGCTGCAGTGCTGCAGGTTCCATCTGCGTATAAAAAAAAAAGGTACGCTCAACTTTCACTCTATAGTTTTCAACCTGATCGTGTGCAGCTCGTTGTGGTGGCTCCATGTCCTCGTAGTTTGGGGTTTTTAAGGAGTCCATTTGAAAGGTGAAGACGGAATATTGACGAGAACGTCATCAACTAAACGCGACTCCTGGCCTCAGATCGCAGATTAAGCCGTGGAGGATATCTCGCTGATAAACCGTCGCGGCTAGGAGAGTGTTGCTGCAGAGTGAGACGCTGATCTGCGACCTGCTCGTTTGCCCTCCTAGAGTCTACATCGGGAAGAAGTTGACCACGCCGCCCGCCGGCTCCTTCTGAACCTGAAACCCAAGAAAAGTGCCTGAGGAGTGGCCACGAGTTGTCGGAGGAAGTTTTGCTGTCGTGAGAAGACTGCCCCCCCCCCACCCCCCGGGCAGCCCCCTCAACCCTGAGATATGACTTGTTCTCAGGAGAAATGCACCCCCCCCTTCTTTTCTTTTCTTTTTTCTTGTTTGGCTGTTCTCTGACTGTCTGTAGATCCCACCTCCCCACCTCCCCATACCCCCCATACCACTCATACCCCCCATACCCCCCATACCCCTCATACCCCTCACTTCATATGAATAAGCTTTTCCAGAATGAATAAGGTCATATTTCCCTTTTCCCCTACAGTTGGGTACAAGTGTTCATACCGGGTGGGTTTTCAGGGAGGGTTGCAGCATCAAACCAAACTCTTCTCCTCCACCTGCTGTTTCAGTGCCCTTTGGATGACCTGACAACAAGGGAGGACTGTTTTGACCACAGATTGTGCCACCTGTGCGAGTAGCCCAACACTCGATCTCGAAAAGGGTCCCGACCAAAATTCAGAGTCGGCTACGCAGACCGAAAATGTGATCATGCCTTTTTTTTTTTTTTTTTTTTTTTAAGTAGCCATTTTGTTCGCTTTCTTTAGATTAATATCTTCTTTTTTTTTTTTTTTTTTATTGATTTTGCAACAGCGGTGGTTTATAGAGAACTTGTAGCGATGAAAGGAGTTACCATTGTGGCCAACCCAAACCACAAGCGTTTATGAATTGCACTGAGGGGAGTCTCTGGCTCTGTCTGCCACAAGATGGATTTATGTGACTAGTTTTTATTTTTTCTGTGATTTAAAAAAATAAATAAAATAAATTCAACTATTCAGTTAGGCACCTGAATGCAACGACAATAAGTGGAAAGCAGGGTGTAGCTGTGAGCTGTACAGGCAGGCAGTGTGCTCCGTTCAGTGTGTACACTAATAGTATTTTGTGGTTGGGTCTTAACGGCTCTACACGGTCCAGAAAAGGTTCAGTCGTCTGTCCAAACTGCGTGTGTGTGTGTGTGTCCGTGTCCATGTCCATGTCCATGTCGTCCTTCTGGTGAGTCTCCTGGTTCGTCTTCAACACAGCCGCTCAGTTCCTGCTCACTTTGACTCCAGATCAGGCTGCACGTACCGTCATGCTGCGCTGATAGTTTCACGTTAGTGCGTGTTTGAAGTAATCAGAAAGATTTCGGTCCCGAAAGGTACAAAAAAAAAAAACCACGAGATTTTGATATGAGATATAAAGTTATGGATATTTATTTTAAGGATATTTTGAATGATTTTATTTTAAAAGTAGACGAAATAATCACGGAAAAAATTTATATATGAGGAGATTAATCTTCCAAGATAATGAACTTTTCTTTTAGAGCCTGTATCATTGAGGAAAAAACCCCATCCGGTATAGATCCGGTATAACCAGCATGGTTTTCTGACACTCCATGTTCACCAAAACCTCCAGAGAACAAGCTGGAAGCTGCAGATGAAGAGACGTGACTCCGGTGTCCGTGCGGCCGTCCTCGCTTCTATATTCGTCTCCCTTCCGCGGGTGACGCCGCTAAAGTGACGCTTTGGCTCAAATGTCGAGCGCGGCCGTGTTTTCACGCAGCGTGGCTGGAAAACGTCGGCCTCACTGGCGCTCTGAGGCCGGACTGTGGTCAGATTGTGTCTGAGCTCGCAGCTCGCTGAACGCGACGACGTCTCTCGAGGTTTTCCTTGCGGGACGCGGAATGAAATATTTCCGAGATGTCTCGTGTGGAGGGACGTCTGAACTTGTGCAACATGGATTTGTCCTGCAGTCCACCTGCAGCAGGTGTTTTCAGACATCCGGGAGTGAAAGAACTCATCACCTTTCCAGTTTTCCTTCCTCTTCCCCGCTTGTTGAGGCTGTTTTGTTGACAGACGTACGGGTTTCCACACGGAACGACGCACTTGGCGACGCGCGTGTGTGTGTGTGTGTGTGTGTGTGTGTGTGTGTGTGTGTGTGTGTGTTTTTTCCCTTTTATGACAAAGTCAAACATTACTGCACAACCACAACAAATATTGACTTTGCCTTGTTCCCTTTTCAAAAATGTATTTCAGTGTCAAATTTCACAGCGTGAGAAAAGAACAGACAACAAATAGGAAGGAAACAAAAGAAAACAACGTCAGCCACAGAGGACATAATTCAAGACAAATTTTCCTCTTCAAGAAATGATTTGCAGCACATACGACTTAGACGTGCTGATTTTGTTTTTATAACTTTGTATGACAGATGAATTAACAACAAACAACAACCCTTTCAGAGTGCTGTCTTTGGTCTCATCTCAGCCACAGGTACTAAACTCTTCTGTCGTGCGGCCTCCATGTTTCTGCCTGCGTTCGCACGAGCAGCATCTGTTCCTTCCTGTGTCGTTTGTTTTGAATTATTTGTGTGTGTTTTTTGTTTTTCCCTGGCGTTGAAGAAAGATTGTGAACGCAGAGAGCGGGAATGGAGTTTGAAACGAATCGCGTTGAAGAGTGTGAACAGAAAACCCCCTATTGTTGATGGCAGGGCCTGACGTGAATAGAGACGGGAGGTGTGGAAAGACATTTCCCTCAGACTCTGATGGTCTAACATTAGTTATCGATGTAATGATGCATTTGCTTTGATTTTCTCTTTCCCACTACATTGGAGAAATTGATAAACATTTTGCCATTAAAGATTAACTGAATGAAGCCATTTGTTGACTTTGTTTTTTTTTTTTTAATTTTGCAAGTAAACGATGTCATTTTGCTCTAAATTCAAAATGTGAAGACCTTTTTAAGGGGAACTGATCCCAACTTTTGTCCACGCTGAAATGCCTTATCTTCGACTAATCTTAAATTTCAGCTTTGATTCTATTATATTTATTAAAATAACCATTTTGCCTACGAAATGATGAAAAGCCATTCACAGGTTCGGACTGCAGAGTAATCAGTGTTTGATCAGCTGGCTGAAACACAGCATTCAGTTTAATATGAGGGAAGCAAAGAAATCTCACGCCTACCTGATCAAAATGGAAGTCCTGAGAGCAGGCAGAAATAATTCAAGTTTTGACATTTTACAATTCCATATAACTGGCAAACTTCATCTGCTGAGGACATTTAAATATAAAGAAATACAAAAATGACCCCCCGCCCCTCCCCCAACCACTGCGTCACTCTCAGCAGCTGTCAAAGCCCCGCAACCATTATTTTTGGACGAGGCTCAAGTCTTCTGCAGCAGAAGCTCAGTGCGCACTTGGTGAGTGAACTCAGACCAGAGGCGTCGAGGCTCTCAGGAAATTGCCAGCAGTTCTCCGTCTCATTGGAAATTCCTCTGAGCTCCGCTTGACGGTCGCAGTGTGAAGACGCTCAGATCAGGTCAGAGAAAAAAGGAGCTGCGGTGAGAAGAGGCTGAGCTCGTCTTTCATGAAATAGATTTAAATAGACGATTGGGGGGAAAAAACAACAACTGACAATTCAGTTGAAATGTTGTAGAGTGATGCGTTTGATTGGCTCCTATGAAGACCTCCTGTTTGAAATCTGTACGCGTCCTCAAGTGCCCTGCTCTAACACATCTGTTTGTTTGAAGTGTTTCCTGTCAAATGAAAAGTTTCTACAAGTGTCAAGTTATCCTTGCGGCACCGTCATCCATCAAGCTTGTGACTCAGTGTGACCTGGATGTTTGAGCAGCTTGAAACCAGAGCAGGAGGCACTTCGGGAAGACACCATGTCAGCGCTGATTTCGGCCATTTGAAACTGATCCTGGGGGCCCCCGAAGAGGAAAACGTGAAGACAGTAATTATCCAGTTCAGAGGGAAGCACTGCACTCCAGTGGCAGATCCTCTGCAGCGCTGGCTTCTGTTGTATCCTTCAAAAGGTTTTCAGTGGTCTTTCCCTCATTAGGTTACCTCATAATAATAATAATAATAATAATATAAAAAAACGTCATTCCAAATCATTATTTTTATTATCAGGTGCAAGTTCATGACATGAACTTCTATCATACTGAAGCTGATGGTCTTCAATAAGAACCAGTTTTTCCCTTATTAAAAGCTGCTCAAATGGAAACGGCTCAGGTTGGGTGCTGATGCCCAGTGAGGAAGACGAGGTATCATAACGAGTTGCTGAAGAGATTATGAAGTTGTTTTATGCTTTCTCATTGACATGCTGTTTTCAGCTATAGTCCAGGTTACTTCCACTAGCAGTGAATATAACGCGTGTCTCACAAAGCCTAATTCTAACAGAAGCAAGTTCAACTGCTGCAGATCATCCACATTTACAACAAATCTTGTGTTGCTCTCATTACAATCACACTTTTTACAACACATCTATGGTATTACAGATTTTTAGTATATTTTCCTCCGGATGCCAAAATGCTGGCATCACAGGAGGAAAATGAAGCAGGAGATATTTAGCACTTGGTGCTCTACAGCATTCTCCTGATAACTGTAATGACCTCATGAATTATTTATTAAACTGCCCTGATTGATATAAAGTGGCCTTTACTATTACAGACAATAGACATAATACTAAACTGATAATCCATAATACTATATGCACAGATACACTTGCAGGTTCACTGGTTTGAAACTTTGGGAAATGTTTCTCTTTGCTTTCTTATCAGGAGTTAAATGAAAAAAAAAAAAAAAATGGACTGATTGTTTCCTCTCTGCTTCGAGTCTGTATGCTCCGCTAAGCCAAAGCTGCTGGTTGTAGCGTCATATGATGCACAGACATTAAAGAGTCAATCATCTTATCTAACGCCTGAGAAGAAAGGAAAGAAGTGCATTTCCCAAAATGTGAAACCATTTCAGCTTTTGAATTCTTAGTTTTAGTGGTCCAAAGATGTCTGAAGCCGAGACAGAGCTCAGGTTAAAGAAACAGTTTGAGCCTCCAGATATTATTCTCGAAAATGTATACAGATGTACAAATCAAAGATGAAACACAATTGATACGTGCATCTGCTAACAAATAGGAGGCTAAATGTTAAAACCTCAGTTCATGTCGATCCGACTGAGATTCAGGACTCTGTTTAATAACGTGATTGTAAGTTGTGCCAGAATCCCGTGGAAGTCCACTCCCCTCCGACCGTGCTCCCTCTTCAGCAATGCCTCCTCCAGTCCTTCTCCATCTTCCCTATATGGAGCCTCAGCACACCTGTTCCTGGCCAATCCACACGCAGTAGCGGGCACGCAGCCCCTCCCACTGCAGCGGATGGCGTTACCATGGGTTACAGGGTGGTGGCCAGCTCTGTCTCTGTCTCCATCCCTCTGGTGAGGAGGCTTCTCTCCTCATCTCCTCAGGAATCAGCAGAATTCACTGCAGCAGCTCTTGAGAGTCAAAGAAATACGAAACACATGTATGTCACAGATCGTATCTGTTTGTAAAGCACAGCGGTGACAGCGTCAGACATGAATCTGTTCATGAAGGCAGCAGGTTTGCTCTGGTTGTCTTTCTTCCTCCTCATTTTCCTTTTCTCACCCATCTCCACTTCTTTACATCAAAGGCAAATTATGAATCACCTGTTTTTTTTGTTTTTTTTTATCCTTCATTCTTTATTTGATCATTTAAACAACAAAAAAACAACCATTTTTATGATATAGCTGATAAATGCTTCTTCGAGTACATCTACTCAAACTAACGCTGGCTGACAAACCGATGTGAGCAGTGGACTTTTCCAGCTGGTCACTTGTTCAGGTGCAACAAAGACACGTTATGGCTTTCAGAATATGAAGTATCAAAATAGGAAGGTGGTTTTGTGTTGTCTCATGTTCTAACAATGAGCTTGATGTCAATGCGTTATGCAGGATGGCGAACAGCGAAGGAGTCGTGTGTCTACCTGGAAAAAACAACCGACAGGGGGCGATGTCTTGAAACCTGACTGTCTGTCTCAACTTTTGGTTCTCAGACTTTGGTTCTTACACTTGTGTTGTTTGAGTACATAAGTGCATTCACATTGGCAAGTATGACAACATGCAGCGCGGGGGTGGAAGAAATACTCTGATCGTTTCCTTAAGTAAAAGTACTGATTATATTATTATATATGACAACTACCTTATTAACAGTTTTATATCCCGGTACAGCTGATCGATGTGAGGGGTCATCAGATGATTACTGGGAGAGGAAAGAAGAAAGAAAAAAAAATAAAGTTCTGATTCACAAATCTGTTTTCAGTATTTTTCTAATCATTGTTTGTTGGTGACAAATTGGATCATCTGAACAATATAATGCGAAACCATGTGAGAAGTTTAGAGGGAAAAGTCACGATTTGGCAGAGCTGTCACACTTGATAGATATTATGACCCCGACTATACACTGCTTTTTGTAAGACAAAACCAAACATCTTCAACAATGTGTTGTATTTCAAAAGCTTGTTATATTTTCCATTGCGTGTTAAATCTTCATCAGAAAAGTAACTCGGGCTGTTAAATAAATGTAGCACAGTAGAAAAGTACAATATTTCCCTCCAAAATCTAGTGGAATGAAAATAGACAATAAATGAACAAATACTCGCTTGAGGTCGTCTTTAAGTGGGCTACCTCAAAAGTGGACTCAAGTCACTTGTGCGGCCTAAATGTAGCTGACTTAGACACTCTCCACCACTGATGCCCGAACAGTGTACTCGTAGCCAGAGGTGTAGGGCTGAACTTTAATGATGCTCTGCCACTTTTGTTTTCTCCGAGTGAACAGGGACAGAGGCTAATAACATGGCTAATAATATGGCTAATAATGTAGACTGGTAGAGATCCACTGTCAGTGCTGATCTCACTGCTTGTCCTACATCTGTTCCTGGATGCCAGGGTTGTGTCCTTCCTGTCCATGGACCACACTCTCCCCCTCCCTCTTCCAACTGTTATCCGGCACGCTGCCAACTTTCCCCTCTAATTATCCAACAGAGCCCCCCTCCCCCCCCCCACCCCACCCCCCACCCCTTTTTTTTCTTCTCTCAACAGTGACGTTTGTTTTGTTAGTTACACTTCAGCGTAGGGAGGGCGTTCGGGGTGCAGGCTCAACCTTTGGGCGTGGCTTCACCCCAGACACTTTCACTTTTCAGTATCCACCTCCGACACTCAGATATCAGACTTTGCCGTCCAGCAGAGACGACCACCCACACACACACACACACACACACACACACACACACACACACACACACACACACACACACACACAGCCCTAGTACTAGCAGCAAAGGCATTCGCTGCCCACTACGTTGTTATGGAAACTGGGCCGACACGGACTCGGCACTCAAACGTTTTCCGTGGCCTCTTGTGCAGGAGAGCTTTTGTCTGTTGTAATGCGAGTCAGGAATCAACGATGTGTGTTAGAGTGGGCTGACTGCCTGCTCTTATTGATCATCATGCAGCACTGATTTATTTATACATCACAGACGTCTATTCTCTGGAAGGATCATCTAAAAATGTTCATTGTCAATCATTATTAATGTACATGTCTGTTGCATCTGGCTTAACTTTGAGCAACACGATAAGTTCATGAAGATGAATCTAAACAGGCAGGATGTTACTAGTTGACTTTACCGTGGTCATGTATTTCTCTGATTCTTTAGTACGATGTTCTAAGATATAAAATTCCTGATATCACGATTTTAAATAGTGAACACAAAGCTCAGACATGTCAACACATGATTCAAACTCGTGCGTGTAGTGTATATGACATTGATGACCTGTTTTTGTGTTCATGTTAACTTCTTTTTCTTTCTGCCTTTAAAAAATATATACATTATAGATTATTTTTCAATACCCCCCGTGAAGTCATTTTTAGGTACTTATTGGGTTATTTAAAAGCTAATAAACACAATAAGTAGACACCAGCTTCTTGATCTGCGTACTGTAGTGAAACATGGGCAGATACGTGCAGCGTATAACTGACTACATGCTGAACATTCAGCATTCAGTTGACTGTAAGTGCAGTGTGACTGCAGAAGGACTGTATATCATCACATAAAGGGAGTGACCGAGACTCATTGCTAGACTAGCAGAGGAAAATGCATCAGATGAATTATAAGCTTGTAGGAGACGACAACGTGAAGCTGGAAAGTGTCAAGTGTGCAAAGTCTGAAAACACTGGGATAAGCAATAGTTTGCAGTGCAGGATGTTGCAGGGGTAATAATCGATATCAGGGAACCAGAGGGTGCAGTGAGTTTTACTGAAGACTTGAGAGAATGTGGACATTTTCAGTGGTGGGAAGAAATAGAATGATAAAATATAAATGAAATACTGTTGAAGTGTTAAGTGTAGGCGACAGTAACTTTCACAGGAGGAAAGTGAGGATCAGAGGTGTCCAGGCAGGGTATTGTACCTTTTTATCTGGAGTGGTGGATTTAAAAGGGGATTCCAACTGTGAAATTGGACGTCAAATAAAAAAAAAAAAAAAAAAAAGGTCAAATCCAACCGGTAGATCCAGACTTTTAATCGCTACAGAGCCCGACTGATACTGGAATTTTGGTGCCGATACTGATAACAGGGAGTAAATACATTCTGATATCAATATATCAACTCAGTCATTATACATTTACTGTACATACAGAATACATAAACAAACATATTGTGCAATGATCCTTAAAATGTGGTGATCAAACACTTTTGACAAAGATATGTGATGGAGGCAGGACATTAACTACAAAAAAACAAAAACACAAATAGAACAAATTCTAAGCAGAATTTCTGCATTTTATTTTGTAAAAATACATTTTAATATCGAACAGCATATATGATATATCTGTGATTATCCAGTATCGCAGATATATCAGTTGAGCTACGTGTGAAACGCCTTCAAAACTGTGTCCTACATTTTCCATCATGGTACTCCATACCATCATTTTATTTCAATGTCCCTGCTAATTTAAATTCTTTAAAAACTAAATGCCTCCAGTTCGCATCGCAGACCAGATTTTTTTTTTAATCCCAGAAGCCAAACAGAGATAACACGGATACTTTTTTCAGAGTACTGCTCCCTGTTTCCTGTCATCACACTGGTATGTCATTACAACGAGAAATTCTGCTTTGTCTTATGATTCAGCATTATCTTTATTTATCCTCTGTGTGCTATATGGCTTCTGGGACATTACTGTGTGCGTGTTGAGTACAATACAGCGGACTTGTTTGACAGTAAATTGCTTTCTAGCAAGTTGTCCTTTACACAGGCTGCAAGTTGTAACTATTAAGGTTTTGATAAACAGTTTACTTCTGCTTTGTACATCAGACACAAGACACCAATAAATGCAACTTTAAAAAGTGACAGAATCTGTCTGGATGATGTATTTTTTTCTTCCATTCTAACTTAGTTTTTCTTACCAGTCTATGGGCCATTTAACATCATCAACCATTAATTCACTTGGAGCTGCAGAACTGGTGGCAGTGAATTGGAGTCTTATCATGACCCTTCATGAAGCTCCATGAAATTGTATTTTGACAATGAAATTTGGGGTCCAGCATAAATGCACAATCTTCTGTCAGAGCTGCAACAGTTTTGATTATTTGAATATTTTTTGTGCTCTGCTCACTCGTTTAAAAGGGGCTGTGATGGAAAAACATGATGTGACAGACTTCTGTGCACCAATCACAATTTAGCTGAAACAACATCTGAAAATTGTAAAAAAAAATATATATAAAAACGAAAGAATTATATTTTACAAAACTTTGGTTTATTTCTTAATGAATATGTAACATATTTTAAGAAATAATTCTGAAGACAAGTTTTCAAAGGCTTTAATCATTTTCTAGCGTTTGGAGCAGACATGACAACTGTATAATCGCCATAATAAAATATATAATTTCAACAATAATAAATGATAACCTCATACATATTTTTGCACATGAATAATTGCTATTATCTCAAATTAGAAAACAGAAAGGTGTCTCCATGACATTTCCCTTCATGCAAATGACTAAACTTGAAAATAAAAATGAAAATGATTTTGCTTTAAATCAAGTGAACTGCAGGTGAAACTGTTGAGTAAGTAAAACTTAACTAAGTGCAAATCATCGTGAGGTATGTGTGTGTGAGGGTGTGTGTGTGGGAGCGCAGGGTGTGGTGCTGAAGGGACAGCGCCCTTCATTGTTGGACTGGGTGTGACTTTGGGGAACTCTCCGTGGTGCTGATCGCCTCTTGACCTCCAAACTTCTGACAGAAACGCCCCGCAGAGACATTTCCGGACTGTGTGACATGCTTTAGTTATTACATGACACAGCTGCTAGGCTCTCTGACTGGCAGGACCCTGTCTCTATATATGGATTAGGCCGTTTGGAGAAGAAGTCTTCAGCTTGGACCAGAGAGGACCTATCATTTCGCTCAGAACTGATGCGCTTCTGGCACAGGCTGTCTCTGGACGGGTTCACGCAGGCTACAGGTAATCCCTCATTGGGAAACATCCACCTCCTTATATCTAAGCTACACTGCACTCTAGGTCTTTCCCTCATACGCTGATTTATAACTCACACAAGGATGTTGGATAGGAGCTAATTTGGACTCATGAGTAAGCAGTTCAGAATTGTTGCTGTTGTGTAGGAGGATCATAGTCCTGGAAAACAGCGGAGGATTTTCTCATATATTTCCCTAATATCACATATTACGTAGATGTACGGTGCATTTGTCTCTCTAAAGTGGGAGTGTTTCCATGCACCATTAGCCTTACGGATTTTTTTTTTGCGCTTTAGTCACAGTGCGACCACCTGCGCTTGAAAAAAACGGCAAAGGCGGTGGCTGTCCAGGCGTGCGGAGCGGGGGCAAAAAAAAAAGAAAAAAGAACAACACAAGACAGCTGAGCATCTGTGCAGCTACACACCGACAAACCTCTCAGCACCGCCCGTCTGCAAGGCATGTCGACCGCCGGGGAAGTGCCAGCCTTCTTCAAGAGCATGGGCTCTGACAGCCCCGCCAGGCCCAGGCAGAAATTCTGTGGCATGTTCTGCCCGGTGGAAGGCTCCTCGGACTGCAAGACGCTGGACTTGGATGCGCTGTCGGCGTGCAAGGGAAGGCGTGAGGGGCGAGTCATTGACCGGCAGACCGACATCTCCCAGCCGAGGAAGGTGGAGATCAGGGAGAGCACAGGGAAAGAGGCTCTGCAGAATCTGGATGATAAACGGGTAATTGTCTTCCATTCTGCGCGGTGAATGTGTTTTTTACATTTTTCTTTCTCTATCTGCCTCTCTTTTTACAATTTTTCTTTCGCTCTATTTTAATTTATCTCATGCTCAGCTCTTTGCACAAATCCGCACCGTTTGTTTTTCTAAAAGTATCCCAATTAACAGTCATTCAGATGAGTTTGTTCAAGCTTACTGTGTATACCAGACAACTTGCCCTGACTACAATTCCCAGAAAGCCTTGTGATGTAACGGAGTAGATGGAGGGTCCACCATGCAGAGCTGCCAGAGGGAGTGGCTCTGTTTCTTATCGTGATGGTTTTTCCTCTCTGTTGAATGATGGTGAAGAAAACACCTGCTTAACTCTGTATCTGAAGGTGGAGAATATATACGGATAGATGAGAAGGTGTTGTGTGGCACGCGATGAGATGTCAATGAGAAACACACATATGTTAACACATAACATACATCCCCATGCTATCATCATGCATGCTTGCACCATTGCAGCATTGTCGTCCTTGAGGTCTCTTGTCCTTTTAGGCTCAGAAGTGAGGGTGTGGAGCTGATGATTGCAGCTCCGGCCTGCATGACTTGCATGAAAATCTGTCAACTTTTACTGCTGGGTGAAGTCGTTCTGCAGGTTTGAGTGTTGGCTGGTCAGCAGTGCTTCTATCAGTACTTCCTATACTTAATATTCAAGCACTCAGGATGCTGTTAAAAGCTTTCGGTGGTGGTGGTGGTGGTGGTGAGCCCCGGTATCAGGTTTCATATTGATTTGAAGCATTAGCCCCACAAACCACTCTTTACTCTCTTATCCCTGACTTATATTTAAGAGTCACATGTATGATATAGCTATATATACATAGTAAGGTGCTCTTCTCTTCTCTGATACATATGGAATTAAATGACTTGATGCTGCATATTTGCTGTTTTTATATTAGAAGAAATATAATTGATGGGATATTTAAAAGATTGCTGACATCTTAGCTTGAGAAAACATAACATGACAGGACTGCAGTGGTGCAGGAGTATATATTTACTCAACTGTATGTAAATACAACTTTAGGCATTTTTTAGTCCACAACATTTATTTACCACCTTGAGTTAGTTTTTCAAAATCAAATTATGAATTTAACATATATGTAAATAATGTAAATTCTGGGTTAAAATAAGACTTTATTGACCCCTTTATTGAAATCAAAAATAACTGAAACGATTCCCACCTGTGCACATGAATGCGTGTACAGTTACTCATATTTTATGTATATATTCTTAAAGTATGTTCTGATGTTACTATTATTTATTTACTTATGTAAAATATTTAATACATTAATATTACTTGTATTTCTAAATGTGGTGGTATTCAGTGAAAGCTCTTCTTTTCCACATTTTAGATGAATGTTGACATTTAGATATCAATCTCCTACTTCATACAGACCTGCCATTTTGTAAATTGTATAAAGTGGCCTCTAGGAGAGTAACGGTGTGATTTTTAAGCGAAGAAAATGTGGGTCGTATAAAGAAAAAAAAAAAATCCCAAAACAACGAGTGTTCCTCATAACAGATAAAATACAGCCTCTCTACAACACAATTCTACTTTGTCATTGTTACACTGTTTTAGCATGTCCCAGATAAACATGACAATTAATTATATTACACCAGTAAAAGAAGAAGTGGGCAAAGGTACCGCTTTTAACAAAAAGAGCCTAATCATTACAGTTGTCTATAGTTTGCAGAGATCATGCTCATTGAGCTTTAGGGTGGTACCTTTCCTTTATTCTGAAATGAACTTTTCTCAATCTGTTTTATTTCAATCTCCAGTGAGTAAAATCAAGACATTCTTCCTGTTATTAAACACAAACTAAATACCACATAAGCTGAATATTTGTTCAAATCTATTTTATTTTCAAGAATTGGAAAATTATGAATTCCATGCCTGCTTCATCCTGTCTTCCCTGATTCCAGCAGGTGTCACTTATTGTTTCCAGTCACATCTTGAAACGTTGCGAGAGTTAAAATCACCTCTAACCAGACTGGTACAAGCTCACCAGAGCCGGAGACAGGTGAAATAATCCCCCACCCCCACATGAGCCCGGCCTGAGCTCTTTCCTTCTCTCTTAAAACTCCCACTTTGAGAGCCAGCAGATGAAGTGAGTGGAGTTAAGATGGCTGCTGGCTGTTTCTTCATTTGTTCAAGCCGGTGGAGGTTTGCAGGCTGCGCTGCCTGCCTTCCCTAATCCAAGGAGCGCAATTGATGGCATTAGTGGCCCTGGCCTGTCAATGGAGCAGGGCGAGGCTCTGCGCATGCTCCGTGGGGTTCTTTTATGGGGAAGAGGCTCTCGAGCGGTCCCTCCCTCCCCTCTTGTCTGACTCCGTCTGGGAAGGAAAGGCTTGGTGCATCGGCGGAGACCGGGAGGCTGCCAGGACGCGATCCGGAGTGGAGACAGACTTTGATTATTTACATTTGTGGCCTCCCAAAGGATCAGCTGCGACCAAATCGGCTTCTTCCTCATTCTAATCACCACCGTCATCCTCACTACAACCCGGCGGTTAATAGTAATCCGCACATCCCCTTTGCATTGATTACGGCGCATTGCAAGAGCAACGACCGGTGAAGATGTCTGGCTATCAGGGCAAGAAGAACATCCCCCGCATCACAGTGAGTGCTCGGAGGTTGTAATGTTGAAGTAGCCGCGTGTTAGGTCCAGCCTGGTGTCCGCCGTCGGGTCGGGTGGGCCTGCGGGTGGGAGTGCAGGATGTCACCGGGGCGGCATGGTTTCTGCAGCCGCGACAAATCTGAGCCGAGGGGCGGCCGCACTAGCTGCTCTCTTTAAAAGGCGTTTTTTTTTTTTTTTTTTTTTTGCAGATGCGTTTCGGCTTTTATTGTGAAATCTGATTCTCGGGGAACAAAACGCAGCCCAGTGTACCGATAAATCAATGAGGCCACCGCCAGTGCGGAGGGGCTGGAAATGGGAGATTTTTTTTGCAGCATCTTTGCGTCAAGTGCTCAACGTCCGGATAAAACTGAGCCGCCTTTAAGCGTTAGATTACGTTTCTGTTGCCGATTCACTCTCAGTCTGCCACTCTTTGTCCACAGTATGCGTGACAGCGGAGATTTCACGCCGGTGGTCTTTGTTAGATGGTGTGTCTGGTGGCCGGGTATCACTGCACACCAACTGGTAGAGCAAATGCTTCCCCGCATCCGCTAACGCTCAGTACCGGCTGGATTTCCCCTCCCGAGCTCTCCTTCCACCTTAAAACAAGCTCCGATTGCTGGATTTGATGTTTTTTTAAGCGTCGCAGAAGCTTTTTAAGACACACTAACTGTGTCATTGTGGTGCAGATCGTTTCCCTGAATTCATAGCGGGAGCTGCAGGGATGGTGGTGGTTCAATGGAAAGTAGAGAGAATAGGGTGGGGAAGGGAGGGGAGACGGGGGAGGGAGGGGACAGTGGGTCCTATTTCCTTCCATGTTCCCCTTTCAGCTGTGTAATGAGGGGAAGATGCATGTAGGCAGAGCTGATCAGGAAGGAGGGCAGTGGGTATTTTCATGCTGATGTCGGAGAAGTGAAGCAATTGGGTTCAAATGTCAAAAGATGGCTCAGACGATGCTGGTCAAAAGCTGAACAGACGTGGCTGCGCCGTCTTGTTTTGGGATTTCAGAGGGAATAGAAAGGTGCACTACAAAATAAAACATCATTATCCAGCGGTCATCCAGGCCGAGGGGCCGGAGGGGTCCACAGTCCTTCTCCCCATAGAGGCTGACGTCAGGACACCAGTACGATTGTGGTCAGGTAGTAGCTTCTATAGGACACAGGGTCCATTAACGCTTATAGTACAGTGTACTGAGGTGTCTAACAAGTCGACCAATGGAAACAGGATATCTGCATGTTCAAATCTGCCCCGTTTAGCCCCCTAAGATGAAATATAATACAGTAGTTCTGCACCAAATATCTATTGCACATCAACGCAGAGAGCGGTGTGATTAAACTACTCAGTAGTTGCAGCCCTGATCTTAAAACACACACTACCACTACATTATACTGTACTGAAAGTGTATTATTGCAGATGGAAAGAAGCTAATCAAACAGAGACAAAGTCTCACATTCAACTCTATAATAGTGAATGTTTGAAGCACACTAAAGCTATTAGCTTTTTGTGTGAGTTGTTATTAGGTATTAGTTCCAGTTTCATATGTACTTCTGATGATTAGAAACATTTTGGACTGGGTTGATATGATGGAAGCTCTCAGGTGAATCGTTTTCCTCTCTACCGTCTCTCTCTCTGGAGTGATTGAGAGAGGCAGCAGTCGTTTGGTGGAAAGATCAGAGGATTAGTAGGTGCTGGAGTCCCAACAGTGATTAAGTCAGATCTAAATGGATAGACTTCCTATTCTTGATGGGTGCATGAAAGAACAAAAAAAGTGGGTCAGAGACAGAACTGATTTCTGTAAAACGTATCACCTGCGGGCCTTTTTCACGTGCACTCGTTCAGATCAGGGAAGAGTGTGATGAAGGTGTTGCACGAGACTGTAGCCGCTGAATAGAAGAACGAGTCTTTTAGTACCCGTGAGCTTCAGGTAACAAACTCACGACTACAGCTGCTGGGCTTCTTCACTGAGCAGGGGTCAGTGTGAGGAGAGGATGATCTTATTTAACCAAACAGACCCAGAGAGGAAATTAATGAGGTTGAATTGAATAAAAACTAAACAGGAAAGGCTGAAACAAAGGAACTCATTGTTCTGTGTCCTTCTGCATACACCAGTTAAATCAGTTTAAAATCACTTATCATGCTGAATTTGAATCTTTAATCAGTCTCCAGTCATTACGGGTGGAGCGCTGGTGTCCGCACACTGTAACAGTACAGCCGGCTCTCAGCCAGATGGAGTTGGGTCAGCTGCACAGACAGGGGCGTACTCTCATTAAATATGAATGAACTTCTGCAAGTTCACCACCTGGAAGTGGGGCTTCTCTGTGACTCCACTTCCAGATTTACACAGTGCCAGAGCAGCGATCAAATGTGTGCGATGGAAATAAACTTGAAGTCAAGGAGGCCTGCAACTTTATCATTAACATTAGTCATTAATCAATTATTTATTTAGTCTTTCAAATGTCTAATAGAAATACGAACAAGAGTGGATCTCTTCAAATTGCATGATTGGTTTTAAAAAACAAACACTCAAATAATCAATTCATTGTCAATTTGTCATTTATCAAGTGCAAATGTGCAGTATTGTGGTTGCTTCTCTGTTTAATCTCATTGTAAATTGAATCATCTTTGGGTTTTGGACTAGTGGTGGGACAAAATAAGCAATCTGAAGAACCCCTAATGGACATTTTTCACTCTTTTGTTCACATTTCAAAGAGTAAACAACTGAATTATTCAGAAAAATAATAAATACAAAAGAGAATACAAGGGAAAAGGGAAATACTGAGGTTTGAGAGGCTGGAACTGGAAGAATTTTTGCCATTTTTGCTTAAGAAATACCAGAAAACTAATCATCAGATCATCAGATATTTTTCATTTAAATACGTTTCTTTTGAATAACAAATCAACGAATTGTCACTTTCAGCTCTGTGAGGCAGGCCGAGTTATTTTTGCTCCAAACAACAGCAGTTTGGCTCGATGTGCCTTGCGGCACAATGGAGGATATAAAAACAGATAAAAGAAACGACAAACATGAAGAGAAAGGCTTTTTTTTTTTTTAGGAAAGTGAAGGCACCTTTGGTGTAGTTGAAGTTGACGGGGGGGTAAAAATAGAGCGAGGCTATAATAAGACTGTCCTGGATTAAGGTCTCTGTGACTACAATCCTCAGCGGATCAGGGATCATTTGGTAGTTTTCTAGTACACCTGTGCTACGGTAGTTTCCCCGGTGACAGCTCAGTGTGCGTTTGTGTGCGTGTAGTTTTGTTGATGGGGGGCTTCATCCTGTTCATGCTGTCATTTCAGTTCAAAGCAGCTGGAGCGCTGTCTCTCCACACGTCACGTCACATCACACAGCGCACCAGTGTCCAAATCAGACACCCGTCGGCTCAGCTTCATTTTTTTCAGCACTCAACTTCATTCAGAAACCCCCCCCCTCCCGTTCATAAAGCCAGAAGTGAGAAGTGTGCATGCATGTGTGTACATGAACTCAGTCACCAATCAGCATCTGAACACCGGAGAGTATTGTTGAGTAAGAGGATCGCGGTGCCTCCGGCTGCACTTTGTCCTCAGCAGACTGCAGGAAACTATCGTTGAGTGAATTTCTTCGATGCAGAGGAAAGAATTGAAATTCTATTTTTGCAGCTAAAGAGAGAATTTAAGTACATTTTTGCATTTGTAGGATTTTGATTTAGGAGCTTGTCATAGACAAAAACAGAATTAAATAAAGTTATTGTCATAGTCAAAGAGAACTTAAGTAAAGTTTAAGTACTCAAAAGGAAATATTTGGTGAAATTTTCAGAAACTATCAGCAGTTAAATTAGTGTCTAGTGTGTTAAAAACCTCTCTGCTGATTTGATTTGATGCGATATATTCATCCAAAGCTCCCAGCGTCTGTTTTATATATAATAACAAAATTGCTGCTGTAATATATTTTTGTATGCAGTTGATCCGTGCTGTAGTTTTGTGGCCAGGGTGTTAATTTACAGATCACCGTTCTGGGAATGACTTTATTTCCTGTTTTGCCAGATACTTTGGAAGACTTCTGTTCTGTGTGTTTTCACAGCAGTTGACTGAACATGCATGGAGATGATTTTGGTAACAGACTGGTTTTTGACTATTCCAGGACACCCATAAATCATAGTGCTGAACGTCCGACCTGGCAGCGTTCTCCACCTGACTTCACTAATGTTCCCAGGATATTTTCCATTTGGACAGCAACACACAACGTTGCCGGGTTACGTCTGGCGGACGTTTTCACCGCGCCCGAGCTGATTTCGTCCGGATTTTATGAAACTCTGTCTGTCTTCTCAGTCAACAGGCGTCTCAGTTCTTCTGCGGAGTGTTTTCACCTGTGTGCTGCTGTGACTGTGTTTGACACGTGATGTGCTTTTAATATCATAATAGCATAGCATAGCTTGAGATGTATACACTTGGCTGTATGAAAATCGATACCACCACAGTACATCATCATCAGTCTGTTACTTTAATAAGTTGCAGCCTTCAGCATTAGTCGTACTTGAATTGTTTAAAGCAGCTACACAATCAATATTTCAGCATTAAAAATGTATCACATCACTTATGTAAACCAGCATAGAAATATCACCTGAATCTGCAGTTTTCCTCAGATCTACGGAGTGTTTTATCTTCTTTCAGCTAATTGTTTTGGTTTTGCAGCCCACGACTGTATTGGTCTACGCTCCCTACTCCCTTCTTGCATTGGTCTTAGCTGGTCTCAGCACAAAAGCACTGCAAAACCTATTTTACACTACGTGCCCAGCAGTAAACAAAGTGGAGCATTTATGAGCTAAACAGACAGATGTGTCCCTCAGTAGTCACTAAAGCCTAAAAATAGACCTAAAAAATCTGCTAAAATAAGCTGCCAGACTTTTTACACGCGTGTTTTATGCTTTTCGGATGGCTACCGATACAGATAGATAGATACAGACTTTTGTTCACCCGTATCCATCTTTTTTATACTTAATGTGTTGTTTTGCTGTTAATAACTGATGCCAACCAGAATCCTGCTCGCCTGCTAGTATCGGAGAAGACTCGCTTTTGTATTGTTCTCACATAAAATCCAGCGTTACACTCACTTGGCCGGCTTCCTTTACAGCCATGTTTGCCTCCAATGCTTACAGTAAGGCCTTTTCCAGGAAGTGGTCTTCGAGGAAACACAGGAGGTCGAAGTGGAAGGTTAAGCAAAGTGTTTGCCTTCAAAATAATCAATGAGTGATTAAACATTGTACAAAGAGCTTTAAAACAGTTGGTATTTTTTTTAAATTTATGCCGGTCCAACTGTTGCCTGGTATGCCATATCAATGAGGTTACACATTGTGGTGTGGAATGAAAACACGACAGTGTAGTAACAGTGAGCCTATTGAGCTTTGTCTGCATCCTGTTTGTGCGCTCTGTAAGAGGTTCCCATGAAGGAAAGGTCACTGTCATGTTTGGCACACATCCAGTACAATCGGACATTCACAGCAGATGATTTCACAATCCTGGATTCAGGGCAGGTAGTTTTCTCAGAATCATTCTCCTCTACATCAAAAAACCAGCCTTATTTCACAGATCAGAAATAAGTAATTGTTTCTGAAAAGAAACAATAATATGAGCGCCGCTGCAGCTTCCTGGCAAACTCTACTGAGTAATGTAATAATGACAGTCATGATGAGGCACATGATGTAACGGCGTATTTCAGAGCAGTTGTTGGGGTGAACGGAGGCCAGCAGTGGGCTGGAGCGAGGCCAGTCTGCTCCGCACACATCGAAGATTACCACATGATCTATTTCCGTTAGTTCTATCAGCGCTGTCAGAGCTTCGCCACACCTTTTAGATGACAACTGCGAGGCATTTTCCAGATCTGCTGCGGCAGTCGGCTGAAGTGTGTGCTGGGAGATTGTTTACTGTGTTTGTGGGTGTCATCCTCTCTTCACTGAATGTTTTTGTAGCCGCAGATGTAAGAAGTTTGAGAACAGTATGACAGATATTAGGAACTTTGGATGGATAAAACCTTCTTATTTTTTATCCACATCAGCTGAACAAATCCATAGTTTGAGGCTCCAAAGAGCACAGAGGAACTCCACTGGTGGCACATATTAACATCTGTATTGAGGAGTGCTACTGCATGTGGAAAAAAGGTTGCTTAAACGTTTTTGTGGCTCCAGAGGGAGCTGTGAACCCGATGACTGTCCTCAAGTGATCTCACTTGAATCAGCGTTAAATTCAGCGTTGAAGACGACAAATCCAAACATTTGAGATTCTGGAACCCTAGAATATATATATATAAATAAAAAAGATTACTATTTGACTAATCATACAGAAAGTGCACAAGTAAAGCAATCAAAAACAAAAGTAACACCTAAAACAGATATAAAATGCATGTGTTGTGGTGGTGTGGGAATGAATCAGAGGTCCCATCATGTACCAAAAAATAAATTCCACCTGCTCCAAGATGATTTTTGTTTTTTTACACGTGTGACAGAGCAATCGGATAACTGAAATCTATTAAAAAAATTAAAGGATATTTTAAAGCATGAGGTAATATTTGTAATGCATGTGTATGTGTGTGTGTGTGTGTGTGTGTGTGTGTGTGTGTGTGTGTGTGTGTGTGTGTATGGAGGCACAGGGTGGAGCAGCAGTTGTGCTCTCAGGGCCAGAGCTGCTGGCTGAGCAGCAGCTAGTGGCAGCGGCTCGAACAGAGCGGCCTTTGTTAGCCGGGGATGCTGGAGTCCTTGTGACCAGAGCTGCCACTCCCTTTTTGGAGAGAGGGCCGGGGCCCCCGGGGTGACTCGAGGGAGGGAGCGAGGGGCTGTTGAGGTGGCGGACCCCTTCCCCCCCCCTCTCCTCTCCTCCTCCATCTCCTCCTCCTCCTCCTCCTCCTCTCTCCTCCCTCCTGCATAGAGACAAGTGGCAGAGCAGCAGGAGGCATGGATGATTGATTATATGGCCGTGCTCTGATTGGCTTCTCTCATGTCTGTTACTGCGACAACTCTACCACATGAAGGGGACAGACGGGTGTGTCTGCAGGCGGGCTGCTGTCTTTATTGTCCCAACACTGAATTCTTCACCTAATTTAGCTGCTCAAGCAGAGCTGAGAAAAATCCACCAGCAGCAGGAGCAGTGATGAACATGTTTGTTTCTGCTGAGTCTGCTCCTCTTTCGGAACAACAGCACCTACAAAAGTGTGTTCTTCTTGATTCAGAGATCATTTTGTGCATCCTGCCCCTCTTCCATCCTCTCTGCATCACTTTTTTCCTATAATCAGTCGCTCTTTCTCTTCTCTAATTCCCTCCTGACATGATAAAAAAGTGTTAAAAGCTCCACACAGAAACCTGGTGATGATCCAAACATGACAAACTCTCAGCTCCGAGTGTCATTGCCTGCCCGCCTCCACCCATTTGACAGATATTGCACAGTCATGTGTTTCTTATCAGAACGCAATCTGAAAAAGACCGAGCAGAGGCTGCTTTGTAAATGCAGCAGGTCCTGAGTGTCTAGGTTTCGTTGCAAGTGCCAATCCACTCCTTTATGTGACATTTCCCAAAGTGTCTTTCATCAAACACCTTTAATCCTGCGTCCAATCAAGCCATCGGATACTCGACCTCATAAGCCTATTTTTTATAGGCGTGTATGAAATCCCAAACACCAGTTCAGGTCTGTTGCAGCGTCTGGGCACCACAGATTTACTTGAGCACTTCCTGATCACATAGTTAATCCTTTAAAATGTGCAGTGACTAATCATCATTATCCTCTTCCAGAGTGACCGTCTCCTGATCAAAGGAGCCAAGATAGTGAATGATGACCAGTCCTTCTGCGCTGACATCTACATGGAGGATGGAGTCATCAAGTGAGTGGACTGCTTTTACTTCAAGCTGCTGGTTGTTCATTAAATCCCCAAATTGATCATGTTGACAAGATGACAAAGAAGCATCTGTCTTTACTCATCACTTGTCTTTTGTCATTACTGCAACTCGACACTAAAAGAACACAAATACAATATTAGTGGAAATGCAATCGTTTCACTACAGCACCATTACATTGAAAAAACAAAACAAATATTGAATTGCCTTGGGTGAGCTATTATAAAAATATATATAGGGTTGGAAAATTTCACTTAAAGGTCCATTTAGTACCTGTTCTTGAGCTTTCTTATGAACCACATGGTCTTCCTCAGCAAACACATTCTGCCCAGCTACCTTGTAAATGTAGCTTTCACTTTCTTCTGAGCACTTTTAAAAGGCTTGTCGACTGAATAGACCTTAAGATGAGATACATTTTTGTTAACTTCTGTTTCCACCTGCAAATATACAGTTACCTCCAAAAAAAAAAAAACACCACAGAAGAAAATAACACAACCTTATAACAGAACGTAGGCTAAAGCTAAACAAGTAATCATTGGTCCAATACGCACACATGGCACTATTTGGTGTCCAAAATACAAACAGATGGAACAGTTACATGATCAATACCTTAAGAATACCAACATGTCATTCTTATCAATGCTAGTCCTCCATATGTTTATTAAATTATTTAAATATTTGTTTTCCAAAACTCCCAGTCTGCTGCACATTTTCAGCTCTCAACTACAACTGCTCCATAAATTCACCATCTGAAATTAACTTTGATTCAATGATGAATAAAAAGGAAACCTGAAGACTCCTGTCAAGTCACATGGAATATTATTAAGTCATAGCACTTGAATACTTTCAGGAAATGATTCACTTTTGACTCTAAACATCGTTTGCATTTTAAAATTTTTATTTTTTTATTTTTATTTTTATTTTTTTTATATCTAATTAAAGCTTTAAAAGTACATTCTTATGATATGGGAACATTTCTTAACAATCTTAATAGGCCAATACATACTTGCAATATTTATAGGTCGGTGTTGTGTGACTCCTCTTCAAAGGGAACTTAATATAAAATACATCTCTATTCCTGCCAGTATTCTTTTCATGAGACCACTGACAAGAAAAAAAAGGACAAAAACAACGCAAGACGCAAGAGTTGAGCAGTGATCGAGAAGACATGTAAACCCTGAGACAGGACAAAACATAGAACATAAAACCAAATAAAAAACAATAAAAACAATAAAAAGAATTCCCAACAGACACAGTGACTGTACGTTTGTTGAATTTATGAATAGCAGCGGTGTATCGCTGAGGAGGGGACAGTATGTATGAGGGCAGCTGTTTCAGGAAGAAGAGTCATAATAGGTTAGTGCAAAGAAAAAAGATCAAAGTAATAAAATCTGTTGTATTAATAAAAGATGTAGATCTACCAGCAGTAATAATATTGGTCATTTCAATGGCAGGTTTTCTCAGCTGGTATTTAAATGCATCTTCTTTTCTCTGTCCTCAGACAAATCGGGGAGAACCTTATCGTGCCTGGTGGGGTGAAAACCATCGACGCCCACGGTCGCATGTTGATGCCCGGCGGCATCGACGTGCACACGCGTTTCCAGATGCCCGATCGAGGCATGATATCCGCCGACGACTTCTACCAGGGCACCAAGGCGGCGCTGGCTGGAGGCACCACCATGATCAGTAAGTCTTTCATCAGAAACACGTGTGATTAAATATCATCGGTGAGCTAAAGCGTCAGTTTGGTGTCTGAGTGCTTCCTGGTGTCTGCAGTGATTCTTCATTCACTGATTGGCTCTAATTGAAAATATCTTAAGGAGGACAGGAAGGACGGCAGGCCTGTTCATGAGCCGATATATGAAACCTCTGAGGACTCAGAGACACGAAGCGCTGACTGCTGGACATGCTGAGTCAGGAAGTGAACTAACTTCCCCTTTGGACAGACGGGCACATCGGTTACTTCTCCAGTATTTAATGCAGCCTTTTCATGTATTTTAGGATTCTTAGTTTTGTCTTTTTGATTTCACAATATTTCAATCGTATCTCAGCCCAGTTTTTTGCTGTGTGTCGTCAGCAGGTTCTGCCTGAGTTTGTTTCCTCTTTAAGTCTAAAGTCATGAAGCTCAGGTCACTTAAAAACTCTAAATTATTGAATTTGGAACATAAGCATAAGTGCAAAAACTTGTATCTAACATATTCCTTTTCATAAATCTCTCTTTTGCTACGTTTAATTCATATTGCGTGTATATTGTTGTTATATCCTTGTACTAGGTCGGTTCTGATCATCAGGGCCACTTTGGATTCAGTATAATGTTGGTAAAGTACCCAGATTTTTTTTAGTTTTATCCTCTATTTGATTATCAATCATTGATTTTGATTTGTTTAAATAAAGCTGTTGTCAATTCTTATTTTCTTATCTAATAAAACATACAGTATATAACTATATTCTATTAAATCTCAGCCTAACAGTGGTTTGGTGTTGCTATTTTGTCATTGTAAAAAGTGTAGGACTGTAAAACTAAATGAAGGTGATGTAATGTCAAAAGAAAACAAAGCTAAATGAAAACGTCATCTTTAAATGCCACACCGGCTCTCGCTCTGCTGACTCAGCAGCTGCTCCGTCCTCCTCCTGGCAGCAAAAACAAACTCCCCCTGCGTGCTGCTGCGGGCTAAAAGCTGAGTGCTGCAGACCCACCCAGGGTCAGACAGATCTGGAGCTCAGACGTCACGTAACAATTAATTCGATTACACACTAGGTTGTGGCTTAATGAAAAGGATCTGATTCCACTCTGGACATAAAAAACAGGGTTCTGGTCGCTCAGCTCAGTTCAGTGCGGTTACATGTGGTGGAACTGAAACGGTTATGAAATGATTAACTGATGAGATGACGAATAGACAATTAAACAAGACAAAACAAATATGTTTTGACTTTTTACAAAGTGGATAATGAATCAGTCGTTTGAAGAAACAGTTGACATTAATTTTATGAAAGTATTTGTTTGTCACAGTCATAATGTGAACACACGGGCTGACCCCTGATGTCTTGTGTTCAGTCATACGTGTATGAAAACTATGAAAAAGAACGTGTTTGAAAACATCCTGAGCCCGACCACTGTGAGTTTGTGTGCTGGAAACTACGAGCAGATGATGGTTAGTGTTTTGATCTCTGGCTCTGGTGTGGTTAGACACAGGAGTCGTGTTTCTGGTCATCTTTAAAGATCAATTTACCCCACAAGTGGTCACTTGGACACATTTTGTAACACATTTGGCCTCCAGGTGTGAACTACATCAGTCTCAGGTTTAGACACAACATTAATAGAGCTGGGTAACAATTAATAGCAGTTAGAGTCACAGTTTGACCGTGTGTGTGTTTGTGCGCGTGTGTGTGTGTGTGTGTGTGTGTGTGTGTGTGTGTGTGTGTGTGTGTGTGTGTGTGTGTGTGTGTGTGTGTGTGTGTGTGTGTGTCCAGTTGACCACGTGGTTCCTGAGCCTGGCGTCAGCCTCATCTCGGCCTTCGAGCAGTGGCGTGAATGGGCCGACAGCAAGTCCTGCTGCGACTACTCGCTGCACGTAGACATCACCGAGTGGCACAAAGGCATCCAGGAGGACATGGAGGCGCTCGTCAAGGATCACGGTACGATGCAAAGTCACCTTTCATTTCCTTAAATTTATACCTTTCAATTGCTTTTTGCTAGAATCATCCAGAGGCAAAATAGTTAAATAAAAAAAAAAAGAAAAAGAAATATTTAATGCTACTCAAAGCAACTTTGGTCATTTTGGTCGGCCAGCAATAGTTTTGTTTGAAAAAAAAAGATTATTATTAATCAAAGTCCTACAATTGGATTGCTTCAAAGTGCACATGGCAAACTAATGTTTGAAATTGTTTTTATATTGATGCATCCCAAAGAGATATTAAATGAATTATAGTTTATATTTACTTATTGGCAGAAAAAAGCAGCACAACCAAAGACAGACAAGATTAAAAAAAAAATAAACTTATCAGCAGCCTCTAGAGGCTGAAATGTTCACTGCACCCCTGAACATGTGGTCACATTGACACAAAACAAATTACTAACATTTTGTAAATTTGCAGCATATCAGGGGAGACAGGAAGCTTCTGTGTTACAGTCCCACTTTAGGATCATCTATGATCACACCTCCCTCTACTCCTGTTCAAAATCTTAATTTATAGTTTGTTTCTCTTGACTCATTATTATTATCAGAAATGTTAAAGTCCCTCTTTACATGCAGTTATATAATTTCTTAAACCTCCCTGTGCTGCATTTTTACATGATCATCGTGTGTTCCTCAGGTGTCAACTCTTTCCTGGTCTACCTGGCTTATAAGGATATTTTCCAGCTGACTGACGCTCAGGTGAGTCTTCTTCTTCTTCTTCTTCTTCTTCTTCTTCTTCTTCTTCTTCTTCTTCTTCTTCTACGCATATTCAGCTGCAGCTACTCCTACTTAAAATTGGATTAAGCTGGAATTATCCTTTAACACGAAACTTGCAGCCGCACACAACAACATCTACACTAATCTAATTGCTTTTAGCTTAATGACCATTGTTACTGTCAGTGTTGCAGGAAATTTGTCTGAAAAGTAATTGAGTTAAAACAACAAAAAAGGTATTTAATATATTTTTCACAGACTGACGAGATGTTTGAAAAATAATCTGTTTTTTCTGGCAACATGATTCATGATTGAAGGAGCAGAGATGGATATTGCTAGCCTACATAAGACTGATATTGTAATATCACATAAATCATATCTCAGTCTTGATTATGGCTCTTGCAGGCCAGCGGGAGTTACAGTGCGAGTCTGCTTGTCTTGGCGACGCTTCCTCTCACTGATTGTCTTGTATGTTTCTCTTGGGCGAGTGAACGGGTAACAAAAGTCTCTCTGACTCGCACTTAAAACGAAGGAATCCCCACTGAAACACATTTGTGATGGTCTTTGCACCTGTGTGAGGAGCGTACAGTTTATCATGTTCTCCGTCACGTCAAATTCTGACACCTCTTTTGTTGTTGCATGTTTTGCAGCAGGGAGACGATGACTCATCCAGCACGTTGGTTTTCCGTCTGTGAACTCATCGTGTTGCCTGAACAATGAGACTGTGGGAGACTCACATACTGAGTGAAATCAGGGTCCATGTTACTTGTCACCACACTTTATTATTATTATAACTGTCTGGCAGATTATAGAGAATACAGAGGATGTAAATCAAGCCGTTATCCAGCACTGATGGCAGAAAAAGAGCGTCTGAAATGATTAGTTCATTAACAGATTGGCCAAATGAAATGAAATCTTTTAACAAGTTTCCTAACTGATTAATTGTCTTTTAAAGTCATTTTTCTGACAATCTGCAATTTGTTTTCTGTTTTATATGATTTAAATTTTCTGTCTGTTTTTTTTTGCACAAAGCAAACCATTTTTAAGAGCATCACCTTGGCAACAGACATTGAATCAAATAATACTAATTATGACAAAATAATGTTAATTGCGTTATGAACAAAATCAGAAAAAAACAGCAGACGAGTCAATAACAGATGAGTTTAACTCACCTTGAAGAACAATTTTTTTTAAGATGCAAATAATAAGACAAATGAGTAATATTTTATTGTTATTGTGATGTCACATCAGAACAGGGCTGGTGGTAGATTGGATCAGTGGGAGGGACACTGCCTCTGACTGGTTGTTATGTTGCGCTCAAAATAAAGTCAGGGATAGGTTTAAGGGCCACTTGACTGAAAGTGAAACAACCAATCACATTACTGTAAAATTGAGCATGTGCGTCCCTCCTCTTTGAGAGTGCTGCTCTGTAGAAAACAAGACTGCACAGATGGCTTCGAGCTAAATGCTAACACCCGCTTGTTGGCATACTAACAATGACATAGCTAACATGCTGATGGTAAACAGGTATAATGTTTACCATGTTCACCAATTTAGTGTGAACATGCTAGCATTGAATAACTAGAAATAAACACAAGGAGGCTCATGGGAAAATCATTAATTCTGCTGGTATTCAGTCATAGTTGAAATGAAACTTTTGACCTGATAATGGTGCCTGATGAAACTTCAAGAAGAACTTCATCCAGAAGGTGACATGATTGTGTGCAGCAAATTTCAGCGCAATACATCAAATACTTAAAAAGACAAACGTGAACATGTCGGTGATTTAGGAGGAAAAGTCAGGGGAACCACATTCATTAGGACGCATCTTTAGGGGACCATGAATTTCTGTACAAAAACTCACAGACACAAAAATCCCATATCAGATTGAGTGTTTTTACCTTTTAGATTAAAGACAGGTTTAGTGCAGGAGAGACAGAACATATATGAAGTAGAGATATTCATAGAACAAAAGATAAAAGAAAACAATCTCCCAGAAAAAGCTCACCATACACGCTCTCTCACAACCACATTGTCTGTCTAAATTTAGGACTTTCTTCAGGCTAAGTATTCATTCAGACAGCTGGTGGAATATAAGAATTCTACCAACAAATTATTTTTATACATTAAATTAGAAATCAAATAAAAACAAAACAAAACATGTAATACTTGTTTTTTGATAACAAAGTTCAGTCATCAGTCAAGAGAAGCTCAGTGAAAGACATAAAGAGCAGAATTTAGATCTGTGTCTGAAGAACAACCCTGACTGTGTCCTCCCCTCTGCTGCAGGTGTACGAGGTGTTCAGTGTGATCCGCGACCTGGGAGCCGTCGCCCAGGTTCACGCTGAGAACGGGGACATTGTAGCCGAGGTACGACACTTCATACCACAAAGAGAGATGAAAAGACGTGTTTGTTTTTTCCCGCTGGATTTTTGCCCTTAAAAGAAATTGGCGTTAAATGTGAAATAAAGCCCTAATCTGTGTCTCAAGGCTCTGCTGGTTGAGCACAAAAGCTGTGACACATCATTTTCTCCACAAAATGTTCAGCGCTGACCTCCTAATAGCCAACAGATGAGGATGAATCTTCACGAAGGTCATGGCCACGCTTGGCTCTTCATGCTCTGCCAAGGCTGCTTATGAGGAACATGTGCGCAAACCTGTGCATGACTCAACATCTCGCGTTTCCCATGGTGATTTGTCTGTGTGTGTGTGTGTGTGTGTGTGTGTGTGTTTAGGAGCAGCGCAAGATCCTGGAGCAGGGGATCACCGGGCCTGAAGGACACGCGTTGAGCCATCCCGAGGAGGTGAAATGTTGCTTTGACTTTGTATCCCTGTTATGAGAGGATGCGGCCTATCTCGCCCTGCACAGCTGCTTGTGTCTGACAGTTTTACAGTGAAGCTTGGCAAACACCTGAACATCCTCTACACGCTCACCTTTCACATGATTAATGTGAATAATCCTGCCCTACAGCCGATGTAGATAAGAGCTCATCCTTCCTACATAAATCAAGGTTGTTACTTATGAACATGAGATGCAGAAGCAAATTTGAGATTTATGTCCAGGCAGCTGCTCTAAGAATTAATACAAACAACCTGCGTTATACTGCTAGAAGTTGTGTTTCCTGTTATTTTTTTTTTTCCCTTTTTGTAATTATCATCTCGTTCCTAAGGCAATGTAAAATACTGATTTCTCACTGCACAGGGGGAAGAATCGAGTAAATCAAATCTGGATCGTGATACATCATTTTTTATGATTTCATTGAAAGCTTATGAGGACCCTCTGGCAAATGAGGCATAACGAGGACAAAAAAAAAAATTACCCAAAAGGCAGCATGATCCAAAATAAATTACAGACAAGTTGAAGAATCCACAGCTTTCCTTCTTTGAACATTTCGTTTGTCATTTCATTTGTCAAAAGAAGTCCGTCTTAAGCGTTTTACCATATTTGTGTTGCTATGGACGAAGAACAGACTTCAAGGAAATAAATAAAACAGCAACACACTTAAAGGAATTGTCCAACATTTTATGAAATGCATTTATTCATGCCATGAGTTGGATGAGGACATTGATATCCGATACGCATCTGTGTTTTAAATAAGAAGCTGCAGTTAGCAGCTGGTTAAAGTAGCTTATCTGAAAGAGTGGAAACAGAGTCCAAAGGTAACAAACTTGCTACACTACGTCAGAGTGAATTAAAAAAAACAGCATTAAAACAAATTACGCCATTAAATTGAGGATTAAAAAACAAAATGAAAACAAACTTCAAACCAATTTTAAGCAAAAGCACCTGAAGATAAACACGAGAAGACACTATAAAACTGTAAACATGAAATTAGAATGAAATATACCGGCGAGAATAAATGTGTTTTCAGTTGAGATTTGAATACTGATAGTGATGTTGATGTCCTGATCTGGAGGGGGTGGGGGGGTCACTGAGAAAACCCTGTCGGCTCTAAAAGCCAGTCAGGACCTATAGTAACTGCTCAAAGCTGCTGTTTAAACGACCTGAGCAAGTGATGTTAAAGATAAGGGTGCAACAGGTGAGACAGACATGCCAGGACAGATGAAATGTGGTCCTGCTCATGTGTTCCAGTCCGGAGCCTTTCTTTGGTACTGTTATCTTGATGTTTCTTTTATTCATAGTTTCTTTTCTATAACTTTCCTCAAATTCTGAGAGGTAATCATCTTTTATGTCTCCGCATTAACTCCTTCCTCAAAGTTTTGAATTGTCATGTGATACTTATGACACATGGGTTTTGGCATGAGACTGTGAACACTGAACAGCAGTGGAGAAAATATTGTTAGGCAGAAGAGTGAAATGATGGAAATGTGGTGGTCAGTTGGGAGAAAAACATGAAGCAGGTCTCATGTTTTCTGCATTTTTACTTGCCCTATCTCTTAAAAGAAAACGTTATTGTTGTCCAGGTGGAAGCAGAGGCTGTTAACCGCTCTGTGACTGTGGCCAATCAGACCAACTGCCCTCTGTACATCACCAAGGTGATGAGCAAGAGCGCTGCTGATGTCATCGCTCAAGCCAGGAAGAAGGGTAGGAGGCTAAAACAAACATTATTCTGATCTTACGCGAATGTAATCTTCATTTCTTGTACAGTTTGAATGACATTGCAGTATTTCACAATTAGATTTGACCCCTTATTTGAATTTTTTTTTTTGAATTACAATTATAATAATTACAAAATAACATTCAAGTTTATTCCTGCAGTATATTTTAAAGTAATGCCAGTAAAACAACCAAAATGTAGGACCTGATGTTATAGTGTGACTGGGCTTTCAGGCACTGTGGTGTACGGAGAGCCAATCACTGCAAGCCTGGGAACAGACGGTTCACACTACTGGAGCAAGAACTGGGCCAAAGCAGCCGCCTACGTCACGTCCCCTCCCCTGAGCACCGACCCCACCACACCAGACTATCTCAACTCCCTGCTCTCCTGGTAAGAGACGATCCCAACATTCAAAGTGGAGACGCAGCAAAACAATGGTATGGGGGCAATACTTTTTGTCTGAGCATTGCAGTTAACACAACCCAGTTAACTTTTTAAATTTCTACATAGTGGTGACCTGCAGGTGACAGGAAGTGCACACTGTCCCTTCAACACCGCCCAGCGTGCTGTGGGCAAAGATGACTTCAGCTTGATTCCTGAGGGCGTCAATGGCACCGAAGAGAGGATGTCTATCATCTGGGACAAGTGTGTGGTATGTGTGTCTATCCGTCCATCCGTCCGTCCGTCCGTCCGTCCGTCCAATCATCCATCCGTCAAAAAGTGTGCGCGTGTGTGTCTGCTGCGTAACATAATTGTGATTGTGCAAACAATTTTCTTTGGCCCCTTAGTTCTACAGGGAGTAACATCATTAGACAAACAAATGAGCATTTACCAGCATCCTTCTTAATAGTAACTTTTGAGATTTAAGCAAAATCATTTCTTTATTTATTCATTTTTTAAGAAAACGTGCTGTTTTGGAACATTTCAAGGAAGACAAATAATGACAGCCTACATGAAATGGGCTGGGACTCCAAACCATTAGCAAACAAGGTGGGAAGGTGGTATATATGAATGTATCAAAAGCTATATTACATTTTTCTAAACTGAATGAGGGATGCGTATGAAGCAGAAATTAGATGAGCTCATACATACCAACCCTGCAGTCCGTCATGGGTGCTTAACATGCCATACAATTTTGGCATGGGACAGTGGTTAGAGAAGCTCTGCGCAACTGATGCAATCCATGTGCATCGTCAATGTACACTTACATGCGTTTGATTAGTGGGAAAAAGTCCCTTCAGATTAGCCTGCATTTACCTATTGTGTTAGAGTGGACAGAAACAAAAGGGGACACAATGATCTGCCATGTAAAAAGGAATGTGGGACAGGGGTGTAAAATGGGGGTGGGGGGGGTGTGGGGGGGAGGGGCAAATGCACAACGAATTCATGTAAGAGTGAAATACACAGTTGTGCAAGAATGTTTGAATTAACACGCAGGAAAATGAATGGCAAAAAGAAGATGGAAACAGGAACCAAAAGGAAGGAGGACAGTGACATTTATATTATTCTCACTCTCTCCGCTCTGATTCATCTCAGGTGACGGGTAAGATGGACGAGAACCAGTTTGTGGCCGTGACCAGCACCAACGCTGCCAAGATCTTCAACCTTTACCCTCGCAAGGGCCGCATCGCCGTGGGTTCAGACGCTGATCTGGTGCTCTGGGACCCAGACTTCACGAAGATCATCTCCGCTAAGAGCCACAACTCGGTACGACCTTCACTCATACATAACTGGTCATTTTAACACCTTCATACAAGGACGGCCTCTCGTCTTCAAATGTTAAAGCCTTCTATGTGCAGTGGCTTTAAAATTCAAAATAAAAGTCAGATTAAAAAGTAAGTCGTGCTTAAAAAAAAAATTGAGCCAGTGTGTCTACATAAAATACATCTTACTATTCATGCCAAACACGAAGACCTTCTAGTATGTAATAAATGTAATTAACAAGAATTCAGTTCATGTATTTGATGATAGCCAAGAAATGATCTTGTTAGTCCACTTCTTTGTCGTATAGGCTGACTCTGGTTTTACGGCCGTCTGACTGCTGAACAGGGTGTGGGCCTCACAGCGTCAGGGGAGTGATGTCATTCTTAAAATCTGCCAGAGAACTGGAACACATCTTTTCTGATTGTTAACAGGCCGATCACTGTGTGTGTGTGTGTGTGTGTGTGTGTGTGTGTGTGTGTGCGTGTGCGCGTGTGTGTGTGTGTGTGTGTGTGTGTGTGTGTGTGTGTGTGTGTGCGTGTGCGCGCGCGTGTGCGTGTGCGTGTGTGTGTGTGTGTGTGTGTGTGTGTGTGTGTCAGAAAGACGGAGAGACGAAAGCTGTGTATTTTCTTGTGTATTTCAATCCCGTCATGTTTTTTGGTTTCTTTTTATCCTGCTTGGTCAGAAAATCACGGGCTAATGTTCATGGGAGAAATTGCTCATTTGGAGCGTGTGTGCGTGTGTGTGTGTGTGTGTGTGTGTGTCATAGGATAGTCCAGCCTAGTGGTGATCTCATTTCAGGCTCTCAGATTCTGCCAGATTGCCATGACCTCAGCCTTAGCTCCGGTAGCTTTTAGGAGAGAGCAGTCATAAGGTTTCCAAACTGGTCACAGAGCAACCTCCACACCCTCCCTGTCCTCACACAGCCACTGAAACCACCCCAACGCCCCGACTTCTTCCTCCTCTGGCCTGAGATCTGATTGCCTCCGTGCCCCCCTCCCGACGATTAGCCTCGGTTTCGTTATTAGTATTAAGCCAGAGGGAACACTTTGAAAACTGCGAGTTAAATCAGTTAAGCCCCTTTCAGAAGTGCACTATAATCCACACATTCTGGCAATTCTACATGGATGCATCATGCGTGAGTCCATCAACATCGCTCTGGCAGCTTTTCAGATAAAGATTTTCATAAATCTGTGATGTGAAGGGGCATGAGCTTTACAGGGGGTTACATCATGCTCATCTCATGATAGAGGGAAAGCAGGTGGAGATGATGAATCACTCTTGAATCATGTGTCTCTGCTTTGATGGTTTTTCTGCTGTGATTTACCATATCGGGGCTAGTGTTTGTAGTTACAACGAGCCGTAATAAAACATCGCAGGAACACAGGTGTTGGCTGTTGGGCAAGAACTTTAAACTGCTTCAAATCTAAAAGCACAAAAATCTCCAGACTCGTGTAGCTTTAAAAATGTCAGACGGACAGTACCGTGCCAGAGATCACGGTGAGAGATCTTCCCAGTCAAGAGACAGCAAAATAAAAGTCAGAAATAAATGTTCTTCAAGCTCTCATTAGCTTTACGCATAGATACATCGCACAATTTAATTTTTCTGGATAAGCCCAGCTCTTTGAAAAAATTAAATATTGGATGTGAATAATTCTAAATATGTCACACATGTTGAACGTGACTGTAGGTTTACTGAGAAATTTCTCTGAGATCTCTACTGAGATTTTTTTTTCACAGAACCGTGACAAGTTTTTGTGTGAGATTACAAAGCCAGGAAGCGGCTGACAGGAAGAGACTGAACAAGCTCATTAAGAAGGCCAGCAGTGTGCTGGGGTGTCCACTGGATACGGTGGGGGTGGTGGGAGACAGGAGGATGATGGCTAAGCTATCATCCCTGATGGACAACACCCCCCACCCCATGCGGGACGCCCTGGCAGCTCTGAGCAGCTCCTTCAGCCACCGGTTGATTCACCCCCGGTGTGTGAAGGAGAAGTACCGCAGGTCCTTCCTTCCTGCTGCTGTCAGGCTGCATTGTATTGTATTGTATACAATACACCGTGCAATTCAAACATTATTCTGCTTGTATAAACCATATTTGTCTAGTCATATTTAGTTATTGTGGATTTGCACTGTACTTACTTATTACTGTATCACTTATTTCTTATTACTTATTTTGCTACATAGTTTTTTTTGTACTATGTTGTTTTTACTCTTGTTTGTAAGGTTTGCACTGTCTACTATGCTGCTGTAACCCTTTACATTTCCCCACTGCGGGACTAATAAAGAATTATCTTATCGTATTTTATCTCTTATCTCGATCGCACAAGGGGAAAGTTTTCCACTACAGCAGCATGTAAAGACAGAATGTTCAAAGTTGTCATATTGACATTTAAGGTGTATTGATTGAATCACAATCTCACCTCGAAGCCCCGTTTTGATCCTCTACTGTTTGCCCCGTTAAATTTACTGCATTATTCTGTTAATACATACTCCATACTTCCTGTATCCATTTCAAATTAAAAGCCCCTTAGGTGTTTCAGTTGAAAGAAACCCTTCTTTTCATAACAAGGCTTTTATTGGGAAATATTTGCAGAAATTTGTTGTGACTGAAGTGAGACAATTGCACTTTAGATGAGTATTCTAGAACAACCTTTCTAAAATTGCAGGATTATGTTTTTGGCTTTATTGAGTTAATATACATCGTTGACCCTTGTATGTACACTTACCACCACAGGAACATTGATTATACTACCTCAGAAACAGCAACGAGAGAATAAACTGTCTTTCAACTCCAAAATGCACTTTACAATCGTTCATTTACGCAAAATGTGAGAGCTCATAACGCTTCTCTTCTGTATTATTCTTACCGTGTAACTAAGTGTTCTGGCATGTGTAGCACGTCAACTGAATTTGAACTGTACTTTGTTATTATTAAGAGTAGAGTCCTCTTACGTTCTAAAAAATGTGGAGTCGTTATAGTCTTTAATAAGGAACAAATAAGCAGTGATGTGACATTCTTGCTGTCCTCCTCCCACAGGCTGTGGAGTACAACATCTTCGAAGGCACAGAGGTGCGCGGTGGTCCTCTGGTGGTGATCAGTCAGGGGAAGATCGTCCTGGAGGAGGGGACCCTCCATGCCACGGAGGGGTCGGGACGTTACGTGGCCCGCAAACCCTTCCCTGACTACGTCTACAAGAGGATAAAAGCTCGCAGCAGGGTACAGGACTCCTCTCTCGCTGCGTTTAGTCCTTGTAGCTGATTCACTGTCCATTGAACAGCCAAACCTTGTTGATGGAAAGGGTATTTTGTCCATCATTTGAAAGGCTAAGACTCAAAAATTGCATTTCAGTTTGACATTAAAGCTGGTCCCCACGCCCAGCGTTTTTATTTGTTGCAATTTGTTTTGTTTTTCTAATCATCAATGATTATGCTACAGCTTGTTGGGGAATTGGCTCCACCTTTCGGAAGTACTTCCTTGTTAGTTTTCTCCGTCACAACTGTTGTGTCTTTTTTTTCCCACAATGCAGCTGGCCGAGCTGAGGGGTGTCCCCAGGGGCCTGTATGACGGTCCCGTCTGTGAGGTGTCAGTCACTCCTAAAACCATGACCCCTGCCTCCTCTGCCAAGACCTCACCTGCCAAGCAGCCCAACCAGCCCGTCCGTAACCTGCACCAGTCCGGCTTCAGCCTATCAGGTCAGTCAAACAACCATCAGTCCAGAACCAGCGCTGCGTTGGTACTCCTGTTTTTGTCACGATTGTATTATAATGAACAAACTCATCAAGGAGAATTGTTCGGCTATATTAATGCCATAATCGTTCAATTTATGGAGTTCACCATTTAAAAAAACAAAAAACCTCAAGTTGGAAACGAACACATGAAGACTGCCCTTCATGGCATTTTTCAAAAGGCCCAGCTACGACATCATGTGTACGGGAAATATTGCACCAAATTCAATCCGTTTGAACGGTCACTGTAAACAAATGGATCTTTTCTTGATGTAGTAACGTGAAATCTATGCAGAGTCCATCGTTGGGTGTCTTCAGTTAACCAGCAATGATTTTTTTTTTTAACCGCACATCAGACTCCAATGCGATTTCTTTGGTCTGTTCCCGTATTGTATAGCCCACTCCACACGTCCGGGACATCAGGGTGTCTTTCACCAGCCCGGTCTTCTTGGTCACATACAAACACTCTGAACAGAGCTGGTAGAAGCTGAACGACAGAGGCACACAATTCTGTGACAACACAACTGTAGTGCAGGATGTTGAAAAATAATTTGACGTTGAACTCTTTAAATGTGGTTATGCTTATGAGGTCAAATGTGTTATGTCATTTTGTTTAAATGTTAGCTTGCTACACATCGTTCAGTTTAGTTTCATTCATTCAGCCCAGTGTGTACTACACACTGTGACGCTTTGGCATGAAAAGTAGACTCGTGTATGAGCAGCTTGTTTTTAATGCCAGGGCGTCATTTGAGTACAAAGAGTGAATGTGAATTTATTTGCATTTAACTTGCATGACGTATCTGATGCTACCTATGTAAAAATGACTTCTTTTAACCCAAACAATGATCTTTTCCTAAACTTAACTATTTGTTTTTTTGGTGCCTCACCTTTCACACCAAGGGGAGGGAAAACATGACACTGACACATTTTCCTCTAGTAGACTGACGGCTGCTTTGGTTTGATACCGGGTCGATTAATTACACTCAGACCTCGGTTACATGGTGTTGCTTTCTCAAAACTTCCAGGATCTTTCTGGTATAATAAACCAGTGAGCCAGTTAGAAAATTGACCAAATAAACCCCTTGAAACCTGAAATATCACTCTGTGTTTCTTCAGAGTGTAAATAATAGCCGACTTTCCATTTGCCCGTACAGGTGCTCAGATTGATGACAACATTCCTCGCCGGAACACCCAGCGCATCGTGGCGCCTCCCGGTGGCAGGGCCAACATCACCAGCCTGGGTTAGACCTCCGTTCTCGGCTGCTGAGGAGGAAATTAAGATTCGTAGATGGATGGCCAGCAGGAGCTGAGGGAGGGGTCAAGAAGCTACGTCACTGCAGCGGGAGCCGAACCCTCCGCAGCACCTGACGGAGCCGTCCGTCGGTCTCGATCTTTCACTTCCTCCTTCGCTGCTTTTTTTTTTTTTTTTTTTTTTTTTTTTTCCCTCCACATACCCACTCTCCTCTCCCCTGAAACCCGATCCTAGAGGACACAGTTAGAAACAAAAAACAAGAAAAAAAAAAAGGTCTGCCTCATAAGATGGAAAAAAAAGAGAAAAAAATGATAACACTCCTTATTTGAGCACTTTTGACTGCATTATTCTGTTTTTTTTTTTTTATACTGTACTTTCTCCCTGTCATGCATCCTTTTGATGTTTGCTTTGCTGTTGTTTTCACTGAGCGGTCAAGTGAGACTAAACTGAATTAATACAGCTGAGAAAAGAGGATCAAATTCAGGCAGGATGTCTGTTGTGTTTCCATTCTTAGTTTTTTTCCTTTTCATTTTGGCAGCAGTTAAACATGGAGCATGGGTACAAAACCAATGTTTTTCTCCTCTTTTGTTTCTCGTTAAATAAGCAGAACGCTAGGTTGATTGAAATCCATTAGTCTTACAGTTCATTTAGTCGACAAAAACCTAATGCTTTCCTCAAGCTCTTGACTATCTTTGATTTGCTTTATGTCGCATTTCAATCGCTCTCCAGTCCATTACATATTGCTACAATCACTATTTAATTGCTCATTCGCCATGAGGACGGCCTTAAGATTTGAAAATTTGACCACCGGAGTCTTATTATGGTCATACGCTCTCACTGCAGCCGCTCTCCTCTCACGTTCCCCCAACGGTGAGTCGGCTGGAAAGTCACGCGGAGCAGGAGGAGGTCTGGCGGATAGTAAATAGAGCTTTATGCGTCATCTGTATGCGTTAGGTCATCGTTAAGTGGGAAAGATTTATAGAGGAAGGAGAGAGTTGTCCTCGCTGTCACTTCAAACTCAGCCTTACTGTCTCTTAGCGCCGTCCTTTTAGGGCACTTTTAGAAGTGCGGGAAGGTGCCGTTCACCACGCAGCTACACACTTCCCAGTTTGTTTGCACTCCTGTGAATCACCCAGATCTTTGATTGACAGCTGTTGAAGCGTCTGATCACCGTCCATCACCAACCAGTGCATTTACATCCAGAATGTTTCTCCTCCTCCAAATGTGACTGTTTTCTACTCATCAAAGCCCCTCTTTCCTTTCTACTCTTTACGTGCCTGAACCCACAGAAGTTGTACTAATAGTCTGATTTCACTTTTGTGTTTTGTTCTTCTTTGTTTTTGAGGTAAGTGAAGGATGTAAGATAAAAAGATGTAAAATAGCCAGGATTAACCGATTCAAAGGTGCCAGATTTTGCGCTTTCGTAGGGCCTATCCTGCCGATAGAGCCCCTGTAAAGACGAAAAATGCTCGATATCTTGAAATGTTCTAATGTTTTAGAGTTTTTAACTTGTTGTCAAACTGCTTTTTAGTGTCATTCTGTAACTAGGTGCCTAAGGGCTGAGCACTATTGATTTACGCTTGAAAGTAGACATGAGCTAATGTACTTCTGACTAGTGTGCAGTGTTGATGTGTGAGGGATGGGACACGCACGGCGGCCTCCTGTACAGCACTCTTTATGGCTGTGGATATTATGTCGCTCCGGGGTACTGAGCACTCAAATGTTCTTGTTTTTTTTGTTTTTTTTGTTTTTTTGGTTCTTTTGCATGATCTGGTTTCCATTAAAGCCAAGACAAGCCGTTTTCCTGTGTTCCTGCTTGTGTTAACGAGGTCTTGGCCACCGGTTGTCAACTTTCTGCAGCCTTTTTCTTCCCCGTGACTAAACACAGAGCATAACATGAACATAACCAGGTATCCAGCTATGGAAACAGATTAAGACTCGTCTAAACTTTAGACTGGGCTTACATTTTTTTTAAATTAGACTGATTAACACCAATTTATTTTTAAAAAACAAAGTTAGCTCTTGGCTTTTATTTTCTAATTGGGTCTTTCTTTCTGCAGCTCGGCCCCTGACTCACTTCCACATATGCATGCATACACGACGTAGACACACGGACACGCACCAGCTTCTCTGTTTGTGCTTTCAACCTCGGCTCGCTCCCTTCTGAGATAACCGGAAGCCTGTAGAAGGCAAAGTCTGTCAGCGTTATGAATGGTTTATGTATTTAAGGAATCCCAGGCAGGCGGGGGGAGGTGGGGGGGTGTAACAAATGCATGTCTCTGCAGCAAAGATGAGACCAGATTGAAATAGGAAAGGGAAACTCAAATCTCCACGGCAACACACACATCATGCAACAAGGTTTTTTGTTTTGTTTTTTGTGATTCAGGAGTCGGACGTTTCACCCCGTGACTGATCAGTGTCTCTTTCGCTCAGTGTGGTTTACTGTTTCCTTTATTTATTTTTCTGACTAACCTGTTGCTACTTGTTACGGTCGCTTCCTGAACTGTCACTCTCAACACCGCTGCATTTGGTGGTCCGGTAGGTGAAGTCCACAAACACGAACACAGTTTGACTGAAAGCGTTCCTTTCACTCCCCACCGACTTTTCTTTTCCTTCCTCCGTCCCTCCCACACACTTCCTCCTCAGGCGCTTTGGTTGTTTCTGGCTGTTGCCATGGTGACAGAGCCCTCCACTCTCATGGGGTTCTGCTTTTTTTTGTTTGTTTGTCATGGCAACGCTTGTCAGATCGGAGGTTGCCACTAGCAACCTGTCCTGACCTGGTGCTATTTGTGCAGCTTTTTGTGCACACACACACACACACACACACACATGCACACACGCACACATGCACACACGCACACATGCACACACGCACACACACACACACACACACTCCCACATATTCTTTTAATTATTCTGTTACTGTGCTTCAGGGTTCCTATAATCTGGGCTGAGTTGCGTGGAGTCCAGAATCCTCTGCACCTCGAAAAAAAAAAAAAAAATCTATTAAGAGTTGAAAGCGCATGACATACTATATTTGAAACACACACACACAGAGTCTCTCTCTCTCACACACACACACACACACACACACACACACACACACACACACACACACACACACTAAACAGCAAACAGCAGTTGCTGTGAAGAATTGACTTGGACACTAAAACCCAGCTGTCAGCGCTGGTGTCCTCTCCGTGTCCCATGCCTCCTCCGTTCACACTCACACACACACACTAAAACACACACTTATACTCCTTTAATGCTCTGTCAGCTTGGATGCTTTTTCTATGCCATATTATGCTAATGATATATGAGTGATATGTATCTACGCAACGTGCTGCAGACTGAGAGGAGCTTCCCGACGCTCTGAGGTTGTTGATGCTGTTGAACACCTTCTTGCCCCCTCCTCCCCCCGAGCCCATCCGTCACCCCTCTGTAAGCCTCTCCCCATTGTGAAAGTGAAACTGTGTGATGGTATTTGTCTTGGTGGCTGTTGGGTTTCTGACATGCTTGGAAAAAAAAAAAAAAAAAAATGTCTGATCCCACAGATAATGATGTAAGAAAAAAATAAAAAATAAAATAAACTACAAGGACTTCAAAGAATTAAAAAAAAAAAAAAAATAAGAAAAAAGGGAATCAAATCTCTGTTTCTTTTGTGTTTGATGTTTGATGTTAGAGGGAAGAAACATAGAGACAAAAAGGTAACAACATATGCAAGACAATGTGTAATGCACTCCTACTTTCAGTTACATGATACCCAGTTTGTATGACGTTTTTAAGGAAATATAAAGTAGAGTTTAGAGGTGTTCGATACTGTAAATGTGTAAACAAACTTCTAATAAGGAGTCCTAAAGCTGACTCCATTATCAGACCAGTCTGTTGCTTTTTATCAGTCCTCATCACTCTGAACAGGTTACGCAGGCTTAAGGCCTTATAGCTTTGAAACAAAGGGCTGATGTGAAGTTGGACCACGTACAAAGGTGAAACTGTTCACACTTGTACTGAAAATTCACACTGACTGATTCTCCTTTGTCAAAAGATTCTCCTGAGTTCACTAAATGGATGTAGCTGCAGACTCAATTTGATTAAACTTAAAAATCGAAATATTTTAATATGTTCCAGAGCTCACTGGATTTGTCTTGATTCCGTTAAAAGGAAAGCAGGATGAAGAACGACCAGCTCCAACAGAGGACGTTAGAAAGCTCTGAATCGTTACAGATGTGTCAAGCCTGTATGAGGGGATGTGGGGAGTAGCTGCATCTGAAACCAGTAGTCCTCCTGCATAATAATGTAAAGGCCAATGGGCTTCCAGCTGCCGAGACCCTGGCGTCCATCCGGCCATCACAGCAGTCCAGGTCAGCTGTGAGGTCGTGTGGAAGTCCAACTCGTTACGCTCCTATTTATAAGCACACACTGGGAATTTAATATCTTAATGATATAATGACATTCAAGATGCCTTTGATGTCATTTCCCCACCCGCAGCAGTGTTGGAGGCTCTGAGCTCTGACACTCCTACTGAAGACTCGAGACATGACAAAGATGAACTTTTCAGATTCATAGAAAGGAGCCACCACTCAGAATTAGCCAGTTTTCCACTTTCTAGGGTTTCTTTTAATTGTAACCCCAATATTACTCCAGACAAAAACCCGGTGGTCTCTGATATGTAAACTTCAAAAGGTGAATGTTGTGTCCACCAGTTTTAACAGTTTCAGCCACGTTTATGTGAATATGTGTTTTTTTTTTTTCCCATCTGAAGACGAATCTCATAGATGTGCTCGTCCTTTGACTTTGTTTGTCAGGTATGAAGCCTCCGTGGACAGATGCACAAGCACCCACTCTTGTGGTCACCACGAACAACGTGCGAGGATAACTGTGGCTGCACATGAGCTAGTAGGAGCTGAAACTACTCAGTGATGTGACGAGGTGTTTGAACAAATAGATGGAATATACCTCCTTACAGTCACATTGGTTTTGCTCTGTAACCCAGCAATGTGGACCTGAAATGAAACAGTGTCGGAGATTAAAGTACCGACTCTAAACTTTGAGGGAATTTTTGATTATTGTCCATATTGTGTGAACGGTGCAGGAAGGGTCACACTTTTTTACACCGTTACACCCACGAGGAAATCAAGGGGATCAGGATGGTAACATCAAAATGTAACCCAGAAAACGAGAATACAGGCAAACGCACTATATGAACAAATCATTTAGTTATTTAAAACTTAAATAATGGATTACACAAAGACAACAAAGCCACAACTGAAAACTACTTTCCAAAAAGGAAGTCCTGACTGGTTAAATGTAGGCAACAGATAAACCAAAGAAAGAGACAATGATACAGTGATAAACACCTTCCCTTCAAAGTGGAGTCTAAAATCATGGACTCTGGCACACCACAACTCAAGTGTTAAACAAAAGTGCAACCAGCTGACTAAACGCTGCCGTCCGTCCCGCTGGCCTCCGTAGGTTCCTCCCAGTCTTTATCCAGCAGCTCCTGATGAGCAGTAGAGCACCGGTGTGCACAGTCCCTCACTGCAGCTGTTAGAAGGGGAGGAAAGGACCTGAGACACAAAGAGAACACACACAGCGCACCACAGCGCACAATATAACACGGTTACACTGTGATTTGAAACACGCAGATCAAGAAGCAACCGAGCCAGCAGGTGTTTGACTGTCTGAAACCACACAGAGGTTCCAACAGCAGGATGATAAGCTGATGTTTATACGTCATAGACTTCGTCCAGTCAAGGAGTTTATACTCAATATTTAACATCATGACTGTGTTAAAGTTCATCTAAGTTACCTTTGTACCAATAAAACTGCACAAATGTTACGAAATAAAAAAAAAGCTGCGACTTGTGATCAGATGTAAACACTCTAATAAAGGTGAAAGTCTGCACTTAAACACTACACTTATCTTTGCCTTTTAAAGTTAATGAGCTAAATTATTAAAAGTCTTTTTCTAGCCCATATGTTTATCAAGTGTGTTTGCTCACACCACCACAGATCAGCCCATTGTTCACCTGTTGCAGCCTGCCAACAGACAGCGGTACTTGGAAGTTTGTGAGCCCTTCACAAGTTTCTATATTGAAGGCTTTTTTTTTTTTAATCTTAGACCTGCGGGCTGCTAAGATATCTGTTGGCCCACACATGTCGGTGTGTGCCTTAATATATTTATTAATGTTATTCTCCAAGTCTACGAGTTATTTGTTGACAATAAATGAAGAAATATTGTGCATTCTGCATTATCCCAGTGATTCTCTTATAAATGCAGCCACCTTGCTTTGACATTAAAAAACCCTGATCCTAAAACATCATCAGATTTTCACACAAAATGAGAATCATTGAACGATACGCCCCCTTCTTTTAACTGCATGATGGGATTAAACCAACAGCCTGTTGTGTACAGACTTGAAGGTGCTGCAGCCAGGAGTGTCTCGCTGCTGCTGCTGCTGATTGAAAACACAGAAACTTGTTACTGGATGACAGCATCACACTTTTCCGTCTTTGTAAAAACATGCAACACCAATAACAGCATTCACTTTAGGAATGTCTCTTCTCAAAGGGACTCCTGATGTCCAATTTTGTTGAACACATGATAAATGACAAAAATAGATACGTGACGAATGAAAACCTGCCACACCTGATCAGTTGCTTTGGAAAGCATTCGACTTGAACACAGTTTATCTGAATCAACACGCCAACACAGTTCAAACCTCAAACAGACTGAGGACAGTAAGACGTGTCACACAATGATCAGCAAAGTGATGTTATTTACACATCTGGTAGAGCACTGCTGTCGCAGGGCGAGAAAGTCTTTAATCAACGCTGATCTTGGTTAAAGTGTGTGTGTGTGTGTGTGTGTTTCCCTCCATAGTCGAAGGTACAATTTACATGACCTGGAAATACTAAATTGCACATTGGTGAGAATGTGTTTGCCTTTCCATCTGTTAGCCCTCCAGGGTACACCCCACCTTATGCTCACTGCATGTCTCCAGCCCCATGAAAGCATGTAGGATAAATCAGTTATAGGAAATTGATACACACTGATTAGGTAAACCTTAAAGGAAAACCACATTTAATCCATATTGCCTCTGTGTGTGCCTCAGCAGGATTGTGACAGCATCACATGAACATATTTGTTAAAAGTGAATGCACTTCATCCCTGCCAGGATGACTGCATTATATATTTGGACACTAGGTGGCAGTGCTGTCATCTGGTTTGCTCCCTTTGTCTCACAGCAGTGTGGGATTTCTTTAAATATTGAATGAAAGATTGTGCTGCTGTTGGCACATCAATCTCCTCATAAAAAAAAAAAAATCACCTTGGACTGAAGCAAAATCAGTGATGCAATCAAAACGTGCTGATAATCAACCGTCCTGTTCCCGACAGCATTAAAGTGAAAATCCATAATTTCCTGTAACAAAACATCTTTGACTTCAGCAGCACTTTCATTTGCCCTCCTCAGAGGGATGTGCAATAATTTGGAGAAAGATGCCAAAAATATTCACCAAATGAATGAAACGTTTGAGATTTAAATGAACGTGTTCCACTTGGGGTTTCTTCCCCAAGTTGAATTCTCTCTTGAAAAGGAAAGTTTTTCCAAACCAAACTTTGGTTTATCTAAATTTTCATGAGAACAGATGAGCCTTAGTCCCCTTCCATGGAACGATAATGTCATGATGTTCACATGGAGACGTTAAGATCTGAAGGTTTACATACGGTTCAGTGGTGTTGCAGCTGTTATGCAGTGATGTTACACAGTGGCCACGTGATGTAAAGTTTGGGGAACTGTTTCCATTATTCTGAATGGCCTCCGTCTTTTCATCCATTCAGCACACTGGTCGGCGACAGGACAGGCAGAATGGCTCTATCACAGGGCTGACACATACAGAGCGTTGACCGTTCACATTCGCAGCAGCAGATAATGTGAAGTCTCCAGTTCACCTGAGCTTCCTGTTTTTGGGTAGTGGGGTAAACTGGAACACCTGGAAACCAACAGAGACCAGGAGGACAGAGAGGCCCCAGACATCCAGCGCAGGTTTAACTGACCAACCACTACTCCTCTGAATTCAATCCACATACAGCAGTAGAGGTTTATGAGGAACTGTTAATGCATGTGGGAGCTAAGGAGCTGAGATAAGGTCATGGCTAAAATGATTTTTCTGTCCAAACTCTGTGGTTTGAGTGTGAAATACTACTTGATACTCACAAGCTTTTACAGTAAAATGAAAGTGTCGTTGGTGGAGCAAGTAGCCTACTTTTAGATAGGTCAAAGTAACAATGTAAAAATAAATGTCCTGCAGTCTGACTTGAAAAGTACAAAAGTATTAAAACATGTACTGGAGAACTAAAAGTAGAATGATTCAGTCTGTAGAGAGATGGCTTCTGTAAACTGTTTACTGTTAGATTCTTAATAGTAATGAATCAACACATAACATCCTACAAAACTGAGCTTATGACTACTTTTTAAACATTTCAGTAATCCAGTAGTTCTGATACAAGGGTGCCTTCCATCCATCCATCCGTCCATCCATCCATCCATCCATCCATCCATCCATCCATCCATTATTTTGACATTTTGGATCAAACAGACATTGCTTTATACTCCTTATGCAATTTATTAGGAATTATGAGTTTAACTAAATACATTAATAAAATGTTACGAGCCAAACAGGATGTCCGGTTTAGTGGTCTCCGCTTATTTGTCGATGATGTGGTTCTGTTGGCTTCATCAGACTGTAACCTTCAGCATGAAGCCAGCTGATCTATGGTTCGAGCCTCACCTATAGTCACGAGCTCTGGGTAGTGACTGAAAGAATGAAATCGTGGACCGAAGTGACTGACAGTTTCCCCCGGAGACTGGCTGGGCTCAGCCTTAGAGCTCTGACATCCAGAGGGAGCTGAGAATAGAGCCGGTGCTCCTTCATGTCAAAAAGAGCCACTTGAGGTGGTTCGTACTTCTGATTCGGATGCCACCTGGGCGCCTTCCATTGGAGAGGGAGGGCAGGACCTGAGACACAAGAGAGAACACACTGCACCAAACGTCCGAGTTGTTGGAGACCCAGAACAAACTCATGTAGCCTGGGAACACTGCCGGATCCCCCAAAGGGAGCTGGATTGCTGGACAGCGAGACGTCTGTGCTGATTTGCTCACCCTACTGCCACTGTGGTCCGACCCTGGATAAGTGGCAGAAAATGGATGGATGGATCAAGGTTAAGCTTTTAAATACCCAAACACTTGATACCTGAGAAGACTTTCTGTTGCTGAATTACAGTTGAATGTGGACCCTCAACATTGTTTTTTGTTTTTAATCATAAACTTTACAAGGCAGTTATGAAGAAGTGTTTATTTTTCTTTTGTGAGGAATGAAACTGTCCACATGAAGAGAATTCCACAGTGTCAAGGTTGACATAAACTTTCAACACAAACCTACCGTAACAATGAGTTCAGTATTTACTAAGTGGAACACTTAAGCTATCCTGAGATGTTACCACTGACCTTTGGACAAATGTACTGACCTTTTCAAACTCAGTCTGGCTTTCAGAAATGAGTCCTTACGTGGCTTGTGCATGTTTGGCGCCTGAGGATAAACACTGGCGACAGCACAGGCCATGCCATAATGTTTACCTCCATAGACTTTTATAACAGGATCATCATTTTGCTTCTGATGAAAATCAAAACCTTAAAGATCATCACTCAGCTCAGTTACTGTGAAATAATATTATATATAATCTAAGATAAAATAAAGAGGTTTTATGCACAGGCACTCTGAGACTGCCTGAAAACAAAATGTGGTGATGAAGTCGAGAGCAACTCGAATGAAGAGGAGAGCTGTCATTGTGCCAGATAGCAGATGCCTTCAATTAAAATAAGTGACTAAAATTTTATATTCATCTTACATGGTATAAGCTCCTTTTAGCATGCAGAGGTGCTAAGTCTTTTCTAATTAATTTGTATTCATCGCTGCCAACATCCGAATTATTTAATTCAAGTCCATAAATACACACACAATAGATCCAAATTCCAGCATTGAAAAGGTGCGAGGAGGTTGCAAATCATTTGAATAATTTATACAGTCAGTGCATACAAATAGTGCATACAAAAAGTTGTTCTATTTTATATTGCTTTTATTGTGTGCTTTATATTTGTTTAGATACAGAATTTTTTTTCTTTTTCTTTATAGATTTTTTATTTTTTTTTATTTTTTTATACACTTTATATTTCAAGGACCTGCACCCCTGCACAGGAGTCTGAGTTATTCTGGCTGATTTAGAGATCTGCTCAGGTTGAAGTTGAAGGAGATGCACTTCAAATAACGTGAGGCCACAAAACCCAAACAAACCGGTAAGAATAATAAAAATGCATATAAAGATGTCAATCAGTCTGTATGCACAAAAAGCATATGCTAAAAAGAGGTACACTCTGGGGAAATAAGTGAAAACGTGTGGTGCTCTGTGGGTGTTCTAAACTCAGAAAGGAAGAAATAAGACATTTTCATTTTCCACTTTATTTTTCAAGCAGAAATTGATAACGTAAAGGGAACGTACACGTTAATGGACATACTAAATCTGTGTTTGCAAGAGGGGCGTTCTATATTTATCTTGGATCATTTTTGGAAATAAATGATAAAATCATATGGGAAATTATATGGGATCCAAAACCTGCCACCCATTGTTAGAATAATGTGATTATACCAGTGCTGCTTTCTGCCACTGAGAGACCACTGAAGGGCAACCTTAAGAAGTAGAATATTGCAACCTCGTTGTCTTTACTTGTGAGGAGTTTCTGTCAGAATGCAATAACCCTGTACAACCCAGTATCATGCCGGTCCACAACAGCAAAACGTGTAGGTGTAACAGTTACACATTTTGAAAGTGTGAAACTTACACGCATGTAAAGGTCATGTGATGTGGGATCATGTGACTGAGGTCCCACAACAGAAGCAAAAAAGGACACTTTGCAAGTCCACCTCATTATATGGGTTTTTCCTTTCTCAGTAGTAAAAGGCTAAGATATGATTACATTAATATAAAGAGGTGAAAGTGTGTCCTTATTCCATTTATTTCCAAAAAAGCTCTAAGAAAACTTAAGACACCTGTAACGACTTTTCAAATAAGACTTGGTGCCCATAATTCACTCAGGGTCTTCTATCGGGGCAAACAAAAGGCAAAATTGAGGTTTGCACTTCCACTGAAATGTTTGGATAAAGGATGGGAGCATTCGCTGACATAATTTCCCTACTTTTAAGGCTGTACAATCCAGTTTTGGTGAATAGAGAAACTTGAAAACAAGCTAACAGACACTCAGAGACAAAGCAGGATTAGCATTAATCTGGAGTCATGTTTGTGTCTACCTGATGAATGTAAAGCTGTACAGGTGGTGATCGTTCTGTGGGCTCATCACTGCAAATGTCTCCCACATCCACTTTGATTCATTAAATAATATTGATTCACGCTGATTTAAATATTAATTTCAGTACTGAAGGCTGGAAATGCCTGCGTAAGCAACCTAAGATGGAAGGACATTATATTGCTTATGGCACAACATATGAAGATTCAGAGTTATTCTCATTCATTTTTGTCACATCACAATTCCCTGTGCAGCTGCTGTCCAATCCAACTCCAAGTAAACATTAAAATCTGTTCCAGAGGAAGAAAATCTTGGTAAATATTTGACTTTTGCCCAAAGCTTAATTGGAAACGATATTTTAGGGAGCCACAAAATAAAACAACTTTGTCCAATTTAATTTTGGCTGGCAGGCAGAATTCATCACTTCACAACATAGTGGGGAATTTTGCCAACTTTAACAGAAATGCTAATGACAGGAGTTGCATTTACAAGTAGGCTACTCATTTTAGCACATTTGAGTAAACATCAGTGGAGGCAGCTGCATTACGATGTTACATCCGAGTGCGTTTTCAATATGAGAGATGCGCCATTTCAAGTACTTAAGCACTGGTTAGATTGATTGTAACTGTAAAACTTTTCACACATGCTCTTAGAAGTGACACTCTAAAAAAGCTTGGCCAAAATACAGGAGAAAAAGGATGAATTTGAGGAAATAATAAAATTATCTGTCAATGCAGCTCATTTTGTTTGATAAGTAATCCTAAAATAACCTGGTTCCAGTCTAGAAATAAGTCAACTCTGCTAAATGTTAAAAAGGTTTAAAATAACAATGGTGGTTTGAAGATCAAATTACTAGAGACTAGACTTGCTACAGCACAGTAATAAGTGAAAACAAAATGTGTGCTCCACATTTAACCATATCTTTCTATCTTTGTGAGGACAATCAGTGACATAATGCATTCCCTAGTTCCTTACTCTAACGTTAACCATCACAACTAGGTGCCTGCCTCCAACCCCAACCCAAACCGAATTTTAACCTGAACCCTAAAACCAAGTCGTAACCACTTTAAAGTTGTGGGAACCAACTTCTTGGTTCTGCCTGCCGTCGGGACTATGGGATTCAGTGTGCTGATCAGCGTGTGGATCAGACAAACTGGGAATTGAACCACTGACCTTACAATTACTGCGCTGCGTGCCTCCCGTCTGAGACGCAGCCACAACAGAACTCAACATTTATCGACCATTGAAAGTAGTATGGAAGTATTTATAGTTCCAGTAATTACAGTTCTTAGACTAGATGCTTAAAATAAGACCTGTGTAACCATGAATTTGTACCTATTTAAATGTGACTTAAATCAAGACACTTATCAGGAAAAGGCAAGTGATATTTACATGACCTGCTGGAGAAAGTGATGATCCACAACTAGGCCAACAAGATTTTAAACCTAAATACAACATTATTTTGCTTAGTTTGATCCATCGTTTTTGCAGTGTATCAATTCAATGGAAATGCTTCTGAGAGTGTCAATACAATTTCAAAAGTGTGTTCAGGCACTTTGACGACCCCCTGCTCAGAAAGCTTTTCAGAAGAGGTGTCAGTGACGTCTTTCAGTTTGACACATAAAACAAAACTGTACTTTCATTATGGCAAATGACGAGGTCTCTTTGACTTCCAGATGCGGTTACAATTCTTGTCTTCCGTTTTCCTTCACTGCTCGACATTATTAATCATGATCAGCCGTTGTAATGAAGCATCACTTTGCTAAGTCAACGGATCAGGTTATAGCTTGTCTTTCCTGTAATGGGAGCCTAGATCCATTTATCACAACAGTGTTTGCCTTAATTTGGCAGCTGCTGCGAAGCTTCTCGAACCATGTGCAGCTTTTTGAAAATCAGAGCTGCATGTTTAATACGAATCGGATGCATTTATTTCCATAAATAATATGGGAGCTGATGGATGCAGATACGACACCGCCTGACTGCTCTTCACATTAAACACTGTAGACAAATACTGGTGTACTCACACACATGGATGGACACAAATCCACTTGGGCGTAAATCTACAAACGCCCAGAAAGCAAGTAGTGGTCGGATGATTCTCTCTCTGTAAGCTCGCCTCTTGCACTGATATTGTGTCATGAATCATTAGCTGTCAAGTTTTTGTTTTTTATTCCCCCCCTGCTGTGTAATGCTGTGAATTTGAGCAAAACAGGAAAATGCAAGGAAGGATTATGTATGTTGGGTTGACATTCGAACATAAGGGCTACTTATGGAGATACAAAATAAATGTTTTGTTTAGATTTAAGAACATATATGAGAATATGTTACGTGAAATGTTGTTTTATTTAAGAATATATTTACATTCAGTCTTGGAAAAGTCAGAACAACTCTTTCTGCTGTTGCTGCCTGATGCAGCATAACATTGAGTCTTTTGCTGCTTTATCCTCCAACATGGACAAAACATAGTTTTAACATTAATGCGAAGCGTTCAGTGCTTATAGAGTTAACAACAGTTTAAAGAGACACATTAATGAACAAATCCCAAACAGCAAAGCAGGATGAAGGAATCTCATAAAAATGGCAAATCATTTGTCTTTTAGAAATTCTCTCTACATACTACCATTCATATATAAACCTTCTCAGGTAGTCATCATTACTATGATGTCAGCACGGTATAAAAATGCCTTTAACCCAAGCATATGGAAGAAAAGCAACTTGAAACAGGAGGAGGCAGAGGATAAGTAGCTAAAAGAATCCTGTGACAACTTTTGTGAAATGATAACACACCTAAAACATGTTTTTTTGAAGCCAGTAATTGACATTGCTGCATGTTTTTTTTAAACTTTTATGAAACAGTCAATATCTTGACGCTGGACTGGTTAATGCTGACTGCATAACAGCTAAGCTAATTAAAATAATTAAAAAAAATTCAATAAAGGCAAAGAGAGGACTGTCACATCATCGACATCCAGAGAATATAATGCAATCCAATTTAATGAAATCTACCCTTTGTAAAGCTTTCAGTTATTGTTGTGACCGGCTGGAATACAATTATTGTATTACTATTATTAATGTTGATGAGAGGATGCTGTTGTCACATTTTCTTTTAATGATATATTTTTGTAACTTTAATTGCAGCAGTGATCAAAGTGAAACTCTTTTGCATCAAGACACTTTTAACATTTTGTCCTCCTGTAGCATCAGAAAGGCGACCCTTCTGGATTTTAGTGAACTAAATACCAACAACCTCACAGTAATGTCCTTCAAGTGAAACGCATGGAAATTCATATCCAACCTTCAATAGTGAGGGCCCTGTTTTCATCTGCCGAGGTGCAGCGCTGTCAAAGACCAATCACGGGTCGCCTAAGCTGTTGTGCATAAATGACGCTAAATTACTAAACCAGATGAGTAGGTGAAAAGGCTTTTGAATTAGTTTAATGGCATACTTTTTATGTTTTATGGCTGTCATTGACTTCTGTGTCATGACGCGACCAACTGCCTGATTCAGATCCAACTCAATAGACAAAAGTTAGCTTAATTTTTTTTTATATGATTAAAAGGATGCATTTAATTTTGTTTTGATTATTTATCTCAGTGGGATTGAATTTGTAGAACATTCACTAAACCTGTCTTTGGGATTTTAGATTGGTCTGTTAATGAGCGCTCTTGGTCACTGAAGCCACAAAAGCAGCAGCACCTGGTTTGAGCTGGCAGAAGTGCAAGGTTCACCTTTAACACCAAAATTACACTGCACATGCGCAGGTTCACACCCTCTGTTGCGCCACTCTACCCATCTCGGAAGTAGCCAGGTTTACTTGGTTCTAAAATTGCAAATCTGCACAAGGGCGGAAAAAAACAACCTTAAGCCGCACCAAAATTCAATGCACCTGGATTTGCGCTGCGCCGGGTACAAAAACAGGGCCCTACTTAAACATATAGACTGAGACATAGACTTAAACATATATTAATCAGCATGTTTTAAATCAAAAGTGATTCAATAAGAATGTTGTTTGATGTGTCAACACTGCACTGCAGCTGAAGTTTTTAGTGATGATGGTTGGGGGGTAGATTCACATGAGAATCGGGATTCCTGCCTTCCGTGATTCTGAATTTGGGAACAAATAGCAGTGCAGTTGGCAAACACTGCAGCTATAATTACAGTTCACCTGCAAAAGGAAACTTAATAATTGCCTTTGCTTTGATTAACAATGGCTTCACTCTACATCGCAGCAGTCTTACAGTGTTGGAGACATGACAGTAATAATTCATTCTGCAATGTTGATCAGTACTTGGTTGTTCATTTCATGACAATCACAAAGGCAGAAACTTTACAATGTTTCAAAATGAATGAAGGCAGCCTTTTAGAATTAGATTTACAGCTGCATACTCCCAATACACTTACTTTCTTGCTCAGTTAGACAGAAATCTTAATCAAGATCTCTGTGTAACTGCTCCTTATATTTCAAATTGAATTTGAATAGAAGAAGAGTCTAAAAATCCCCCCCTTGTATCTGTTCAATCAAGAATTGGGTTTGACTCAAGAGTTAAATCATGGCATCAAGAACCAAAATTAATTTCAATAATTAAAATCAAGTTCTTAACCTTGTTAATATGTCCACGTGATGTTTTTTTTTAAATTTTTATTCACCAGACATACCATGAGCGAAATACACAGTCAAGCTGAGCATTTCAACTTTGGAATTACAGTGAAAATTACGGATTCAGACAGCCGGGGTTTCATATGTCATGTACCTGAGGAGCCAATCACAGGCTGGAGATTTCCACATCATCGAGCTGCCAGCTTCGAGTTGCGCAGATCGATGAGTACTGAATGAAGGCAAAGGTGTCGTGTTACATCCAAAACACTTTAAGACATTAGTGAATGTTTTTTCTCAGGAAAAAAAACAACCCTTCTAAATATTAACTTTTAATGAACGTTGATGAAGTTTGTAAGAGTTTAATCACTGCCGGGAGTGGAACTTTAATACTGAACTTCCATTCATCAGGTGGACAGACGGCCTAATACGGCCAAATGGGATGTAAGGTTGTAAGCAGACAATGCTTTGCTTAATTTAGCCATAACAGTATTATGAGAAGATAACATGTGAGAGTTCTTCTGCCCTTGTGGTGTCTAAAAATCAGGGATGCAGCTTACAGACAAACAAACACATCAGACAGTTGCTCATGCATCACTTTTAAATAACCACAACATTTTCCAGTGTTTGCGTGGGAAAAAACTCTGAGGCAGGAAATCAGTATTCACAAATAGTACAAAACATCCAACATGCTGTCATTTATTTACCAACAACAACTATGGTTTATGGTGGACTAAAAGTTGAACTGTACAACAGTAATGTCTCCCTCTTATTTATTTCAAACACAAATATGAGCTAATATACCCTAATTTCTCACTTTTTCTCTCTGACAGATTATCGTTTAGTACTTTTAAAACAAAGGTCACTCCTATAATACACACACTTCTACCAGCTTCCATGTTCTCAGAGCTGTCAGTGAATGGTAATTATTTCCTTAAGGGTTTTGTACAATCTGCAGGAATACCTCTGATGTTTGAAGAAATCATCTCTCCGGAGCTCTTTTACAATGTCACTTTCGAAAGGCTGCTTTTATTCCTTGGCAGGCACTGATGGGTATTCCTTCTATAGTGATCATACTCTCAAAAAGGGCACTTTACTTGGATTTTTACCCAAAGAGGTTGTTTCAAAAGTTTCTCACAGTGCATTCATACTTGATAGCATTCCACTTTACAGCTAATGAACAGCTCCTGACATTTAGTGCCCAGTTCTGGAGCTCAGTAATGTCTGTTGAGCAAAAATAAGTATTATTTATTCAATTTCCAAATCAAATTTCATTTGACACTCCAGGCATTTAGACCAAAGTGAAGTCTTGGGGGCAGCAGAGTTATCTTCTGCCTGCTCTGGACAAAAGCCATTATCGTCTGGACATGCACACCGAGTAAATATATATTCACATAAAAGTTGTATACATACTGAGTGTTTTTCCAAGGAAACTGAAGCACAAGATTGGATAACAACAAGTGCCTCAACACTCCCGATCAAACAGCCTCCCCTGTAATTCCAAGAGAAAGGTGTAAGACCTTAGCCGATCTGTGAGTGGAAGGGTTCTGTGGTACCGGACTTCCACTGGCTGATAAGCAGCACGCCTTCAACAGACTCTTACTCTGGATTTGTGCCCTCTGAGCCTGGTCTGCACCACCGACAGACGAGGAGGAGGTCGGCAGAGCCCTACAGCGAGCCCAGGAGGAGGCGGCGACACGGTTTTGGGCTGAGGGAACAGATGTACTAGACTTGAGGCCCGGAGAGGAGGAATGGGCGGTGACAAGTCCTTTGGCAGTCGGCACCCCAGTTCTCAGGCAGCGACCACGCAGCACGTTGTGGAAGGCTTTCTTGAACTCCCGACTGAAGCATGGGTAGATAATGGGATTAATGCAGCTGTTGAGGTAACCCAGCCAGAAGGTTATCTTAAAGATGGTTTCAGAGGGCTTACAGGATGGGAAGATGGATCCTAGAAAAGACACACAAAAAAAAAGAATAAAAAAATATTCTAATGAACCACTAATACCTGAAGTAGAAATCACTTAGCAAGCTCATACATCTGCCAAAGCTAAATTTACAGTTTTTTTGATAACGTTGTAGCACTTCAATTTATACCTCGGTACTCTTGTCCATATACTTTCATGTGCTTTTGGTTTGTGGCTTATTTCTATAATTGACTTCAAATTCAGGGAAATTCTAATATTTAAATTGCATTGGCCATACAATGATGTTCTCATACCTCCAACTTTGTGGCTACAAATCGTTTTCTGTCAATATGACAACGTCTTTGTGCACCACTTCAGGTTCATAAAGAAATGTTTTTCTATTTTTGATGTGAAAGACTTTGGCTGACTGAGGGGCCACAGGCCACAACACCGACTTTGATTCTTTAGATAGTCCTCCCAGATGGGTGAAATTTATAGGAGCATCTTAAAAGTAGCTGGAGGAATGTTTGACTATTTGTAGCACGGTGGAGCAATGCTTTTATGAAGGGGTCTCCCAGACTGTTTATAAAAATTGATGCAGCCTTCGGGTCTGAAAAGTGAAGTCAATACAAGTGCCTTAATGTGCAGTACCACTAGTGACTGGCTCCAAAAACCTTCTGGCTCCAGTAGACTCCAGTTCAAAAAGTAGCTCATTCTCTCTTGAAATACAAAGTCAATACATTTTCCCCACAATTCGTTATGCCGTCATTCGCTAGATTCACTCCATCTGTTGAGTGTTCTGGTGGTCCTTTTTTAAAAAATTATATGGTCAATTAGATATTAGGTCTCAAAGAGAGGAGGTATGTTGGGGGGTGGGGGTTCCTGGTTTGATTTACATGCCCGGGGTGCATTGAGGTGTTCTTGTGTTCTCGGTCAGATCCACACTTCATTCCTCTCCAGCTAGTCCAAATATGGTCACTTCTCGCTCCAAAAAAAAAAACAGATGACGATGGTGAAAACAATTCAAGGCTTCAAAACAGTAGTTCATAAACCCATGAATGATATCACAGTAGTTTTCCACTTGGTGGAGTCCCAACCGGAGGGTTGATGTAATAAACTTATCAGCCTCCAGTTTCAGCCTACTCACCACTTGTTGGGAACAATTCACAAACAGTGCAGAAATATGCCAACAAAGGCAAAAAAAAAAAAACAACTTGCAAACTTTCTTGTAAACATGGATTGAATGTATTTTTAATTGGCTTTGCAAGGGCTTTTCTAAGGACAGAATGCATAAATGTTTGTTAAACCATAAGGAATGCAATAAAAAAAAAAACGATACAGATGCTTTGGTTTGTACCCAAGAAAGCTCACAAGGGTGATGTTAATGTCCATGGTTTTGTAACGATGTATTCAACAATCAAACAAACAAATGGGTGTAATTATCAGTTGTGTGCATCCTTGAGAATATGACTATTTTAATCAGCTTAATTTTGCCCAGCATTGGTGAGATAAATCATTTCAAGACCGCTTGATGTTTATACCGTATGTGTACATTTTCTAAACGTGGTTACCAGTGCACAGCACATTCAAGTGTTAAACCCCTTTACATAAAAACAGCCTCACATACAATAACCTGAAAACCAATTCGGTAAATATTGGGAATATACAAGTCTATTATGAACCAAATGTGGCTGTGTGTGTGCCGCATTGGTTGAGAAATGTGAAAATGGCAGGAGATCAACTGAGATGTATACTGATTTGTCTTGAACAACAGAATCCAGAGAAAAGTTACAAATAATGAAAGTAGCAGTTAGTGGTGTACTACAATTATCCATAAAAAAGTAGCAGCATTAAGGGCATTATAATAAAATCTCTTTTGGATAGCAGGCTAGCACACAACCATAAACATCTACCCTTTTAGAAAATAAAACCCACAGACACAGAACGGATTTTTTTCAGGCACAACTGATATCAAATAAATTCTTCACTGCAGCTTTATATTCTGTATGATGCTGATGTGCTGCGGTTACCTTGTTTGATAAAAAAAAACAAGCATCTTGAATGGGCCACTGCAACTTACAGAATTGCTGCTATTGCAGCCCGAGCAAAAGGTGGGTGACCAACAAGTGCTTCAGAACAAAACAGGCTTCTCATCTGAAGAGCTCAGGGATATTCAAAATAAGAGATTGTTTTTCAAAACCTCATTCCAAAAATCTCAGAGTATCAATGCCTCTGAGCTTGAATGAGCGCTGTGAGCCATGAATGGCTGTCTCTTGAAATGCACAACTATCCTCCCATGACTGGCTGCCTTGGGAGGCGACAGGGTGACTGAGGATGCCTCCTGGCATTAAGCCCATTAAGCCTCATGCTTGTTATCTATAATAGCTTTCACAGGAGGGAGTAATAGTTTGACTCATTCCATTTCATCACAGAGTAGAAACCCTCGCTGCTACAATGTGGTGTTTTATTTGGGTGCTAGTAATTGAATTCCTTGATGTTACCTCAGAGAGACTGAGGCAGTCGAGTCGAGGTGCAGCAGGAAAGGAGAAAGGCGCTGCCTCATGTGGTGTTCATAGAGCAAAACATGCCATTAAATAAGCTTTTGTGCCATAATAGTATGTAACTATATATGGATATGTATCCACAGTGCTAGCTCACAGGAGGACTCCTGTTAGATCTACATATTAAAGGCTCAACTTGCTGTATATTTTTAGCCATGGCAGCAGAGCTCCTGTGGATAGCCATGTTGGTCTGTCAGTGAGTTGGTCTGTTTGTCACCACTTTTGCTTTAGTGTGAAATATTTTAACATCTAGCGAATGGATTGGTACAAAACTTTGTATACAGAGATCCATACATCCTAGAAGAACTTGCCACCATTTTTGTTTAATGACAATTATTAAATGGGTTGCCATAAAATTTGCAACAATATTCTGTCCCTCTGAAGATGAAATTGCAGTACGTTTTTCATTTGGCACCATCATCAGGTCAAACTTTTAATTTTCCTTTCATTTTTGGTTTATGATGAAACACCTGCAGAACTAATAATTTTCCCATCAGCCTCAGCTGTACATTTAATGCTGTTAGCACACTTACTTGCTAAACTAACATTGTAAACACGATAAACAAGCAACACAGAGCTGCTAGTGTTGTTGTAGACGGCAAACAGTCACTTCATTAATTCTTTCTCTATTATCTAAGGATATAATCTATATTTATTGCATACATTTATTCTTCTATCTACTGTGTAAATGGATTGTGTTTTGTTGTTGTCGCTGCTTTTTTATCTGCCAATTCAGAATGAAATGAACCAAGGTTATTTGTTTTGTATTGTGTGTGCCGATATTGTAAATGTAAACTGATGTTGCACATGAAGATTATTCTCAAAAATTACAGACAATAGTGTTACGGTTTCATGCTTTACTCGTTTAAGTGAGTTTTATATACCCCCAGGAAACATCTTAAAGTGTTTGTTAGGTCCAACTAATAGTGCAGAACACCAGAAGATTGCATTTCCAATAACGTATAAAGGTGAAAAATGGAAGACTGTCAGAGTTGAAAGGCTTTCTGTCAAATAAATTCTTGATTAATAGACATTATTTCCCAGCAGATATTTGGACTTTTTCCTGCAGGAAAAACACATTTGTTTCCAATAACAACTCAAGTGTCCCAGTAAGCCATGAGTGTTACAGTGAGCCAGTGTGCACAACACCTGGACACTGAAACTGAAGCAGCTAAAAACAACCCATTTCCAACCATCATTATTTGACACGTCAAGAAGGCCACTTGACTAAATGTTTTGTAACAACAACAAAAAAAACCCACATGATTTTCACGTGTGCAATAATCACGTGACCATATGTGCATAATGTGATTGTACACACGTGAAACGTATTTTGCCGATGGGAAACGTGGTTTTCTAACATTTTGATGGTGTCATGTTGATTCCCATGTGGAAACTCTTCCACATATTTTCCCCATGTTATCAAGGCGCGTTAATAAGCAACCGGGAAGTGGGAGAGTTCCGACCTCCAAGTGTGAGAAATCACCTGAACATCTGTTGAACTGGGAGTCTCCCACTAGAAAAGTCAGAGGTTTTTGAGAGGTCCAGGAAGTCGGTCTGACATAACCCGACATGGCAATGTTTGTGGTGAAAGAAAGAGATATACTTGCTCAGCACAAAAATAATCATCATACATCATAATACTTAGAGCAGGGTATTGTGTTGTTAACCAATGCAAATTACTATATTGACAGACAACGACGGTAATAGTCCTCCCACACGGCCATTGCTTTGTTGCTGTTTGCAGGCTGTTTTATCTGCTAAAAAAAAGACATGTAGGAGTGTAATGTATAGTGACTCCATTTGGTCCCTCTGATGGTCTCCATAGGTGATGATAAGGTCGTTTGTTACTTTTCTGTATTCTGACAGTAGGTTTCCTGGGGGCTGCCATTTCAAGCTGCCTGAACGAACCATCATATGTTGCAACATGTGGTAAATGTGTCATACATCTAGTCACGTGTCCCATGTGGAAAACATGGGAACCTTTTTTTCCTGTAATAATAATTAATACATTTTAACAGCATCGGGAAATGATCATGAAACTACCTTCTTGTCCTTGAATATCATGACTGCTGCTAACAACACGTTTAGCTCCATGACAACTGTTGATGAAGACTGTGTGATACAACTGAAAGCCCTTGCGATTGGACTTTGAGTTGCCATAGTTTGGCCAAACCACAATAGCTTAAATGTAGTTATTGGTTGTTAATCCCTGTATTCAAAGAGCTGTTAATCATTTTCGAAGAGACAAAAGCTTCAAGTCTTTGGTATAACAGGCCATTTGTTTACACTTGGATTGCACCATGGACCTTTAATATGGCTGCTTATGAATGTACACACTGCAAAGAACAAAAAGACAAAAACAACAGGTATATTATTTGTCTAGATGATGTGTTTCATCCACCCTCTCTTATTACAGCATGTTCCCTTCTTGTAGGATTACAGTTCACCTGTAAAACAGAGTAAAGTGTAACTGCGTAGATGTTTCAGCATTAATCTCCCCATCTGTGACCTGTGAGGGAACTGCTGACAGACTGCTACTCTTTAATACACGCTGGTCCACTTGACAATCAATTATCTCGGTCGAGTTTTAAGAGTTATTTCAGAAGCAATTAAGATGTTAGATTAGGCTTCACAATGGTTGGTTTCCTCTCTTACTGTACATCTTTGATAACATCACCCTTATCACCATCTCTGACAGCGTCTGACAAAATGTTGGTGTAAGTTATTACAGATAAAGCTGAGAATATCTGGCTTAGTGGGCATTTACCTTTCGCTCAGCCTCCTAATATTTGTAATGGGCTCATATCTACAGTTTCACTGCAGGAGCAAAAAAAAAAAAAAAATCCTTAATTAGTTCATTTCTATTAAGTTTTGCCACTGCTAAAATTGTTATGATTTAAGTATTTTTCAAAGTAGACCACTGTAATAAAATGGACATATGACATCAAATAGTTTCTGAATAAATTAAATTCCCATTTAAATCTAAAAATGCTAAATTTTGTTGGTCCATTATATTGACGACCACGTTTTAATCACAGTTAGGGATTATTTTTATTTATCATGCTCCAGACAGAATATTTTTCATAAACATAAAAATCTTTGAGGACTCTGGAAATACATTAAAAACAGAAGCTTTTTGAAAGATTGGATTGAATTATCGTTAAGAAAAACAGATGCTTATCTTTGTGACTTGAATCTTAATAGAATGCATAAAATGCACAAACCTTTTTTTTTTGTTGTTTTGTTAGGTTCAGTGCAGAGGAGGGTTAAGTACCTACCGATGGGTAAAACCAGGAAAAAAGGAAGCCAGCACAGAACGAAGCACCCGACAACAATGCCAAGAGTCTTTGCTGCCTTTTCTTCTCTCGAAAACTTCAGCAGCCTCTGCAGAGGAAAGGCGAAGCGTTTATGCATTGCGGTCCCGTCGTCCTCCTCTTGTTTCCCTGTGTGAGCTGCATTTCCCCTGTGTATCCTCAGCGTCACCCCCTCCATCTCCACACCTTCTTCCTTTCTGCCCTCCCTCAGGGTTTTGGTCTTCCTCTTCGCCACAGTGTAGACACGGCAGTACATGGCCAGGATGATGGCCAGTGGGATGTAAAAAGATCCTAATGCTGAGAACAAGGCGTAGCCGGGCTCCTCTGTAATTTGGCACACTGTCTCATCTTCTGGATCAGGCTCCTTCCAGCCAAACAGAGGGCCCACAGATATCGCCGCTGAGAGTCCCCAGAGAGCAGCCACCGCAGTCAGGCCTCGCCGCCCGGTAGCCATGACGGGGTAGCGCAGAGGGTAGCTGACAGCCAGAAAGCGGTCAATAGAGATCACACACAGGCTGAGGATGGAGGCAGTGCAGCATAGGACATCCAGGGCGGCCCAGACGATGCAGAAGGACCGGCCGAACACCCACCTGCCAAAAGCCTCCGAGGCGGCTGAGAAGGGCAGGACCGCGGAGCTGAGCAGCAGATCTGCTGCTGCCAGGTTGGCGATGAAGTAATGTGTCACAGATCTCCAATGGTGGTGGAACAACACAGACAGGATGACCAGGATGTTTCCCAGGACCCCAAACACTACAAACACCACCAGCACTATCGCCAATGCCACTGCCTTGGCTACATCCACCTCTGGGTAGGCGGAGGAGCTGCAGTTGGTACAGAGATCTCCTGCAGGAAAAACACTCATGTTCTCAGCAGGAACCATCGTACCCTGTTGGGTGTGTTAAGGTGTTAAGTGTCTTCCAGATTGATGACACTCATTCCACGTCTGCTCCTCACTTACTACAGCTGCAACCCTTTTTGTGATCCTCCCAAAGCAGAAGATAAAAGCCTTTCCTGCTGCATAAACTGCTCCACCAGTTTATTCGTAGACGCAGCTGCTCTTGCCAAGACTCCACTGACGGGGTAGCGCAGAGGGTAGCTGACAGCCAGAAAGCAGTCAATAGAGATCACACACAGGCTGAGGATGGAGGCAGTGCAGCATAGGACATCCAGGGCGGCCCAGACGATGCAGAAGGACCGGCCGAACACCCACCTGCCGAAAGCCTCCGAGGCGGCTGAGAAGGGCAGGGTTCCTTGGCAGAATGTCACATTTTGAAAGAGTAACACTGCCACACTTTGTCATATTTAGTCCGGAAAAGCTTAATTAAAAAAAAAGCACAAATGTTGGTGTTTTGAGTGGCAGTCACTGATGGATTTGGGATGTTGAGTTCAGGCTTTACTACAGGAGACCTGTTGAAACAAGAAAAGAGATAGAATATATTAAACAACACAATTATAATCCCAGGCTTTTATAAATACCCAAAACAGGCTCATTACTCCTCAAGTGCAGTTCTTTCTTTAGTAGCGTAGGAACTAATCAAAACACAGCACACAAGTAAGAACAAATTAAATGTAAATTGCCTAAAAAAAAAAAGCCTATTACACATCAGACAGTTATGATTAAAGGGTAAAAATATCACTTAACAGTCTCTTTTCAGGGGATACAGTTTTTGTTAGGAAATTCTTCAAACTAATTACAGCTGCAGGAAAGAAAACAGGGTATTTTTGAGTGAACTGAGGACCACTCACAATTTCCTTTTCATCCAAAAGAACAGTGCAGCTTATTTGTCTTTTGGCCTCTGCAAGCAAACAAGTGACAACCATAAAATATCCCTTTAATAGAATCTGACTTTTGTTTAACCTTTATTTAACCAGGCAGATAAATTAAAGCAAAAATGTGTCTGTATACAGACAGTGTTCTCGGGCGGTAAGAGTAGCGAGGAGGATTATAATGGAAACAAAAAAAAAGGAACGAGATATGATCAAAAACAACAGAGGTAAACACAAGGTCATCACAGCAGGAATATTGATCCTCGGGGGCAAAAAGAAAATCATTTGTGGCATTTTGAAATCCAATCAACCGTGTGGACTACAAAGAGAAATGAATGCAGAGATTAATTATTTTGTTATTTTTTTCACTCAGCTGGAGCCTGTAAAGGCTTCCCTGAAGGTCTTGTGTCTGTAAACTGCGGGCTTTAACTCATCTGCCGGAGACAGGCCATTAATTGAACCTTGAGGGAAGTCACTATATTACCCCTGTGAAGGCTTCGGCAGCTGATAGTGCCACTCTGTGGCACTCTCAGTGCACGTGTTTGAGATCGGGGATGTCACCGAGTGAGATAAGCGAGGCAAAAAAAAAAAGGATGAAAACGAAGCGGCGATAAAGCCCTCAGAGAGCACAGTCATGCTTGTCACATGTCCATGCAGGATCAAAGGCTTTTGCTCACTGCACATCCCACCGCAAGGCGGAACTAAATTCACCCAAATAAACACTTGATGCTCGGATTTCCGCATCAGGGGCCGGAGGGGGAATTGAAATGAAATCGGTGGTGAATGAATATCTTTGATTGTTTCAGCAGAATACCTAAAGGCAGTGATATCTGGAATACATTTTCACTGGTAATGAGATTCCTCAGGGTGGTGAAGTGGCTGCAAAAATAGATAAAGTGCGTTGAACATTTTTTTTCCCTCTCAACCCACCAGTGTTTGAGGAGTCCTGTGTTACTGTGGAAAGTGCCAAATAGGAAACAGAAAATAGGAAAGTATTCGGGCTATATTGACTTGAGGCCGTAGAAACAAAACAACATAGGTAGCACAAGATTATTGATACATACAGTATACGATGCCATGCGGTGTTCCTACATTCAGCGGGCTGTGCTGTTTGTATAAACATTCATCTTTCCTGGAGTTAAAAACCAGAGCAGGAAGTCTGGTGCAGGTGACACATTCCTGTCCTGATGCTGCTTGGCTGACACATTAGATTGTATTTGCATGCGCTGTGTTGACATCCATACTAGCGTCATCTGTAAAGTCAGAACTCCTCCACATGTCTCTCCACTTCATGTTTCATTCATTCATGGAATAATATGGTTGTGGGGCAGCAGGGTGACAGCAGCGCACTGACAAAATGATGAAGTGGTGCAAAATGTGTGTAATGGCCGCTCAATCTGCTCCTCTACTGACTGCCTTCACAACATTTCCAAGAGTTTTTGGTGTCTTTTATTCATATAATTCATACTCCAGGAAAAGAGGACTGACAGACAAAATGCAAATGTTGTTCAGCTGCTTTTGTTTTTATATTTGACCAAGTCATACTGTACTTGTTAGGTTCATCAAATGACCTAAAAATGTAGAGTAAGTAAGTATCAAGGACAAATGCTGTGTTCCAAAAGGCTTACTATCATACTAACACTCACTATTTCAAGTGCATCTGTGCATTCACAGTCAAGTATGGAAACATGCAGCGCACTCTAAGTACCCGGATGGTGCACTTGAAACAGTCCAAAAATTAAGAGTCAAACGCTGGACGGTTTGTACACTCACCGGTCGCCATCTTTGCTACGTATCAGAAAGGGAAGGATCACGGATGTAAAGAATTTTCAAAGTGTGGCAGCCGAAGAAGCTGCAGCACTGGAACATTAAGTACCACCATCCTGCTGTTGGACGGAAGCCATCAGGGTGTTTAATGTGTGTGTTAAACAGAGGGCACAAAAACATGTTTAATTTTGGGTAAAATAATTAAAGCTGGCAGATATGTTGGCAGGTGATGCATTTAAATTCGAGGGTTTTTTCTGGTAAGTGCAGAACACTGTAGGATATGACAATACCCTGTCGAAATTAAAGCACCACACTACTACAGTAATAGCCCTTTTTGTTAGTGTACTGAGGGAAGTACAGCATTTGAAACACAGCCAAAGCAAAATGTAATTTCATCATTTTTTTTATTGATGCTTTTTCCTATATTCTACAGGAGAGAAAGTAACATATATCTGGGTGTTCAATCAATCAATCTTTTGGGAAAATTCATAATCACTCAATTGTTTATTGAACCAAAAGCTAAAACTTTACTTATTCCAGCTTCTCACTGGAGATTTGCTGTTTTTCTCTATTTCATATTATTCTAAACTGGCTTTGGGCTTTGACTACATTTTTTAAACCATCAAATGTGGAGATTGGATGCAGAGATTAATGGATAATCATAGCCATTGCTAGCTGCTGCATTGAGGCCATTTTCTTTCACTTGACCAGCGGCCAGGCCCACCAGAGACGGACGCAGCGTACATCCCTCATTCACTGCAGATAGGATTTGATTAAAAGCTATCAGCAGACATCATTACACTCCAATTTACATCTGAAATCCAAAGGTGGCCCGCTCAGATTATGGCATTAGTGGATCTCATGGAAAGATGGTGCTTTGCCCTTGAAGAAACTTTCCTTCTGGAGCTGAGCGCCCATTACGGAATTGAGTAGGCCAATTAAATGTAGCATTTGAATCATAATTAGGGTTTTGTTTTAGGAGAGAGAATATTAGCTAGGATATTAACTGACCTGACCAGGGGCATATTCAATCAGAACAGTGGTCCACAGCATGGGATGGCATTATCACGGACAACATTAAGCCTTCCTGAGATTGTTTTGTTAGTGCAGCAGATCGGGAAATCCAGCTGTGTTTGTGTTGGCCCATGTTATTAACAACATATACCAGTCCCATCCATCCATCCATCCATCCATCCATCCATCCATCCATCCATTATCTTTATCCTGAACACAGTAAACTGCTAAAGGTTACACAGCACAAATTAAGCCTACCCAAACACAACTTGCTTTATCAACCAAAATAACTCCTCATTAACTGTCAGCAAGGCTCTTCAATCTCCACTGTCAAAACAAATTGCATGTTAAACAGAAAAGCTAAAAACATGATGTCTTATCATAAGAATTAGACTACCACGTTTTTACAAACATTCTTTTTTCCTCAACAAAATTCATTAATTTAACCATTCAGTAACCTCAGAAGGATTCAATACATAGATCATTGGGCTATTGTTTCAAAATTAAAGAATACATTTACATCTCTCTTTAGAAAGTCGCCGCTCGGCAGCTGCAACTTGGACTCCTCTTCAGCATTGAAAAGCTCATCTGACCTGTCAGGTCCAGGGATGTTACTTGCCTTTGGACGGATTTTGTGACCTTGTAAACATTTCAAAGTTCTACTCGTTCATTCCAGTCATCGCTAAAATCAGTAATGGGGGAGTCCGAATCCTACTAGAGCTAATGTTAGCGTTCTGCTTTGTAAGATGTGACGTCACATCGCCCTACATGTCTGTGATGTGAAGAAACTCACAAAAAACTCAAAGACAACTTTGCAACTGCTTTGCAATTTTTTGAGTGAAGCTGCTGCAAAATCTAATCACGAAAAATCTGTTAAATTCTGGAGGGACTGATTAATGACCAGTGGGCAATATCAGCAACAGGGGTACTGGAAGTTTGTAGTCATCGTAACAATATTAAACATGTAATGTACGCAATTAATATAAGTTACATATATTACATACTTTAAATATGTTCCTCGAGTTAACTTACGTTTGAAACTTAAAATAAGTCAACGCTGACTTTTGCTCTCAGACAAGATGTGAACAGCAGCCTCCTGTGTGAAAGTGTTGTTTGAACCGTCTACACCAGTCTGAACATTGGACCACTGACATAAAGGCCTCCTGAATCAACTACTATGTTTAGGGTCAATGCATGAAGTTCATAACTTCACACTGCCTCTCTGGACGGACAAGTGTTTTTCCTCTTTCATCCTCCTGCACAGGTTGTGTTGTTAGTGTTTATTATTATTTATACTCAATAAGTAGTTATATTCGCTGCCCATTCCCTGTATCTGTATTTTCTGGATTAATATGGCCAACCTGTTGATGTTCTGAATGTAAATCTAAATGAAACCACAGAAAGAGACAGCCTTTTGTTTTTATTTATTATTTATATTAAACATGCTTTTTCACTGCTATTCGAGTACATTTTAAATATGCAAGAAATAAACTCAACAATTTGGGGTGCATGAATTAGCATTGCCATCGGATTATGAAAATAAAGCAATCTTTCTCAATGTGCTCATCAGCAGCCTATTACAAAAAAAACAAAAACGCAAGCACCACATCATAATGAAAAATAATGAAAAATAATGATCCATTATGGAAATTGGAAATCATTCAGGCAGTGAAGTCAGCTGTAGGATGTAAGGAGAAGGAACAAGTCTTACCTCCTACAGAGCGCTGACATCTCAGTGAACACAGTTTTTTCTTTGAGGGCAGAATTGAGGTAATTTTCTCTGAAAGCAGTCATCCATTACTGTGTCTGCCACGGACAGCATGCAGAGCATAGTCAAGTGTCTCTCTCTCCCTCCTGCGGTCCTCCTCTTGCCTCCTCTGCTAAATAAAGTCACAGTGGACCACCCCACCTGATCCTCCCAGAGCCCCGCCCCCTGCCTGAGCGGCTCCCACCTTTTAATTACCGATGTGGTCACGTGGCCTAAATAAGTAAGCTGTACACATGCTCTTAATAGTCCACATAAACTAAAGTAAATGTTTTACATGTTTCCCCCAAAAAAGCAAGTTTTATAACTGACTTTTTTGTCTTATGATCTCCTGTTTTTTTGTGTTGTTAACATCCAACAATGGATGGATACAAATTATTACTGAGTGTGTATCCACCCTTTTTACATTATCTCATTCCTCTGTGCTACTGTATATAACTACACTGTTAGTCAATTACTGGCAAAACTACTGTACTTATTTTGAGTCAATGTACATAGACTTATGTAAATACTCGCCACAGCACTTTTATATTTTTTGCACCTGAAAATAAACCCCAATAGACTGTTTTTGTTTGCTAAAAAGTACAATAACCAGCTATTTCAGGGAATGATTTAGACTTATTATTACAATTATTAATATTATTACACTATAGATTTGTGGCTCATTTTAACATCTTCAGTGGGAACTAATTAGTGCTAATTAATTTGTGTCCCAGACAGATAGAGAAAGTCAGAAAATAATGGGAGATGAGCTGCCACATTGTTAGTGTACTATAATGATGACTGTTATTGAATTACTGTGATTTGATTTTGGTGGCATTTTGAGCTTAATATCTCCCTCATATGCAACAAGGTGAGACTGTCTTCACTTGTAGTGATTTTCTTATTGTATGGTAAGGATACTTGGCTTAGAACACATGTAGCGCCAACAAACAGTCAATAATGATTTATTTTAACCATGACAAAAATCTCTATCTTTAACAAGGTGGTGCAGGTTCCTCAAACAAACCAAACACCACAAAAATCATGATGAACAGCATATTTTCTCTTTTATTTTGGAGGGCTTGTTATTTATAACAGGACTTATGTATATTCCTAGTCCTCTAAGCAGGACTAATGTTTAATGACTTTTATTTAGTATTGCAATTTACCCTGACTTATTCGTGGACCAGAAGCATCTTTAAATCCAATGGGCAATGGTATAAATCCACTGACAGACTCACGCTCCCCAGAGGATGAACCTTTTCCCAGATTCTGTGTATGTGCATTCCTCTATCGTCATCATCATTGTACACAACATTTTTCATATTGTAATGGTCTGATTTCAATGAAATATGTAGAACATATACATGCTCCTGCAGGATTAAACATTTGTTATGTTAACAAGTTTGTGACTCTTTAACAACTATGAAGATGAACTACATTTTGCACTTGGTGGAGTTCTGACATTAAAAAAGGCAATGGTCTCCTACCCAAACTGCTGCAAAACAGTAAAGCACAGCATTGTCTAAACACCATTACATACTGTATATTTGTGTTTTTTTCTCGACCCAACAAATACAAAAGCACGACAGAAATGGTGTCCACATATTTATTGTTTTTTTTGTGTTATTTTGTGCTTTGGAAGGTGGCATCCCATCAGAAGTTGAGGGATGTGTGGTCCTCCAGGGACTGACGTGATTACCTTCATGCTGGTGGTGCTTGACTTTTGTGTTGCAGAGAGATACTAGATGTGCTGAGGCAGACCATGAACAGCAGCAGCAGGGGTCCAAGTGCATCAATAACCTCAAGGATGACAAATGGTCTATATCTTCTTTTTGGTTTTTGTTTCAGGTTGAGTAATTTCTGGCGTCTCGAGCAGCTCAGTAACCTGATCACAGGTGTCTCAGATGTCGCTGATAGCCTGAAAAGCTGAGTTCACTTCAAGATTTTTTCCCCCACTTCTGTCTCAAATGTTTGGCTCATGCATTCATCTTCAAATGACAGAAAAGTCTCATAAGTCTGGGATTATACGCTGTTGGCTGTATTGATCTAGTGTATGGATCTTTCTGCTTGGCAGGGTTATGTTGCAATTTTCACTGGTCATTTGGGGAGGCTTTTACATTGTCCATACTTTGGCCTGAATTCATGTCCCCGTCTGAGGGACAAAAGCTGCTTTGTTGTTAATAATTTGTGAAAGTCACACCGGCAGGATACATTTTAAAAAGCAGAAATGCTCAAAGCTGAAACATGGCTGCATCTTCTTTGATTAGTTCTTTCACTTCCATGTAAATTAACAAGAGAGAGTTTGGTTTTAGCAGGTGCAGCGTAAAGTGTTGAGCTCATCAACATTTGAATTGTTTTGCTGAGAGTGTTGCCCTCAGCTAATGTTTAGTATAGACTTTGAGCACAGTGGACACAAACAGACACATATCTCACATCCCACCGGCCCAGAGGGTGGTGGGGAACACATCACGTAGTATATTTGTACTTGCTATGTTGAGGCATTTACATGAACTTAGAGTTGTCCAATGCTTGTGTGACCACATCCTTTATAATTCACATTTGTGACTGCAATATTCAGGAAATGACATGCTCTTAAACATATGTTTCAGTGAAGAGATGTGTTGATGTCATCTGTAAGTATACAATATATAAAATAGGAAAGAAATAGTAGAAGAGTGTCTTCAGGTGGAAAAAGAATCAATCTATTATTTTGCAACAGGTACGTACGATCTGTGACAACTTACCAACCATGACCTTCTATTGAAATTAAGGGTGAACAGATAAACAACAACGAGGCAAACAATATTTTACATGAACTGGTTATGAGTTCATGTGACCTACAAAAAAAAAAATAGAATGAATGCACAGAAAATAGATGTGTGAGGATGAATAAAGGTTTAACTTTTTGCATCTGAAGAGCTCACCCCCTCTCCTTTTTTTTTTTGTCAGTGAGCAGGAATTGTTTAATGCAATTATGCTTTTGAATTTGGTAACATTCATATGACACTCTCTTTTGAAAAGTATTGAGTTAACAGGGCAATCTCTTTTAATATACTTTAACTTCAAATATAAGAAAAAAACTGCTATTTCAAAACTGTAAATCTAGTGATATTATTGTAAACCTTAATAGATTTACAGTAAATGGGGCAGATACAACAAATACATCTTGGTATAAAACAATACATTGATTCGCACTGCAAACTATATACTCCAAAGAAAAAAAACCTCTAAACAAAAAGTGAGCATTATAATCTGCATTGAAGTTGGACTTTAAATAGGACTGATGAATCAGACTGTTTTACTTAGACCAATAAACACATTCTGGACTTATTTTAAAGGTAAATAAGACGTTTAAAAGCATATTGATATTGACTGACAGCAATAAAACAGCAATAAATAAATAAGTTTGCAACGTAATAAAGTCTTACTTTGCTAATTTTGACAGTTTCATAATCTTAAAAATTAAAATGGCAAAAACACCCACTAAGAACTGCTCACAGTCAGACAGTGAAACCCAATAAACATGGCTTTTTAGTATAGCCTATTTTTTTTGCGCCATTGTTAATTAATTTCCTCTTGTGAAGAGGTACGATGAATTTATCTTATGGAAGCAAATAAACCTGAAACAACCCCATAAAAAGCCTGATAAAGTCTGGATAGCTGACAATGTTTGGAGAATAAATTATGGCATATTGGAGAAGAGGCATGTGACTTGTTACATTTAATGAACTCGGCCGCCTGCTAGTGCCTTCAGAAAATTAAAACCTGAAAAAATGAAATGAAATAACAGACACGAAAGCCTTGCTCTTAATGAGTGTCACCTCCCCCCAAAAAACTATTAAAGCTTCTGAACTGAAAAATAAAAAGCCATTAAGTCATGTCGGCTGTATCTGCTTAAGAAACACTGACTGACGTCAAAGCAAGCGGTGCTAAATATAGAAAAGGCACACATGATCTCAGTTCAGGTATCTTTAATGTGTCAAGTTGCTCTGCCAGAAGATTTAAGACGCATGTACAGTGAGAGGCCATGGGCTGCTTTGTGGGGAGTAAAGTTCAGTCTGAAACTCCCTGTCTGAACACGGCTGCTGGTTTTGAACTTCTGTCTGATAGACTCTGAAGAGTTGTCAAAACAACAAGCCCTGTGTTCCTGCCACGAAATGACAGCTTGACAGTTTTTTGCAAGTTTAAAGAAGGACTCAAGCACTCTAAATGCTGTTTAGACTTCAATCACGGAAGTGTTCCTTCCTTTTATTGCTATTTCCTACTCCCCCTTTTCTTGATCTGTGAAATTGTTGAGGGCTTGATAACCTGTAGTTTGCTGCTCAGAGAAGGAAATGGGTGCTTATGTAATCAGAAAAGGGTATGACTTTGCTGCCGTGTCACTGATCTCTACAAATCGGACTTTCCGTCCAGACATTCATTCCTCAAGCAGAAACTTTCTTGTTTGTGGTATTCAGCCCGTTTTCACTTTGCTCGCTTAACTTGTGTTACCATTCCCCTAAAAAAACCCTTAAATAAATAAATATACCTGCACTTTAAAGGTTAGGCTTCTCGCCTTGGGCTGACAAACATCTCAGAGAGACATTCCTGCACCACAGCACTCACGGCATCTTCTCATAACCGATGTCCTTTCACATTTGCCGACTTCAGACATTAAATGGATTACATTCTGAGAAAAAAAAAATTCTCTCTCCCCTTCTCTTCCAGAGGAATGCAAACATACCCGGCCCTGGTGTCGGCTTGGCAGAGAGAAATACATTTTGTTGTTATCGGCTTCAGTTGGTTAAATACAAAATTATTTGTAGGGGAGGTAAAAGCTTGCCCCAATGAGATTAGAGCACCTAATTGTTCATCCAGTTTGCTGCTTGAATGCAGGAGAGAGGCAGACTGAACACCTCCATCCCGGATGATTTCTGTAATGAGAAAAAGAAACATGCCATTCAGGAACTATTTACAGAACTCCTTAAACTTTCAATATATTCAGCTAAGCATTAATGGCTACCTCCAACTTTGCAGGCTGTGAAAATTCAAATGAAATTCCACTTTAAGTTGATGTTTTATTCTCTTGTTCACCCTTATTACATTTTATTGACATTTAAGAAAGTAATGACTGCTGTTCAGAAGTTTTATGGCCATTGTGTCTCTTTAAGTGTAATGAAGATATCATAGATGTTCATTAGACATTTCCAAAGAGCTTTTGTTGCTCAAATAGACCCACAGATGAGTCTGGTTGAGTCTCTGGTGTCAAAGAACTGCCATCTAACTCCCTGTGGCCAAGGAGCGCAAGATAAATGTTGCGATTCATTCACTCAAATATTGCTGCCAGTTATGTTACCACAAAGTAAATGGGAAAATTAAAAAAATGGCAATTTGAAAATATTGAGATATTGTGATGAGATCCTGCCATTCATCTGCCGCCATCGCCTTGTGTTGCAGCATGATAATACAAAGCCCCATGTTGCAAGAATCTGTACTGAATTCCTGGAAACTGAAAACATCCCATTTTTTGCATTGCCTGCAGACTTACCAGAGATGTCACCTATGCAGCGAGCATGTTTGAGATGCTGGGGATTGGCATTTACAACAGCATGTTCCAGTTCCTCTCAGTATCCAGCAACATTGGGAGCGCAAACAAAAGTGTAGTGTTTATGATTTTGCTGTGTAGTAATATATAAATGTAATTTCAGGGTTGACAGGGTTGTAGCAAAGATGCATACATATATATGGTAATTTTCAACCTTTACTCCCTCAAAGCAGTTATTTTAAATGCAAGTTTAGAGTGGAATACCACTGTCCGAAACTTACCACATTTCTATGCAATATTCAATATATTACAAAATGTATTTGTCATTTGGTCCTCAAATAAACTATTTCAATGAGTCCAGCTTTTTCATGAACATGAAACTGGTTACAGTCAATAACAAACACACACAGGCTTTTACAGTGAGTCAGTCTTGGAAAGCTCAGGGTTGTGGAACAACAATGGTAGTTTCAATTGTGCCTGCAGGGGTCAGATATTTGCTTGCTTCACTCACACTGTTTTGGTTTTCTGGCACACTGTTTGGTTCAGGCATCTGTTTTTGGCAAAATGTGGTGTGATAAACCGATTTTACTCTGTCCTCCCAAATCCAAACAACAGACAGATAAAGTCAGCGAAAAAGCTGTGATGGCAGTGGAACAGCTGGCAGCTACAGAGTCAGATGTGTTTCTCAGGAGTTGGGGGAGACCAAAACAGAGGTGCCCCCTGGTGGCAAAAACTAAGATAATGCAGCTTTAATGGTTGTTTCTCAGTTTCTGTGCTTCCATTAGTACACTTAAATGTTGTACACTACATGTTAGTCCACTCAACTTAAACAGTGCATGAATTTTGACAGGATAGTGTTGTCTCAAATTACAGACAGCTGTTGTGAATTTATTGGAAATGACGACAACAACATTTGAATGCATCACTCGCCAAACTACACAAACTGATCACTTCCATGCAACAACAGTGGCTTTATAGTGTGTGATTATGTTCAGTGTTGAAAACAGGCTTACTCAAACATCTTACACTTGTTATTATGGATCTCACACGGTAATATTCCCAGCAGCAGCTTGCTCAGTTCCCTGACCTGCTGTCATACATAAATCTGAAGCTTGAGCTCTGAAAGTTGAACAGTGATGCCTCCTTAGACCACAGTTCATTTTATAAAAACAGATTGATACACTTACAGCCATCAAGTATAAGACACTGTGTGTTTACCTCCCTGTGTAGACACAGCAAAGTAGGCGTTTCAAAGAAATGACGTCAATCCTAATTTGATTTCTTGTGCTGGATATTTCTGCACAAGATGCCTAGAATAGGAGACTTGTTGGGGAAAAAAGATATGGTGGATCCAATTAATCATGGAATGCACTCAGAGATGGGCAAATGGAATTTGAAATGAGTACTTGTATTTCATTAAGTTATAAAGCCTGTGGGGTCGACAAACAACATGATGGCTACATCAACAGTCGATGTCGGAAGAAGAAAAATCTCAAATGAAAATGGAAAGGAAAGATTGCTCAAGGCGAGCAATTAATGGCGGGGACTTAGCTCAGCCAATATGAGGAATGTCCTATTGATTGCTGCTAATGCAGGGATTGCTTCATATGTTTGAAAAAGCAAACGGATAACAGTATCTTTCAGTTTATACATGTCCACATTGAGCCATTAAATACGTAAAGTATGTTTGCCTGTGGTAAATATTATTTACTTTGTTACTCGATTCGTCAAGTTTAGCAGTGAGCTGCAAAAACGATTATGATGACAGGAAATGATGGATTAGGCTATTTCTTTATGTGTGATTATTTCTGGATTCATTTTCTGTAAATGTACTCACTTGAATTATGTATAACAGTTTATTTAATAGATATTAAAGAGCATGCCAAAAAATTACAAATCAAAGTCACAACAAGAGGAGGAAAAAAAGTGAATTGTAATAGTGTGTCTGTCTAACACATTCTGTACATGACAGCATAGAAAAATCAATATACTGTATATACACAGATGCATGCATACACCAACTGGAATCTTTGCATGTACAATCAATTTAAAGTCATGCAGATGCACATGCATGGTTGTGTGCATATATACACACCACACTATACCGCAGGTGCATACAGAATTGGATCAGTAGCAGGTTTTGCTACACACACACATCAACCCTGCACCTGAGAGGGTACAGTTTTTGGTTTAGGCACCTGCTGATTGTACTTCATAGTGTAAATATTACTGTGTTATAGTGAGGGGTGTTCCTATTATTTTGTCCACTATGATTGGTGTAAATAAGGTGGACTACTTATGTGTATGCATGTCTGCATGGCCACTCTAATTGCCTTGCAAGAGGAGGAAATACTTTTCAAAAAAAAAAATGCACTTATCAAACATCACTTCCAAGATCACAAATGTAACAGAAGCATATAATTGGAACATTTTGCCAAATGACATGTTATAATGACAAAAAACTAATGACAGAAACTAATGACAGAAAACTACTTTCCATTGTTATTCCTACTTTACTGACAGTTTTTGAATTTTGAGAAGAAAAAGTGACCACTAGGAAACTACACAATACAACAGTAAGTACATTATGGGCTTGCTGAAGTGAACAGAATGTCTTGCCAGCTCCGGTATCTCTTTTCTTTATGACTGCTGGAGCAGCAGCAGCAGCTACAGCTTGTGAATATAAAGAATATGATGCTGCAAGCCTTATTTAGCATAGTAGCAGGCGCACCTTGGCACCAGGTCAAGTACTACTTTTAAGTAGCAACTTTTCAGCACTTTCTAATGACCAGAAGACTGAAACAGGTTTTTGTGTTATTAAAGTGCCATGAGGTCTGATAGATGGTCCGCTGCATGTGCACTGTGTGCCAAGACATTTTGTTCATTTGATCATATCTATCTTATTAAATGGACCAGTCTGGCTATTAAATGATGACTGTCAGATGCTTTTTTTTTTTTTTTTAAACTGGTATAATTGACTCAAAGTGTGTAGAAAAACAGTTGGAAGCCACAAGTTGTAAGAAAAGTGTTTTCTTTGATTTTTAGTTTACTCAGACTTTTATGCTGTTCATACATTTCTCAGTTGAGCATGGGGTCTGGTATACTTTATGCTTTAAAAACTAAAGAAAGTTGCTCATACTGTATATCTTTAGGAGTGTATAGTAGTTCCTTCTAATTGTGTTTGCTAGGGTGACAGTTGTGATGTAAAGCTTTTTCCAGTAGTTTTTTTCACTTGACTCACCAAGTTCTATTTGTAGTTCTCACAATGATTAAAGTGTCTTAGAGTCTTAACAGTGTTTTTTTGTTTTATAGTTATGGTAGTATAGCTTTCATATTTGAGCACAGTATGTTCTTATAGGGTCCCTGGGTTCCTGCCATCAGGAAAAGACAGTTGATTCGAGCCTCAAGCTATTTGTTCCCTACAGTTTGTGGGCTGGATATTGGTTTGCCTGGCTTCCCAAAAAGGTGTGCTGGTTGTTTTTTTTAAGGAGGTGCTAATGTATTTGGATTTATATACAGAAAGCTGTGACATGTGATATGTCAAATTATTTCAATGTATATATATGATCTAAGTGTCACATTCCCTGCATTCCAATATCCATACCAACATTTACTATGCCAGAAAAAGATTAAGTATGTCCTAATACATAATACGTTAATTGTAGTATGCTACAAATCGTGACGGATATGACCAAAAAGGTCAAAGTTCAATGTGTATTTTTATGATGAAGTAGTACGTCCCACTTTTAGGCTTTACATACTACATGCAACACTACATACTTTTAAAGGGGAGCTGCAGTACTTATTAAAAGTAAAACGCAATAATATGCGATTCGGAATGCAGGGATTATTTATTTTTCAGTCACATATGGATGGCAATGTCTGTTGGTCCACCATTGTGGTCCAGGCAGCCAAAAAACAACTTCATTTCTATAAAGCCACCAGCAGGTGACATTGCAGGTGAAATGTTCAACAATTTTTTCAAAGAAATTCTGCACAGACATTCATGTTTCTTCGAGGATGAACCCTACTCACTTTATCAGCCGTCAGCAGGTCTTGCTTTTCACTTATCCAAGGAGATATATCAAAATCTACTGGATGTACCGGCACAAAAATTGGTAGAGACATACATGGGTAAGTGCCATCATAGGGGTTGATAGTATTTGATTACATGTTAAACTTGAGCTCATAGTAGTGTTCATAGTTCATGGTATTGCTTCCATAGAGCCTCAGAAAAGCATGTCTTGTTCAGCTACGCTGTACCTACAGCTCCTGTCTGAGTCGTACTGGAGCTTAATGGCTTGTCTTTGAAAGATTCATTATATATAATATATATAAGCATAATCCTCATGCTATCTGACTTTGACTCCACTGATTGAAGAAATGCTGTCTGGAGGAAAGTGGCTGGTGCTATTGATAGTCTGCGCCGACTGCTGGGATCAGTTCAGCAGTGAAACAATCATTAGTGATCTTTTTCACCAGTTTGGAACATACTGCACTTCTCCAAATCAGATCAATGAATGTTTACAGCACTTCCACATCCCAATGTCTGTGTCTAACAAAGCTGATTGACGCTTTGATGACATAATAACAAGTAACCAACGAGACTTCCTCCTAATACACCTGATTTGAGCTTGCACAGTGATGAACTACCTCTTGCATTCACACGTCAATAAATAAAGTAACTTCTGTGATGATGAGGTCTAAAGTTTAAACAGTTTCACAAAATCTGCAGAACATTTATTCACTCTTATGCAGATAAAAAAAAATACACATACGTTTGTGTGGGTTTGAAGGGCAGCTCCAACCAAATCATTAGGAATGTCTTTCACTCTAATGTCACTGCCTGTAAAAGCCCAAAGCTCGAAGTGGTAGAGCCTACAATGAAATCATTTGTATAAGCCACAAATAAAAAGGAATGTAATGGTATGAATATATGAAAAATAAAAATAACATGGTCAAACTGAAGGAGGATGTGCTTTTAAGGAAAGCACCTGTACAGGTTTTAGCAGCATGTAAAGATGCCCAACCTTATAGTATGTCATATGAGCGGGTTTACAACAAAATCTTAACAACAACAATGCACAACTGGCTAATTCATAACTCTTGGTTTCTGAATAGGATCTTATGAAAAGGAAAAAAAAAATGCGATTTGCTTGAAAATACTCAGTTCTGCAAGTACTTCACTGACAGTAGGAACATTCAGGAGCAGTGTGACATAGAGATGGAAAACAAAATGTAAATATCATACAATTAAAATCTGTTTATGTAACAGTGGCAATAATGATACTTCTGTGCCACTCCAGAAAGTACATTTACTCAAATATTGTACAAAATTATTATTATAATATATATATATATATATATATATAAGTTGCTTCAACATTAAATTACTCATATAGAATAATGCATTAGTTAGTCATTTACATTGACAATTGAAGCTATTTTTCATACGTTATTTGCTGACAGCCTGTTGGACCTTTTTTTTTTTTAAATGATCGTTTTAACACTGGAGTTTCTATTATCACTCTGGTCAAACCCCTGAGTTCTCCTTTCCCCACAGCAGCACTGATTATTAACCAGGTTAGTTCAGCCAGTATGGACGGACGACTTGGGACAAGAAATGAACTTCCAACAGGACAAGGAACAGCACGAGATTTGTGTGCGCATGCGCTTTGATAGAAACAAGAAGGAAGTTGACGTAGTTTTTTTTTTTTTTTTTTTTAATCAATGAAAACAAAGTAGATGTGGTCCCACCGAGGAGCAGTCTGAGCAACGTCGAAACATTTGTTGTCTGTATTATACCTCAAATAAAGGTAAGAGAAGAACGAGGAGAAGAAACGAGTTTTAAACGAGCGCATTCGCGCGTGGTCAGTTTCCGTTTCGCTGCTTCTGGTCGGAAAAAAGTTGCTCCAGATAATTACACAGCTCAAGTTATGCTTGAACAACCAGAGCACGTTAACGTGGCTCTTCACTTTGCAGTTACCTTCTCTGTTTTTACGTGTTTGCACGGTTGCATGCCGTCATGTCCTCTTCTCAGTAAACAGCCTTATGTAACAGTGATTGTAGGTTACATGAGGGTTTGTGAACTTCAGGGGAGAATACAGAAGTCCTTTCTTATATGACGCAGTACTAATATAGTTTCACATACAAAACCTATGAATAATACTCAAAACGAGTCTTTAGGGAAACCAGGTGGCCAAGATTGGAGGAATATATTCGCCCACTGCATCCTAAATCCAATCTACCCCGTTACAAAACAGTCTTCCTCAAAAAAAAAAAAAAAGGCTTCAATCTGCTACGGTGAAGTTCTGTTGTAGAAACACTATAGACCTGTATTAGTTGTTGGAAAAAAAGAAAAGAAAAAGAAAACAACGAAAATCAATAAGTCATCCCAACAATCTTCTGAATCTGAAAAAGCTATTTGGAAAAAAGGTTCTGTCTCTCCCTCTGAAACCAATCCATACGAATACTGATAAACACGCATATTTGTTGTTTTATCACGAATGCAAAGCTGCATACTTTTTTTTTTCCTCCTCAGGTAGTATAAGGCCATCCATAAATGGTCTATTCACCAGTTACAGTTAAATCCACCACGCTCCCCTGCTGCTGCAAGTGCCGCAATTCCACAGTAACTATAACCTGGAGCTTCCCTCGTCACAGGCTCCGTGGCAAGTTGATGTGACAGCTGTCTGCAAAATAACAGGATGTCTTTGAAAGCTTCTCCATAGTCTTTTGAAGCAGGAACTGCGATTCTTATTCATGGTTTCAGCCTCCCGTGGGGAGTGCTCGAGTGCAAGGATGCACCGAGCCAAAATCTCCAGCATAAACAAAACTTAGGCCTCAAGGAAAATCAGATCACATGTGTAGTCACACTTCTCTGAGTCCCTCCGGGGCAGATTGGTATTCTAGTATTTGTCTTTGTTTCTTTCTCTGCGTGTGGAGGCATCCAATGAAGCAGTGATAATCTGTTAAATTTATTAGTAAATCGTATTTTATTGACACTGGCCTGCTTGTGTGAAATGAAATCAAGAAACCGTAGATAAAAGCAGTAACCCCGTTGTTGGAAATAGAGCAGGAGATTGAAATAAAGGTGTCACAGTTGAAATTATTTTGTTGCTGGCTTGTTACGAAAGGCATTTTGAATCAGATTCAAATGATTTACTCAGTCTTTGTTCTCGGCAGGTGCAGTAAACATAAAAAGAATGAAAGGCTTCCCAAACCTCTCTCTCTCAGTGGCCTTTCACTAAATGCATGTTAACTGGAAAGTTGAATCAGACGTTGGTTGAAGTGACCTTGTGGAAATAACGTGTGCCTTTTTAAAAAAAACATATTTGCGAATGACGAGGTTGTGGGGCAGCATATTGTTAGAGGATATGAATCTGTCAGCAATGATAGATTTTGAGTCATGGAAGCTTAGTTGTAATATTTCTGAGTGCTGCTGTCATTTTAAGGTGATTTAAATATATATATATTTTTTTATCAATGTTCTTTTATTCATCAGGTACTTTTTTCAACAAGGTAATAAAAACTACATGGCCCAGCCTTAACCCCTTTTCACCCAGGAGGTTGTTGTAATAGAAATGAAACCCACACTTTTTTTTTTTTTTTTTTTTGAAGGTTGCGAAGCATGGCATATTCAGTGACGAGATCTCCTGGTACAACTGTGACTAAAATGGATGCAGCGTTTGTTGTGTTTTATTTATGATGCATCAAATTTGGTCGAGTCGCAGCTGAGAATTTTTAGCACAGTTTCAATAATGTCGGTGGTACTGACTCATTGCTGTAAGGCTGTTCTTATTCCGCTGGAGTTTTTCAAATCCCACTTTGGCCTGGTGATAAGGACACTCGTTGTACTTCAAAATTCTCCCGAAACACTGTTGGAAGTACTGTAATTCCACTACCAACATCAGTAACTAGTAATGTAACTAATTACTTTTAAAGATTTGATAACGTTATTACAATAACAATGTTTAAGTGGGCTTGTTACTTTTGTCTTTTAAAAGTAATTACTTTTATATATAGTAATTGTATTTCTTTTGAAAGAAGTAACTAGTAACGGTAACCAATGACTAATTTTCAGTAACGTACTCAACACTGCTCCCAAATGTCTTTCATCCACAGAGCTCAGGGTTCTTTTTGTGGCCTTAAAGTGTTGCTGCTGTTACTGACTAAACTTGAGGATGCTTTTCGAGGAGAAAACTTCAAAAAGGAGCCTTGGGCTTAAGTGGTTGAGCTCAAAAGACTCTACAGCCTATATGGATAAAAAGTGCAGTTGATAGATGACAGATAATCATGCAGCTATCTTGGATCATGACCTCTCTGCATCTCTGTTTCCAAACAGCTCCGATGGCACAATGAAGGCAACTAGAAACAACATGTTGGCTGCTGGAACGCCCAACAACAAGGTCAAATACTCACGGCTGGCTGCTGACGACGACGGTTACATAGACTTACAGGTGAGAGATGCACGTCTCTGTGGGTCGTTCACGTGCTGGTAATTAGAAGAACTTTTACTACCACAGGCAAATCTGAGATAAATCCCAAACGATGATCTCCTGGAAAAGTTTTAAAGCCCTCTGTCATTAAAAAGTGCTGTGCAAGAGTTCTGGGCTTTAAAAGTAAAGTGAGGCTGCTTTCAGAAATAAAACCAAGAAGACATTTTACTTATCAGTTCACTTCGAATTAGTGTGACCATCATTTGCATTTGAAAGAGCCACCAGTTCTCCTCAGTACACCTACACACAGGTACTTATGGTAACTGGCAGGTAGGTTGTTCCAGGTATCTTGGAGAACGTGCCACATGTTTTGTCTGTGGATTTCAGCGGTCTCAGCTGAATTGGATTGGAGCCAGATAACCTTTTTGTTTCTTTCAGTGTTACTTTAACAAAGACTAAATTTGTTTTCATACCACCGGCAATTCTTTTATATCAATGTAGGGGCACTCGAGGCACTTTCAAAGCGCAGGAACTTTTTCATAGTTCTAAGAACGGTCGGAGGAAGTACCCCCCCCTTCTTTGTGTCCACACTGGAGGAACCTAAAACCATCAAAGTTCCTAGAACACCGCTTCGGGGAAGTCTACTTTAGGATAGCTACTTTGCATGCGCAAGAGGAACGATAGTGATCTAAGTGTCCGATGATTGGTCCACCGCTCTACCTTCATACAGACAGCCCGTTGCTGTCCTCAAAGCGACCAGACTCTCTTGACAAAAGGCAGTAATTTGACCTCACAGAACACGGTGATGGCTGATCTATCGCTGCCTCAATCAATCAGTTTGTTTGTGTTATTGTGTGAAGTTGGTGTTTTAATACGCTAATTTTAGTTCGAACTGTTTTTTAAAGGAGTCTGGTTGCTTTGAAGCGAGTGATATCACAGGGCAGTTCTCCCGCGGGAGAGGGCGATCTGATGGTACGGTAAAGCAGTGCAAGTACTGTAAATATTCCATAAACTTAGTGATATTGATTTGGTTAAAGTAGGCCTTTATCTGTGTGGTTAAATTACATTTTGCTGACTCTGACTGGAACACTACATAGTTTAGCTTAGGCGGTACAGCTCCCTGCTTCTCCAAACTGACTCATTTAACCCCACTTCAAATAATTCAGATATAGAAGCAGCAACCACAGCTAAGCTTCTGTTATTTCTAACATGATGATGACAAACCATATCAGTAAAGTACTGCAAGTGCCCTTTGTTTTGTCCAACAATCTTAACACTTTACAGTTCAAGAAAAGCCCGCCCAAGGTCCCGTACAAGGCGATTGCTCTGGCAGTATTCCTGTTCCTCGTTGGATCCTTACTGATAATCTTTGGGGCTCTTCTTCTGGCAGGAACCATAAAGGTTGAGGTGAGTTTGGTCAGTTCGTGTCATGAAGTCTGTTCAAATGAAAAATTGGATGGGTCCCATGTCCACATTTTCTCCCGAGTGAAGAGAAAGTGGGACTGCAGCTGAAATGTGTCCCCAGCATATAGGCTCAAATACAATTTCTTGTTTTGCTGCCAAAAAGCTTATTGTTGAGCGTGTCATGTTTTTTTCCTGTAATGGTTTTGGCTCCTTAGACGTGACAGTAAATACCCTGCCAGGCTTGTTTCCAGAGTACAAGTGTCCTGAAATGTATTTGTGACCGAAATGCTTCTGTCTGAGCTGCCTGCCTCCTGTCTGCTCCGAGAGTAATTCCTCATTGGAAGATGGATCTCAGTTTATGTTGCTCCTGCAGGTGAACTTGCAAAACGTTGTATCTGCTGCTGCCTTCTAACGGGGGTTGTTGTGTTCACCGTGTTCAGGAGAATAGTCCCCTTGAAAGCCCCCTTGCTGTGGTGTTCACAACATTGTAATTGTATAAAAGCTCTGAGTTCACGAGTTGTGTTTGCTGACGTTTTCAGAAATCATGGACGATGTGATTTTTTTGCTGTAATTTAAGCTCATATAAAGTAATTTTAGTCCTATAGTGTTTTTCTTTGTAATTTAGAAATACGCCTGAGGAAGCCTCATCTTTTCCCTCTGTCATTTTGCCTTTGCATTTCCTGCATTATGTTACCCGACATCTCGCTTGTTAAATTGTTAGCATCCGTGTCTTCCGGGTCAGAGGTCTTCAACAGGGGGTCTGCGACCCCTAGGTGGTCCGCGCAGGTACTGCGGGGGGTCTGTGGCATTTTTGGTTGATGAGACAATTTTTAAGTTTTTTCACACACAAAAAAAAAAAATCCACAAATTTAAATGTCTTTAAATACACATTAACATGAATCCGACATATTGTAGCGAATGAATAAATGGAGGCAGAAGATGTTAATCTTTCAGTCAGAAATGGACACGTTCAGCGACACACAGGAGCTCTCTCACAGCGTGAGACTAGCCTGGACCTTTCCCTCCAAGCCTCCAGCACTCCTCTAGTTTAATATAAAACACAATTTTATACAATATATATAGCAAGGGGTCCCTGCTCCATCTCTCTAACAGTTTGGGGGTCCTTGGCCTGAAAAACGTTTGAAGACCTCTGCACTAGGTGCTATTTCCTCGCTGCAGTTTTCTCACGTCTGAACCACTTGAATGCACATTTGAACCCGCATCTTAAGCCGCGACCTCACCAGCTCCATTTGAAAGCAGCATATGATTTGTTGACTTCAAACAGCTCCACAGGACAGCATCTCTAATGCTTGAATATTTTCTTGTTGTCTTAGATTGCGGATATCATAAAATCATTATATGTCATAAGTGTTGTCCACATTGCTGATGAATATTCATCAGAAATCTCATTGTGTAAATATTTTATGAAAGCACCAATACTCAGCCCAACGTTATTGATATTGAGGTATTTGGTTTATCATGAGATTTAATCGTATCCATATCGTTTAGTCCTACCTCCAGAATGCAGAAGCTTTTTTCAAATGTGTAATACTACTGTTGATACAATATGTTCGCTAGCTGATTTTGTTCGACACATAAATGTGTTTTGTTTCTAAGAAAAAAAAAAAAAAAAAAAAAAAAAATATTTTCGGTGTAGAGTGATGAAATGTTAAATGTTGCATAAACGTAAAACACAGAAAACCTTTGTCTGGATTAAATCCTCTAAAATCTGCAACCTTCGGATTTAAAGTGAAGAATTTATGTGATCCGAGAAGTAAACAAAAGAGGCTTTTTGTACTTGACACATTTTGGTACTCGGTGCTATGAAGACGTTTCAGTCTGCACTGATAAAGTCTAGCGGGGGATACCCAGCCCTAGTTTTGACACATATTCAGAGACCCGACACAACATCCAAAATTCCAACTCAAGCAGCAATAAAAACGCCCCCGCTGCAGTTAATCTGCTCTTTAAATAGCTGGAATTGAACCACCGCTCTGACGTTTTATTGTCCCGCTGCCAGCTTTCTGCTCTGCTCTTGTGTTTGCTGACTTTTGTGGTTGCCTCTTACCTAATGATTCTGATATTTTATATCTTGGGCGTGCCAACTGAGGTGGAACTCCTGCTTCTTAAATTCCCCGACACCGTGTGGGAGATAAATGAGCCCGCACATATTATATGTGGGCATGTTTTTTTTTCCCCCTCCCCCAGTCTGCAGATTATATTTGCAAAAAATGTTATCTGACATGAAGGCAGCTTCAGAGCATCTGAGCCGTCTGCTGTGCTTGCCAATTAGCCCACGTGAGGTAAAATAGCGTGTCTAATACCAGAAGATTACACAAGGCTCAAGCAACAGATAATGGAGGTACAGAGAGAAGACAGGTTCTGGTGCAAAGAAGTAGGAGGAGTTTGGGGTTGAAAGAATGTGTTTAAATCTTTTGTTTTCGGTGTGTGTGTGTGTGTGTGTGTGTGTGTGTGTGTGTGTGTGTGTGTGTGTGTGTGTCACGGGATTTAGCAGTTCATATTATGAAAATAAATGTTGACCAGTCAACCATCGCAGTGACAAATACAGGGAAAATGTTGCCTACTTAACTGTTCGCTTTTAAAGTAGAGGCTAATTTAGGTGTTTCATTTTTGTTCTGAATAAAGGGTCAGTTCGCCCCAACTCATCAGCTCAGCAGCAATGAACAAGGCAAAAGATATAAAAACGAAGATAAAACGAGATTTAATCTTAAAAAAAATAATATCATAAAGTCAATTTATCAACCTATCTTTTTTTTTTTTTTTTGGGGGGGGGGGGGGATTTAATCAGCATTACCTGGTCTTTATTAGCGGAAGGGGTCTACTCATTTCTCAGGATGATGGCTCAGATATTACGTGACCGAGCGGTAAGCGTCGCACCATGACAACCGAGCTGTCTCATTGACAGCTGAGCACACTCCTGATGAAGGCCATCAAAGACCGACGCCATCAGTGAGCACAAGACAAAAGGAATGTTTTAAAGCCTTTAATCCAGCACTAAGATGATACGCCTTGCTGTGGTTCACGCAGCAGTGCGTCTCCCTAAGCCAGTGAGAGGGCCATGGTGACTCTGTGCACAACACTGCACTCTGGTGGTGGAGTTTCGATGTTGAACAGAGGCTGCCTTTTGCCTCCGGCTGCCTTTTGCCTCCCGCTGCCTTGTGACCGATGATTTACATGAAACCAGATCTCCGACAGATGAATGAAGTCGTCACGTCTGCGTGCCGCCTGCACACCCTTTTCATTTTGAGGATGCGCTGCCAGGCAATGTTGAGATAAGCATGTTAAAGCGTGATGACTACATCGGTCTTTAATGTGCTCCGTACAGTACCGTGCCACTTCCCGCGGCGTCTCATTAAGAAGTATATGATGTTTATCTACACGTGGTGGAAGGACATAATAACGGGTGTGATACATGTGTTGTAGATCAGTGGCTCTTGAGTCTCATATCCGTTTTCCTTTTTTTTTCTTCTTTGTTCTGGTTTCAGCATCCCGACCGCACCATTCCTGTCATCATCATAGGGCTGCTCGTCTTCCTCCCTGGATTTTACCATTTGAGAATCGCATACTTTGCCGCCAAGGGTTACCGGGGTTACTCCTATGACGACATCCCCGATTTTGGCGACTGAGCCCGTAATGGCAGCTGCCGACGGTTGCAGCATCCTCTGCCTTTGCCACACTCTGTGTCCTGAGACTGGTGCCTGGTGTTTACTTTATGAATGTATGTACACAAAAACAAATTAAGTCCTGTCACCATTCTGCCACGGAGACGTGTTCGTCCAGGATGGCGTAGTGCAGCAGTTTTGCTGATTTATTTACATAACTGTCTTGTTTGTTCTCTGCTCTGGGCTGCATTACCCTCCACACAAAGACTTGACGGGCCGTAGAGACTTTACAAATGAAACTTTATCAATAGTGACACACTTAATGATTAGAGGATGTCATACGAGCAGCTTGCCTGCAACACCAGAGCAACTCGCCACACATTTAAGAAACCTTAATGAGTGGTGAGTCATTACAGATGCCTTTAATTTACTGCTTTAAGTCCAGGACTGAGAATCTCTGTGCTCTGTGCACACTACTTTCACACTGTATCTTAAATAAACAGATAGATGATATGATACATGTATTACCGTAATCTATCATGAAAACAGGGGAATTTATATTTCTTCTGAAGGATTCGAAAATCAAGGTTGATTGCTTTTTTGAAGTGCAGTTCATTTTTAAATGTAAAGTATTACTGTTTGTGTATATTCATTTGGTTTTAAATATTTAAGAAAGATGTATTTTTAAATACACTTGCTTGAAAAAAAAAAAAAGAAAGAAATAAAACTTTAAATTTGAAGTAGAGTTTGATGTTCTTTTTTCCTCCGTGGTTGTTGGTTGCAGTTGGATTACATCCTCTGCAGTCCTCTGAGGTGTGATTGTGACGAAAGACTATGGAAATAAACTACGAATCAAACCATCCCTTCAACAAATAACTTTATGACACATATCAAATAAACAAGAAAAGGTCGGGATGTTTCACAAACTCACAAAACAACAGAAGACAATACACTGATCCAGTACGTCCTTTCTACGTTTGAAGGGTGTTGTCTTGATAAAAAGCAAGAATAAAGAATAAAAAGGAAGACACTGCATAAATAACTATTTCTAGAGTGATGGATTTAAAAAAAAAAAAAAAAAATAGTTTGGAGAAGAACTTCTGTATCATCGGATTGTTGACTTTTCTTCACTTAACAGAGATTAAAGGTGCTTTTGTTGAGAAAAAACACAAAAACTGGGAATTACAAAGAGCAGTTTTAATCTGTGGTTTTTTTTTTAAATTTATTAACAGAGGAGTGACATATGCACATACTTAGAAACCACTTTCATTACTTTATTAGGAACACACATTTGTCTGTTTTGTCTCCAATACAGTCACTCAAGTACTGTACTTATGTACACATTTGAAGTATTTGCACTCTACGATAGAGTTATACTTCTACTCCACTAAACATCAGGAGCCGATATTGTAATATTGTCTTTTTATCACTCTAAACTTGTCTGACAGATTTAGTTACTTTTTAGAATAGTTTTTCATACTGTTCCTGTCGGATGAAAACCATGTATCTTTCGGTGATTTTTTTAATTTAAATTTTTCTGACAAATAGAAGAATTATATGTTACTTTATTGACTAAGAAAAAAATTAAAAAAATGTTTTAAGATAATTAAACTATTTGAAAGTTGGGTTGTGAGTTTGTTTGGCTTGTTGAAACCATACATCATATAATGTTATTGAATAGGATGCATTACTGTTGAATCAACCAATCAACTGTACATAAAGTAGTTAATACAAGCACAACCTTAAATAATTACTGCAGTAATGTACAATAATTTAACTGGAATATTAATCCAGAAACATTAAAGTAAAACACTGTCAGGGAGTATTTACTGCATTGTGTGTACTTTTACTTTTGGCAGTTTACATACTTATACTTACACATTCAAGTAAGGTTTTGAATGTAGGACTTAAACTTGCAGTGAAGTATTTCCCACAGTGTAGTATTCATACTTTTAGATAAGTAAAGAATCTGAATGTTTGTCGCAGATCTAACAGATGGATCTTCTCTCCGTGTTTGGCCACCAACACCAGGAAAAGAACACCCTCTTGTGGTTACCGCTAAACTGGATGCCATCAAGGGGATTAAAGGCTAAAAAAAACACACATAATTTCATGCTCTGCCTGCGCAAACAAACTCTTTCATTAAATCATCATTGGCTCCGACATCAAGGGCTTGTGGGACTGTGACGTGTAAGTTTACTTTCATGTGGTTCTTTTGAACAGAACAAGGAAACAGGAGCGAGCAGCGGGAGGCGGGGGAGGAAGAGGAGCAGGAGGAGGAGGAGGGTTGGACTGAGCCAGGGTGCTGCAGGGTGCGTCGATGTCTCACTGTCACCTGTACGTGAAATGAACACCTGTTGCCGGTTGGCTTTAAAAAAAGAAAGAAAAAAAAGACATAAGAACGAAAACGCTCATATTTCAGGTAGTTTCCGTCCGACGGCACCAAGAAAGGAAGAAGGCCCGCTTTTAGTTCACCATTCAGTGACCTGGGTCCACACACTGACGCACGAGTTGGACTAATAAGGAAACAAGCGCAGGATGTGTTTTTAAAAAAAAAAAACAGCGGAGATCCACCAGCGGACGTCACGAACCGAGCTACAGGTACGATAAGGTTACAAAAAAAAAAAGAACAAAAAAAAGACGAGATGTTTATGATTCTGAAAGTGTTCCCGACTTTCAGCAGCTTTGAAAGGATGAGAAATGAATGCTCCGAGCTCATTCTGGGGAGTGCGAAATTTCCTCAGTCCTCTGAACTGTGTCATGCATTTAAACGTCAGTAATGAAGTTTCTATGGTGGGATTTTCATTACCAATGTGCAAAGTGAGACTGACAGAAACTTTGAACGAGGGAGCAGCCATATCCCATGACCAACTTGGGTATGGTTTTATTATTTATGTGGCCCGTGTTGTTTTTCCTCCCGTAGCCATCGTTTTAATTTGCTATGACAGTCTTTGTTGCATATTATTAGGCACAGCATCACAGAAAAAACAGGGGATGTCTGGTAAATGGAAACTTTGCTTCAAAAAGTTGCCAGGTGCTGTCTCTATCCTTTCCTATCAAATAGAATAATATTCAATGCCTTAAAAATGTAGGAATACAAACGACAGCTTCATGTAGATCTATTAATACTGATAAAAGTGCTGTTTGAAAAAAATGTTTTTAATCAGATGGTTCAGAGGAGCAAAGTTTGATCTGTGTTTCACTTTTTACCCTCTTCTATAACAAGGTTTTATCTCCCAAACAACAGTGCAAAATAGAGTCAGACTCAGAATATAAACTCTCATTTTTTTTTGCGCTATTTACTTTGAGTCTATCTTTATTTCACCGATTATGGGAGAAATATTCTCACAACTTTCCCAGACAAGCTTCATTTAATGATTTCAAATTCTATTTCAGGTTTGATTGAGTCCGCTGAGGCGCCAGATGGGCGCAGTTTCCCATAATAGAATATTCTTCCATAAAGTTTACATCATCACGGGGAGCTGAGTGGAAATTGATTTAGCCTGTTGTTGTTTTTTTGTTGTTGTGAAGGACAAGGATGGGCCTGGTGCTACTACAATTGTACAGATGCAGTAAATGCTTCAGAGTTGATACCTGAAGTACAATGAAGTGAAAAGTGTCACTCTTTCCACTATTAATCTTATAGCAGTGTTTATTCCAGTAACTCTTTTCAAAAGCCTGACGTACCTGCCAAAGTATCAAAAGAAAGATGATGACCCAAATCCCTCAACTCCAAAACATATCCCTAAATTGATTTCCCACAATAAATAAACTGAATGGAAACCAGCACCTGTCCACAATGTTGGAAAACAGTCAGAAATGTAAAATGAATGGGTGTTGTCCTATTAGGTAGGTAAAAACATCTTTGTGTATTATTTATTAAGAGTTTAACAGTCATAAAGGCAGCTGATAAAATAGCCAAATTCAAATGTTGCTACATCCTGATTGGTGCATGGATGTATCCGACATCACTTCTTCCCTGGCTGAGCCCCACCCACTTCAAGCAACAACAAAAAAAATAGTGTGTAACATCCAACATGTTTGTAACTCCGGCAGAAAATAGTTCATGTCGGAGCTGTCATTTATCAAAACAATAAATAAATAAATAGCTGATTTAATAAATACGTTTTCATGGCCTTTAATTTAAAGGGGAGTTACGCTTTATTAAAACACATTGGGCACTACTTGAGACAGGATGCACCTTCAGCTGCTGAGTTTCAGCCGTGTTTACGCTGCCAAGTTTGTGGCCTCGAGCCACATGACTTGGACTCCTCAGCATCAGACTCAGAGTCATAAAACTGATCTGATCTTTAGACCTGATGAAAAACAAGAAAAAAGACCTTAACATGACACCAAGATTCAAGTTTTACTCAGGGTTTAGCCTTTTGACTCGGAACGATAAAATCCTCCCCAAACCCAAAGATTAAACACTATCTCATCAAATCTCTCCATTTCCTATCAACAGCTATGCTTTGAATCAGTTCAACAGCAGCCAGTCACGTTGCATGAGCTATGAAGAGAGGTGCTTTTGGCAGTGCAGAGCAGCATATAGACAACAGATGATGCCTCGTGTTATTTGATTCACATCTAAAGACTCTACTATTGACAGCAAAATACAGACAGCAGCCTGCAAAACATTCTGAAATCACAAATAATTGCTCAAAATCGGAATGAAATAGTCACTTTTTTTTAATCAACTTTAAAAGATGATATTTATCAGGACCTTTTTTCACTCTACTGAGTGGTTGTCTGTTTAAACAGTGAATTTGGTTTATGATCGCTTGTCTAGGACTTGGAAGATAAAGTTTATGACTTCAACTTGATTTAGGACTAGAGTTAGGGCTGTAACTCCACATTTAGTGGATTGAATCAACAAAAGATTGTGGCATTCCCCGGGATTCATAGGAATGATGCCCAATATTTGTACTCTTGGGGCCTGATTTACTAAAGGGATGCGTGTGTAAAATCACGTGCAAAATCCACTCAGGAGAAGTGATTGTTGTGTATTTTAGTACGACTGAAAGGAACGGTTTAATCAGATGTGCAAATCTGGAGAGACGGCTGCTCTTATTATTGTGGTGTGAAGGAGACGCAGGAAAACTAAAGAATACGTTGAGAACGTGTTTTTACACCCGTGGAATTTTTTTTTGGAGATGTTAGAATGAAAAATTATTCAGACGTATCATTTGTCCAGCGATGACATTTCTGAGTTATTGAATGAACTGAATGATGATTGACAGCCAACAACAAGGAGGAGCCACGAAATACCAGCAATGTCAAAACTTCTTACGACTCAGCGTTGTCCTGCCTCTGGGTCGTTCCAGCGTATCGCTGCTTGGATATCCCGCCCAGTCCCGTTATTCAGGTGCGCTGTCCCAAATTTAATTTCAATGGGATCAGATTTCCTTTTCCTTTTGCAGTTGCGCTGTTTTCCATTGCTGGAATCACTTTAACACACGCAAACCCCTCATTTAAATACAGCGATTTGCACCTGATATCAGTAACGCAATTACTCTTAAATAAATCACCTGCAAAATGATGGGTGCAAAATAAATGTGCAAACTTTTGGAAAAAACATGCAATTCAGTACCCTTTATTTGAGATCTTAGTAAATCAGGCCCTAAGTGTAGATATGCAGTACCCACACAGTGGAAAACTCTTTATTTTTTCCCCCTTTTTTCTCTTCCCTTTTCAATCTGTTCTATTTTCTCTTAAGTGCACATCAAACCAAGCTTCGCAGAGAGTCCCTATTGTGATGTAAAGTGTGTGTTTGAATTTAAAAATAGGCCAAACCACGAAAAACCCAAATGTCGATTTTACAGGGTGCAGACCAAATAATGTAGGAACCTTGTGGAGAAGAGTTTATGTTCTGAAGGAACTTAATCACAATAACCATCACTAACGTGGGGGTAGGCAAAAGCAATTTGATGAACAGCCTTTTTCACTCCAATGACATGACATTTCAAATACATGCCAGCTGTAACAGAGCTCAGAAATGCAGGTTTGAAAAGTCTTTAGAAAAAAGTGCTTGTCAAGAACCATCTTGAACATCTCACTGATGAGACTGACAAAGAGGAACTAGGGTATTGTAGAAAACGTTATTGGACGATGCTGAACATACAATTCAATGTGTGAGTTTTATTGAAGGTTATAGATCATCTTAAGAGCACATTAAAGTCTTGAAAAGTAAACTTGGAGTCATTCTCAAGTCTTTCAGAAATACTTGAAGTTATTCTCATTTTTCCTTTCAAGGCTTATATTTTTACTTTACCTTGTCTGACACTGAGCTCTTTCAATGCAAAAGCCTAATATTAATATATTTAAGTTGTCAAACTGGGAGGCTGCTTGCATGACTGCTTAATGTGTTCAGTAACATGGAAATCATACCTGCACCATGTTAACATTGTAATTGTGAGCATGCTAGTATGCTGGTATTAGCAATTCGATCTAAGCCCCCCCCCCCCCCCCCCCCCCCCCCCCTTGTACTTTCTTAAAGGTTGGGTTAAGAAAAACAAATGCACATGGTTCGGGTTAAGAATACAAAACCACATGGTTACGCACTAAAACTACATTGATTTAAAGCTCTCACAGGAAAAAGGCTGGAGTCCCTCTGCTTTAAAGAAATCCATGTTTCCTTCTCCCATCCTGGCTGCTGGCGCCAAACTGCTCGGGAATAGCAAGATGGCGCCGGCCAAAATCTGAACTCGAGGCTTCATAACGGCCGTTCACAAACCAATGGGTGACGTCACTGTTGGTTGCCGCTTGTTTCCACCGCAGTGAGAAAAACTATTAGACGCTACCCTTTAGTGGACTGTCAGATGTATTTGCATGGTTGTTCAAATATAAAACCACCATTTTTTGTTGAGTGTACTTTTTTACCTCTTTAGGTCATAGCACATAACACCCCCCCCCCCCCCCCCCCCCCCCCCCATTTTACTTGCGCTCTGGTCAGAGGTTAATGTCCAATTTAGCTCGCTGGCAGATACAAACAGCCTTGAAACAGTCCTAACCAACTGAACAAATACCCTGGGTTTGGTATTCCCGAAGGGATAGAGCACCTGTAGCTGTCTAAATCAATACCTGGAACATTACAAAGGACATATTTGGAGTTTAGACCCATAAAAACCCACGGGAAAGAAACAGAATTTGATCAGAAAACATTTGTGTAGGAGCCCCTTTATCTTAGTTTTTTTTTAGTGTGCTGGGGTAAGAGGAGGCAGAGCTGTTGATAAATCTGTTACTGTGCCTCGGTCATGATTAATCAGCTGGTCCCCATTTCTCTCCTTATGTAGATTAAAACGGCAACAACACAGAATTTCAACAGCACGCCTGTCACTGACATTTCTATTTCTGTCGGCTGATAAATCTGCGTGAGACGGGGTGCTTTCTTTCGTGAGCTACTGGCTCATTTATTACAGCTTTAAACATTTTCCGGAGTGCTGTGCTGTCACTGTGCTCATGTTTATGCACATCCTCAATGTCAGAGGAGAATTTGTGTGAGGGAAGCGTCTAGAGACCATCTGTGTTACCAGGGCTGAGAGTTTCACCTGTGCCGGCCGGTTTGCTTGGCAGCTCTCTGAGTTTTTGGTTCCGATTTTAATGACAGAAAATGTCCTGCAGCTTAATGAGATTTTTTTTTTGCCTCTCATCTTTCTTCTTGCTGTGTTTGCCTCACTGTCCTCTCTTCCTCTCTACGACAGTTTTTTTTTGTGTTTTTTTTTGCCACCAGTGTTGATCCACGTTATTGCCTTGCTATTTCACCAGACACACAAATAAGTCTTACCTTTCCAAAGCAATAAAACTATAAACAACATTTGTATTCATCTGTAGCTGTCTGTATTTGGACACTCAGTGCAGGGTAGAAGTGTCTGGTGATATTTCTTTAATCTGTGATATGATGAATGTCATTGCTGGATATTCCATCCTTATCTCCATTCTTAACAAGAGGCAGTCGATAAAGGACAAGCAGAAGATGCTGAGCATCTGTTCATTAGGAGCCAAACGGGAAAGCTTAGTCATGGCAACAGGCAGTCTTAATTTGACTGTGTGCATGTTCTTTCATCCTCGCTTGCTGTGTGAAGAAGAGAAGCAACAGAATCATAATGCTGAAGCTTTACCTTGGCTTGCCTGGCTCACTCTCAGCAGAAGTGGGTGACGGGCAGAAATATGAGTGTTGACGCTAGAATAGACACTGATCAGCAGACGTGCTGCAGATTGAGGACTTCTTTTGACTTTCACTTTGATTTTGTGGAAAATCTGTGTATGCCGTGCTGTTTGCTGAAGCATTGTAGTGTGTTGGAACGGGCGCAGCAGCTGTTGACAGCCTGCGTAATTGTTTTTCTCCAGTTCAGACTTTGCCCCAGCCATGAAATGAAAAAACCCATAAAAGCCTTATGGTTTGGGACAGCAGATGCGACCTGTGCTGCTTCTGGGACAAGAGAGTGTTCAGGAAGTGAAGTGAAGAGATCACTCAAAATGGCGAGGACTTCTTTAATCTGGGCATCCAAATATATTAAAATTGACCTAGTACTTTTACCCTAGAAGTTGTGAAACATATCTATAAATACACTATATACAATAAATTGTCAAAAACAGATTTCCATGATGGGTATAGTGTTCATATTTCTGTCAATCAGCTGTGGTTTTTAATGCTTTTATTGAGAGTTTTTATCTTTTAAGTGTCTGCATGTATTTGGGTATGCATACTTGTGTATTTATGTTTATGTGGCTTATTTTTTGTGTGAAAAGTGTTTATAAATGAAATTATTATCGTTACTTATTTTAATTAAACTGTTATTTAGACAGTTGTTTCAGACAGGCATATGATAGCTGTTAGTTTACATTTGTAACTAAGATATATATTTTTTAACTTTTTAGACAAAGAAATTGCCTCTAGAACTTAATTTGACATGTGGTTAAAGGACAACTGTTGAAGTTGAGCCACTGGGCTAACACTGGGACATTTCCAGTGACATTGATTAAAATGCATTGTTCCTGGAAAAAAACAAACAAACATATAAACAAACCTAGGAAAATAATTATGTAAAATTATTCTTAATACTTTTACTCAGAATAGAACATCTTTCCATTGTGGTGTTATTTCTTTTAATTGCTCTTTTACTAAGCTAATGTTAGCAAACTTGACCTGATAATTGGTATTTGTACCTGGAGCTGCTGTCGAGGCAGTGTTAGTTCATATCACTCGAGCTAATCATCTAAATGGGTGTTCCTCCACTCTGCCAGTCTACGTGAACCTTGTTTTGGTGCTGCTTTAGCGTTGCATTTACATGGAACAAGGGGACACTTGGTGACTCTTACTGGCAACACTTATTGACATCTAAAAAAGCAGCAGCGGTGTTTTGAATGATATCATGACAAATGCAGTATGGTAAAGAAGACCTTTCTTTTCATGTGGGGGGGGGGGGGGGGGATTTCATGCAGTAGCTGGTGGTTTCAACCGTAAGAGGTCATTGACAGTAAAAATGACATGATGTAAAACTGACCAATCATGTAATTTTCCTCACTTTACATATTTGATGAAATCTGAGCAGGGGTTGTTTTAACTGGCTTGAGTCAGTCGCTGTGATTCGACATTAAGTTTCACTCTTTGATGCCCACGCTCCCATCATCAGCTCAGCTTATCTCTGTCTTTGAGTGCTCATTCTCCCGGTTGCTCGAGCCAAATGTCTTCATTGATGTGCTCTAAATAAAACACTTAGATGTCGCTCCGCACGTGACTCCCCAACGATTTATTTGCCATTCATGACATTTACTTTCAGAAAAGGATATAGGGCCAGGGAGTTTTTTGGCTGCCGAGGCTGCTCTGCCCATTTGTGTAATGATGTGGGATGAATTCCAGTTATTGGAAAGCTGTATAAAAATCTGAACGCTGCTCTCCCCCGTCTGTGAAATTATGACAAAAGTGGCAGCTCTGTTATAGCCTTTTTAGTTTGGAAATCTGTCACAGATGGCTGTCTTCTTGTGCGCAGCCAAGGAAGTAATGTGATTATGACAATTGTGTCTCTTTTGCCAACAGATTGAACATGCTGCAGGTTGTATGAGTGACAGATATGGGGTCAGCGAGATCAGATTTGCAGACTTTCACTGTGGTGGCAGTTATTTGCTACTTTTGTAAGTATCTCCTTCGTTTGATTGGAAAGCTATTTTGCAACCCACCATATACTTTAAGCTATTTGCACAACACATATTCATCATGATTTTATCTAACAGTAAACTAACTGAAACTAATCTCTCATTTTGCTTTGATAAACCTAACAGTGACCATTGAAGGTGTGAGGTCAGAGGCGCGTGGAAAGGTCGGAGGCTTGGTGGAGCTGGAGTGTGCTTTTCCACCATCAGACCCAGCGGCTGTGTCCTCTGTGTCCCTACATGTGGTGGAATGGGTTCGACAGGGACTTGACATTCCTGTCCTGATTAAATTTGGATCCTACGCACCTCGTGTCCATCCACAATATGAGGGTGAGCATCGATCATCTCTCTGAGTAACCTATCTAACTTGTAACGTTGCACACGTCCCTAGTGTACACTGTGCTATAATTGGCTGCCGTTGTCTGAAGCAGCATATTTCTTTACTGTACATCCCTGCTACCAATGTATGTGTTGTAGTTATGTTTAAACCAGGCTTTGTTTTATATGGCTAAGATCTCAGTAGCTTCTTCACTTCTGTGTGGAAAGTAAAGTTGAACAGTGTAGGAGCTACTTTACTTCTAAAAAATGCCAGAAAGATGGGTTTTTGCCCAAAAAAATTATTATCTTGAAAAAAATTATTAAAAGGAGATCAGTCCTTCACTCTAATCAATAATTCCACGAATATTCTAGTATATTTATTTTCTAAACTTAAACCTCTTCTCTTTACTTTACATTCTTGCTCCAGAGGCTTCAGGTTTCCACAACATACTTATGTAAATTGAATCGGCCAGGACTGGCTTCCAAGCTTGTTGTAATGTCACAAATCATGCTCTTAGGCCCGCCCCTTAAAATTCAACTTGTAGTAAGTAAAGATACACTTCACAGCAGATGAATGTGAAAATGGCTTTGTGGTTTCAATTCAATTCAATTCAATTCAATTCAATTCAATTCAATTCAATTCAATTCAATTCAATTCAATTCAATTCAATTCAATTCAATTCAATTCAATTCTATTCAATTCTATTCAATTGTCAATTCAATTCAATTGTCAATTCAATTTTACTTATATAGCGCCAAATCACAACACAGGTTATTTCATGGCACTTAACACATTAAAGTCCAAGACAACATCATCTAGAGTAACTAAGTGATTACAGAAAGAGTTTCTGAGGTGTTTAGGACCAAGGACAATAACTTTGTTTTTGGTCATCCAGGCCTTTATGTCTTTTAGACAGGCTTCAAGTTTTACTAACTGATTAGTTTCATCTAATTTTATAGAACGATATAGCTGAGTGTCATCTGCATAACAATGGAAGTTGATGCAGTGCTTCCTGATGACATCTCCTAATGGAAGCATGTACAAAGTAAAAAGTATTGGGCCTAACACTGAGCCTTATGGAACCCCATAACTAACTCTTGTTTGTCTGGAAGATTCATTGTTGATATGAACAAACTGGAATCTATCTGATAAGTAGGATTTGAACCAGTCTAATGCAGTTCCTTTAATCCTCATAACGTCTTCTAATCTCTGTAATAAGATCGTATGATCAATCGTATCAAAAGCAGCACTGAGGTCTAGAAGAACAAGTACAGAGACGAGTTCATTATCTGAGGCTATTAAAAGGTTGTTAGTAACTTACACCAGAGCTGTTTCTGTGCTATGATAAACTCTAAAGCCTGACTGAAAATCTTCAAACAGATCATTCCTTTGTAAATGATCACAAAGTTGATTTGCAACAACTTTTTCAAGGATTTTAGAAATAAACGTCAGGTTGGAAATTGGTCTGTAGTTTCCTAAAACAGCTGGTTCAAGTCAGCTTTTTAAGTAAAGGTTTAATTACAGCCACTTTAAAAGCCTGCGGTACATAGCCGGTTACAATAGATAGGTTGATCTGATCTAATATGGAAGTACTAATTAAAGGGAAGACTTCCTTAAAAAGTTGAGTTGGGATGAGATCTAACAGACAGCTAGAGGATCCAGATGAAGAAATAATTCTAGTAAACTCAGAGGGCTCAACAGGAGAGAAACGTTCCAAGTTTACATCTGGTCCTACAGTTGCTTTCAGGGCTGCTGTGCTTAACATCACATCAGTGATGGTGGCAGGAAGGGTCGGCCCGATTCTCTCCCTAATAGTAAGAATTTTATTAGTAAAGAAGTTGATGAAGTCATTACTGCTGAGAGCTGAAGGAATAGAGGGCTCAACAGAACTGTGACTCTTTGTCAGCCTGCTACAGTGCTGAAAAGAAACCTGGGGTTGTTCTTGTTGTCCTCTATTAATGATGAACAATATAAAGTTCTGGCCTTACGAAGAGCTTTTTTATATAATATTAGACTATCCTTCCAGGCCAGGTGAAATTCTTCTAAATTAATGGAACGCCATTTCCTTTCCAGCTTTCTAGTCGCCTGTCTAGCAGAGCGTAGTTCTGAGTTGTACCATGGAGACAACTTCCTCTGATTCATTACTCTCTTCTTCAGAGGGGCGACATCATCTAGAGTTGTAGCAGAGATACTGCAGTGTTTTCTACCAGATGATCCACTTGTGTGGGACTAAGATCAACGTAGATGCCTTTCGCTGCTTTAACACACGGCACCGAAGAGGATAAGCATGTAACTGCTTCCTTAAACTTGGCCACAGCATCATCTGTCAGACATCTACTGTAGTGGGATTTATTCCCACATGCTGTGTAGTCCATTATTATAACTTCAAATGTGAATAAGAAGTGGTCTGACAAAACAGGGTTTTGAGGAAATACAATTACATTTTCAGTTTCCTTGACAGAACCAGATCGAGGGTGTGATTACCACAGTGAGTGGGTTTATTTACATTCTGAGAAAAGTCTATAGAATCTAATAATGAGCTAAAAGTAGAACTGAGGCTGTCGTTGTCCACGTCAACATGAATGTTAAAGTCTCCCACTATCATCACTTTATCTGAACTCAGCACTAAATCTGATAAAAAGTCAGATAATTCAGTTAGAAACTCTGAATAAGGACCAGGTGGGAGATAAACAACAACAAATAGAATCGGTTTCTGTGCTTTCCAGTTTGGGTGAGAGACAAAGAGTCAGACTGTCAAATGATTTATCACTAAATTTCTGCCTTGGATTAATTGATAAACTTGAGTGGGAGATTGCCCACTCCTCCTCCTCAGCCTGAATCTCTAGGAATATGATAATTAATATGACTGGGAGGAGTTGCTTCATCAATACTAACATATTCTTCCTGTTGCAGCCAGGTCTCTGTGAGACAGAGTAAATCAATCTGATGATCAGTTATCAAGTCATTTACTAACAGAGATTTAGACCAGAGAGATCTGATATTTAATAGTCCGCTTTTAATTGTCAGATTTTTTTGATCCATTAATTTGGTAGGATCAATTTTTATTACCTTTTTTATTGATACATCTTTTCTTGAGTTTTTTTTTAAATATAGGTGGTCTGGGTACAGACACAACCTCTATAGGATGTTGAATGTTTTGGGTGAGTGACAGCTCTAAAGAAGCTGCAGAGGAGCGTGTAAGATTGCAACTCTGCATCCTAGCCTCAACCCTGGATGTCAGGTTTTAGGGCTATTAAGAGACATGGCTGCATGGCTAAGAGCATGGCTAAGAGCTGCACCATCCAAAGCAGGATGGATGCCATCTCTCCGGATCAGACCAGGTTTTCCCCAGAAAGTATTCCAATTGTCAGTGAAGCCCACATTGTTAGCGGGACACCACCTCGACAACCAGCGGTGAAGTGAAGACGTACGGTTAAACGTGTCATCACTGGTCTGGTTAGGGAGGTTTTAAAATCTGTACAAAGTGCAGAGGGAACAGTGACGCTCAAAGAACTGTAGGAACAAGAAGGCAAGCACATGTTTGAGTGTTAGGCGTCTTTAAGAATTTAGGATCCAGGTTGAAAACATGAGAATCAGAGCTGTTATGACAAGCTTTCGCCCTGGTTTCTTACACTGAGAGGATATAACAAGTATCTTGGTCTCAGAGTATATTCAATAACACACCTTGAGTGGGAGCTACTTTTAAAGGAGCTGAAACTCTCATATTGCATCATCATCTATTGTGCACTTTCTGCCCACAGCACAGAGAACAAAGATAGTCTGTGGGGTAAAAAGATCCTCAATGGACCAAGAACACCTTTGTGTTTCTGTTATCCTTTAAAGTCATAAACAATGGCACAAATGTGGACAAAAAGAAAGCATGTATGGGTGGCTCAGATCTTCCTTTTGTCAGAGCCTGAAGATAAATTCAACCTATGGACCTTTCCAGGCTATTTGAATTTCTGCTGCAGCACCATGTAGGGTTTGATTTAAGTGCAGTTTCTGGACAGAAACTGCCTGGGGAGGCATGGTGATACCATTTCAAAGAGGGAAATTAATTTTTACAGCTTGACACACAGGTGGTAGCACATCACACAGCTAACGAGCACAGAGTAGTTAACCTTGTCATTTATTTTTCAGCATTCAGAGTACAGATAGGAGGTAGATAGCAGCAATCAATATTTCATTTTATATTTACTGCAAAGGCAATTCTCTTCTTTAATACTCTTCAAAAGTCTTCTTACTCACTGTTACATCAGTCATTACAAACTCATGGACTGCAGCTAAACACTTTTCAAACCCACACAAATTGTTTTTATATTCTAGTTGAGTTTCCAAAAACTCCAGATCATTTTGAGAAAATGTTTATAAAATAATCATCCAAACATTTCAAATGTCTTGTTTTAATGGTGCTTTTTTAAAGTTCACCACCATTACAGCTGAATTACAGGACGTATACAGCAAAAAAGAGGATGTGGAACTAAATAATGTAAGTAGAAATGCACATCAATATCGATGTAATACATTTATTGATGGATTGTGATCTTGTTTAACTGTGGTTTTCAGAATAAATGTCGTGCTGTTAAAGTAAGACTGGTATGATGCACAATCCAAATAACCTCAACATTAGGAGGGGTGTTGGGGCTTGTTGAAGGGTTGGTCAAAAAAAAAAAATCAACTGATGTAACTGTGAAAATAATCTCAATATAATGAGCATTTTGAAACTGTTGTGAAGATCACATTAATTTCAACAGAAGATAGAGTTTGTCCAAGTTGTTATTTAAATGTCATACTCGATCTCAGGGCAGTTGAATATATATATATATATATATATATATATATATATATATATATATATATATATATATATATGAATATTTATTAGGTACAGGCCTTATACGAACATTGATACAAGCTACTGTTCGATAGAGGTAATTTACAATTTTTTTAAGGATAAGGCAGATGTTATAGTGTAATTTTTATACAGGCTACAAATCCCATGAAAAGATTAAAATAAACAACTTGTTTCCAAAAAATGGACATAGTCTTTAGAAAAACAGAAGCCAAAGCTTAAGTGCAATACTACGGAGGGCCTCTGGGGCTGGCTCTGTAAAATCTAATTTCAGAAAACACCGACTTCTGTTATGTTGCCATAGAAATGGGAGTTTTTGGGGCCAGAGGCTTTTTGGAGCCAACTCCTTGCAGCCTTTGGAGGTATTGCACTGTAAGGTTCCTCTGCTACACTCACATTTGTATACAGTCTATGGTCAGATCCACCCCTCGCTCCTCCCCAGCTTGTCCAAATATGGTCACTTCTGCCTCCAAAAAACAAGATGGCGATGAGCAAAATGCTAGACTGGAGGCTTTAAAACGGTATTTAACAAACCAATAGGCATTGTCGTATTGGGTTGTCAAATGGGTGTGGCTCAGTGGTATTGTGCAAATAGCTGTAATTTAGCTCACAGAGGAATGATACATTTTTGTTTTTTCCTGTATTGAAAATACTTGATAGTTGTATCATTTTCTTGTTAGTGAGGGACTTTTTAAAAATAAAATATATCCAGCCTTATCCTTCAACTCACTGTATTTTGTACAATTTAACAAAATCTTCAGATTCATTGGTTGTACTAACATCCAGTAATGAGCTGTAATCACTGCACTTAAGTGTTTGTTTGTCAAAGGAGCAGAACCTGCTTTCAGCTGAGTTAAGGCCTTTCTCATCTGAGCTGGATGCCACTCCCTCTCCCATCCCGACCAGGAAATACAATATAGACATTTACATAGCAATAAAGTCAGGGCGAACCTTGGCTGATGAATTATGGTGAGTGGGAGTGGGGCCAACTTTAATTCCAGCCCAGGCTCATAAAAGACAGTAGCCTTTTGTCGCTGACTCGCTGAAGACAATCCTTGAACATCCACTGATGTCACACCTCATTTCACTCAATTACATTGCTTCAAGAAGAAGCGGGCAACACACTGGTCGTAAAAACCTGAAAATTTGCCTGCCCTTTGGCCCATGAAGTACACCTTTTGTCCGTTCCACTCAACCGTAAGGCATCTTGCACAGGAAAGCAGCATCTTTAAAGGGACAGGTATGCTAATCACATGCCTCTCAGGTGGCAAACAGAAAGCTGCTGTTCTCTACAGATTCAAAAGGTTTGAAAAAGATGCTTTGTCCCCATCTCCTGCTGAGCTCAGGATTTCTCACAGGTACTGGCTGGTGTGGGAGTAACAGGTGCTGCATGGGAAACTAATGCTTTAGAGGTTGAACGACTGGTGTGTGTTTCACCCCCTCAGGCCGGGAATGTTCTCGGGTATCTCAACAGTTTGGCTCCAGGACCCAGAATCCAACTGCTGTTTAGGCTGTTGTGATTCAAATGCAACTTATCCAAGTGCTTCCCTCCGCTGAGGCTCGGGTTTTGTGCACTTCTCCCCTCCTTCTTCACCACCTTTTAATAGAGTCAACTTTTTTGACCGAATTTATCCTCCTCCATTCACTATTCTTTGTGTTTGGCTGTGTTTGTAGCTTCACAAAGTGGGAGATACAGTAGATTTACTTCAGATTGCTCCCTTGAGAGTGTTGAGAGCTAAAAGGGTTTAAATGTATTTGTTGTAATAGAGCAGTAAAGATCAAAGGATTAGCATCTGCACTGTGAACAGGACAGAAAGTCCCTCAGCACCCATACAGCTGCTGACTCTATAAAATGTAAATAAAGCTGTATAAATGAACTGTTCGCGAGTCCTTCCCGTGCAAATCCTATCGCAATCAGCCTATGTGCAGGAGCAACACATTTATCCCTGCTACAATGGCTAATATGCTTCCTTCCCCACACGGACAGACATGAGAGCCTGGGATTATTCATGTTCACTACAGCAGCAGCTAGGCCTCTACCCCTGGCAGCGAGCGAGCCCTTCAATTCAAATTTCAAACTGTGACACAGTCGGTCTTCACAGGGCCACAAGAAACGAGGGGTGAAACCTTATCTGCTTGTGTCTCAAACCGAAACCTGAATGCCTCCGTGCAGCCTGCCAAGCGCTAACGACATCTCTCGGAGATGACGTGGGCCTGCTGCCCGCGGATGTCATATTCTCAGGGATATAAACGTCTGTGTCGCAGAAAGTACTATCGAATTTAAATAATTTCTTACACAGGCCCCCTGTCAAACCAAAACAAAACACTTTCCAGATAATTCCGCAAAAGACCTTTTTTTATAATTTGAAATCTTCATTTCTAAAATGTTACATATCCATTTTGGAAGAAAGAAAATCAATATAGCTGCTGCATCCTGCACTGAATAAAAGTGAGAAAAATAAAGATGCTCTCACTGTGGCCTTTCAAAATGTTCCTTTTGTCAGCAGAGTGCCTGCTTGCATAAAGGACCTCACACCTGTAGTCATCCCATAAAAGTAATTTGCAGTTTTGAAATATTTCATCATAAAATAACAAAACAAAAAAAAAACGTGTAAAATGACAAAACCGATAAAGCAGCAATAATAATAATAAAAAAAGAGCTACAGTGTATTAGGTATACATTTTTAAAAGGACCAAAAATGAGTTTCAAAAGAACTTTTTCAAAGAAGATGTGATATTTGGAAAGCATCGTACTTCAAAATGCTTCTTCATCCACCTCAAATAACACAATGGTTTTTAATTAGTCACTCAGTTGAATAAAGACAGCTTCTCATTTGTCTTTTGAAGTCCAATTGTCTTAAAGATAATGACCGCCACATTTAATAATCTATTCAAGTCTCAGTCTACAGACTTAATTTTTTCACTTGTGGAGAGTTGTATTTCTTCACGGCGCTGAATGGTTTTGTGTTTCTCTGTCACCTAAAAGTGTATCAGAGGAGGAGGTCTTCAGGGGGCTTCAGTTTGGGACCGGTTTGCAAGAAAATGTATCGAGCAGTGTGTGTGTGTGTGTGTGTGTGTGTGTGTGTGTGTGTGTGTGTGTGTGTGTGTGTGTGTGTGTGTGTGTGTGTGTGTGCGCACGTGCAGTATGTTGGGTTGAACTGATAGGAGATGCTGTTTAGTCAAAAAGCTGCAAAGCTGCTTTTTGTGTAATTAAATACTGTCAGTGTGTGGAGCACAGAACATGACGAGGAGAAGGAGTGAGTGTTGTTGGTGGGGGTTGTTGTCCATATCAGTTTCAGTCCGTTATTGCTCGACAGCAGATTTTTTTTCACTTTAGATTATTTTGAAGCAAATTTCTAGCACCACATTTGTAAAGATGCCAAAAGACTAAATCGTGAATGCTCTTAACAGCAGTTATTTTTTCTGAGTAGTAGTATAGAATACAAATGCACAATATGGCCAAAGGTCTGCAGACACAGCTTTTACACCCAGATGTGACTGCAGCACATCACTTCTGAAAACCAAGGACAGTCGCCACTCTTCAGGATAAACCCTCCACAGCATTTTGTCACCTAGTTGCAGAGATTTGCTCCTGATCAGCCACAAGAGAGTGTGTGAGGTTGACACTGATGTTGGTTGACAACATGTGACCAGTAGCGTTGCAGTGGGGTGATGTCAGGGACTCCTGCACGCAGTGGTGGAATGTAACTGAGTTAATTAGTTAAAATTGGAGCGACTTTTACTTTAATTACATATTTTTACTACTTTATTCCTCCATTCCACATTTTAGAGAGACATATTTTACTTTGTACGCCACTGCATTCATCTGACAGCATTCATTACTCTTCAGATGAAGATTTGACACAATGGATAATAGAACAAGCTTTTAAAATACCTCATAATGTTGGAGAAATTAGTGGTTTCCAACCTGTTTGTCTGTTAAAAACAATATGTTGTGGGGTTCACAGTTCAGATGTGAGTTGTTAACAGCTCCACAAAACAGTGACTTTTCCCTCCAAACTTCTCACATGGTCTAATTTCAATAAATGTTCAAACTATATCAGCAAAAATCTAAACTTTGAGAAATAGTCAAAAAACTGAAAAAACAAAACATGGATCAGAACTTTATTTTTTCTTCTTTCATTTCCTAATAATCAGCTGACGACCCTTCACTTTTCTACGCTGTCCTGAATATAAAACTGTAATTAAAGTAGTTGAAACTGGCTGCACCTGCAGCAGCTACAACAGTAACATGCTGCAGTATTAATATTGTAATGATGTCATATATGAGACTATATCAGTCAGAGGAACCAAAGCAGTAATTTAACTTGAATACTTTAACTACGTTTTGTAGTTACTTGTGTGCTTTTACTTAAGTAGGATTTTTCATACAGGATTTTAACTTGTAATGGAGTATTTTTACAATCCTGTATTAGTACTTTACCTCAAGTAAAGGATCCGAATACGTTTTCCACAGCTGCTTGCAGGTCAGTCAAGTTGCTTATACTGCATAATTAATTGAAAATGTATTAAAGGTTTTAATGCTCACCAAATCTGATTTATTCCACTTGCTTACTACTCAATGTTAAAACGTTGTCCTTCATTTTCTTTGCTGACCAGCAGTGAGTTTGACTGAAAAACACAAATGGAAATGTTGTTGTTTCATTTACATCAACAATGCAAAGCTAATCTCACATCATTTTACTACACCCATGATTTATTGGCAGACTGACAACTCACTTAAGCCTTTTTTTTTTTCCCCGCATGAGTGCACACTTGTTTTTACACTGTCAGACATGCACAGCACAAACACACTGGCAAAGATTACAATGTTGAGACAAAGACACATTTCCTCCGTCTGTGTCTTCTGTTGTTCGACTGGCTTTGCACTTGATTTAACTTCCATTCAAATCTCTTGCAATCATGCATTTTTCAGTTGTGGTGATCAGCCCCGATCTTATTTTCCCTGCAGCCCCCTCCTCTTTGCTTTAACCTGATGCCTCCACATCCCTTCTATCAGCACAACCTTTCCTCTAAGGTGCTGTAGTGACCTATATCACACTGAGCCGGTGAACATGAGAGAGAGGAAAAAAACTGCCAGGGGTCAAAGGGTTGGATTTTGAAATGTACTAATCCCCGGAGTGTATGCTGATGTGTATTTTGCTCGACTTTAACCCCCCCCTCTCCTTTCCCCGTGTGGATTTAGTCCCCTTCGGCGGCATTGAAAAGTAAATAGGGTGTGTTATCGCTGCCAGCATACCTTACTCCAACTTCCTGTTTCTGTTTGACTGTCAGGCCCATCCCTCCCTGCCACAGCCACCAGAAATCAGGGGCTCTGTTAATAATTACCATCACAACACAGGCTTCCCAGTCATACCGCGCTGCCACACTGCAGTGCTGTTTACATGTTCTCATTTCGGAGACGGTGCAGAGACAAGTCTGTGTGTCCTTAAATAAAGCTTTCATTGACAGCTTCTCTTTCGCCTCTCTGTCCCACGCTGTCGGGTCACTGGGCAATTGTGTGTCTGCTAAAGTGTGAAAACAAGATGGACACAGAAAGATGCAGACTGCAGGCTGGAAAAGAGAAAGGGCTGATGTTGTGAGCCACACTGGCTCAAGGGAGCCGTCACCTGGCAACCAGGAGATCAGATTTCTAAGTTTGTGTGTATGCTGTGCTTTTTGTGTGGATGTGTTACTGTATGGTTTTTTTCAGGCAGCATTTGAGGACACAGTTCGTTTTCTGCTCAACAAAGCATGACGCTCCGATAGTTACACACAGCTCAGGACAACGAGATGACAAGTGAAGTCAGCATCACTTGCATTTGGCCTCTCCCGTGTTCCTCGTGCCTGCCCTCTCACCTTTTCACTGGCACTGTGTTTCTGCAGGGAGGGTGTCTCTAGTACGAATCACCGCCCTGAGGCTGGAGGGCCTGCTGCTGGATGACCAAGGCTTGTACGAGTGTCGAATCCTCTTACTGGATAAACCCACAGATGAGCCGGGAAATGGCACCTGGACTCTACTCTCTGTAACCGGTGAGGTGAATGGAGTGTTGTGTGTTTGTGTGTGTCTTTGTGGCTGTTTTCCAATTGGATTAGAGTTAGCTCAATAAGACAAATCAGTGATCCAACTGCAAACAAGAGGACAGGACATAAACCTATTTGAGCAACAAATATCGTTTGATCCAGAGGATTGACCTCACCCAGAAGATTTCTAACCTGACTTCTTTTGTTGTGATTGACGCAATCACAGCAAAAGAAGTCGTAGACGTAGACTATTGGAGCAACCCTTTAACCAAATACCATTGACCACCATATGCTGTAAGTTGTGTACTGCAACTCTACAACCGCTGCCATTGTTGGAACTACACTTAGAAAAAAAAAAAGGCTTGACTTCATTGACATCACGCTTAGCTACCCCTGCTGGTCACTGATTGGTCTGCCCTTCAGAGAGGCTGGGCAAACCTTAATGTGAGCAGTGTTTCCACACTAAAATCACAGCAAAGACGGAAGCATTTGAGCAAGCCAGGCAACAAGTAGCTGCTTCTGTATAGAACAAAATATTTTCCCTTCAGCTTGGCTAACTGCCTGTGGTATTTGAATATCTCATAAATTATTCTTAGTGTTTGCACCAGGCCGCAGGTTTGCACCAATCAAATACAGCACCATAATTGGTAAGAAACCATAAACCCATCTCGAGAGAGTACTGATCTAGGGGGCGCTGTCACGGCAGAAAAACAAGTAAAACCTCATGCATATTCAATTTGTGATTTTATTTTTTATTTTTTTCGTCATTTGATTTATTTGCAAAACATGGATTTCAATTTCAGTTCGACCCTTAGCTGCACTTAAAATCCACTTATCCTGAAATCATAATTTTTTCTTAGGTAATGGTATTTATATATATATAAAAAAAAACAGACAGAAGAAAATATTTTGAATGCTCCAGCTTTCATTGTGTTGATCCTCTGTTTTAGTTTGTTACTTCTTAACATGAGCCACAGTTCACATTTTAATCATTTATAGGTTAGAAATTCAAATGAATGTGTCTGTTTTTCTGCCTCATTAGGCAGTTCACACTATTCGGATGTGAACTTTTAACTCTTCCACACATCCGGTGTTTAATTTCATTTACCCTTAAAAGCCGTGCTTAAACGTCACAACTTTTGACAGGTTCAATATATATAAAACACTTATTTAAACTTTTGAAAATGTTGTTAAGAGCAGTTTCAAAAAGTGTCTGAACTCTCTGTACAGATCAGGTAATTTAGATAACTTTTGACTTTCTTCACGCAGGTTTTGAAAAGAATAATCGCTGACTAGAGTTATCGTCATATTTATTGATAGCTTTAAATAATAAATCTAAATATGAAATATGCATCATTATATTTTTGTGCTTTGAAGTTTCTCTGTATTTTGAAAACCCTTTGCTGTGATTCCATGCACAAACGCACCGAACAGTGCGTATGAGCGCGCCACAGATCAAAGAGAGGCGAGACAGTTTCAACGAGCTGGTGTGTGTGAGCGTCAGCTTAGATGTGGGAATGATAATAGAGTATGACTGTGTACTTTAGGCCTGACATGCCCTGCAGGTATGCTCTTCACCTAGCTATTGCACTCTTCCTCAGCACATGGGACTGTCAGTGTCCTTCACCGGCTGGACATGCAAAGATAAAAGAGCTCTGTGGTGAATATAACATACAAAACATCATTAACGTACAAAAGCTTTTGTCGAGGAGGTGAGTAAGAAAAACAGATTTATGGTTATTTATTATATAAAAAAAAGAAGTACAATGGGGATATACAGTAAGTCCCGAGAAGTTGCAAGTGGCTTGTTTATGTTTTGAGTGTTTGCAGACATCAAAAGAAAAAAAAACATCTCTGGATGTCCTTTGATGAGATCTGAGACTTAAAGTTGCAGCAAAACATTCACGTTAGCAGATCTGAAAGGCAGCGTTTGTAACTGACATTTTTGCTTCGGTTTGTAAAATAATAATGCGTCTTGATGTCAGTAAACTGCACACAGGCTGCCGCTGTTTAACAAACAAGGCCGAGCTGCTGTCATGCTGCATGCAACTTGATTAAAGAAAACGGGGACGAGAGAGACAAAAGATTAATCGTCTGCTAGTCCAGCCTTTCTGTTTGTAGTTCCGTCCGTATCGCTGTTGCTTGGAAGAAGACAGTGTCTGCCGAGCTTTATAGTTCTCTTTGAGAATGAGAAATAAGAGAGCGTCCGTATCAGACATCTGGAGTTTATTTTTTGCCGAAATGGAGTCAATCTGTTCAGGTGATTTGTGTGCATCTTCATAAGGTACTTTCCTCAAATGGAGATGTGCACATGTGTAGTTAAATTAGCATCGCAGGCCTCCGTTTGACACCAAATACAATGCAAGTTTCTTTGCTAGTTTAATAGTGAAGTTGTCATTTTCCTACTCAGTGCCCATGTTGTTTGAATAGCAAATGTCCTTGCAATCATCTGAACACACATGGGTGTGTTGGTGTTCAAATGAGGTGTGGTCAGGTACATTGCTGGTGCGTTGCTATCTTAAAGCAGCAGAAAGCCATGGCGCCTTTGATCAACAAAAACCTGGCCTTAAAATACCAGTGCAGTATTTTACCGTTTTATTATTTTCTGGAGTAATACATGGTAATACTCACCTACCTGGCAGGTGCACTACGAGCAAATACTCTGTTAGTTACACACACAGGGATATGCAGAAGTGTACAGACATGGAAGAGATTGAAAATAAAAAAGATTACAGTGTCAAAGATTAATATTGCGAACATCAATCTGCTCAATTCTCAATTCCGGGATGATTTCTTTTCGTTCCTACTACTTGGCAAATCTGTCATTGTAATAGCAATAGATTGAAGGGTTTAATAATGTCACATCCAAAATGCACCTATAATTGATTCAGAGACTGAGTGCAACCTATTTGAACCGTGCATCTGGCTTACCTTGCGCTCAGATTATTTCCCGTTAAATTTGTAGAAGTGGATTTGGACACAGTTTAAAATGTTCTTGCCCCGTGTGCTGTACATTGTGCACTTAGATTGTTAATATGAAGTCCTTCATGTTCTTTCTATCCCTAGCTCCACCCACCTTCACTGAAACCCCGCCTCCTGTGCTGGAGGCTCTGGATGGAGGTCACCTTTCTCTTGCCTGTGTTGCCATCGGCAACCCTACTCCGACCATCACCTGGCTAAAAGATGGCATAGTCTTTCAAAGGAAAACTGATCAGGTATGCGTAAACTAATTGTGTAATGCATTTATGTACAATCTGTGTCTGTAGAAAACGTTACTTGTATATTTTTGCTTTCTGCATGACATTATTAAGTTGTTATTCCTGATGCACCAGTGCATTTTACTGTTTACTGCCACTGGCCTCGTGTCCAATCATTAGTCCAGTGATCCCAAACAGGGGTAATGCTTCAAAAGGTCATAAGAGATGTTTACCTGGCTTTCAAAAGAACAGAAAAACTAAGTTCTTTGGTATTCTTTCATTGTTTGTTTTAATTGTTTTGTGAAGTATTGAAATATTTGCTTTTAAAGTGAAAAACTGAAAAGTTATTTTTTTCCATTAATCAACTGTTTTACTGTGACTGATGGCATCGTAACTGAACACATACTTTTCTGCCATCACTACAACACTGATTTCCGTGCTCATTCTGTGGTTTGAAGTGGGCGGGGCTCTACTAGAAAGAGGTGATGTCATGTACTTCCATGCACCGATGAGGATTTAGCCACATTTGGATCAGACTCTGCGTTCCAATATCCTTACGACCATACTATTTAGTATTCCAGAAAAAGATTTAACAGGAAGAAGGACAAGAGGCATTAAAAGGAAGCGTACTCATTCCAAATCGCATCCTGTAGGAACGGCTCGTGATGGATATGACCAAGAGGGTCAACGTTCAGGGCGTATTGTTATGATGAAGTAGTACGTCCCAATTGTATACATACTACATCCAACAATACGTACCTTTTAAGGGTAGCTGCAGTACGTACTAAGGGCCTGATTTACTAAAGGTTTGCGTGTGTAAACTCCACACCACCCGGAAACAAATATCCCAGCAGATTTACTAACGATGTGCAGTGGGGATTATGTCTTTCAAATGTGCAATTTAACACGTCCATTTTGCGTGTTTGCCCTCAGGCATATGTAATATTGGGCGTTTCTGCTTGAAGTTGCAAAATACTGGGAGGGAACATGCGAATAGAACAATTTAGCACCCGCAACGACATTAACTAAACCTGAAAGTAGAAATAGGAGAAGTGATTGTTGTGCATTTTAGTACGACTGAAAGGAACGTATTAGTCTGATGCGCAAATCTGGAGAGATGGTTGCTCTTATTGTGGTGAGAAGGAGATGCAGGAAAACTAAAGAATACGTTGAGAACGTGGTTTTACACATGTGGAAACATTTTTGAAGTGACAGAGGAGAAAATGATTCAGACATATAGTTTGTCCAGCGATGACATTTCTGAGTTATTGAATTAACTGAATGATGATTGACAGCCAATAATAAGGAGGAGCCTCGAAATATCAGCAATGTCAAAACTTCTTACGACTCAGCATTTTCCTGCCTCTGGGTCTTTCCAGCGTACCGCTGCTTGGATATCCCGCCCAGTCCCGTTATTCAGGTGTGCTGTCACAGGTACTGAATGCGATGTCCCGCAGAATTCACAGGTAGCTTCGTAAGGTTCACGAGCACTCATGAGGCACTGATTGAAACTGATTCACCTGCTCATCACAGAAAGATCTGGACCTGCTGATCGGTGTTTGTTCCACCGTCCCTCCTCTTTTATTTGCCGACGTTTTATTATTAAGTCTTTTTTTTGCCTTTTTGTTTTTCCCACAGTATTGACTTTCTTGCTAATAATCTCCTATATAGCGTTTTGTTTTTGTTATATTTCTTAATTTCAATGGGATCATATTTCCTTTTGCGGTCGCTCTGCTTTCCATGGCTGGAATCACTTTAATACACGTGAACCCCTCATTTAAATACAGTGATTTACACCTGATTTAAAAAAAAAAATGTCCTAACTTTTGGAAGGAACACATAATTTAGTACCCTTTATTTAAGATCTTAGTAAATCAGGCTTGGAAAATTAGTTTTGGAAATGAGTTAAAATTTTGGTTTTTGGCCACAATCACAAAAGCTGTGTTTGAAAAAGAAAAATATTTCCAACTGTTAAGCATTGGCTGGAAATGTTCACTTGGGGTTGTGTGGTAGTCAATAGCACGAAAGGACTCCACTAAATGTCAACAGGTTCTGGATGTAGATGGCTGGCAGCAGGGTGCCCAAAGTTTTGCACATGCAACGCTTACTTCTGTCTGTCTTCCTTTATGTGTGTCTTTCATATGTATGCATCCGTAGATACTGTTTGCATCCATCCACCTTTATCTGTCATGTCATATTTACCAGGATGGAGTCTTATCTCTGCGAGCAGTGAGCATGCAGTCAGCAGGACAGTACACCTGCCACGCCTCCAATTCGGAGGGAAACGTGACTTGCGTGACAAAAGTGAAGATCAAAGGTCAGTTGTTGCCCAACAGTCTGTCTGTCTGTCTTTCTGTCTGTCTGCCTGCCAGTTCCTTCAGTCTCTGTGATGTCTGTGTGCCTGACTGGCTTGAAGCCACCATCATTTACATTTCTGTTTCTCCCTCTTGCATCATGCGACGAAGCGGCAACAAGGAACGCAAACTGAATTTGACTCTTATTTTGTCGCTGTGTCAATATTATCAGTGTCATGATATGAGACAAGACATCATCTGGGGTTTCGCAGCGTTGCCTTATCGTGATGAAGCTGTGTGTTTTTCTCAGTTTCAATGCTGCAACAGAGACGTGGCAGTTTACTGAGCTTGTTAGGCTGCAGCAGCACACTGAAATGAGTAATGCCTCTGTTTGGCCATCAATATTAACATGGTTTTTTTTCTAAAATTATTCCTCCTTGAATAGAAAATATAAATGTTTCCTGAGGTATGTGGTCAAAGTGTCACAGTGTATAATGTTTTCCATTTTTCCAGCTGCTCCTACAGCCTTGATAGATTCCCACAAGTTTCCAGGTTGCAGATTTACAGTCCAGTTTAAGGCCAACTACATGTAGAATATGCAAATAGGCAACTCTGTATCATTGGATTACACCGACACACTGCTGCATAAGACACTGTGGAATTTATTTCTGACTTCTTCCCATACTCCTACTCCAACTCCTACTGCTGATTTTCCTCTGGAGAACCAGGACTCATTTGCAGCGCCTGCGCGCAGGGAAACATTTTGATTTTGGCATAAGGTCTTTTTGAGATTTCACTTAATTTTGAGATCTCAACAGTCTCACTGGTCACATTTTTTTTGAATAATAATCACCATGAGCACACACCGCCCTAATACTGTTAAGTCTAAGTCACATTATCTAAGCTTTGGCTGCATTTTTCTGCAGCGTTGCCACGTGGATGGATTGCAGTCGACTAATAGCTGATCTGGATGAAGTCAGCCTAAAAGCCCTAAACTCTGAACTCGTGGATATATCCATCATGCATTTAAGATGATAAACCTGATCGGTAATGACTGCTGTGGAGATTATGGGGTTGTTTATACATAAAACATGTGGCGTGTCAGCGTTAGCTCTCTGCAAATAGCACGTGTCTGCACGGGGTTGGCACGGCAGAGGGAACAGATGAATGTGACATCGTAGTGGCGTTCTGCAGCCGCTGTTTGTAAGTAGTTTCAAGGCAATTATATTATATAGTTTTGTAGTAGTCATGGGACTATTGTGTTTCTAATTTTAGTGAGTTCCCATTGCCATGACACCTTCAGAACCGATAAGTGAACGTTTATCTCGTTTACATCGCAGAGAAAAACGAAGTGTTCTGTACCTGAACAGACATCAGACAGGGACAGACGACCGCTCATACAGAACGGAACGCATGGATTTGGTCCAAAGACGAATAGGAGGGGCAGACAGATTATTATTATTTTTTTTTGATTAAATATATTTATATATAGCTTAAAGCTGTAGCCAGATGGACAAGTGTTTTTATAGCCAATGATGTGTTCAGGGGGATTTCTTTTCTTTCTAAATGGATCCTAATCTCCATGAATTTGTTGTATTTCCTGTTTTACATAATATTTGTTTTACTATACTTTGATTTTCGCTGTAGGCTAAATTCCTATTTCTATATTCCCTTCAGTTGTTTTTTCTTGTTTGTGTTCATTCAAATCCAACATCCTAAAACCTAATCCACCGCAGCTCTATGTGGCACAGCGTATTTTAATTTCATACCTTTTACCTCTTTATCTCTTGTTATTACCCTCACCAGGATACACTGCAGGAATATTTCTTTCTGATATACATTGCAGGGATATTTTGCATCTCAGAATATCTCCATCTTGTTCTTATACCGTGATGTTAAGTTGGTTTAGTTTATTTCTTAGCTGCTGTCATAGAATGTGAGACAATTTCATATTGAGGCAACACCATTATCCCTCAAAAGAGCAAAGCTCTGGTCGAGCTTTATGTCTTTATGTAGTATGTTATTGATGTGCTACATACCATAGCGTTCCAATCTGCTGCAGCTCTATAGCATGAAAACAAATCTGCATCCTCTTTATTGCATCTTGGGAAGTTGGAAGATACTAAAGGGTAGAGCTGATTTTATTGAAAGGGGAGTATTGTATATAAGAAATGACATTAAGCTGAATTATGTCTTGTATTTGTAAGAATGTATTCTCAGCCTTTCAGTATCTTTTTTCATTTGTCAATTATAGCTCTTAACCAAGATCTTCTTCCGATTTGGTCTGTCCGGTGGAATTGTCATATAATTGTGAGCCGCTTTAAAATTAAAGGCCAAAAAGATACATACTGTAAATCGGGGGACACATCACAAAGGTGAAAATAAGAAACATGTTGTAACTGCTACTTCTGTGTGACATTAGTTTGTTCAGCTGACTGTAGAGGGAATTTGACCTAAATATTAAATTACCAAATGTAAGTCTTAAAAGAGAAGACATACAGTAACTCTTTTCACGTAATCTGCCACACTGACAGTTTCTTAGACATCTGCCATCCTTCATTTGAATTATGACAAAGGAACTTTTCATTCTGGTGGCAGTGATGCATTTGTTGATAAAGTATTTTACTCTTAACACACAAGTTCAGTGTTTTCAGTGAGTGACCACCCTTTGTTGTGCTGCTGTTCAGAAAAACCTAAACTTGTACTCATGTACTAGTCATGATTGAATGCTAATGGAAAGTCTTTTGAGCTATTTTCTGACTTTTTATGTCATATTATCAACAGATGAATCAGTAATGATAAAATCATTTTTGTGAATTAATTACATGCATTTTGTAACCTGCCTCTCTCTAGGTCCACCTGTCATTCTTGTTCCTCCCAAAAGCACTGCTCTTAACATGTCCCAGAATGCACTTCTCCAGTGTCAGGCGGTGGCTGACCCCCCCAACATGACCTACGTGTGGCAGAAAGACGGAGACAACGTCCATCACATCGAGTGAGTGCAGTCATCACTCTTTGTTCATAAAATACATAAAATTAAAGACAACCAGTAAGAACAGATCAACTATTTGATAGAAAATTCAGAAAAGTTTTTGACATCTTGTTCGACAATAACAAAACAAATTCTTCTGGAGATGTATAGAAACTGAAATCTGCTTCTGTGTCAGTGAAAACTTAAACTCACCTCCTCAGAGGTCTTTGTTCTGGGCGATGGAGCTATAGTACATGAAAAGCCAGTCCCAGTGGACCAAACAAATTGAAACAACATTCCTTAAAAGCCTGTCTGACATGTACACATGCGTGGGTACACCGACTGATTTGATGACATGTGTCGAATTTTCTTCTAAAGCCAACGCCTCAAGTCTAAAGCCAAAGTAAGTTGAGGGAGTTAAAAACAGGTGCTCTACCTGCTCTGCTTCAGGCCTTTAGGGACTTTATGGTGACCAATGGCCAGATTTGAGCTATTTTTGGAGTTAAATGGAGGACACCATGAGAACACAAATTGTACTCTTGAAATTTACAGTAATTTGGGTCAAAATCCATCAATTTTATATGTTTTATTACTCAATTATTTACCACACACTCAAAACCCCCTGCCCTGCTTGTATGAACAAGAGGGCTAGGGTCACTTCTTTTTATGAAAATCAGATGTTGCAGCACTCTTTGCATGATGGAAGTCCCTCCATGCATATTTTGTTTCCTGTAAATTGGCTAATTTAGCTTGGAAGAAAAAACATTTAACACTTAGCTTGCAAAATCTTGAATACACTATAACGATGCCAAAGAGGACTCTCTGGAGAAATACTAAACCCCTCCATAAGATTCTGGTACTCTTAAAGACAGAGTGGAGTGTTTGTCCCCTGGGAGGGACGATGGCGATCCCTGCTTTGATAGGCACTAAAGGCAAAGGGTGCTCATAAAAAAGTGCAATGTGCTTTGCCTCTGATGTCGCGATCAGGACTCCATGTTGGTCATCAGTCGCGGATCTCCTTATTCTTCGTGTTGCTGAAGATAGTTCTTAATGCGTCAGAGCTCGTTATCGTGATGCAGAATGAACAGAACTGTATTAATGGACATGCTATTATTTTTATATTTTCACTTCGAGTTAACATTGCCTGCACATACCATTCTTACAGGCCAACGCTGATCTAAAAGCCACGTTAAAAAGCTCAAAAGTGAAAGGTTTCTTTGGTAGATCAGAACAAAAAGAGCTTTGCAGTAATCATGTCTCCCACTGATGAAATAATGCTTTATTCATGCGGTGTCTGCCCAGGAGAGAGCGAACCGTACATTGGAAATATACAACAGATGATAAAAGGTAGATTTTTTAATTTATTTTTTGTTACCTCAGATGTAAAATTAAAATTAGCATAAAAAAAAACACGAAAGTGCTTGCTTGGGGCTTGACATTTTGTGCCTGGGATTTTAAGAGGAAGCCTTCTCTTTCTGATTTTCACCTTGGTGTTCTCTCTCTGTGTCTGTTAATCAGCACAGAAGAGGGGAACATCCACACCAGTGTGCAAGTGTACAGTTATGACATGCTGTTATGAAATGTTAAACATAGCTATGTAAGGATTTCTGTTCCCAGTGGCAACATGTCTGAATGACACATTTACTGTTGAGTGCACCTACAAGTTAGAATGGGCGATGTGGAAAATATCCAGTGCCACATTAGACTTTATATCATTTTATATCCTCATGTTGATTCAATTCATAGTAACAATATACAATAGCTGATATATATTGTTGTTTGACAATCTATTGTTTATTAATTCAGCAAATGAGCAAATTAATACATAACAAGTCCGGTGAAGGCGCGCCACCACACTTCTTGAAAATAGATAAATGTCACTGCACAGGTCTCAGTGCTCTCACCAATCCTGTTTCCAGCAGCAGCACGCTACCTGCCCAAACAGCAGACAGCCTATTGCTGGTGAACTTAATGGAGCTTTTAGCAGCAAAAAAAAAAAAAATTCTCACGAGTTACAGTGTTATTGAATATTGGACATAAGTTCATCAGCTGGATTATAATGAAGGATAATGTTGCTTTGTGTCTTCTGGATTTGTAAATATTTCCCAACCACTTTATAAGGCCAGGAATTTGCCATCCTCCATGTCTGTTAGACTGTTTTTGACCTCTTGCTTCCCCAAGCGGCCTAAAACTAAAGTAAAGCACACTTAATGAGGTCAATATATTGTTCTCCAAACAGGTACATATAAGTCCTCGAAACCTAAAAGTTAAGGAGAAAATTCAGATGTTATAAAAGCTTCTGTTGTGTCACTTTAAAAGGAAAAATAAAATTGGCCTGAGACTGTAAAGCAATGAATGAGCTTTTCTGTAGGAGAGGTTTCACAAAAGCTGTGCTCAGTGCCAGGGAGAAGATCTGAGTGTGCGGGGAATGGTTCATGATTGCCAGCAAATCATCCACCAGACAATTGAACACTCTCTTAAAAAACGGTGGCTGGGAGAGGGTCAGTTGAGCAGGTGGGGGGCTTAATAGGCATTACTTCTCCTCTCGAGCACTTCTCTATCACATTATACTTAGGTTAATACTCAACCTAATTTTGATGAAGAAAAAAAAAATTCAGAGAGGCTTTTTGGAGCTGATACATAATGCTGTTAACAGCTGAGTAGAGCACACAAGGATTATTCTGATTATCTATTACTAATTTTGGAAAATGAGCTCTTTAGTAATTGCTTTGTTAAAAATAGTGAGGTGTTCTTTGATAATGCCAAAATAGACCTGCTGTTAGTTTTCCTCAATTTATACCCGGCAACGCTTGCATCCACACACAAAAAACACTAAACACAAAGTACAACTGAGGCTCATGTATTTGGTCATAAACTTCTGTATTAGACATAAGGGAAACATGGATGTAACTATTGAAAGAGAAGGCAGACTATCTACTGAATTCCCTGCAATCCATCCCGCAGTTAGTGAGATATTTTAGTCTGGACCAAAGTGGAGAACCTCCTGCTGACAAGACATCACCACATACAGAGTCATGCTGCTACAATTGCTAAAATAATGTGAGGAATCACATATTATTTCATAAACGTAATCAGTAACATTCACTTAGAGTCATGTTTGTGTCCACCTGATAAATGTAAGTCCAGCTTTTACTGATTTTTAGCTCTAGTTTGGTACCCATTTGGCTCTTTCAGATCCAGTTTTTTCACCATCTTGTCTTCTGTTTGTCATAAATGAGCTTGCTGAAAGAAGCTTTCTGAGACTGAATGAACCCCATTATTTTGGTCAAAAGCTGTAGAGCTACAGAGTTGTTAATAAATATTTGTAGGCATTGACCCATTGGTCATTGTATTCATTATTAATATAAAACATTAGTTATTAACATAAGTGGAGCTTGAATAAGCAAAGCATTCATTGACACAGTAGTGATAAGATATATCAAGGTTAATTCAATACATACATCCTCTGACCTGGGTGCTAATTGGACCGAGGGTTGTCCCACAAACACATTTCTTTAAAGTGGATATATATATATTTTTGTGAGCGGCCCTCAGGTTTTCTATCTGTTTTCTCTGTAAATGTAAGACTGTATGAAATGAGTGGGCTCTCCTCTTCCCACTCTAACTGAAATGAAATGAAATATCCTTAACCTCCATCTGTACAGAATACTGAATAACTCACAGAAAGAAAAAAAAAAAAAAAAAAAAAAAAAACCCTCCTACACTGTTGATGTTCTGAGAGCCTGTTTGACTCGACTGGAATGTTTGAGCCGAATTACCTCTCTCTTATTCTGAAGTCGCCTCCTTGTCCTTTACATATTAAATAATTCCTATGTGTCATTTCTCAAGGTCTCTAAAGTCACGAGTGAAGATAATGGTCGATGGAACTCTACTCATCTCCAGACTCATCCCCGAGGATTCTGGGAACTACACTTGTGTGCCAACCAATGGCCTGCTGACTCCACCGTCCGCCTCTGCCAACCTCACAGTGATGCGTAGGTTTCTGTTTGTGGTCTCTGGTTGTAAGACATCAAATATGTATTTCTAATTTTCCAGCACTTTATGGTTAAACTGTGAGTATAGGAAGATGTTTTTTGTGTATGAACATATCATTTGTTAAGTGCTGTGTTGTTGAAATTCACAGCTGAAATATCAAATGATCATTGATATAGATGGATAATTAGTTATCAATATGACTGCTGTATTTCAAAACTTAAGGTAACTAGGTTAGATTAAGATAGCTTAAACTCTCCCACATCCAAAATACTAAACAACACTCAGTAATTTAATACCAGGTTGATCTCCGTTTCACTCATAGACTGTATATTAAAATGGGCGTAATCTGAAAAGTGAAGCCAATACAGAAGTGCCTTAAAGTGCAGAACCACTGAGGGCCACAAAGGGCTGCCTCCAAAAAAATCTCTGGCTCCAACGTTTCTCATTAAATACAATGAACATTTTGACATGCACTAAATTCACTCCTTGTGATCGGTGTTCTGATGGTTCTTGTGAAAAAAAAATCTGTACGCAATTAAATATTAGACTTCAGAGAGCTATGTCTGGGGCGTGTCTGTTTGATTATCATGCCTGAGGTGCAGACAGGTTTATGTTATAAGTTTGTGGGCGTGACGTCCTTATGGTCTCAGTCAGATCAACCCCTTGCTCCTCCCCAGTTTGTCCAAATATGGTCACTTCTCGCTCCAAAAATCCAAGATGGTGACAACCAAAATGTCAGACTTAAGGCTTTAAAATAGCAGTTCACAAACCAAGTGCTGACGTCACGGTGGGTTGGTACACAAACATATAACGGTTTAAAAGATATTCTGGCTCCCCCTGAGGTCTGAGATTGAGACACCATTAAACTCACTGGGGAATTGACTTCATTGGCGGACACGGACGGGATCCGGTCACGTGTGGACATAGCAGATGGTACACAGGGAAAATTAGAAACTACAGCGATCAGACACTTGTATGTAATTTAAGCCTAAATGAGCCCCAAGATAATTCAGATTGGGGTTCCTGTCACTAATTCACATCCCAGTATAAACAGAACAGACAACAACATACCATCATCTGGTAACATAACTTAAATAGTAGTAGGATGTGTTTTTGGCCTCTATTCCAATGCAAGTCCTTCATTATTGGGTGTCTGCCAATAACAATTACGATTTACTACTTATCTGATTTGCAAAAGGCAGTGTTTTGCACACTGCCCTTCGCTAATGAGAAAAAGTGAATTAGAGTTAAGAGTTTAGCAAATTCATGTATTTTGCCAACCTCAGGGTCACAACTTGGAGTCCTAACTAATTCTTCACATCCCATGCACTCTAATTCTCACATTTGTATGCAATGAAATTGCTGTCAGGGAGAGAAGCGCTGCAACACCATCAGACTGAGGTGGACAACACACAATAATGAACAGAAAGGCCCAGCATTTCGATCAGCTTTATTTCAATCAATACGGATCCATTAGAATATGCCCTGATCAGCTTTGTTATCAATCCTTAGGATCTGGCAGGTACAACTCTGATAAATGGATATAGTTAAGTCACAAAACACCTTAAAAATACAGGGAGGGAAATGAAAACAAAGGATAATTCAATAGGCTGCTAATATGAATCAACATATCTCTACCTCCCTCCGGTGGAGGTATACAATGGAAATATTTGAGATGCTGGGTAAACAATGTGTTCTGATATTTTATATATTTATATTAAAAATGGAAGGAAGTGCGCAGAAATTTTAGATGAGACATAAAAAAAAAAATGTGCACTGGATTGAGCAGTAGTCATGGTAACAAACTACACTGTAAATTACCACACTTTCTACAAGTGATGTGTAAAATTAAAACTATTAAAAGGTAGTTTTCTCATTTCTTCTGTTATTTATTGATGAGCCTTTTTTAAGATTTTGAAAATATTGGTTTCTTTTTATGTACAGCAGACATCACAGTGCATTTTCAGTGTATTTGTTGAGCCTATCCTTGTTATTTTCCTGAAATGAAATACTTGTATATTTTTTAGTTGAAAATGAAAGTTCCTATTGTGTGTTTTTAATTTTGATGGTGGGCCTGTTTTTTTCTTAGAAATACAACCTAACCAACATTGGATTTTTGGGGCCAATAACAAGTAAAAACAATCGATAAATACTCCAAAATGTGGTTATCAAACACTTGTGGCAAAGATGTGTATTGGAGGCAGGATATATTTTACAGTTTAATGATACACTTTATTGTCCAATATGGCATCAGTGCACTGGAACTCTGAACTGGAAGGTAATCATTTTAAATAGATGTACATTTTTAAAAGTCAAAGAAAAATTTCAAAATGATCTCGAAAATATTTTTCTGCATCATGTTCTGTAAAGAAAAGGTTTCACATCAGCGCATGTCAGACAACATATAGATATATCTGTGATAGGCCAATATCAGCCAGTAAAATTAGCCAACTACTACATCAGTCGGGCTCGACTAATAAATGTTCCTTGATTAAATGAGAATTCATTTCCTATTAGCATTTTGGTCTTGCTTGATAAATATTTGATCAGCTGTAAATACTCGTAGCTGTTGTTGAAACATAAATACATTACAACAACGGTCTGTTCTCAAAATGAATCAGAAGTTGGATTTTTATTCGCATGTGTGCTTTTACGCTGTAAACAGTAAGCTGTATCTACGTGATGGATGACATCACAAAGTAAAGCACTTTTATTTCTAAACTCTTCTCAGATGCAGCCCGGGCACTTCAGATGCCCCAGGAGACATACCTCCCCACAGGTATGGACGGTGCGGTCTCCTGCCCAGTGGCAGCTCAGCCTATGCTGCTGCGTGTGGATTGGACCAAAGATGGAGAACCACTTGACCTGTCCTTGGTAATAACAATAATGAATTCCAGTTGGTGTGGTGCATTTCTGCTTAAACTGCCAAACCTTCCCTGTGTGACTAAAACTCACACTTCTGTCCCCAGTTTTGTGCAGTCAAGGCTACTCTATTTATTGATTCCTGGTACTGCAAACCTCACAGGGAAACAGTGGCTGAGCCCATACATTTTCTTTCAGCAGAGACATGTCCAACACCGCTGCAGGCGAAGCGACAGCCATCAGCGGCCCATCATGCAAAAGCTTTTATAATGATCAGCCCACTCAACTTGCTCACAGAACAGCAGACACAATTTTCTTGGAATCACAGTGTGAGCACTGATGTAGACATTATGACATCCTGTATTTTTTTTCCCAACATTTTAATAGGACATATTCTCTGTTCACTGATATGAATGTCCTCTCAATTTTCCAGGTGCAAGGCCATTCAATCACATACATTTTAATGGATGGGGGTAATGTGTTCAGTCTTAAAAGCTTTGGAAGCAATCCCCAAGGAATTCCTCACTGCCCCTTGCTCTCTCACTTTTTTCCTTCCACTTCAATCTGCTGCTGACGTCATTGAAGAGATGAGTGAGGGAACCATTATAGATGAGGGGGAGGTGATGGGACATTCCAGCATTTTTTAACCTTTGTCTTCCTCATCTTTCCAGGTCAGAAAATCATATTTGGCCATATTATATATATATTTTTTTCCCTTTTAAAGTAAGAGCCCCGGGCTGGCAGCTTCTAAAATAATTCCCTTTGTTTTGCGTGCAAACGTTCCACCCACTTTTCTCTCCTCCCAATGCCACATGCTGACTTGACCCCCTCCTCGACACTTTGGTCTGAGCAATGGACATGTCGGGGATGAGCCGCGCCACAGGAAATGTGATAGATTCACGTAGTGCGGGACGCAGGCGGTGGCATCAGGCTGTTTTTCTGCCAATCATTCTAATTCAACCAAGGATGTCATAAGCTCTCATACCCGCAGTAATACTTACTCACAGCCTCATTCTGGGGAGTATAATAGCAGTTTTGACTTCATTAAAATGAGTGTGAACCTTTTGCACAGTCAAAGCGCAAAACACACCTTCCACTGTGGCTTAATGGGAAAAAAAGAGGCAAGAATATTTTGCTGCTTTTAATGCAAATGCTCAACAGAGCATCTCTGTTATGTGTGTTTGGATTCACTCAGAATATTAAAGAATAAGCTTTTCTAATCAGAAGAACAAAAAAATCACTATCTTCTCCAGGTATTGTAGATATAATCTCGCACAACTTGTGACATGAATCCATAATGCAGATTTTTAGAGAACTTTGGAAGTAATCTGCCCAGTGGGAACTTAAGTCCTTACTTATACTGCAGGACTGAAGCAGACAGATATCAAAAACATTATTTCTGTAAATCCTTCAAACACAGCTGAGGAGCTCATGTGTTGCTTTGGAGTGGTTACAGATTCCTTGCCTTTTAGCTCTTTAAGCTTTCTTCAGTTCCATTTTAATATATACATATTTTTGCCAATAACCTTTTGTATCATTCAAGGCTGGGCGTGCCAGTTCCTTTCTTTTCTAGCAGAGTAATGTGAGGATTGTGCTTTTCTTTCAGTATCCAGGATGGACCTTGAAACCTGAGGGCTCTTTGTCCATGGCCACAGTCAATGACGATGCAGCAGGCGTGTACACGTGCACTCCCTACAACAGCTACGGCACCATGGGTTCATCCGGGCCAACCAATGTAATTCTACAGGTTAGTGTGTACTCCAGACACATTAGGGAAATACTCTGCATTACATGAAGCTATTGTAATCCCAAAGGCAGATTACATTTCATGCACCACAAACACCAAATTGTTGATCCGTCATGCCCTTAAGGCTCAAAAACAGCCACTGAATGTGTCCTTCTAGTTCTACAAAAACACTCTGTCTGCACTCCTGTGAGTGTATTTTAACCAGCCCACAACTGCATCTGTCACAGCCAATTAAAAACTTAACAGGAAAGACATTTTATTGACCTTTTCACGCCGACATGTGAGCCCCCTGACATTAATAGAAGTCAACTCAGACTCCTGACAATGATGGCACTAATGGGGAGTTAATTGTGTGGCTAATCCTTTTGTTATTAAGATAATCTTGTCCAAAGCAGCAGTAATCCAGTCTTAAAATCCATTGTTGGCATTGCAGCAATCTCCTTGATTCAGCTATATTGCTTTGGCAATTTGCAGGACCCCCCATCATTCAGTGTTGCTCCGGAGAAGCAGTACAAACAGGAGGTTGGTAGAACCCTGCTCATCCCCTGTCAAGGAAACGTGGACCCAACAATTAAAGTGACCTGGAGCAAGGTAAATGACCCACTACAGGTGAAGCTGTCCTGTTTTATTTATTTTAGTGGAAATGCCTGCAAGGATATTCACTTTTACTGTTTCATATTTTTACCTCACTTGGCTCCTGTTAAACATGTTGCAGTGACAATTTGACACTATAAACCTGTGCTCGCACATATGTGCACATATTCTACTGTACATACGAACAATGTATTTTAACTGGAACATTTCAGTTGTTTCATGCGTTTCCTGAATGCCTTTTTCTAAATGATAAAAAAAAAAAAAAAAAATCCCCATTCCAGTCCCGGTTCCATTTGACTCATGATGACTCATCCGACACTCGGGCATGTATACATACATTTATCCAATCAAACGTGTTTTGGGGCGACTGGATAAGCTCTCCCATATTGTATAAAACTGCACTTGACCTTAGCTTGTGGGTAGTAGTCGCTGGTCGATTAATATCATGTAGGAGGTGTGTGTTTTGATAACAGTTGGCAAAAACTTTGTTTAGGTTTCCAGAGGAGTGTGTTCGTGGTCTGATTTATTCATTTCTACCTCGTACGCCACCTCCTCAGCTAAGGACCTGGGTGAAGGAGGTGTGGATGGATGCAAACAGTCCTCCACATCTCTACGGTTTATTGAGCTGTAGTCACTGAGCCAGCCCACTTTGGAGTTTTCTATTCAAGTCTGGAGGATTTGATCAAATTCCCTGTCAATACAATATATTCCACTGCACTTGGAAACATTGTAAATCACATTAGTAGGCTATTACAAATCCTATCTCCTCTCCTTCCACTATGTCTTTTCAAAATCCCTGTTGCAATGGGAACCAACAACAACCTCCGAGCGGCAGCGTACGCTCTGAAAAGAGCAAGTTTTGATGATTAGGCAATGAGGAAGGCTGGCTTGTTTGTTTGGGGCCTTTTGCTGATATCTAGCCATTTTAAAGTCACCAAAACAAGTCCCCCGTCCCGATACTATTTTACAAAGCAACCGTTGCTGCATCCTGGGCTCATGGCCTCCTAAGATGATTAACATTAGTGTAGAGAAATACAAACAAACCGGTGCGTTTTTTTTTTCTCCCTATACAAGACTGAAATATGGGTGGAGCTGGACTATTATCCAGCGCTGACATAGCGTGGTAAATATAGGTCTGGCTATGCAAGGTTCCTCTAACTGCTATTTCACAGTAAATCTGAGAAGTAAATACACTTAAGGCACTTCACACAGCGATGCTGTGTGTGTGGCCAGAAAATGAAGCCCTTTCAACCCACTGAGATCACTGCATCAGTGTTTGTCTTCCATACCATAGAGATTTAATAACCATTTAAATCTACAACCAGCTTTTTTTTATCATGGACACGCTCACTTCCCGAATTCATAACATGATTTAAAAAAAAAAAAAAAATGCAGACTAACTTGTAGTGGGACCAGAGTCAGATGTAAGCGACTACATATACTGACTGAAGTTCAGCCGAAAGCTACTCTTTAACATCCCTCGTTATTTAATTTCACACCCAATCATCTGGAGAATAGAGACAAAATAAAATAAAAGACAGCAAAAAACACATCAACTAAAATATATATCTTAATAGCCTCCCCAAGATGTGAAAGGTACACGCACGTTTGACCGGTGTCGAAGAAGCAGGTCATATGACAAACAGTCATAAAGTCCGATAAATGTAGAAGGTTGAGGGTGGTTGGATGGAACAAATACACAAAGGAGACCAATTTTAGGTATGTCACGTCAATTATTTAAAGTACGTTATGAAAGTTAAATACTTTATGTAAATTATTTACCTAAAATAAAATCATGTTGACTTCAGCTTTCACTGGTGTCTGTTAGAAAGCTGAAGTCAACCGGATTTTCTTTAAGGTGTACCTAAAATTGCTTAGTTGAAATTACAGAGTTGAACCCAAACCATGTGTGACTTTTCCTGGTATTTTTTTGGCAGGTTGACCCGGCGCGGCGCATTTCTTACTCCATAGAGCCCAACGGTTCTCTGCTGCTGCAGCCTCTCATCAAGGACCACCAGGGGTTGTGGGAGTGCAGCGCCTCTAACCGTGTAGCCTCGGTGAAGGCCAGCACACAAGTCTTTGTTATGGGTGAGTTCTATCAGACGATAGCACAACAGCCCAACGATTACATGAGCTGTCCACATTTATAGGTTTTACTTTTTTTTTTTTTCTTAAAATTGTCTTTACTGTGTACCTGTGTGAAGCTCTATTATACCCAACACAGGCCGGATGCCTGTGCCTCCACGCCGCCTCCGATGGATAAATGTGGTACATCTAGAGATGGCCTCTAAACTTTTGCTGTATCAGGTAGTTGAAGTGCTGGCCCATTTCCACCAACTCCTCTCCTTTCGCTCCATTACAGGAACCAGTCCCCATGCAGCTACCTCTCTGTCCGTCTCTCCAGGGGTGAGGCAGGCCAACATATCCTGGGAGGCAGGCTTTGATGGAGGATCAGCACAGACATTTTCAGTTTGGTGGGTGTAAAGCCTCCCACTTTCTTCTCGGGCTGTAACCATGGCAGCCATCGACAGCGCTGGTATTACTCTATTGATCTCGAGGATGAGGAATTCATTTATCTGTTATCACTACTTGGCAGCGACAATAAAAAATGCTGCAGCAGAGCATCACTTTATAATGCAGTGGTCATGCTAGCTACAATAGAAGGTTACTGATGAAAGAGAGCATAATGCATTTGTTTGCTGTGAATCAACACTTTCGTATTGACAAATGAGGTCTTTTTTTTTTTAAGGCTAAGTGTTTTAGACATGTTTGTGAGGCGATGGACAAGATAAAAACAACATTAAACTGCAGCCATTTGGGCGAAAATGATCCAGAATCATTCTGACAGGAAGATATTCTCCTTTTAGGACATGAGCACAGTTTAAGAAAACAAATCCTTTTATAATAAATGTACGTGATGTCTGTAAAAGCTAGTTAAATAAGGTACATGTTTTTTTGTTTTTTTTTTAAAAGGGCTAGCTAATCAAATAGAAAACTATGTTTAGATCGTCATATTTTTTGTCATCATGTCAGCAACTGATGTTGAACAGAAAACTTCTCCTAATACTCATCTTAATCACATTGTAACCCAGGGGGGCTACATCAGATGAGCTATCTTAATCCCTGAGAGGGAACTGGGTCATCGTTGCAGCAAGGAGCGCACAAATAAATACAAATCAAACATGTAAAAATAGATCAGCCAATCAATTTAAACAACCTGCCAAAGTCTCAGCTGCTTCTCGCTTTGACAACCTGACATATCGTGACCACAGGTTAGGAAGTGAAAAAAATATATTATGAGAAGGATCAGCTGTAAGAACGTTAACAGAATATCATGTGAATATCTTCATATTCACCATTATATTCTTCTGAAGACCGAAAACGATAGCAGATAGTTCTTTTTAGCACTTCCACCAAATGAAAGATTAACGATCACGCAGTTGTTTGGCAGCTGTAAAAGCTCTGTGGGCAAACATTCACACAACATACTTTAATTACTGCTGAACAGCAAAGACATCAGCACAGACAGATCTTTTCTATCTCCTCTGGAAGTCCCATTTTTGCACAACAACAAAAAATAACTGTACTGAATTCCAATTGCAGTTCAGTGTTTAAACGAGGTTATTAACTGCATTTTAATGTGACCAATATCCTTTTCTATTTCCTCATAAAGAAACACACCTCCTCCATAGAGTCAAAGCCATCAACTTCAGAAAAAGGTCTTACATTTGAGACTGACATTAATAATTCTTCTACAGTTTTAAAGAGGTGAATAGTTTTTTTCTTGGCCTCAGGGTCAAGTAATTTGCTCTCTATAAAAGAAAATTTAAAAAAAAGATGTGTAGAACTTCAGCTCTGGTAGAAACATGAAAATCACCATAATTGGAGTTGCAAGCTCTCTGTGTAATAGCAGGGATACATCAGTGCTGTCTCTGCCACAAAATCTGGAGCTGATGATGAATATGAATGATTGATGAAACCTACTTTTCAGTCATGTTTCCTAAAACCAGACTCCCAGAATTCCCTGCTGCTCTTTTGTTCTCACTCCTTTTCACTTGGTTTGTCTCCCTTGGCAGGGTGAAGAACATTTCAGGGAGTGATAATGATGGGAAGCTGCAATGGTTCTCCGTGCCCGTGCCCACCTCTTCTGGCACCAGGCTGCAGGTGACAGGACTGTCTCCTGCCACTGAGCACCAGTTCAGCATCCTGTCTCAGAATAAAATGGGAACCGGCCCCTTCAGCGACATTGCCACCACACGGACTTTAGGTCAGTACTGTCCGCCAGTTTTTTCCACATCTGCCTTTCAGAACTGCATTCAACAGCTGATCCCGTTTAGGTTCCAGTTACAGATGTGCAGAACAGTCTCGTTCACCGAGCTCCAAAAATAACAAATCTCAGATCAGATGTTTGTACTTCTCAACAATCTATACATACGTATGCATAGCCTTTGCCAGGCCCGGGTGTTTATCAGCTGCCTCTCTCCTGTTTTTTTGCACTTCTTTTGCTTTTCCTGCAGGTATCCCTTCATATTTATGATCTGTGGTTACTGGCCCTACTTCGTGTTTATTGTTTGTTGTATCTCTCTTTTCTCTCTCTGCTCTCCCCTCAACCCAGTTGATCGAGGTAAAAGGCCAAGTTCTGTTAGAGATCTACCTTAAATGAGAGTTTGTGGGAATTGTTGAATTATTGGGTTCCTCTCCACGTCAGTGTCAAATTTTGCCTCGACTTGGCGTGAAAGTAAGGTGCCTTAGGTTTAGCCACCAAAGACTAAATGGTTAGGATTAGGAAAAGATCATTGTTTATGTTAAAATAAGTAATTTTAAGAAAGTAGCGTGATGCTTTCACCGAAACCTTTCCAGCACAAACCTAAGCATCATTTTCAGCCATGCTTGTGTTGAGAAATGCCGTTAAATTTGGTTCGTAGTGCTCAGAAGATGAAACCTAATGACTTGATCTCCTGAGTTACAAAAGCACATCTGACATGCTATGAGGATGACATTTAAGGATTGCAGATAAGATCTTCATGACGATAGTGATTTCATTTTGTCTGTAGTACCGTCAACTTGTAAAAGTTGCATTTTTTTTTTTAACAATACTTTTTTTTATGACTTAAAACCAATACAATCTTCATCTATATACTAAATACAAGCATGCTAACATGCTAAACTAAGAAGACAAACATGGCATACATATCTGCTAGACATCAGTATTTAGCATTGTTAGAGCGCGCTAGCATTTATCTCAAAGCACTGCTGTGTCTAAATACAGTTTCAGAGAGCTTCTAGCATGGCTGTTGCTCTTTATGGAGTTTAACCTGTTTTTCAGCAGTGGACCGTATGCTCAAAGGCATTTTTTTGTGATGTACAGCTCTCTACAGTCTTCACAGAAGGATCAAGATTTCGCCTGGGGTTAAATCAACATTAAAATCCAATTTTTGATACACCCTGTGGCGCTTCTCTTTCTTCTTTACTGAATGTATAGGTATGTTTATTCCTCTGCCTTGACCTATTGAAGGCATGGCAGTGGATGGTGTAGTCATTTTTGCTGCTAGAAACATTTTAGCATTCCGGACACAGAGTAAACATCTGAAAGATCATGAAAATACCTTTGAAGACGCGATCCGCTGCTGGTCAAAAGTCAAAAATAACATTCCGATTTTTTTTTTTTCTTCCCGAATGTTTTTTGTTGGGAGCCAAGAGAGTGATGGGCCCTCTGTGGTGAAACTCACTTTGCGTTACAATACTCATACTACCATACTATTTAGTATGCCAGAAAAATATTCAGTATATACCATTTCATAGTATGTTCCACTGTCCAACAACATCTGATTGTATTTTGCAGTATGTATGTAGTATTTTTGCCGGCCAGCATGCTTCTCTGGCTGTTCTCACCCACAATCTTCTCCATCGTGTTGCCTGAGCTGCCAAGAGACTTGATGGCACTAATGCTCTGCCTGGTTGCAATTCCCAAAAGGAAGAAGAGGTATTAAAAAGAAGTGTAACATTAAGTGTTGCACTCGGTCCAAATCGTATCCTTTTTCCTTTTACTTAAAATGCTGTGTTACGGAAATCGATGGATACGACCAAGAGGGTCAAAGTTGAAAGCGCATTTTTATGATGAAGTAGTCCCAATTGTATACCTACTCTATGCAGCAGTACATACTTTGTGAGGGTAGCTGCAGTACAAGTGAAAAGAAATGGTATGTTATTTGAAACGTAGCTCTCCCAGTTAAACTTTCATCACAGCAGCTGCTGATCATCAATATAACAATCCTGAAAGTAGCATGAGCAGATAAAGTTGTACAAAGTAAGTAGGCTGTACCAGTGTGGCAGTGGTGCTTACCCATTTTAAACATGCCATGCCTAAAATATCACAATAAATTGTTACTCTTGGTAATCACGAGAGGTAATATAATACAAATAGCTCATACCATGTTTGTCCTGGATTTCCTTAAACTGAACAACCTTGACAGTAAACTTTATTTCAGATTTGTTGCACTGCAAACTAACTAACATTCACCTCACCCTGACTCCCCTCACGCTCTCAAGGTTGAGCATCGGTGGCAGAACCATTTTCCTCCACTGTGATTTCATTTTTCCCCCAGAATGTATCAGACCGATCCACTGAAGGTCTTTTCTTTTTCCCTCCGCTCCAGATCCTCCTCAGAGGAGAAATAAGCTAAAGCCTCCCGCGTCGCTGTCAGCTAATCAGGGCTCAGCAGGTGTTGTTTTGCAATGGTCCCTTCCTGAAGCTCAGCACCCTCCCATCTCGGGCTTTGTTCTCCAGTCCCGCACTGAGCAAGGGGAGTGGTTTAATGTGGACGAGGACATCAGTGCCAACAGTACAGAGATAGTGGTTCCGGGTCTGCACAAGGTAACAAGCCAGTCGCACTGCTTCCTTTGAGACTAATCAGTCCATGCTGCTTGTTGAATGCCTTTGAGATTTTTATCTGTGCTATACCTCCGTGGTTTTACTTTTGTAGACTCTCAATTATGCACACCACATGAAGTCATCACTTTTCTGTCGTCTTTCAATCTGTGAGTGCTGCCTTTTCTTCTCTCTGCCCATTTCATCCTCTTCGTTCTCTCCTGTATAGGCCTACATGAATTCAAATGAACTTCATTAGCATTGCAAGCACAGTCCTGTGTTGACAAAGTGTGGTTTCATCCTCTGTCCTCATCACTGTGTGTGTGTGTGTGTCTGTGTGTGTGTGTGTGTGTGTGTGTGCGTGCACGTGTGTGTGCGTGGATGCTGGTCCCAGGACTCTGTGTACGAGCTGCGGCTGCTATCTCGTCGCGGGGAGTTGCTGAGCGAGCCCAGTCCATCAGTCAATGTCTCCACCATGGGTAGGTGTTCGAGAGCAACCTTGCCCCCTTTCACATTCTCGCCCCACCTTCTGTTTCAACCCATCCTGCTCTCTCAGTCTCCATGTCTGACTCTTTTCTCTAATTCTATATTTCTTACCCCCGTCCCTCTGTTCCCAGTGTTCGACCAAAATTAGAGCAGGGCCCCGAGGAACGCTGTCCATTAAAAGCCCGAATGATAGAAATAGCTCCACTAATAACTTCTCACAAGAGTTAGTGGTTGAATTTGAACTTTTCTGATTCTTCTTTGAATGTGAAATATATGGTACATGACAGAAATATCAAACAAAAGGATCTACAATACACACTGGTGTTACCAAAGGACTGTCACAACAGCCATAACCATAGAGTATATAATGGTTAACATCTACAGATAATCTCAGTTTGACGTTGGACTGATCAAAGTATGCAAATCAAACAAGTTTATAATTTGACGATGGTCATCTTTATCATCAGGGATGCATATCAGAGATTGTGTGTGACTTATATAGAGGTTTAGTGTAGCCATTATATATCTCTATCTATCCATGCATTCACACATCCATACCTACCTACCTACCTACATATACAATATTAATAAATATATATATAAACAAAAAAGTCTAATTTCTAAAGAATATATATTTTCATTTATGATGTATTGAGACATTTAAAGGAAACAAATTATATTTTGTTTGTCTTCATATTGTGTATTTTTGCTGTTCTCAAGTTTGTGTTGCCGACTACAAGCAGCTAACGTTTTTCCTTTCATTAAATTACTTTTTTGTCATAATTATAGTTTGACTCTACTGACCTTGGCTTTATCGTAATTTACAAGTACACGTCACTGTTGAAATGATGTCACAGGGATGGAGATCTACCCCGCCACATCCCGACTCCTGGAGTTTGTCCCGGAGCCATTACTCGCCGGCGTGCTGGGCGGAGTCGGCTTCATGTGCTTGGCACTGGTCTTGCTGTTGGGGTCCGCCTGTGTCATCAGCCACAGGAGGAACCAGCGCCGCAGAAAGAGGAGTGATGGTAAAATGCCCCTCACTCTTGAGACTTAGCAGACACTCACTTTGATGAACTGCATCATGAATATCATCATTTATTCAATAAAATATTGAAGGCACTTTCAATCCATTATATAAATCATATCCCTCTGCATAGATTTGGCACTCCTCTTGTCCCCTGCTCATCCATTCAGTTGTAAAAGTTATTGATGTCATTTACATTACTTGCTAATTAGGGTAATTTCTCATTAGTGGCTGATAAATGTAAGTGTAATTAACTTTTTGGACTAGCCTGGGTGCCTTGGGCCCTTTAATGGGCTCTTATTAGGGTTGATTATGTTTTTACGTCTTGGTCAGTGTGGTTGTATCCTAATGAGTCAGATACAATCTTGGCCCTCTCCCTCCCTTTCAGAGCACCCCACTGCCATCTATAAATGCTCCCCATCAATGTAAGTACCCCTTTATCATTTCATTATAATACCTCCCATTGATCTTTCCCTCTGCTCTCCTTTAAGTATGTTGAAAATGCCAGCACTACAGTTCTTTTCTATTTCTTATGGTCTTTTTCTTCCTTACTTTCATCTTCTACTGCTGCTGTAGCTGTTTTTTTTTTGTTTTTTTTCTCTGTCTACATCTCTTCCGCCCCCTCGTTCATTCTATCTTATTTTTTCAGTCTCTACTTCTCTTCCTCTTACACCTCAGTTTTTTTCTTACAATTTTCTACTGTCACCCATCCCTTCCTCCTCCCTTCACCTCCCCTCTCTCGCTCTCACAGAAAGACTTCAGGCACCAGCAGTCCAGACAGTGTGTTGAAGAAAAGCCTTCTTCCAGCCAGCTCCCTCTATCCCACGTCTTCCTCTACCACCACCTCCTCCTCCTCGCAGACAGACGGTTCCTCCTTTAGCACTGAGAATCATCATCAGCGGAAGCATCTCATGTCCAACTACGGCAGAGGTTGCCTTACTAAGACAACTTCTTCCCTAATTTCCCCTACAATTGAGTTGATCACTCGAGATCCAGATGGACGATTCATACTCCCACCGTATGACACTCTGAGCGTTCACAGAAAGAAAAGTGTAAGATATGAACATCCTGCTAAAGTCCGAAGGTCTGTGTCACTGCACTCAGAGAGGGAAGACAGGAAAGAGCTGCCGTTTGTGCTCTCTGTTGATCTCCCACCGTGCACACCAGAGGTCGATTCAACAAATCAAATCTGTGGCATGGCCCAGCACCTGCCTCATCACGTCCCATACATCATGGATCGGAAGGCAAGTTACGATGGCTTTCCTGATCTCAGCAGCCTGTGTTCAAACAGTAGTTTGGCCACCACTCTTCATTACGACAGACAACTAACTCCCACATTTCCGGTGCTCCCACACATCCGATCTGGCCTTGGTCAGCCGTCGACAACCGCGAGCACTTTGGTTCTCCAAATGGAGCACGAGCGGGAGAGGGGGAACCTTAGTCGTTGCCTGAAACTGGCTCAAGAGAGGGAGGAACTGGAGAGGGAGCTCCAGAGCTACATGGTACAGAGAACCTCCATGAGAGGGATGAAGGGGGACCAGTCTGACGTGGAGAGGAGGGAGAATAGTGGTGATGAGCTTGTGTGGGAATACAAAAGCAGCACATTGCCACATCACTACCACCAAGGCAGCAAAGAGAGGCATTGTCTGTCACCAAGTTCTTTCTCATCATCCTCTGTGTACTGGGAAGCCCATCCTCCTGTCTCTACTCCTACGAAGATCCCATCCAGGACCTGTTTCAGCGCATCTTCACCTGCGACTCATTCTTGTATTAAACACGTCAACCATCCTCCTGCTCCATTTTTTGCCAAACAGATCTCCTTTAAAACTGAGGAGGCAGCTAATTTTTCAAATGACAGATTAACTCTCCCACATCTCTCCTCGAAGTACCAGAAACATGAAAGAGTAGATGCAGCACCAGAGGGCCATGATAATTCACCACAATCCACTGTCTTAGAAATGCAAACGAATGATTCATGCTTTGAGGCACAGATACAGAACAATCTTAGTCATGGCAGCCTTTCAACGTTGTCTTTCCACAGCAATACATATTCAGAGAGATCTAATTCGGCTGTTGATGCAGTGTCAGACTCTTCAAAAGTGGAGGAAGCTTTCCCCCTGCCCACTGATGAAACCCTGTGTGTTGAGATGAGTGTGGATGAGCCTGAGTTTGAGGTGTGTGTAATGCGGCCTGCAAAGCCCATGCTGCATCACAGAATCGCCTCTCATGTTCAACAAGGGCGCTCGCTGACTCACAGAGGTCGGCGTGAGGACATAAGGAGGAGCACAAGCTTTAACTGCCGTAGCCATGCTTCTGTCGATGACATCATCGGGTTCCCAGATTCTCCGCAATCTTCAGAAACAGAACTCTGGAGAACTGCGAGCCGAGGCTCTAAAATCTTGGACGCTGAGCAGCGAAGTCAAAGCTTAGACTTGAGACGACGGAAAGACAACAATTTCCTTACTCCAGATGCGTGGATAGACTCTCTCAGTCAAGAGAACTGCTCTGTTGCATCATCATGTCACCCAGACTCTCTGTCCTGGAAACCTCAGAGCTCTTCTCCCAGGAAATTATCCAAATCTCCTGCAAATTCTCCTCCACCTTACCAAGCTGCCTCCAATTCTCCTGTTGCTGTGGACCCCTTATCTCCAAGTCCAGAGAGCCTCATACCAAATCCTGACGTGCCTTGCCACTATGAGCCAAGAAGAGAGGCATCCCTCCTACCTGATGCTGCCAAATGGCCAATCGCCTACCATGAGGCCATGAAAGAAGCAGAAGGTTCCATGGAAGCCATGGAGGAAGCTTCCATATGCTTACCGCCCAACAGTAATGATCAAGAGGCACTAGATGTCGAGGCAGGAGGCTGTGAGGGAGTGCCAGATTCCCGGAGCAGCTACAGCAGTTACGCCAGCAGCGGCCGAGGCAGCATGGAGGCCCCGGGCGGGCGCCTTTCCCTGTGTCACCTTTCCCCAACCCTCAGCAGCTCACCCGAGACTGTAGAGGACACCCAGGGAAGCACAGAGGACAAGCACAGTCACCAACTGGAACCAAGCCAAAGGTATTAAGACATAATGAATGAGAGAAATTATGTGTTATGGGAGAAAATGTGGCGACTATCATTTGTAGGGCGACAGAACCCTGTGTGGTCGATATGAGACTTTCAAGGCGAGCCTTTCACACAATTCAATATAATTTATAGAAAGAAATACAAAAAACTTGAGTTACCCGTCACATACCTCATATTCATTTAAATACTATAACATGTGAAACTGAGTCGGAGACAAAGATAAATTATTTTGGGAGAGCTGTCACTTGATGTATACTTTATTGGGAGTGCTTTGCCATTTGTGGACATTAATGAATGTGTGACTGTGTATTAATCATCCCAGCTATGTTTATGTTTCATATTAAGTGATGTTTTGTGACCTCTCTAGGCGAAAGGCCTCCGTCGATGAGAATTATGAGTGGGATGCTGCTGATTTCTGCTCGCAGCCTGGAGACCATGATGGTGAGCATTTTTGTTATCCTTTTTTTTTAACATGGTTAATGTTTTTGTATTAGACAAAAAAAAATTATCGCGAGCTGTTTAGATTGTGACTCCTTCTTTTTTCGGATTAGTCTAGAAGTTGACGTCATTATTTAGTTTTAACAATAGTAGATGTAACTACTTGTAAATCTAGTGGCACCCATTGCTTTCTTGCCGTGTGCTTTAAGATGCACTCACATTGTAGCAGTAGCATGGTTAGCGTTGGACCAATATTAACAATTTTAAACACTGCAAATTCTGTCCTGATAATTGTAAAAAAAAAAGCAAAAGCAAAATTATTTTTAATTCCTTTGGAAATTTTTTTTTCCTGAGTTTCTGAAATTGTTTCTGGGTCCCTGAAAATGTTGCTGTAGTGCTAGAGATGGGTCATGAATTTAATATGTTTCAAATAGTCATTAGACAAATAATAATACAAAAAAAGTAACATAGTTTGTACGACTATCATCTTGTCCTATTTCCCTTGTTTTTAATGGAGACTGGTAGTAAAATATTACTCCCGCCATAAGGTGCAGTAATACACCTAAAAGCTCTTTGCCAACTACAGAACAACAAAAGGAGAAGAACATGTTACTACCAGGCGTGTGTGCCGTTGTGATATTAGAATACTTTCCAGATGCACTGTATATTTCCCATCAACTTTAATGGCATTTGTTTTGCCCAAAATAACAGCACGAGCGAGTTTCTTTCTTTTTGCGTGTGTGTATGGCTTTGAATATTAGCTGAATAATTTCCAACGAATATTAGATCATATTCTTGCTTGGAATGCTCATCCCTAGTAGTGAAAATGGACAAATTGATAGAGATTATTTGGAATTTCATATGCACTTTTTCATATATAAAGTGTACATGGTCTGTATTTACTGTTGAATTTGGTTAATCCATAGCAGAGTGTTCCCTACTTACAAGCACAAGCATGAATGCGATGTTTCTTGTGTTAAACTTGCATGGCTGTGTGGTAGAGTGCACTATTACTGGAAATCTTTGCAAAGCTTCATTTGATATGGGCAACATCTGTGATTATATTTTCATGAATACATTAAGGGAAAGGTCTGACATGTTGTCACTCCTTAGCTCCTCTGTATAGACTTGCAAGCTAACCTGCATTTGCAGCCAGACATCAATATTTAATATCCAACAAAATAATCTGTGAGTGTTTCGCATCTCTGGGGGTTGAGGATAGAAACAGGGTGGAGACATTTAATAAAATAACATCTACACTAAAATATGAGGATGCTCAGGTACTGTAATTTCACAGGTTTCTTTTTATCCACAGGCCTGCTCCCTTCATTGAATCTCCTGAAGCCTGTGCCGTGCTCCAGCCTTCCCAGCATGCAGTGCTCCATTAAGGCACTGAAAAATTGCACTCTTGTTTCTTTGCACCAGCGGCATCAAAGCAGCTGCTCTGTTGAGTCAGAACCAGACACCGTGCTGTTTTGACAGTGCCAGCCTTTGGCTCATCTCACCTGGTGTGTCCTTTTACTTATTGACTCGCATTACAAGGTGACAAAAAGTGCATGAAACTGAGCGCTGAGGTGATCAATATAATTTCTTTTTCAAACGAAAAAAAAGAAGAAAGGCCAAAGTACAGAACAGTTTTTTTAAGGGAGGGTATTCTGTTTGGTCTCGTTGTTAAGCTTCAATTGAAAAATAATCGTTTTCAACACATAAAGGTCTCCGTAAAAGTACTTGAGACAGAAAATCACCTTTATGCAGCGCTTAACTTTTTTTTTTTGCTTTGTGACTATCACCATTACGCTTGTGACATTTTCTTTTGAAACAGTCTGCCAATCTGCCACTATCCAAACATTTCACTCTGCTGATGGATTCACCTCATTCTCTTGTGCAGCTCGATTCACATTCATCATTCTGAGATGACTCAGAAGCCACACCAGGCACAAACCGATCTCAGTCATCATCAAGTGACTGGTTTATGCCGTGCATGATTTTTAGACATCATCAATCACCTTTGGGTTCAACGAAACAGGTGTTCATGAAATGACGTTAAATACAAAAGATGAATAGAATATAAAGTTAATCATTCTGTCTAAAATTTTAATTTTGCAGGAGATATTTATCTACTTTTAGCTGTCCAATCAATAAAAAAAAAATAAAAAAAAATAAAAAAAAATCGATATTGTTTGGATGAAAGGCCTTGTTTCCTCTCTATGGTTTCTCCTTCAGTGAGTCTTTAATTATGTTCAGTAATTGAAAAGGTTCAAATCAACTTGTTGGGGTGGTCCTGGTTCATTTTATTGTCATGAAGGGGAATTAGCTGATTACATTTTTTTTTTTCACCTAATTTACCAAAGATTGGTTCACTAAATGATGATTACTTTTTTTTTCTCCAGCAACACCTTCTTCATACTCCTTCAGTTAATCACATTACCACAGGGTAGGTAACAGCAGTGCTAATACGTGGCACCAGTTGAATGCTTTTCTTGTCGAAGGGTATGTCAACATGTCCTCCTAGGGCCGGGAAATAATCTGACATTATTGTTTATTGGCCTACAATCAAATTGTATATGAATGGTATCCTTTTGCAAATGTTTGTAGCACAAAACTATATTTTCTGAGCACTCAGTCATATAACTATAAACCAAAGGACTATTTTAGTGGAGTCCCCATGATCAGCTGATTCATTTGGAGAGTCAATTTTGGCAGTTCTATGCTGTGTCAATGTAGTGTCCACTCGCAAATATGGATTACTATAATTAGTTTAGAACATAGAAAATGTTTCAACACAGAGTGTAATTAAAAATGGAAAACGAGGATTCATCTGACAGCTGCGATATATCCGGTCGTTGCTATCTATTGTGGAAGTAGAGCACTTCCTGCCTTATGGCAGCCTAATTGTTGTTTACCATAATCAAATCAAACTCTGATGGATATCCTGTAGTGATACATTGTCAAAGTGCAGTATTTTTAACCATCATGGAACCACCTGCAATACTACTACTGTCTTGAGTAGTGTGATTGCAGAGTTCATAGCATGTGTGTGAATGTTCTCCATAAACATGGGAATATTTCCTTTCACTACCATACATTTCCATTAAAAAAAAGTGTAGCGTTTGACTTTAGTGAACTCTGACATGCAAATTTACATTGTTGACTGATTACAAACTATCTTGATAGAGCTGACATCGGGAGGAAAAATAAATTCCCTTATTTATATAGCACCAAATCACAACATAGTTTAGAGAGGATCCAACAATTCAAAAATTCCCATGACTGAAAAGGAAAAACTCCCTTTTAACAGGAATAAACCTCAGACAGAACCAGAGGGACACCGCACACTAAACACTCAGCATGTTTGGGGTTGCCAGTAACCACAGGTTAGAAACATGCAGCGCCAATCAGATAATCCAAAATGGAAGAAGCTGTCCAATTATCTGTGTAAACCTGGTCACTCAGGGCCATTTTTAGCCCTACAGTAGACGACGAATGGCAAAGAGGAGGGAGAAATAACACTGCTCATACAGCACAAAGCACCTGATGCTTACTGCCATATTATTAAATTGCTGGCTGTTGCTCATGTAGTCATTTGTTCATTCCCCTAAGAATCACATATCGTGCAAGCACCAGTTTGTAGACACATAATAAGTATGAGATATTAATCTAGAAGTGACAAAAGACCATGGCAGTGGCGAGCAGTGCAGTTATATAGTGGTTGTTTTGGCCCTTCAATATTATATTTACTTGAACATACACATCCATATTTATGAATAATTATGTTAATTTTGCAGCACAACAGTGGAAAAACATTCATGACACAATCATGGAGTTTTAGTTGATGATTAATTGTCATACAAATAATTGCAATCGGTTTCAGGTTTCATTTGTTTTTTTCAGTTCACTTTATTCCACTATCCTAGTTTAGGCTTCATCATAATTTGATCATACACATACGCCCCTGAGGAAGAAGAGACATTTTCTGGCATTTAACATTTGACCACTACCTTTTTGCTGCAAATCTGACAAATCTCCTCTTCCAAGTTCTTGGGTTTTCCTTTTTTTATTTGGCTTAAAACCCAACGGTGCCCTCAGCAGTGATGTGGTGATTGTTTTTACAACCAAATCCATTATGTTAATGTCAATAGATGCTTAATAGATGTTTTGGAAGATGTCATTAAGAGAGTGCGAGTCAAATCTCACACCAGGGAAAACCACATGGAAATGATGATGGAAATATGACATTTCTGTTCATTCCATCCAGCTGTTTTTAAACAGCATATTAGAAATTATACTGACAATTATGCAAAGTGATCACGGTCAGCTGAAGTAATTGCAATCAGGCCTATTCGTGACATCAAACATCAATCGGATTATTTCAGGACGGTATTTACCATCTTGAGATGTGTATATTGACATTAAAAGCATTGGTTTTCACCTGGCCTTACTCTCTACTGCAGATTATGCAATTCTAGTGGATCAGACCAGCGGCTTTCCAGGCAGAAATGTTCCAGCATTGCCTTAAACCCACAGAGAGAAACGTGCTCATGGCTCCTGCTCTCTTTTCTTCATGAACAATGAAGGAAAGCAACAGGAACAAAATATTTTGCTTGCTGCTCCTCTAGCTTAAGGCCTTCACATTAGTCAAGCAAATAATTAACTGAGAACTCCACAGTGTACCAAAGCATTGTGGGGTATCCATCCTATAATTGGAATTCACTCAATGAGGCTAAATTTGCTGCAAATCAATGTTTCTCTTCTGTAGAACATTTTCATTTTCTGGTGTACGCGCAAAACCATACTGTCAATGATCAAGCCCCGTGTGCTGCTCTGGGGATTTGGAGTCAACCCTAGGATTTTTGCCTACGTTTTTTTTAAATCGAATTTAAATATTGTTCTTCCTATTCATCAAAGAAAGATGGTTGGTGGCAGCACGACAGAATATAACATCTCAAAAGGAACCTGTTCACAAAGAGATGTGGACAACAGCAAAGGCTCATAAACATGACTGTTATACTGCTACCTTTTTCATTTAGTGTGTGTACTTAGGGGGATTAGCTTTAAAGCGAGCACTCTTTTATTATTACCATTAAGCGGTGAATACATTATTTGTAAATGCCAGGAATTGACTCTCGAAAGCTCAAATCCAATCAAGGTCTTATGAAAGGAAATGTCATACAAATTGAAAAGAGCAACCATCTGTTTCTCGCATAACCAACGGAAAGTTTTAAACTCGCCATAATTGGAGTACTGGAGTCTGATGATTGAATGTCAATGTCAAACTTGTCCTGGCTGGATTCTCTGAGGTAAAATAAGCTATGTGATTGTAGTACTTTTCAGAATACTGAAACGGCATATATTTGTTGAAAAATTGTTGTTGTAGGAAAATAAGATAGTCTCATTGAATAACTACTGTTTATCAAATAGTCTTTCTGAAGTACCACTAAGAGGCCGCCATGGTCTGAAATTGTTAGATTCAATACATAGAGTAGTGGTTTTCAGGCTCATTGTTTTCTTTAGCTACAGATTTTCACAAAAAAATACTGTCTTTCTTTCAACCAAATTTCACTGTGTTCTCAAACATATTCAGAAGCTTAAAGCTTAAAAATGCTTATTATACAAAGTCCAGATAGAAATGGAAAGTTAAAACACACTCCATGATTTATGAGCCGGTGTCCTTCTAAGTGATTAGAACCCCCCCCCCCCCCCCCCCCCCAAACTGTTCAAGATCAGAAAGGTTTAAAATTTTAAACATTATAAAATTCAGAGATTGTGAAAAGCCCATTAAAACCTGCACTAGTTCTCTATAACATGGAATATAAATATTAATATATATAAACTAGTACTTAAAAAGGTAACATGCTTCATCAGGACTGTGTTGAGGAGGTTTAATTACAGTATATATGTAGTGTATACATGCATACACTACAACCTACTGGTCAGATGCTCATTAAACTCTTACTTAATTTTCATTGGTATATGTGTGTGATTTCACACTTTTCCTGTTTACTTCAAACCAAGTGGCAACCTCTGGGGATGAAAAATTCAGCCCAAAACTGCAGTTCATCCAATGGCCACTTGAGGCTACCTCTAAAAGCGATTCAATCCTTATTGACCTCAATGTTACAAATGTCCAACTTTGTATGGAAGAGGGACGAAGGGAAAAAGAAAGTTTGGCATTGAAAAACAAAAGCTGAAACTCAAAAATGAATCATTGACATTTAAACATGAATTGAGACAAGCTGTATTGGCACTGAAACAAACTCTTACTGAACAATAAAACAATTATATAAAATATTAAACATTATAATCTTACAATCTCATTATTTAATTGTATTATCTTTTCCACGTCACATTTAAGATTTGTATTTCTGTAACAGTTTTGGAGAAAGGAGGGGTTTTAGGGAAGGGGCAAAGGAGCGTGGGACTTGCACATTATTGAGATATAATTTTCACAATAAAAAACTGCAAAAGGATCATTATTTATTAACAATCCATGTTTCAAACCAGTGAAAAAAGCACAGCGAGAAAAAAGAGAAGATATTTCTGGAATTAAATAAGCAAAACTGACAAGCTAATAATGATCCGTTCTGTAGTCTGGTGCTCTCCTGCTGGATAACAAATATATTCCTGGTATTTTGTCCTTTCATTAGTGCAGAAAAAAAAGTAGGCTCAGAAGTTAGACTTGGATCAACACCTCTTTTGAAGTCTAAAACCAATTAAAACATTATAATGTGTGCATCATCTCAAGCATCACTCATTCAAGTTGTACTGGATTTATCAGATCTGAATTAACACCTTAGTTTTTAAATAAATCTGTAACTCAAAGTGCTCACTCAGAGGTTGTCACAGAGCTTGAGGAACAGAGGAACGCTCTCCTCACTCTGCAATCTGTCATGGCGTACAGATATACAGCTCCATTCTGCTCCTTCGACACCCTGCGGGCAGCCGATTTCACCGACTGATAAAATACTTGTCTCACATATGAACCGCTGTCTAATTATACTAATGGCATTAGTACCACAGCACCAGACAACCCTCATCCTGGGAAATTCCATTTATTTAGACTGTTATATGGCGTTGACTTCGGAGATTACGCGGTGGGACAAACACCTATTTCTTGTCTGTGGCTGCGGAGTAGGGTTTTCAAAACGCTTGGGAGTAAACATTGAAAGCAGTGATAATTGTGTACAAGTGCAGCCGGAGCGCTGACACTCCAGCAGCTTCTTTCAAAGGTGAACACTTGCAACATTCAGACGACGAAAGTCCTCACCGACAGGTGTTTTTTGTTTCTTGCTTTTTTAGCATAACTACTTGGTGAAAGTTAATCAGCTGAGATTGACATTTTGACATCTTTTTTTTATACATATGTCAACCCACCAGTGACTGTATGACAAGTTTATGTCATTCTGAACACAAACGTCTCCAGCTCTGGTCGTCTTATTACTTGTAGGGCCCTTTGTTATAAAGAGGACTTTAATTCCTGGTGACTTCGTGGAGCGTGAGGAGTTCGCTATCCTTTAAGTGAACTGTGACTTTTGGCTTTTAAAGTCCTCGATGATTTTGATTTCCATGGCAACCGCAAGTGGGGGTTTTAAAGCTACATTTCCCAGAAGTCAACGCAAGTGCAACTCATCTAATGTATCTTTAGTTTTTTCAGTCCTTATGTAACAGTTTGTGTTGTTTTGGCAAAGAAACTGTAATTTTCCTTCTCCGTGAGCAACCACGATCTGATTTCAAGTGGGACGAGTAATTTTCCGACATGTTTTGTTACTCCCATTTAAAACTAATCTGCTGTCCACAATCGTGAATTGTAAATTTGTTCAACCACTTGGATGCTTTTGAAATGAATAATTGCCAGTAGGAACTGCTGGGTTCGCATTTTCGGCAACTTGAAATAGTTCTGATACAGATTTGGATTGAATAGTAAACAGCGAGGCTGATATCAGTAAGATAAAATTACAAACCGTAATGCATTGCATGCATGCTTCATTACCTGCAAGAGAGGAGTAAACAACTGTACAAAAGAACAAACGATAGCCATAAATACATGTGGGCAGAGAAAACAAGTAAACAGAGCAATGCATATTATCATCTGTAAAGACTAACAGCATCTTATTTACACATTCAGCAGCTATGATGCAGCGTTCTCTTTTGTTTAAAGTCATGTTCCTGGCGACCTGATGAATGCAAATCCAATATTCACTCTCCTTCAGCTCTATGTTTGGTCTTTACCAATTCCTGGGGGGAATACACAACTCTTTGTTCGCTCGCCAGTTGCCAGCTGTCTGTTTGGAGCAGAGAAGGTAGTGTACAGTGTGTTTTTAAAATTACACTATGAGAGTGGTCAGGGGGAGCTAAAATAGTAACAACCAGCTAAAACTCACTATAACGATCGGTGAAGTCTGTGGAAGCAGCAGATTCAGGTGGTGTAGCTGCACCCATATATCATTCTGGCACGGGGAAGAAAACACCATAGTTTGTTTTTTTGTTTTTTCCCTTAAATCAATCACAATCCTGTTTGGCAGAGCTAAGCCCCGGATGCACCAACAGTAGCGTGACCAGATACCAAAAAACAAATGTGGGGCAAAGAGTGTCTTTGTGTGAAACAGGGGTCTCCAACCTTTTTTTTCTGAGAGCTTCTCATGTTTAGTAACTTTTATTGTCATAGCTGGGCTCCACCCAAACCTGCTGAATAAGTTTATTTTATGTGAACAATAACAAATTGATATTCAACGCACACATTTACACAGATGTTCCCTAGATGCCTACTGCAGTGAACGCAACTCGTGAACACAACTTGTGTGCGGCCAAACTGGTTTGAAAAGTGTCAAATAAAGTGTCCTAGTATAAGATTTAACAGGAAAATCCAGTGTTCCCCTTCGATTGGGACCCGTGGCCCCTCCAGAAAGAAACACATCTAAGCCAAAACCTAGTATATGGCTGGACCCCGTGGGAAACTGGTTTTAAAACTGCTTTTAATTTGAAAAGTCTTGGCGTTCAGTTTCCCTGCAGTGTAGTATTGATCACTCATTACGGTCCAGCCAAAAATATTGCACAATGTATTTATGTTATATTTAATTTACGAGCACCTGTTTCTTTCCAACTCGGTGTGAGAGCCTCTGCTGTGTTTTGCAAGCACGTTGCTTGTCGCAGTTTCTGTCCTCTGATCTCTGAGTCACACTCAGGGCAGAGCTCAACTTCTGCTGCTCCGACACGGTGCGGGGCAGTCACAGGTGAAGGGAATGAGGGGAGATTGTCCACTTGTTAATCGCTCGCGTTGATAGCGTCATTCTGTCGGAAAGGTTAAAAAATAAATAGATAAAAAAAATGCTGAAATTGAATTGAAATTGAATATACCTGGGCCCAAGTAATGTGTGGGAAACAATGCATATTGTTCGAACCTTACGCAATCTACTCAGAAGCGGGTCATGGGCGACCGGCAGTTCGCCAGCTACAGGTTGGAGACCCCAGGTGCGGAAAAACATCTATTCAATTGAGGGAATACATTATTTGAATACAACTTTGTGCTGTGTGCTCTTTTTGAGCTACGCATTTCTTGTGAGACTCATATGTATTCACAAAAAAAGACAAGAAAACCCTTAAAAGTGATCTTCCACTGGCTTCACCCAGTTAAAAATAGCTTCCAGTGTTTGTTGTAGCTGCATTCCATTTCTCAGGAGAAACGTTGGTGTGAAAAGGAAGTCAGATGATTTTATAACGACAGTTGCATGTCAAATTAAAACAGACAAATTGGACATGAAATCATGACTTCAGTCAACTAAGGCTGAAACAATAAGTTTGTAATAGTCAAGCCAATAAATTGATTAACAAGCAGAAAAGCCAAACATCCTCTAGTTCTTTCTGAAATGTTAGGATGTGCTTATTTATTTCCATTTGTATTGCTTTAAATTCAGTTTAAGTCTGTTGTTGGATGGAACAAGAAATGTAAAATATTATAAAGGACATTTTCCAAATGTGTTAAATATTGTTTCCTTAGCATGTCATTTGAAAACAGCTGATATATACATTTTTAATGAGTTGCAGGCAGATTGTCAACTCATTTAGGATTCGTAACAAAGACTGACAAAACAAATCTACGAACTAAAAGAAAAATAGCACCCCATGAAATTAACATGATTAACTTCCAGCTAACATTCTCATGTTGAGGTTGTTATGTTTCATTTAACCTTGTCGATATTCAGAATTATTTTTGTATTTTTCCATCTTCAAGCAAACTATTGCAGGTATTTTATTTTGCATGACGTTAAGAATGAGGACGGCAATTAGTGCTTGTTGCCGAGGATAAGCCGCAGCTATTATCTCCTGCCAAGTGTAAAATTAGTGTGATAATCAGCAATATTACCATAGAAATATGGTCGGACGTGGATAATTTAAAGATAGAAACCTAAATGGGAGTTTTTCAATCAGTCTATATGCACATCCAGCATTCAGTCAGAGAGGCAAGAATTCACAACATGTCAGCGAAGTTAATTACCTCACCGAACGTCTCCCAGCAGAGTGTGGACTAATAGCATCAGGGGAGAGAAGGACTTTTCTTCTCGTATTATTTTTTTTATTTTTTTTTATTGTACAGCAGAATCTTTCTTAACCCTTATTTCACTTTAATTAGGCGTCTACCCGAGAGACAGGCTTTTTGAAAAAAACATCTGAGTTCTTGTTATCCCAGGGGCGATAACCTTGCAGTGAGTGTTTCTTATTCTATCATTGATTACAAAGTGTGTTCATCCAGAATTGATGACCTTATTAGAATGGATGGTTTTAGTGTGCCCTTGAGAATTCACTCGCACCAAAAAAGATAATTGAGCCCATTTTCTCACAGCAACTGTTGACATCATGAAGCACTTTTCAGCTCTTTGATTTATGACACTTATATTTGACTGATACACATTTTGCAGCTTTCTTTTCATTCCTGAAATAACTTAAGGTAAAACCTTTGAAGTTTGGACTCGGTAAGGGAAACTAATGTTTAAGTATAAAGAAAATATTTACATATATATAATTAAGAACATATATACAGGTTTATATGACTAAAATCAAGCATATTTGTGTGTACTGTTTTTTTTAAACCTTTTTGTTTTGCTTTGTTTTCGGTTGATGTGAAGTTTCTTAACCTTGCAGCCTATGCAGCAATAATGTTTACAAAATTGACTGTAATTGAACAAAAGAACTCATCCAGATGGAAAAATACATCAAAAACATATTTCTACTGGTCATGGCTCTCAAGGCAAGATTTCTTCTTCGGAGCTTCTTTTGTTTAGTCTTTAAAGAAGAATTATAGTTTTTAAATATTGGCCCAGTTTTTAACGATACATTTTCTGATTTGTGTGTAAAAGTTTGTTCCTGATAATGTGCTAGCAGACTTTGATTTTGTTCAGTAGTTTTTTATGTTGTATGCACTCCCTGCATAACGGTTTCTTTTGTTTTAAATATAAATGTAACTTAAAGTTCTTGAAGAATTTATGTAGAATGAAATAAGCTCTATTGCATGATATTGTAAATCTCTTTGTTCCTCAGTATTTTACTGTGTCCTCAAACTCATTCAACATGAATCGTAGTTGAAAGCCGAACAGGGCGACTCTGAATGTACTTGATTTTTGTCATATTTCAATTAATAAACCCGAACCCTTTTTTCTCACCCAGCATCTGTTTTTTCCTCTTCAGTTACTCAACATTGCACTGTTTATCAGACACTGGATTAAAGGGGTTCCCACACATCGATTGACTCTCCCACACCAGAGACGTAACGTGAATTCTTATGCTGATAGGTATTCATCTTCGCTCATTATAAATGTTTTACATATACAAATACTTCAGAAATCGATGGGACTGTGTTGATCCAAAACCCTTTGAAAAATGGGGCTATTTTGGGAAAATGTAGATGCTCACTGGCATCAAAATTAATCATCAAACTTTGTTTCCAAACTATAAAACAAATAGAAGTACATGGCGAGAAGCTGCTTGTTTAAAAGTTTCCAAAGTTTTTCATTTGGAAGCTTCAGAAGAAACACCTTCTTCATCATGGATCACTATTGGAGAGGGACTGAACTCACAGCAGTTAACTGTGTCAGCAGGTGCACCTTTTAGATGGCATATTTAAAGTACACATACGGTGTGATCCTCAGCTCTTATTAGATGAGAGCCTACAAAAGTAAAGCCAATAAACAAGCACAAACACACACTTAAGCACTTTTCAGTTTGATTGCAATAAATTGTAACTGAAACGTGTCATTTATATTAACACTAAGTGTAAATGTTATACGGCTCCACAAATTGAAAAGGCTTTATGGAGACATGAAATACTACTCTGACTATGATTACTGATTTCCGTGTTCATTACGGTGATAGGCCTACATAATAAGCCTCTCCAGGCTTTGCTCACCAGTTACTGTGCTTTATGCGATGCCTGACAAAGCATGATTGTTGTTCTAGAAATCACTGTGAAGCTCTCTCAGACTATCAAGGCAATTCAAGAATCACACAACATAAAAGGGATTATTAGACCTATAATTTTCGCATCATGAAAAATCACAAATTCAAATTATAAGTTTCTGAAATGGAGCCCTTTCCAACAAGCAAACACATATTTGTCTGTTGGAAAGGGAACAAAGCACAAATTGAACATCACAGAAAATGTGTACACTAAAACTAGGGTCGAGTGGGCTTTTTCACACTTCCTCTATACTTACAGCAGTAAAGCTGGCAAATGTGTTGATTTTATTTTGGACAATAATTCATGAGAAAAGCAAGAGGGACTGGCTTCTGTGTAGACAATAAAAAAAAGAGAATACTGAATATAAAGGTGACTAACCATAATAATTACTTTTAAATGTTCAACAATATTTATATTCTTGGTGCATTTGATGAGCTAAGTAATCAAGGGACTACTGAACACATTTGGATGAGGTCCATTCTAGCCTGGATCACCTGGACTTGTCACCTGGCTTCACCCACCTATTGTTCACAGCTTCAGTTTCCATTGTGATTATTACCTAGAAACCCTGTTCGCGTGAAGGTTTGCTCAGCCACTCTGAAGGGAGGACCAGCCAGTGACCTGTGGGGATGACTAGCTGGAATGATTTTGAAATAAAGCCTTTGTTTCTGAATGTAGTTCCGATAATTGCCACGGTGGTAGAGGACGATGAAGCAATACAGGCGAGGAGGTTAAGAACAATACCTACATATTGTGCACTACACCCATTAGGATGAAACGATTGGAAATAATCCTCGTGTAGGGAGGCCCGACCCATGTAGCAAATTTAGGTCTGGTCATACCTGGCTGATGGAGTTGACCTTCAGGCGATAAAATCAGATACTCTCCTTTTGGTTTTCTGAGGTTTGATCATTGCCCAATGTTCCAGTCAGTTCCTGTCATTTTCATTGAGATTATTTGAAACTTTTATTTACATTTTTTTTACAATAGACAGTGAGGCCAATATGATCACAGTTTTTGATGAAATCTTTATTAATAGGGTTCAATGCAAAGTCTAAGTTCAGCTGAAATTTATCTGACTTACAAATTCACTTTCCCTATTACATATTACATATTACATATAACACCTCATGCTGCTATGATTCTTTTTCAAACCCTAAAAATTAAGCCCATTTTTTTGCTTCACCATGGCAACTGAAACAAGCAGAGAGAACACATGAAATGTTGCGTCAAGTTTTTGGTAAACATAAATAAAGGGTGGGGTTGGATGATTGTGTTGTAGCAGGAGAGCCTGTTTTCAACACACTGTGAATGTTGTCATTTTAGAGAATCCAAGTACCATCACATCACAGTTCATGTCATTTGCACCAAATGTTTTTCATCAAAACCTCACAGTGAAACTTGGTGTTGACAGTCTGACCCTCGGGGAGAAATTCATAGTACACAATGCCCCAACGTCGAAGAAAACTCACCTGGTTGCACTGCTGACACGACGCACCTTCTTCAGTCTTGTACAGACTTTCGGCCCCTCTTTAAAAGTAAATGGCACACAAAAGACATCGTCCAGCCCACTGCTTCATTGCCATAAACCTTCAAAAGTTTTTTAAGGCTCTCTGTTACCAATTTCCAGAGTTTGACATAAAATTTGACGTGCGCTCTCTGACCCTCATGACATTGCAAATGCCAATACCAGTGGTCAAAAAAATGCATTTAACATTGGTGCTGATGTTGATCAAGCTACGTAACTTGGAACACTTGCTCTTAAAGGTCATAACTTCCACCTGCTTTATGCACATCTCAGTTCTGCACTCTGTTCATGTGCAACAGGAACAGTTTTGAAACTTTTGATCGCTCCTCACATTGTATTCATTACCAAATACATTTCATTGGAAGCGCATTGCTTGCCAGTACTGTACTTTTTGAGTTAAAAATAATTAGGAAACATACAGTTTATAAATGAATACATCTGCAAAAGCTTCATTGTGTTTCCTTCATTTCCTACAACATCCTGTCATGTCACCTTATGCAACAATAATGTTTCTAGTCATGTTCGCAGTACGACTCTTGAAATGGCAGTGTTTGTCCTTTGTTACACCACTTTGCTCCAGACTGAAATATTCAGCAACAACTGCATGGATTGGTCTGACATTTTATGCAGACATTCATGGTTCCAAAAGGATGAGCAGGACGCAGTTGCTCAGGAAAATCGGAGTCTTTATTTCAAAGATAGACACAAATTACTGAGGGCATCATCTTGGCATTTGTATGAAGGGTGTGTAGAAGTGAAAAAAATATAACATAAGGTCATTGTGGCAATTTTTCCGCCCCTTCTTCACTGTGATTGGACGGATGGGTAAAAAGTGAGCGACTAGTGCAGCGTTTTACCCAAAATGTTAAATTTTTGACCTCTTAGCAACCAGAAAAAAAGCGCCAAATATTCAGCACTTAGTGCAGAATAAATGTTCTATGTCTCGACATGATGCTAGCCTTTGAAAAAACACAATGCTCCCATTGAAAAAAAAATTAAAAATAGGCTGCACTCAGGAAAAAACACTTTGGTGGACAAAGACCCAAAGGCATAACCTTTATTCAAATCAAGTAAGGCACAAGACTAACTTTGACAACTGTCCCTTTCTTTAAAGATACTCTTAAGAATTTTGACGTGTTGAACTACAAACGTATTTTGTCTATTTCCTCTTTTCAGACATTCAACATGTGTTTCACTTTCACTGTCAAGACTGAATAAATCTGTTTAGTCGAAATACATTGTCATATGGGTTGTTTAGTATTCCCAGGTGTCAATAATCCTCCAGCCTGTTTACAGCTTAAGGTGTTACTGTGATCCTTTAAGACTTGTCAGTCCCATGACGGTTCACCCTCAATCAGACGAGATGGATGCTGCCTGCAGCTGTTCATTTCAATCAGAGCAGATGCACAGCATCACATTCCACACAATCTCCATACCACACCTGTTGATTTACTATGTTTTCGAGAAAAACACTCAAAACATTACAGACAGCAAACAAGAGTGAAGAGATTTGTCCTTGAAATGTTGTTTGACTTTGCTTGTGATATCTATACCGTGTAATGAAATGGAACCTAGCTGTTGCTGGCGGCTTTGCACAACAGCACATTGACAGTTCACTTGGACAAAACTTTTTAAAGACATGAATGCCAGATGCAAACTAAGCAATGCCAAATGTGACAGAAAAATAGCAGTACATTGATGTCAGTGGGAGCTGTCATACAGACACTAAAAACAAGCGAAATGTCCTGCAGGAATGCACAAAGACACAGCTTGTTTGTTGCCTCTTACTTCATAATTGCTAGTCTGGGGATGAAAATGTGCCATTACCTAACATTTTCTATGATTTCCAAGAGATTATTTTGACTCACGCCTGAAGTATGAAATACGCTGATTACAATGGAAATGGTCTGTTTTCACCCCCAAATACTGCCATCAATAGACTATTTTACACAATTAATGTTCAGTGTTTCAGACAAATAGATTATTCCATTAGTCAAATTGATTACAAACAGGTCAGTGGGGTCGACTGTGTTGGCCAAACAACAAATTAAATAAAAAGTGAATGTAATCAGGCTGGTGTGCTGAGGTTTATTGAGTTTAATTTGTGGAAACATAGTGTCCTGATTTCCTAAAAAGTACCTTATACTGTTAATTCTCTTCATTTCCTTGCTTTTTAAAAAAAAAAAAATGTTTACATTATTTAATTGCTGGATATCATCAGAGATTGTTATTGGGTTTTATCTGCTGCTTAACGAGGACTAACTTCATGTACTCAGTTGTTTCCAGCTGTTATTCCTTCCAGGGATCTGAGTTCATCCATTCTGTCTATTGTTGTATATCACCTCTAGTGTTTGAATATGTCAATCTTCTCTGTCTTTTTGGGTGCTTCTGTCATTGGGTTTGTCCATCATCTTGACTATTTCCCCTTGTCCTGAACCTCTGTTCAACAGAAATGACAAAAGATGTCAGTCCACATTCCAGTAGAAGTGACAAGACCAGTTTCTAACCTATATTATAAAACCAGATTAGAAAAACACTTTTTTCTTTTCTTTTTTTTTTCTTTTTTTAGAACAATAGTAATCTCAAAAAAGAAGATACTGAAAAGAGATTGTTAACACTAGTAACAGTAGTGACAGTTTGTAAAATCCCCACCAGTCAAAGTTTTCTGTGGCTGTCCTTATTTGTACTGTAGCTGGCAGTGCACTGCTGGCTAAAACAGGGACAAAAGCCATTTGGCACCACTGGCAGATAAATCATACAGAGCAGTGATACAGGATTAAACCAAGAGCCACTAATGAAATTGAGCACAGGGCTTCTTCAAGGCTATTTTCAAAATGTCCTTGAACAATCACAATCACAATTATGATGTGATGGAGAGGAAACTCAGTCAGTGGGCCCATAAATGTTTTTTATTAGAGCTTCCCCCATCCTTGAAACTTCCCTTTTCACAAAACATTACTGTTATTACTATATTGTAGTTCTGTCGGATGCAGAGGCCAGTGCCTTGCTTAGCAATTCAACATTTATGTAATGATAGCTTACGACAATCCACTATTATCATGCCAAAGACTCCGTCAGTCGTGTCAGTTTGGGATCAGTAGAGACACCTAATCCCTCAAGCACAAACCATCACACAGTGCTGTACATTAGATAGTGAATAAGAGATAACGGGAAGCCAGGAAATCGGCACTGGCCCGGAAATGATCTTTAATTCAGTCAGCCATCGTGCATTTTGGTGTACAATTGCTGTTGATTATAAGTTGTTCAAAATTCAATAAGGAAAGGCTAGGGCTTAAAGGACACCACTTACAGGACACTTAAGTCTGCATAACTTTATGGGCTGAAAATCAAAGTAAAGTAATAGATGCAGTCACATATCTATATTAAATTACAGAAACTTGGTGGAAGATCAGTTGGTGAAGTTGGCGGTTGATGCTTAAACGACATCTCTAATTACTACTGTGCAGGATTTCAACTTTTTCAGTTTGCAAAGTTTGTTTAGAGCTGGAGAGTCACAAAAAAAACAAAAACAAAAAACACAATACCTGATTTCCTTAGATATTCTAAACAGTCAGAGCCACACTGTAAAAACTGAAGGAGACACTTTGTTATAGGACACCTACAGTGTGAGTAAAAAGTGAGACATCTTTTTTAATGCAGCATTGAGCGGTTCAAACATCCATGTACGTCAGTCCACGATAATGAGGGTGCTAAAATTAAAGTTCTGTTCTCAATATGTTATGACAATGATGGTTGTCCTCACTTCCATATTGTGTCATGTTACCAACCCCAGAATAAAAGTGTGCCAGGCAGTGCAGAAGCAGCAAGCATCTCAGCATGCGCCATGAGACACTGTTAAGTAGCCCTTCAAAAGCTTTTTGTGGTTAGTAGTGATTTAGATTTGAGTAATAAAGACTTGCAGCGTCCATAAACCACACACCCACCATCAACAGTCAATTGTATCACATTATTGGCAATAACTGGGTTACTACAGCTCTATAGGCTACTGTATGAAGGTAGTTTTGTGTTTTTATTATGCAAGCAAAACAGTTTCAAGAGCAAATTTCTCACTGCAATCAAAAATCAAGTTTGTGAATTCAAATATATGAACTGAGAATAAAATCATTCGCATTGCAAACAAATTTGCTTTAACAGTGTTGTTAGTTTTGGTCACAGAGTTCAGAATTTTGCTTATGAAATTAGACTTTTTGGTTGGAAAGCAAAAACTTTGTTTGCGAATCAAAACCCGTTGTGAGTTGGATGTAGTGGGCAGGACAAACACTGGAGACGGGAGGTTTTTTTGGTGGTTTGATTTAGATCCACCCAGCGTGGCTGCACATACACACCTCGCTCCCTCCGACAGCAGAAGACTGTGTGTTGAGCTACATAGACATCTGCTTGTGTTATATTGCTCTATTCTATATAATATAACAACAACATACCTCCAAGTGACTCAACACAGTCTTCTCATGTCAGGAGTTTACAGAAGCAGCGATGTGTGGTTCTAAGTCAAACCACCAATAGAAACTCCCGTCTCCAGTTTATGTATGTTCAAATTCAGTGTGGTACCTTACAGCAACTCTACTTTCGGAAACCAGACAAAAAGAAAAGCCTCAATAATGCCAAACTATAAGGTTTAATAGTACTGAAAGATGGACGACAGAACTTTTGGGAAGCCGAAGATGTTGACCTTTTATTGTGGCTCGGTCACATATATACTGATTCTACATCACATCGACTATGGAGGACATCTTGTTACAGTGACCAGTGCAAAGTAATGCCTCTATAATGCCAAACTATTAAGTTTAATAGTATTGAAAGATGTAGGACAGAACTTCAGGTAAGCTTAAGATGTTGACCTTTTATTGTGGCTTGGTCACATGTTTTGATTTTACGTCACGTTGATTTTGGAGGACATCTTGTTGCAAACACTGAAGTAAACACAATTTAGTTTCCCTGGACAATGAGTATGATCAGTGAAAATAGTGACAAATTCCGACCTCACAGCCTGAACCTTTGTGGTATTGCGTTCTATATTACAGTAAAGATGCCTACGCCTGAACTCAACTCCTGAAGGCCAGTGTACTTGTCACAAGGAGTACAAATATCTTCCTCTGTGTAAAGAGTTGTATGATGGCCTCTGTAGCTTTGACGTTTGAAAAAAAATATACCTTAATGATGTCATCAGGATTACCCTGGATTAGGTTTAAGAATTCCTTTGTGTTCTTTTCTGGTTCAAAGAGTTTGAAAAAAGTGCACTTACTAGATGTAATGGGTGTCACAGATGCAGTGGGTCAGCTAACTGTGTTATTGTGTTTCAGTAGCCTGGCTGTGCCGACTGACGCTCACAGCTTCATTTTTCTTCGCTGTGAATACAATCTGGTAACTCGGCTCATATTAACGTTTGCACACGCACTCTGAAGGGCAGACCAATAAGTGACCAGTGTCGGTGGTTAACCACGTTTGTCCCGCCCCTCCTTCACTGTGATTGGACCGCTGGTGACAGTGACAAGCACAGCGTTAACATTTTTAAACTATTGCTAACTGGAAAATAAATTCCCAAACGTTCAGCACTGAGCACAGAATAAACACTCAGCACCTCCTCAAGCTGCTGGAGTTCAATAAAACAATTAATAGACAGGCGTAGGCAGTTACAGCGGTGGTATTGGGTACATCCAGTAGGATAGAACATCTGCAAATGATTCCCAATGGAGTGTAGCCAGACCCATATCCATGCAGTGACATTGGGTCTGGTTCGCACCAGGCAGTTGCAGTACGGGAATTACAGCATTGGTGCATGACACAAACAAGGTAGATTGGCACAGTGGTGTAATGGTCACCACTATGTCTGCATGGGTTTTCTCCAGATGATCCGACTATATAGATATCAAAATATAGAATCAAACAAAATATAATCAAATGGACAATAATGATGATAAAAAAATATATAAATACTAAAACCATAAAATTGCAATACCCTACATCAAAGCCAGATGGAATAGGTTGGGTTTTAGTTTATGTTTGAATACTTTCTGTATTTGCAGCTCCTCCAAAAGATTGTTCCAGTGGCCTGGAGCGTAACGGCTGAAAGAGTTCAAATCAATACAAAACCAACAGGTAACCAGTGTGAAAACTGTAAAATGGGCGTACTCCTTTTGGTCTAAGCTTCAGCAGAATTTTGAATTGAATGTAGGTGATGTATTGTACTCTTTAGCAGACCACAAAGAAGAGTGGATTCAGCTGCCAGTTATAAAAGCATGAATCATCATGCCAGCCTAAAAATAGCTCAGTTTTAAGAAAGGGTTCTACACGTTTTGTGTCACGGTACACTGATTTCTGGTGATCACCCTGACATTTTGATTAATCATTATTATTTTCTATGTGTCTATAGAGGAATTGCTTTCATGGTCCACGTTTTCTAAATATCATGTAGTTTTGTGCATATATGTGTTTGCTATATGTTGTTGAATGTGTGGATTTGTGTGAGAAACATCTGATTACAGGAAGGTACACCTGTTGAATATAAATTGATTTGCATAAAAAGACCCAACGAGAAAAAAGAAGGATGGAAAAAAAGCACGACTGAAGTGCGCATGCTCATATTTTACAATTTAAACTAAATAAAGGGAAACATCTAATTGATTTGAGAGCATACGGGGAGTTTTGGACTTTGGCTTATCTGCACCTCATGCTTTGTCTTTGGTGGGGGACAGAGCTTTTTTTTTTTTTTTTTTATCTTTAAACTAAATTGATTTTTAAATTCAATAGTGTTTCATTATAATTAGAAGATACTTTTGCTTTTCACATACACACAACAAATGACTTTCTAAACAAAACAAAGACGAGGAAAAGTAACACCAAAAACATTTAAATAAATTGTGCTTTATTTATGCCTTGAAAACATTAAACATGCTCTTGAGGCTAATTTTAATGTCATGTAAATCTTATTCGTTAACCGATTATTTGCCTCATAATCACATACAAGGAGAATGCTCAATTCTGTGCTTCCAGGCAATTCTTATTTTTTTGTTTTAATTGAGCAAGGATGATGGATTCGGTCCAGTGGAATAATAAAAAAAAGAGGTACTTCATGTAGATTGCACTTAAGGGTACACTTCAATCAAAAAGGCAAAGGGAAAATCTTAATTACAGCTACAATGAATAGCATAACTAACAGCAAAATAGCAAAGTAACAGTAATTTAAATGTAGATGATGACAGGGTGTTATCAGAATTACTTTTTTATACTTTTTCCACAAGTTCACTCGGGACATATGAGCAAAAACGTTTTCATCTGATTAAAATGTGTTTACACTTCTACATTACATTCTTTAAGGTAACGCAAAGACGAATCGTTGACCTTTAATATCTCCATGCTACTTAATTTTCAGTCCAAATGTCCGCTTCAGTCACTCCAGTTGCGAACACTCCAGTTCACATTTTCCTCTTGAGTGTTTTGCAGCAGAATGTCAAAAGACCTATAAAAGGGCCGGTTTAGCAGGCATTTGTTAAAAGACGCATACTTAATGCGCATTTACTGTCAGCGTTTACCACCTCACCCCAGGGAACATTTAAAAAACACAAGCCCAGGCTGAACTGGAGAAAAAGCGGGCAGCCTCACATACTGCTCCATTTGGGTCTCAGGTTGAGCGGCACTTTTGATAGAGCAAAATGTTTTATTGGGTCATCAGTCAGCAGAACACTATGTTTCAAAATGACATGGCCAACATTTGAAAATTAGAAATAGATATACTTTAGACATTCTAGCAGCATGACCTCGGGGAGGGTATCCGATCCACACTCAAATATCTCTATTACTGTAGCTGGGTTTCTATGTCATTTTGTAGGAGCAAACAAGAGAACCAATCAAAAACGAGGCTCATAATTTGAACGCATACGGCCAAATGTATGGAGCCTGTGCAGAAGACATTCCTGCACGTCAAAGCACAACACAATGAACATTATATTCTTTATATGTACGGTTTTTACTGAACACCATTTCTTCAGCAGTAATCCATTTGTAATCACCAGCCTTTTAAATAGTAATTGTAATTGAATTATTATATTTATAATTTGATTGTAGTTTTGTTAGTTAATTACTTACAGCAAGTCTGTTACATGCTAGTTAGTTCTCAACACTGGATAAACACTGTATGTCGTTTGTTATTGTGAACTACAGTATTAGCAACCAGACATTAACTCTGAGTTCAATGCACCAAACAGTCTGTTTTCTTAACGATTCAAAATATACAGACTGGGAAAGTCTCTTTTTGATTTTGAATTGAATACACAATAATTACACTACACAGTTTCAATTCAATATTAAAAAAAAAATAAGCCATTTTCTGTGTGATTATGTGCAATTATGTATAATGATAATTATTCTTAATTTGCGTAAACACAAAGACAAAACAGAAAATATTTCTATCACTTCATCAAAAGACATAACACATGTAATTAGAAGATGAATCTACCACTGTTTCCGCTACTGTGCCTCTGCCTCTCTTTTCTCCTTCTCTCTGTAGCACACACACTAACACATACACACAAATCTGGCACATGCACACACTCCCTCATCTCTCTCCCTCGCTGGTTCTCCTGCCACCCCTGGAGAGTTCACTGCTCTTGCTGTTTTAACCTCCAACCCGGGTTGTCCATGCTGCGTACGCTGCGTGTCACTCAGTGAACTGTTTGTTTGCCACTCATCGCTCACTGCCCTGCTCCTGTCCCCACATGGCTCCCTGCAGGCAGCAAACCGCTGGAGTGATTTCACATCACAAGCCCCATCTGCACAGGCAACTTCCCCCTCGTAGCAGCTGGTAATTTACTCCAGACAAGGCATCACTGCTCCTATCAGTGAGATAACTCTGTATTCTTCTTTCCCAAACCTCGCCCTTCCCCCTCTTTTACCCCTCTCCACAGCAGCCGCACATGCTCTGCATGCAATATGACTCACCATGCAAGGTGTTATCAATGATAGTACCGTAGCAAATAAAGGCATTTATTTACACTTTACAAACAGACTGTAATTAAAAGTCAACATTAGGCGTGGTGTGCTTCCCTACCACTGAGAAATCTATACAGTTGCATTGGCTCCAAACAGATAATGAGAGAACATGTACACAATACAGAGAGAAAAAAAACAAGACTTTGGTTTTCTGCCAATGCAACAGTTGCAAAGATGGCAAACAGTGACTGAACGTGTGCTGTCACACTTACGCGCTTCAACAAAGCTCCGTCTTCCCTCTGCAGCTCCCTAACTTTCCTCGTATTCTCTCTGTCTTTACCTCAGCTCTGCTCCTCCAAGGTTTCCCTTGCGTCAAATTGCTTTTGAGCCCTCACTGCAAAAATAATCTTATCAAAAATGTTCTGTCTCGTCAGAGTTTTTATTAATCTTATTTTCTGTGAAAAAACAAAAACATCCAGCAGTGCAGTGAGAGTGTGGTTACTTGTTTCCCATAGAGAGCAACATGTCCTTGAAAGAATAATATAAGTTGCAGCATTACAACTAACAAAGGTTTGATTTCAGAAAATATTTAACAACTTGAATTGCTTCAAAAATGGGCTTGAAACGGTCAATACTATTGTGCACATAAGGCACCAAAGTTTTAATACAAATTCTAAAACTGTACTTTCTCAGTGTAACATGTTACCATGCCAACAATGTTTTAGCTGCAACCACAGGAATGTCATTAGTTTTTACAGTCATTTGTTCATAAACCAAAATGTAGACTACTAAAACCTCTGCTTTACTGATGATTACTTTGAAATACATTTTTAAATATGCCAGATAAATTTGTTGTCATGCAAATTTGTAGCAATGTCTAGCAGTGTCATTTGATAAGTTTCAGTGCTTGTCAGTTGTCAGTACTTGAGTCATTGGTATCGTTTCATACCAAAAAATAGATACATAATAATAAAAATAATATTCAGGTCAGACAAACACGATCAGACTTGTTTTGTTTTTAGAAGAAAATAAGACTTCAAAATGGCTAAAAAAATACTTTTTTGCAGTCTTGTCTAATTTGTAAAATAGTTTGAAACATGACATACCGAAAAATGATAGAAAATCGACATGAAATCCTTTTAATAACTCTCTGTAAGGACCTTACAGAGAGTTATTAAAAGGAAGAAGAAAAATAAAAAAAAGGTTGTTGATCTGGCAAGGCCTTTAAAGATATTTTTTTTAAATAAACATTCCACTGAAGGAAAAAAATCATCAACAATCATCAACACTTGGCACATATCTCAAATAACTACTAGTTTGTCCAGGATGGCCGCGCCAGCCGTTTCAGCCTAAAAGCTGTTGGCTGGATGCAAAAAGAAACGTCCAAAAATCCCAAGATGTCATCACAGGATCTGCAGGTAACTCGTGAAACAGTTGGTGTCAACAAAGGCATGCATTTACAATCAGAAAGAGACTGAGCAACTTTGACATTCATGGGAGGCGTGCCGGGAAAAAGCCTTTGTTGTCCAAAGTCAAGGCCTTTTACAATAATGTACTCTCAACAGACAGCTCAAATATAGACTTGTTTGGCCACAGTAGCAGTAGGAATGTGTGGCACAGACCAAAGACTGCTTTTCAAGTGAAAAAACTCATACCAGCTGTAAAGCATAGTGGGGGAAATAGTATGGTTTGAGATTGCGTCGCTGCTTCAGAGGCTGGGCAGCTCATTGATTATACTATGAATTCTGCAACAAAGAGTGCTTGAAGATAATGTGGGATTGTTTGTCTGAAAGTTGAAGCTGAACCAGAAGTTCCCCTTTCAAAAGGATAATGATCATATAGATCCAAAACTAAAAGCAACAAGGAGTGATTCAAAAATAATCAATGGAGGACTATTAAATAGGCCTGTCAGGTAAAAAGACCAGATTTGAATCCCATTGAAATGTTGTGGGGGGGATTTGGAACACATGTACATGCAAGAAAACCTTAAAATCTTGCCCTTGACGGAATTGATATTATTTGTCAGCACTGTTTAAAAAAGGATCAAGTGTTTGCTTGTTCAGGTGTAAAAAAAAAAAAAAAATTATATGGGATGTACTTTGGCACAAATGTAACTGTAAAAATAAAAAAAATAAAAAAAAATACACATTTAATTTCACATATCCTGTGCCACAATTTACACTATTTTTTTTTTTTTTTTTTTTTTTTTTTACAATCTCCATGTTCTCCATCTTTGCATACTTTAAGGAAAATTGCCACGCGGAAGGCAATTAAAGGCATTCCTCAAGCCGTCATGGCAAAGCATTGAGGTCTTTATTATTCAAGAGGGAGTATCCCAATCTATACTAATGGCTGTGCATCCTAATCGTATGTAGGATACTTCTAGTTCCACTTCAAATTGGATTAAGCTCTCACTTGCAAATACTCCCTCTAATTCACTCAGTGCTTCCATGACAACGCATCTAATCAGGACAATGTAAAGGTATATACACATATGCACAATTTATATGTACAGTTTGGTACAAATATCATGTTTAATATCTTTACTTATGTAGCATGTGATTATATCTATCAAATTCGCAAAAAACACTTGTGGGAAAAGTTTTTTTCTTACTTTCTCTGAAACTTTTATAAAGATTAATTAAAACAGTTTAGCACAATCAACGCTTCCCAACTCATTAAATCTTAATTAAAATCTAAATCAAAATGACAAATTACATTTTACTGAGGAAAAATTATGTTTAAGTTTTTGTGCTTTTGAAAAGAGTAACCCAATCTTATATTGATCAAATACTTCATCCTTGTATTTAATGACAGCATTTAGTCACATTAACCACTTAGAATTAGAGCTTTTTCACATGCAAAACATCCCCAAATGTAGTCAGTAACAGCTGCAAAATTGTGAGGCCAAAATGAACAACACAGGGCTGAGAATAAGAGGCAGTTTATTAAATACAACAAGTCTTATCACCATGCCTCCTTATCCCAGTGTAACGACGCACCGCCATTACCAATTCTGTGGACGGTATCTAAGATGTAGTGTGACAACATTGCTGGATTAAAGTCACCAAATAGAGAACACACAATTTTATTAAATGTATTCATTGTTGAAGTGTAAGTGCTGGGAACCATTTGCACAGCTGGGCCACAGAGTTGTTCCTTGTTTTTCTCCCTGGGAACAAACCAATAAACATGTGCAGTGAGTGACTGATTGAACAGACTGATTGCCAGAATATAAAATTAGTAATGTGGCAGAACAGCACACTAAGGATGTAAATTTGGTTTAAATATTGGAACAACTTACCTCTACCCGTTTCCTCTTCCCAGGGTGTTCTGGCAAAACACTTCCCAAGGGGCTCGAGCACCCATTTATAGTTCCGTGAAGTACCAACCACAGGAAGCAGGTGGGGGGAAGTTGAGATGTATGTGTTGCTCTGTTTATTAATGTAAATTACGTATTGATGTTTCCTATATTTATAGGGACTGTAAATATTTAAAATATTTTGGATATCTTTGGGTTGGTGGATTAATATACATATTTATTGGTATTGGTATGTCCCGGCTAATTAGTGTAATCAGGTGTATAAAAGGAGCTCAGTTTGTTTGTGTATGGGAATACTGGGAGGTGACGGCAAACCTGTGCTGTGGTGGTTTATGTAAAAATAAATGAACCTTCACCTGAAACCCCTTATGGACTCCTGACCTGCTCATTTGCTTCCATGGCTGCTCGGGCATGTTAACACCCAGACTGAGATTTGCAAAACTCCAGGAAAGAGTGATATTTTTACTTCTGGCTAAATAAAACTCTAGATTAGAAGTTAAATAACACCAGGTCATTGACACTGATGTCATGACCTTCAATGGAACAACACTAGGGCAAAACCATGTATACGTTTGGACTGTGTTTAAAATGTTAGAGGGCTTTTAATTTTAACCAGATCCAGGTAATTTGCAGCATTTGGCCCTCTAATGGTTTAACTGAATAACTCACCGAGTGACCGAGGCTGAACCCAAATTTCTTCCCACTGTACATGCGGACAGTGCCCTCTCAGACTTCAGTAGTTGGTTCGGTGACAAGTCGTTCCCGAGTGGAGCAATTTAGGGTTCAGTGTCTTGCCCAAGGACAACCCACTCTACCATCCGAGCCACAGCTGCCACCCATGTTTTACACATTGATAATAAGTTCATTTTGGTTATTTAGTTGGCAGTTGGAAAAACTACCAACATGTGTTTAATGCAGTGAATTTGGGGTAATTAAATCAGTATAATTTGTGGAAGTCAGAACCCCAAACAGACTCCAGATAATCTGCTTTAGGCCCATTGTGGACTCTATTGTAGGTTTGGACAGGATTCACAGATTTCCTGAGAACAGAAAAATCCATAAATCTGAAAAAGCGCTGAAATTCTGACATTTGGATTAAGCTAGACACTTGTGTTTATAGGGCACACCCTACGGGTGCATTCCAGACAGAAATGTGACATAATACATTGAGAGTCAAATTCATTTCAGTAAGCTCTTAATGGACATACTGTAAGTCATGCATGAGAACCACTTTTTTACTTGAATTCATAACAGACTGCTCTATTCCAACAAGTGAACCACAGATTCAAAGCATATGATCATGCTTTATCATATGTATCATGCAAGGCCATTGGCAAATGGACTGCACTTACATAGCGCTTATCTATGAAAGTGCTTTCCAATGTTTGCCTCTCATTCACCCACTAACACACACACATAAACTCACATACCAATAGTACCAGATTTGCTATGTGAGGTGCTAGAAACCAGAAGAAACCTTTTAAGTGAGATGCTCAACCCTATTAATCATAATGACATTTTCAGAAACCGTGTTGCTCCAAGAACAGCAGTGATAATTACGAGTTACCTCCTCATTTTAATGCCATTCATTTTTTTTCATTTTGTATTTCATCCTTTGAAAAAGTTTTGATAACTGACTCGTGGTTGCCTTTTAGTGCCATTAGAAGTTGGCTTTAACACATCATGCTGAGTTTATCACTGTGTGCTAAATGATCAAGTCTGCATTCTAATATGCTCAATGATAACGCCAACATGTTGATGTTTAGCACGTATAATGTTTTCTAGGATCACTGTCTTAGTTTAGTGTGTCAGCAAACTCAAAGTACAGCTGATGCTGATGGGATTATCATTACTTTTGGAAGCATGTTGTCTTAATGCAAAGTATTGCACAAATCAAGCCGAATATGGTAACGTAATAAATATTTGGTATTTTGTCTAAGTATTTTGCTCAATAAGTGAGAACTTGAACCTGCTGTTGGCGCTGAAGGAAACATCGAGCCAGGTTTTTGAATTCTGAATGGGTATCGTTTACTGCTGTTTTACCAAAGCTATTGGTTGTCAGAAAGGAATGTACAAGGTGCCTTTTGTAGCACCGTTAACACCCGGGTCGAAGAAGGAGGTCATCAGACAGAGTAGGGAGAGTGACAAAGTCCTCGTGGAAGTGGTTGGATGGATCAGATGCAAGATTTCCACCAGGACTGTTCAATTATGTTAGAAAGTAAGAGTCAATGTGGATTTCTTTTAGATAACAAAGACTTATGCAAAGTAAGTTAAGTAACGTAAATTATGTTACTTATGTCAAATTACTTACTCTAACCCAAACCATGATCTTTTCCGAAACCCTGACAAAGTGTCTTTTGGTGCCTAAAACTAAGGTACCTTGTGTATCTCCGAGACGCTAGCTGGCCTGACAAAACTGCAGTATCTGACACTGTGGGATAAGAAGATACTGAAAAGTAATTATTACCAGTCATTAGGAATTATTCTCCTGGAATCAAGACTATCAGGACATGATCGCATGGTAATCCATCAATGGTTCACTGTAGACCTACCTGGTGGACTGACCAACAGATAGAGCTGTACCACTTGCTAGCGTGGCTAAAACATTTTTTTTGTTTTGTTCAGGCAGTCAGGTAAATGTCCACTAAAAAACTACATCTTCAGAATCAAACAGACTTCTCTCTACCCTCAATGTGGAACATGAAAGTACTGTTTTTAACAATTTCGAAGAGAAGCTTTCTAAGGTGTTTAGAATAGACTGAGGATGTGAATCAACAGCAGAGGTAGATTACAATGCAGGAATATTGTGGGAAATTTACAAATTTAAAATGAAAATGTTTCTATGTTTTGAATGTTACTGTTGTTTTCCATTATAATCTACTGATTATAAAGATTTGCAGCCTTCCTCATAAGATCCAGTCTTTTCTAGGAAGTCACAGTCATGGAGCCTGGGATCTTTATGGGCCACCTAAAAGCCTTCCATTACACAAACTACTACAGTGACAACAAAATGTGCGCTTTTTAGGTGGATTGGAGAAGTGCGTGTGTGTGTTTGTGTGTGTGTGTGTGCGTGTGTGTGAGAGGCAGGCAGCGTGATAGCTTGGACAGTTGAGGGGTCACCAGCTGACCTTGAAATCCGTCTCATCCAACAAGATAAGAGTGTCGATCGGAGCCACAGACAGGAACAGCACTTGGTCTGGCTTAGCCTCTGCTCTGTGATGTTCACTGTTAAATGACCAGTTCACTGGGATTTTTGTCCTCACCAACATCAGCCTTTCAGCCTGACACGGTGACAGCTCTGCATCAAAGGCTTTAATCATGAAAGTTCTCACAGACAGGTAGTTGGATATTTCCCCTTTGTGACCCTGGAAGCATCGTTAAGCAATGAACCTGTCAGCAGGAAGCATCTTTCGACAGCTGAAGTTTGACTGGAAGGATATTCACAGTACTGCATGTACATGTTATCCACACTCTACTTGTCTTCTGTCTTAAGTGTTAGAGTCTTGCAAGCTGATAATTATTCAAACTTCTTTTTTTTTGTGTGTGGTTCTTGTCAAACAGAGAAACAAACAAGCAAAACTAAAAGATGTGTCTTTCTGCTGAGAAAAAAAAAATACTTTAAATGACATTTGAAATAAAGAAAATGACACCCTTTGGGTACACAAATTAATAAATGCAGACAAAAACGTCTGAGTCTTTTGATTTTTTTTCCCTTCTCCCGAGAGGGGCTTGAATTCACAGAGTAATTAGTTGAGTAGAATACAACCTCTAATTTACCCCCAGCCCATCCTGCTCTCCTCTGCAGCAAAGTTTACATTTGGTAATGAATTAAGAGCCTTGCGCTATTAAAAGGGGGTTTTGCTGACATCTCTATAAGCTTAAGATAAGCCGGGCCTAAATCAAGAAAAATGCAGACCCAGCACATTGCAGTCCAAGGAAGTCTTAGTGAGAAAAGCTTTCAGCGAAAGATAACAGTAGGTGTGTTTGCCTTTGCATTACCCATAAAACATCCTGGTTTGTCTCACTTTGAAAATGCTTTTAGAGGGAGTCCTACATAATTAGAACAGAAAGCTTGTTGTTGCTGCTTCATGTAATAAAAAGCAATTTTAAATTCAATTTAGTGTAAAAATTAAGAATTCTATTTTATGACAAATTTGTTCAAACATAATATTTCTGTTGCATGTAATTGATTCTATGAGAGAATTCAATCAAAATCTTCCACAATCTGCTGCAGTCCGCTTCTATAACTAGTCCTTCTCTGCCACTGTCTGTCTTGCTATTAATACTACATACACTCTGGAGACTGAAGTTATGAACAACAAAGGCTAAATTACATTTTGTGTCCTTTTGTGTGTTCATGCTTTCCAGGTTCGGTCCCTGACGTTTCTTTCACAGCGACTACATACTGTGCACACTAACGTGAGGCTGCCTCTATTTATTGACAGGCAATGCGTGTCTGTCTACTGCAGAGAGGCGAACTTTGATGCACTAGCTGATCTCTGAAAGCTGAATGTGTTGTGGAAGCTATAATTTTCTGTGTTCATCACATCTTGACGTTGTGAAAAGTGCAGTTACATCATCCACACAGCAGACTGCTTTAGGAAAGTGTTCATCAAAACAAATGAGTGCAAGATGAATGTGAATTAGCTCCACTGTAGGGGTCAATAATGTTAATTATGGTGGAAACAAGCAGTAATACGAGTGTTATCTTAAGACTTAATTTAGCTTCAAGCCAAAACATTTGGTTGGGAAGAGTTGTTTCCTGGCAAGTCACAGGTTTGTTTCACACAACAATCAATCTTGTTAACATCCTTGTTAAAGTGTCTTTGAGCAAGACACTCAAACCCCATTTGTTAATAAGGGCTCTTCTGCCTCTGGCTATAAGGGTGTGTATTTCAGGGAAATGTAGTTTGTTTCAAATGATTGCACACCTGAGTGATAGGTGTAGTATTCTTGCACATGCCTGTGTCCCAATTCTAACAGAGTAAACTATTGAGTACACCAAGTAATAATTTTACAGTATAATTTTTTGTAGATTTTAGGTTTTTTTTTTTGTGTGTAAAATCAATGTTCTTTTCTGTTTTGTACCTACAGGACATGGTGCAACACTCATGCCAATGGACATCAATCAAACTGACCTTGGAGTGGCACTGCCAATTAAACTTGAGAAAGGGAAAGCAGAATTTTTTACAAAGATTAAACACTTTTTTTCTTATTTTCCCAGATTTTCCTGCAGCAGTTTCACAACCATTTGCAATTGCTTTTATTTTATTAACTTCACTACATTAATGGTGAAGGTACTTTTCATTTCAGACAGCAATTAAAGTTACTTGGTTATGGTGAGAGAAAGTTTCCAAGAGAAAATCACGGAAATATTGTCTTCATATAACGAGGAACCAACATTGGTAGGAGAAGGCATAGTGGTCTCTGGTTAAGCAGTTTCAAGCTATGTACACTTTGACAACGTGTTATCTGTAGCTGTTGGGTTTCATGAATATAATGTATGCACCAATGTTCATATTGACCTTAAAACAGAAATAAATATGTATATATTTTCCCTGTATTTTGCATGACAAGGATGAAAGCACATTTACTTATGTCTTTTCATAGCATTTGCAATTTTAAAATATGATCATTTTCCCCAATGAATAAATATAATTGTGCTTCATTTGTTTAATTGGGTTATTTTTTATCTTGTTTTAGGACAATCTGATGATGGTTTAGGTCATATTTATGCATAAATATAGAGCATTCTAAAGTGTTCACGAACTTTGTTAAGCCTTAACTAAATCCAGCTAATTGTCTATATGTACACGAGCAGTGGTGCTGCTCCCACTCAAATTCTATTTTTACATTAAGTGTTTAATAAGACTAAATTCATTTATTCAGTATTACTTAAGCATACGCTGACTGAATGCCACCACAGACAGCACACACATTTAATTTCGTTCCAGGCCGCATGCAGGCAAACTTTCCTAAGTTGCTGAATTCCTCCCGGTTCCAGCAGCACTGACCCAACTGTGGAGGGGCAAGCGATAAAAGGATTTCCAGAGCTCAACAGAGGATCACATCATCCTAAGACAGTTCTGATAAGGTTTTGTGCTCAAGTGATGCTCTTTCAGTGCACTGGTGCAACACAAGGAGGATCACAGTTTGCCCACAAGGTGAAAACTGCAATGAGAATACAATAATGTTGTTTTCTCTGCTTTACCCCGATGTTCTGGGGCAGTTTAATGCAAACACATTTATTTATTTTCTAATAAAAATGTATTACTTTTAATTAATGTATTGATTTTAGCAAATATACAAATAATATTTAAGTTCACTGTACAAATCTGTATTCAATTAAGAATAAAGTAGATGCAAAATGAGATTTTCCTAGCCAGTTTTTCATGTATTAAAAAAGGAGCATTTGGTTTTTAAAAGTGAGATTTATATGAAATGTAGATTATCAGAACAGCTTGATATTCTCTTTATTATGCATTGTGAAGAAAGAGTGGAAGATGGGAGCAATTAAACCTGTAACGTGTGTTTTATTGTATGAATGATGTGTAGACATTGATGTTAGAATTGTGTTAAATTTACTTGTAAAGTGAAATTCTATCATACGTCAGGTACATTTCCACATTGTTTCATGGACAATATTTTTGAAACACTGTAGCATCAGAGCAACCTCACTAAACTACACATGGGACAGCATCGCCACCACACGCAACACTGCAGACCAAGTGTTAAATAAGACACCAGAAATGCACACGCCAACAATCCATTTGGACAACCAACATGTCACACATAATAAGATTGACAAGTTAAAAATGCTATTAGGGGCCTACTGTGTAAACACAGTGGCACATGAAAAAAGCAAAGTGCCATGCACGGTGAACTCACACAGGGACAAACTACCCAGAAACAGGCAGCAATCTAAATTAACAAAATGCCCAAAGGCACGGTGCACAAAAGTAGCAACTCTTCGTCACAGAACCCTGCACATGCCTAATACGGCTGTGTAGAAAGAGTCCCCAATTCAGTATGTTACAGCAAAACATTTGAAGAGCTCCTTCTCCTCTAACCGCCTTTAAACTGACTAAAGTGGGCAGAGCCGTCCACTCATCACAAAGAGAAAGCGAGAAGAACACAAAGTGGGGGAGGGCGTAACGATGTTTCACATTGAAATGTAGTCATTAATACTGCTGAAACAATTTCCACTTTTTCAAATAAATTGACTAAGCTTTTATCAATGTTCTGTGCTCATAATTTTCTTTTCCTCGTGTTGTCCTGTTAATACCGTCCTTTATATTGCAATAAAAAAGACACAGATAATACCAATGTGATGCTGTGTTGTATGAATGTGCTAATTTCCAGTGGGTGCTGGAACATTTACACCATGTGCTCATTCCTATGTTTATCAGCCAAAAGATTACCTTACAGATAAAACAATCCACATTAGGAGATATGTCTGCAAACAAAAATATAATAAAAGAGTTTTAGATTATGAAGAAACAAAGGTTAAAAGAAAGTGTAACTGTAGCCTGTTTGCAGAGTGGCTTTGTGTGTTATATGAGCCAACAGTGAGCTGTAGAGTGCATGCACTGTATTTAAAGTGTATTGATTTCCCTGTGGAACCATGTTATGAAGAAACCCAAAGACAAATTGGTGCCATTATTGTCAAGATCAGTAGCCTCTGTGTTTTCCTCCTGTTGATTTTGCAGGACCAGCACTCATTCAAGTTTCACTCAGGTATCACATCAATAGAGCTGAGAAGCGGTGAGCAAGAAAGTAGCTGATGCCTACTAAAAATGTCACCAGATTTGTTGTTTGGCCCCCGTATGATGTTCAGTCAACGAGAGGTGTCTGAAAAGTTGCCAAGTCTGGAGGAAAAGTTGCTAAATTGGCAACAATGGAGTGCTTGATGAGCAAGCAGTTGCTTTAGGAAATCTGAGCACTGATGGGTAGAAACTATTATTTTTGTTTTTGGAGCTTACCCCTGCCTACGCATAATATCCATCTCCCTTTATTGGGAGGCACAGCAAAGTGTATCATTGTATCCAGATACAAGGTTTATTTTAATAGAAACCGAGGCTAGATTGTACTTTCCTGTAGTTTAATAAAGGGCATTTAAAAAAAAAAAAAAATGTTTTCCACTGGTAAGCGTTTACAATTATATTGCAGATGCATTTATAAAGTTTACATCCACTTCATTGAGATCACGAGATGCATTAAAAATGTTTAGAGCCTGTGTCTAACAACCTCAAACTCTACCTAATTAAAATCTGACCACCTTCCCCTTCAAAAAGGTGCCTCTTCGTACAGTGTAGTCAGCTTTTGTAATCACACGTGCACATGCATCAGTGATTACAAAAGCATGTGTCACACGTGCAATGTCGTGTAATTTGGAAAAATGACTTATGACAGTTATTGCTTCCACCTCCGTGCACTTCAGTTTGTTGCACTCCATTCTTGTACATGCAACCAAACAAATACGTACACATTAAATATACAGGTATTTTGCATCTGCTGCATAAATATTAAACATATCTTCATTGTCAAACATTTTAATTGGTTTTCCCTTTGATAAACACGTGGCGACTAAAGCGCAATTAAGGCATTCATCGTTAGATGAAGGACAGTTTGAGGCTAGACAAATACTGTAAAAGTGAATCTAACATCGATATCCACAAACACTCACACTGCTCATTTTTAGAAGAGGATGGTGTGAAGTTGCTAATGAGCTACATTGACGATACCGTTGGAATCACAAGCTGTAGGCATGCAGTTCACATTGGTCTCTTCAGAGGATTTTCTGACTATACAGTGCATCCGGAAAGTATTCACAGCGCTTCACTTTTTCCACATTTTGTTATGCTAGAGCCTTATTCCAAAATGGATTAATTTTTTCATCAAAATTCTACACAACATAATGACAAGGTGAAAAAAGTTTGTTTAAAATTTTTGCAAATCTATTAAAAATAGAATAGTAGAACTTCAGTAGCGCTTAAAATGGCACTTACTGATAGCACTTTGTAGTTTATCTTTCTTGAAGAAATTGTATCTATACCCTTCCCCAGATCTGTGCCTTGATAAAATCCTGTCTCGGAGGTCTACAGACAATTCTTTGGACTTCATTGCTTGGTTTGTGCTCTGACATGCACTGTCAACTGTGGGACCTTATAAAGACGGTGTGTGTCTTTCCAAATCATGTCCAATCAACTGAATTTACCACAGGTGGACTACAATCAAGTTGTAGAAACATCTCAAGGATGATCAGTGGAAACAGGAGGCACCTGAGCTCAATTTTGAGTGTCATGGAAAACGCTGTCAATACTTATGTACATGAGATTTTTTTTTTTATTTTATTTTTTTTAAATTTTTAATAGATTTGCAAAAAAATTTTTTTTTTTTTTTTTTCATGTTATCATTATGGGGTATTTGGAGGAAAAAAATGAATTTAATCCATTTTGGAATAAGGCTGTAACATAACAAAATGTGGAAAAAGTGAAGCGCTGTGAATACTTTCCAGATGCACTGCAACAGTGGAGCACAATAACGTGACTTGTCCTTGAATATTTGCCTGCACTCCTGAAATGTCACATATTTATTTCATAAACAAATGATTAAGAACGGCCATTTCTTCTCTTAAAATGGCACTGAATCCTTACATTAACATTCCAAACAGATTAGCATCTTACTATGAACACCTAATAATGTTTCACCTGGTGTCACCACCAATTATTTACTTCCTATAACTCCTGTGCGGCTGACAATCGTTTTGTTAAAATGTTTTGTTGTTGTTGTTGGTGATGCTTAATAGGACTTGTTCAGTATTCATAAACAAGCAGGGTAGTGCAGGACTTGACAAACTACAGTGCCTCAAACAGACTGGATCAAATGGAATAGAAAAGCAAGGATTCCTAATTATTGCCGTTAGAATACAGAAAAATATTTTGTTTTTGTTTTGCTTCCTACCTCAGGATATAGATGTTTATAAAATCCCCTTCATTGTACTCCAGTTGTGCGCTCACTTAAACGGTTTCTTATATTTCTAGAAACTAATTTTCATAAATATGTATTCATTTGTCCAATCCTTATTTGTTTGTCCTTTGTTTGCATCATTATTTCCCATTAATGCACAGATGGATGCATTAAAATTAAATTAGCATGCCCTCAAACAGACACACGCTAAAAAAAAAACAGCTCCCATATTGTCCTGCAGCTTATTATTGCAAGCTGTCAGGCGCCGTGTCGTTGAGAAACTGTAAAATTGTTTTTCTGAGGGAAATACTTTCGAATTCAAAAACATTTATGTAATCCTTGTTACATTTGCATATGACCATGTGTCTTTTGCGAGAACGGGAGTGAAATCACTCGACGAAATGATTGTATGCTTCCCTCGGGGGGATTCCGAGCTCGCTTCCAACCCCGCCCAGCTCTTCAACATTAGAAATAGATTGATGTCTTTGAAATGCCCTCCTGAGTCCACTTTCTGTACTCCAGAAAGATATAATGACAGTGTTACTACATGCCACCTGAGATGAAGGCTTTTACAGATGTTCGTGACACTAGGGTGGACAACAAACGATTAATTTAGTTCAAAATGTGATTTAAAAAAAAAAAAAAAAAAATTCTGCTAAACTCAATGTGGTGAAAACAGATATAGATCTTGCAGCATATCATTAGACCATGAATGAGTGTACATGTTTTTTGCTAATGGCAGTGGAAGCAAAGCCCTGGGCTTATCTTGCTGTCACCCACTTCAGGATCTGCTGGCGCGGCTCTTTGTGTCTATGTGTTTTGTTCAGGTACGGAGGGCTGAAGAGACATTTTCCCCTCTCTAATCTGGCAGAAAGTTAAGGAGTGACTTGGGGAAACATGATTGTTCACCTTGTATAGTGTATAGTATTAAAGTTCAAGAGTATTTAAATGAACAACAATTGCACATGTTTTTTAATGGCAATGATGTTGCAGGCATTGACACACCTCATAACGTGATTACTTAAAAAATGACCTGTGGCATTTGAAGAGTCGACTGATAAACATTAATTATAGATTGAATCTGAAATAAAAGGCTAGAAAGAGCACAGGAGTGGTGTCTTTTATATAATAATATCATATTAAGTGTTAACAGCATGTTTTCAAGTGTGAATAAAAACATAAAGGATGCTTTGAGAATCACTGACAGTGTTTCACTCATTTTTGAAGTGTTGTTTAAAAAGTAGTGCTTTAAATGTAGGGATTTATTTAAATTTAATTGTGTCTATGTGTAAGGGATCATGATAAAAATTATTATTTTAAATATTGATGTTAAAGAATATGTCACAATTTGATTTAACTTAATAAATGTAGTTTCTCATATCATGGTGATACATTTTTTTAATTAAGGTGACAAATAGAACATATACAGTTAGCTTTGTGCCATTGTGCAAGTATATATTACATCTAACATTGTATATGTCTTTGTCAGAACTGAAAGTTGTTTTTGATTTTTGCAAACATTGTAACATTTACACGTAGAAATCCCCACCCATCTAGTCATACACAGTGTTTCATTAGACTGTAACAACATGAAGGCAAATAATGTATGTGTGCTGTTCTTGTGCTCATATTTGTGTTAGCGTTAGGTCAACCAACAAAAGTGTGTATGTTGTATTTTGTAATTTGGTGTTTCTTAATGTAATTTCTGTGTCTTCTGTGTACTCAGTGCATACATCATTAGTCCGGGTTTGGTTTTCTCTGTGTTACTGGAAGGCATAGGTGCTGTTGTAGTGATGAAGTGAGAGTGGGCAGTTATTGGACTAAAAGCTATTCATTTTACCATTATTTTAGACTAATATCCTGATAATGTTAATTAAAAAAATGTGCCTTTCATTTAGAATTGTGCCATACAAATACTAATCGCAGAACACAGTAAAAACAAGGTTTATAGTGTGATTTTCTTCTTCTAATCCTCCCATAGTCAGTCTTTATCCAGCAGTTAGTATAGGGGCAGGTATGGTTCAAATTGTCTTTGTTATCTTATCCATACTGTTATTAATCAAAAAATGTTTTTTTTTTTTTAATTTTTTTTTTTTTATCAATTATCTTATTCATCTGGTTCTTTACCAATACGTGTTTTAATTCTGTTTCACTTAGGAATTATAGGCTGTCTTAAATTCAGGGCAGGATTGAAAAAATAAAATCTTTTAATATGGTGAAATATTGATTCTACAGCAGCAACAGTAATCGACAAAAAAATTCACAGAAGCAAAGTCACTATAAATTAAAATATGAGACTAAGAACTTTTAAAATGTCGATCAAATAAATAACATTCTTGACATGAAAATACGAAGTGACTTTTAGAAAGGATGAAGATCACAGACATCAATCCTCCTGTCCTCCATCCTCTCTCTACCTGCAGAAGACGGAGGGGTGCCGTCTCAACCAGCAGCCAACTTTACAAGAATTTGACTACATTTAAGAAATGTAACAAACTAAGCTGAACTTAGCAGCCAGACATTTCTCTGTTCTGTTCCGAAGCAGCTCAGATTGTCACTAAAATGAAAATAACTTGTCCATCTTAAAGGTCATTACACTTTAAGTAAATCAGGCCAGGTTGTCACAAACATCACTACGAGAGCTAACCTAATTTACTTTAACCAGAAGGTGGTTAGAAAGACATGGGGAATTTGATCCATTTGTATACTCTGACTAACAGCTTAAACTGTACAAACGCTGCACTGCTCCGTTTACACAGCTGTAACTTCATATTCTGCTTCGTTCTCTGGTTCACCGTCAGACACGTGCTCTCTCTCCCTCTCACTCGCCCCACATTCAGCAACATTTTGTTTTGGTTCATTCGGCTTTGGCGCCGAGAAGAAGCATTTGGGCGTTGTGCCAAAATTATGTAATGGTAGGGAAAACCCTGCTAGTACCAGTCCGTCGACGCTGTTCCATCAAGAGACACAATAGAACCAGTTTTATTTTTAGAAAACGCCTCAAAACAAGGACCTCTAGCTGCCCCAGTGAAGCCTTGGGTGATGTTAACACAGCATGACAAAACATGGTTAGTGGTCTTTTTGAACAATGATTGCAATCATTCTAACCAGCCTGACTTTAATTATGTAGCTTTTCTACAGGGCAAAAACAAATGATGTCATTGTTATTTCTTTTTGGAATACTTGTTGATTACTAGCGCTATTTTAAATGTTCTCTAACTTTCTTTTTCAAATATCTTTGTTTATTTATTTTTTTTTTCTGTGAGCTTTGTGTTTTAATAAATGACTTGCGATGTGGAGACTTTTTCCATAAAACCAGGGAGTTTCGGTTATAATCAAAACTTAAAACAAACGTTACAAGTAGGAAGTCAATTAGGAATAGAGTATGCGCTGTTGCGATGGAACCAGTGGTCATGGCAATTTTCTAGTATATGTCAGAAATATATGCTCGAATCGAAGAAGAAAACAAAGAATTTGTAAATAAACGTTTGTTGTTTTTCACTCAGAGAAAACAAATACAGGACTGTCAGCCAAGCATGCAGTGTTCGAGTCCTTGAGAAAGTAAACATCAACATGGATTTATTTAAATTAACATAAGTAAGTCAACTTATGAAACGTAATTAGCTTTTCTTCCTAAACCTAAGCAAGTGAAAGTGCCATGACTGTGTCACATGTGACTCGTCTTCTCCTGAGCCTAAACACACGCTTTTCATCCGTAAACCTTCAGAACTTTGTAAACGTGACATGGAAATAGGTCAGTAGAAAAGAAAAATGTTGGCCTTTCATAATTTGTGTGAAGCTAAACTACTGCGTTTTGTGTTGTGGACAACGTAGCCATTGCACATTTTGATTTGAGACTAACTGTCCTTTGTGTTTATGTTTACACTGCAGCTGGCAATATTTTGATGACTTTTTGCTTCATTCTCAGCACGCAGTTAAACATGAAATAGTAGAATATAGTGATAGATTGAAATAAATTCAAACTTTGTACATGTTCATTGCAGCTTTGTAGATAGCAGGCTGTGAGGTGTTACTGATAATTGCTTTATGAAAACAGCATTTATATTTGCACACACAAAGAGACAGGGTCACACAACAGACCAAAAAAAATAGATGTTTGTAGAAAAGAGACGGAAATCTATAGCCATTAAATGATCTGCTGTACTGCTAGTCTACTCAAAGAACGAGTCAAGCCAAAGGAAAAGCAAAGCAGTCACCACTGTGACTAATTTTAATTTCGGTTTCATTCAGTCTTTTCACACATTTTTTTTTTTTTATCTTGGTCATGTTAAGATGTGTTAAAAATGGAAAAAAAAAAAAAACACCCACAACTAAATATTTTAGCATCTGCCTTCTTACAGAAGCTGTTCAGTGAGTTGAACCAACCACACGGCAGCAGCTTCTCCTCCTCAGCTATTTGTATATGCTATTGCTTTCACCTCCACAACATGACAGGTATTTCCAATCCGCTACATTGACCACTGATTGACACCTATTAGCTACCCACTGTTTTGGCTGTGAAAATGTAACAGGTTGGATAAGGACGTGTTACTGTGCTTTCATTTACCACATAGAAACTAAGGAAGGCAGATGCTACACAGTTCACAGTGGAGTTGTAGATTTTTTTTTTTTTTTTTTTTTTTTTCTTTCTAATAACTTCAACAAACCGGATTAAGGCACCGTCTGTTGATACTGGAAATGCTATGTTTGGAGCTACTGAGGCCCAACAAACAAGTTTTGTTCATAGATTTTTGGCAAACAAGAGACTACATGAGCAGATTGGCACAAGAGAAGTAACAGTGTTACTAAGTCCCCGGACACTCTGCCTGCATGGTTGTGTGTGTTCGGTGTGTGTTGCGCCACACAGCCTTGCGTGAGACGTGCATGTCATGCGCGAGTCATGACTTGTGTGTGCAGTACGTCAACTGAAGAACAGAACCAAGAAGATAGGATGGCCTAACACGTGCCATATAGATAGATAGTTACTTTATTATTAATCCCACAAGGGGAAATTTGCAGTTCCCCGCAAAAAATAGACAGGGAAAAGATCTGTGATCACATGTGTCACTGTATAATCCTATACATTGGATGCTCTAATTATTGTGTGGCGATAATTGAACAGGTGAAAAGCAGTGCATTCCCAGGGATCTCTCTTCTGTTCTTGTGTATCTCGCTCTGAGCAAAGGTAAACAAAAATCACGTGCCTGCTTTCTGGTTACAGCTCACACTTGTCAGACCTCAAACAATCAATACTGAAGGCCACTCAGTTATTCAATGACTGACAATAGCAATGCCCCTGCAGACATGCTGCCGGTGGGGACACACACTCGTGTGAGCTGCAGCTGTGCAGTGTAGGAGAGGTACTATGCCACCCAGCCAGTGTGTGTGTGTGTGTGTGTGTGTGTGTGTGTGTGTGTCTCCCAGGCCTGAGGAAAACTTGCTGCCCAGTAAAAGATGCTGATACTCTGTTGCCATAGATGCAAGTACAGGTGACAATGATACCTTGAAATCCAGTAAGCAAACATTGCTATACCACCTGTGAAAGAATTTTCATTCATCAATCAGGTTTATCTTTTTCATCGGGTTTCCTTGCTCATGAGGTCAATGTGGCTTCCTGATTTTTGTGTTGCCATTAGACAAGATCTATTATGGCTTTAGACAGAGACAATGGTGTTTCGAGGTTCAAGGATGAGGCAGGCGTGTTTCTTAATCTGGGAATTTAGAACATTTTAGTGGATCTGGGAGGGTAGGAAATCACAGATGGATTGGGTAGACACCTTAACACTTGTCATTTTGCCTCTCCTCGAGTTCTGTCAATAAATGCCGCTGTTTTGCCACAAAATTTACTCCAATTTACTATTTCCATCACACTTGGCTCTCAGCTCAGAAAATCAACTTAAACAGTTGAGTATGAGAAGTTATGTTGCACAAGAAACAGACATGGCTCTGAGACATCTATTTTTGGTACATCCCACAATTAAGCAAATACAATTTCTTAATATAACACAATTCATACAGTGGAAGTAATTCAAAGTGCTTTTCATAAAAAAACTAGATTAATACTAAAATAACTTATAATACAACAACACAGAATTCATGAATAATAATGAGAAACAAAAATGAGATCACTAAATTATTGAAAAGAAGACAATTAAAACTATGTAAAAAACTGATGGATTCATTAAAAGATAAGTAAAAAAAAAAAAAAAGAGACAGAGCGCTGTAATGAAACTAGTGATATGGTCTCTTGCTTTTTAGGTTAAAAGCCTTGCAGCAGAGCTCTGCAGGAGCCGCACAATTTCCGTTGATATCGTAGAGCTCCTAAAACGGAATTACAATGCCCTGAGTCAAATTGCTACAACAGCATGGACAAGTGTTTTTGGGTCACTTTGGGGTACATCTTGACAACATTTCTAAGATGATGAAATGTCCGTTTGTTGCTCCTCTTCATTAAAAATGCAGAAGTCACTTCAGGGCCTTGACATCTCACTTACAATCCTGAATTCTCTATTCTCTTGCCGAAAAATTCACTCTTAGATTTAGTACCCACGAGTTAAAATTATCATCTAGCTTAACAATTTATCCCTGGTTCATTTATTAATGGCAAGCAGACATAGCGTTAGGTAGCTCAGTAGATCTAGACTTTTAAGCTACGAGATGTACAGCTGTGTTTCATCAGCATAGCTAGAGAAGTTGAATATGTTCTCTGACAACATTGCCTAGAAGAAGCATTTACAACAAGAAGAGCAATGTTCCAAAACAACTCCTTTGTGCAACACACATGAAGTATGTCTGATGTGGATTCAGCCACACTAATCAAGGATTTCAATGCTGATGAGTAAACCAGCGGATAACAATCCAAGAAAGGCCAACAACAGAACATAATATTATGATTGATGGTGTCAATGGCAGCAGTGAGATCAAGAAGAAGCAGAACAGAGACCCTGCTTGTATGAGCGCTAATTCACAGCTCATTCATAATTTTTGGGAGAGCAGATTCTGCGCTAATTTGTATACCAAATTGGACACCTTTGGGCAAATAACACTTTTTATTAAGTGTAAAGAGGTCAAATAAAAGAATCCTCAAATATTGCACAGTTACTTTTATTTTATGAACTGAAAAAAAAAAAATTGTAATTAAGTCAAATTGTGGAACTGTGGCCAAGATGAAGTCAAGATATAATGTGTCAGAAATTGTGGAGTTACTCAATCTATGAAAAGAAACCTCAAATGACCATTTGATGTCTTAAACTAAAATGTATTGACATACTCTATCAAGGAGAATCAAAATAGTTTAGGTTGACATCTTCCCATTCAGTCTAAGCTCCTCTGTCCTTTAAATGTGTCATTTAAAAATGTCCCACATTGCTGTATATCTCGAGATAATGAGAAGCGCCACGCTCATCTTAAACCAGGAAAACTTTCAGTTAAACATCTGCTTCTTTGTGTTTCTGCTAAGCACACCTTCTGGGTTCTCTGGTGATGCACCACTCCCCAGTGCAGTGTGGATGCACAAACAGGGTCTACATGGAAGAGTCATCATAAGGAAACCTGTCATCTCATTACAAAGTCAGTATATGAATTATGCAATGCAACATCTGGATAAACCGGGGTGGTTTTAGCCAAAAGTGCTGTTCAGAAACTAAATTAAAATTGAGCTGTTTGGCCACAATCATCAAAGGTTGGAAGGACTGTATGGGTAAGGGAAACTCTTGATTCAAATTCCATGTGTTTTGAGATGGCTGTCACAGTTCCCTGTCTATAGAGGATCAATGGAAATATGTCCATAGATCTTTGACATGCTATCCATGCAAGAATGCAACCTACAACTATCTCAAAACGTATAGTAATCTGTGTGGGAGAGTGGTTTAAATCAAGAATAGAAAGACTCCTACCCTAATGCAAAAAGTATTTACAAAGGTTAATATCCACCAAAGGAGAGGTAAAGGGTGGGTGTAAAAAGTAGCACATGCTACAAGTAATTTTTGGTTTTCCATATTTTACATTCATAAAATAATTTATGGGTGTCAGAATCTTCACCTGTTCCTGTGTCTTTCCCTTTGTTCCCCCCATTCACCTTTTCCTCATGTTTCCTGTCCCTTCCCCTCTTTGTTTTTGTGTTTTGTCTGCCCGCCTCCAGACACCTCCCGCTACCACACATCTAATTAGCTGGCACAGCTTTGGATCATTCCAGTAATCACCGCCTGGCAGTATATCAGCCCCGGTCCTGCACTCCACCTTTGTCGGTCTGTTATGTCAGATCACCTGGTACCACGCTGTAGTCCTCAATAAGGCCAACTACCTGGTTCTGTATTTTTGGTTCTGACCTCTGCCTGTGGCAGTTGTTACCAGCCAGGACTACTTTGTGGTACTTACCAGCTGTCCAGTGTCGATCCATGGAGATTTGATTTTGATTTTATACACTTTATTAATCCCCGAGGGGAAATTTCTTCACTACAGCAGGTCACAGATCACAGATCACCTGAGTAGAAGCCATCCTGTGTAGTTGCACGGAGATAACCAGAAGACATGCCTTGGCATTCCTGTGCCGGTCCACGGGCTACCACACTGTCGACCTGGGTCGATCTACGGGATACCACACAGTCGACCCTGCCCGCTGCCTTGTGTCGGTCCACGGAGATCACCAGGTGACCAGCCCTCATGTTTAGCATTGGTCCACAGACCTGCTTGCCTGCCGACTGTGCGACCCTGTCCAGATCCAAGCAGCTTCGGAGTGGAGTAAGGGGACACCTGCACCATCCTGGCTTGGATCACCCTGCCTCAGCTCCGGTCACTGTAAAGCTGGATTAAAATGTATTATTCGGTGTCAAGTTGTTAACTTATATAGTGATTAGGTAAATTAGCAAGTCAGTAAGTATCTATTCAGGTTTTGTTTCACAAGTGTGGATCTGACAACTGGGGATTTTAATGTATTGAGGATATTTTTTACTGTTCAAGGCTCCAGAACCAACCTTCGTTAATTGTAACTTTATGTGTAAAGAATATGGTAAATGTTTACAATGGACATCTGGTTGAGAAAATCAGGGCCATGGATAGTTCTGCTGCAGAGTGGCAGAGCAGTTCTTTTGAATTATCTCTGTGATAAACCTTGACAAATACAGTGAGCCACATCAAAAATCAGTCATAGTTCCATATAAGCCTGGAAATAATCAGACCATTTGAGGATTCAGAAATATTTAAATACCCAAGAAGTTACACCTTGTAAAATGAAGATGATTTTGCATTGTTTCTTTCTCCCTTTGAACAAACAATCAGATTTTCCTGAGTTGTAGCCTTCCATTGAAGCAATGTTCAGATTTCATCAACTCATCAAAGGCTTGTACAGGTGAATCTACCTGCAGCCATTGTTATGCCATAGTGGTCTTGCAGGACGAGTAGCAGGCAACTTATCCCAAGAGAAAACAAGGCAAGCATTAGGTAGGCCAAAACAAGCCATAATTCCATAGAGAAAAATGGAAAAAACGTTATATTTCCTGATGAATCCAAGTTATAGATTTGTGGACACCTGCACCAAACTGACAAGTGACAAGTTGTGATTTGGAAAGGATGTTGAAATCTCCATTTAGGATTATTCTCTCATAATATATCATGCATGAGGCTAGTTCTGAAAATTTTAAGAAACAATGAAATCTGTCCAAGCAGCCTCCAACAGGAGTCTCCAACCTTGTTTTTCCCTGAGAGCTACTTTGACAAAATACAAATAAAAACAAGTAGCTGTAACATGTATTCACATAGCTGAGCTCCACCAAACCAACTGAATATGCTTATTTTAAGTGAACAATAACAAATTGATACTAAACACACACTCAACTGGTAGCTTGTGAGCAACTGGTTGTAGATCCCTGCCCTACAATATATTTTGCATTACAAAAGTTCAGGGTGAAAGCAGGGTATTCAAAGATCATACGTTTCCAAGGTCAAATCCTCCACAATTAATTGAATCTGCCTCAATGATAGCTATTCGACCCCCTATTTGTTCTGACAGAATGCTGAAAGGTATAATTTGGGTTCATGAAATCATTGGTTAAAAAAATAAATCTTTCATTTGAAAGTGACCTGGAATGTCCCCCATTCCACCAAGTCTTAACGACTGTCTTTAGAATACAGCTGTGTCTCTTACGCACACAGCGGTCATGCTGTGACGTGCCAGGTGAAGGAGATATTGGCTGGAGTGTTTGTAGAGAGACAGAGACCCTGCGGGTATCACACTGCAATTGCTGTCCTTGTGGGTTTCAGCAGTGTTTTTCTCTGAGGCTTCTCCTGAGGGCATCAGCAAGGTGTCGCAATGGTGAGATGGAGGGGGGCAGTGTGTTGGTGATGCTGATTTTTTTGACTGGAACTGTGTGCTAGAACTCTGCTAAATTTGTCCTAAGTGCATTTGTGATGTGGAGCACTGGGTGAGATAAGTGCAGGCAAGCTAAGTAATACCTGATTGTGTCCCAAGCAAAGAGGGGTTTGTAGAGAGGCGAGTCGAGCCGAGCCGAGTTGAATTTGAGTTGATGGTATTAGTTAGCTGCTGTACCAGGATTTAGAGCAGCTAGAATATATTGCATGGAGTTCATGCTGTTTTCTGCCTGTGATGGACAGCATTATTCAATTTACCAATGGGAGTGGAGTAGTGTTTCTTTTGTCAATGAAAATTATAACAAAAAATATTCATGAAACTAAATACAGAGTAAAATTTCAAGACACACACTGAGAAAATAATCTTTTATTTTTCGTCAATAAATAAAAGCTAAACAAAAATGTACAAGACAGCTGAGTGTACACAAAATAGTCACAATTTCAACGTGTTATTCACTGACAAGCCACATTTGTGAAATCTAACATTTTCTGAATGAGCTGCAGCTCTTCAGTGTAAAAAGTGGCTTCTAACGCCAATGCTAATAGGTGAGCACGGTGGTAAAGAGCACTTCTGCTCGAACAATGTTAACTGGATTGACTGAGGAGAGTCCATCTGTTGTATCTGCACAGCAAAGGGACTGAGCCCTTTCTACTGATCTCAACATAGACCAAAATAACACATGTAACCATGGTAATTGCAAAGAAAGATGATGATTGCCGTATAAAAATGCAAACATGAGAGTAAAATGTAACGAATGCAAACAGGACTAGTGTTTTTAGGTTTTATTGACTACTACATTTCACTAAAACAAATGCATATTCTAGTCAAAACACGAAAACTAAATCACCATGTGGTGTCAAAATTCACACTGGAGTGTAGGCGTTCAGTGTACATTGTTCCAGTTACCGGTATCCTTGATTAATGTTGGTAGCAAAGACAGTGGTGCTTATTATTAGAAGTAGTATTACTTGTTCTAGTGGCATTCCTGCACCAGCAACTAACAGGACAGTGTATTTCCTCACAGTTGTAAATATAAGTGACCTGTCAAAATAAGCCTGTGGTCCATCCCAGCATGCAAAATTCAGAAAGAAGAAAACACCCACTGGACAGGTAACCAGATCACAGCAAGGTTGGATTTATTAAATAAATCAATAAATTATAAAAACATGTATTTTCTCTCTCTTTCAGTGGGGTGTTTTATAAAAGCAACAGTGTGCTCAAAAAGCTGCTTTGGAGGGATTTTCAATGCCTTTGAACTTTTCTAAAATCAAAGCAAACACAGCCTCTGTTTTTGCCTATTGCTTTAATCCAACTTGGCAGGTAAATTTACCCAATTAGCATTTTTAATAAATAATACCCCCACAAAATGTAAATAGATTTTGTTTGCCAACGGTAACATCAGTCTTTTCCCAACTTTAAAGTTTATATCTAAAAATGTGTTTAAAAAAAAAAAAAAAAAAAAAAAAGTGTTCAATGACTGAACCACATTAGTTGTGGATTGATGGAGGTAATAATCCACTCTGAGAAAGACTTCCAAAATTGCATGAAGGGTGTTGCAATCTTTCTCATTAAAGATAAAATTATGCTGTAGTATAAGTTCATGCTAAAATTGAGAAGTTCATTATGAAATGAGTCAGATTCAGGTTTTTTGCTCACAAGGCGATTCCAAAAAAGAGAGATCAAAACATGTAATGCTTCGTGCTGTGTCCCTTAGCTTGAAATACATTGCTATTTTGGCAGGAGGTAGTCATCCTCAGCCAAGAAATCCACTGTGTTAAGCTGTGCCCACCATCTCCTCCAGGCTATCGGGAGTTCCTCTGTCCCCTGCTAGTTTCTCCCAAAAAGAAAAAAAACAACAACAATGCAGTAAGAGCTCACTGTATAAATCTGCTTTGCTTAGATGCAAGAATTTGCATGTGTGTCATCACATATGTCGTCGTGTATCTCCATCTTTTTGTTTACGTATATTTCTCTTCTGTTGGTTCTTTATAGATATGATTCTTTCATGCCAAGAGGCTCTAGCCTTTTTTCTGTTTCTAAAAAGCTGGAACCCTCTGAAGTGCAGGTTAGCAATCCTATAATATTTATACAGCATTAACATCCAAAATAACAACGCACTTCTGGAGGCTGCTGCCTGTTTCCTGGCCAATCAGAGGCGACAGCCAGCAACCAATTTATAATATGCATTATTGCCCACAAAAATAAGCATCACTTTTGCTGGAAGAATAATATTTTTATTTGTATGTGTGCAGGTTTATGAATATGTATTCACATAAGGATGGGATAAAACTATGACTTTAAATATTTATGAACAATAAGAAATAAAGCATTAACTTTTAAGGACACTGCAAGGGTTTAGATATCTTTCATTGTGTGCGTGTCTGCAGGGCTCTACAGTGCGAGTATTTTACTTGCATATGTGCCTAAAAAATAGATATGTCCGATTTAGAAAAATAATGTAGGAGCACAGTGTGTGGGTACAGATGACAACCTACCACAACCGTTGGTTGCATACGTAACGTATCAGCTGAAGAAAAGACAACTGTGAAGTGGTAATATGTTACCTGTATCTAGTCCACAATAAAAGCCTCCCACTAAGTGAACCAGTGTTACATTGTTGCTCAGTTGAATTCTACTAGATGACTGATTGAGTCAACATTGGCTGGGCAAATTCAGTGACTTCCTGTAATATTTCAAATTAAAAGCCCTTATTTAAAATTAAGAGCGCTGTAGTGTTTTATACACTGTCTGCCCACACACACAAAAAAAATTGACTTAGTTTTTTAATTTTAAACAGTATCCTTTGTGTCTAGTAGACATGGACCAATGTGTGATTTTGCTGGTATGTGCTATTGCACACGTGTGTCCAGTAAACACTAAACTTCTATGTGTGCCCTTAAATTTATTTCATTTAGAAGCAGATGTAGTCCTTGGAATTTCAGTTTCCTAACCATTAACTATTTATCGATGTAAGTGGTTACACCTTCCTTACAATCAAACACACACACACACACACACACACACACACACACACACACACACACACACACACACACACACACACACACACACACACACCAGAAAAGAAAGGACACAGGACATAAAAAAAATAATTAATCTTGTATCTGCTCCAGAAACACATTTGTTCTGTACAATATTCAGATAGTTTCACATTCTTAATAAACCCACTACATGTTTGATGAATGCAATAAAAGAAGATAAATTACATCTTTAGCTGAAATGCTTATCATGTGTCACCACCCAATTTAACAGTAAAAGTGAATAAACTGTATGGTTTTCATAGAATTATTGAGAGAACCATTAGTATAATTTCTCCTTGAATAAGGGGTTTCATGTACACACTCAAAGGCTGTTGTTTCTTTTGTGTTTAAAAAAAAAAAAAAAAAACTATTTAGAAAAGCACATTCCCACCCCTAATTAGATACATCAATCTCGGGGATGTGCATCAGATAGAGCCTTCCAGTTCATGCACAAGTTTTGCTTTGCACAATGAACTGCTGAATTCTGAAAGTTTATTCACTACTTCGGAAATTATAATCTATCTGGGAAGCATGTTAACGAAGAGGCAATTACAGGGTGAGTGCATTTTGTTGTCAAGGCTTTCTCCATAGTATTGACTTCACTGAAATGTAACACAAGTCACCCAGCTTCAAATAGCACTATAAATTCCTTAACTACATTTCACTATTCACTGTATGATGGAGAACTCTGTGTCTGGGAATTAGATCCGTGTAATTGTAGGCTTAGAGTTGTATATTCTGTCAACGTGTGAATGTTTTCGTTAATGCTATTTGAGAGAAACAATCAAGGGACCAGATTTATTCCAAGTGAACGATTAGGAGCATTGATTTATCAAATGCACAACAGGACAACGCACTCAAGCTTCATTACTTTTTGAGTAGCTGAGAGATCCTGAGCTCATCAGGAGCCAGAGTGCTGTAGACAAAGTAGTTTCTTTGCCAAAGGTCTGTTTAAACATGATACATATTTGTTTGTAGGTTCTACCAACACTTTCAAGAACCATGTTCCATCTGTTTTTAAAATAAATTATACTAAATAACCTTGTATTGCTCCAATTGTATTATTTCTTAAAAAGCGAAATTATCTCCAGACAAACAAACAAAAACAAACAAAAATATACAACACACTAAAGTGGTTTATTGCTGCAGCACAACCATGCACACAGCAAGCGGGCAGTGTCCGGGTCCCAAGGCTTGTCTCCAGTCATTATCCAAGTCCTGAATTGATATCAATGATAAAATATTTCCCCATTGTACTGAGTCATGGGGTGGTGAAGATGCAATGAATGGATATTTAACAAAAAACAACAACAAAAAAACCCCAGCAAAATCTTAGTTCAGTTTTCATTGTCCCATATGAGGATAATAAGCTTCCAGATAGACCAAATAAGATAGATAAATAAGATAGACCAAAGTGAATTGATATGTTAGGAAAGAAGATTTAAAAGAAAAATACAATTTCAAAAAGCTTGTTCTCATCTTTGGGCGTTAAATGCTGCTGTTTTGTCGCAACCCGTCGGCATCTCACATATATATGCACCATCGGTCAAAGTCCTGTGTTTGTTCCACCCGACCACCCCCAGCCTCCTCCCTATGCAGTCTTTTTCAACGTTTTAATTCTGTCACATGACCTCCTTCTCTGACACAGGTGTTCACGGTGCTGACAGCAAAGCTAAAACAGCATAATTGCACAATAAATGAGGACTTAAAAAAAAAAAAACGATGTTACAAGAATCTGAGAAACAGTTTGATAATATAGCTTTCACATCTCCAAGGGGAATGTAAGACTATTTCACGGTAGTTTGCAGTTCATTTCGTTTGAATGGTGCAAAGTACCTGAAACTAGTTCTGTCAACATTAGTGGGTACATGAGGGATATCTAAGGTTAAGCAGTTACTGGATCATCTCAAGGTTGCTAGACTTAAATCAGAGAAAATAAATGAGGTAGTTTTCCAGCTTCAACACTGGAGTTTTTTTGAAGAATAACACAAGGTGGCTATTTTTTCTTCACTGGAAGAAAGTCCATCCAACTGTGACAGAGAATAAAGAGGATAATTAAATTTCTCATTTCTCATAAAGCGTAGTGCACTATGATACCCTGTTACAAAAAAGTATTTACTATTGCAGTTTGAAAGTACAAGAGGAGCTAGTTCACCCTGCTCTCTCACCTACTGCTGCCAAGGCTGATTGAGACAGGCTGTCTGAGATTATCACCGCAGCCATGAAATGATGCTGCCTCTGTGATTGTGGCCATAGCAATAGCTATGCTTTGGTTCCGGCTGTGAAACATTAGTTTCTAATGGGTGCAACACTAACTACATTGAGGGGTTGTGTGCGTGCAGTGAGCTGACATCATTGTGGTGGCTGAGTGTTAGATTGAAGCCACAGTATTTCTGAACACCCGTGGTGAATTGGAAACACATCTGTCATATCTGATAGAAATTCCGTGGGTTCAAATCCTGTGTTGCATAACAATGTTTTTATGGCAAATGTTAGTAAGACCAGTAAAGTGTAGTTACAGTTAAGAAAGTCATATCTAAAAGCAGCATGGATTCAACCACAAATGCAGCCGAAATTTGAGCAGTAATCATATCCAGACTCACAGCTTGACCCAGCTCATTCTGCTGCACCATTCAGCTGCGACTGTTTTTACAGCTTGTGTCTGTCTACTGTTGCAGCATGGATTTTGGAAGAGGAATAAACAATAAATGCATACTATATAGGGTCACATCATTATTTAACTAGTATCTGTACAGTTTTTCTGCATATTATAAGGAAAATGGACCTACACCCCCACTACTTATAATAATCGTAGCAAATGTAAACATTTTAAGGGAATGCAAAAGTAGTTCTGAAAGGAAATCCCCACCATGACCCCCTAAGGGTTCCATGAATATACTATCATTTAGACCAAGTGACACATCATTACAATATAGACATTATGAAACAGTACGTAAAACCCAAACACGTAAAACCTGACACAAAGTTAAAAAGTAAGACGGCATGACAATTACACAAAGTCTGCTGGGTAACTACAAAGGGTGCAAAACTAATGACTATAAAGTGATTTATATACTAAAAGGGAATTGTTTAATGTCCAACTCCTGGCTCTGGGAAGTCTGTGCCTCTGCCCCAAAGAAAGCAGCTCAAACTATTTAAGGAATGACAAGTATCAGTGGTAATGATGTTTGCCTTATTAGTTTGTTCAGTTGGATTTTGTTGTTGACTTGTACTGTAGTCTACCATACTATGCTGTAAAATCAAAGATTAAACCCCAATAAATGGAAAATTTGTAAAGCAAAGTTGTCAATTTTCTATGAATATTAAAAACCTAAAATCCAGTCGTCAGTTAGATTACGTAACATATCTTCAATACTTAGATTCCCTATGTAAAGACAGAGCAGCTTTATGCAGTGTGAATGATCCTGGATTATCATTGATACAGTGGAGCAGAATGGATATCCGCACCCACAAGTCTGAGGCCATGGTTCTCTGTCAGATTGCTCCCTTTGGATAAATCTTGGTCCATGTGAATAAGTATCTTGGGGTCTTTGTCAGGAGTGAAGGTGGGAAGGAGCAGGAGATTGACAGACAGATCGGTGTGGCTTCAGCAGTAAACCAGGCATTGTGCCACACCATTGTGGTGAAGAATGAGCAAAGCTGAAAGGCAAAGCTTTCAATTTACCAATGACTCTATGTTCTGACCCTCACTTATGGTCATGAGCTTTGGGTGCTGACTGAGAGAATGAGATCCCGGAAACAAGTGGTTTAAATGTGTTTCCTCTGGTGGGAAGCTCAGCCTTAGAGACCCTAAGGGAGCTCGGAGTAAATTCGCTGCTCCTTCGAATTGGAAGAAGTCAGCTGAGGTGGGTCGGGCATCTGATTAGGATGCTTCCCATTGGAGGTTTTCCGGCACATCCAGCTGGTGGGAGACGCCAGAGTAGACCTAGAACACATTGGAGGGATTATATAACTCTTCTGGCCTGGGAACCCTCAGAAGGAGCTGGTAATTGTTGCTGGTAAAAGGGACCCCAGACAAGTGGGAGAAAATGGATGGATGACTGGATAAATAGAGTATAACTATCATGTGCCATTCATGGACGTAGTTAGTCTTAACTTAGTATTAGTAAGTATTTCCCATTATGGCTAATATTTCCCTTCAGAGGATCATGGTATGTTCCTAAAATTCTAAGGAGAAATATTTAAAAACTGACATTTTGCAAAGCTGTAGTTTCATGGTTAACAAGCTTTGTCATGCTATCATTAGATAATTGGTTGTAATCAGTACCTATTGTGACTTGGCCCAATTGTACACAGTTGTTTGTTAGCAGCTTGTTTTCTGAAAACAAAAACTGATGTAAATGGGGTTGATACAAGCAATGGGATCAAATTGAATGATCATTTTCTCTAAACTTCACTTATTCACCGTTTCCTTCGGGATAAGTCACAAGGGCAGTTTTATCTTGCCCATATACAGCAACCAAACCCCATTAGTATGGCGATCAATGTTTCAACATACTGTTAATGTTAAAAACAAATCCAACTCCCTAGCCATATTATGCCATAAATCAGATGCTATCCACGTCAACTGCCGAAATCTTTCAGCAGCTGTGTTCAGTGCTATATCCAGCACCAAATAGAAAAGCCCATGCTCATCTACACACCTCTCTGTGCCTGTTTTTCCTGCCTTGACAGCATCTAACACTGAAATCTGAGATAAGAGCTGTTTCTCATACATTGAGCCATCCTTGGAAGCATGCAGTGTTTATGTTTCCCTACTTTCATCCATACTTCTACCCAGCGCTTGGAATTTTCTGATGCACAAAAGCGTCTTGCGAGAGCTACATTTGAAGTATCATCATCTCCCAATCCTCACAGGACTTTATTCAACATTAAATGGTATTAAATATTTCATTGTCACTTGCACTGCCATTGACACTGAGTTTGCTTGTTTAATATTCTTCACATTCAATATTCTCATAAATGTATGATCCTGTGTGGGATGATAATGATGATAATGTAAAGGCACAGTAAAACAAACAAACAAAAAAATAATTTGACTGGTTTTCATAAGTCTAATAGTCAATTAATACTCTAATAATTCAGAACGAATTTTGATTAGTATTTTTGCTTGGACTACCCGTCCCTAATTTTGTCAAATGTTGTGGCAATCTACTGTATCTAGATGTTAAGATAAGTGAAAACATAAACCTGGGTCATAAGAATTGAATTTCACATGTAGACCTTGAAAGTAAAAAGTCACAATACACTGTACGTGCAATCCATTTACCGTTTACTGGCTGACACAAAGACAGACAGCTCAAGCCATCCTTGAAAAAAAGAAAGCCGCTATATAGGTGACAGTACTTACTTTCACAAACAACCCCCTATGAACCAGTCACAAGCGTTGAGCATTTTTTTCAGCTTTTTAAATCTTTATGGACTGGTTTGCATCAATCAGCAGAGCATCTAAAACTCAACTGTCCTCTTTGCTTCATCTCTCTCCAATAGAACGGGCCTAAGTTTTGGCTGGAAAGCTCATTGTCTCCCGCTGTGTCACCCAGACAAGTAAATTGCATAGGCTGGAATATGTCCATTTATTTAAAGAGCAGAAAGGCTTATGCAACAGCTGTTGCTGTAATGCTGTGTTTGTCACATCCAAAACAAAAAGAAACCGCTGGCTCCACTTTGGAGTCATCCTCTGATGTTGGTACTATGACTCAAGCAAATTCAAAATGTCGTCTTTTGCAGAAAACGGTTTAAGTTTGCAAAAATCCTTTAGAAAAATCGGCACTGCAAACACAGATGGAAAAGGCAACTAAATCAACTAAATCAGGTTAATTGCGAGTGAGATTTGTAGCACAACGTAGACAATGAGAGAAAGTGGGAGTTAAGGTCATGTGTCCTTCACACAACAACAGCCCAGGTGGACTATGTGGTTATGTGCAACTATCTTCAGCCAAAGCTCACAAACAAAGCAAACCAGTGAGGGAAATACAAGGAAACCATTCTGTTTCTAGGTGATACATTAACTGTTTCAGCTTAAACGAACAACAGTTTCATGTTTTAAAGTGTATGAAACTAAAGGTTAATAATTTTATTATATAGTTGATGTAATGGCAGTGCCACAGCACTGGTATAACAGATGTTATTATAAACATAACACACTCAAGCATTCAGACATTTATACAGATACAAATCTAAATTCAGAGTCAGTCAAATATATTCGATGGAGAAAACAAAGATGAACAGTGAAATTTCAAACCAAATTGTTCATTGTTTAACATCCATCAAAACATTGTTTTTTTTTTGGTTAAGCTTTAAACTGCTGCTTACTGCCTTAATTGCACCATAAGGGATTACTGCCATTACAGCAATACTCACTTTTGATTTTTATTTTTCCTCAGATAAATTGCTATTTCTGTATAATACAGTCTGTATGATTGTCTGACCATGCATGTCAACAGAACTGATTCCTGGAGATAGGAAATGAAAACCCAAGTTATTATAGAGCATAGTTTTCCTTTCATCTCCAAATTCTCCCTGTTTTTAGCCATGTTGGTGCCATGTCAATGGTCGTCAGAGTTTGAACTCAACCTTTGTAGACACACATGGCTCCCATAGGGTGAATCTTACTGACATTGGTCATCACGAATCTTCCTCTGGCACCACCATGTTGTAGACAATTGTGCAACCAAACAGATTTCCATGGTATATAAATTTACATCTTACTTCTCAAGGCAGATGGATTGGTGAGATCACGTGAGAATCCATCTCGTCAGGCGACAAGTTATGCACTTGTGGCCGAACCACAGCGGTTCTGACCAGTCAGTGTCCTGTGAGTATCTACTGGCAGCTACAGGCAACAATCACAACAATGGGGGCAATTTCATTCGAAAACAACGATCTAATTGGTTGAAGCTAGAGCATGAAAGATGGTGATAGAGATGGTTCATCAATCACTTGCCAAGTATTGCACGACGGAGGGCAAAATGTTCAGCCAGTTCTGTGTAACAAGCCATCTGGCAGGTTAATTCATGTTCCCATCTGAAAACATTTGAATAACTTTGATACTCATCTAGCACTGTGATCAGGTCAAATATTTAATTTGTATAATACGTTCAGTTTAATATCAAACACAGAATCAGTGACATTCCCATCAGACTCTGTTGTAGTTTTTAAGTGCTGATTAGCTAATCAACACTGAATTAAGATGGTGAATATTATTACACTATTACATTATGCCTGCTTTACCATGTTAGCATTGCAATTGTGGGCTTTTTAGCATGCTGACTATATTATTTAGCTGTGGTTTTCTGTGCCACTAGCATGACTGTAGATTCTAAGTCTGTCACCACTCATTACTGTAGCTGTGCTTTGGAGACAAACTGTATAAACATAATAAAATGCTAACTGTGACCAAAAACAGTATTTACACAAGCACACACATATATACACACGGTCAGAGTTTGGAATTTATTGTGGATTCTTGAATGATCCTGAAATTCATTGTTTATGGCAGAGATTATAGCGCAGAGAGATCCCATTGTGTGTCAATCTTTGTGTATTGGGAATCACTTCTATGATCTCAGATTTTCCACAAGCTATTAATAATGACTAAATGTACCATTCAAGCTTTAAACCCCGACACTTGCTGCATTTGCAGGATTTGACAGCATGTTCAATTTACTTGACTACAGTGGTAAGTGGGTTTGATAAACTGCCACTGACAGCGACATTGGATTCTTATTCAAGAAATATCCTGTCACTTCAAAGCATCTTCCTGTTTGGGGACTGCAACCATCAACACAGCTCTATAACAGCCATCCACTTATCCATCTTGTCATATTACTGAGACTAACTGAATCTGCTCTCAAATTGAGAGTCAATAGAGATTGTTGAGCTGGCACATTGGGAAGATTATTCACTTTGCTTAGGTCTGTCAACAAGTGCTGTTTGTAAGAGGCCTGATCAAACCATGACATCACAATCATATGTCACCATTTCTCTCAGTGCTACTGTAAAATAAGGCCCTTGCTGTTGTTTTTTTCAGTGAGTACTTTCGCGAGCAAGCAAAATCATCAGGACATCAACGAGCTGAGTTTGAAGTGTGGTCATGACCGCTACGCTTTAATTGAAATCAAATATATTAACATAGATAATCATTTTCATTGCAGGTAGTAACAACAAAAACATACTTTTGTCAAAATGATATAAATAAAAAACGGATGCACAAGGCTTTTGTTAGTTTTTAGTTTAGCAAGGGCAGTGATGTCCAACCTTTTCTGTTTACTACCTCATCTCCATTAGATTAGTTCAAGTACCTCTTTAAAGTGGGATTATTTCAATTGATTTTAAAGTGTATCTGAAGTAAAACATATTTTAAAGCATACTACAACCATGTAGAATGGCAAAAGCTGGACCTTTCAGCCATTACATTGTTTTACGTTTAGCCATCCACTGCAATTTTTTTAAATTTTATTTTTATTTTTAACCATTACTTTGGGCAAAATGTTTTCTTTGTTTAGTAATTACTTTCAATTAATTATTTGAACTTTTAAAATTACTTTTAGCTAACCTAATTATTTACAATTTCTGACCATTTTAAAACTGTTAAAAATAGTATACTTTTTTCTAATTATTTCAACTGTTTGTGAATTACTTTTTGCTAGGTACTTAAAAAATTCATTCATTCATGTTTGATAATTATTCTATCTTTTGACTGCTGAAAATGTTTACTCACTGTCTTTCACCTTTTCAAATGTTGATAAATCCCTAGTATTAATTATTATTCTAACATCATACCTGTAGTTGTTCATTTAACCTGCAAGTATTAGTTTAGTTCATTTCTGTGCTCACTAGTTAATTTGTTTTTACTGTCAATGGCAACATGTGAAATATTACCAACAGGAATGGGTCATGATTTTTGAATTTCAAAGTCACTGAATCATATAAAAAAAAAAAAATCAAAAAGTTGTCCTTAATTTTACTAGGGCCTGGTACTAATGTGTCACTAATATGCCGGAAGGTGACGGGAATGCCCCTAAAAATGAATAATAATAATAATGCACCTAGTAATGCAAAGTAGTCAAAGAGTTCCATCTAAAATCAAACAGTTTTTGTTTAAAATGTCCATTTATTAATACTGACTCTACTGGTGGGATGTATTTATTGTGTGATCAGCCTTACGTACCTGTAGCTTTGTCTTTTGTAAATGTGTGATTGGACATCACACCAATTTGTAATGGTATTTGGATGTTTGTTTTCTTCTGAAACACAACTATGTAAATATATTTCCTTGACGAAATCATAACTTCACACAAACTGGATCTTTTCGCATAACCCGGGGAACAGCAGATGAAGTCCCAAGGGTACAGTATGCCTGATAGGTAATTCAAGTTATTACGGTACATTAAGTTGATTGAATTAAGAATTAATTGGTTGTGTCACTGCTGTAATCAACTGCTCACGTCCCCTCACTGACATGTAACGGAATTAAACCCACAACACAGCAAAAAGGTTCAGCAGGTAAATATAGTGTTCCTTCAACTGAGCCACATGCCCCAACCTCCTTTCACAACTCCTTTTCTTGCCTCTCAGCTGTAACCTTAGACAACATAAGCTTCCTCTGCTGAATCCTCCAGCTTCTCTGTGAGCATTACAACAAACTCAGTGTGCTGCGAATCTGACCACTGCACCAGCATTTCAGATCACTATCTTCTAAGGGATTGCAATCTTCTTCCTGAAATCCTTGACCGTTTGCAGACCTCTTTCTGCCCATGTGGCCCTTACACGTTCCATTAAACATGTTCTACAGACAGCACAAAAGCTTTGAAAAGCTTCTTTCAAAAGAACTGAGGTGTCGACGATGGGTAGTTCTTTTAACGGTTTGAAAATGCCAAACTCAACAACCACATAGGTTATTCTGAGCAGCAATCAGCAGGTGTGCATATAAGTACGCTGCTAACTCTCAACACATTTTACTGTACAATACTACTCCTCACATTGCTTACATTACCATCTGAATGACACAAATTCCCTCAGTGGGTAGAAATGGCATTTGTGCTTTTTTCAATCCAACCAATCTCCATACTGTAAAACAAAGAAGTGGTTTGTTGATAAATTCGTTACAAAAACTACTGATGTCCAAAAATGACTCCTACAGACATTCAGTGATCTACTACCACTGTGGTTAGACTCTCACTCAAGGCTGAGGAAGATGCAGGGTTTAGACTGATATTTTCTCCCTCAATCTTAATAAAACTCAGTTCTATTACACCCTAAACTGATGTAAAGAACTTGGGTATTATTTTGAATTCCTAAATGTAACCTTGAGAAGGTCACATGACCTTTTATGACTTAAAGGTTGGAGTACTGTAAATTGTTGTATGCTGGTGTGGGCCAGGCACTTACTGTGTATCATGGTTGGAGGTGGTTAAGAATGCTGCAGCGAGGCTCCTGATTGGTTCACATAAGCTTGCGCACATTTGATTTATCCTGTCATCCTTACATTACATACATACAAATGATTCAATTTTGAATTATATTTGTAATTAGTTCTTTCGTAATTACTTAAATGGAGTAACACGGTTTTATCTGTGTGATATGTTGTACCTCTATACATGTCATTGCTTTTTCAGGTCACTGGACCAGCAGCTTTTAGTGGTTCCTAGATCCAGACTAACGCTTGTGAGTTCCTCAGCAGCAGCTCCGACACTTTGGAACATCCTCTTCCTCCAGATCAGGACGTCAATTTCACTACCAGTGTGAAAATCTCATCTGAAATTGAATTTTTCTCATTTAAATTTAAACTAAAATTGTGCGCAATCACAATTAGACACACTCTAAGGTGGCTGCTTTACAACGGTTTATACGGCTTAACATGGTGCATTAGGTGATGACTAACCTTATTCTGAAGGAGCACATCTTCAGTTTAGCCATCTTTAAATCAATTTACCAAAAATATTTGAACTCTGACAAGAAAGTCGGCATACAGGCAGTTTTATAGAACAGCATCAACAATTGATAAACAGACTAATCAGGGACTTACTTTAACAATGGGCATTCTGGCTAAGTTTTTCAGTCTGCCCTCAGCCTTACATTTGGCAGCACCTGATCACACTGATGCTGGCAGATGGCCAAAGCCTGAATAATCTACTGACTGAGCTGCTTGTGTGATGGAAAGAGAAGAGAGCAGGGGTAACGTCGGGAGGAGAGAAAAAACAAGAGGAGATTTAAACCCTACCCTTCATTTATCTATCCGGATGGGGAAAGTGAGATCACTGGCAAAAATAAATTGATGAGCTCCCTGTCCTGGGGAGCACCTTGCGGGAATATTGTGAATGCAGAGTTATGTGCTTCGCAGAGTCTCCTGCTACAAGGGAATACACTGGACACTCTGATCACACTCAAAGATTTGATGTGAGCAGACACATGAAATCACAGCAGTAAAATTAAACGAGCTGCTCCCGCTGTTTCTGTTTAAGTATTAATCTATCAACACATCTGTCTCTCTCTTTTCTCTTTTTTTTCGGGGAGAGGACTTCTTGAAAAGTGGAACAAACATAACACCTTTAATGAATCATGAATTACTTAAATCATCACCTTACTGGATCCATCACTACATTCAACTGTTTACAGTACTCCTTTTGACAGTCAACCAATATGTGAAATGCTGGAGCAAGGTGAAATGTTAGGGGTGCAGATATATTCATTAGTGGAAATTCTTTAGTCATTGACATCTGCTGAATGGCTGGAAGGAAAGCCTGCCCAATCGTTGCCCACCATGAATATTGATTGGCCATAACCGCTGTACATTACTAAACGCACAAAAGATACGTAGAGGTGGGGGACACTGTGACATGCGTTGAGGGAGTAAGGCTCAAACAATGACAAAACTGCATGTATGTTCTTTGTTTTAGTTTGTTAGATTGATATGCATGCAAATATTCACGTAATTAAAATAGCTCCAGCACACAACACCACTTCTTTTTAGCCCTGCAACTATTCAACAATCATTGCTGAACCACCCAAGCCAATTTGATAGTAGATTGCATGAGTCACTTGCTGCTTCCATGTCTCAAATGTGTGGATTTCCAGTTTTATTTTATAGTTGTAGATTAAATATCATTGTGTTCTTCGAACTATCAGTCAAACAGGGCAGTATGATGTATAGCTTTGGGCTTTGTTCAATAATGATGTGTTTTTTTTTCTCATGTTTCATAGAAAAAACTAAATTTGGAAAATTAATCATACTGAAAATAATTGTTATTTGTATAACTGGTTCTTTAGAGGTATGCAGACTGAGAGATATTATTGGGGGAAATATCTCCTACATATGTACAATGCCACAATATCTGCTTTGCATGTCAGTATAACTCTACTCTCCAATACATTCTTACACCAATAAATATGTCTTTTTAGAGTAATTTTTAAATCTAAAAATCAATAATAATAATACAAAATCATTCCAACAAGTTTACAGCTTTCCAAGAAAGAAAAAACAAATTATAGTGGACATTACAAGAAAAAAGTGAGCTTTCAGCACCATGGACAGTGACACATTTTCCAAAGATAGGTGAACAAAGCACCAAAACAACAGAGAGAAGACACATCAAGAGAAGATTAGCAGCTCCCTGCAGCAATAAATTGAAGGAAAGAAGAATAAAACGAGTCTGTGCCCATTGTCAGCCAGATTATCAAGTCCATCATGTCCGTCACACAACGGGTCAAAGCCACAGTGCTGTCCCAAGTCTGGAGCTTTCAAGCATCCTTGTTCCAGCCTGCCCTTTTCTTATCAATGCAACCCAAGTGTGGCAGGAGTTGAGAGGCTTTGCAGAATCAAGGAGGCTCACTAAGCCATGTCAGGAATGCAGTGTGAGTAGCTCATACCCACATTGCCTCCCACGCCGGTTAACACTAATCTCACCTTGATTTGTGTGACTGCTTTGTGACCAAATTAATCAAACTGATTTCAATGCGTCGATGACTCATGAGTCGTCCGCACAGACAAGTATGAATTTGTTGTTGGATAAATTAATGAAATATTCCATACTGTTTAACCATGGCACACTCCTCTGTCTCTCACCATGTTTTCTGTTTCTATCCCCGCTGTAAACTCTCTAATAAAGACAGAATGCTAATAAAAAAAATAATAATAAAAACTACTTGCAAAGAAAAGATGTGCACAGCGAGTCTGTTTTTCTGCCAATTTGTTCCAGTATCCTACTGTGGTGCTGTAACCAACACAGAATATTCCCCATAAAGCTCCAAAATAAAAGCCAGTTGTGAACTCCAACAGTGGACAAGGTCAGACATGACTCTTTAAAATAATTTTAATGTAACACTCGTAAAGTCTATCAGTGTAGAAAGGCTATGTTGTGTGCTTGTCTGGTTTATGTTGTTCACAGGCACAAAAAAATGTTTTCCTTTCAGGAAGTGTCAGTTTCTTGTACCACACTGAAGTCACAAGGAGGTGGTCCAGGTGGATGGCACTGTAAGTTTACAAAAGGCAGGACTTTGACGGGATTTTGATTCTGCACCCTGTGTTTGTCCACTAACACACTTTTAGTTAAAAATAATAAATTATTCTGATTCTGGTGAAATATTCAAAAGCAGGAAGTTATTGATCATGTTTTGTTGGCCCCGATCCCAATAGGAGTCATTTGATATTGGGTATCTGCTGGCACTGAGTGTGAGCCAACATTTTCATTAAATTAACTTTAATTAAGAGATCTAATATGACCTGCTCCCCGAGGTGTTTGTCATTTTACCCGACTTAAAACACGGTCAACACTGACTAAAAATGAGAAAATGCCATCTGTTTTGGTTGGAGCTACTATCAGAGTTTAACTAAACGGTGCAGTTTGCCATTTTGGTGTCAGTCACTGGTGCAACCAAATAATTGTTCATATATAGTCATATACTCTCATTGTTTCTGTCAATAATGCAACCCTTACCCTGCAACACAAGCAGGCTGTGTTTGACAAACAGAGCTGAGTAAATAAAGGATCAGATTTTCATCTGCTTTTATTGAGCTGATAGTGATCCATTGGAATTGTGTGCAGATCAGCTCTAATGCTCAAGGCATCCGTATTTAGAAGCAACACATCCTGTATTTCATTGCTTTCAGTTGTACAATCTAAAGGTCTCACATTATAGTCTTTTTAATGTCCTTTTCAACAACTTCAAACACCCTGACTTTCAGCGTGTTCGGGTTGCCATCTCACTTTTGCATGGAACGTGATGCCTTGCCATAATTAGCATTCTTTGCACGGGTCACATTTTTACGCTCTTTCAGTCTTCGTTTTGTTCGTCCTACAGAAAAACAACCACATGGAAACTCCTGTCTATAAATAACATGTGCAGTGTTGGACTTGGCAAAGTGCCTCATTCGATATGCGCGAGATGTGATCACGTCTTGAAAATGATTGCTATTCGCAACATCAACATGATGATTGCAGCTCCCACATTTAAATGTTCCACAAGGCTTTTGTTGCCAGGTTGTTTGTGGGTGTGTGTGTGTGTGTGTGTGTGAGGGGAGGGGGGGTGGGAGAGGGGGAGGGTCTCAGGCTGGATGAAAACACAGGTGCTTCTGTGAACAATGGTTGGAAAGAAGCATTTGATAATGTCCTGTGGTTTGAGATGCTTGTTAATGTAGTGTGTCACACAATATAATTTTTGAGAGTGGTTTGGTTTTGTTTTTAGTTTGAAGTAGCTGTACTCTATCGAAGGACTTGGCTCTTAGGTGATCTGTATGTCTTCAATCAGTGAAGCGGTTCGCCGTGTATGTAGCCTTAAGCCTGAGCACACATTAATGCAATGCCACTAGATGTAGAAAAAAGAGTGAAAGACAGCTTTAGGTTCAAAAGGTTGATGGGTAATTCAGGGATTTCGGAAAGTGATCTAATGCCAGTGATGAAACAGGGTGACTGCAAGATGTTAAAGTGCCATTTAGTGGTGAGTCCTCTTGCTCTTTTACAATACATCTCACACTGTTGTGGAGGTGGACAAAACAATCACTATGTGGAGTGATGGAGTGCAAGGAGCTGGGAGATCATGACAACACAAAAACTGGACTGCTGCGTCAACACGGAATCTGTTAGGAAGACAGTTTAGGAGGCAATTTCAGGTGATTTGATATATCTAAAAGACAGTTTTGAATGTTCTGTTGATCAACTGGTTCACTGTTTGCTGTAGGGCGTGACAAAGGCACATAAAGATAATCGAAAGGAAGTCAGGACAAAACAACACAGAGGAAAAGCCAGACACTGACTGTGCCGCCAACATCCTAGAAACCCACAGTGATTCATTTGATCCATGATAACAACGAGTGGTCTATAACTAGAACTACAGGATGGAGAGTTGGGAGCTGTATCTGTGGTGGGAAGAAAATAGCCTAGTCTGTAAAAAAAAAACTATTATTGATTTTCTGCACTTTCAGTGTAACTTCATATCATTATGCGATATGAATCAGTCGTGCTTCTGACAACACTTTTAACTGGTTTTAATTTTCATATTTTTTATTCTTTCACTTGGTATAGCCACAACTGGCACAATACAGACTGTTCTGAGGGTTATAAATATGAGCAATCCAACAAAAATGGCAACCTCAGTCCACGAAACGATACCATGTCAAACTCACCTTGGTGTGATAAGTACACACATGTGGTTTGGCTACCAAAAAATACCTCGTTAGGTTTTGAAAGAAATGGTTTTGGTTAAATGTGACACAGTTGCAGTTTGGTTGTGTTTAGCTGCAACAGCTACTTGGTTAGGTTAAGAAACCATTGCTGTGTCTCAAATCGCTTACTTCTCTTAGTACACTCACATACAGCACTCTTACATGTTAGTACACTTACTTGTGTAGTACTTGAAGTTTGACCGGGTAATGCTGTCTAAAATCGCACACTGCCATTTTGCACTTACCGGAAATAACCATGAATTTTGAACGCATCAGCTGCCAACAAAATGTGTTTCTGTGCCCTCTGTTTAACGCACACATTTAACATACTCATGGCTCATGCCCAACAGCAGTATGGTGGTACTTTGTAAAAAAAACAACAACAAAAAAAAAACAGGTCCCTACTTTCTGCTATGTTGCTATAATTGCAACGTTGAGGGTGAAAATTGTCGAATGTTTCATACTCAATTTTTGGTTCAGTATGAGTAGGGGTACTCGGCTGCACACTTATGCACTCAGAATAGTGAGTGGTAATACGTAAGCATGCGATTTAGAACAGAGCACATGATTTGTGCACATGAAATTTTACGTAAGTAACTTAACATACATTATACAAGTTAAATATACTACATCATGAAGGTAATTTACTAACGTTACTTAAAAGAAATCAACGCTGAATTTTGCGTTCTCAAGGACCCAAACATCGGTCATTTGGGTGAAATTGCTGTTTATTCCATCGCGCCACCCCGCACCTCCTCTCAAACCCGGACTTTATCACTCTCTGTACTTTGTCACATGACATCCGTTACATGACATCCTTCTTCGTGACCCTCGACATACATGATGGTACTTTTCCCAAATAGGCAAAGCAAAATGTGACACTGACACGGTATCCTCTGGTGGACTGACGGGTGTATTACATGCTTTGTTGTGGTACCGGGCTGAACAATGTTGGTCAGCTTCAATCAGAAAACAGTTAAAAAAAAAATGTCACCAACGTTTTAACAGTGTCATGCGGTACCTCGTCTGTAAAAAAAAAACCTGAAGCAGATCAGAAAAGGTGTAGTCCTGTTTTCTCCTATGATCTCTGATGTATGCAGCATACAACACTACCACAGCTTTCAGAGGGTGAAAAATACAGTTTTATTACTGAAGATAATACATATCTGAGCCATCATTTATTTACTACAATGTTACTCCGTAAAGGTTGTTAGCGCACTTTCAAGGCTCACACCACCTGCTTTAGTAAGAGCTTTTGTCCACAGGCAGTGAGACTCATCAACAGTCAGCCCACAGGGTCACGGATGAGAGGAAGATACTCTGTGTTGATTACTCACAGATAGAATTTGTGGGCCCTTTTAATTCTGAGCTGAGTTGCAGTTTAAAAAGTTGGGTGCTAACTTGAAATCCCCTTGGTATGAATATAAGGACCCAGCCCCAAATTTATGGTGCTCAAAGTGTTGACATAATGTACGTTCAAGTGTTTTTACTTTTAGGAGTAGGTTTTACTTGAACAGTTGTCAGCTGCCCAGAGGGGCATTGCCTGAGCACAAGCATTTTATTGTATTTTATTGCATTGGAAGGCATTGCCGTATTTTTTTTAATATGTCTGACAATAAAGTGAGCTGAGATGATTCCTGATCCAATCTAGAGCAGTTTGGCCCAGCAGGATGAGAAGAATGACCCCTGTCAAGTTGGCCGATAAGAACTCCCAGATCAGCCGACTATGTCTATATCGTAGCTTCTGTTAGCAGAGCTTGTTTATGCACAGAGAGCATGCTGGTTGTGTAAATACTCAGATGATACATCATTATGTAAAATACAACCTGTAGACACATGACTAATTTAAATAAAAACTAGAAATTGAGGTGAGAGATATAAATGCAGAGGCTTCCATGCATGACATGACTAATTGATATGACTATCAGTATGAAAAAGGTATGAGTCATGTACTTTAGCTTTTTCTGTCAAAAGACATTTAGGACTGATGTGTTGGGCAGGCTCTCCTGTGAGGGGATATCTTTTAGAAAAATGAGAGTTCAACCCAGCGTGGCTGCGCCGCCTATTGCTCACAGCTTCAGTCTTCATCATGATGACAGTGTGGAGACCCTGCTCACATGAAGGTTCACTCAGACACTCTGAAGGGTGGACAAATCAGTCACATGGGTCGGTGGCTATGTGCGATGATGTGGAAATCAAGCGTTTGTTTCTCAATGTAATTCCAACGCAGTAATAAAGATAGATGAAGTGATATGAACAGTTGTAGTGATGCAAGCAAATGTCAAGAAAAGTCTGCAATGGTCCTTTACAAAGATGGGGTGTCACTCAGTGCACATTTGGGGGTCTTTGTTGTTTTCATCTTGGCCAGTTTTGGCAAGCAACATGCGTTATTTGGTCAATGCTGATTGATTAAAGGCTGCTCCAGCAGTTTTAAAATTACCCTGAGGTCTATGCCCATCTGGATAAAGCAACTCGAAACAATCTCCAATGGGGCATGGCCAAACCCCTGGTGGTACCAGGATACGTTCATCCTCCTCAGTGGAGTTTGACATAGTTAGAGAAGCTGTGGTGGAGGCTCCTACCAGTAATTTAAGTCATTTAGTAAAGGAAAATGTGAAATACTTGCAAGTCCCAGCTTCCCAAATGTATTTCCTACTCGAGATCCGTAATCACTTTACTGATTCAAATCACCTCGGGTCACATCACTATTTAAATGTGCTTAATTTTGTACATTATCACAGCTCAGATGCTGTTTTGTAGTTATGTTCAGTTCTGTGCCTAAACAAGCACTGTTTACAAGGTCATTAGCAGAGCAGCCTATGATTTACAGACGAGGTATTAGATTGCAATTGATTATTTCGCTTCCACTGATTTTGAGATGCTTTAAATGAGTACGGCTGTTGGTAGGTTTTTAACAGTTGGTTGGAAAAAGATAACATGTAAACACATCACATTGCAGAACCTGTGATCCATTTTTTTTTTTTGCCATGTCAATGATTAAATGATAAATTATTTAATGAAAGATTCTTTCAGTGTTGTTTTTTCTTTTTTTTTCTTGTACTTATTGTGTCTAAATGTACAGAGCAATTGTTTATTGTGAGTGTGTACACCACAGTAGCTCTATTACTGCATAAATGTTCCTGAATTCTTAATAATTATTCCTTGTTTCCAAAATTCTTCTGAAAGTTGTCCCACTGACATTTGATGAAATTTTTATTGTAAGTTTTAAAAATAGATCAAAACCAATGAGTCTTAAAATTCTGGTGTGTGTTTTTTGAATATTTTACATGCGTTATTTTAGTTCATTCTGTTATGAAAGCTTCATGTAGCCACCTGACATTAACTTTTGTTCCTGAATAAAGTTGCGTGATCTACTGCTTGACGTTACTTTCTTCCAACGAGCTGAAATCATCCATTTCATTGTCGCTCACTCTCATTCTTTCTAATAATCCCAGATCTCAACTCCCCTGCAAGTTGGGCATTAGAATACAGCATTATGCTTTCACATTTAATTTATACAGCTAATCGTCATGCATAATGCAGCAAGGCAAGTGTTGAAACAAGTGAACAGGCTTTGGGTCATGCTAATTGAATTTGAAGATTAAGTATCTCGTAGACAAATTGTTTGTGACTCCATCCTGAGCTATAATTACTCATGTTAAATGAGGATGCAAACATGGAACAATGTTAAAAATGCATTTCTCATGCAAAACAATAAGGTGCTTGCATTTTAATATGCTTCCTCCGCATCAAGTGCTGTACATAATGCAAAATGTTCCCAGCTGTTTCTGTTGTACCTTGACATAGCTGGATCTATAATTAATGCACCAGACTGTTTATTTTATCCTTTAAAGACATTGATATTGAGTTATTACTTTCCAAAGGGGATAGGTCTTCTTATGTGATGAAGTATTTTTCTTTTGCTATACTTACATCTACTGAACATCTCCCTGTTCGCCCACATAAAGCATATTTTGTATCAAACCAGTGAATGGCTGTAAATATTTAGTCCAATTCTTATTGATTGCAGTGCAGTGACTCAGTTAAAAAGTGACATCTTTCAAAATCAGCTGCATGCATTGTATAATGAGCTCCTCACACAGTCTCACAATCTCCTCCACAATATGCACATGCCATAAAAGCCAATTAGACTTGAGTGTCACTTTCCGTACCCGCCTCGTGTCACCCAAAAAACAGGATCCCAGCTAATGCTGTTGCCTCATTCATGTAACAAATGAGCAAATATAATACCAGAGTATATGATGCACACTGTCAGGATTAATAAGGCCTCCCAACTCCTTCTATCGAGGCAGGTCAAAGCAAGAAAACACACACACACACACACACACACACACACACACACACACACACACACACACACACACACACACACACACACACACACACACACACACACACACACACACACAAACACACACACACACACACAAACACAGGCCATTGCATCTAAATAAAAGACTGAAAAAGACTGACTGGTCCCTTTAAACAAAAAAAGATTAACCCTCGTTTTGTCCTTGGATCAAAATGACCCGCAGCTGTGTTCAACCAAGTTCTATTTTATTTTCATATTTTTTGGGATCATTGGTGACAAGGAGGCTGTGAGGGTTTCTTTAAAGAAGGATGACCAATGATCCCAAAAAATATAAAAATATAGAAATAAAATGGAACTTGGTTGAACATAACTGCAGGTCATTTTGAATCAAGGACAACACAAGGGTTAACCTAGGTCTCAACCAAATAAACAGAGATAGATAGATAGATAGATAGATAGATAGATAGATAGATAGATAGATAGATAGATAGATAGATAGATAGATAGATAGATAGATAGATAGATAGATAGATAGATAGATAGATAGATAGATAGATAGATAGATAGATAGATAGATAGTTACTTTATTAATCCCCAAAGGGACATTTTTTTCTTCTTAATGCCTCTGTGTTAGATGACAACTGTCAATAAACAACTTGTTTTTGTAACTACAGCAGTCTTTAAGTTATAACAGAACGATTAAGGTTTTTTTCCCCACCAAACTCTCAGGTGGCTTCAACTTCAACTTGAGCATCAGCTGAAATCACTGCTGAAAGATACGAATGGAAGACTAGAAGAGAAGTACGGGCAAATGTGTATTCCATCGTATAAATCCAAATTCTGAACTAACCCTGAGACCTAGCGATGCTTAAGCAGTGATGTTAACACTGACACCTCTTCTGGTTGAGTGGGTGGCGAGGCCCTTTAAGGGCTTCTACACTGTGTCATCTGCTCAGCTGGCATCTTTTAGCCCAAGTTCCCTGCCTTGACTTCTTTCTTGGACTGCCTGTAATCGCTGGCGGGCATCCAGTTCAGCTCACATAATGAAAATATGTATTTCCCCGCAATCTATGGATTGTTTTTTGCAGAGAATTAATTCTGTCAGTGTCCTTTTGCAATGCTAAAACTACATCATATTTCTTCAGCCAGTAATGTTAAAATGTATCCATTCATCCATCCATGCAACTAATTATTTTCTTAAATTATTGATTTTTATATAGATTTTTTTTTTTTTTTTTTTTAGCAAAGGTGACCTGTGGAGCGTTCTTGTAAACAAAGCTTTGACATTCAGTGTTTTTCACCAAACAACTTTGTGTCTATTCTTATGGTCTAATTATTATGTTGAGCATGTTTTTATATACAACCCCATTTCCCAAAAAGTTGGGCACTCTGTAAAATGTGAATAAAAACAGAATGCGATGATTTGCAAATTATGTAAACCAATATTTCATTGAAAATAGACCAAAGACAACATATCAAATGTTCAAACTGAGAAATTGTATTGTTTTATAAAAAAAAATATATGCTCATTTTTTAAATTGATGCCAGGAACTGTTGGTGTACAGTTTACACCTTCATAACAACAGAAGAAAAATAAAAAAAAAAGTATATATATGACAGACAAGATGCTCTAATTAGTTGAGTTGTTGCACCAGTCTTTTGTTGACCCTGTATTCTTTGAAATGTGTTGTTGGCATCAAATGACCATATATTTTTAATAAAACAATAACATTGCTCAGTTTCAACACTTGATAAGTGGTCTTTGATCTATGTTCAATTAAATATGGGTTTACATGATTTGCAAACTATCGCATTCCATTTTTATTTACAGTTTAGACTGCATCACAACTTTTTGGAAAACGGGCTTGTATATAAACACATGTAGACCATAAGAATAAACACAAAACTTAAATAAAAATAATCTTTGAATAAATGCTATACTGGGAGGTCCTGATGATCTCTATTTACGTAAACATTTTTGAGAAAAATAAACAATTTGGCAACTCCGCTCAGCTGATTTTCTGTTTAATGACTAATTGAGCACTACATCCATCTCATAGTTTCTACAGCTTAATCCAGGTCCAGGTCACGATGGCTGCAGTTCTACATTTCCAAATTACATTCTCAAACTCCTTCTGGGGAAGGAGGAAATGCCAGGACAGATGCGATATATTATTTTTCCAACAACTTATGGGTTTACCTCAAGCCTATATTTTAGTCATGACCACTCTTCCCAGAGAGACATGCCTGAAATACATAGGCCAATGCACATTTCATCTATTATTTTAGTCCCAAACAGTAAAAATACATTTACATTATCATAACAAAAACTGACATATGTCTGTAGATATTCTACAACCAAGATGGTAAAGGTCTCTCAACACTTGAGACTTCTCCTAAATGAGGAAGTTGTCACTTGTTAAAGGCTGCATTTTATTTCACTATCACTTTTTGCAGACAAAAAAAATAGAAGGAAAGATTGGACATGGTGTGCAAGCTTGCATTATACGACTTGTAGGGTCAATACATATTAAAAAAAAAAAAAAAAAGAGCTGTGGAAGAGCTGTCCTGATGTCAAGGACGTAGCCGCTGCTTTCATTGACTAGATTTCAATACTTACCTACTTGGGTATTTCGAACTAAGAACTGTACTTCACTGTCTCCCACCTAGGGAGCAGTCAACAACATATCGTCAGCAGACTGTAAGGAGTAGAGAGCGAGAGTAAAGGTCAGCAATGCTGGGTAAGGCAAGGCCTACTTGTGCCTAAAAACTAAGAAATAAAAATGTAAAGTTAATTCTTCAGGCCACAGATAACTCTTCAAGGAGTCTACAGGCTATTCTATATTTTATTGTGAGTACCCTGGTAATATATTTGTTTTACAAACTGCATGTGTTTCCAGGGCAGTACATTTAATAATGAGTTACAATAGTCCTACAGTGATTACAGAACAAAGACATAATAAAAAAATAAAATTTCATCCTGTAACAAAAGAAAAGATGTACTTCTAGAAATGCTCCCGAGCTAAGAGGTGGCCCCTATAACTATGTTACATAAGGGAAGCAGTTGAAGTTTGAATCAAAAACCATCCTGAGATTTGTATCCTCAGATACTCATTTTATCTGCATTATAAAAATTAGAATTACTCATTATCTCGAGCTTCATATCTGCCAGGCAGGTTGTAAGTGATGTGACAGAGTAGACATCTGATGGATTTACAGACACATATAGCAGTGTATCATCAGCATAATAGGGAAAAGAAAGGTGACACTTGCAAATGACAGGAGCCAGATATAACACACAGATTGAAAACATTAAAGGGCCAAGAATACACCCCTGCGGGATCCCACGGTAAATCCCTTCTCTGCCAGATAAGGCATTCCCAACAGAGATAGAATTTTATATTCCACAGTATGACTTGAACCATCAAAGAGCAGTCCCTATCACCTACTTTGTTAATTAACTGATTAATAATAATGCAGTGTTTAGAGATATAAAAGCAGCATAATGGTCTAACAACACTAACACAGTACAACAACTTCCTTCTGAATCTTTCAAATATCATTCAGAAATTCTTTTGTTGCGTTGATGTGCTCCTGACTGAAACCTTTCAACAAAGCAAGTGCTTATTCAAAAAGGATTTGAGCTGTTTATAGAATACTTAGATTTGATCCCTAAATAAATGCATATGGGGGAGTTGTCGGTTGGGACATAAGAAAAATAACTATACAGCAGAGAGACATCTAAAGGGGTTCTTGTTGCGTTTCCACATCAAAAACTGAAGTATGATTCAGACACCCTGCATATAAATATCATTTCAGACACTTGTAGCTATGGATTGTTTCTTCCAGTCTCTCCACAATGTGTGTGAGTATAATTAAGGGTTGGAACACAGATGGACTGTTTAATTAAGTCTTTAGCCGAAGCTCCTTGTTCAGCTGGACAACCCCGCTCTTGCATGATTGCATGACCATTCTGCCTGTTGATCTTAAGCTTCATCATACTCTCACTGGTAAACAAGACCAAATAAATCCTCGCTCGGAGTAACATCTTTCACAAACCACAGAGGTTTGATGCACCTCTTTCTTTTACCTTGCACTCTTTGATCACTTATGCACTTCCTGACATTTCTCACTCAGCTTCCACCTCACAAGGTGGGTTTTCCTCCTTCTGTTTGCCATTTTCTAGCCTGAAGTGCTACATTAATCCTTCCCTAAAATACATGATTTAATTAAAGCAAAACAAAAAAGAAAAAAAGGCTAGTACAGAGAATGAGCTGGAATTTGTGTCTTGTGTACCTCTTGGCTATTTGCTTGCCTCAGTTTAAACTTGTACCTACCATTAATTGGTTCTTGAAGTGCATTAATCCCTCAGAGATAGCTTTGTAGTGCTCTATATTCAATGGCGGGTATTAGAGAGCCAGCAGCAGCACCTTGCCTCCTCCTCTGAGATGGAGAGAAACAGTGGGTGCTTTCTCCAGAGAACAGACAGCCGTATTCATTAGGATATTCATGGTGCTGAGGGATGGCAGAGAGCAGCTCAGTGGCATACAGTATGCAGAGCAACAGTTTAACCAGAAAGGTTCGCGCTTGAGCAATTATTCAAACACTACATCACACATAATCACGGACAGGCTTGGATTTAGCAGATGTACAAGCACTTTGAAAGTACACTTGTCTGTCATTTCTTTTTTTTTTTTTCTGTCTTTTAATTACTCTGTACTAGTTGTCGGTTTGAGGCTTTCACTCCCAGAGTGATTCTTACCCGAGCCATTAGCCAGTTTCCTCTGCTGTTACCAAGGTATTCCGTTTAATCTCCACACCACAAATTCAGTTGGGCGGAAAAAAATGTTTTCATGCTGCATGTTCAAGCTGCCACTGACAAAATTTGGTTTTGACTGAGTTTCCATGGCTGCATTCTGCAGCGTTTGGCTGATGCATAGCAGCAGCCTGAAATACAGCATTGCCAAAACAAAGATGCTGCACTGACACACTGCCTGTCAGTGGCTTTCACCAGCCTCTGTATTTGGATTTATTTTTGTTGGTGTGTGTGTGTGTGTGTGTGTGTGTGTGTGTGTGTGTGTGTGTGTGTGTGTGTGTGTGTGTGTGTGTGTGTGTGTGTGTGTGTGTGTCTAGATCTGGATTGAGGGGATGTCCTCAATCCTCACAAATATAGGCACATTAATGCATGTAAGCGCACATACACCCACAGACATACACAAACCCCCTCCTACACGCCCTCCCCGCATGCAAAGTGCCATTGTGGAGTTTGAGCTGCAATGTGAATTAAATTCAAGTGGTGAATATAGTACACTGTTCTCTAACAGTCATCAGCTGCCTGCTGTGGGGAGAGTGATGACAGTGATGAGTGTGTGCGCGTGTGTGTGTGTGTGTGTGTGTGTGTGTGTGTGTGTGTGTGTGTGTGTGTGTGTGTGTGTGTGTGTGTGTGTGTGTGTGTGTGTGTTTGCACTGCGAAAGTGAGAGGAAGGGGAATTGCCATCACTCAGCAAGCCAGTGGGAGAATTAAAAAGCAGGAAGGTGGAGGAAGAAGATATCAAGAGACAGAAGGCAGAAAAATAAGAAGTGAACCAACCCATTTTCTCATCCAGCTCTTCAATCGAGCCAATGAACTTTTCAAACGCTCATTCTATTTACAATTACACAGTGTTGAGTAATGAGGGATTTTATATATAAGCAAGAAAAGGAGGAGGCAGAGCCAAATGGCACCAGAAAAGGAAAGTTATATCCTCTGTAGTAGAACAAAATTGAGTTGATTATCCCTCATTATCACTATGGGCCCTTTCAGATACAACATGATTAGCACAGTGCTGGCGGCTGGGTTCAGCAAACACCAGACTGGGCGTTCAGGAAGTTGTAGAAGAGTTTCTAAAACTGCTGCATTGTAGGAGTTACTGAGGGGGATCACTCAGCAAACCATATAACAAAATTAAGATATGTTTAACAAACAGGCAACAGAACACATATTACCTACAAGCTACCTGACAGTTAAAACACATCTAATATGCCTACGTTGGACATATTTATTGCAAGATACAACTTTTCTTCCAAGGTCTTCATACAACACAATCCTGTGCTGTACTCTGAAATTCACACACACACACACACACACACACACACACACACACACACACACACACACACACACACACACACACAATATCCACTGAAAGGGTTTTAAATTCAGTGTTACCAATCCATATCATGCCCATTCAACATGATTAATGCATTTCATTTCTTAGAAAACTTTTCCAATGCAAACTTTTTTAATACCCCATTTCAAGTGGAGTTCTCGTGCTATCAATGTATGCTAGCCTGTGGTCTCTCATCTCATTGCACACTGTCAGTCACTGTCAATCAGCAGACTAAAATTTGTCAAGGCATGAGTATAACTTTACTAGAAACTCCACAGATGATCTTGATACACGAGGGTGTAGTTTAGCAAGATAGAATTCTAACAAGTATTAACTAGCACAAAAAAACAAGGTATAGCTAAAGCTGTTTGGAATTAATTAATTATACGCTTTCATAAGTACATAATATAAACAATTATCCATCACAAGGCCAGGTTTCAACTCTCCAATGAATGTGTAACTAGAGAAAATCTAATTACATTGTATACACATGGAAAAAACTTTTGATTATGCATAGCATTTATTATTATTCTTTTGATGTTCATTCATAGCCAAATGAGAGATCTACACAATAATTCCAATGGCCTTGAAAAAAAAATAGAAACATTGTCAATAGTCAGCAAAGTTTACCTGAAAGCACTTTTGTGGCTTTCAAAGTTGTTCAAGCGCACACACACACACACACACACACACACACACACACACACACACACACACACATGCCTGCTCTGTTGGTTCTGCCTTCTTGCTGGAAAAGTCCTCATTGTTGAATTTTCTTCGTATGGCAGCTCTAATCTCAGAGTCACTTGGCTCAGTGAACACAGTTTTCACAGTCACAGGAATAAATGAGGGAATGAATGAGTAAAGGTCCCACGTTTAGTCCCATATTTTTATGTGCAATGAAAAATGTCGCACATTTTTCACACCATCCATCTGTCACCTCTACCCACTGTTTCTGTTCAGTCATTGGGGCCTGAGTCCTCCCCCGGCACTCACTGGGTGGGTGCAGGACAGACCGTAGACGGAAATGTTGGAAGCAAAAGTCATGCTGCCAATATGAGCACATGGGGCAAGACCTTTAGTATGTAAGCAAAGAGAGCACATTTAATTTTATGTAAAAGTATAATATAGTATTATAGAAGTACATTGAGCTTTAAAAGACTTCACATTTATTTGTTCCTTTGTCTCAATCACCATTGTTGCCTGTTGTAACGGTTGCTTAACTATGTTTACTGTAGCTGCCACATGTTCCTCCATATGAAAGAGTAGACAGTTACATGTTGCACATGACAACCAAACAGTAATAAACTACAATTAAAACCAGTCTGGCATTAAATATCAACTGTGCCTTGCTTTACCATTTCCCTGGCTTTTTATCATCTTTAGACCCACCTGCTGTGTGCTCCTTTGAGGACAGCAGTTTGGAGCCATCACCCACTGCTTTTCCTCCCGTTTCCTTTCAGTCATCTCTTTGAAATTATCTGGAAAAAAACAAAAACAACAGAATAAAGGGTGAGTTAATTAAAAAAATATTGCCCCGCGCTTTTATTGTGTTGGATTCATTAATTTACTACACACACAGCCTGAAACAGAACCAGAGACAGGAGCATTAAGGGAAATATATAATGTTATGTTCCGACCTTAAAATAACAGCATTCATTTTCAAAGATTTTGCTTTTCTGCTAAATACTACCCAATAAAAATGATTAAAATCCTAAATTTAAGTTACGATCTCTGAAACCTATACCAATGACTTCTAATGGCAGCTATGTTTGTAAACTTAATTTCCCATAATTGAAGTGTCCACTTTGTGATGTCAGTGAGTTAGCTGCTGCAGAAGCATCTTTTTGTTTTTTTGTTTGTACCCCCCCCCACCAGTATCCTTTAAGCCCCCCCCCCCCCCCCCCCCCCCCCCCCCACACACACACACACACACCACCCCTAGGTCTGCCTCTAACTTGCTAGTTCTTAACTTAAAGTTTAGGTTGGTTAGATTTAGGTATGAGGAATGAGGTGGTTAGGGTTTGGGTAAGAATATCAGAGTCAAAGCCATTCAGAGGCAGAGTAGGGGCAGAACTTATTGAAGAAAAAAAAAAGAAAATCATGCTGAAGGGGGAGCTTGTTGCGATAGCTCCGCCTACCCTCTCTGGCTGACCACCACCACTGGGTGATGGAAAACATGTCACTAACTGCGCCACTTGAATCTACCACCGCTTGAGCTGCCATCGTGTTAACTCCTTTGGAGATAGATGGTGACTTGACCGACTCTCTTTGAGATTATTTTTTTGAGTTGGTGCAATGCTTTGAGCACAAATCCAACCAAGATAATATAGAGAAAAGGGTGATAGGGATTCTGGATTGTTCAGGTTAGGCCATGGCTCGTCGAGAATGGCTATGTAAAACGCTTAGGAGAGATACTCAATGCAAAGCAATAGCAACAACTACCACTTCAACAACAACGATCCCTTTTACCTCTCAAAAGAAGAGTCTTTTGTGCCATCACCTTTAGCATTCCTCTTGTGCTGGAATATTCCGCTTCAATCCACTTAAATGCCAACAAGTGTGTTTATATCAGTTGTCTGGTGTTGTATTAAGTGTGGCAGCTTGATCTCCTGTCTCATTAGGTGAAATGAGAACACCTTGTTATCAGAGAAAAACCTCTGTCACTCACACACTTTTTCTCTACCCCATTTCACAGGCTATTAATAGACACCAGATGAAAGGTCGGACACCACTGACTTATCATTATCAGATTAATGAGAGGAAACACCTGAACTTATCATAGCGACATGTGATATTATTTCATGTGTGGCATAGTCAGAGTGACAAGGGTGTTATATCCAGCTTGGAAGAAGGTAAACTGAAACTTAAATACCTTTTGCAGTCAAATTCACGTGACTGAAATTAAAATGTTTTTTTGTATTTATTTTTTATTTGAATTTAATTTTTTTTACAGTCAAATAAAAATAAATTTAAATACCTGTTCACAGTCAAATACAAATATCCCAAATTTGAATGTTATTAACAATAAAATACAAATAACTAAAATTTAATGTATTTTCAAAGTCAACTTCAAGTAACTGAAAGGCCTTTCAAATACAGTCAAATACAATGAAACTACCTTGAATACAAAAAAAACAAAAAACAAAAAAACATAACCCATTCAATCAGTGTAAGCTTTTGTTCCTCAATGTATGAAACATATTTTTAATCTATGTGCTTTATTGACCTTATCTTATGCTCATATCTTGGTCATTATAGAGGCTAGCCATCCATGCTATATCTTGTTTTTTTTCTTCAGATCTTTCAATATTGTATTTGATACTTACAGATGTTAGGTTTTATATCAAGGAAAAAAAATGCCTTATGAAATTGTCATGTTTTTACATGTACTGTATCTCAGCATCAAATATTTGCAGTAGAGATATCATTAATTTTGTAGAGAAGACTGTCTAGAAACTGGCAATATCTGGAACCCTGTTTGTGGGAAACTGTAAGACTGAGAAATCTTTGAAAATAAATATGTGCTTAGTGCCAGATGGAAATACATTTTATTTTAAATGTTTTATGTTTTATTTTACTCAGTTAAATCCTCCACATCTTTTGACTACAACTTTTTTATAATTGATATGAAAGCACATAAACTATTTATATATATATTTTTTTAAATATTTTTTGGGCACTTTATGCTTTATTTGACAGTTGTTGATTGACAGGACATGACAGTGAAAGAGAACAGGCGAATGCCTATGGGTGGCCAGGAGCCCACACCAGGGACTCACACTCAGGTCATAAGCCTATGTGATATGTATGCTAATAACTCAGTTGTCATTAATGCAGACAAATACTTTTTTTGTTTCTTTTTTTTTGTTTTGTTCTTCACACAAAGTGGAATGTAATGTCAACCCTACAGTATGTTGGAGACAATGCAGAATTCATCCGTGATTTCAATATCAGATTAGTTGAAAACACGCTGCCGTACAGAGAAACAACAGGTATCACCAGAAAGGTTTAGTTCTGATTTGTATTTTGATATGTGGTACGTTGTGATGCGTTTGGAACTTCGGGCGTCATTCAAGAGTATCAGGTGTGGAGATGGACGCGAAGCTTCATGCAGTGTAACAATGATTAAATTTGATGCAACTCCTAAGTTGATTTTCTCTTCAACGCTTTGTCACATGAGGCACTGACGTTGTTGGAAAGCTCAAGTTGTGCGTCTCTCTCAGATTAATACTCACCGTACAATTCAACCGAGAGGAAGGAGGGGGGAATTTAGGTGCAATTTGTGCCCATCGGGTTCTCAGGTTTAATTTCTGTACACACAGATCCAAAAAACTGTTGGACTGTAGATAACATCTCACCCTCTTCCCACAAATGTTGCCAATGTCTTGTGTTGACTAATGACAGTATACAAAGGAAATAGAATTCTGAATTTAGTTTTCAATTATTTTTTCTTTGAGGTATAGATGAAGGAACCTACTAAATTCCAGTAAATGTAAAAATAAAACATACATCAAAGAGAATTAGAAACCACAGAACTACACTGTTTTAAATACAAAATGATATAGTCATTTTACTTTAATGTTTCTTGGGCTTACAGAGAGACAGAACATGATTTTCAACAGCACCAAAAATAAAAAGATGAAACAATGAGTGAAACGCTACAAAGGGAGAAAAACAATTAAATATTAACAGTCTCCAGTATTTTTCCAAGATTTAAAATGGAGAACATGCATTCCACATAAATCAATGTCAGTTGTGAAATAGTCATTGGTGAAATAAAAAATGTAGGTCATTTTGCCGACCTGGGATGCAGTACAAAATACAACAATAATGCAGATATTATCCAGAGTAATACTGGTTCAAGTCTTCAAGTAGAGCTGAATTGTCATAGCAGTAGTATTTAAAAACAACACTAACCGTCTCCAGCCACTCAAGTGGCTCAGTGAGGCCACTTAGACCAATATGATGATTACAAGATTTACCAAAAATTAGCTAACTTCTCAACGGGTGTTACAGATGCATTTGGCATCATTACTTTTGCAAGTAAGTGTGCTTAATAAATAAATGCAATGTTGTTAAGTGTTTTGGGAATGAAATGTGGAAGGAAAGTGAGCTACAGATGAGGTAAAGTAAAATAAGTAAAATAAAGCTGCGTAAGATACTCAATAAGTTAGTAATTAAGACATTGACTTTGTATATTTTTTTTTTCAAAAGTTACTTAAAATTGTTTTAAGTGCAATTCAGACCACAACCCAAGAGAATGTACACATGTAGAAATATTATTTTAGGAGGGATTTAGAAGAAAATAAGGAACCCTCCAGTCAGAGCATAATGGAGTTGTTTTAGAGAGTGGTGTCCTTCACAGAAAAATAAATCCCCATTACCCTTGGTCCTAAAGCGAGACTGTGGGATGTCCAGTAGAGCCTTGGCTGAGTACAGGTTGCAAGCATGCATGAATGGTTTCAGAAGATAAGAAATGTACTTGTCCAGAGTGCACCTTTAAAGTCAACAACCAAATCTAAAAATGAATTCTAAGTTTTACAAAAGAAGCTTAAATACTGTGGGACTAACGTGTTTTTTTTTTTTTTTTTGTGTTGTATTTTTTGTGAAGCATCTTACTAATGCATTTTGGACAAGTAAATGATTGAAACTCTTGACGATTCAGGCATGTGTCGAGCAAGTTATAATAATCCAAAGACGTTCAATGAAAGCATGTATAGCTTGCTATTGGATTTGGATACCACTAAACTAATTTTGAAAAGTCCCCATGAGATTCATAAAACAAGACTGGATAGCTGTGTCAACATGCAAGTTCATGCAGAGGTGGTTATCAAAAATTAAAGACGTTTGCTGATTTGGCCTGATATGATTGGCCACCCTATTGATATGCTTTGATACTTGACTGTAAACATGTGCAACTGTACAATTTGATAATAGTATTTGTTTGTGTAGAAAAACAACCTTAATTTTTGTTGCCACTTTTGGGTGCCCACTCCCAGTGGAACTATTGTTCCTCACTGTGCCTCCCAGTGTGGATTTTTTTTTTCACCATATAGTACACTATGGGCCTGATTTACTAAGATCTCAAATAAAGGGCACTAAATTGCATATTCCTTCCAAACGTTTGCAAAAAAAATTTGCAACGGTTTTGCGGGTGACTGACTAAGAGTAATTGCGTCATTGACATCAGGTGCAAATCACTGTATTTAAATAAGGGGTTTGTGTGTGTGATTCCAGGCATGGAAAACAGCGACAGCAAAAGGAAAAGGGAGTCTGATCCCATTGGAATTAAGAAATATAAATATAACAAGAACAAAACACTATATAGGATATTATTAGCAAGAAAGTCAATACTCTGGGAAAAAACAGAAAGGCGAGAAAAAAAAGGCTTAATAATAAAACGTCGTCAAATAAAACAGGAGGGACGGTGGATGAGATCCTCGAACAAACACAAATCAGCAGGTCCAGATCTTTCTGTAATCTTTCAGTGCCTCGCGAGTGCTCGTGAACTAACAAAGTCACCCGTGAATTCTGCGGGACACATTCAGTACCTGGGAAAGCACACATGAATATCGGGAGTGGGTGGGATATCCAAGCAGTGATACACTGGCATGACCCGGAGGCAGGAAAATCCTGAGTCGTAAGAAGTTTTTTTGAATTGCTGGTATTTCATGACTCCTCCTTGTTCATCATTCAGTTCATTCAATAACTCAGAAATGTTATCACTGGACAAATGATATGTCTGAATCATTTTCTCCTCTGTCATCTCAAAAATGTTTCCACTGGTGTAAAACCACATTCTTAACGTATTCTTTAGTTTTCCTGCGTCTCCTTTTCACCACAATAAGAGCAACCATCTCTCCAGATTTGCTTACCCGACTAATACGTTCCTTTCAGTCGTACTAAAATGCACAACAATCACTTCTCCTATTTCTATTTTCAGGTTTAGTTAATGTCGTTGCGGGTGCTAAATTGTTCTATTCGCATGTTCCCTCCCAGTATTTTGCACGTTCAAGCAGAAACGCCCAATATTACATATGCATGCTGGCAAACACACAAAATGGACAACGTGTGTTAAATTGCACATTTGAAATACATAATCCCCACTGCACATCGTTAGTAGATCTGCTTGGACAAATCTTTAGTAAATCAGACCCATAGGGCCTGATTTACTAAAGGTTTGCGTGTGTAAAATAACATGCAAACTCAACACCACCAGCAAAAAAAAATTCCAAGATGATCTACTAACGATGTGCAGTGAGGATTATGTCTTTCAAATGTGCAATTTAACACACGTTGTCCATTTTGCGTGTTTGCCTGCATGCATATGTAATATTGGGCGTAACTACTTTAATTTAGCACCCGCAGTGATATTTACGTAACCTATCCCACCCAGTCCCATTATTCAGGTGTGCTGTCCCAGGTGCTGAATGTGTCCCACAGAATTCACAGGTAGCTTCAATAAGGTTCCCGAGCACTCCCGAGGCACTGAATCACACTAATTCACCTGCCTATCACAGAAAGCGCTGGACCTGCTAATCAGTGTTTGTTAGAAGCATCTAATCCACCGTCCCTCCTCTTTTATTGCAGATGTTTTATTACTAAGCTTTTTTTTTTGTTCACTTTTTTTTTCACGGCATTTACTTCCTTGCTAATAATCTCCTATATAGTGTTTTGCTCTTGTTATTTTTATATTTCTTAATTTCAATGGGATCCGATTTCCTTTTCCTTTTGCGGTCGCTCTGTTTTCCACACTGCTGGAATCAGCGATTTGCACCTGATATCAGTAATGCAAATACTCATCTGCAAAGTGGGTGCAAAATAAATGAGAAAACTTTTGGGAAAAAAAACACCCAATTTAGTACACTTTATTTGAGATCTTAAATAAAGTAAATAAGGCTCTATGTAGTGGACAAGAGGACAATTTAAACACAGCAAAGGTCAGTCGTGATCACTTCAGTCTTATCAATATTCAGCTGCGGGAAGTTGTGGGTCATCCAGTTTTTGAGGTTGCAGGATGCAGTCCTTGAGGTTAAAAGACAGGTACAGTTTAGTGTCATCAGTATAGGAATGGAAACTCCTATTATTCCCGTGGATGACATGCCCAAGGGGTAACATGTTAAGAACGAATAACAGTGGTCCAAAGACAGGACCCTGGGGTAGATGTATATCATCTTCAGGGAAGATGACTTGCAAATGGCTACACTAAATGATTTATCTTGTATCAAACTACTTTAAAACAGAACAAGAGATAGCAACCCAGTTTTTTGACATGCTTTAATAAGGATCAACAGTTTCATATGCAATAATCAGATCAAACTGAACAAAGTTTGAAGTGGAAATTATCCCCTGAACAATAAGACTGTTGTTTGTTTGAATTTTACCATAGAGAAGATATGATACTGCAATCAAACTTAATATTCACCCAAATGGGAAAAAAAAAAAAATGTATTTTACTTTTTGGCCAGCAGGCCAAAACCACTTTAAAACAAGTTAACTGGTGACATCCCAGGAATGGTTAGTTTCCGCTGTTCCCTTGTATACATGCCACACATGTAAATTAATATTGTTTGTATTTAGCCGGTGTCTTCTTTAAATATTTGTCCAAGTAAATTCTGTCCTGACTCAGGCGCAGTAGATGTCACAAGTCTTAGAACAGGGCTCCTAAACACACCCGAAGCAATGAATCTGTTCCATAAAACATGTACATAAAAAAACAGGTGCTTTTAAAAGCTCCCTGGGTTGGAAGAACTCATGCGAGGTGCTGAAAAACTGAAAGCACTCGGCCCCCATGGACGTCAATTAGAGACAGGACTGTTGGCATGTGCGTACAGGAGCCGGATGTTGCTGTCCACTGTACAATCCTGGGAGTTGGAGAGAATGGATTAAAACATGTTTGCAGCTAGCATTCGTGAGCATGCTTGATTAGAATGGGGACAATTGTATTTAAAAACAAAAGAGCGTCTTTGAAAAAAAATGTAATTGTTGATGACGCCATGTGTCATCAACATGAGAGTGAAGCCAGTATTAAGCCAGTATTAAGCTGCTAAAACGACCACCACCGTGGCTGAGAGTGGGGAGTGGGCCAAAGATTCAAACTTTCCCTTCAGCTGGCTTTAAGAAGTTAACAAGATGCATAAAATCACATTTTAAAAGCTCAGAGGAATGTTATTAGTGCCAACATGAACGATATATTTTTAACTTAGATATGCTGGAACAAAAAACTGGGGCGTTCTGCCAGAATGGCATATACCTTGGCAACTGAGGACTTCTGTCACAATGACATACACTTTGGCACCTGGGAAAGAGTGTGTTGCAACCCTGCTAATGAAATCCCCCACAATCACAATCGAAGGCAGCTGTGGAGCAGTTCCAGCAGAAGAGTGCCCAAGACTATCATGCATCAGTGGATAACGGTTCCTACCCAATGCAGAAGTCACAGCACTGGTGAGATGCTACTGTTAGTGGGTTAAGTATTGGCGAAGAGTCTGGCCACTGCCTAAATCATGCGGATGAGCTTTCCTTTCTGTTTCCGGGATGTTGAGCAGTAGATAAAAAGTTAAAGGCTCATCAGTGTTATTTAAATTCATCCTGAGGGGAAAATGGAGGTCTGTACCAAACTTCATAGAAATCCACCTGATAGTTGTTGGGAAATATTGCCTCACAGGTGTAGGGATTTCCACTGGAATTCATCTTTTGGGAACCATGAATGTTAGTGTGAAATGTTAGTAATCCATCCATTGGTATTTGTCTGTTATAAAGTGGTAAGGCAACAAATCAGATCATCTCTGACCATCCAAAGAACACAAAACCATGATCAATCTGACCAGTATTGATGCTTGCATGTCATTTAGTGGTGGCCATTTTCATCATGTGTTAGATCTCATCATTGATTTGACTGGAACACTTGCTCAAATAAAAAAATTAAAAAAAAAAACAATGTCTGCTGCAGTTCACAATCTGTTGTATTTTTCTGATCAGAGTGTCGCAGATGGTAGGATGGTGACTGTTGCTGCCTTATGCAAATACAGTTTAAAATGCAGAATTCTCTGACTAAAAAACATCTTGAGTCACGTGATAGCAGATGGCCATACGGTGAATCAGCAAAGGAGGCTAGAAAAGAAGTTCCAAACTTGGGGTCATGAGGTGACACCTAACAAAGGTCCATGTTGTAAGATACATCTAAAAGTTTTGGAATAACTTAGTAGAGGAACCTTGAGTTTAGAATACTTTTAGGCAGAAGGACTAACTCGTAATTTTCAAAGAGAACATGTTCAATGACACAGGACATATATTCAGACACTGTGGCTTGTTGGTTGGTGTTCAACTTTTTGTGTTTTTTCAGCATAATATCTGGCCAAAAATGAGGACAAATATGCTGCAGAGAAACCCATCACAATGTATTCCACAACCTCTTCTACTGTCAGCCTAACTCACACTTTACTTGTTGTTTCTTATTACCTTGAGAAACAACTGCAGAAGGATGTTGTGTGCATAAAGGACAAGGAGGCACAGGTAGAGAATAAACACTGATCTGGCAAGGAAAGAAGTTCCTCGAGGAAATGCAATGGAAGCATACACAAACACACACACAGACCCAGAATTGTTTTGAGACTATATTTGCTAACTGTGGCACCTTTTTTTTTTTAACTAAGTCAAGGTTTTGACAGTTCAACAAGTTAAAAAACATAGTTTCTAAAATAGAATTTCCTCGAGGAAATATCTGATCAAAATAAATACTGGATTTTGATGCTTGGTTTCCTTTGAAAAAGCACTATTTAAGTTTAAAAGCCTGATAAAAGTAAGGAGTGTGTGTGTGTGTGTGTGTTCTTGTGATCAACATGGTGCCACAAACAATAGAGTATTGTGACAGCTTCAGGTGTTACTCAGTAGGATTGAGCCATCGTCCATTGTCAATGGTTGACAGTCATCACGATTGGAGTGCAGAATCATTACATTACATTTCATTTAGCTGACACTTTTATCCAAAGCAACTTACAATAAGTGCATTTCAACCATGAGGGTACAAAACCCAGAACAACAAGAATCAAGAAAATACAATTTCTTCAAGAAAGCCAAACTACAAAGTGCTATCAGCAAGTGTCATTTTAAGTGCTACTAAAGTTATACTGTTCAAGGTGAAGTCGGAAGAGGTGTGTGAATCATAATCACAAAGATGGGCTTTGGTGAAACAAGCTTCAAGTAGACAGCTTTTGTTTTGTCCAATAAACAGGTATAGCCACCAGTTCAGTTTACAAGTAAATCTCTCTTACCTTCTGTACATTTGAAGACATTGCCCATCCCTATCACATAATACTGGGTAAACAAAAATAACCTGTGTCAAATACAAAGCAAGGCTATAGCATAGAAGATACTGATGCATTAGGCAGACGTCTATATAAATATATTTGAAAGTTTGGAGGCCACAGAAAGATCTGATGGTTATAAAAGGGTTGCATTAATACAACAAAAGAGTTTATAATACCGTGTTGATCACAGACACCTTCCTTTCACTCAAATGGTGACATGAAGCGTGAAAACCATTTTCAGAGAAAGGCTTCATAAGTAAACAAAGTCTTTTTTTTTTGTTCCTGCATGGAGAGTGAGAGTGCACTTTTCATTTAGTGGACAATGATGTGTGTTGACAGCTTAAATGTGCTGCACGTCTTTATACTCCCTTCCATAAGAGCATCAAGAAAAGAACAGGTGAAAAAAAAGCCACCTCCACCTTCTGTCTACCAACTGTAGGGAAGCTGTCCCTGCACCTGTGCAGCTGTTGACAGGAATTCCTGTTTGGACTTTGAAAGTGAATTTTTTATCAGTTCAAAGACCTCAGGGACATGTCTTTCCAGACAAGTTGAACATAAGGGCATCCTCTGTAGCTCCCATAAAAAAAATAAAAAAATGCAAACTTGCTTGACCAGCCTCATGGACGGAGACACACCATTTACAGGTAGGAGTAAACAATCTCATTTAGCAAGGACAGATATAGATTCAAATATCTAAGCTCACCGAAATGACTAATTGAATGGGTGTTCAACAGGAAATTAAGCATGACAGTTTTGATAAAAGATTAATAACTAAAGTTATTTATCAGGAACAGGGGGCAACCCACGCATTGGTTTGTGAACTGCCATTTTGAAGCCACAAGTCAGACATTTTGGCCATTGCCATCTAGGTTTTTTGGAGCTAGAAGGGACAATATTTGGACAAACTTGGAACGAATGAGGGGTGGATCTGACAGAGAACCTGAGGACATCATGCCCAGGCATATATATTGGAAATCTGACTGCACAGCAGGCATGTCAATCAAACCAGAGATGCCTTAAAGGTAGCTCTCTTTGAGGCCATATATTTATTTATGTGGCTAATAATAATGGAATTATTTTCAGAAGGACCACCAGAGTGTATTAAAGTAATAACACCATAATGACTTGTGAATAAAAAAGTCACTGACTTTGTATTTTATGAAAGAAAATGACACTTTGGGAATGGGAGTCTATTGTAGTAAGAGGTTTTCTGCAGCCAGCCCCTAGTGACCCACAGTGGTGTTGCACGTTAAGGCATTTCCACATTAGCTTCCCTTTTCAGACACAAAGACTAAGTTTCTTTAACAATTAGGAATTAAATATCTTTGAGTTTTCAACTGTTGTTCAGACACATCTAAAGATGACAGTTTATGCTCTCAGAACCTATGGTTTGAATTTTTGATTATTATTTGACTTCAATATTGTAAAAAAAAAAAAAAAAAAAAAAAAAAAAAAAAAAAAAAAAAAAAAGATGATAATGATTACATCTGTGTAGAAAATTGTTCTGTATTAATACGACAATTGTTATATGTACATAACCATAATATGACAAATATGCAAGTTATAGAATAACAACAGCTATATACTAAACAAGTGTTTGACATATGCTGCAGACAATTTCTAAAGATATAGTAGACAATGTAAATGGTTTGGGGAAAAAAATGATATGTTCTCTCAGGAAGGACGATGTAATGACTCAGCAGGAGAGAAACACAGAAGACACACACAAAGAAAATATTCTTGCAGCTCAGGCTGGAGAGAAGACCAGGAGGAAAAAAATATGCATTTAGCGTAAATGCATTAACAGGCTTATCCCTGCCTGTCATTAAGAAGAAAAACTGTCCACTGATACAATACTGTGTCACAGTGAGTCTGGGAGAAGATCTGCTATTCATCTGGTATTCTGCAGGGCTGTGCAAAGGAGGAATATGGGGACAATCTGCTGCATCAATCACTGTGGGGAACCCAGTGATGAAACTTCAGCACATTAATATACAATACAACAGCAAATGTCATCCATGATTGATAACAACACTCAGGCTACCTGAGAGTTCTCGAAATGTGGCAAACATTTCTGAATGACTGTCATACAATTCATCATTATGTAAAACAAATGAGCTCAGAGCTCCTCTGGCCTACAAATATACCTCTGAACAGCTTTCATTAGGCACACGTTCATTTGTAAAGGTCAAATAGGATACGTTCAAGTCATGTTTGATTGGTGAGAAAATAACGCTGATCGCTTTTTCCAAAAGTTTTGACTGAATTAAAACTAACGTAATTCCAAACAGCCTGTCATAAAAGGTGCTGCAGCTGTTGTCAACCTTGAGTTTTGCTCTTTGTAATCAGGGCCACATTTTCTCCTGTTTAGTTGCACAGTTTGCTCACTTGGCGCAGACTTTAAGCCGACTCTCGGGTGCCAGTTGAAAAAGTAGGCGTGAGATTGACCTCCGATTTTAGAAAAAGTACTGATTGTTTGTGATTGATTGTAAAACTGCATTCCAGAGTGAGAGCAGACAAAGGAGGAGGGACACTGACTGACTGCAGTAAGTGGATTGACTTGAATAGATGGTAATGACAATAATGTGTTTCGCTGCATAATTTTCTCAATGTTGCATTAGCAGAGAGACTAAAAATTGCTCTGATAGTGTCAGGATCCCTGTCTAACCCTGTGTGTGTGTTAACCTTTTGTTCCCCCGATCTCCTCTTCTGATGTGTTCTGTCATTCCCCTGTTTGATGTTTTTTGCCATGTGCTTTGTGTTTTGGTGTCCTCCTCTGCCCGCCTCCAGACACCTCCCATGGCCACGCCCCTGATCAGCCTGCACAGCTGCGGACAACCCAGCTGATTGCTGAGGTCCTGTAGTCCTGGGTTGTCAGTCCATACTATCTGCTGCGTCTACTCGCCTGCAACCTGTCAGTCTACCTGCAGTCTACCTGACCTGTCCCCTTGTCTTGCCTGAGATTCCACCGTCGACTCTCACTTGCTGTCCTATGTAGTCCAACGGAGGTCTCCACTCAGTTCCGCCCTGTAAATCCTGCTTCATCCACAGAGGTCCGTCACTGATGTTGAACCTGCTCCTCCCAGAGTCCCGCCTCGCAATGAGTGTAATCAGTATATTTAGAAAGAACTTCAAGCCGTTGCCTATTTCACCTGTACACAGTAAAACACAACATTAAAGAGCAAACTATTTTATTTATTCCACAGTTTGACTAACTGATGGAAATTCTTTATGAAAAGTCACAACCCAGTTTGCCTGGTATGACCAGGCTCAAATTCACTGCTTGATATACTGGTCTGACAACGCTTCACTGAGGATTGTTTCCAGTGTCAACTGTTCCTTTATATCTGTTTTTATGTGAAACACTACATGTATTTATCTGACTGTGAATAATTTTTAGCTGCTTTCTTGTATGAAAGGTGCTCTACAAATAAAGTGTATTATTATTCAAGTTTATTATTAACTAAAACTAACTAAAATTAACCAATTATTTAACCAATTAGCATCGACGACTACACGTATGTTGCATGCTAAAACTCTACCACTGCCACCATTGTTGGAACAATTCAAAGTCATTGCATTTAGCCACTGGTCATGCACTGCTCCTCCCTTTATAGTGACTGAGCAAACCTTAATGTGAACAGCTTCCAGACTATGATCAGTCCCTCCAGAGTTTCACTGATTGTTTTGTCCATGCATTTTTTTTTAGTGTCTTATTTCTTGTTTTACTAGTAGTAGTTACGTAGTAAGTAGTAGAGTGTTGGTTATGTATGTAACTCCACATTCAGTGTATTGAATCGGCTACAATCTGGATAGTCTGGAAAAGGTGGTGGAGAGGAGGACGCTGAACAAACTATTATCCATACTGGATAATCCTGACCACCCTCTCCACCACCTGCTGCAGGGACAGCGGAGCACTTTCTCCAAAAGACTCCTCCAGCTCCGCTGTCACAAGGACAGATACAGGAGATCATTCCTGATACAGGAGATCATTCCTGATACAGGAGATCATTCCTGATAGATTCCTGCTGACCGCAATAAGTCTGTACAATAACTCACCTCTGGCAAAATCCATCACATAACAATAACACTGTTGACTGTGTTTCTTGGTTGTTTGTATATAATATATATAGATATATACTGTACTGTATATACTGTGCATTTTATATTTATATTTTGTACTGCTATTTTACTGCTATTTTATTGCTTTTCTATTGTTCTATTATTATCTTATTGCTTCTGTATGCTGCTGTAGTGAAAAAAATTTCCCCTCGGGGATTAATAAACTACCTTACCTTACCTTACCTTACCTTACCTTACCTTACCTTACCTTACCTTACCTTACCTTACCTTACCTTACCTTACCTTACCTTACCTTACCTTACCTTACCTTACCTTACCTTACCTTACCTTACCTTACCTTACCTTACCTTACCTTACCTTACCTTACCTTACCTTACCTTGACTGGCTACGGTGGCCCTTTGAATTGTCAGCTACTCGGTTTATACACACACAAATGCACAGTTGAGAAGAATAACATTTTACTTTTACATTGCATTAGTTGTAAAGAGCTGCACTAAACATCCACAGCTGTTATTTATTTAACTTGATCATTTTACTTTTTTTTTTTTTTTTTTTAAGTTTTACATTTCTTTTTTTACATATCACATCATGGAATGATAGAAAAAGGCTTCAATGATGAGGCATCTTTAGGGGCGTTATTCTATTTCAGGCCAATATGCTAAATAAAAAACGTTGGTTTTAAACATAATCCTGGGTTTGCAGAATTGTTATCTGGTTCTGGTTCAACTCTTGATTGTTTGGGAAACGGGGCCCAGGTTTATGATTCATGTAAGGTCCAGCCACTGCAAAATAGACAACAAATATAACTGACAAAGGCGAACAAAACTCCGATATATCACAATACAATTGAAGGGCTGGCATTCCTTTTAATTACATGCTTTACATAGCCCAGCTGGTAAGCCAATTTGAGGACATGGTGTAGAGCTTGGCGCAAGACTCCATTTACTTCAAGGTACAGGCCAACACTTCCACTTTTTACTTTACCAGAAATTCACTTTTAATTTATCACTGTCACGGTTGTGCGAATCTATGCTTAGAGGAGACTTTTCAAAATAAAGCACTACTTCAGCTTCTTCATTGTCTTTGTCTGACATCAATGCAATAGTTGGATTTACATGCCATTTGTTTGAACATTTGAGTTTGAGTGTTTCAAATGAAAGTAGTAGTGTCTTGTTTTTTTTTGTTTTAGTTGATGGGTCTACAGATTAGGATAAGAAAAAAAATGCATAAAAATGTAAACTACAAATTTACATGAAATGGAATAAATTAAAAAGTACTTATTTGTTCACTGGCTTTGATCTGGGCTGTGTTCACATAAAAACATGTTCCACTCAAGGGCACAGCATATTTCCCTTTTATATAATGTCAAAAGGGGTGAAAAGGCTGAGCCCTTTAAAAGTTAATATGCAGGATATCTAAAGGGGAAACTGTCCATGAGTCACTGGACCTCTCAGCCAAACTAACAGCAAATGTTTCAGCCCACCTGATTTCTAAATAGAACTCAACCACAGCAGAGAACAACACCTAACTATGAATATTGTTTTGACCTCTGCTGTGATATACTGTCGTATTTCTGATATTACTTTAAAACGGTCCCACAAAATGAGAAATGACTGGTTTGTGTTGTCTCCTTTGCATATTTTAAAATCAAAATCCTAGCAGTTCTTTTTTTTTTTTCTCTCTCTCTCTATCATATATCAGTCATTTTGGAACATATTTTAAATCCTATCCAGTTAAACTCAATCCTACATTTTGGGGGGGATCCAGGTCACCTTTCCCATCTTTTTTTTTTTTTTTAAGTTGCCATTTGTCCTTGAAGATATATTTTCTGATTTTGTTAAAGTTGACTTTTATAACATCATGAGAAATCTGATGGCATTGAAATGAAGAAATTACAAGAACAAAACGCTTTATTGGAGATTATTAGCAAGAAAGTCAGGTGAAAAAAAACCAAAAAACAGTTTAATAATAAAACGTCAGCAATAAAACAGGAGGGGCGGTAAGATGCTTCGAACGAACACCGAGCAGCAGGTCCAGCTCTTTCCGTGATGGGCAGGTGAATTAGTCTCACTCAGTGCCTCGCGAGTGTCCGGGAACCTTATGCACCTGTGGGTTCTACGGGACACATTCCGGACCCGGGACAGAACACCTGAACAACGGAACTGGGCGGGATATCCAAGCAGCGACGCGGTGGAAAGTTTTTTTTAATTTTTTTTTTTTAAATTGCTGGTCAAATGGCCAATCACAGGTGACTGTCAGACCCTGTTCTCTGTCATAGGTACAGGGATGACTGACAGGTTTCACAACTTATCTAATTACAGCAACAACAAGAATGAACACTAACGTTTTGAACAGTTAACCTAACATGTCACCCAGGCCATTACAATATGTCTAAATATTATTATTTTTTTACCTCTGACATCTGATAAATGTTTAAACGGGTGGAAAACCACGTGTTCTACGTATTCTTTGCTTTCCTGCGTCTCCTTCTCACCACAATAAGATCAGCTGTCTCTCCAGATTTGCGCACCTGATTAATACGTTCCTTTCAGTCATACTAAAAATACACACGCAATCACTTCTCCTGTTTCTACTTTCAGGTTTAGTAAATATCATTGCGGGTGCTAAATTGTTCTATTTGCATGTTCCCTCCCGGTATTTTGCACAGTCTAGTAGAAACGCCCAATATTGCTTATGCATCCAGGCAAACAGCAAAATGGACAACGTGTGTTAAATTTGAAAGACAATCCTCACTGCACGTCGTTAGTAGATCTGCTTGGACTTTTTTTTTTGCAGATGAAGTGAAGTTTTCACGGGATTTTGCACACCTAAACCTCAGGTAAATCAGGCCCTTAGAGCTACCAAGCTCTCCAGCTCTCCAGCTCTCCAGCTCCCCAGACAGTATCTATCTATATACAAAGCATCATACTGAAAAGCCAACATTCTGGGCCAGTACAGGTGAAAAATAAGTGTGTTGGAGGTCAGGATGGTGAATGAGTGTGCTGTGTATCAGATGTATGGAAGTAGAGTTTGCGTTCAGTCGCGGGCCTGCAAATAAGGTTTGCCTTTTCGAAACTGTAAATATGATCTTTCTCTCTGCACTTAGTGTTTACCTCATCCTATTCATACCTTACCTCAACCACATGTGTGTTATATTTACTTAACCTTAACCGTACTTTTAGCCAGGTGTTGAGTTCACTAATCAAATATAGTCCATGCCATTAATATGGCCCAAAATCACAAATCACGAGGGATGTTGCAAACCAGTAGTTCCCACCTGTAGCCCGCGAGGCACCATCTGGTGGTAGACAAGAGCCTCGCTGAAAGGCCAAACAATTTGCTTGTGTTTAGTCACGTAAGCAGATGAAGCCACAAACCAACCATGACGACACCCATTTGTGAAATGACATTTTGAAGCCTTGAGTTTGGCACTTTGGCTGTTGCAAATCTTGTTTTAATTTGGAGTCAGAAGTGACCATATTGGGGTGAGCTGTAGAGGAGTGGGCAGTGGATCTGACTTGATATGACTGAGAAGCCAGAGGGCTCAACGCCCAACCGCCTATAGCGGAAACCTGACTGAACTCGAGGCCTGTCAATCAAGCCAGACATGCCTCCAAACATACCTCTCTTTAAGGTCTAATATATAATTAATGATGGGATTATTTTCAGATGGGCCGCCAGAAAACAAAGCGATAACATAATATAACATAGGCAAATGAAACCGTAATGACTTGTGGAAAAACAAATATTGAATTTGTATTTCACGAGAGAAGTTGAATGAGAGTCTATTGGAGCCACAGGATTTTTGCAACCAACCACTGGAGGCTCTCAGTGGTATTACAGTTTAGGGCACTTTTGCATTGTCCCACCTTCTCAGACGCAGAAGCTATATCCACTTTTACAGTCTATGTGGGAGACTTCACGTCTGACATAGCAACAATAATGTAAGCTACAATTTTGGCAAGCGCAGTAAATATAAAGTTCTGAAATGCCGACAAAGTCCATAAAATAGGTGTCTCTACATTCCCCCCCTTGGCTGAATTTGCAATTTTCTGGGAGTGCTCTGATTAATAAAAATGGTTATTCTACCTTTCTAAGGTTATTGTATAATTAAGTCAATTAATTTTATTTTATGAAAAAAAAAATATATCTGCAGCGGGTAGTGGGACCTGGGCAATTTGATTCAGTACATAGAGGTACATAGTTTGAACAGTTTGAGGACCTCTGTTCGAGACACACCTTGACTGTTTTTTTTGGGCATAACCACACTCATTCACTAATTTGGCATGTGACATAATTGTAATATAATACAGTCCCTCCAGGATTTTGCTGAGTTTTTTTGTGATGCAATCAAAAATGTTTGATTTTACACCCTATTTTTGAAAAAAATTGCAATGTATTTGTGAAGTTTTAAGTGAGTTTTTGCAGTAAAATTGGAAGAATCTGAAAAATTGCAAGTGAAGGAAAAATACGTATGCAATTACTACCTGTAATAATTATCATGCTGCACATCACAGAAGTATATACGTTCTGATCTGTTTCTAGGGAACCATGGTGCTCAAAGTTACAAAAAGCAAATTTAAGAGAGATGTAGCTTTACGAAACAGTCTGCCAGACTGTAATATGGAGAACAAAGGCTACATCTGCTGCCAAAATCAGAGCTTTAGATGCTGTTTACATCGTATTAATTCAACACATATTGTATGTACAAAAACAAAGTGCAGTCTCTTACAACTTCTGTGTGTATATAAAACTAATTTAACATACAGAATTCCTCATTTTAATGAGAAGACCACATTTCCTATAAACCCCATCACTTCAGTTTGTATCTGCTTGTTCCGGTTTTCTCAGGGGTACCGTTTGTTTTGCTGATAAGAGGAGATGAAGCAGAGCTTTGCTGATTGTAAATGAGGAGTTATTGTTGTTAATAAATCATGTTTTCTTTGGAAAGACTACTTTATGCTGTAATATTTTCAGCAGGAATTTTGCAAAATTGCGAGCTCACGCAAATATTGCAGAAAGTGTCTTAATTTGCATTAGTTATTGAGATCCCAAAATCCTGGAGGGACTGATAAAAGGTTTGATCATAAATCCACTGCCAATAGATAAAAGTTCCGGTTTCGCAGACTTGTATCTGATATGCTTCAAAAGTCATGGAAAACGTTTTATCTGAGTTTAGGATTTGTTACGTTGATGGTCTGAATGGTCCTCAATTTGTATTTTTATGACAGGGCATTCTGTTTGGAATTAACTAGAATTAGTCTAATACATCATTACTGTACATTCATTTGTAGCCAAGAACAGTTGATGAACATTCTTTTAAAAGTGGCTGGTAAAAGATGAATGACACTGCCCACAAAACAGCAATAAGGATTGAAGAACAAATATACGCCACATTTTTTTTTATTAAAACGGGTACAGAATGTAAAATGTTATATGATCTTGTCAGGGTCTGTCAGAAGTATAGAAAACCAGTTTTAGAGGTATAAATAAAGCTATGCAGCTGCACTGTATGCTTCCGACATGCAGTGGAAAAATAGGAGTTGTAGTGAGAAAGTTTTTAATGAAACTTGTCACAGTTGAGTTCACACACTTTCCCTCTGAAGAATTGGTCTGACACATATGTCACTGTGGTTCACCAACAACGCTGCTCCATTTCCTGACTTTTTCAATAACTTTGCCTTAATTGCCCTTGTTATTATAGAGAAGATTTGCATAACACCAAAACGAGCAAATTATTAACTGTTCTGGATGTCACAGTAATGTCATAGGATATCAGTGGAAGTATTTTGGTAAATAATTCCTGTTTTAAAGTTTTTTCAGCGAGAATAAAGAATTAGTTTACTGTTTCCACATAGGAGAGCCAAAGAGCTTTCTTTAACAAAATAATGGGAGGACAAAATGTTTTAATCATGACATTTAGACCTTTCAATTGTATTGATAAAACGGTTTTCATAGATCTGTGCGTGTTGTTTTGAAACACTGGAGTTGAAGCACCACAAAGCATGTATAATCAGAATTAGAGGCAGCAGAAGCCCTGAATATCTCCGATATGAAAAAGTGATTTAAATATCTAATTTTGTAAAACAGCTATAGGCTGTTATTCACATTGTGTAATATGCAGAACAGAAGATAACAATCTTCACAATATAAAAATTCTAAAAGTCCTTTTGTGAGTTCATCTCAGACACACTTGGGAACTGCAATAAGACACAGAAAGGACATGTAAGATTGTTCTTATCAACACTGAGCAAGCCACCACACATTCAAGAAGATTTTTCAAGAAACAGGGCATGCTATGATGTGATTCTTCCTTTTTTGCCCTCCAACTCTGTACAAAAAGTAGTTAATGTTCAACTCTATGAGTTTAAAATTAAGTTTTAGTAATTCATTATTAAAGCAGAAACTTTGAAAACAGCATTGAACACAGTAGCGTGAAACTCCATATATATCCTGCGAGACCCCACACTGGCACCATATGATTCTTGGTTTGAAAAGACCATTATGGCTGTTCTCTGACAGCATTTAATCAAGACGTATAATTACAGTAGGTTAGTGCACTCCAGAGATCCTGTAATATAAATTTTTTTCATTATAAACATGACAACAAGGCTACAAATGTCAAAGTAAAACATCACGTGGGAGCTAAACAGCAGCTAAACACTGCCAAGGAGCAGCACGCTCAGTTAGACGCTGGAGTCTAAACAGAATCGCTGTGGAAAAGCTAACCTGCCAGGGGCACAAATATTCCTAAGTGGCCTGGTAAAAACGTCAACTATATATCCCGAGATGAGGCGGCGGAAGCTGCTTAACTAAAATATTTAATTAGAAGGCACGCCACCAGCTTTCTGATGTGTTCAGATCCAAAGGCGATCATTTGAATACCATCAGCATTCATGTCTTCATCTAAACCTGCTCAGAGCGCAAGCCATCAGTAATGACATTACAGCATTCACATGCATAATATTTATAATCAGGATATCATCACGATCTAACTTTTAAAAATAACTAAAACAAGAAACTTTAAATGCACAAGTTAATTATGTTGTGGGGTGTGTATGTAAAGAATATTAGCAATGCTGTAATCAACAGTAGTAGAGTAAATAGTCTTAATCTGGCACTGAATATTTTTAATCTTGTGTAGTGCCATGTAAATCATCATATTTATTATCTAATGTCAAGGTTCAAATGACTTATTAGTGAGGTAAGAGTAATATGAAGAATACATGAATTGACATCTGATTCCTATGTTGTGTCAAAACAACTGTCAAACTGCTAGCCTTATAGAGGCTACTAAATCAACAGAACCAGCTACAATAACAAGTAAAAGAAGTGAAGTGGATACAAAAAAATGCAAATTATGTAAGGATGTCAGTTGTGTTCAGAGCAGCTTAGTCCTCATTCATTTGAGTAGAAGCAGTCTGGAGACCGGGGTCCTGACCTTGCCTGGCTCCACATGACCATTGCTTACAGCTTCAGTTTTCACTGATGAAATGAGGGTCGATCAAAAAGTTACAAGACTGCACATGTTGCACGCGAACCATTTAGCGTAGTTTATAGTTAAAATGGCTGCTTAAAGTGCCAGAATAAGATAAATCCGGAGTTTTTGGACCATGAATCATAGAAAGCCACTTTGATGGAAAAAACAAACAAACAAACAAACAGGATATAACCTCATACTAACCAAACAAATTGATTTTTACACTTAAATCCCTGACAACTTCAGAAAAGTATTTCTCTAAATAAATAAATATTCACAAAAAAGATGGGCAAAACATTTTTCAAATGAATTATTTATTAACAGTTTAATACTAAGTCCCAAATGCTGTATGAAAGAACATGATGTAATATTTTACAAGCTGAGCTCCACCTACTACAAACCACAGAGAGTAGAACAGAAGAAAAATAAAATAATTGAAATGTAAAACATTCAAAGCTGTTTTACTTTTAGAAAAGCTTGTGTTCTCGTGAAGGATCCCATTAGTACAGTATGAAGCTGGTTGAAGAAACAAGTTTAAAATCTGACACAGTTAAATCAGCAGCTGGGAATCACTCTTCTATCATCAGCCTGTTACAAAACACATCGCTTGTTACTGACACATTCATACACCATTACTTTTTGTTAGGCGTGTGCAAATGACTGTTACTGTGAAATACTGGTAATATATGGTCTATATCAACACAGCCAGTGCATTTAGTCAATGAAGCACCATCTCGAGTCAATGTCATAGCCTCTATTAATGTCAATGATTTACATGGTATTTATATTGAAATCATTTTATTTAAAGCAGCTCACTTAAATTTACTCATGCCATCAAAACTGTGAAAAAGTCAACCTCACTGTACAGTAGCTAAAGTATAAGTGCCAAAAAGTAACATAGAGTAATGTGGGGAAGGTGCATTAGCAAAAAGAACATCCAAAGTTGTGAACATGAAACAAAAAAAAGTTGTTCAATCATTTGGCCAAATTCAATAAGACCTAAAAGACAAAGTCTCAACGTGACTCTTGCTGACAAACAGCCCCAATAGGACCTCTACTTATGCAAATCCTCTTAGCCTCTATTCAACATGTGAGCCAACTTGATTTTGGTCATCCAATGAAGCCTCAGGCTTATACTGTTTCTCTGCTTACACACATGGGAGCCAATCGCTGATAAGCTTGCTCTTTATTAAACCAATCACCTGCAGCTCGCCATCTGCAACACTGGAGACCGATGCTAACCTGACACCTCACCACATCCAACTGCCCTCTGGGAGCACTGTAACAATAATGGGTTTAATTTCCATGACTGTGTGTTGGTTCTGAGTGGAGTCAGTGCAGATTTGAAATACTTTTTTTTTTTAAACAAAAAACAACAAACAAAACACTTGACTATTGTGTAGCTATTATGGCATGCAGCTTTTACAGAGGTGGGATATTTTGAATAATTTAGAGCACATTGAATTTAATCTTTTATTCAACCATGGAGAAATTTAAGTGCAATTTGATCCCAAATCGACCATCATTATTGCACTCAGTTTAATTCATTGGGCTTCAACTGACCAAGTGACAGGGAAACTCAGGGTCAACCTAAGGAGCACTTGTTAAATATGTAGACTGTATATATAAATGGACATACTCTCCTTATCTGAACAGTGAAGCCAGTGTAGAAGTGTCCTCAGGTTGCCAGTATAGTTGGGTGAGTATAGTGTCATTAAGTTTTTAGCATAGACTGCATATAAAAGTGGACAATGGGTATGAAAAGTGTGGCCAATGTGGGGTACCTTTAAATGCAATACCACTGAGGGCCACCAGGAATTGGCTCCAAAAAGGCTCTAGCTCCCATTCAACTTCCCTCATGAAATACAAAGTCAATACATTTTTTTCCACAAGTGATTATGGAATCATTTGCCAGCTCATCAAAATATGGTATTAGCTCCAAAAAAACAAGAAGGAAACAACCAAAATGCTGAACTCGAGGCTGTACCGCAGTTTGGAAACCAATGAGCGCCATCAGAGAGGGTTGCCGCTTGTTTAAAAAGTGTCAGTCACAGGAACTACTATTAGTTCCTGTAAAGGTATATTTAAGAAAACCTTTGTTTTTTTCAGTTTCAAAACTCTAGAATATTAAAATTACAATATTTGTAGAAACTAACTATATTGGCCATTTTGTCCAAATCATTCTCTCTGTCTGGTTTTTTTTGCTCAAAAGTAAAATAAACAATTAAATGAGTAACATTCAACAAATTGCATCATGATTTCCTACTATGAGCAGCTAGAAAAAGCTCTGTGAAATCCTGAATGTGTGTTATGGTCCGTCAGCCTGGCTATAAAGTTGTTGCCACGAGCTACATTTCAGATGTGGAGAAAAAATACAAAAGCCTCTGTGAGACAAATCACCACATGTGCTGCGTGTGTACATGCATTTATCTGCTGGCAAGCATAAAAAAAAAACATAAACCTCAATAACTGCTCAATGAATACATTTATGTATTCCATGAAATTGCCATGTGCCTGATCTGCATCTCTGCAGGGATTTCCATCCTCTCAGAAATAGAAGAAAAATGAATTGAATGTTGAGTATCTCTCCGAAGTGTATTTTGAAATACATTCGTCCAGATTAACAACATAGATTACAGCCGGCTTGTTCTCGGCACACTGTCGAAGAAACCCTTAAATTTGCAATGTGGGTTCGACTATAAAGTGGTACTTTGAAATAAAACAAAAAAGGAGTAGCAGCTGAATAATGTAAATGTAAAACAGCTTCTCTCAAGTTTTACACAAATCACAGTGTAGTCTGCAGTGACAACTTTAAACTGAAGGCATTTCAGTGTGAAGATGAGTTTGCCCTGAAGCAGTGGTAAACAAGCGTGAAGACAGTTTATGGGGTCAGTTCTGTCTGAATAGTATATGGCGTATTAGTCATTCACTGTTAACACCCATCTGCTAGCTCATATCCTATTCAACAGCTGCAAAGTAAGGACTCGATGCAATTACAACAAGGCAGGATTCTAATTTTTGGCAGTGTCAAGGGGCGAAAAATCAATGCCTGCTTATCTTGTCTGCTGTCACATGACTTGAACAACTGTTAGGAGTGAGCCTTTTTTTTTTTTCCCCGCACAGGGACTGATACTGATACATGGGCAGGCTGAGACTTTTATGCTGCCGGGTGTCTGGTCAACAGATTCACTTACCCCTGCAGTATGTGAGGTTATTATTGGGTAAATACTCATGAGCCAAAGGCAACGCTGTCATTCCTGCTCAGTTGGTGCTTCAGAAAAAGAGCCATCGCTATCAGGCAAAAATGAATGAATCACATTAAGGGCCACGAGGAGAGAAAATACAGGTTTTGTAGACATTTGCAAGTTGACCTGCGGGCACGGGGTTGACAGAAAGTACACCAACTGGGGCTTCACAACAAGACAATTAACTGTCGTCTCACTGGCGTACCATTAGCCAGCCAATCATGCAAAAACAGAGATATTTATAATAATTAGGATCATACATGCAAGCTGTCTTCCCTCTGGTTATAATCAGGAACCCACTCACGCTTCCTCCCACACAGAGTGTGATCTCAGTGCAGCATCGACTCACACAGCATTTCAGACCAGACAAAAAGTTACCATCAGTGGCATCTGGAGAACATCTGTCCAACCTCTGTGTTGTTTATCACCCAGCAGTGTTGTCTATTTGCTTGAAGTAGTAGTCTTTTCTTTTTTTCTTTTTTTTTTTTGATAAACTGCTTTAAGATCTCATAAGTGTTTTCAAAGCAGACAAAGTTGAAGAGTATTTTCCCAAAGTGCTTTCAAGGAAGTGACATCTACAATTGGAGCCAATTAAAATTCACAGAAAAGAAAAGTGGTTAAAAAAATAATTCTGAATCAAATGGCGGGTTCAGAATACTGTTGAAATACTGACGTTTCATGTTCAATGCGTCTTTTACGAGCTGTCCTTATTGCACATCTCAGTCTTTATACCCAACAAGTGATGAAAACCTGGTGAGGGAGCTATTAATGCAGAGTGAAGTGTGTTTGATAGTGTCTGTGGGGCTCCTGCTCTGCACCACCCCAAACTGACTCCCCTGTGCACCAATCACATGGAACCAGCAGGAATCCAACATCCAACTGAGGTGGAACTTCACAATGATTCGAGCAATCAATGCAGACTTAAGTGATTTTTTTTTTTTATGTCCGGTTGCCCCGCCAGGGTCACGCAGCCTGAGAGGACTGCTATTGGACTAATATATGGCTCGGCTGAGCTCACCTGAAAGAGGAATGTTCACGCTGGGAAACATCCACTCTGAGACGAGGCTGCACAGTAGAACTGATGAAAAGCTGAATCATCCATTAATTAGGGATGGCTCATCGAGATAGGGAGACAGTCACTTCAGAGAGTATTCAGCTCCTTTTTGCACACTATATTGTGTCGGTGATTAAATTTTAGATGGATAAAACTGACTCTTTTGCCCATCAATCTACACCAATAACCGTCTATATAATGACAAAGTAAAAACATGTTTTAGAGGTGTTTGCAAATTTATCAAGGTTAGAACCTTCCTACTTCCCAGTTTCTCCTGATCACACTGGTAATTCAGTATTTTGTAGAAAATCCTTTGACATGTTTTACAGCTTTGAGCCTTCTTGGGTAACTTAGCACACCAGGATTTAGACAGTTTATCCAATTCATCCTGGCAGATCCAGACAAGCTTTGTCAGCTTCAGTGAGAAGTGTCTGTGAAATGCCATCTTCATGTCCTTCAGTTCATGTCTCCAGAGGTCCACAGAGAGCTCCTTGGACTTGATGACTTGTATTTTGTTCAGACATGAACAGGGACACAGGTTTGTACCTTTCTAAACTACAGTATGTCTCTCAATGCACTGTGGTCAGCTGCATCATGTTTGCTTTCAATCTATAAGTCTTAATACATTTGCAAAAGATTATAAAAACATGATTTGTCTTTTGTCATGTAGGGTTACTGAGTGTAGGTTAATGGGTAAAATATTTGGGGTTAGGGTTAAGTCAATTAAGTGTGCAAAACGTGAAGGGATCTGAATGCTTTCTGAAGCGGCTGTATAATTTAACAACATAGTAGCTGTATAGTAAAACAAACTAAAATGTGAAATAAATACTTGAAAATTAAAAGGTACTCTTTGATATTGGAAAAAAATCCTGTACATATTATCTTGAAGTAGATATGCTCATATGAAAAGTTGTATTCAGCCATCCAATAGAAATAAAGGTCACCTCAGTATCACACAAGTGATACAAAACCCTGATTAATTTCAGTCCCAATGTTATTTTAAAAAATTCTGCTGTTGGCAGCAGCAGGGTGTTCGGGGTTTGAGAAAAAAACAATATTATGGCAAATATATAACGTAAACGTAATGTTTAACAATAATTAACCAAGTAAAATACTTGGTTAAGGCTAATTAAATATTCTAGTGAAGATTAATTGCAGACAGAAGTGGCTATTAATGAGTTTTAGTTTTTTTTTCTGTTATATACTCTTGAGCAGCTTTGATTAAATTGAATATTTCGCAATAGTTACTTGGAAATCTTCAGCAACCTCCTCTTGTGAAGACCGACCCCAGTGAAGAGCAAGTCAAACACATTTATACAGTAAGTAATGCATCAGAATTATAATTTTGGTTTCCGTCAGAGTACACATAAGCTGTTGATGGACATATGTGCAACGATATTAAACACTGAATTAGGCATCAGACATGTATGTCAACTGATAATGAAACAGACAGAAGCACATTATGCAAATGTCAAAAAGACATGTGGGAGACAAGTTAGTTCATGAATACAAATAAATTTCACACAAATATCATGATGACGTTTTATATTATTATCACTTAACTAACCTAAATGAGTCACTGCTAGACACGTTCTATAAAAATGAGATTTAACATTTTTTGAGTGGTCTCCCAACAATGGCCGATTCTGCGGCATTTGCCACACATGTAAAGGTCTGTGTAGTGCTATACAAAATGTTTGGCATATATACAATATACTCTTACCCCTGCAGTCACCTGCTGTTCTTGCTGACTATAAAGTCAGTCAAAATCAGTGGCAGTCAAAAAACAAATGTAAGTGTATGGTGCCTATTTGTAAAAATGAGCTGCCAGAAGGATGAGATCAAATAAACTGAATCCTATTTGTTAAAGATAACCACAGAAGATAATGAATTTAAAGTCCTTAGAATAAAAAAGTACCACACAACGTGTCAGAGAAGCCTTAAACCAGTCAGCGAAAAGTGTCGTCGTAACAAAGGTGTTTCCTAGTTAGTGCAGCCGGAGGAGAGCCGCTGCAGCGTCTGACTCAGAAAACTGCCGCTACCTGACTCCCTTGAGTTTTTAATGCTTTGTGAAACAAAATTAGGTACCAGCATGCATTGTTATAAATCCAGTCATGTTAAGTCAGTGCTGCGCTGCTCTGCTCTGCTCTGCTCTGCTCTGCACGGAGGTGAAAGAACCCAAAGATATCACCAACACAAGATGTCATTGCTCAGCTCCTCAATATCTGGGCTTCACTTTTATACAGAGGGGGGAGTAGAGACTCGTCCATCTTCATATACAGTCTATGGTTTGACTGCAATGTGTTAATAAGAACAAAATAGGACCATTTGATTATTAAAGACCAGATTTGGCTTCTTTCATAAGGATGTTAATTTACCTCATTTATGTGTCATATGGATGACGTCCGTCTAATAATTGATAAAACGTCTATTATCTCACGGTTTATACTGCCAGATGACACAACTCCGAAGACATTTTCATTCATCATTGGGTCTCCATGTCTCATCAATCAGGTCTCACTCTTTCATGAGGTCACTATGTCTTCATGAACTCCGTGTTGCCATAAGGTTAGGCTATAGACTAAAACGGTATTGTTTTCCAATGTTAACCAAGTTTCACAGATTCACTATCTGAAATATACAACATTCTAGGGGACAATACTAATTGGACCTGGGAGGGTGGGAACTCATCCATCCAAGATGGATGTGCTAGACACCTTTACAGTTGTCACTGTCTCTCCTTGATTGGGCTCCGTCAATAAACATCATTGTTTTGCCACCCAAGGCTGTCTCTTCTGATATATTCACTCCATGACCTGAAGTTACTGATTTACTTTGACTTACTATTTTTTTTTTTTTTAAGCTGGACCGTAGCTAAGCCAAAAAAACAGCACAACACACTAATGCTGCCTAAACACTACCCAGTAGCACTATTTGAACATACATTTTGCCCTCCTCTCCTTCTAGCCTGCAAATTATCAATGACTCTGGTTAAAGTCAGTCATCTCAGTCACCAGCTTCTTTTCCATTGACAGCATGGCCAGTGTGTCTCAAACTGCAGAAGTAAACGAGGAGGCAGAGCTCTGTGTAGCTGCCTCGATATGTGCACATAGCTAGTGTCTTCATCAACACAGATATTTACACATGCACTCGAATGATACTCCATACCGGATATTCGTTTTAGCCGAGTACTTGTCTCATCCCTAGAAATAACCAAATTCCCCGCAGTTCCACTTTATGTTGCCGTTCCACTGCCAGTCAGATAGCAAAGACGCAGGAGTAACTGTGTGATTACGTAATGGCGGATGTGAGGTGAACCTGACACAACCAATTGAAGAGCAGCCTCAGGTCCCATGGTTGCCAGAAGTTGTAGGACTTGCAGTCACTCTCATTTGACCGGCGCCCTGCACCACGAAGTATATTTCTTTACACTGAAATGAACTAAAAACAATTTGGAAACAGTTTTTATTAGTTTTACAAATGATCTTGCAAATGATAAAAACATGGAGAAAAAAAGTTCAGATGAGTCTAAGCAGACGTTGCAGGTAAGTCCAGGTGAACCCTGAGAAGGGAGCAGAGGGGACACAGATTTTATTGTCTCTGAGAGGGACATACAGGTTCGGGTCATATCTTTGCACCTCTTAAGTGGATTTCCATGTTTGTCTGGAGAGGCTGTAGTAGCAGTACAAAAATAAAAAAAATAAAAACTTTACTGCTCCATCCCTGAGTGCTTCTTTAAAGGTCACTGTTCACAGAATAGCAATAATGTGTGTAAATGGACAGCAACATAGGGTGGGGGCATGTACTGTCTTAGTAAGATACAAAATGACAGGAGTAAAAACTCCCCCGAGTACACCCACTTCTATATTCAACATGATTTCAACCCACAGTGGGTTCCTATGTTAGCCATAGCAACCAACGAACACTTTTTCATGGAGAGACACTTAACCAATAGCGTTATCAGAAAATCATTATCAGTAGAGTTTGCAAAGTGCTCTAAAAAGGTGTTCACACTCTACTTACTGGTCCGCGTGGAAAGAATAAAAACCATCACAGAGCATGTTCTTCCATTCACGTTACTTTCCAGTTCTTGTTGATATGCTAAGAATGCTGTGTTTGTGTTTTCATGTGGCGTAGCTGACATCCTTTGGGGGTCTCCACAACATCGCTTCTTGCAACAACACTAAAAACAATGAAGTCAAAGCTGCCTGAAATAGAAACACAGCCAGGAACAGCACAGCATACCAATCTGCGTGCTCACTGCAGCTTTGTGTTTCTCTGTTTATTAGTACACCATGCCAGTGCAGCACATGCAGATTCAAATACTTACTGTAACTTGGGGAAACTGGAAATAAAGGTGATAAAAATAATAATAATAACAAATCAAAGAATGTCTCTGCTCAGCAGAAAAAAACACCAGCAATTGCAACACAGGGAATATGAAGGTTTAGAAATGTTGGATGACTCATAAAGTTTATTAGAGCAATGTATTTGATTAAGAGTTACCGCACAACATGTGAGGAAGAGCGGAAGAACCACAGCAGGAAACTAAAAATATGATTTTCTCACAAGACACCACAGTAAATATCTCCAACATACATACGGTACACAAGCAACTATCTGCCATCAGTGTTGGAAAGGTTACTACAGAAATGTAATTGGTTACAGAATTACAGAAGTAGTGTTACTATTTTAATTACATTATCAAAGTAATGTATACATTTGATTACTTTTCCGATGAATGTTTAAATTGGGCAATAAAATAGAAAAGTCATCAAATCTAAATGTAAACTCGTCCGTGTAAACCTCAAAACAGAATGCAGCACTGATTAGTTTCAGCTTTCATTTTAAGTTATTCAATAGAACTTCAATTAAATTTGGAATATTTTGATATTAAAGTACAGACACCAAAGCAAATCACAAGTATGTAGATGACAGCTGACTGCAGCGAAGGAAAAATGTTCTCAAACTCTTGAAATATCTCTTCATCTTAGTCGACGACATGGCCAGCCGCCTTGGAACGGTTGCTGCGAATAATGCACAATGATTTGTTTGGCAGATGAGAAAAAAGGCAAATTCAAACAAGGGTCCAATCAAAACCAAACTCAAAACTTGAGAGCATACTGCCAAATGTGTGGAGCATAATAGACAAAGAAAAAAACAGCAGAATGAATATTATACTCTACATATAAGCGTTTTACCAAAAATAATATATTCAGATGTAACACATTTGTAATCACCAACATTGTGAATAGTAACTGTAATTTAATTCAAAAGTGTTCTCAGTAACTGTAACTGTTTACAATTACATATGTAACTAGTTACTCCCCAACACTGTTTCCATCAACAAATATTCTTTGGTGGAAAAACAGCTACGTCCTCATTCCGAAAACAACAACATTGGTCGGTTGTTGAAAGGTGGTAAAATGATCAATACTAACTGTTATTGGTCATAGTAGTTATGACGGGAGCACTAGAGTCATGTGGCATATAACGAGTGACTATGTGCATGTACAGAGGGGGTTAGGAGCGTTTGGACTTCTAATTTACGTAATGTTTTTATGGTACTTCATGTATGTACCAGAACTTGACAAATGTAGTTGTTTGAACTTAAACCATGGTCTTTTCTTAAACCCAACTAAATAGGTTAAGTGCCCGAACCTAACCAAACAGCAACCGTTTCACAAAAATAATAATAATAATACATTAGACAGACAGAAATGTTTTCCTGTCATTGGCATCACTTGCATCACTCTGCCCTCTCTGCTGTAACTCTGTCTGTATATACAGCACAAATACTACTGATCAACCACTTACACCTGGCCAAGTTGTCTTCACACTTTGAGCCTCCCCTCTTCCTGCCTTGTTTTGATTACCCATTCTGACGTCTTGCGCGTTTGATCTCTGTTTGCCCTCCAGTTTTGTTTTCTTATCTACCTGCCTTGCAGCCTTCATGCCCTTCTGCCACCCAAACTGTTCCTGTCTGCCTGGTCTCGGCCTGCATTTGCCACCTCTTTTATGATGCCCCGCCGTGACATTTACCAAGGATATGGGGGTCCCGTTTTAAGCACCTCAAAGGTCAAATGTTGTTGATCCGAACTTTCTGAAGGTTTGCACTGAGGTGTTGCACCAGCAAATGGACGAAAAAGCAGCACTGCTGACAGTTGTCTGTTTGGTTGAATGCAATATATATTTTAAGAAATGTCTTTGTAGAGGCACAAAATATGGGAAAAAAAACTAATGGGATTTTATGACTACCTCGAGGATCTGATTTACCAAAGCATAAGGTGGTAGGAGAAACTTTCATGCACACTGTTTTTATGCACATTTTCATTTTGTCCATAACAGTTTGATAATGATGCCTATCTGAAGAAATTTGCATCACTTTGTGCTCCTAACTCGGAATATTTTTATAACAGTAATGGATGGAAACACACATTCATTTTCATTTTCTTTCACTGAGTTACTGGAAATTTTGAAAAAAATTCACACGAAATCTAGGTGAGTCAGGCAGAGCAAAAAAAAAATTAAAAAAATAAAAAATAAAAAATTAGAAGATACATTTACCAGAGCTTTGTTTGTCATCACAACACTAGAGGAAATACAAACAAAAATATTACCATTCTTTTAATTTTTAATTTTTATTTACATAACTCCTCGCAGTTCCAGTGAAGTGACAAGTGATTGCAGCAGTTGAGTAATCCTTAGAAGGACATTTTCCATTAAAGGGACAATCTAGACATAGGAGCATTAACAATCTGCTACACTCTTTTTCATTAATCATTCAGTTACTGGTCCTTTTGCCCGACAACATCAGGTTCTTTTTCCTCAAATACAGCCTTCTTTTTGCAGGAATAATACAGGCATGCAGTCGAGTGTTTGCTTTAATCAGTGACCAAAATTGAGCGGCAAAAGGATTTGGTGTCATGCACCATTGCTTTCCATGTAACACACGTAATCCAAGTAATCCAGCTTCAGATCGTATTTTGTGTAATTCAGATAAACTGCGGCTGGGTTTATTTACATCGGTAGTCTTAGCGAGTAACCTGATAAATAGAAAAATGGGGGTGACCCCCTGTAGGCTTGGCAAATTTCTCCCAGAATTCTCAGTTTAAACGTATTTGCAAGTGGAGGAGATGCAGAAAAAAAAAAGGTTATCCGCCCTGAACCAGATTACCCAGAAGTAGTCAGTGTTGCATCACCTGCGTGTTACAGTTACCACAGGTGGAAAGTTAAGTGTCGTAGGAACAAGATGATAAATGGCATGACGTCAAATTAGCTAACACGTGCTCTTTGGCAACAGCCCCATGATAAGCAGGGTCAAATAAGGAGGTCATGCGACGGAGTACAAAGTGTTATGTAATACGCACAAAGACAAGGTTGAAGATGGTTGGATGGAACAACAAGGAGACTGTTGCTCAAGTTCATGAGAAAGCAAAAGTCAACATGGATTTCTTCAACTTAATGTAAGTTAGTTTTATAACAACATACTAAACCTACAATGCATACATTACGTGACGGACATAACATTACTTATGTAAAATTCAACCATAACCATGGTAACAACCCTAACACAGGACTTCCATCCCTGGAACTGAATCTTGAACATTATCATAAATTTGAATAATACAAATGGGGTGCATCGAAACATAATTCACAGCAAGCAGTCATTCATGTGAGACTTGACAGTTGCCTGGTGGGAGCTCATGCACTAAATCGGTTGGGTTTATCCACACGTGGGCACACGGTTGAAAACACTGCAGCATTTATTTCCAACATCCCACTCAGAAATGGAATTCCAGAGGTAGCGGCTGTGTTCTATTTAATGACTACCTCGGATATAAATACTACATCCTATTAAGACAAAGGGAACAAAAGCAGAGAGTGGGACTGTAGCCACACTTTGAACCATGTAAACATTCAGCCTATACTTCTATTCTGCTTAACTTTGACAAAGCTGTGATGCTGACACACAGCGGGAGACTGAGGTGTGGTGATGACGTGGGGGGAACAGTGTGGTTCCTGCTGGCAGACACCGTGGGGACTATTTTGCTTGATTGCAGACATGTTTAGACTGTCTTAAGTCGGCAGATTTATTAGGCACTGAAAGTAAAGGTAAGATGCTTTCAAAAAGAATGCTAAAAACAGTATTTATTCATCAATTAACCTCATTAAATGCCCTTAACAGAAAAAAAATGAAATCAACATTTTATCCTCGATATACTTGTGCCAAGTGTCACAACCTGGCTCGTAAAGCCCTGAAAAAGATAGGAGACACATTGTACAAAAACACATGGAGGGTGAAAAACTAGAAAAACAGTAGAATCAGTAGTAGGTGTGCAAGATAGATAGATAGATAGATAGATAGATAGATAGATAGATAGATAGACAGACAGACAGACAGACAGACAGACAGACAGACAGACAGACAGACAGACACTTTATTAATCCCCAAGGTGAAATATTTTTTGCTACAGCAGCAGTTATAGATACAGGAAATAAATAAAATAACAGTAAAAAAATATAAAAATGCACAGTATATACAATAACATAAAATAGAATAATTAAATTAAAACTAACTAAACAATAATGCAAAGTTTTTTTGTTTTTTTGTTATATTTAAACAACCAAGAAAAACAGACAACGGCGTTATTGTTGTGTGATGGATTTAACCAGAGGTGAGTTATTGTACAGTCTTATTGCAGTGGGCAGGAATGATCTCCTGCATATGTCCTTGTGACAGCGGAGCTGGAGGAATCTTTTGGAGAAAGTGCTCCGCTGTCCCTGCAGCAGGTGGTGGAGAGGGTGGTCAGGATTATCCAATATGGATAATAGTTTCCTCAGCGTCCTCCTCTCCACCACCTTTTCCAGGCTGTCCAGATTGCAGCCGATGATGGAGCCGGCCTTCTTAACCAGTTTGTTAAGTCTGTTGGTGTCGCCGGCCCCAATACAATGAGAGTGGTGATAGTGTGTGAGCATTGAGAGATGCATGAAAACAAAGTAAAGCGAAAAACCAAAAAGGAACTAAGGTGACAACACAACCACACAGACACCCAGAAGGCAACAGCCTCCTAGACGGAAGAGAGGGGGAGACCAAAGGAGCAAGAGCATCAGAGAGGAGCAAGAGAGGGAGTCTTGCAGGCAAACAGGCTTTCTTTGATTGAATGGGAGGGAAAGAGCAAGCAGGATGAACCTAGAAAGGGATCAGAAAAGAGCCTTCGTAGCAGCGAAAGCAAACAATCCCGTGCCCCAAAACAAGTAGACAGATAGTAAGGGAAGGGCAGGGGTTGTCACAACCATAGACTGTGTATAAAAATGGAAGTAGCCTTCATGTCTGAAAAGTTAAGCCAAAGTGTAATATCACTGAGGGTCAATAGGGTTTGGCTGAAAAGAACCTGTGGGTCTGATATTCTCAATTAAAAAAACATACATTTAATTAATTAAATACAAAGTCAATAAATTCTTTCACTAATCATTATGGTATATATGAATGGATGAAATCTCTGGGCCCAATTTCATTCCCAGTACAACGCAGACGCTGCGCACTTTCTGGTGCATTCCTATTTTGGTGACGGATTTTCCACACTTGCTTCAAGATGCGCGGGACAGGGGGTGTGTCACTGAAGATGCACCAGTGTATTGGAGTTTTGGTATCAATTTTTAGGTGAACTTGCATCTTATGCCTCCGCCAGCTCTGACAATGTCTAACTCAAAGGCTATTTACGCGGCTGTAGTGGGAAGAGCGCACATGAACAGACCTATCCAAAATCCCACCAGCTGGTTTGTTGGGTGTCCCACATATTAAATTATATTTACATGAGTAATTAAAACCTTATTTTTTTCATGCAAGATTGAGATTCAGTCAATTATATGAAAAGTTAAGAGGACTTTTGTCTCTTGAATTGGATTTTATTCAGGCAATCAGCATGTGTCATTATGCAGCAGCTGATCACAGCAAAAATATATAAAAGGCACTGCGGTTAACTACATAAGAATTGTAATTAAATTACACTAAAGGGTTTAGTGAACTAGCGAGCCTGCAAGTGACTCTGCATCATTTACACTCTTCAGCTTGTAACACACAACCTAAAGTTGATGTTAAAAACGCACAAAGAGTTAATTTGGAACAAGGAAGACTTAACTTAAAAACTGAACACTACAGGGAATCCTGCGATTCAGCAATAGCTGTATTTAAGGAAACTTTTCATTTGGTTACATAACACCAAACATTAAAATGTTTAACTTCCCCCTGAAAGAAATGCGCCCATGCAAAGCGATATATTTTACAGTTGAAATGATATTTATGTTAAGTGAACCATTCCAAAAGTAATTTTTTATCACCCCAAAATAAACTATTATCCCATTATAAACAAAATCCGTATTTAAGTCCCCCTTTAATCACCATAAACAGTCTTTTGTGTCCTTTAAAGTCCAAACAAACGAGGGTGGATCAGTCAGTTTCACACTGCTTTTCTGCAAACAAAATTTACAGGGCGGAGAGACGCTATACCTTTCATGAGTAGGTACTCCAAGTTCCGTCACCTGATCAAAAACAGCGCCTGAGTTACACCTGCTTTTGTGAGCGGTGGTCCGGGTGCATCTAGGATGTTTTACACAACTGAAATTTGAGCAAGAGCAAACATCAAAGTTCGTGGCAAATAATTGGGAACAGAGAGAGGCAGTAGAGAACCAATTCTGTGCATGGGAGTGGTGGGGAGCAACAATTGTGCTGTTGCAGGCGAGAAACTTTTAAACGTGCTGTGAGCGGGCAGACTCTGATATTACTTTATGTGATTAACTTAAGTGCCATAGCAGCACAGTTCAGACCATTAGCACTGAACGTAATATCCAGTACAATAGTGTAATAGGTCAGGGATTCTTAACGGTAAAGGTCAGGCAGAGAGATGCATTCTATTTTAGTGCAAATCCGGTGACACACGCCGCACAACTCCATGATCTGCTATCTATTTGGCTGTAGGACATGCCATTAACATTTCACACTCACTCCAAATACATAAACAAGAGGGGGCTTACAATAACGCCCAACTCGCTCCAGACAAGTTTCCAGTTTCCTACAGTTTGGATGGCAGTGCCAGTCTGCTTCTTCATTCTTAAGATACTGACAGTCAGCTGCGTCACAGCGGTCTTAAAGGGAATGAGAGGAGCTAAGGATTGGCTATGATTGAAGTTGGCTGTGACACACTTTCAATTTATGTATTTCGTTTTTCTTTCAAAAGTCATTATGGTGTCATTCGCTTGATTCCCTCTTTCTGATCAGTGTGGGATCTGATTTGATTTTATACACTTTATTAATCCCCGAGGGGAAATTTCTTCACTACAGCAGGGGGTCTCTCAGGGGGGAGATGCTGCAGCAGGCTGCCACTAGCGCAGCGCCAGGTAACCTGACCTGAGGTGCATGTTTTTTGGATGATGGGAGGAAGCCGGAGAACCCGGAGAGAACCCACGCAAGCACAGGAAGAACATGCAAACTCCGCACAGAAAGGCCCAGGACCGGATTCGAACCCGGAACCTTTTTTGCTGTGAGGTGACAGTGCTAACCACTGCACCACCGTGCTGGTGGTCCCACTGAAAATATTTACGTAAATAATTAGATAATAAGCCTCAAAAAGCTGATAGTTTGGGGGGGTGCTTGGTTTGACTGACATGCCTGGGTGTATTCAGGTTGCCAGTATAGGTGGTTGGGTATAGTGAGCTCAGGTTCTCAGTTGCATCCACCTAAATTTGGTCACTTCTGGCACCAAAAAACAAGATGGCAACAGCCAAAATGCCAGACTGGAGGTTTGAGAGCGGCAGTTCATAACCCGATGTATTGTTTTCCCCTGGTCAGAACGCTATTTCATGGTATTTGTAAGGTAGGTTGTTCTTGGAGAACATGTCACAGTCCTGCTGTGGATTAATGTTGTCTCAGTTGCTTCTCGGTTTTTATCTATATGGTTCTTGTCCTTGCTGTGTGTTTTGGATTGTTGTCGTGCAGAACAAATTTAGGAATACGACCCCACCCGGATTGTACTGCATGATGAATAAGAGTTAAACTTTTGCTCAGTACTGTACATTGTGTGAACTAGTTTCCTTCATTGTATACAGTGCATCCGGAAAGTATTCACAGCGCTTCACTTTTTACACATTTTGTTATGTTACAGCCTTATTCCAAAATGGATTGAGTTATTTTTCTTCCTCAAAATTCTACACACAATACCCCATAATGTTAACGTGAAAAAACCTCAGAGACAGGATTGTATCGAGGTGCAGATCTGAGGAAGAGTACAGACAAATTTCTGCAGCATTGAAGATCCCAATGAGCATAGTGGCCTCCATCATCCGTAAATGGAAAAAGTTTGGAACCACCAGGACTCTTCCTAGAGTTGACCGCCCGGCCAAACTGAGCAATCGGGGGAGAAGGGCCTTAGTCAGGGAGGTGACCAAGAACCTGATGGTCACTCTGACAGAGCTCCAGCGTTGTTCTGTGAAGAGAGGAGAACCTTCCAGAAGGACAACCATCTCTGCAGCACTCCACCAAGCAGGTCTGTATGGTAGAGTGGCCAGACGGAAGCCACTCCTCAGTAAAAGGCACATGACAGCCCGCCTGGAGTTTGACAAAAGGCACCTGAAGGACTGTCAGACCATGAGAAACTAAATTCTCTGGTCTGATGAAACAAAGATTGAACTCTTTGGCCTGAATGCCAAGCGTCATGTTTGGAGGAAACCAGGCACCGCTCATCACCTGGCCAATACCATCCCTACGGTGAAGCATGGTGGTGGCAGCATCATGCTGTAAGGATGTTTTTCAGCAGCAGGAACTGGGAGACTAGTCAGGATCGAGGGAAAGATGAATGCAGCAATGTAAAGAGACATCCTTGATGAAAACCTGCTCCAGAGCGCTCTGGACCTCAGACTGGGGCGAAGGTTCATCTTCCAACAGGACAACGACCTGAAGCACACAGCCAAGATAACAAAGGAGTGGCTTCGGGACAACTCGGTGAATGTCCTTGAGTGGCCCAGCCAGAGCCCAGGCTTGAACCCGATTGAACATCCCTGGAGAGATCTGAAAATGGCTGTGCACCGATGCTCCCCATCCAACCTGATGGAGCTTGAGAGGTCCTGCAAATAAAAATGGGAGAAACTGTCCAATAATAGGTGTGCCAAGCTTGTAGTATCATACTCAAAAAGACTTGAGGCTGTAATTGGTGCTTCAACAAAGTATTGACCAAAGGCTATGAATACTTATGTATGTGTTATATTTCTATTCTTTATTTTTAATAGATTTGCAAACATTTTAAACAAACTTTTTTCACTTTGTCATTATGGGGTATTGTGAGGAAAAAAATGAATTGAATCCAATTTGGTATAAGGCTGCAACATAACAAAATGTGGAAAAAGTGAAGTGCTGTGAATACTTTCTGAATGCACTGTATCTACCTACTAAATACATTTGACAAAAAGGACCATGTAGACAACTGACCACTGTGAAGTACATTCGCTACAATAGGAGTGGAAGGTGATAGTGTGTGGACTCACTACTTCAGCACATTTTTGCTGCTGTTGTTTTTGTTGCCCGTTCCCCTCTATGTGTTCATGACTCTGCATCCTAGCAACCAAACCTGCAGTTTATGCCTTTACTGTACATCATGAGTTGTACACCCACTTAGAGGCAGACTAAACCGAGCAAAATGAGGACCAGACTCAAGTTAAACTCCTTTTGCATGTATGCACTATGATGTGGAACAGTCATCCTGATCCTGTATCAGTTTATTGAAATTGATTTTATGTATTTTGTATTGCTCAACTATGTTTATCAATAAACACACTTTTTAATACAAATAATACAGTTACTAAAAAGCTATTTATATTAATTTCAGACAGACAAAAATAGCCTTTTTTTTGTGTTTACTTTATGGCTAAACTACACTCAGACAGTTTGCTACTCGAGAGCCATACAAATGAACATTGACAACTGTTTGTCACATTGAAGACAGGTAGTTTATTCTCTCTTTGTCTCTCCCAGTGTTTCTCTCTGTCTCAGCTCTTTCAAACACACATACACACACAGACACTGAAGATTCTATTAAGATTAACCTGTATGAAATTGTACAAATTGAAAATGTGAAATTTCATCTTCGGCTCCACATAAAGACCACTAAGCTACAGGTTCTGCCGTTATCAGTCTGCTGAAAAGAAAGTCCTTGTTTTTTTTTTTTATCCTCAACAGGAGAAAGAAAATCACAAAGCACTCTGAGGAAAGAACTTTTAACTTATAGTGTTACTATTGATTAGAACATCTAATATGACAAGGTACCAAACATTTCACAGCACATAAGAGTGACAATTACGGTATGTAAATGTGGAATTTATTTCGGTTACACTGATGTTTGACTTGAGTTGGCAAAATCTGCTAATACCACATGGAAACAAATCTGTTAGACTCCTCAGCCTTTGTTCACTGGCAAAGATTAGCAGTCAAAACATTCAGGAAAATACTTCTCATGTTGGTGTTACTTTAGTTTTCATGGTTTAATGAGAGCTGCGCAGCGACAGTAAGAGGCCAAGGTGGACAACACACAAGATGTAATCAAAAGGTTCAGAAACTGTTCATGTTGCTTCCAAACGGAGCGCAGAACAGTAATGCATACGTAGCAGGGGGAGGCAATAACCTTCCTGAGTAAGTATTCCAAGTTAATTAACATCAGCACCTGAGTGACACACGTTTTTGTGACTGGTCAGAAAGCACATATCAAATTTTGTGTCAAATGTTTGGTGAAAAGAAGCAAGTCACAGCGAGCCAAATCTAGTTACGAGTTGTGGGGAGTGTTGAGTGTGTTGTTGTAGGCAAGAAACCTGCATTGCAGGTGCATTGTCGTAATGTGGAACCCTTAGTGCCATTGTGCCACATATCTGGTTGCGCTGTTGACCCTGACATGCCTTCTTAAGTCTTGGACAATGACATTTTGTCCCCCTGAAATGTAAACACCACTTAAAACACCTAGCACCGTTCATTGCCTCCTGGCCATAGGCTTTCTGAAGCATTTCAAGGGTATGTGTTGCTGATATTCTGAGTTTGACACAAATTCGATGTACCGTCTGTGCTCAAGTCCATGTTGAAATAGCAAATGCACTCATACCAGTGGTCACAAAAATGTGTGTAACACAAGTTCTGATGTTGACGTAACTTTGAATACTGACAAAAAAATTTGCTTCCAGCTGCTCTGTGGACATTACTCTGCTGCACCTCATAGTAGGTAAAGAAATGATTGGATTTCGATGAGCTTTATTTTAGCAAATAGCGATCCATTTAAACATGCTTCTCCAAAAATGTCCCCTAAAACATTTGTACTACTCCTAGAGAATACTATTAGTATTATTCCTATGGCTGCCTGCAAAAATACTTTTCTGACAAAAAGGGTCTCAGTCGCCCCTAAAATATTTTAAAAAAATAATATATTGGAATATTTTTACAGAAAAGTAAAATTGTGTCCATGTTTGAAAAGAGTTAAAAGTGTTCACTATGAAAGAAAGATGAACAATAACTGCTGCTCTCACTGATTTCATAAGAGCAGAAAGGTCTTATTATGTTTTGCCAACAGTCTTTGATCTGACAAGGTTTTCCATCTCTGAGCACAAGGTCTTAACTCTTTAATTTTGTGTTTGGCTTTCATGTTGCTTCTCAGACAATGATGGATGTTTTCATTTTCAAAAATCACCGCTCCCCGACTCACAGAGGTGCTTTATGCAAAGTTCAAAGTTTTGACTGTAATAATCAGATATTTTTCACCTTACTTCACATCACACCATTTGCTGCACTGACACTTTACCATCGTAAATCTGGACAGATTAGGTTGAGTATCTGTTGTTATTCGAATTGAGAATTTTTTTTGCAGGGGAGCGGAAACCAAGGCACATTTTTAACCAATGTCCACTTTCAGATGTGGGGGGGGGTTCTTTGTTTTTGTTTTTTTTTTGTAAATAGCAAAAGCCTCCATCTATCTGTAAATACACATTTAATCCCTCTCATCCTCCTCTTCCCTCTAGGTCCAAACAAACTCTGAGTATGGTGGGTCTTTGGGCAGTGAAATAGATTTTTCTTTGGCTGTACTCTCAACTGTGATAATAAAACTAGTACAATAACTGTGCCTGGTGAAAAACTGTGGAAATTTTTACATAAATGAAACTAAATTAATATGTTTCACCTGCTTTGATGAAGCTTTTCCATGCCAGGTAGTATTGTTAGAGTATGTATTGTGTGATGTGGCAGTCAGAGTGGGATCACTAACAAGCATTTAACAAATCTTCTATGGAAGATAACACAAATTGACTGGCAAGGCACCCGAGGATTCATAAGTGTCCAAAAATTGTATAACCAGGCAAAAGACCATGTGAGCCATCTCGTCTCGTTCTGACTCAAGGAAGCAACCAACCAATCCAACAAACAAAGAAACAAGACTATGTCGAATCCTAGTATACAGCTAGGCCAAGTATGAAATGCAAGAGGGCTTTTACTTTGATATGGATAGAGAGAAAAGCATTATTTGACGGACCAGTGGTGTAACTTTATCACTCGGTCAGTCCGTCAGACATTTGCGTTTATAGGCCTAGCCTCGCTTTTGCAAAGTATACAGTCTGAAAATAGTCTCAAATCATAGTAATCACAGTCAAGGGGAGGACACGCTATCAAGTGGATGATGGCTGGACCAAATCCTTGATTATATCAGTACAAGGAAAAGTAACCCCCTGGGGAAAATGCTATTATCCCACATATTTATATGCAAGCTTAAACCAACACTATGCTGTTTAAAAAGTGTGTCTACTAAACCCTGGCCATTCTAGATAATTTTAATGGGTGCTGTAACAACGGTTCATTAACGTATGGAGTGGATATTTTCCTACATCCTTTTGGCATCTTTGCCTGTAGAAATATGTTAACACATCTGTCGCTATCTGACCAGTGATATTTGAGATTCCCCAGGTAGTTCTGAACCATTTCATTGTTATTGCAAGCATGGTGAGCTTACGGTGTGCATTGTTTGCCTTGCCTCTTCTCAACCTGACAATGGTCATGGTGATAGTGGAGATATTGCTCTCTTGTTGATCACCTCAAACAAGCTGAGGTCGCGTACATAAATTCCAATTGCCTTCTGCTAGCTCCTGAGAGGGACATGGCTGTCTGCTGACAAAAGCTGATTCCCTCTAGAACCATCGTAGCAACCTAAGCCAGATACATGAAGCATACCAAAAAAATATTTACCTTGACATCATCTCCGTGACATTTTCTCAACCTATTGGTTGCAGCTACCTTAGCCTCATTGTAAGGCATACTTTCAGCCGACATGACATTTTATCGATTAGTCTTGAAAACGTCTAAAATATCTGAGATGTGGAGGAAACGGAATAAGATAATGATGTATTTTCAAACCTCTTATTTTGCCTGTTTAGTTCTTTAGATCTTTCCATACCAGTATGATGTCTATTCAAACAACTCAGCTCCAAACAGGGGCAAATTGATTCATCAGTTCGACTCCTGCTCTTCTAGCGACGAACAAATATAGCTGATGAATTCAAGGTTCAATCACAAGAACTGTTCCTGTTGCGCAAAAATAGAGCACAGCATACTAATGCACATGGAGCAGAAGGAAGCTATAACTTCCATGTGTATTCCAAGTGACATCAATTGATCAAAGTTACCATGTGTGTCATAAGCATTTTTGCGCATGTGCAATCTAACCATGGATCTTAAACTTGAGCAGAGAGCGCACATCAAATTTTTTGTCAAATTATTGGGTAACAGTAAAGAAGTTGCAGGATGTCAGTAGGGGTGTTAAGGTGGGTCGATTGTGTTGTATTGTCCTGTTATTAGTCATTTCCAGAGAGGGGAATCTTTACTTGAGTGACATTTGGAAAATAGAAGGATTGCATACTCTTGTGTACTTTTTTTAAATTTTTTTGTAGGTTTTCTAAATAAATTATTATCATTATTTGTTTATTTTTTGGAAAAGTCACTGCCTACATGCTGGTCAAATCTTCCCACTCATATTACAACTATGGTTATCCACAACACGGGTGAGACACGTTGAGACATCAAGCCATAGTTCTGGTCGTTTGGTCCAAATGTTTTTCCCAATACACCTTAAAATGTCAGCAGAATTAAGTGTTGACAGTCTGACCATGTGGGACGAAATTACAGTGTACATCCCAGACAATGCTAAAGAAAACAGACCATGTTGCGCTCCTGACCTGTCACGCCTTGTTTAGTCTTGTACAGTGATGTTCTGCCCCTCTTTAAACGTAAATGACAATCAAACCCCCTTGCCTGGCTTATTTCTTCATTGCCATTGGTTTCCTGAAACATTTCAAAGGTGTTTGTTGGCAATTTACCGCATTTGGAATATAAATTTATGTACACAAGTCCATGGTCGCTTGATGTTGATCAAGTGATGTAACTTGAAATACCTAATCCTGAAAGTTATTACTTCTCCATCTACATCACTGTGCTATGCTCCGTTTGTGTCTCAGAACTTTTTGATCACAGATGGTTCCTTCGTCATTCATTTTTTTTTTTATTTATCATGCCCTTCACATCCCACCTGATTCCATAATCAGGGCTCTGCAGTTTTTTGTTGCCTCTCTCTGTGTCCCCAGTCTGTCCATTCCACATGTTGGCAGATGAAGGTATGTCACTTGACTGATGTTTACATAAGACATATAAACTCCTATAGGTCATGGACTTCACTGGGTTATATTGGAAACTCTTCACAGTATGATTTAAAACATGTGCCACCCTGTCTATGTCCAGGGCCTGACGCCTCTGGACATTTATTTCTAATATCTAAGGGGTTCGGCATGGTAAGTGTTAAAACTGACTTTGACCCTGCACCACATACATCTGGCACACTTTCCAGCCTTTTTTCAGGTCATATGTTTGATAATGCAGTCAAGCAAGTCTTCAAGTACTGTATCCACATTAACCAACCAGGCAGGCAGTTTTCTGGTCTGAGCCAAGACAGCAAAGATGTTCTGTGTTGGGTTTGCCTTCCAGCTTCCTTCATGGTCTGGCACCCAGCAAGGGTCTGGTGTTTTTTTTTCTTTAACGGCATGTCATCTGCACAGGCCAATTTAGCCATCCGTCAGTGTTCAGATTCCCCTTGGAATTAACTCCTATGTGCTGATCAGCTCCTGTAAGACTTCAGGTCCAAAGTCAACTACCGTGTTTCAGTGGGGTAAAACTTTCAATAGTCAAGGACCGTATTGAATATGTAATTCAGCCTTGAGATAGAAGTTTCTTGTTCTCTATGAAGCAGCTAAATCCCACTACAGCTTGGTTTGGTCTATTAAACCACCTTAAAAAAAAACTGCTTACATACAATATGTACTTGGCTATATGTTGTATTGGATAAATCTGATTAACTTTCTCCAAGAGTTTCCATTTAACATCACTGTAGCTGTCTTACAGGATTTTGTATTTACAAACCAGGCTCATATCTGATACAATTCTAGGGAAGATAAATGTATCAGCCAATATTAATTTTTCATGCCAACATTATTATTTTTTTTACAAAAATCTCTATAACTTATTTTTTTTAAGAATTGTACAATGATATGTGATGTGTGAGATATTTATTCAGGAGCACTATAAAAGCTGCACAATTTCCAAAAACAACATCCAATATGTGTTTGGCATCTCTGTAAAAAAAATTGCATGTTCTTTGATACCAATACATCTGTGGTGAGTCAATTTCAGCCAATACACCTTTATATATATATACATATATAGACATATATATATACAGTGGGTACGGCAAGTATTCAGACCCCTTTACATTTTTCACTCTTTGTTTCATTGCAGCCATTTGCTAAAATCAAAAAAGTTCATTTTATTTCTCATTAATGTACACTCAGCACCCCATCTTGACAGAAAAAAACAGAAATGTAGAAATTTGTGCAAATTTATTAAAAAAGAAAAACTGAAATATCACATGGTCATAAGTATTCAGACCCTTTGCTCAGTATTGAGTAGAAGCACCCTTTTGAGCTAGTACAGCCATGAGTCTTCTTGGGAATGGTGCAACAAGCTTTTCACACCTGGATTTGGGGATCCTCTGAAATTCTTCCTTGCAGATCCTCTCCAGTTCCGTCAGGTTGGATGGTGAACGTTGGTGGACAGCCATTTTCAGGTCTTTCCAGAGATGCTCAATTGGGTTTAGGTCAGGGCTCTGGCTGGGCCAGTCAAGAATGGTCACAGAGTTGTTCCGAAGCCACTCCTTTGTTATTTTAGCTGTGTGCTTCAGGTCATTGTCTTGTTGGAAGGTGAACCTTCGGCCCAGTCTGAGGTCCAGAGCACTCTGGAAGAGGTTTTCTTCCAGGATATCTCTGTACTTGGCCGCATTCATCTTTCCTTCAATTGCAACCAGTCGTCCTGTCCCTACAGCTGAAAAACACCCCCATAGCATGATGCTGCCACCACCATGTTTCACTGTTGGGATTGTGTTGGGCAGGTGATGAGCAGTGTCTGGTTTTCTCCACACATACCGCTTAGAATTAATGCCAAAAAGTTCAATCTTGGTCTCATCAGACCAGAGAATCTTATTTCTCATAGTCTGGGAGTCCTTCCTGTGTTTTTTGACAAACTCTATGCGGGCTTTCATATGTCTTGCACTGAGGAGAGGCTTCCGTCGGGCCACTCTGCCATAAAGCCCCGACTGGTGGAGGGCTGCAGTGATAGTTGACTTTGTGGAACTTTCTCCCATCTCCCTACTGCATCTCTGGAGCTCAGCCACAGTGATCTTTGGGTTCTTCTTTACCTCTCTCACCAGGGCTCTTCTCCCACGATTGCTCAGTTTGGCTGGACGGCCAGGTCTAGGAAGAGTTCTGGTCATCCCAAACTTCTTCCATTTAAGGATTATGGAGGCCACTGTGCTCTTAGGAACCTTGAGTGCTGCAGAAATTATTTTGTAACTTTGGCCAGATCTGTGCCTTGCCACAATTCTGTCTCTGAGCTCTTTGGACAGTTCCTTCGACCTCATGATTCTCATTTGCTCTGACATGCACTGTGAGCTGTAAGGTCTTATATAGACAGGTGTGTGCCTTTCCTAATCAAGTCCAATCAGTTTAATTAAACACAGCTGGACTCCAATGAAGGAGTAGAACCATCTCAAGGAGGATCAGAAGAAATGGACAGCATGTGAGTTAAATATGAGTGTCACAGCAAAGGGTCTGAATACTTATGACCATGTGATATTTCAGTTTTTCTTTTTTAATAAATTTGCACAAATTTCTACATTTCTGTTTTTTTCTGTCAAGATGGGGTGCTGAGTGTACATTAATGAGACATAAAATTAACTTTTTTGATTTTAGCAAATGGCTGCAATGAAACAAAGAGTGAAAAATTGAAAGGGGTCTGAATACTTTCTGTACCCACTGTATATATAAAAGGTATGGTCTAAATTATCCCTATTTTCATGTCCTTTTAGCCCCACTTCACAAGTAGTGTGAAGTTTAAAAAAAACTTGCCCTTGGGATTTTACTAGCCTTCCTATAAAATCATAAGATACATGAATGTTGCACTCGCTCCGCTGCAGGCAAGAAGTATGAAAGTTATTTCATGTGTACAAAACTGATTGCCTGTGTCCTTGCCTAATAAAGTAACAATCAGTGACACCCACCAGGGTCCCTGATAACCCGTGGTACAGCTCTGTTAGTCAGTGCCCAGTTAGTGGAGTGTGTTCATCTGCATTACTCTTAATTTTTTAGCTCATGACATCCTCCTTTTCCCTAAGGTGGACAACATCTGCTAGACCATCTGTCACTGTAGCCTCTTGAGAGCTATGTGACTGGTCTGGATAGAGCCCAGTGGCGCAGGCTGTTAAGGGTTACTTGGGTCACGGTCTCATTTCCCTGCAGCCAAACACTGGAACATAATCAGTTTGAGTTCTGTGCAGCTTTCAACCTGATTCCCAGATTCCCAAAGAAATGTTACCTGAGTTTGGAGGTCTCCTCTGGATAAACTTGAGGAATACATCTTCGAAAGCACGGGTGACTTAGCTGAGAGTCATTTCAATACATACTTTGTCGAGCCCCATTTTCATGTGTATCCATATATTTGTTTTGAGAAACTACACTCAAACTTGTATTTCTTTATCTTTTGGGGCTCTCAGTATTGTGTATTGATGAAACTTCACTGGATAGAATAATTGGTGCCTTATTATGATAATGTGACCTTATCTGCTTGAATGTTGAATAATTGATATACATGTTAACAATTTATGTCAAATTTTAAAATGCTCCATTTAGTCGAGTTAAGAAACACATGAGGCCTGAAGCCTCAGCTTGTATTTGGAAACAGATTTACAGAAAAATGACAACAATCTGACTTAGCTTTCCAGCAAATTAGACAATCCCTGTTTCCAAGCAACTGCATCCCAAATCTTAATTTATTTTTCATTTTTTTCAATTAAACTTTATTTTTCAAATAATTTCTAACATTTATTTTACAGTGTTTAACTGTCATTTTTGTTCCCATTTACATGAATCCTTGCTGTTTATTATTCCAGTATATTCAAATTATCATCAAGTATAATCGCTACTGTGTTTGCAGTCAGACAGGGTAAGTTACAGAAATATAAAAATAGTATAATACATCTATATTTGTAAACTTGTGTAAAATTGAATTGGCTGTGGCTAAGACTCATGTTTGGACAATATGAGTTCATGTAACTGTCCCTAAATCCTATCTGTAAATCCATAAAACACAGAAAGTGAAATAAGACAGCGGCCCAGCAGCCAGTACATGCTGTATAATTTCCCCTTGCAAATATCCAATAAGCTTTTACATGAGCTACCACTGGTTTTTGCTGCAGTTCGAGTTTTCTTAACAACTGGTTTCATGATTCATGACATTTTCAGCAGTCAATTGTAACTGCTGGAAGCTGCAACTAATGGCAGTTAAAAGTAATGTAATAAAATTGGTGATTCATTTTTGCCCTTCTTTGTGAATGAACAATAAATGCACTAATCCTTGAGGATTAGTTCAAATTGCTTATTTACTTATACTGTGGAAGCACAACACTATTTTACATATTTGCATTCATTTGTTCTGGTTTGTGTTGTTTAATGTGACTGATGAAAGTCAGATAATCTATGATTGCCTATGTAGCAGACACTGCTTACAGTGTACACGTGCACGTTGCTCTGGCAACACCGGAAGTTAACCCTTCAAGTTTCCTCGCTTTTATTTTGTATTGTCGAGTATTTATTTTTCTTTGACATTGTTAAAATACAATTTGCTTGGTGTCATTTTGGGTTAGCAAAGTAAATTCATTGTTATGTTGCCTTGTCATATTCAGGAAGTTCAAAAAGTTGTATTGTAATTCACGTAACGATATGTCCCAGCCGTTTTCTACAGTTTTCTGCACAAGAAAGTGCGAGGCGTCAGGCAAAAAAGCAGACTTTTATGATCCCGTCTGATATTCTACTGCTGGTTTACCAGGCGAACATGGTAATAATTGACAAATTTACCTTGTTAAATACTTAGATTATCAGGACATTGTGTCTGTGTCTGTTGTTTGAGCCTTTGTGCTTAACGCTGCTCCCATTTATTTCCACGATTTCATGGTGTTCCATGTTACCTCAAATAAAACTTAAATATGGACATCAGTGCGAAGCGTGGACTCTTTCATGACCAGAGTAGTAGATTGAGCTGAGAAAAATGGATGGATGAGTAGGTTGATGGATGAATGAATGAATGGATGGATGGATGAGTAGGTTGATGGATGAAAGAATGGATAGATGGATGGATGGATGAGTAGGTTGATGGATGAACGAATGGATGGATGGATGAGCAGGTTGATAGATGAACAAATTGATGGATGGATGGATGAGTAGGTTGATGGATGAACGGATGAATGGATGGATGGATGAGTAGGTTGATGGATAAAAGAATGGATGGATGGATGGATGGATGAATAGTTTGATGGATGAATGAATGGATGGATGAGTAGGTTGATGGATGAACGAATGAATGGATGGATGGATGAGTGGGTTGATGGATGAACGGATGGATAGATGGATGGATGGATGAGTAGGTTGATGGATGAATGAATGAATGGATGGATGGATGAGTAGGTTGATGAACGAATGAATGGATGGATGGATGTATGAGTAGGTTGACGGATGAACGGATTGATGGATGGATAGATAAGTAGGTTGATGGATGAACAATTGCATAGATGGATGAGTAGGTTGATGGATAAAAGAATGGATGGATGGATAGATGAGTCGTTGATGATGAATGATTGCATAGATGGATGAGTAGGTTGATGGATGAATGATTGCATAGATGGATGAGTAGGTTGATGGATGAACGAATGAATGGATGTATGGATGAGTAGGTTGATGGATGAACAGATGGATGGATGGATGAGTAGGTTGATGGATGGATGGATGGATGGATGGATGGATGGATGGATGATGGATGGATGGATGGATGGATGGATGGATGGATTCATATATATATTTATATAAAGTATAATCAAACCAAAAATAGAATACAATAGAATTTTATATTTAGGTCTAACTGTGCACATTAAATGTTGCATGAGTCTCTTCTCCCAGTAGAAAGCAAAGTCATTACATATCGTTATTGCAGTGGGCTGAAATGACTTCCTGTAGCAGTCGTTATCACAGAGGAGCTGAAGGAGCCTCCGACTGAACGCATTCTGCTGTCTAACCTCATAGGTTGTGCAGGGGATGTGAAGGGTTCTTGATTATGTTGAGCAGTTTGTGCAACATCCTTCTCTCAACTACCTCGTCAAAGAGCTCCTGAGCAGTTCCCAGCACAGACGCCCTTCAAGGTTGTTCTGTTTCTTAGCATCACTAGCTCTAATTCCCAAATGGGAATTTTCCCAATTTCCAGCCTGAATGCACCAAAACCTCTTTTCATAGACATCATTGCCTGCACTGAACTTCAGACAGAACAAAAATGTTGTCCATTCAGACAAATTTTGTACCACCATGCTGCCACCATAAAAGAGAAGAGACATCAGGAGCCTTTCACCACCCACAGAGTCCGTTATTGACATTAAACTAACTAGCCAGATTTACAATAAAAACCTATCTAATTCACATCATTAGCATTTCCACTGTGGAACATAATATCAACTGATACTAGTTCACCATGAACAGATTGTTAGCAGTAGAACATTTTAAATTGGTGAATAAATCAAATTATAAATCTAATCTCAGTCAATAAAAATTTCAACATGAACGAATTATTTTGAATGCACATAAGAGTCACTGGCCAACAATGTTGATCAGGTTGATGATTACCTTATAATTGCAAATTATGTTTGAAAACATGCTATTAGAACTGGCAACCCGCAATACCGAATGGCTTAACATTACAAAGAGGCTGACTACGGAAACTGTAATTCATTGAGGATATCTGGTATCGAGCATATAGAAAAGTCAGTGAGGGGCAACGACAGGTTAAAAAGGCTCTTACAAAGAGAATCATTTTGGATTTACACATTAAAAGCAAAGCAGTACCCCGGCTTGAATGGAGAACTTGATTTGTCTCCATTTTTGTAACTGTGCCTTTGTATGTTGCGTTTTTTTTTTTTTTTTTTTTTTCTTATCTCTTTTGGAAAACTGCCACTTAATGTTTAAATGTATGTTAAACCAGTAAGAGATTTTAAGATTTTGATTAATATCTGCATTTGGTTTCTAGTCCGGACATTGTGTTTCAGATTTCAGATTTGTTCAAGTTTTCAACTCAAACTGTTTGACCCCCAAACTGAAGAGCACCAGAGGGACAACAATTCACAGCAGCCCTCCACGCTGACAGTTTTTTGACAGAATTACAAATTATAGTTTTAGAATTAGTTAAAATTATAGAAAACTCTCAACACTAAAGCTACCCTTAGGATTTTCAGCAAATTTAACCTTTAAAAGTCAAAATATTTGGTCATGAGTTTATTTTGAAAAACATCTTATATCAGAACAAGGCTGTTTCATAAGATCCGATTCACTCCATATTTAAAATTGCCCTGAAAAATAAATGGGACCCTCAGTTTAACCTTGTGTTTGTGGGTATCTCATTCATTAAGGCATCATCTTACTACACATCTCAATCAGGAAGCTGTAAAGCAGGTTGAAGGAGAAGCAGCTGGACGTTCAGGGCTTCAGGTGAGGTTTTAAAACGTCACTGCAATTGAGCAGTTATGGATTACCTTCAAATTAGCAATTTCCGTTCTACCACTAAAGGTGGAGGGTGGGTTATTGTGTCTCTATTAATGTTGATACCAGATGTATGGTCTTGCATTAATGTCTAAGGTTGCTAAGCAACCGTTTAAGGCTCCAGCAAAAAAATAACCTGAAGAACAAATTTGTGTCTGTTGTCTGGATAATCCACAGAGGTCTCTGATAACAAGTTTCCAATAGAAGCTGCTGGTGAGTGCTAAGTATGTCACATCATGTCACAGCTAAAGACATTGCTGTGAACAAAGGCTTTTTGGTAACCTGTCTGCATTGGTCTGCATCTTTGAACATTGGCTACCTCATTATGTTTGTGCATAATGTGTTTTTATGTTTTTAAATGTCGTTCACTATATCTTTCTAACTTTATTTTCATGTTCCTTTTTACTTTGTAAAGCATTCCGTGTCTTTGTCTATGAAAAGCGCTAAATGAATCCAATTTATTTACTTACTTTCATATTGTGTAGTTCTGAAGCACTTAAATAATCAATTAATTGATCTACTGACAAAACAATTATCTTTGTCTTTTAATCTATCAATCATATGCAAAATTGCCAAATGTTTGAAACTAAGGATTTTTTTATGATTTTTGTCGGTCATCATAAAAAAAATTAAAATTAAAATTAAAAAAAAACTCAGCGCTTGAACACTTCACCTTGGCTAAGTGGCAGTTATTTTTTTCTCATTTTATTGACTAACCTAATTAATGTATATCAAGTGCAATTTTTAACTTGTTTAACAAATCCCGCTGATCATCATTTTAAAAGGGCTGAAAATCAAACCATAATTATGTAAATTACTTAACTATGAAGGCTAAAAGAGAACTGTATTCATTACAGTACAAAAAAAACCCAAAAAAGCATCCATTGCTGAAGCTGAATGACCTAAAATGTAATTCATTGAATAATTAATTCAACCTAGTGAATGCCATGTTTTGATCTACTTTTTTTTTTTTTTACTTCAGGCTTTACTTCACTGTCTCACTACTATTTCAGTTATTGATTTCCTATGTGTGTGTCAGAAACTAATATGAACTCGCTGTGTTCAATCAAAAGGTGGGAAAGGGGGAATACTTATACACCCAGCAGCAAGTCAACTGGTTGATGAACGCGGGGGCATGTCAGTGATCACGGTGTCTCTGATGGCTGCACAATATCATGAGCTCCTGACTCTCTTATCTCTCCCTCTTGAACAAAGAGTCTCTCCCTGTTGTATGTTGGTGGAAGATTGTGAGCCTCGGAACAAGCCTTTGCTTTTTGGTTGTGGGGGAACTGACACCAAAAGCTTGTGTGTGATATTTCAGAAAACTGAAAATTATATGTTATCAAACTCTGCTGTAGCGGAGACAAAAACATATTCAGGTTATGTCACTTAATCCGCATTGCTTGCATTATTTTGTATCCCAATTACTTTTGAATTCAACAAATGAAATTGTGTCTGGACTCTGCATTAAAAATTAAAGTGACACTCATGCTTCAGTTCTTCAGAGTGGCAACTCTCCTGATAATTTTCAGACAGTAATGGCTTACAACAGCCAGAGTGATGTGATAAAGAAAGATGGCTGCCTAGTTGAGACATATAGCATTTGTTATTCACAGTACAATATTTTGTTGTCCTAGATATGACAAAAAGTTTTCACCACTGACTTTAACTTTCAACTGGTTCAACAACGGAAACACGGACAGATCCTTATCCTAATCACATCAAAAAACTCAGAGCACCAAATAAATTGCAGAAATCGAATGCCAATTTTAATCCGCAAAGTAAAAAACCCAAACATGCCATGAGAGAAAGCCCTTCTTCTTACCTTTTTATTTACAACCACTAAGATTTTGTTGAACATTTAAAACGACATGAGGTATTTTATAAGGTACAATATTATACATTATGGGTTGCAACTTCCAAAATTCACAAACATTACCTCACAAAGGGAACGCGTGAGTGCAGCCAATGCCACACAGAGCAATAGAGCATATCCTGTAGCAATATGTAATAATACAATTACACCGGGGGGCACCATTAAAATTTACAAAAATATTCTTCGGCATGTATAAATACATGTCAAGTCATAGAGAAAGTTAAGCTTTGTCAGTTGCACAACAAGAATAAACTGCAATAAGCCATTTTCAAATCCCTCATCATTACAATACTGTTTGATATCACTATTATGAATATACTATTAGGATATGCAAAGACACTAGTCATTTGTTTTTCCTACAAAAATACTCAAGTATGGAGGGAAACACAACAAGATGATATTTCTACTTTAATTTGTGTAAAATGTTCAGATGTGACTAAATACTGGAGATAAAAGCAAACGTCTGTTCAAGGAAATGGATCTTAAGCATAGCAGTCAGTTGCTCAGCCATTATTTTAAATAATGGCTGCAACATTGACATCATATCCATCTCCAAGATGTTTGCTAAATGGAGATGAATGGAAATGTGTGTGACGCTCATTCCTGTGAGCGCCACACACAGTCTCCCTGTTATCAATGTGACAAGTAGCAGAAAAAAGAGAATTCCATTCATCTCCTTTGACTTGGGCATGAAATCCATAGACAGATATGAACATCCATAATACATGAAACCAAAACTATAAGCGTGGCTCAACAAGTCCTCCAAATTAAATATATTATATATTAAATAGCTCATTTGCAACTGCCCTGCATAATGTGTGTGTGTTTGATTTAGTGCCCCTATTCAGACTTTCTCCCCATGAAAAGCAAGATTACCAATGTTTTAACAAGAAAATGGACAGCAACACGTGTTTGTACTCAAGCAAAAATGCCCTCCAGTTGGCAAGGAAGTAATGACTTTTGTCCATCTGGAGCAGTCGAGCAAATAAAGTAATGCAGTTACACCATATAATACAGAAGACCACTGCAGGAGCAGAAACAAACTGACTTATCAACTTCAAAGTTGAAATGGTGAACTTGTTAACAGTTGTCCATTTAAACATTCAACGATAACAGCAGCATCATCATTTGTTTAGAGCCTTTTTACTGCGTTCTGGTGAATGAGGCTGGGTTCAAATATTCACTTACTGTGTTCACAAAATCACCAGCAGAACAGGGCATCTGCTATAGATCTTCGTGATTTACAAATTTAAATACATGCCATTTTTGGTCATGAAAAAAATGTAAATATTATAAATAGATAATATAATACAAAATATAATATACTATAAATATATACAATATTATTCTCTTTTTTTAAAACAAAAGTGGTCACGGCCCCTGTCTCCAAAAAGTGAAACCAAAACAGAAGTGCCTTAACGTGCAATACCACTGAGGGCCACAAGGGGCTGGCACCAAAAAATGTACTTGACTGACATGCCTGGGGTACAGTCAGGTTTTCAGTATAGATGAGTGGGCATGGTGTGTTTGGATTTTCAGTAAGCTTCTCCCTATAGGTGTTTTTATGTCTTTATTATGCGAGCAAAAAAAAAAGTTTTGAGAGCAAATGTCTTGCACTGCAATCAAAAATCAAATAAATATATATGATCTAAGAATACAATTATTGGGATTGCAAATCAATTCTCTCAGTTTCGTGGGTTTTGGGTACAACTCAAGACTTCAAAAATGATAAACAGTTGATAAACCAATGGGCGACGGCAGATGTTTCTAACACTTAGCCACATACAGCACAAACTAGTAAAAGCCTCTCCCTTTTCATCCTTCACCCTCCAGCTTACCTTGCTCACCTTACAGTCCTTTCTTCCCTCCTCACTCCCAGCATCAAGGTCTTTTCTGCATTCAAGGAGAAGAAGGAGGGTTCTCCAAAGACCTCCTGATTTATAGCCCCGCCTCCTCGTGACTGTGGATCCTCCGAGCAGGCTGCCTCCCTGTGCTTGTTAAATGCATTTTTTGGCTCTTGTCTCCTCGTTTTAACGGACCGAGCGACACAAAATGCCATCGCCAGATTCCATTTTCAGAATAATGTGGAAAAACTCTGTGGAACATGCTGAATGTTTTGTAAGCTGTATATGGCATGTGAAGAGCAGAAAGGATGCACCTGGGGGGATTTGGAGCAGACATGGTTAGCTTGTTAAGGGCATCCAAAAATGAAGAGATGCTGTTGTTAGTATGACTGGTCGAAAGCAAATGACAAGATCTGGCATTCAAAGGAGCTCTGACCCATAAAAGATTACTGTGCTACTGTCAATTTGACCACACAAAGGCTGATATTGCAGCTGTTTTGCCCACAGCGAGAACAAACAGCTAGTTAGTTTGGAAAACACGCTGCTTTGTATCTTGGCTGCTCAGCTTGTACCGATCATTTCAGTTCCTCTTGTTCCATATGCATACCGCTTTTAACAATATAATGAAATAAACAGTCAGCTCTCATTAAAGGGCATCAAATACGTTGTCATAGCCGTTGGCGTCAAGAGACATACGCACAAGGTGCCCTTTGGCATCTAAAGCGGGGCTCAGACTACACAATATATTTATCCTTCATGATGGTAACTGTCAGATAAGGCCATCAAAGTACCCTAAATTATTGCTGCGTCTTTGTTGGGAGACTGGCAACACTACAAGTATGCCCCCGACCAATCATTGTTCACGTTCGTGCGTGAGTTGTTGGGAGGAGGGTCAAGAAGTTGTCAATCATGCCTATTACTCACCAGGATGCCGAATTGCTTCGGCTATTTCTAGCCAACATAATCTTTTTGTTTAACTTTATCATGGTACTCTCTTGAGGAAATGTCACAAAGGCAGGGCTCTAGTTACCACAGCTCAACGAACTGTTCATCTGATCGCTGTTCCACCTGACAGCAACACTTGCAGCGTCCCACTTTCTCTTCGCCATGTTTACAAATACACACCAGCGAGCACTCCTATTCATCCTATTGATCGACGTAAAGGAACACATCATAGGCTATGTCTAACCGGGCAGGTAAAACAAAACAAAAAATCGGACATGCTGGACTTTTTGTCGAGGTGTCACGCGTTGTCCCAGATGCTGCATCGCGGTTCTTCAATTATGTAACACTAAGGCCTGTTTGTTGTTCTTAAAATTTGTTGGCAATGACTCATAATTGGGCTAAATTCATGTCTGAGCCGGATTTAAGACATCCGCACAAGGCACATTATGTGTTGTGTACCATGACCAAGCGGGTCCAAAAAGGTCATGTGACAAAACTCCAAAGGAGGTAAGGTCCAAGGAGCGAGGAGGTCGCGGGTGGTTGGGTAGGACAAATCCAGGACTGTCACCCAGGATTGTGGTGTTAAGATACACTAAAGGGCCAAAAGTGAGTGTATGATCTAATTTCAAAGCAATAGGTGTTGAGATAATGCAATTATGAGAGTCCCAGTTTTAGATTTCACGATCAATGCAAAGCCTTACTGAAGGCTACGTTTATATTCAGTACTTTCTCACTTTGAACCACATACTTTCAATGTCACACTGTTATAAAACTTTCAGTAAGTCACTAAATATAGTGTGACAAGCCCAAACGTCAAGTCAAGTCCAGCTGGAGCTATTTCTTATAATGGGCACATTTTTATAATTTATCATCTTTTTTTCCCTCTATCTCTTGTGTCTGAACCATCTGTAATACAGTGAGAACCAATTGAAAGACTAAACACCGTCCCAGGAATTAATCACAATATAAAGTGATTCACGAAAGAGGGACTAAATCAAATATTTGAACGTGTTATGGACTGGTGCTTCAACTGAGTATTTTAAATTAGAGAGAAATGACACAGGACTTTTGTTAGTGCCAAAAGGCGTAATTTGCAATTTCAATAATCATGGGAAAAATCAAAACCGAATTTGGACTTGAAACAAGCCTTTTCTCTCTGGTTGTTGGATATTTTCACGCTCCCTAACAAGACGCAGTTTGAAATGTCCCACTGCCATATTGGTTGTTTTTTTTGTGTTTTTTGTTTTTTTTTAAATTAGCTGGGGAAGCCTTTCCAACAATATCCCTGCTCTAACAAACCCGCTTGCGTTGAGCCTTCCCATCTGCAATAATTATGCAACACGAGGTGGGATCAGGCAGGCTACCCACTCATGCTATAATGATGACCACATATATCCCTCAGCATATCCTCCACAACACCTGCATAATAGACTTCTATAGGAAAAGCATGGTAAAACGGGGAGCCAGCTCCGGCCCTGGTGTGTTTATGTTATGGTGATGAAGATGGAGGAAGCAGATCAACAATAAAAACAAAAGCAAAATCTCATATTTGACCAAATCTGCCTGCAACTGTTAAACGCTGCATCAAATGCTTTCTCTCTCTCTCTCTTTCTCTCTCTCTCTCTCTCTTTATCCTTTTATTTCTCCCACATGCGCGAGGCAGCACACGCGCGCACACGGTCCTCCCCGCGCAGCCGGGGCGCGCACACGACAACCTGCTTGCCAGTGCGGCGCGTACAGGAGCCCCCGACATTCCGAGCAGTGCCCGCGTCCGCCTGTGATCCCTACCTCTCGCCTCTCCCGCTCCGCTGGATGTTTGCGCAGAGGACACCTGCCTCCGCCGGTGACTGTCACCGATCCCCGCGGCGCTCTCCACGGCTTCTTTTCACCCCTTAACTTTTGCTGCTTTGTGACCGTTTTTTTTTTTTTTTTTTTTTTTTTTCTCTCTCTCTCTCTCTTTTTTTGTTTTGTTTTTTTTTTTTGGCTGAGGGCACCTGTTCCGAGACTGTTGAGGGTGAAAGACCGCTGTAGAGCGAGGCGTTTTTGACTTCCAACTTGGAGCTTGACGACACGGTTATTTCTGACAGCTCAGGAAAGTTGCTCTGCGTCAAGGAGCATGGGCGTAAACTTTAAAATCTTTTTGTAATCGAGAGACAGTTTTTTTTTTTCTTCTTTAGAATGAAGGCAGGTGAGTCACCCGTGGCGTGAGACGCGCGAAGAGCTCCACGGCTCTCCAGAAAAGGCGACACGGAGGAAGTCGTGATCTGTACGGCGGATTACGGACGGAACGGACCGATGAGACAACATGGGTAAGTAAGTGGAGGGGCTGTCTCATTTTTTAAAAACCGCCATCTATGAGTGCGTGGAGGTTCAGAAATCTCCCTCAAATGTTTTGCGGCTTATTCGTGCGCAGTAAGGCTGACATCTCCATCACTTTTGTCAGATATTATTCGAAATCTGTATTTAAGGGTTTCCTTCGTGAAGTGGCTTGAAGGCGCTGCGGCCAGAAGTGTTGATGCCTCTGAATATCACGGAGAGGGGAGAGACAGTAATTCTCTCACCTTTCTGATGTGGAAGTGATGGAGAGCAAAAATCTAAATCTGTCGCTGTGTCAGTGCGGAACGAGTTGAAGCCCTCAATAGGAGCCCATTATCTGTCCTCGATATTCAAGCTTCAATGACAAGGTTATCCACTCAATCCATACCTGACCTTTAACGACCGAAAATCTCCTCAGATGTGACTGTTTTCTCACGCCCCCCCCCCCTCCTACACCCCCCCCACCCGACACACACACACACACACACACACACACACACACACACACACACACACACACACACACACACACACTCTTCCTTCAAAGCTCTGACATTTTTTGACTTCATCCAATGTCCCCCCCCACCCCCCACCCCCCTTCTCCTGAAAGCTCTGGGCACCTACAATCTCATCCCACACTGCCTATCACCTCCTCCATTTTAGTGACTGTGGGTGCTCAAAAAAACAAAAAAAAGCTAGATATGCCGCTCAGCCTCACAAACCCACACTTCCCTTCACCGTTTCAGGGGCTCTGCGTTTATTTTATTTTTTTATGTTTGGGGTGCTCAGACTGCTCACTGAATATGCGGCGCAACGACGCTGTCACTTTCAAGCTGTGCGGAGCTGCTTCTAATAGAAAGCTGCAGGATGTCTCACGTCCTTTCCTTTTAGTGCAACTTTTGCTGTTGAAAATCTCAGAGACGGACTATTATGCATACCTAGGCGCGCACACGGCACGCACACATGCGCGCCCGGAGTGTATGTGGCGCAGAGAGAGCCGTTTGATTTGTGTCTAATCTCCATCCATGCGATTCAATTTGTTTGTCTTGTTTTCTTACTTGTTGGATTTATTTTGTTTATATTGGTTTGTATTCCCAAATCTGGCGAGAGGCTAACACAGGCTTGGAGGGAGGCGCATCCCACACATCTGTGCAGGATTGTGGCATTTCCCCAAGTAATGAGCAGCTTAGTGCAGCTAATGAGCACATACTATTACAGTTTTAATTATGTCATAGCAATTACTCTAACCCAAAATAAGTGGTTGTATTTGTGAGGATATTCACACTTCTCCCTGAAGCTCCCTGGCATTATGCATTCCATCATCATCCATGCATCTTGTCTCCCGGACTTCAATAATAAAACTTGGCATCAACATGAATAATCATCAACAGCATTAACTATCAACTGATCAGCATAGCATCTCCAGAGTAATGTTAAATTGTATTTCTGACTAATCACCAAATAGCTCAGTCTAAGTGTGAATAATGGCCATCACAATTTACTTCAAATGCTTGTTTTGCCCAACTGAGATATTCACAGCATCAAAGTATTTAATTGAAACAGAAGACATCTGTAAATTGTCACATTAGAGAAGCTGGAATCACAGAATTGCCTGGCACTTTTGCTTTATTGATGACTTAAATGATGATCAAAATTGCAGGCAACATTTGCTATTGGATGACTAATGTGCTTTCAAAAACAAGCAATGGAGTGAGATTTTTTTAATTGATATGCTCAGTATGTATAAAGTTACTAACAGTAATGGATTTGAATCACCTGTTTGCGGCCTAAGCTGTGGAATTTATATTCATGGCATCTTCCGACAACAACAAAAAACATACAAAAAAGGCCATACATTCGGCTGGACACAAGTAGGGAAAAGTAATGGAGGAGTCACTGTGGACAACAAAGTGGCCTAATGGTCCCCGATCTGACTGAACACGCTGGTCTGCTGTACTTGAACTGCTTAGGCAGGAGCAACAGGGCCGTTTGGCTCAAATAACACTCCATTTATTCAATAATCCATAATTTTCCTACAGCACAGAGACTAATTAGTAAGATACATTTTTTTCTTGAAAAAAATTAAAAGAAGTCACCTGTGGACACCGTTATTCCATCCCACATTTTCTAGATTATAATAGTGCAGATAATTAGAAGATCCAGTGTTGTTTATAGGTCGCCACTGGCACAAAACCGCCAACGTTTCCTGCAGCTCCAACACCATTAATGCAGGCGAGATCTCCTTTCTCAGCTTTGTAAATTCATTATCATAGTAATTCTGCCAAGTTTTAATTAGATCAAATACAGTAAATACCTTTAAGTGAAAGCCGAGATCTCTCAGTCCTACAGATTGAAGCAACATGTTGCTGTAAACTGGTTGGTTTCACTGTGACCGTGCCAAGATAAAAAAGAGAAACTAAATAACCTTGAATAGCTGCAGCTGTAGCTGCTTTTCAAATAGCTGAAGCCATCAATAAGGATTATTCTGTCAGTGTGAGGAATGTTTTCTCATTCTGAACATGACTGAAAGACCCCGTCAGCCATTTTTTTCTTTCTTTTTTTCTTCTGCTGAAGTTTAGTAATATTCACTTCACCACTCAGACTATCGAACCGTCATAACACCGCATATCAAATCAGATTCCTTCACTGTAGCTCCCGGTCATCGATTTTAATTTTTTTTTTGGTCCCTGTTGAGTGTTAGACCGAGTTGAGTGTCTTCAACAACACCTCTTCCAATTCTCTCTTTCTGTTCTATTTCAGTTTGTATTTTTCTTGAAATTCTTGTATGGCTTCAACTGTGAATGACTTCCCCAAAACAATGTGTCTTGCACATTGAACTCATCTGCTGAAATATGGGCAGACATAAAACTGAGAACAAAGTCTGGCATCAGGTTCTGGAAGCTGAGCTTGCACAAAGAAAAAAAAAGCCTCTGCAACAAGAAACACACCGAAATATATTGTTTTATGTCACCAATGTGCTCTATATCCAGCATTTGGTTGTCATGGTTTTATACAATTGATTATGCTTGCTTTTTAATATTTTTTGGCTGTATGAACTTTATTTGCAAGTCCAACAGCCTGAAGAACAAACAAGATAATGTATTTGTGCCTTCCAAAATGCTAATGACAGAATGTTTTCCGATCTGCTTCTAATTTACATCTTAAATGACTTGGTTAGGATTAGGGATTGATCTCTGACATCGTTGTAACCTTACTTCTTAATACTCCTCAGTAACAACATTCATTATTTATGATTGTCAGAAAAAAAATAAAGGGGTTGTGGTGTGTTTAAAGCTCATCAAAAACTCTGTTTCAAATTTGGAGCATTTCTTTGTAACTTGAAATATTAATGACTAAATGGGACAATAAAGATTAAAGTTCAGACAAAAATAATTCAAAATTATTATTTATTTAGAGTGTTTGTAAAAACTGCAATGTGCTTTTCATACTGCACTAACCTCGGGTTATGCGGGGACGCTTTCAACCCTTGCACATTCCAGGCTTCAGCCAAGGGCTTGCTGGTTCTGCTCCGGAGCCATGTTAGTCCCGGGTTTGTGGGGTTGTCTCCTGAAAATCAAATAAACAAAGGGTTAAAAAGTTTCCAAGGTGATGCCTTATTCTAGAATTCAACCATTAGTTCCAGACATTTAACCCAGGTCAAGAAGAAGGGCAGTCTCATGTAGCCCAGGGCTCAAGTTACACTGGGTTAAAATGTGTGACAAGGAGCTAATTGGCCCAGGGCTATTTTTAGCCCGAGGCTAACAGTGTGAAAAGCCCATACATTTCAATAGGATATACACTTAGAGAGAAATGTAACTGGGATTGGATTACGTTTCTATCAATTTAACACCCCGGTATCATACCAAAGCATGCAATACACTGATCAGTCCACCACAGCATACTGTGTGTGTCACGTTTTGCTACTTGGTTAGGATTAGGGGGAAAATATGCGCATGCTTAGGTTCAAGAAAACAAAACAAACTTGAACCCTGCTCTCCTGGGTTAAATTCCTGGTTTGATCAATCTAACCCAAACCAGTGTCACCACGAAGCGTGTAATACACCCACCAGTCCACTTGAGGGCAGCGTGTCAGTGTCACGCCTTTGCCTAACAAGGTATCAAAAAACATGTGCTCTCGGTAAATGAAAACATGTGGGAAACTATGTGGTTAGGGTTAAAGAAAAAAAAACAAAAACACGGCATTTCGGTTAGGGACAAAAAAAAAAAAAAAAAATCACCTGGTTGTGGTTAAAAAAAGCAACACGCAACCCAAGCGGTAACCAGCAGTGATGTCACCCATTGGTTTGTGAACGGCCATTGTGAAGCCTCGATTTCGGAATTTGGCCAGCGCCACCTTACTTGTCCCGAGAGGTTTGGAGCCAGTGGTGACCATATTTGGGCGAGCTGGGTGGGAGCGAGCGGAGGATCTGACTCTAACTGACTGGAAACCCGGCGACACTACGCCTCGCCCAGCGATAGACCTAACCTGATTGCGCCACAGGCCTGTCAATCAAACAGACCCCCCCCCCCCCCCAAAAAAAAAAAAAAAAAAAAAAAACGATGTTTTTGAAGTTTATTTTATAATTAATGATGGGATTATTTCCAGATGGATGGCTAGAAAACTGATCTGAAAGACTGAATTTAGCAAATAACATACAAAAAAATGCATGGAGAAATTTTATGAGTGAAGTTGAATGGCAGTCTATGGAACCGGAGGCTTTTTGGAGCCAACCTCTCGCGGCACCCGCTGGTATTACAGTTTAAGGCACTTCCGCATTGGCCTCATTTTTCAAAGCCGGAAGCTACGTCCATATATATTTATATAAAGTCTATAATGTAACCACACAAACCAAACAAGACAAAACAAAAAGGCGTCACATAGACACACTGCCTTCTTGTAAACTGGAGGGTGTACTACATGCTTTGTTACGAAACTGGGTTGTCCAAAGACCCCCAACCTTCTTCCGTCGTGCTTTTATACTTCGTCAAATGTCATCTGTTCCATGACCTTCGTCACATGACTTAGTTCTTCAATCCTGGTCTTACCTGCAAGGTGCCACACCAAGGCGAGGCAAAACATGACACTGACACTGACACTGTACCCTCTAGTGCAGGGGTCTTCAAAGTTTTTCAGGCCAAGGACCCCCAAACTGATAGAGAGATGGAGCAGGGACCCCCTTCTATATATATTGTATAAAATTGTGTTTTATATTAAACTGGAGGAGTGCAGGAGGCTTGGAGGGAAAGGTCCAGGCTCGTCTCACGCTGTGAGTGAACCGATGCCCAGTTTGAGAGAGCTCGTGTGTCGCTGAACGTGTCCATTTCTGATTGAAAGATAACATCTTCTGCCTCCATTTATTCATTCGCTACAATATGTTGGATTGATGTTAATGTGTATTTAAAGACATTTAAATTTGTGGAAAAAAATAATAGAAATATTGTCTAATCAGCCAAACATTTCACGGACCCCCTGCAGTACCTCCGCAGACCCTCTAGGGGTCGCGGACCCCCTGTTGAAGACCTCTGCTCTAGTGGATGGACAGATGTATTACATGCTTTCTTTCCACCAGAACCTCTGATTTTACCTTACAATATCCACTTGTAGTGACTAGTATATTGCATTAAAACAGAACTTGTCTTAAGTTATGATGAGTTCAGACACAACATGTTTATTTGCTTTAAACTAAAAGCTGAATCTTTCCTTAAATTTAAGCAAGTGGTTATGCTGCCTGCACCACAGACGGCAGTCTGGATTTAACTCCGGTCTCTGGTGTGAAAATGATGCGTCATCACCACCCAAACCATCTGCAATCAGGATGCAGATCATAAATGTGGCCTTTGATTCATTCAAACATAAATGCAGACAGTGATCAACTTGCACCTACACATAACTTGAGAAACAGTTCAGTTGTGCAGAAACATGAATGCTAAAATGCACGGTTGGATTGACAGTAGCCTGGCATGCATAAGCAAACAACACCACACCAACAACTGTGAGCATATTAAGATTTGAATATTGTTGCAGTATATTGGTGCATGAAAGTAGGTGACGTCGCCTTTTTTCATGCAGAGCCTCACCTGCTTAAACACCGGTAAGAGAGCTTAGATAAAAACACATATAGGCCTGCAGAAATCTCCTATATGAAAGAACCTGGGCTATTCTAACTTTGGCTGAGATTAGGACGTTAATCCACGGAGGAGCCCATCACTCAGAGTAAGAAGAAATTAGATTTTCAGGTCCTTTAAACAAATGACCAGTGCCGTCATTTTTTCCTGCGAGCGCAACGTCTTTGTATAAAGTATGTAGCCCACTGAAGGGGCATGGAGAAAAGAAAGAAGGTGGATGTGCTTTTATTCTGAAGAAATTGAACCAGATTTTTTTATTTTTTTTCTGTAAATCAAAAGAAATGGGTTTAAAAAAAAAAAAATACATCAAAGAGGTCTTTCATTTTCTGTATGTATAATAAAGAATATTCCTCCACATCATCAGTGCAAAGGGCATGAGATTGAACATGTACAGTTCAGACACTTTAGTTGTTTCTCAAGGTAAAATGAGTAAGTTAAAGCTTATGCAGCATAAATTGCTGAAATGATTCTTATTCACATTGGGACTCACTAATCACTGGCACAAAGTACAGAATTCTGATTCAAAATTAATGTTGATTTTCACAATCTTGGGCTGAAATTACCTTCGGTGCCTCTGATCTTTACTGATTACTAACATACCCAACACACATCAACACACATACACACATTTTAAAACAAAACATAAAACGACTTCTTAAATGTCATCGCATTAAATAGTTCCAGTTGTGCTTTAATCACTTTTAGAGGAAGAAAGCTTTAAGCATTGTATATCTTTATAGCCAATGAATTAAGCTTCTACCAATCTCTGGGGAAGATAAGCAGTACATTAGCTGGATAAAACAGATATTAGATATCAAGCCTAAATATAATCTGTATGCTGTTTCATGACTTTAATTATCTATTTCCTCAGTTTCCAGTCTTTCACAGTGCTTCTTGAGACACAATATCAAGTCAGATCAAAACATAACCGCTAACAGATAATTAAAGTTTTAATGGGGATACAAAACAAGACCCTAACATCTAAGAACCATATATTCCCAGCTAATATTTGACATTTTCACACAGTGTGTTTCTCATTTTGGTGATTGTCTACTCTAAAAAAAAAGTGTTGGTGGGCCACACAGACTTGAATATACAGATGTATGTTTATGGATATTCATGAGGTTCAAAGTCTCTCCAATATCAGGCCAACAGCTTGGCTTAGAGCAAACTGCAGGCACCAGACCAGAGTGGGCTGGCTGGAGTTCTTCTCTCAAAAGTCACGTTTCCGAGTGGACTTCCATCCAACATGTCTCATTAGGGCTGCCTTTCCCCACAGCGGGATGCTTTCATGGCCACACAAAACCTGCCGGTGTAAAAATGTTGACATTCAAAATAACCAATTAGCCTTTACAAAGGTCTCCCTCTTTGCAAATATTTTACACTCTTGACAACTAGAATCTGTGGTTACTACAAACAGGCTGTGCTCGGGGGCAACTTTCGAGGAAACAGATTGAGTTCTATCACTTGTTATTTGTCGGGTAGCTTCATTCAAATGCTTCTGAGACATCAGTTAGAGTACGGGTCTAAGTGATTAAATAAGTACCACAGAAATGTTATTTGCTTTTTTAACTGTTGGTTGGAGAAAACAAAATCATTTTAAGATGATACTTTCAGCTCTTGAAAATATGTATTAATAAGATTATAGAGAATAAACAACTGATTTATTTCTTAAATAAATAGATTAACCAATTGATTATGAAAATAACAAAAAGAAATGCAGCAAGTTGTTTACCTTGACTTAAAATCAAAGGGATGCTTCACTGAGGAAATGACTGACTGAATGAAGGATAATGTCTGTGGATGGATGATTATGAATGTCAGGGGAATCCATGTTTTGTATGGTTAATGTAGTTGACCAGCTATATCTGTGAGCATCCTCCATACAGTGTTCTGACTTGACATGAGTGTGCAGTGCCATCACTGGGTTGTATTGATATTATGACCCTATTTCATTTGTGCCCTAACAGGGCATGCACCTACTCATAGAACTGAAGTTATGTCCTTGATTTAGTATATAGTGTTTAGCCTCGTCTAATGTTTGCCCACCACAATCTTGACATTCAAAAACAAATTTCTGCTTGACAATTTGGAAGATACTTGTACATGATGTAAAACATAATGCGGCGAATATAAATACAATTTTAGTTATCAGCTAATAATTCATATTTATGTTTAAGCTAGGGGTGTGGCATGTCATGTCGTTCACGATAATACGAGTATCATTTTTCAGACAATATAAAAAATGTATATCGTGACCGGGGGCAACTTTCCGACCTCCTGACCTAATGACGTCATACTTTTACGCAGTGGAACTGTATGACATACGTTTGCAGCTTATGGAGCGACAAGCATGGCTAAAAGTCGCTATGTTCCAAAACATTTTTGCTGAGTGTAAGTTTAATTGACGGACGCGCTGATTCTCGTCTGTTCGTCTGAGGTGAACAACTAATCTCGTTACGAAATACAAGTGCAAATACAAGCTCAACAAAAGCCCAAAACTACGTTTTTAATGGGCCCAACTAAACTAGAAGTAGAATCAGGCCAAAACAGTGGTTTCATTTTGTTTAGATTCAACTGAATATTTGAAAGGATACTGTTATGTTTGTGCTGACAGAAATCTATTAACACTTTTGTTGAAATTGTGTGTATTTAAAATTAATAATTACATATTTTTCTGTATTTTGTCATATCGTCAAGAACATCGTTATTGCAAAAAAACCAACAAGATATAACAATATATTTTTAGCCCTTAACCCCTAATTTAAGCAACCCACACCCTCGATTTAGTCATGATGAAGCCTTCAAACTGAATTTGACAGACTAATTAATGATTTCTTGACATGTGATTATCAGATTATAATAGTCATTCACAATAGCTAAAAAAAAAATAACAGTATACGCTATGTTATTTATTATATACATTATAGTGTTGTTGTTTTTTTTTTTTTTTATCTTCGTATCAACGTGTGTACCCTGAACTCCCCGTATGATCTGCAGCCTTTTTTTTGTGTTACTCCAAGCTTTTCACAAAACCTGGCCAAATTTTGGAAATCTGAAGAAAATGTCACTGATTACTTTTAAAGTCTTGGCAAACTCAGATTACAAAAGCACAAAATTGGGTGAAAATACTGCTCCAATTAGTAAAACTGCACTCCAGCTGAGATAATGAAACGCTCTGACACATTCATACCCCCCCCCACCCCCGCCTCTGTCGGTCACACAGCAATGTTAGGTTCGTTGCCTCGCTCTCTCTCTCTCTCTCTCTCTCTCTCTCTCTCTCTCTCGTTATTTCCCTGTCACACTCTACTGGTAACTTCTTTCAATTTCTTTATTTTTCACTTAAATTGACTTTCCGCTTTCCGTTGCAACAGTCCCTCAGAACCACAGGCTAAGCCTCACCGTTGCTATCTTTGCCTACAGTTTAATCCTAGTGCATTTTTTTCTAGACTGCCAAACAAACATGTGCGTCATTAGGTGTCCAATTATACTGTCCGGTGACTAAAAGGTAATCTACACCTGCCAGCCAATCAGAATTCCCAGTGGCTGTGGTGTTAATGAGAAAAAATAGACACTCATATCAATAGACATTGCAACCAGGTCCGGCGCGCTGCACTTCCAGTGAGAAGTTGATGCTCGTTACTGGCAGTTGCTCATGGGGATAAATAAGAACTATGGGACATGCTGGTAATTCCATTGATCTAAAGTGTTAATGCTTCGATTTAGTGAATCAATACTCCTAATAATGGCATTAGCTCTTTAAGTAGTAATATTTTACAGCTGTATGCAAAAGTTTGAGCACCCCTGAGTTTAAAAAGCAATATTTAAAAGGAGCCCCAGCAGCAAACGGACACGGGGAAATGAGCCTTTCTTCAAACATTAATGCCCCGGCACTGTGTATTTCATGACCTTTATTAACTCATTAGGACTTAATTGACTCATTAGGACTTGTCAGGCAGGGCACGAATTTTCATTCGTAATTGCCAGCAAACAGATGATACATTTTCTGAATGCACAAACCTTGTAACTCTCAACAACCGGAGGCCGCCATAACTTACCGAGGACCCAAATATGAAGGTAAATGAGGAAAACAAAGCGAGGAAAGGCTACAAAAAAAATATCAAAGGCTCCGGCTCACAATTCCCATTGTGTGAAATGTTAAGGAATGGCAGTTACGGTCAAGACAAGATCTGAGATACAAAATATGCCCTTTCATATAAAACTACATGTCTTCTGGGCAGAAAGGGATAGCAGATCTGCCATCTGATTGCAGAGGAACTGCGGGGAGGCTCAGGAGTTTGAGAAGGGTTGTGCACCATTCAGCTGCACAGCATTGGTACACAAACAGGGTCCTTATCGAAGAGTCACCAGTTTTCATCATCTTTCACTTCCTGTCATACAAGTGCTGTTGAAAAACAGGCTAGTTTTTTCCCTGTGTTTTTTGCTGCGGGAGTTATTCTCTCTCCTTTTCATTTCACCTAAAATCTTACACGCAGTTGTTGCCTTTTTTTTTCTTTCTTTTTTTAACAAAGGCTCTAGCAGGAACTGCTCTGCCTGTCTTCATTCCTCTCTTTTACCGTTATGCTTGAGGAGGTCACGGACTCACTAGACCTCAGTTAATACCCCCCCCCCCCCCGCCACACACACACACACACACACACACACACACACACACACACACACACACACACACACACACACACACACAAATCCAGACAGAATAAGTGAGCTAACAAATCTGACTGCTAAATGCATTTAAATTTTAAATGGATACTGCCGGTCAGGCAGTATTTTGCCATTACTGCTGTGATATTAACCAGCGAAGCTCCACTCTGCAGTATATCTCCATCCTGCTGTACAGTACAGTGTGTATTTGCTCCTCCTATCTCTGCATGTTGCTCCATAGCAGTAAAATAAGCTTTTATCATAAATCAGCTGTTTTATACCGTTTCCTGCTTTTGCTGTAAGTCAGAATTACAGCTGACTCCAATTTTCAAATTAATGGGCGTAAAATAATGGGTTTTAAGTGTGTAAAAGGTGCTTCATTTCAATATTGTAAAGCCCAGTGTGTCCAATGAATCACCGTTGCATGATGGGCCCCGTGACTGGAAATATGTCACGTACTTCCCACGTGCCCTGAAAGTATTTTTAATTTTATGTGCCTTAAATCTGAGTGAACACACTCAATAATGTAATATATCACGCATGCTGTAGCACCCCAGAGTTTTGCTTGCCTAAGCTCGATCACACATCACACACTTTTAAACCCTTGGCTCCCGTGTCAGAGAGGACGGCAGGTGGGGGGAGGCGGGGGGAGGGGGGAGTGGAGGAAATGAGTCTGGATCTGAAGCTCTAATTTATACATCATATCGTATATAATACTGATTTATCTCCAGACTAAAGGTATAATCTGCTGTGATCAGTCCTGCCCTTGGTCAGACCTCATCTCTTGTCAGCTGTTAATTTTAAGCTTCTCAGATCATCAGAATGCACCATGTATGCAGTTTTAAGGAGGAGGGGAGGGAGAGAGACATATATGCAATCAAACATGGAGTGAATTAAGTCTCATGTCCTCCAAAAGAAAGCACAGATACAATAAATCTTAGAATCTAAAAAGTTGATGTCACTTTTCTGCCAGTCAATAACCTTTAAAAGCTGCCACAGCGAACCCTCCCTTGTAATATGTATAACCTGTGGTACAGTGGGCCATTTAATAAGAAATAGCAGATATATTTTGTTTTCTTGCACACTTTTCATTTCTTTGAAGTGCCCCAGCGCGCGGCCTGAGCGCTGTTGGCCAACCCACTTGGGCACTCTGGGTAATAGCCTTTGCATCAGTGCTCAGAGCACCGTGCATTCAAATGAAATATCAACTTGTCGCACGGCCAAGGAAGACGACAGCTGACTCTGCTGGGCCTGCCAGAACCCACTCTGTCCCGGGGGTGGGGGGAGGGGCAGTCTGCTTTTATGGGACTTCAGAAAGGTTGCCATTGGAACCTGACCTTAGGTGAGGTAATTGGGGAGATGATATATTTTAGGGCATTATGTAATAACTTTGGCTGTTTTGTGCATTTGCGACCCCATTTCAGTTGACGTTTAGTGTCTGCATTCGAGTCTAACTTCTGCAAACTACTTCTAGTCGGGGAGTAAGAGGAGCCCCGGGGAAACTGGAGCACAGAACCTATTCTCTAATTGATATTTATTGTCTGCAATTGCATTTTTATCACAAGGAAATTGTGTGGTCATTGCAAATTAGTTGTGGCACACAATAAAAGAAACCGCAATCTGCTCCAGTTTACTTCAAGTTACAATTATACATCTTGTACTTCACTAAGAGCAACATTCGACTGGCTGCAGAGCAGTGCAATACACAGTTATACCAACAATAATTACAAATAGGGCTATCACCATCATTATTTTTTTGTTGATGATACAAATAATGAATGGTTTAATTGTCTTATTATGCCTCTATTATACGCTTCTATCATAGTAGAAGTCTTAAACACAGCAGAAGGGGCACAATGTGGAAAAAGAACATATTGTAATGGAAATATGACGTTTCTGCTGTTTTTATTCAAATGAAGGGAAATGATTCCATCAATTTAGCAAAATGAGGGCAATCAGGCCTAATTACAACATAAATCAGCTTTGAAAATCAAGGTTTAGGTGTGGCAAAAAACACTCTATAAACCTAAACCAAATAAAAGCAGGGTTAATTGCGGGACAGGATTTTGATTTTGTTTGTTTTCTCATAAAAATGTACGGCATATTTTTGTTAGTTTTAATCACCAAAAACTAGAAAGACATTGCTAGTCTAGTTTTAATCATCGAAACATTTGAACAACTTCATGAACTGTTTTTTTCTCTGCCCTCTGAGCAGTATGAGGCTCGAGCTTTCATCATCTTCATCCAGTTCATTTCTTACAGTTACTGTAAGTGTCATTGTCATTTAACACAAGGTCAGTAGTAGAGGCGCTGTTTACTTGTCACACACAGTGTTCATGTCACTCTGCCCTGCATACAAAAGACTGACTCTCTTCACTAAAGCTACCAGCTCTCTGCACTGCGGATCAGCAAATCAGCAAATCTAGAGGAAGGTGTAGGTGGCTGACTGCAGACAATAATCCAGGAACTAACTCATTCCTTCTGAATGCAACACAAAAAGTGGTCAATTTACAGTAATGTTACAACCCCAGCACTATAAATAGGACCTATTGTGCTTTTCCATATTTTCCTTCATATATATAATGTATAAAACAATTTTTTTTTAAAAATGATTACAAGTGGCCAAAAGTTCAAGAAATTAAGTAAATGTATGTAAAAGTAATTCCTTCGAGAAAAAAAGCTCAGCTTTTTGACTGCTCTGAACACTCGGTTAGCGATGAGCTGACATCACAGATTTCTTTACCGAATGGCACAAGGTACAGGGCCTCGCCCATCCACCCCATCAGTCTGTCTCTGATGTTGTTCGAGGGCTCTGCTCAGCGCTAACAAGTATTGGGTGCTCGGCAGGCTTATGTAAAACAGCCTAATCAGAACAAAGGTGGGTTTTTAGGAAGGGGGTATTAAAGAGACAGGAGTTAAAATGGCTGGCTTCGGACAGAGAATAAACTGAGGAGCTGCATTAAGGGCCAGTATATGATAAATGAGTCTTTTAAACTGATTCATCTACCCTTGCTACTGTAGTGGGGTCCAAGAAAAAAACATGTTTTTTTTTTGGAAAGGCGCATAATAAGTCTCTCTTTAGTTACATTAGCTTACCTTATAATAATACTTACCTTACCTGTAAATGCCAGTGCTATCTACATGTTTTTTGTTGTGCAGAGGGCAGGATGCTGCTTATTAATAATACTGGAGCAGATCATACAGCTAAAGTGGGTTGGAGCCGCACGATGCATTTTCACCAGCCATCAGTGGCATCATCAATTGGCAAATGCACATAGGTCCTTAAATAAAACAGTAGTTAATTAATATATTTTTTTCACGTTAATTATGTTGTTTTTAGTTTTTTGACAGAAACGGCAATGTATTTTGTTCGTGCTCATTTTCTAACATAATCGCAACGTCAAGATTTCCGTCATGGAATAAAGGCCATCAATGCATATTTTCTGTCAAGGTTTTTATTAACAAAACATTGAATAAAATACATTCCCTTACTGCTCCTCATACTGACAGTGAAAATAGGTGGTGGGAACATACTTAAATCTTGAATAGATTTACTTTTGTGATAATGTCTCCTTTGGTGTTGCTCTACGGTGCTGTAGTTGTTCAAACCTCTAAGATTTAACTTTCGCAAGATCTGGAATCTCCAAAACCCCCGTGGCTTAAATCGGTCACGCTCTACTAAGAAAAACGGAGCCAGGTAAACAGATGTGTGTAGCTTACCATATTAGATCATATCTACTCTGAGGGGGAGCAGATTGAAGAGCAACGTCTGCCTGTATTTCTGTGTTTTTTTTTATAGTTAAGGTTCTAACTTCAGTTTTTTTCTTCTTCTTTCTATGAATTTTGGCCTTATCCTAAATTAACCTTTTGTTCCATTAATGATGATATCAATAGATAGATCTTTTAAATTCCAATAAACTCCAACTTTCTGGTATTAACTGCGATAGAAGATATTTTTACCTTTGTGTTCAATATCTAATGCATGAGTGGAAAACCTGAATAATGACTCCACACAACACCACATGTACTGATTGGTTAATCAATCTGTACTGAGTAAACGTCTTCTGTAAAGCATCTCATGGAACCCAGTGTACACATGTTCAGTGGGTTTTTATTGCTGTTCTGCCTGCGCTGAAATCCATGCTGAACCAGTGTGTGCTAATTAAAGATGCCGTCATGTGAGGCGTTAAGTGGCTGCACATTGTGGCCGTGTCTACACTGCCTGAAGTTTTCTACTTTCTAAAATGTATCTAAATAACTCCCATCTGTTTGTTTTTTTATAAGGGGCGTATGCACACAAAATACCAAATGTAATTTTAGTGATATGACATAGTGAGGTTTCCCTGAGGGTTCACAACAGAACTTTTAATTGCTCCGATGGGATTATCATTTAGGGGAAACTGATGGCTGAGTGTAGTGCTATGGAGGCTTGGTGAGTTCACGGAGTGGTTTTAGGAGTTGATGGAAGTGGCGGTGCATCTATTGCTTGGAGTACTCGAGGGATTTATTTATAGCACACGTTCTCACATTGCGTGTATATTCCCTCATTCCCATCCACTTATGTACATAGACCTCATTTCCCCCCTTCTTCTGCTTCTCTGGTTTGCAGTCACATTCTGGCCTACAGTATTCATGAAAACTTTAAACGTTAATAATAATAACTTCAGACCTTTTAAATGCTTTAGTGGGATTATCAGTTAGGGAAAACGGATGGCTGGGTGTATTACTAAGCAGTGCTTCCCATAGGTTGAGAGTTTATTTGTTGTGGCGGGTGACCAATTTCACAGTGGGAGATATATTTCCGGTATCTACAATTACACAGACATTCCCTTAATGCCTGCTGAAGTGCAAGAAACTGTGTGTGGCTGAAACAGTTTGAAGTGTCAAATACAGCATTCTAATATAAAATTTCCCTGAATTGAAATCATGTTTCCCCTTCGATTGGGATCCCCTGCCCTTCTTGAAAGAAACACGTCTCGATCAAAACTTAAAATATGGCTGAATTCTGTGTCAACCTTAGGGGCTTTTAATTTGAAATGGAAGTTGCGGCATGCATTTCACCATCTTGCGATGTAACTTTTAACTGTCACTCACTCAGTGACAGACATTTGCCTTATAGTTCTGGCTCCGTGGTTACAATCCAACCAAAAACATTGTATTTATGCTATATCTAATATATGAGCACCCATTTCTTTTCAGCGTATCTGCCGTGTTTTGAAAGCGTTGGCATTCTCGCTACTTTCTGTCCTCTGATCTCTGTGTTTCATGAAGGGTGACGCTTAACCTCTGATGCCCTCAAATGGTGGGGAGCAGACATGTGAAGGAGAGCGAGGGGGAATTGACCACATTTGTCCACAAGATTGCATCAATAGGGTCAGATTAAAAAAAAAAAAAAAAAAAAAAAAAAAAAAAAAAATCAAAAATAAATAAAAGAAAATGCTGAAATATGTCAGCAAATATAATTCAATATACCTGGGCTGGGCGCCTAAGTAAAGCCTATGTGTGGGAAACACATTGACATCTTTTAATATTATTAGTCTGGGGTAAAGATGGGCTCGATATTGACACCACATGGATTACTTGTCCCGTGATTGTCTCTCATCTATCCAGATGCAGAATAATCATTTCTTGACATTTTATGATTCAACATAACTCACTTACAGGATTGTGCTGCCTTGACAGAGGTATGTGCTCCTCGAGTGCTTTCTAGTAGTCATGGGAAAAGTGTAATCGGAACAGAGCCGTTAAGATTGTGCAAAGGTATGCTTTAGCACACACATCCTAGTTCATGTTGCACAGGAACTAGTGCAGTAATTTTCAACCAGATTACCCCACGCAACTTCCATTCATGTAACTGCAATAAATGTAGTGGAGTAAACCAAGAGGGAATTCGGCATTCTGTTCTGCTATCTTGTCATTCCTGCAAGAACGTCAGTGGGAAGTACTGCTAAACACTGTGTGCAAATGTCAGAACAAAACATTAATTCTAAAATTGTAAAACAGGAAATTCAATCGCTAGTAAAATGTAGTTTTGATCAGGTGAAATTCAAGAATGACCTACCGGCACTGAGGTGCAGCATGGTGGGATCCTAGTTTGTGATTGCAGATCATGTGCGGCAGTGAATGTTTGCTTCACATTTTAGCATGAAATTGTCACTATGCTGTGTTGACAACCCCCAAGTTGGGTTATAATGATGCATGATAATGTTTGCCGCACACCATATGCCACACAATGGAAGGATATTCTACTGCTTGTTTTTTTTCTTCTTAGTCTGCAGCTTAGAACACCAGGTTAGCACACAGACATGACACATGATTTACTGTACACAAGATGCATCTGTCCTGGAGCTTTGCTGTGTATTAAAGCTACATGTGGAGTGATGAACACTAACAACTGTCATTACCCAACACTTAAATGTTAATTTAGAGCTTTTTGATAATTTGTCAATGTTAATATGAAGGTGATTACAATGTAAAGGATATGCATTTGTCAAATTTGCATCATCACGTCTTTGGATTTTCCATCATTATAGTCTCTCTGTCTGTTTATCTTTAACAATGTCCATATGTCTGTCGACAATGTTCTGGAAGGCAATAATTTTATACAGAGTTGCACATCATACCAATAATACGATGCAGTTCTGTTTTGGTATTCATGTCATTCACTTGCTGTCACTTTATAAACCTCGTGCAAAGTCAAACAGTAACTTCCTATGCATATATAGAACCAATCAGAACGGATGTGTGTGCTTTTCTGTTTCTGATCTTGTGTGGACAGAATTTAACTTTTGATTTTGAGAGCGAGGACAGTTTTGGAAAGTGAGTACGTGTCGGTCCATGCTGACTTTTTCAAAGGGAGGTAATATTACACTGGTGCTTCAACCCTTTAGAACTTTCTATATTTCAACATAAATTAATAAATGAATCAGATGTTCACACAAACAAACGAATGAATTAAAAGTACTATAATTGATCATTTCTTTAGTAAGAAAAACAATCCCATAAAAACCTTTGATGTTTTAAGCAAACATATAGAAATGAAAAGCTTCTTGAACAACTTCCCAGCACCACTGTATTTTGAAAGCAATTTTTTTGTGAGATTTGAATGTCCTTAGTCTTAGGACAAAGCCCTGGGTCAGGGACTTGTTCCTTATAGTGCAATCACAATGTGTTAGGATAGTGACATATCTTTTAACATGTTGGCTTTGTACTGCAGCATGTGAAATCTAAAATCATAAAAGCCTGTAAGGTTAAAGGCCTGGCTGTCAACTTTAATTTGAAGGTGTTTACATCAGAAGAACATCTCACACTTTAGTCATGAAAACCCCTGCTTTCCTTGCCTGGATAGTTTTTTATTTTTTACAACCTAGAAAATTGTGAGACTATGTATACAAAGGGACAAAGCCCAAGAGCAACTTAAAAAAACGTGTCAATAATTGCATTTTCACAGAGGTTGAGGTTGCCATTGATCCAGAAAAAGATATTTAAAATTATGAGCTCCTGCATTAGCGGGTCCATTTAAGACTGACGGTAAAATTTAGATGAAGATCATCTGTTGTTTGTGTCTTAAAAATCCTGCAATTAAAATGACTCAGCAGAAAGCTGCAGTTGTACAAGAGTCACATTGATAGGCCGGGTATAACAATATAGGACTCTGTCATCAGCATAGAGGGGGGTGTTACCAGTGCGTGAATGTAACACATTGGCTGCTTTTGTACGACGGGAATCTTTTCGTAGTTCAGAAAATGGTTCGAGGAAGTATCTTTATTAATGTGTTAGCACTGCAGAACTGAGGACCATCGTAATGCCTTCAATGCCGTTTTAAGACACTTTTAAAGCTCCTACTTCACAACAGAAACTTTAGCAACAAGAGAAACTGTGGAGGCACGTGAACCCCCATGTTGAAGTTGTATGTCACACAATAGTAATACTGTCTATACCAACTGCCGGCCAATTTACACCACTTCAGTGTTCCTATTTGTGGTGCCAATGCAAACAGAAAAAAAGCTGTTAAAGGTATGTAGTTCTCAGGGAAGCTCCCTAGTAGGTAGTTTCTGTGAGGGAGTCCCCAGAAATGTTTGGTCTGAAAGCGTCCTAAAAATGAACAAGACAGAATCCTGAATAGATCCTTGCATGCTACTTTGATCAAGTAAAAAGTTCAGTTATACCGTGTATAAGTTTATAGTGTAAATAATAAATGAGACCAAGTTATTTTCGACGGAACATATCTGAAGTGACAAGGCATAAAAACTTTGAAAGATTTTGGGAGGAAGGTACTTTATATTTCTCAAAATTAAGCTAAAGAAACAAAAACAAAAATCTTTGAGGCTTTGGCACTACAGTTACTCCTGTTCTCTTCATGTATGGAATATTGTATGGAAACAGAAACAGATGGAGTCTTGTGTATCTAAGAAAAATATTTCACAGAACTCGTCTGACTTCAAAGTTGATTTTCCTTTTGAAATCAACTTAGCTAGCATTGGTGTCTCGCAAATGGTGGCAAATCTTCAGTTCTGTTTCAGACTGTTCTAATCTTGAGAAAACAGTATTTTCACATCATCCTCTGAAAACATAGCTGCTTTACAATTAAGCAGAGACTCTCCTGATACCTTAACCCTAACAGATGTATTTATCCAGATGTTTATCATCGTCGAGAAATCAATGTACAGAATTTGAATATGTTTGCGAGGGTTACATCTCAACAAGTACACTTAAGCAGAAACCAGCATTGTGGCCTGTGAGATTGGAAGATTAAAATAGATACAAAGATAGTAGGTTCAGGTTCTTGCAATAGCTGCTTTACCAATGAGTAAAAGCACTGAAAGAATCAGAAAACAATTATTAGGCTCCATCCCTTATGTCCACTTTGCATCATTTCAGAAATAATTTTCAAAAAAATCTGTTCTACAACATAATTTTTTTCCCATATTTCAACAGTGAATATGTGTTCCTCACCATTGTTAGTGATGAGATGAAGAAAAGACAGACTGTTCCCAGTGATATGATGCTGATATGTAATTATTCCTTGAGCACAGAAAACAACTTTTAAAATGAGGTCTGTATCTTTTCAAAACACGGATTTCACATTTAAGTCTGTTTCAGCTCTTCTGAAACTAATTACTGCAGTGTATATCTGTTGGAAACATTTTGTTGGACACCATACTGAATTTTTGTTTTGTCCATGGCTTTTTTTGAAAGTCTTAAAATGTGTCTTGAGCCTCGGTCAGTTCCTTAATTTATTCTATCTTTTTTTCTGTATCTTATATTCTCTTTTAGGTCCATTGCTGTGTGATGGACGAGTGACACACCTCCTCTTTCCTCTGCTCCTACTCTTGCGAGTTCCCCTATTATTCAGCTTTGGTGAGCGCACCTGCCCCAATAGCTGCCGATGTGAGGGAAAAACCATCCATTGTGATTCATCTGGATTTTTAGATGTCCCGGAAAACATCTCGGTAGGCTGCCAGGGCCTCTCCTTGCGCTACAATGAACTGCACACCCTGCTACCGTATCAGTTTGCTCACCTCAGCCAGCTTCTCTGGATATACTTAGACCACAATCAAGTTTCAGCTGTTGACAGTCGGGCATTCCAGGGTGTCCGCAGGCTTAAAGAGCTAATACTGAGCTCCAACAGGATCACATCCCTACACAATTCAACATTCCATGGAATTCCTAACCTTCGCAGTCTGGACTTGTCCTACAATAAATTGGAAATCCTGCAGCCAGGTCAATTCCATGGCTTACGAAAACTTCAAAACCTTCACCTAAGGTCAAATGGTCTCTCCAACATCCCAATCCGAGCCTTCCTGGAGTGCCGAAGTTTAGAGTTTCTGGATTTGGGCTACAATCGAATCAAGGCTCTTACGCGCACCACATTTTTGGGGCTGCAGAAACTGATGGAGTTGCATCTGGAGCACAACCAGTTCTCACGGATCAACTTTTTTCTGTTCCCACGCTTAGCCAATCTGAGATCTCTCTATCTGCAGTGGAATCGCATTAGGGTGGTCAACCAGGGCCTTCCATGGACTTGGTACACACTGCAGAAACTTGACCTGTCTGGAAATGAAATACAAACGCTGGACCCAGCTGTGTTTCACTGCTTGCCCAACCTTCAGGTCCTAAATCTGGAATCCAACAAACTGTCCAATGTGTCTCAGGAGGCAGTGTCCGCATGGATATCACTGACATCCATAAGCCTTGCTGGCAACATGTGGGATTGTGGAACTGGCATTTGCCCACTTGTTGCCTGGTTAAGGAATTTCCGGGGCAGTAAAGACACCACTATGATATGCAGCAGCCCAAAGTATCTCCAGGGAGAAAAAATCATGGAGGCTACAAGGAACCATGGTATTTGCGAGGAAACTGATTACATACTGACGGAAACACCCTCACCAATGTCAGAGTTAATTTCTGAAGCCACTGCTGAACCAACCTTTGCCCCCACTAGTGGCTCTCCACCAATGCCACCAACCAACAGCTTTGGTCCTCTCCCGCCATACAGGCCTCGACCTATTCCTCATCCTACCTTTCCAGGACATATGAGCAAAGACCCTAGAGAATCAGTGGATCACACTCAACCCACATACATGCCACCCCCAGAGATGGCGCAAATGACTCTGCACAAAGTGGTGGTGGGCAGCGTGGCAATCTTCTTCACCATGTCCCTAATCTTGACAATTATCTATGTGTTGTGGCGGCGCTACCCAGGTGCAACTAGGTTGCTGCAGCAGCGATCCGTGGTGGGACGGAAGCGTCGCAAAAAGAGTCCAGAGCCAGAGCAGAACCTCAGCTCCCAGCTCCAAGAGTATTACATGAGCTACAACCCTGCTGCCACACCAGAAGCATTGGAGGTGCTAGGCAATGGCACTGGTTCCTGCACTTGCACAATATCTGGCTCCAGGGAGTGTGAGGTATGACCCATCGCATCAGCCTAAAAATAAAAACTAAATCAAAATACAAGGCTCGACAGAGAGGTAAATCCTTTATCAAGTCTGCCCTATAAAAACACATTTTTGAATCACAGCTAAGCACTCTTTACTCCTCATTCATAACACGCTTGACTTCAAATGTTAGATGTCTCCAATTATTCCAATTTTCACTTTTAAAGTGAACCCTAATGTGAAAAATAGAAAACAGCTAATCTGATACAGAAGAAGAAATCTGAAACATGTGTTCAGAGGGCTGCATTATAACAATAATGCAATACAGCATTTTATATTCTCTGAAGTTAATTGAGTGTGGCTTTAATTACTTCCGCATGTTATTTATCTCTGTATTATTCATTATCTACATTTTATTTTCAAAGCTGTACTTGTGAAATTGTTATGTTGACTCTAAGGGACCAAGAATAATTGGATACGGTCTAACTAATTTGTACACACCACTCCACATGAGCATGGCATGGCTCACATGTATTGAGGAATTTCTTTGACTTTTGTGTTGTGTGTGTGTGTGTGTGTGTGTGTGTGTGTGTGTGTGTGTGTGTGTGTGTGTGTGCGCATGTGTGCGTGTGTGTGTGAGCTGGTACATGAATTTGTGCCTACTGAATTTATTTCTCTGGGAGTATTTTATATTACTAATCCAAAACTGCCAAATTAACATTCCATTCAGCTTGTTGTTATAACTAACATTTTCTAATTCAAAACTGTGAACAATGAAGTACATTGGTATTGACCAGTCAAATGACAAAATGGGTGGAACTGCTTGGGTGCCCTTTAGCAGATTTAAAAGTGGAATTTATTAACTTGCTCATCACAGGTTAAACATGCATTATAGATGTCTAAGATTTGTGATCTGCACTGTGCTTTGTGTCTGTTCACTGTAACTGCCATTCAATGTCAAACAGAGTTTGTCTGGTGCAGAGCACACTTCTTCACTTGGGGAGATTTATGATAATCTGCACAGCGGTGGGGGGGCAGTATGGAAATCCCAAAGTTTATGATATGGCTTAAACCTGAATCCCTCTGCTGTGATAAGGAGTATGTTTATTAAACCAGGATAATTTCATGCAACCGCATGAAACATTTTTTTTGTCTTGATGTGAAGTCAGCCTTCCGAAACAGTGGGTGCACACCAATGACATATTCACCAATGAGTCCAGAGTTTAAAAATTAAAAAAAAGCAAAAACCTGACTTCACAGTATATAATATACCAAGCCAAATTGTAAGTTCTCTCCTAGTTACTAAATATATAGTCTGACTTATATTCTGACTTAACAGAGACTTGGTGGGCAAAATGGATTATGATTCTATATTCTTAACTAGAATATATTATTTTTATTCTTAAATTTGGCAAAATTCATTATCTCAGGATTGTGAAGTCCCATTATATTAATCAAATGGCAGTACAATAACGATTTGCAATTCAAAACCCTGTTTCCCAAAAAGTTGGGATGCTGCATAAAATGTAAATAAAAACAAAATACAATGATTTGCAAATCTCATAAACCCATATTTAATTGCAAAAAGACCAAAGACAACATATCAAGTGTTGAAACAGAGACGCTTTTATTGTTTTATTAAAATATGAGCTCTTTTTGAATTTGATGCCAGCAACACGTCTCAAAAAAGTTAGGACAGGGGAAACAAAAGACTGGAAAACCTGTGTAATGCTAAAAAAAAAACAAAACAAAAAAAAAAAAAAACACCTGGTTCAACATCTCACAGCTAGTTAGGTTAATTGGCAACAGATCAGTAACATTATTGGATATAAAAAGAGCATTTCAGAGGCACAGTCTCAGCAGTGAACATTATGAGAGGTTCATCATTCTGCGAAAGACTGTGTCGGAAAATAGTGCATAATGTTTCTCAATGTAAAATTGCAAAGAGATTTGGGATTTCATTATCTACGGTTCATAAAATCATTAAAAGATTCAGAGAATCTGGAGAAATCGCTGTACACAAGGGACAAGGCTGACAACCAATATTGGATGGCCGTGATCTTCGGGCCCTTCGACAGCCCTGCATTAAAAACAGACACAATCTGTGACGGAAATTATTGTCTGGGTTAAGAAAAACTTCGAGAAAACATTGTCTGTGAACGCAGTTCATCGCTTCTTCCACAAATGCTAAAAACTACGCCTTCTCTGGGCTCGATCTCATTTAAGATGGACTGAGGCAAAGTGCAAAACTGTCCTGTGGTCTGACAAATACAAATTTGTAATTATTTTTGAGAATTATAGATGTTGCGTCCCCTAGGCTAAAGAGGAGAGGGACCAACCAGCTCGTTATCAGCGCTCAGTTAAAAAGACAACATCTGAGATGGTACAGAGATGCATTAGTATACATGACATGGGTTGCTTGCACATCTGGGGAGGAACCATTAATGCTGAACGATATATACAGGTTTTGGAGCAACATATGCTGCCACCCAGACAACGTCTCTTTCAGGGAAGGTCTTGCTTATTTCAGCGAAACGATGGCAAACTGCATTCTGCACATAATTCAACTGCATTGCTTTCTACTATAAGAGTCCGGGTGCTAAATTGTTCTGCCTGCAGTCCAGACCAGTCTCCAATTTTAAAAAATTGGCGCGTTATTGAAATGAAAAATATGAGAGGAGACCCTGAACTTTTGAGCAGCTAAAATTATATCGTATACAATAATGGGGCAACTTTTTACTTCCAAAACTCCAGCAACTGGTCTTCTCAGTTCCCAGACATGTACAGAGGGTTGTAAAAGAAGTGATGCAAAACAGTGGTAAACATGCCCCTGTCCCAACTTTTTTGAGACGTGTTGCTGGCATCAAATTCAAAATGAGTATATATATATTTTTTTTTATAAAACAATACAATTTCTCAGTTTCAACACTTGATATGTTGTCTTTGGTCTGTTTGCAATTAGATATGGGTTTATGAGATTTGCAAACCATTGCATTTGTTTTTATTTACATTTTACACAGCTTCCCAACTTTTTCGTAAACGGGGTTATACAAACAGAGACATTTTAACTGCAAGGCAAAGCTTTCTTGTCATATTCTGCATTTCATTAACAATCTCTGTTGTTTTGTGTAGTAAAATAGTCCAACCTCACTAAATTTTACATATTGTACCAATAAATTCTTATTATAAATATACCTCATTGTAGTTTTTCATTTACCATCATAAAAAAAGCAAAATTATTCTGCAGGGATAATTCATTATGTACAGCACAACATATATATTATTTCTGTGGGAGAAGTCAGCATTACTGCAATGGGAAGCAGAAGTGAATAGAGAACAAATCAACCGACTCAGTTAGTTCTGTGAAAGTCATAACTCTTGGAATTGACAATAGAGCATTTCAAGCTTCTGCCTTTTTACATCAACTGTAAAATTGCTCTCCAGCTCCAACTTGCACTTATGGCAGTTTGTTTGATACAACTTTCCTCATGCCTTGTATTCAGAAGAAAAGGTTGACAGATACAATGCAGCAAGATTACTTTTACGATAAGCCTTAACATTTGAAGCTATAATGGAATTGTTGTGATCGCAGTGGATTACAATTTTACAGATAATGTATGAAGGCAATTCTAAAAGGCCATTATAAAGCAAGTATTGAGACCAAATTGATTTCTGCAGCTTGCGCAGCAGAAGATGTCTGTTCAATTCTACATCACTGTCAGATTTCTAGACATGAATCTGCAATTTTTGTTCACAATCTGTATGCCCAGGATTTCATTAACTAGAAGCTAATCAAGAAATCAGTGACTGGTACTATTTCGTTGGTGCTCTCCGAGTGAAGGACCACTTGAAAGGTTTAGTCCTGTGGTGGTTAAAGGGCGAAACCAATGTTAAATCTAAAGCCAATTAGGATGTTATTCATCCAGCAGATCTGGACTCTTTTCAGGAAGGCAGCAATTCCACTTTGGTATTTATTCAGTTTCAATTGCAACACATGTCTCCGAGGTAGGGCGGAGAAGTTGTGATTTATTTTTCCAAAAGCTCGTTATGGTTGCTGATGAAAAGCCAATGTTGTGTGATGACATGGGCCGCAGCCAGGTTGAGTGTATGTCATAGAATCTCAGTGTTATCCAGAAACTACTGATCACACACGTAAGCAAATCACACTTTTGTATTTGTAAATAGAGAGCTGGACTCCTGTGCATGCACAACTATTACTAAGCTGCTCTCCAGAGAACAAAAACACAGTTAAGAGTTTGCTCAGTATAAACAAACCTGTGGTTGCTTAAAATATCAGTTAATTATAAGTTGGCAACCCGGGCCTAGTGTTTCTAGACCCAAAGCTAATGTGTGAATATGTTAAAGGTCTGGTCCGCCTTTATAGGGAATTGTTTACAGTTGTTGCATCTTACTGACTGTAGACCTCGGGTTAATTTTGAAACCATTGGAGCAACCTTTAACCAATCAGCATGGACCATTATGTGGCAGAGCCAGGGTATGCAAACATTGCTTTAACACCAAAGATTTAAATTTGTGCTGAGGAAGGCCATCCTACTAGCTTTTGTTCAATGACGTTTAATTCTGATCCATAATACGGTGACCTCCATGGTGTAAAACCAATGGCGTTGAGAGGAGGGAGAAGGTATGATGGTGTTAATGTCACTGTACAGAGGAATGGAGGAGAAGTGCCTCACTGACTTCAGTGTTATCCATTTTTATTCCCTAAACCAGCTGGGACTTGGATAAAAACCTCAAGCTCGTGAGGAAATTGAAATATTGCAAAATAGTCCAAAGCATAAGGTGGTTGCTTTGTGAGGGGGAAAAAAAATATAAGGATTAGTTTGACGTCTATTTAAAGGAAAAATGAATGTGTTAAAGCTGTCATTTATCTACATTATAAACAGTTGAAAAAGATAAAGAGACCTAGGTGTAGGCAGTGGTCTGTATAGTCTCTCAGCTTACTGTGTTAATCATCAGTTTGCAGCTTAACTGCAGTTTGCCACAAAGCAAAAGAGCTGTTCTCATTCTCTCTTCTAAGCCTGCAAAATTGCTGCAGCAATCAGTGTCAGTGTATGGTTTCACTCTACATACCCATAATCCATATCTCATCATCTCAAAAACAATCTCTCCTTTTAAACATTGCCGACGGCTGTTACTGTAGTTTGTTTGGGGGTGTTCTACACTGTTTCTTAATTCAGGTGGTTAATAATTGAGAAGCTGGAGTCAGCCTGGTTAGTTTGATGAAAGTGCCATCTAGCTGGTCGGCACAGCTGGCTGTGCCTTTCATTAGGATTCTGTGCAGTGCCATCAGTCCCATGTGGATGGCAATGTGGAGGAACAAAAGACAATACAACGCATATAGTCCACTGTGGCTGGAATTCAATGATTGTTTAGATTGACACAGAATGGTATTAGAGCCCAGCTGGCTCTTTCACTTTGGTCCGAAAGTGTCTGAGTCATGAAACTGCTAAATTAAAAGCTTTTGCAAATCCAGACGTTTATTAGCATTCAGCCAGGCTGATGAGGCTGCTGCTGAGGTTGAGAGTTTGCTGAGATCACCAAAAAACATTAACTAATGCAACATTCATATCGTGTAGTATATAATGCAAATGTGAGCGGGTGTCTTGTGTACTGTCGGAGTTGTGATAAGTTTCTAACGGCTACAATATTTCTTGGAAAATGGATCCCACTAATGACTGCAAAACCATTACCTCAGGTAAATCCGATATTAATACCAATACAATCACCCAATTAAAAAGGAGACAAATATGTATACGCTCATATTATATGTGGTAGGGATAATGATTAAATTCTATTATATTGAAACTGTCATTTCAGTGAAATTTCAAAATTGTAAGAGCCACAATTTCAATTATAATTTACATAATTAACATTGTCCTAATAGCCTGCAGCAGGGTGCAGTGAAAACCATAGGCTGCAATGTCAACCTTTGCAGCAAATGTTATATTGTTATGTATGTTATATTGTTGGTCATATATTTTCTGCACATATGTCTGCTGTACTTGTGCTCGACACAAAGATGTTTCATTGCAGAAGAATCAACGCCAAAAATATAGAGTGGGTCATCACCCTCTGACCAGAAGTCTGACCAGGTGTTTTCTACATAAAAGATTCATAGATATATACTGTGTATCTCTGCCACCATCATATTGTAGCCTGGTTCTAGCCAGTTGAAACACATCAGAATGTGATTTTTAACATGGCACAACACTGTTAAAAACACTATATATATTTTTGTTGTAAATAATTTGGGAATGGAGATGTGTGAATGATTTACTCAAAATGTAATTATGAACAGAATAGTGAATATGGACAAAACTGTGTAATCTTTGTTATAATTATTATTTGCCATTGATTAAATCTATTTGCGGATAAACTTCCTGTCTGGATAGGCATTTTGAGACGTAGCTTCCTTTCTTCAATATGGTGGCGGCTTTCATGCATTGCTGCAATGAATAGCCAATGCTGTACGTATGTATTTAAAAATATCTATATGACACCAAGTTGGTACCTCTGTAGTTGTACAGTGTACATAACAAAAAGCTGGTGAACATAGTTTTGGGATCTCCCACTTTAACATTTAAGCATGTTTTACTCTTTCAGCAGCCCTAAATCTGATTGAAGCTGCTCATCCTGTCAGTCTGTGAAGCTAAAATGAACGTTAGCTCAAGCAGTGACACTGCAGAGCTGTCACCAGTATCACAAGGTCGTCAGTCTGATATGAAAACATTGAAACTGTGGGAAACTTTGACAAAGCCTTATGTAGCTGATACTTCAAGCACCACTGTCAAGCACCATGATGCCATTATACTTGAGAATGTTTGAGTGATGTTAAATATATCTATAATTAGATGACTATAGTTTATTTGGAAGAGACTTTTCCCTGATTTTCACAACAAGCAGCCACACCTAATTCTATACATACAAAAATAAAAAACAAATACAGGACTGTAGTTTCTGCAGACAATAATCGCTTTTTAAATCAGAGTCACAACTAAAGTCAGTAAAATCACTATTCCAAATGAAAACGTCCATCCCTGATATTTTTCTTTAACTTGTTACAACAGTTGAAAATATTTTATACACAAATATCATATACTGCTGTTGTGGTGAGAATGCAACATAATATCTAAAGGTGTAAGTTGTCCCACCTTTTCCTGACTCAGAAAAATGTCGATCATGCATTATCTGTAGACACGTTCATTAGAATGCTAAATAAGTGAACACAGCCGTCAGGGTGAACCACGTTCATCTTTAAAATATACTAAATGCACAATCAGTGCTAGCGTTGGATGCAAAGTAAGTACATCAGGTCGCACTAGTCAACTCCCTATGGCTATAATGTATCAGTGATGGTATTAAAATGAGGACAAATTATTTTCCCTGTTTCTTTTCTAACAATGTGATTCACATACGCCGTCTCCCATAAAACTGGGTCGAGTTTTATGAACTGATAAACTAGGTTAGAAGTTTCATTAATTTCAGAAAAAAATGAACATAATTCATGGTATTGTGTTCTTGACATATTGAGTTATTTGGCAATATCTCACTGTATTTCAACCACAACACTCTTATGTCAAAGATATTGATGTTCAGCGGCGAAATGGTTCCACTTTCTGCCACACTGACAGATTAAGGAATACCACAAATGGTTTGACAGGTCATTACATCACTAAAAATGACACATCTTAATGTCACAAGAACAATGTCAGCATTAAAAAAATAGACTGAATCATAATAATGGAGTACGGTACTTGTCTGACAAAGCTAATGGGCCAAACTAAAATAGCAGGTGCAAAAGGTGCCGTACCAAAGGGCTGAAATTTGATCCAACCAAAACAGGTGGTTTCGGTCCGGATCAAGCTGAACAGTGGTTAGGTTTGTTTGTAGTGTTGAAACTCTTTTTGGATGGTTCAAACCAAATTGAGGCAGGCTATAATCACACATTAAACAATCAAAGAAAAACAAAAAGAAGAGAAGTACAAATGAGCCACAGTAGCACATGTGAAGCTGGGGACACAAGTATTTAGTTGTAATTTTGTGCAACAAAAAACAAATCTAAATTCGATATAAAAACGCCCAAAATTTTACTTATTTTCAGAGAGGAAAATAAGCGCTGGTGGCAACAAAACTAATCTGCTCTTTCATTTTTCTCCATTCAAGCAGAAAAAGCTCCCGACCGAAATGACAACAAGCCGGTGTCAAATGTACCTCTAAAAAAACAATCTGTGTGTATGGGGAAGTGAAAACGACAGGACGTAGGTACAGTATGTTAGGCAGAACCCAAATTACCAGATCACATGTATATAATGCAACCAAAACATGAACCTTGTTCCGGACTTTCAGGTGATAACAGTTGAGATTATGCCTCGTATTAGAAAAAAAAAAAAAAAGGATTGTTGTTTGTTGTTTAATGTGTTTAAAGCTTAAAAAAAAAATACAATGTCCATCATTAATTAGTACCGTACAGAATAAGGAAATAAATCATACCATGTGTAGCTTTGACAGGGCTGGTAAAAGGATAGAAATGCTTGTCTGGGGTAAACAGTCTAAAAAAAAAAAAAAAAAAAAAAGCAGCGTTAGGTAACTGAGGTTGAGATTGTCTCTCGTGTGAGAGAGAAATAAATTGATTTGCCAGTTCACCGTTTCTCTTTGGTCTTTCCTCAGGCGCTCCCTGCATCTGGGAGATACTGTGCCCCCCCCCCAAGCCCTCTTTGCCCCCACAGACAGCTTTGAAGAGAGAAGAATGTCACACAGCCAGCCACAGCGCTCACTTTGCATGTCCCCTGGCTAATTTCCCCTCCAGCCACGTTCCACTTGACAGGCGTTCCTCCAAAAACCATTTAGAAGAACACTTTCATTTTCCGCTCCCTCTCCCCTTTACCTCATCAGTTTTAAGGAACCATTAAGAGCTTAAGTGCAAGCAGGCGTACACTACTGAGAAAGATCTCAATGAAAATACAGTAAGTCTCACACTCCAGTCGTTTGCTCTCACTTTTTACCCCCTCTCCCCAACCTTCTCCCTTGTAGGCACTTCAAACCGCTTTTAATATGTGCATCATGAAATCCTCTCTAGTCGTAAATTATTAAATTCCTAATTTCTGTGATTGAGCAAGAAAGAGTTTTAAAATATTGAATTATTAAGAGGCTTTTATGGTCAATAGACAGCTTTCTGTGTCTGTTCGATGCGGTTTTTAAACTCGCAGTGTCTAGCGCTCGAGAGAAAGCAAGTTCATGCTGCTTCTGCCAGCCAATAACTGAACTGTCCTTAGGAGCAACGGGGGGCTAATGAGGGTAAGATATATGTTGCGCTGCTCAGCCCAAGTGTCTTTCTGGTTGATAAAGCAGAGACAAACTGAGAAACGTCTTCATTTATCGTCATTTAAAAGTGCAGACGGTTAGAATGGCTGCCCGTACGACAATGTCAGCAAAGCCCCTTAGTGTGGAGTGTTTCCACTCCTTCGGTGCAACAACCTCTTAACCATCTCAGAGGGGCAATTTCATGCCCTCTTTCCTCGATTGCTGGGTCATCCTCAAAAGAACTCAATGCGAGCTTATACAGGATGCGTGTACGGCGATGTTGTGAATGTGGCTCTTTACCCAAAGGTCTCCTCTGCTACCACACGCAGAAATACAGTCAAACACCCTCGGCACAAACCTCAATGAATGGTGTATTCTGAGCAGCATCTGGAGCCTGGTGTGGCCCTGCAGCTAAGACAAATAGGGATCTTCTGTTTTACTGGATATCACAACAGAAACACAGAAAGAGCAGATTTTTGAAAGTGTGTGTGTGTGTGTGTTTGTGTCTTCGACTAAAAAGGGGGGGAAAAACATCTCAGTGGCACCTTATATAAAAGATCCACCCCCTCTTTTGCCCTAAATTGAATTTTATAATCTGCTACCTGCCCCACTCACACACACACACACACACACACACACACACACACACACACACTTTTTCCCTTTGCCGCCGGGCTTTGGCAGCCGCTGTACACTTCATCCTCAGATAACAGTAGCATCAACCCACCCACCTTCACTTGTTCTGTCAAAAACACACAAACATCTCATTCTACCACAGTCTTAATAACCGCAGCGATGACACACACGCACATACAAGTGCTAAAATGTGCAGATACAAAACGGGAATGAGTGTAACTCCCTGTATCACAGCATTACAACGCTGCACAGAGACAGTCTGCCTGCACACGATCACACAGGCAACTCGATGCATAGAATGTAGTAAATATGTAACATGGCGCGGAAGACATTTCTTAATTAATTATCATTGTGACGGAAATGTATTTAAAATAATATTTGCTCTTTTCAGCTTCTCAAATGTGCCACTTAGGAGTGGAAAAACATCAGAGATGATGGTGAATGATTTCCATTAAAGGATCCCTAGTCTCAAACTCTAGTAGTTCCTGTCGCATGCATGCTCAGCATATTAAACCTCTCGGTCACCAAGAAAAACAGAATAAAATCACTTAGAATCTGGACAAAATCAACTTTATGTTACATCTGATCCGTTAAAATTCTTAAACGTCGACTTGTGAGCTCTCGTCACATGTTGCATAGGTAAATTAATTGGTTGCAGTTCCACCAAAGAGTCATTTTCTGACTTTTTTAATTTTTAATAATTTTACCGGCAGGGCTAAAACCGGTTTAAAAATAGATTAAAGGACAGTTGCATATACGTCTACGTACTTACATATACGTGTTATCTAAATACGATACTGAGATGCCAAACGTGTGATCATTTGGCAAATTAGGTTGCAATCAGTCCTGTCAACAGCTGACTCAGTCAAAGGATTTAAACTCAAGAGGCAACTGTTTTGATAATTGGTAAAAATCAACATAACCCTTTTTACATGAGTAGGATTGTTTCATAAAGGACTTTTCATTGTAATGGAGTATTTTTATGTTGCTGTATTGATACTTTTATTTAAGTAAATTATCTGAATACTTCTTCCACCACTGCATCTAACACAAGTAAAGCGGTGCAAAAATGGGTGCTGAGGACAAAGCCCAAAAACCAATAAAACGATGAGATACATGTGTGATTGGCTCAGGAGCCAATCAAGGGCCCACACATGGGGCCGTCCCTGTTCGTACATATTGCTGTCTCGATTGCTGTTGCTCATCATCAGAGAAGCAGAGACTTTCAGCCGCTCTACTCCTCTTTTTGAAGAAATTGTGGTGCAGTTATAAAAAAAAAAGAGACCGTTTCAGATTAAGTAGCAAAGCTGAGTTGTGAGATGGACTGTGTTGGCTTTTCTGATTCAATAGCTGAGGAAATGTAAAAGTCTTCTCTTGTAGGAGTTAAAGCTCAGTGCAGCAAGCTAGACAATGACATTACTGTTGTGTAAGCTGTATTGTGCCTGCAGATACACCCAATACTGTGAATGATCCCCAGACAGCACTGGTCTGACATGACAATAAATAGTAAATAGAGAGAAAGTCTTCTGGGTTTATTATATACTGTATCGGGTCTGTCTGTGTGACAAAACAAATCAATATGAGGATGACACCTTGGCTTTGGGAGAGTGTAACTGTATATTTATCCACCTGATCTTCTGACATTTTATTGAGCAAGCAATTAACTAAGAAAAAAAAAAGCATTAGTTGCAGACCCACTCTTGTCAATACAGGCCTACTGTATATACAGCAGACAAACGCCACAATCTACATTCCAACTTAAATTCAACCAAGGCAAGTTTGTCAGATCAATTTGTTATTTTTCAATGTTACACTCTTAAAATTCCCTTTTTTTCCCCCCTGTGTTTCCTTGGTTTCCCTCGCAGCAATAACAAACCACTTGAATATGAGGACAAAGATATCCCCCTAATTTGACTACGTGAGACTGCTGAAGCTTCATGTTAGGTTCAGCTGAACTTCAGAATACATTTATTTTTGGAACGAGGGCTGTGGAGTGCAGGCACCACAAGGTATTGCCTCACAGAAAGTATGGAGAGGGCTGATAAGACTGATTACAGAACTCCATGCCTCTCTCAGCACAGACAAATGCGGTATGTGGTCGCTTCATATAGGACACATCCAGACATGTGAATCTTTTTGGAAACGAGACTAAATGCTCCTTCTTACACTCGTTGCGAAGTAGGGGGAAGGGACATGCGGTTTGTATTTCCCTGTGTGGCATCCAGGTTGCTTAAATAGCAAATGTACTCGTGACCATCTGACTATCCATGGTTGTGTTGGTCTTAAAACTAGGTGTGGGCAAGTGCATTGTTGGTACATTACTATCTTGAGGCCATATAAATAAATTGTGCAACTGACCAACAAAAACCTGGTCTCACGTCCGTGGTGCAGCTTTTTACTATTATGTTAAGGGCACATCAATGTGTGCCTACGTAGGCGGGTGTACAATTATGGGGCCGGAACAGTGATGGTATAGTTTGTCGTAAAAATTTGTAATTTGGCATAAAAAACAAACCAAAAAAAACAATCTTGAAACAAAAACAGGAATAATTGGCATTGAAACATTTCCATCAAAATGTTTTTATTGGCACTGAAACAAGTATTGGCATTGAACAAATAATTATCTGTAAAATAAAATACAATCATTCAAAAATCATAATCTTAAAATCTCACTAGCTTATTTTATTTTGGTACTTTTTGCATTATGATGTGTTTTTCTGGATGTTCTGCTGGTTGGCAGAGGTTCGCTGTAACCTTTTTATATATACAGTCTATGCCTGGAACAAGTACGAATTTAGCTAATATATGTTATCTTGCTAATACACGTCAGCAAGCTAACCTGACGTACATCAGCGCTCGTTCCAGCGGACCGCTGACAAACCAGCATTACGTCAATTAAAAGTTAACTTTAGCCCGGCTTGGGGAACTCTATATGAACAAATAACAGCATAGAAAAAGAGACAATTGTGGGTTTGGGAGTTGCAGTGATACTAAAATGCCATGTCAAAATGCTGCAGAGACATGCAAACGTGCAAAAGAAACCTACAGTGAGTCAAACTATTATTGGGCACATCAATCTGCATACACCAGATCTGTTTACTCTGCAGAGAAGCATTCGTTCCTACTACTTGGCGAAAGTGCCATTTTAATAGCAATGCACATAGCAAATAGCAAGGTGAAGTGGTTCTGGCTATTAAATAGAATTGATAATGACTCTCTGATTGGTTTATTTCATTTTAGACCCAAAATGCAACCCACTAAAATAGCAAAAGTGGATTTGGACACACCTTAAATGCACTTCCACTATGTGCTTTAGCATTTAGATACTTAAAAAAGAGCCCTTAGAATCAACAGCGCTGCCAGCAGCTCTGTGAGTCTGTGTTCATAGCACTGCAATGCTCACAATGACAATGCTAACATGCAAATGTTTAATCTTTAGCAGGTATAAAGTTAACAAACTGGCAAATTGAAATTTTGACCTGATGAGACATTAAGGGACCACCACAACTATTGATCCCGAGGGGAACATGAATGTTCAGTTGTCATGGAAATTCACCGAGGTCTTGCGGTGACAATTTTTGAACCAAAGGTTTCAAGCTGGTGCTTCTAGAGGAAACGCAAAACCAGTAGTCTCGGGACAATTAGGGTCTATAAAGCATTTATACCAATCCATTAAATATTTGGTGAAGTATTTTAGTGTGAACCAAAGTGGTGGACCGATAAATATATAATACATAACGTAAGGATGTTCTTTTCTCATTATGATGCCATTGATTATGTTGCACTGAACTTTTGAAAAAGTTCTGAAATCCTAAATTGGTACTATGACTTTTCATGATTAATCATTTGAAATTATAATAATTTGTACACAGAATGCTCATTAGTTGGAGTCCACTGGTGTAACATTATATTCCTACAGGGAATGAGCATCAGCACCCTTCAAACCATTTGTCCTGTTAAAACTTCCCTTGATACCTGTGATACCTCGTTTTATTTCTGACTGTGAGCAAACTGAGTTTAGACAATGTGGGAACATAAAAAGCCGCAGGAAGTCAGCTGGAATGAAAACGGGGACCGAGTGTTATTTACATCAAGAAGAGCTTGGTGACTAATGTGCAATCAGGAAAAACGTGGCATGAAATCACCTTTATGCGAAGAGAGCAGGGCTTCCAGCTATGACCAGTTTACCCTAAATCTGAAGGATTGCGGCAGAGTTGTGTCTGCCAGCCATACTGTACTTCATGATCCTTGAAACTGTGTGCTACACATACAAGCTCTTAAACGCTTCATTCAGCTCGTCAAAAGAGTGGAGGTATTCAAAAATAGTTTAGTCGGAGAATGTGGGTTCATGAGCTTTGAATAGTTTACATTGTTGTTTGGCAATGGTCATCCTTTTGTACCTTTTTGCTGTAAATTGTTGAATTATTTTTTTTCCCCCTAAAAATACTGTTTGCAGTATGTTTTTTTTTCACTCTTGTCACATATATTTTGATTTCATAAGGCTCTTTTTCTTCAAATGTTTGAATTATTAAAGTGTGGTTTTCATAGGGGAGCAGAGACACATTTGTGGAGATCACATATTTTTTAATGGTTCCCTATAGGCATAATAATAATTTGCCAGAATTGGGCAGAATCCCCTGCCACTCATAGAAGCTAGTGCCTGTTATCCAACATACCGATGCTGCCTAAACCCGCTTTTGTACTTCAAGTCAACCCTGTTAGTTTAAAAAATTCACACTCGATAATACATGCCATTTTATCAGAGATACAAATATAGTTGAAAAGTTGTGTTTTGCCTCATAAAGTTCTATCAGCTAAATTTTGTTTATTTGTATTTTGTAGCATTGTACTACGAATATTTCCTTAATCAACATACAGTAAACTCCAAGTTACAGAAGCAGTGTGTGATTTAGTGGCATCTAGTGGTGAGGTTGTAGATTGCACCCAAGTAAACACCCCTTGCCTCACCTTCCTCTTCCAAGCGCTTAGAAGAATCTACAAAGACCACATGAATCACAAAGAAGCATGAAAGGCCTTTTCTAGAGCCATTGTTTGGTTTGTCCCTTGTGGGCTACTGTAGAAACATTAAAATGCAACATTGTGGGCTCTGTGGACAAAGACCTTCTGCCTATGTGGATATAAAGGGCTCATTCTGCTGAAAATGCAATGATTCTTATTTTAGGTAATTACACTCTAAAGCAGACATAATCCTGAATTTTATATTGCATTTCTCCCAATAAAATACCCCCAAAATAAAGAAACTTCTGTATTGTCGGAAAATTATATGCACATGGATACACAGTATTTTCTATAATCCCTTGATAATGATTGGGTAGGCCAAGATAAAAACTTCTACCAAACAGAAAAAAATAGCACAATGTCAGACTGAAAAATTAAGTAAAGCAAAATTGCAGTTCTGTCTGATTCAAAAGTTAATATCAAATGGGCATCAATGGGGTATGAATATCATTTGTTAAAATTACAATACTTGTTGACTATTATTTCTCAGTCTAAAATGTCAAAATTGTATTAGTTAAATGGATATTTATCACATCATACTGTATATGACATTTCCCTCTTATCACACTTTATTTTATATATTCATATAATTTGTTTACTAATACTAAAATGACACAGAATACTTTATTTGCTGCTAATAAACAATAAATGACTTACAACCAATCATAACACGCTCTAGTGATTTGTAAGCAGATACCAGGAAATACCCTAGAGAGCACACTACAATTTTACACAATATTAAACAAAAACTGTCAATAAATAAGCCAATAAATATTTAATTACACACATCAGATATTTACATAATGCTCATAAAGGATGTATCAACTGCTTGCACATATGCAAAGCCAGGCATAAATATGAATGAGTTAACAATCATGCATCAACTATTTATACCCAGTTATAACTGTTTAAAAAAAAAAATCCAAAACCTCATAGTGTGTTATTAGTATGATGTAATATCTTATAATGTGTTATTAACCACATGAATTGTTTATGTGCTGCTTATAAATACATAGTACACAGTAAGTACTAACACAGCAAAATGCAGTCTAGCATCTAACCACAACGGTAAAAAGGGCTGCTCTGATATGTCAGCATGTGACTATAATATCACAGAATAAAACTCAATAGAATGTAAAACAAAACATTCAGGATTTGTTAAGTGTATACTGTAGTGGTGAACCTAATGTGCTAGTTGGCTAAACTTCAGATTACTTTTACAAAACTGTGACCAAAAACTAACGTTCAGATTCCCCGTGATAGTTTGTAATTGTCGTTACCATATAGTGTCGTCTCACCCTGAATATTTTGCCAGTTCCGTCATCTTTGTTGAATGTGTTTGTGATCAAAAATATATTTTCTTCTTTTACATAATTGTACCAAATTGACTCTCTCCTTTAATCAGTTCTTGTAAAAAGTAATGAGCTGAAAAATCCATTGAGAGGTTGACCATTGTGAAAGTTATAGCCTGTAAGCTGTAAAGGCTAAAACAGCTTTTACAGGCACAATACAGGACAATGGAATGCTTGGATTTGTGTGTAATAATCATCCTGTCACTGAAAACAAAATTAACCTGTTCTCACATAAGGTTTGTTTGTGGACCCAGGTATTTTTTTTTTAAAACATCTTAAATAGTGTTAGTGTATTGTTATTGTATTTTCATATATAAACCATTGTTCTTTTTTTTTTTTTTACTGGTTGGCATTTCTACTCATCAGATATAAGAGTTTCTCTTGTGATACATTGGAATATATGGCATTATTTTTTTATAGTAGGGCATTTGGAAAAGTCCAAGGTATCACATTCTGGATCATGGTACCATTTGCATTTCAATTTCTGTTAAATGTCACATTGCGGTTGTCATTTGTTAACCGTTGAATGTGACACTGTCACTAGTAGTTGCAGTAGGAGTGCTAATTGCACTATTGCACCCTCTGGAAAGTGTCAACAGCTACTGTGGTGGAAAAGATAGGGAAAAGAAAACGATATTTCCCGCAGCTCTTTGGCAGTTCTTCGGTATCAAGTCCTATTATGTCAGACAGCCACAGCTGATTTGGGGCATGTGAACAGGATGTGGATGGAGGCTTGAAAAACACCAATCACGTTCTTGTAGTTTCCCATCGTGTCTAAAGACATTAAACATTGAAAAACACACTTTGTTTGCTTCGGCATGGCTGAGTGGTGTTAGGAATTAAGCTGATGAATCAATTTATCAAAATGTAACTTAATTAAAAATGCTTGGCCTTTTGGCCAGAAAAGCAGAAACTAGAGGCCCAGTAGGCAAAAGACAAAACTCCATTTGTGTGTATATGTCGGATTAATAAGAGTTCTCTGCCAGAGTATTGGTATATTTGCATACATTTGAATTCCCATAGCATGAAACCACTGACATCCTCTTTTGTATTATGCAAATTCTACAATGTTGTGTTTTATGTTCTTTTTCAGGCCAGGAAACTAATGAGAGATCATGATGTTTGGTTCTGACATCTACACAAAATATCCAAAGTGACACGTCTGTTTTTGCAATATCAAAGTCAAAATGTTTTATAAATCATAAAATTAATACACACTATCTTAACCCTCGTGTTGTCCTCGGGTCAAAATGACTGTGTTCAACCAAGTTCCATTTTATTTCTATATTTTTTATATTTTTTGGGATCATTGGTCATCATTCTTTAAAGAAACCCTCACAGCCTCCTTGTCACCAATGATCCCAAAAAATATGAAAATAAAAATAGAACTTGGTTGAACACAGCTGCAGGACAACACGAGGGTTTTGAAACAGCTGTAAAATGAATGATACATTCCAACCGTGATTCATATCACACCAACAGAAAGCTTATGACTAACAGGCTTTTGGCCAGGGCTGTTTCAATAAGTCTAGAAAATACTACTGACTGAGGCCCTATTTTCTCTGAACCGGTGATTTTATATAATCTGCGCCATTGTCTTCAAATGCAAATGTCTTACACACAATATGAGAGAAAATTGTTTGATTACTTGACTGACATGTGTACTTACAGTTTCTTGTCTGAAATAGTAGCCCATTCCCAGGGCGTCAAATACTGCAGTTTTGTCAAAGCTGTTGGCATCAGAGAGATATGCACAAGGTGGCCTTTGAAGTCAGCCCCGTGACAACGCGGGTTGAAAAGGAGGTCATGTTTTTTCTGTTGACTTCACAATGCAGAGTCCACTTGAGTAAAAGACAAAACAACCACCTGTCCATATGAAGTTGTTTCTGCCGTTTCTAAGGACTGTCAGATACTCGCTGCTTGAAGATCTGTATGCGTTTAAAACAGCTGGGGATTCCACCTTTCCCTGGCTAAACACTGTTCTCACTACCATGTGGAGGAAGCTGCTCACCGTCCAGTCAGCAGCATCATGTTCAAACCACTGTCCAACTGCAATAGAGGTGGGGGTCAGAGGTAGAAGGAAGGCACAACAACACGTGGCAATAAATCAAACACCACCCCATCTAAATCACATGAATGTTCATTTACTATTTCTCCTAGTCAAGGGTACGGACTGATGTACTCACCAAGGATCAGACAAATGTTCAGTGCACCTTCAGTGCAATGAGAATGTATTGAAATTGCTGGAGCCTTTTTTCTTTTGCTTGAATGACACGAATTTGTTTGTATTCTCGTTGCAGACTGTTTACTTTAGCTTGCCTCCTGTAGTTCGATACTTGAAAGGACTGAAGCTCACACGTGTATTGGAGAAGGCTTGCATGGATGGATTTATTCAAACCTTTTTAACATATGGCTAGAATGATTCTCAGACCACCACCAAACGAGTTCAAAGTCAAATGCTGAATAAAATTAGCCAACGTTTGGTTTCCTGAGTTACAATAACTGATCTTTTGGCCAGTGGAAACAAACTTGACTTAATCACCTTTAAGTTGATAACCCAAACTTGGCACACAGTTGCCAACGCATCTAAAAGTCACAAAGCAACTTTATAACCCATTCAATCCTTTAAAGTCTGCTGAAGAGCTCTGTCAAGCTGCTAAATACAAGTCCATGGGTGGAGAAAAAAAAAAAAGGAACAGCTCATGGCCCAAAGCATGCTATACCACCTCATCTGTCAAACATGGTGATAGTTCTGTTATGACTTGGACATGTACGGCTGCTAATGGAACTGGCACACTGGCATTTGTTGATGATTTGACTGCTGAAAGCAGCAATAGGATGAATACAGAAGATAGTGCTCAGATTCAGCCGAGAGCATCAAAACTCACTGGACAGCATTACATCATTCAGCTGCCCAACAACCCCACAGGGAAAAAAACATGCAACCACAGCCACCAAAAGTTGAATACTGAGCCAAAATAAATCACCTATCTCAATCTGATTTAGCTGTATTCCACTTGCTGAATCCGAGGCCAAAAGCAGATCAACTTTATATGTTTATTTCACCTTTATTTGACCAGGAAAGGTCCTGTTTAGATTAAAAATATTCTTTTCAAAAGAGTCCTGGCCAAAACAGGCAGCAATCGAGACAAATATAATTAAATATATACCATCCCAAGAAATAAAATTGCAATACAAACCATGCAGCCAACAACATAGCCAAAGCATTGACACAACAATAATTCAATTTCCCAGTCAGAGCATTCAATGAAATCAAATCACAGAGTTTTAAAATGTTTAGTAATAGATTCCAGTCTGAAGGTGCAAAATATCTAAACAACCTTCTCCAAATCTCTGTATAAACATTAGGTACAGACATATGAAAGTCAATTGACCGCATAGAGTACAGTCCATCACACACTGTGTGATATAAGTAAATAAATAAGACAGAAGGACCCCAATAATTGATTTATATGAAGCTTATATGAAGCATATATAAAAGATCCCTTTTATCCAGCACAGGTAACAACATGGCCGTTTCTTTCACGTTAAACACAAAACGAAACAACAACCACAAAAACTTGTTTCTAAAAAAACTTGCAGTCATTGGCTGCAAAGGATTTTCCACAAAATATTCGATAATATGATTTTATTTGACTTCGTATGTACCTGTCCTACTACTTTTGAATGCCTAAACTTTGGGAACTCTGTGTTAAGCGAACTATATCTTCCAAACAGTTCTACTCCAATAAAGGCAGAGACTTTTCTCTCTAATGAAAGACCTAAATGTCATATATTTCAAACAGTACTCACTAAAGCAGAAAGTCTGAAGAACAAAAAGTGTGTTGTCTGGACTGTACTGCGGCTTTGGCTAAATGCTACACCAGACTCCCCGAGCATGGTCAAATTCAATTACCAAATATACTGCATATACAATATATAAACCACAGCAGTATGGCATTATGGATAAACAATGGCCTGTTTGACAGGCTTAATTTCAGTTGACTTATTTCTGTTTTACCTCTGGTAAAAATGAGACTGTCCCAATATCTGTCCAAACAGAGTGTAATTAATCATCTAAAAAGGTTTTTATCATGATCATTACATTATGAAAGAGTCCATTTTAATTTACATCTTTCTCTCTTACTGATGCCAAAACCTCCCTTGTGTAACCAGTGGCCAAAAGACTGTCCAGATGAAATAATTGAATAATAAAAGTGTTTACAACATGTCTATCACACTTCATCATAAAATGCATTGTATTGCTTCGAGACAGGCCTGTATTGAATTGCATCAAGTCAGCGATATAATATAAAGATATTTAATGAGTCAGTGTGTCTGAAGGAAACACAAAAAATAAGTGACAATTTCTCACACCACTGGCATCAGACACATTTTGTAAGACTGAACATTTTCTGACTGACTTTGTGCTGCAGAGTTTTGCACCATGTTCAATGAAATTGCAGAACAGACTGTTCGTTCCCTTGTGTGACTTCGGTAATGAGTTATTCATGATTATAAAATCTGTATTAATTGAGCTTTCGCTGACCACAGAAAGAAAACACATAAACTCTAATTTAGGGTGGCTGTTCCGTCTCTCAATAAGTTATTATTTCATTTCATAATTATATTTCATAAAGTAAGTCATTACATCAAACATATAAATGTATACTTCCGGTTAGCCGGTTAAAAATAAAAGTCCTTAATATAAAATTTGAATAAGGACTCCAGTTTTGTTTCACGTTTGTAGCAATCAGTAATGCCAATTTATTGATCCTTTTTACCTGTTGCTCTACTGTAATATGACTCAGCCAAATACAACCTCACTTTTATTCAATTAAATGTAGAAACCCTGTTACAGAAGCTGTGTGTTAGTTGCAGAGTGGAGGGAATGTTCTGAGCTGAGATGGGGAGATCTGCAGGGAGCCGACATGACCAAAGCAGAACCCCTGTGTTGCTCAGTTTCCCACAGGAACCCACGAGACATGTGGGATTTGATTTGAACATAGACGCGGCGATAGTATTCGTTTATTGCACAGCAAGGCTGGGCGATGTCACACTATTTATTCTACGAGAAAAATGTGTCAACTGTCAGCTTGAAACTTTTCTAGAGCATTTTTTACTTGTATTTTCCTTCCATGCCTGGTCGCATTAACCCATTGTGGGCATTGCCAAGGGTGGAGGAATACAATATATGAATATTCAGTATATTCACAGTACTATGCAAAAGTTGTAGGCATTTGAGACGTGTATATTCTATCCATTATGCAGTAACATCATGGAGTTGCTGAGCTGCCCTAAATTCTTTCCGCAGTACAGCTATATGTATGTTTGAGGTTTGCATCATAAGAACTGTTCAGCACCACGAAGAACAAGGAATCCTGCAGCAGATGTTTTGGCCCCCACAGAGATCTGATCTCAACATTATGAGTCAGTCTGGGATTTTATCAAGAAACAGAAGACACTGAGACCGAGAAAATCCACAGAGGAACTGTGGAAAGTTCTCCAAGATCCTCTGAACAATCTAGCTGTACCTTCAACTAACCATGGAAACCCGAGAGCAGGTGTACTGATGGAAGCTGTTCTTTAAAGGCAAAGGGTGCTCACCCTAAATAATGATTAGATTTACTGTACTCTGTGTGAAGTTGACTCGAATAAGAAGTATAAATTTAATTATTTTTTAAGGCATTGTCTCTGGAGTTTATGAGGTACACATGAGATGTTGTTTTTGTGCAAGAATCGTAAAGTAATGAGTTTAAAATGCTCATTATCCGGGAGATGATACCTGCCTCCAATGCAGCATTGACTATTAGCTAGAGCAATCTGTCTGGAGCACTAAAGCTGCTGGGATAAAGGCCTGTGTGTGAGGCGAGACAGCTCTCACTGTTACTGTGTGTTTGTGGCTGTTTAATGAATGTGTGTGTTTGACATGTTTCAGTGCGGGAAATCACTGACAGCTGATAGAGGAGCATGCTGGTGGCTTTGGATGAAAAATGTATCACATTGTTAGGCGAGAATGAAATCTTTCTTTCTGATGTTTTTTGAGATCTCAGGCAGCTTTTTGAGAAATGGTTATTGAGTGCTGTTATTTACACGTTTGTCAGGATTTGCAGCTCTACCTGTTTGCACAACAATCATTTCTGATAAGGGTTTTTACATTGTACCAGGACATCTGGTGTATATCCAGCATCTAGTGCATTTTGAGGGAAGAGTACAGTCATCTGCAAGAAGCAGAGTCAGCGTGGCAGGGATCTTAATCTGTGCAGCAGGCAAACAAGCATACCGAGGTGTTTTATGTTGACATTAGAGGGCTTCTATGCTTTCAATCCATCTTGTCAGTTGATGGTGCTGGACTCAATTGTAGAGATGACTTTGTGTGGGCCGTGTGTCATGTATCATGTTTGCTTTCCATGATAGAGACGACAGATAAGCTTGTATTTGCATATTTACTACAAAAACGTTTGGCGTCACTGCTTTATTTCCAGCTGATGGCCTGCTGAGGATCTTTGTAGTTACATTACATTGTAGTTACATTGGATAGGACTGAGATGAGTTCATTTTTATTTTTATTTTTTTATCACTAATCTGGATCCTGATAGCTGGACAGTCAGAGATCAGTGTTTAATTAGATTTTAATAACATAATTAACCTACAGCATGAAAAATGTAAGGGGGCAAGAACAGCCTTTTTCAACGTCTCAGTCAAAATTACACCTTTGGATTTTGCTAAAGTAAAAACAAATTCTATAAACACCACAGATTTAAGGGACATTTACCTTTTTTTGGCATAAGAATCAAGAACCTTTCCTCAGGTGGAAATTTCCTCTTAATTCCCTGCTTCTCATGCCTTTATTCTTGTGCTTTAAGGATATTTGTAGCAGATAATCACTTGCATTTAAAAAATTGTCAAAACCTGTAATCTCACACCCACACCTTATCCTTACCTTGTTTTGTCAGGTGCACAATTCACTGGAAACAGTTTCTAAACTAAATTACCAGGAATCTTACAATATAACTGTACCACAATTTACTTTAAAAATGATTCACTCCTCTTCACCTTTTACATACTTTATAGTAATGTAAGTAGAATTTTACTTTGACAAAATAAAAATAAAATTCCCCATCAATCTACACTCAATCCAATGTAACAAAAAGTGAAAAATGAATTTTGTTAAAAAATCTGAGACTGAAATCTCACTTGTGTTGTGCATGTGCTTTGTCCACTGTTGTGTTGAAAGGTGAACTATCACTCCAGCCTCAGATCATTCACTGTGGTTTTCTTGAAGCACTTCTCTGTATTCGGCTTTATTCAACTTCCCTTCAGTTATGACCAGTCTCCCTGTTCCTGCTGCTGCGAAGCATTGCCACATCACGATGCTGCCACCACCATGGTTCACCACAGGGATGGTATCAGTCAGGTGATGAGCAGTGCCTGGAGTTTGCCCATTTTTGACTTTTCAGATGAAAAATCCATTGAATGCCTTTTGGCAAACCCAAGGAGGCTATCATGCATTTTACTCCGAGTGGCTTCCAACCAAGGCCTTTCATCTTTAGTTATTCAGATTGGCTGGACAGCCAGCTCGAAGAGGAGTCCTGGTGGTTTATAAAGTCTTTAATTTCACAATTGAGGCCACTGTGATCCTGGAAAATATAGAAATATTTTATTACCCCTTATTCCCTGATCTATGCCCCGCTACAATTTTAACATGGCAATATAAATTACATTGTAAATTTGACCATTTGAAGCGACAGGAAAGGGCCTGAATATTTTTTTAACTGAGAGATTTCACTTCATGATTATTAATATATTTAGTAAGCAACATAGTGCCAAAGGAGTGAAGGGCTTTTAATAGTTTATGAAGCGACTGTATATATATATATAATTACCCTTCGAAGTAAAGAATAAAAATGTATTCATCACATTCACAAACATAATGTGTTGTGGAATGCATTGTGGCTTGCTCTTAAAGCTAAAAACACTAATGTGAAAATAATTACTGAACAAGTTAAAAAAAAATATAGATACAAATCATAAACATTATAATTAAAAAGTTAAATCTACAAAAGTCACAAACTATGCAAAGATGTTTGTACAGACATGAGTGGAAATACATAAATATGCAAGGAAATGCAGTGTATTCACAGAAGACAATGTACACGACACAAAGGTAAAGTTTGCCATTCTGATGGTGTGAAGAAAGAAGCAATTTGTTTTGCTAGGGGTTTTACGCTGACGCCACTGCTGAGGTGTAGAGGATTCTTCATTATCCTTCTAGGTCTTGTTCTGCACTTTGTGATGTATAAGCACCGCATATCTCGTGGTAACTCTGTGCACTAAAATGCTCTCCACAAAGAGCTGCTTGGTTTTGCTGACGTTCAGGTTGTTAACTTGGCACCACAGTCCCTCGCCTCTCCCAGGTGGGCCTTCTTCCAGTGTTGCTGATCTGGCTTATCACTATGGTGTCATCAGCAAACACGATGATGGAGTTCAAGCTGTTATTGACCACAAATCAGCCAAGTCAGACAGAAACTGAGTGGATTCCTTTTTTATATATATATATAAAAATGTATTTACCTTTTTATATATATATATATATATATATATATATATATATATATATATATATATATAAAAATATTTATCTGACAAAAAAAAAAAAAAAAAAGATATCTATTTTTATTTTTTTTGGAGTAAAATTTGAAAAGCAATTAAGGGGTTGTTGTTGATCTCAACCCAGTAACATTTGCATTGGTTTCCTGCAGGTTTTAAGGACAGCTGTAGGGGAAACACAAAGGGAAATACGGCCAAAACTGCTGAGGCTAACATGTCTTTACTTACAAATATAATTAAGAGATGGCAAGAGTTCACAAGTTCAAGTGTGAGGGAGAATGACGGAGAGAGCTAAAGTGTGTGTTCTCGTGTTTGTGATAATGGAAAAGAGTTAGAGGAAGGAGTGAGTGAGGTGAGGCTGTGCATACAAAAGAGAGAAAGTTAGGTGATGCATATCTCGGGTGGATAGATCCTCTTTATGTCCTGCCGTTCATGACGCAACACCGGCCTTTATTCTTGTGCTTTAAGTGTATTCATGATTTCTAAGGAGATAATCTCTGAACCTTTGTGTGATGAAACCCCTTTCAAAACTAGTCAAGACCTGTGATCCAAGACCTGTCACAGCTGTCATCAGCTCTTTGATGTTTAGCTGGGCTACATGTTGCCTAGTAATGCAAGATGCACAGGAACTATTAATTTGATCATACTTTTAGCAAATGAGCATTATTAAATAGATAGTTATATGATTTTTAATTTAATGGCATGGAGGTTTGATGACTAAATTGTATGGTCTGATATAATGTGATAATATTTTTTTTTTGGATGACACCGCGGACGCGTCCTCCATTACACAAGCAGAGTGCTCCTTTATGGGTATAATTCTTTAGAGATACATGTAGAATAATAAATGATTGCTTACCTTGTTTGTGTACGTATTTTTTTACAACAGACTTTACCGCGGACCACATGATATATACAGAGGGACTTAGAGGGAAAAACCTGCTGCACCTAATGTGGTCATCCATCATCTGCATAAATCATTACCATCATAAATCATAACGCTCAAATCACAGATAAACATGCATGCGAATGCACTTACATACATGCGCGCATTCTGACTCACTGAAACAGATACCGTCGGGGAGATCTCTGAGCTCTACCTGTATATCATGCTGTGCATCTCTTGCTTAATGCATAAACACAGAAAAAAAATACTCAGTTTAGCTTCAAATGAAGTGATCGCATCCTACTCTCACTGGCCCATTTAGATGTGGGTCAATGCATTCTTGCGTCTAATGAAACACATTTTGTGTTGTTAGAGACAGCGAGAGAAGAGAGGCTAAGCCCACTTAATCTCATTTAAACTTACCCAGCAAATTGACACCTCCATATATTTTATATAATAGTGATTACAATGACGCCTTCAACATTTCAAATGCAAATCTGAAGAGATGAGTGAATAAGTTGCCATTTTACTGACTGGAGTTCAGCTTGCTTCACACCCAGCCATTACATGCAAATTGTATCCACACAGTTTGTCCACCATCTGTTTTTTCCTTATTGATATCCTGCAAATTTCTGAAAGCTGTCATTGTAAAGTTTGTATTTTAACTCAAGCCCTAAAGGATGGCTGGAGGCTAAATACTGCACGTGCTGTCTGAATTTATAAATTCACATATTCATGCTCTCAGCATGAATATTCATCTGGTTACATAAAAATAATGGGAAATCCACAGACTACGAAAAATATTTGGTGCATTATATTGCAGGGATTTCCCTGTTATTATAACGCTTAGGCGCTGCGCAAAAAAGTGTTTTTTTTAACAGCCCCAAATAAACAGACAAAGCTATGCTTAGTGTTGTGCTTAGCTGAGAGAGTGAGAGAGCACAAATGTGAGATGGTGAGGATAAAAAAGTTAGCAGTATAGCTTTGTGGACGTAGCAGTGCAGTGTGTGGATAGTTTTGGCTGTTTGTCAGTAAGCACACGTGTCTAGTTCACCACTTTCTGAATAATGTGAAGTGGGTTAGCCTCGGACTAAGCGACAATTAGCCTAACACGACCAGGCTCACTTAAGGTGGACGGACCTTTAAGGGGGACCAGCTTGTCTCATTTAAGTTATCATTTAAAATATAAATCTATTCTAATCCTGTTCTGAATTTATTCTTTTTTTTAGAAACAATTTCATTAAAATTCAAACTCATAAAAAAAAACACAAAAAAAACGATACAATAAGATAATTTGATAAAGGTTTGGAAAAGATAAGAATACAATTTTAACCACTTCATCTCTACAGCTGGCTGCTGGATAACCATGTTAACCCAATGTTTGGTGATTATTTTTATGGCACACAGAAACATTGTGTGTTATTCTTCACCTTATCCTCCCACATGTTTGTGGAAATAAATAGTGGGAGCCACAAAGCACATTTAAAACACACAAAGCAATATAGATAATTAAGATAATAGAATTTTATCATGACACATGTATCTTGTCATTGTTATGTTATGCTAATAGCCACAGCATCGCTGCTGTGACCTTGCCCCGAACAAAGTTAGAAGCCTTTAATGAATGGATTTTGTCTGACCATTAACACCTTACATTTCCACTGAACTCTGTCATGTTGTCACAGAGAGGATCCCAATTACACCATAACAACATCTACAGACGGTCACATCTTTTGTTCTCAGTTATGCTCCAACAAATGTGAATCTATACTACAATAATGAAGAAATACCACTTGGATTTAGATAATGAGAGGATTGAGTGCCATTTGTGTCAGAGTTAGAGCAAAAGAGAAATGCTAAGTATCGGTGTTGTGCAGATCAAGAGGTTATACAAGCATCAGCTCGCCAGAAATACTTTCTTTGTTTAATTGTTGTTTTCACTATGAGCACAAACATGCACGGTTACGGTGCTTTAATTTGCCTTCCTTTGTCTGTATTATATGCGGAGGATAGAGTTATTCCACTCACATACATGAGCACAAAAGTGCAGCTATGTTCATACATAGACCTTGTTTGGTAAATAATGTCGGTTCAAACTGCTTGTCACTTCCCTCAATAACTTTTTTTTTTTCACAAAGGATCGACACATTCAGTCGCGTTCGTATTCTCTGGCTCTCATTTCATGGTCTTTAGGGAAAGAAGGGAACATAGAACTTCACACGAACAGGGAGGGGAAATAGAGCAGGGTAATTGGAGCGCTGAGTAGGAGGCTTGTGATCCCTTTGAGAGTGGCAGACATATGTCTGTGGTACATCCAGCTGTCCAGACAGAGAGGGAGCTAATTACATCATGTTTGCACCATGCTAATTAGTATCCTAATTAAACACACATAAAGGCGTTAGAGGGGGCGGATGAAAGCAGGGACCGCTCTGGACATGTAACCTATGCTCTTGAAAGGACCACAACTTAGTCCTAAAAGTGCTTCTTTCTCCTTTGGAATGCCTGCATAGCAGCAGAGCTATTAGGATTATTTGTGAGGTGTTGCGTGTGCAATTATACCAAAGCAGGAGAGGTATTTACTAAGCTGCGCAATCGTGTCACACTGTTTTCAGTTTTCAGAGATATTCACCAAAAATACCTGTACTTTTTTAAAAGAAGCAGATAGATTCAAGCTAAGTGGCAACCCACCCATTGGTTTGTCATTTGCCATTTTGAATCCTTGAGTTTGTCATTTTGGACATCACAATCTTGGTTTAATGGAGCCAGAAGTGACCATATTTGGATGAGTTGTGGGGGAGCGACAATGTGGATCTGACTGAGAACCTGAAGACAAACTGCCCGCCTACCTATACCAGAAACCTGACTGCACCCCAGGCCTGCCAATAAAACCAGGCATGCCCCCAAACGCCCCCCTCTCCCCCCTTTGAGGCCTAATACCTAATTAATGAAATCATTTATTTCAGAAGGACCACCAGAACACTGATCAGATGGAATGAATTTAGGGAATGACACTACAAAGATGTGTGGCTAAAATGCAATCCTTGACTGTTTAGGATATGAGGATGTAAATGGGGCTTCTATTTGGAATGCATAAATCTTGCATAAAGTCTTCTAAGAGTATAATTTTGAGCGTCATACTTTGTCTTTTCAAAATACACATCACTACAGGGGACAGTTCAATATTCACAGGCCAGTCCTTTTCACTTCACTCTTTGAGAGGCTGTCCCAGGTTGGACACTGCACATGACATGCCTGTCCCCTGTGACTATGAGTTCGGGGGCTGAAAAGGGCAGTCGTACATCAGCCAAGTCATCTCTGAGATTTAAGGAGGAAGTTTGAAACTTCCAGGATCAACGCCAGCTTTTCATGTCTTCTTTGTTCCAACAGCCAGCAGCAGTTTGCAAACATGACTTTAGAGAGGTTAGATTGTTACGGGTTGGCAGAGATCTACAAAGGGCAGCAGGCATGTGTCCTTAAGTCTTCTTTCGTATGCCACGAGTCCAAATCAGTCTGAAATATTCAGGATATATCTTTGCCACCTATTGGCTTGTCTCTGGACATTAACATTGAATGCCGGAAAAAGTGCTGTGAGGCAGAGATGATTCCTTGCAGCGCAGCAACACAGTTTCCCTGTGATCTTAAACAGTAAATAGCCAACAGCTACACTGCTTCTACATATTTCCATTCAACACTGGTGGGAGTGAAGGACCCCTGACCATAAAGTTTGCCAAGTTTATTGGAGGCCTTTGCCAGCTTAATGTAAGTCCCACATTGGCTTAAACTGCGGAAGCTTTTAGAAACTAAGACTTCACTTCTGTATGTGTTGCTTTCATGGACGTAGCAGCAGTACTGACAGAGACTGTCGCAGGCAGGTGGAGGAAGACAATCCTTTGGAGAAATTACATAGGTTGCTCTCTTGTAAAAGGTCACCAGTTTCGTCCAGCTGTCCTGGTAAACAATGCTGTAGAACCGGCAGCAGAGGATGTTACTTTTCTTTCTACAACTGGAAAGTTCCACTTCTAAACTGAAGGAGTCTTCTTGATGACAAAACCTCCTCTTAGCTGTGTACCAGCACATCCTCCTTGTCACTACCGAGGAAAATAAATGGTCAATTACTTCTTCAAACAGAAGAAATGATTGGAACTGGTGGAGACTGGGGAGTAAAAAAACATCCGTAGCCATCCACTGCGTAAGGATGTAAAGATAGTCTCCAACTTACAGCAAGGCTCAACGCCATCAAACAACTGATGGCTGTTTGCAATGCAAGTGTTGAAGAAGGTGTGAGCAGAGAGTGTTTATTACAATACTCGTCATTCACCCCAGCACTTGAAGAAAATCATGTTGAAGGAGCATAATAAGCTTTGCAAATAACAACTCAGATGTCATCGTAAATAAAGCAGAACTGCGAGCTGTGCTGAAATAACTACGAGGCATTATGATGAGAGTATGACTACAGAAAAACACAAAAGGGGTCAATAAGGTAAATTAATAACATTTTCATGTGAAGGCCTTTCCCGTCAAATGAAGCACCATGAGCCACATTAGAGTTAGTCCTGTGACCGCTATCTTACAAGCAATGTACTCCTGCCATCACTCAGCAAAATATGTGAGGAAAAGTTATTGAATATAGATGAAGGAGATGTGTATGGAATCAGTTTCAAATTGCAGCTGGACAGTGTCAACATTTTTGAACTTTGCAATAAGCACAATGCAGACTATACTGTATATTGTACAACGTATATACAGTTGGACATGCACCAGCTATTTAATTAGTTCTACCTTGCTGGAACTGGGTCAGACCACCTTTTTACCTTGAGAACTGCCTTAATTCTCCATTGATTGACCAAGGTGATGGAAGCCTTCCTGTCACATTTTGATCCATATTTACATGACAGCATCACCTTCATAATATGAATCTCCCATCCCACCACATCCCAATTGTGCTCTATTGGATCTGGTGACTGTGGAGGCCATGTTCAAGAACCCAGTGTAATATGATAGGAGCTTTGTGACACTATCCTGCTGGAGGTAACTGTTCGAAGATGCATACATTGGGTTTACAAAGGGATGGTCATGCTCTGCAACAACACTCGGTAGGCTATGGTGTTTAAAGGACATTCAGTTGGTACGAAATTGATCCAAGTGTGCCTAGAAAACATCATAGACACCATTACACCGCCACCACCAGCCTGAGTTGTTGCTATAAGGCAGGATTAATCGATTCATGGTGGTTATGACAAATTTTCACCCTGTCATATGAATATTGCAGCTGGAATCAAGACTCATCAGACCAAGCAACATTTTTATTATCTTCTACTGTCAAATTTAGCTGAGGTTGGGCCTACTGCAGCCTCAGTTTCGTGTTCTTAGCAGACAGGAGTGGCACCCGATGTAGTCTTCTGCTGTTCAATGTGCTGTTAATTCAGAGACGCTCTTCTGTAAACCTTTGAGTTACTATCACCTCTATCAGCCTAAACTGGTCTCGCCATTTTTGTCTGACAAGGCATTTTTGCAGAGAGAACCGCCACTTACTGGATGTTTTGTATATATACCGGATTGTTCTTTGTAAACCCTAGCGATGGTTGTGTGCAAGAATCCCTTTCGATCAGCAGTTGCTGGAATTCTAAAATCCGGACGGTGTGGCAACAATAACTATGCCACGTTCAAAGTTTCTTAAATCACCTTTCTTACCCATTGTAAAGCTTGGTTTGAACAGATCCTATTCACCATATCTACATACCAAAATATACTGGAGTTTCTGATACATGATTTGCTAACTTGCTTTATAAAGCAGTCAAACGAGTGTAACTGATGAAGTGAGTGTATATATATATAGTAATTTGCACAACATGCCATGTTTTGCTTATATAATCATGGGTTTATCTTATTTGCATAGCTATACAAGATACACAAGACTGTCAATACCAGTGGATGCTCCATTACCAATTACAATGCAATATGTGTTTATAATATTGATTATACAATATTGTACAATCATACAATATTACTGGGTTGTTTTCAACAGCTGAAAGGATGATCTCCTTCTGTTTGAGTGTGTTTGACTGCTTGTGCAGAGAGATGTGCACTGCGGTTTTGTTTCTCGAGATGTGTTGCTGAGTGAGTGTTCACAGCAAAGCCTGAGCTTTTGTTGCGAGATGTTTCTGTTTTTGTGCTCTGTTGAAATTGTCGAAGGTATGACAATTTGTGCAGCTGTCTTCTCTCCACTCACATCTACCTGAGAGGTAGATAAAGAGTTGTGTGAAGTGTTGTCAGCCTGTTTGATAACGTTTAAATCAAAGTTCTGCTCAGGGCATACTTGTCTGAGCCCTATGTTACACAGATCTGCTTCACACTGACAACAATCTCAGCTTGAGCAGCAAAAAGTTGAGCTGGGATAATTTTGAGCAGATTCTAAAAGCTTTCGAAATTGCTTCGCCAGGCAAAACCCAGAGCGTTTGTGTCATGAAGACAATGTGGATTTACCTGTGGCCAAGTCGCAAATAGGCTGCTTGAGAGGTTAAGTTGTGAAGTATGGGCTTTTGAAAACACAAATGCTCAGAGGCAAAAATTGGATAAGAGGGCTAAGTGTTCCTCTGCCTTTTTCAGTGTGGAGAACAGTTCAAAGCTTGTGGCTCTTGAATGAGAGCAAAATGTCAAAATCTCGTACTAATTTGCAACAACATCTCAACGAGCTTGATTTGACCTGTGGGAAAGCGCTGACATTTAAAGGTCCCAAATTATTCACTTGCCACTATCTAATTTACTTTTTCCAGTGAATCAAATATGATATGTGATAGGACGGAGTCTCTTCAGGTCAAATCAATGCCGTTTATACTTCGTATGAACTTGTAACCGTACATGAAACTGGGACTAAATTAAACATGTCAAAAACCGGTTTACTCTCTTTTTACATTATTGAAAATATATGGTGACACCAAAATAGCTTCATGTTTTCATTATCATTTTATACAGTGTGTATTGTATACATTGTGTGTATTGTATGTGAATAAAGAAAATTATCTTTCCATTAAAGCTGGTTAATTTGAATTCACCTTCAAATATCCAATAAATAATACAGATTTTCATCTCAATGTGAGTTCAATTGATGGTCACGTTAAGTTTCCCCCGTTCGTCCGCTGTACTGCGTGTGCTTCACACCGGGCGGCTCCGCCCCCACTCCACACACACAAAGCAAAGCAGAAGCTCAGGTGAACGACTTGACAACTAAAGCCCAAAACAAATGTATTAATGGACAAACGTTGACTCTAAACTTCAGAAAATCGGGCCTAAATATCATTGAATCTGCCAACAGTGGCAAGGAAGTAATTGGAAGCTCTGCTGCTGATAATGGTAGCTGCCCTGGCAGAGCAGCAGCTCTCCTCACTGCACTCCCGAATCCTCCCCTCAGTGCTGTAGAATTTGGATCCTATAAAAAAAAAAAACAGATACTTTTTGTTTAGTTATTTTATAATATTTGAATGCAAAACTGTTACATTTATGCTGACATATTAGTCTATGTGTCAAAATTGTTGCTTTTGCAAAAATATCCCAGTATATTGTAATATTATTTTAGGGCCATATCCCCACCACTCGTTCTTCATTCTTTCTAATCTTCACTCAGTATTTTGATGTCAGGAATCAATCAATCAATCTTTGCTGTTGTAAAGTTAAGTTTTGCTGCTGTTGAAACACCAATCTAATCCTGCTCTCAATTTATTAGTTTCTTCAAATGATAACAAAAAAAAAACATCAATCCTTTAGCAATGAAAAAGAACCGATACGAGTATTGATAAAGAACTGGACAGATAAGAGTATAGATAAGAGCAAATAAAATGTCATCCATACCCATCCCTTCAGCCTGCCTGACTATGGAAAGATAAGAAAATCACTTTTCAAATCCATTCACTATAAACTGTTTTACCAGGCTGTTGTGATTATTATTTTCATGGCACAAAGACATTTTTTTTATATAAATATTGACATGATAATAGTCTAAAATGATGTTAAAATTAATAGTTTTTAGTCAAATAATTACTCACTCTCCCCCGACTGCTGCCACAGCTCCTATGCCCTCCGGAAAAAAGAGAAAAGCTTTTAGGATACATTAAATCTGAAAACCTTAAAAAGGAAAAAGAAATGCACTGTTTGACTTATCTTGTTAAACCGACATGGTTACAGTTTGTTTTCCAGCTATGGTTTAGATGCTTGAGTATGAGGTAATTAAAATTTCAATTGCAGCAAACAAGACATGAGTATTGTGACAAAAAAAAATGTAGGTAGAAAGGTTCAATTGAATATTATTATTTGATTATTTAAGCTTTAATTAACATTTCCAAAATGGATAATTGGAAGAGTTCTGTGTGCTGGGCTTTCTGTTAATCTCTGGGAGACATTAGGGAAGTCGCTGCACCTCAGCCCTCTAAGCTATCTGAGCACATGGGATTTCATCATTTGCTTAATTGCTAACCCTAATTTCCTTTGCTGGCACTGTCACAGCCCCATTGTATTGTTATCAAATCACCAGGCACTGTAATTAACTTTACAATGTAACCACCACCTCTAAAACAGGCGCAGACCAGCTGTTAAATGTCTCTAACGTCATTGTCCTTTCTCTTCTTGCAGAATGAGTATACATGTCCACGCCCCCTACCTGGTGCCTGGCTAGGAGATGTGCCTACCATCCATTAACCCTCAAAAAGGGTCTGCTTCGGATGGTGCAGCAAACCACAATGAGACGAAGAGAGAGACATATGCAGAGAACCCATCGCACTCCCATAATTCACATCTAAGGATACATTTAAAATGGTACTCCACGGTAACGAAGGCAACCACGGACTACGACACTGAGGAGATAATTTTGTTTTTCTTAAGATTTTATAATGTCTTTTTTTTTTTCGTGGCCTGTGGTCTTTGGTCATCGGCTTTGCTGCATCCCATCATGCTTCATCACCACGTGAATACTGACACTGATGGTTGCGGACATGCAGTCTAACTGTATGGCGAACAGCAGAGCCTTGAGAGAAGGATGGTTCTAACCAACATGGGAGCTTATTGTATAGACTATAATAGCGCATTGTCTCCATGAGGACGACGGGGCATTGTACAAATTCAAGAGGCTTTAAAAAAAAAAAAAGTGTAAACTGAGCAATGATAATGAAAATGCACTGAACAAGTAGCTCTGACCGCTCTGCTAACACAGCTGTGTATAATTTAAAGTGGGTTTATTTTGATTGCATATGAAACATCATTCTATCATCTTTCAGTACTGGTTTTTTTTTTTTTTTAAGAGAGGCTGATCAAAGGCTATGATGGTGTAAATGTGCTTCACTGGAGCAGAACAATTAAGAAATGAGTTTGTGTGCACCTGTCAGTCAGGAGGAATCTGCTTCATCCGGTGGAAATCAAGTCAGCAGCTGGAATATTGTTTAAAGCTTGCGGAAAAATTGACAGACGAGAGCAGACTCCCCTCCCCTGCCAATGACTTTTGGTGAAGCTTTTGTTTGTTTGCTTTTTTTCAAAGAAAGTTTTTATCTAAGTTGTTTCTAATTGCAATCAAACCTCGACTTGTCTAGTTTGATTTGGAGGACAGGAACGGCAATCAGAAGCAAAACGATGGAAAAAAGTTTAAAAAAAAAAAGCTCCTATCACAATGGTAAAATGTAATTTTCTGAAATTATAATGTTGTTAATGTTGTACTTTATAAATATGTGTTTCTGCCATTTTCAACACCAAATACCAAACAGCCAAACGGATGGATCTTTCTTGGCCTTTGGCTCTCCCTCTTAAATTCTCTCCAAAATCAAAAGAAGCCTCAACTCCCCTCACGTCTAGCAGTGCTACGTTACTGAACCAGCTTTTTTTTCATGTGTGTAAATGTGTGCGTCTTTGTGAACAAATGATCTTGCGACGACAGTCGAGATAACTTCGAGCACTGCTTTACATTGTTTGACTTCACTTTCCTTAAAATGGTCAACCCCTGCCTCCCCTCAGAGACTGCAGATGTTGCTGTGTGCTGTGTGCTAGTGTTTCATTCGTTTTGAGTTCTTAATTATATCTGAGACACACTGAGTCGTGGGTTGTTTGTTTGAACCTTTAAGCGTTTCTACACTGGAAATTGATAATTTTCTATTGTACATTTCTGCTTTCCCCCCTTGGATTTGTTGATATTTAGTAAGCAGCTGTATTCTTTGTTCACTTTCAACAGTATGTTTTATAATGAAAATAATGACTTTATTGGTGAGCAATATGAATTGGTCAAATTAAAATATCCATTAATCATTGTCTGTGTGTGTATGGAGCGTTTCCTTCGCTGTCCACTGTAATTTAATGAGGTCCTACTCTGTTGCACGTCTCCATTCACACCCGCTGAAACCTGTCCTGTTCCCCACAGGTCTGCAGTGACGAGGCTGTCACATCAACATTAGCCTCATTAATTTAGAGAGCAGAACATTGATCTCTGTTCGACCGTTCTGTTCACGGTGACGCTCGCTGCGGGCCCCACCAGCCCTCTAATTACGCTTCCTGTGTAATGTGTTGCATATCTCGAGAGGGGGGCCCCTGCTTAGTGAATTTGCTCCACGTTTGCTGCACTCGGAACATGTCAAGCTGTCAGCTCAGAGGTCCAGATGGCCAATCTGCCCGGCGCTCCCTGTGGTATTTTCACAGAGTCCTCTCTACCTATCTCCCCCATGCTACTGCATCTCTCCCTCGTTCGTTCTGTCGTCCTCTCCGCCGGGTGCCCACATCTCACTCACTTTCACTCGGCTTCTTCCCCCTTATTATGACATTTTCAGTCCTCTGTGTGTTCGCCTCACTCTAATTCCTCTCTTCCTCCCCATCTGTTTCAAAGGGTCAGTTCACTCAGCTCACCAAAACAGATTCTCTCTCTTATCCCTGAACTAACCACACGGAGAGTAGAGATTTTACACTCCCGCTGTCAAATGGGCAGACAAAAACAGTAGACAGTTACAACAAAAACTCAACATTGTACCCTTCATGAAGGTAGGTTTGATTGCAGTGTTGTTGCATATAGTTTGAGTTAGAAGTGAGACAAGGTTGAGAGAATTCTGTTTTCTCCCCGATATAATGCAGTTGAATGGTGTTTTGGTTGTGGTGCTAAATGCACTGAAAAACAACATTTACTTTTAAGAAAAATGCTGTCAGTGAAGTCTGTGGACTATTCAGAGTAAATGACAATGTTTCTGTAAAAATACGTTGTTGTAGAATTTATTAAATGTGATATTTAAATAGTAGTAGAGTAGCAAAAAAAACAAAAAACAACCTCACTTCAAATCTAATGGAGTTCTCCAAACCTGGGCACATAAAAGTGAAACTATCAAGCCAGTATTGAAATGGGTAGTTCATTAATCAGTAAGGCTTTATTGACAGCACACTGTCGGGACAGACAGGAAACATGCAAAGAGGATAGGGTAGTCGGCTTGCAACCAACAGCTAATTTTGCAATCGATCAAACCAGCAGTTGTTTAATAGATTAATCAATCAATTGTCTGGTCTTAGAAAAGGCAACTTAAACTTACTAATAGCCCAAAACCCAAACATATTCTATTGGCAAAGATATAAAACTGTAAAAATGTGTCAATCTTCCTATTTTGCGAGTCTGAAAACAGCATGTTTTTCTTAGATGCCCAGATCAAACTAAAATAAATAGACAACAATTGCTTAACTGTTCCAGACATTTATCCAGCCAGAACGGTACACATTTTTAGGTTCCAATTTCTAAGTGTCTAAGAGAAGGATTAAATTAATAATTTACATATTATTTAATAATGAAAATAACTCCAGCAGTGGTATATGAAAACTAGTTTTAAGAATTTGGTGAAACTAGCCTTTAAATATCTTGTCTTCTTCCCCCTGCCATACATTGTGTACATATCTCAGTGCTTGGTATTATCTTCTGTACTGCTCTCTCTCCTTCCCTCTCCCTTCCTGTGTATCTGTCTCATCCGCCGCTGTTTTCTATGATCTCCGTAACTCTGCCTGCGTCTCCGCCGCTGCATGTGCAGTGGCAGCACAGACAGGGCTGTATGCCTGAGAGCAGACAGCATGCATAATTCATAAGGCCTGGGCTCCCTGTTGACCCGAGTCCAAACAGTTGGCAGTCTATAACACTTGCACCGAAAGGCCCCAGGAAGAAGATGTTAGAGTATAAGGAAAATACTGATGTAAGATTTATGAAGGCCCTCCCATGACATTGTCAACGACGCAACTTTCAGACATCATCTCCATCTCCCATAAAGATTGGATGATAAAAGAATAGTTTAAAGTGGGTGTAAATTTCCAAAGCAAATGCATGCACATACAGACCAAGTAGGGCAATAGATTACAAATTAGAAAATCTGCAATACAGACAAAGATTTGTTTAAAAAAAACAAGACACTATCTCAAGTATTTATGATATTGTAAGAGGTCAGATTTCATGGTACTTTAAAATTAAGATCCCAATAAATAAGATGGGAAAACACAGACAGAATATGAAGGGCCAGCTGTCAGAAAAAAGAATATCCAGACAGACAGTGTTGGTGCAAGAAAAAATAACAGCAACCATCAGCAGGCCTGTTGAGCCTTGATGTATATTGTTTCATTCCTTGGAAGATTTTCTGATTGGCAAAGGCGTGCAAGAAAACAGCAAAACAGCCCTTTTGATTCTCATGTTCCTCCTCCTCCTGGTCTTCACTTCAAACAAATGTGCCACTAATAACTTTGCCTAACCTCGCTCCAGCTGACTCACAGGCGAATCATTCTTTTTATGTCAGCCATGTTAATTTGATTTGACACTTCTGTGAAGTTTCATTCAAGAGGCGTTTTTTTTCAGCAGCAATGTGTCTGCCTCTCTAGGAATGACTCCTAATCACTCATAACTTCACATAATCTCCAACTTTGGAGAGCAGCTCGCTGGGTGGCTTTCACTTTAATTACGACTGTTGGAGCAATTAGTCAGTGCCTGCTCGGGAGAAGTGAGTTCAAAGCTAAAATACCAAACTCCGTCAGCGAATGAATGGCGACTTTTTATGTAAGCATCACGGCTTTCGCAACCCACACCGGGAGTGGCATTCAACAGATCATCTGCCTCAGCCATCTGCTGCTTACATGGGGACGGCAGGGATCTGGTTGAGATCATCTCCGATACCATCATCGCCAACTGCTGGTCTGATGCTTTCTCCTGTTTCCACCTCCTTTTTTTTTTTTTTTTTTTTTTTTTTTTTTTTTTTTATAAATCTTTAATCAGGATGATAAAACAGTGTCATAGAAACTAAGGATGTGTTTGCTTTCTGTTCATGTACCACTGAACTTGTAAATCCAGTCCATAAAGTAAGAGACCTCAGCATTTATTAAAGTTAACCAGTGGCGGCGCCAGAGATTTTCCTTTGCTGGGGTTGAGAGTTTGCTCTGACATTTAGGGTTTCCCTTTAATGTGCAGGTTGCCACAGTTTAAACCCTTAGAGCCCAACATCACAGCAAATTCATATCCCTTCTTCTCGGTTGATTTGCTCAGAATGTATTCTTTGCACCGAGGTGCAGCATGTATTAAATGAAACTTGACCTTTCTAACACTGCTAGGTGCTTGTCCTTGTAACAAAGTTTTGGCAAAATGTTACATTAAATCTAATTACAGTTACAATCTGCATACAGCCATGCATCCATCTAGCCTGGTGCACCCAGACCCAAATTCACTGCATGAATATATGGGTCTCGGTATGCTTCATAGGGAATTGTTTGCAGTCTTTCCATCCTACTGGGCGCAGACCTCATTTTAACCAATTAGCGTGCACCAAAACCAGCCAACACTGCCACAAGCTGTAACTACCTAAGGCCTGTGTCCACCAAAGTGTTCTTTCCTGAGCATAGCATTTAAAAAAAAAAAAATTAATTGGAGTGCCGCATTTTCTAAATGCCAGCAGCGTGATTATTCCCTGAGCGTTTATTCAGCGATGAGCACTGAATGTTCTGGGGTTTTACTCGTCACCAAAAGTTTAAAAGTGTTGAACTTTGGGTAAACAGCTGTGCTCGTCACTGTCACTTTTTTACCCAGCTGTCCAATTACATTGAAGGAGGGGATGGGACAAACACACTTAACCAACAACACTGGTCCCTGATTGGTGCGCCTTTCAGAGTGTCTAAGTGAACGCTACCAGCATACATATGGGTGACAGTTGTGCAAAGCCAGGCGAGCATCCATCGCCATACCCTCAACTCTTGTTTGAATTATGATTAACTTTTAATTGCATATTTATATCACATATTGAGTGGATGTAGCCTCCAAGTATGACAATTGTAGCTAATACAGAAACGCCTTAAAGTGCAATACTACTGGGGGCCATTAGGGGTGAGCTACAAAAAACCTCTGGCTCCATAAAGTCCCATTTAAAAAGCAACAACTTCTCTGACGAAATACAAACTTGCTTTTATTATTTCGTCATTTGCTAAATTCACTACTTCTAATCAGTACTGTGGCAGTCTTTCTGAAAATAATTCCATAATTAATCAGATATTAGGCCTCAAAGAGATGTATGTTTTAGGTGTGTCTGGGGTGTATTTAGGGTTGCCAGTATGTGGGTGGGCACAGCATCCTCAGGTTCTCTATCAGATACCAATTTTTAAACTCATGCTTCATGGTTAAATAAATTACGAAGTCCCGGTCCTTCACAACGTACTGCTCATCAATATAAACGGCAGAATTTAAGCTTTCTGATAACTATACTTTACTCTTCTGTGCCGCAAAGTGTTTTAGACTCATCCATTTTTAAAAATCATCACAATTTCTGACTTTAAACAATAAATAATATATTTGTAGGTCGACTTCATACACAAGTTATGAGCACGCATATCACATGGGCACATGTCACAGTGAGCTCCCGGTTTGATCCCAGCTGGAACTTTGCATGACATTCCTCCCATTTCCTGCAATTACTGTCAAATAAATGCAGAACATGCCCATTAAAATACCCTTTAAAAAAAAAGTTTGCTTTCCCTAGCAATGATTTAAAAGCTGGAGTCAAAATACATACGAGTGAATAAAACTGATATTTTTTGTTCTAATTATAAAGTCAGAGTATTTCACCGTCATGGTTATGATATCAACAGATTATATACAATAAGACTATATGAAAACATATTTCTACTGCCAGCCTCTTATGGAGAGATACATCTCAAAACATAACAATTTCAAGAGGTACATTAGTGTTTCCTTGATATATATAAGATCTATGTATTTTCATATCAAAAGATTGAAGATCTGGAAAGCTTCAACTGTTCTAAAAAAAAACAAGACATAGCACAAAGGACTTGCCCCTAGAAGAGCTTGAAATTGATGGCAGTGAAATTAGCCTGAAAATAGTCGACACACGTACACACGCACACATGCAGCGCTGGTTCAACAACAGTGACTGTCACTCTGTGTTAAACACAAGGCGAGTTCCAGGGCTATATATGTAAGCACAAGCCTGCCTATACGAAAGCAACACACCTCTGAATATGACATGTCACATCATGATGCCACAGACATAGCTTGACACAAGCAGCACGCAACAGGCACAAGTCCACATTTCAGTCTCAGAGTCTGACATCAAAAACTCCAATGAGCAACACCTGCATCAACAGTATCCTGTTCCCTAAAGCTAATGTTAAGTGAATGAGCAAAAGATAGGCCTCAGAATTTGTGCCTCAACCAACAAATGGATTAAATTTAAAACAAGCACGGGTGGGCCGGATAAATTACAAACTTACCATTAAATACCTTCATAACTCCTTCTGTGGTTAAGTCATCCTTTTCATGCTTTTCTTGGTCCTGGCCAGTAACTCCTTCTTCATGAGACCTATAAACGTCACCTGTATCGACCCTATTGAATTCACAGTCACACTCGTATCCTGCTTTTGACTCAATCTCCACACGCCAACTGTTCTAATACACCCACTTCTGCTGCTAAGGTGTGCTCTGGCTAACAGGAAGCGGACGTCAGGTTAAAAGTTTCATACTGTCCCCAATTGGCTGAATCAGGTTACCTGTGTTGGTGATGTGTTTTTTTAGTCCAAAAATATATTGATTTTTAATATTTAAAATGTTGATTAATGTAGGCTATTTATTCCTTTTTTCAAACTAGAAATTCTACAATTCAAAAAGTAAAAGTAAAAGTGATGATAAATAATATTTCTTGGGGTTGCAAGGGTGGTGCTTTGGCTGTGATAGAGGTAGCTCCCCCCCTATGTTCTGAGTTATGATGATACAACAAATACCTCTTTCAACCTTGTATTTTTAGAGCAATTCCACAAATAACTTATAAGCAACTGTCAAGAGATTAGAAAGGAAATGATTTGTTTAAGTTAATGAAGAATATGTACAGACTTTATGCTTGGTTACTTTGAGCATGCCACACACCTACAGAATATAAACCTATATTATATGGACTACTATCAGTGGGCCAGCACCAAGTGGCCACACCTTGACAAATCATCTCCACCAACTGCAGGGAAAAACGCTATCTACAGCATCATGAACTGGAATAGATGAATCTATCCCGAATAATCCACTTGATATGCAGCAGCAGGCTAAGACATGCCAGAAGCTGATAATTATCATCTTACGGATATTAAAATCTGCAATTCATGCCTTGGAGCAGAAAGTCTCTTTTTATGAAATGCCATTTAGCATCGACAAGCAGCAGACGACCATCGGGTACCTGGTTTGAGCTTATGGTTTGCGCTGAGTGCAGCTGGTTGGAGCAACAAATTAAAAGTGTTGAACAAGAGCTCAGCAGTGTAGATGGATTTATGATATGATGACAAAGTAAAGCATATTCTCTCATGAGCACATTACTTTGAGCTGAAGCATTCTTTGTAATGTTCAGCTGAATATGAAGTGTGAAGAAAATGTGAATGTGACTACCTCTCCTTCTCAAACCACATTGATTTTACAATGAAGCCAATTATGCAGGGGGCTAATTGTGTGCGAGAGAGCTGTCAATTTTACATGCTGCCAGCATACAAGCTTGCAAAGAACCTATAGGAAAGGACGACCAGCGAAAACTATAGCCCATGCCACTCAAGCATGAGTAGGTACATAGCATGAAAGCATCATTATAGATCTACCAGATGTACAAAAAAGAGAAAAAGGTAACTCAGCCACAACAAGTACCTCATTATAAGCATGATATTTGTGCTGACGTTAATACCCGGCATAGAAGACATCGAAGAAGCAAGGCTACTTTTATCTAATAATGCTAGAGTGAAGCAGTGACCTCTGACATCTTAGCTGATTATTTGGAAAATCTCAGCTGTTGACCATAGCAGGGATTGAAAAACGGAACCTGTTTTCTTCTCCAAAAAGCTGTTTTGAAGCATAATTAGATTATTAGCAGGTTCGGCACCTTAACCGTGAATTTAAGAGTAGTTATTCTTACTTTGGACATGTGTGGTTGAAATTAGCATGCATAATGACGCATATTTTGCAAAGCGGTGCCTCTGGAAAGTTTGTGTGTGCTGAAGTGTGTGTGTGTGTGTGTGTGTGTGTGTGTGTGTGTGAGAGAGAGAGAGCGAGAGAGAGAGAGAGAGAGAGAGAGAGAGTACTGGATGTGTCCTGTGACATTCTTGCTGCTCTCCAGAGTAATGACTGTCTGGAGTATTTCTCCATAACAAAGTGGTTTAAATGTTGACTCAATTAACTTCAGGACTGGGTTTCTTTAGGGAGATGGGATGTTTGAAATGAGACTAGAATTATCAAGATATGCATGAAAAACACATGGATGATACACTGCATATAATGTGTTGCACAAAGTTAAAAGTAAAACATAAATGCAAATAAAGTTAGGTTTATAAATGAGTCAGAGTTAAAAGAAAATAAATTTAAAAAAAAATTAAAAACACAGGCAATGGAAATTATGTCAGACAATAAAATTAAATACAATGGACACTCCAGTGTTACAAAACAACGTATCATTCATGCACAACACAAACATTAATACATTCACAGCCTTGCAAAAATTTCAGTACCAAAATATTGTTTCTCACAGTCCCACGGTGTGCAAAATAAAAAGATAAAACATGGAAAGTTTAAATATGTAACAATAAAAACAATAAAACAGACAACAACCACAGTGACGCTTAACTGCAGTATATATACAGTAAGTACAAGGTAGTGCAAATATGGGTCCACAGTGCAAAAAGTTCAGACTTTATGGGGCGAGGGGGAGAAAGGGGGAGAGAGTTCAGCATCCTGACAGCCTCATGGCCGAAGCTGTTCCTCAGTCTGGAGGAGCTGCACGGAGGCTGTGGTGCCTCCTCCCAGAAGCCATGAGGCTGAAGAGGCTCTGTGAGGGATGGGTTGAGTCTCCCAAGATGCTGACTGCTCTGCGGGTAAAGCGGGAGTTGTAGATGTCCAGGGGGGAGGGAGTGCAGAACCAACGATCCTTCCAGCTGCCTTCACTATGCTCTGGAGGGTCTTTTGGGTTGGAGGCGGTGGAGCTCCCGTACCACACAGTGATGCAGCTGGTCAGCATGCTCTCCATAGAGCCTCGGTAGAAGGAGCACGTGATGCGTGCTGAGGCTCCAGCTCTCTTTAATTTACGGAGAAAGTAGAGGCGCTGCTGGGATTTCATGGCCAGTGATGCGGTGTGGTAAGTCCGGGAGAGATCCTCAGTGATGTGCACACACAGAAATTTGGTGCTGCTCACCCGCTCCAAAGCAGAACCGTTGATGGTCAGAGGGGGGTGTTGGGTGAGGGTTCTCCTGAAGTCTATCACATAAAAGTTATAGACTTTTTCGTCTATAATATATAGTTATATATATTATAACAGTATAGTAGTATAGTATAACTATAACTATAAAAAAAAAAAATATATATATGTGTATATATATAACTTTTTTATGATGTGACAATGTGTATATATATATATATATGTATACAGTTGTAGTCTATAACCTCCTTTGTAAAACAAAGTTTTACTATTGCATTGTCACATCATAAAAAAGTTAGTTGTTTATTTTTCAGCAGTGCTTCTTTTTTAGTTTGTCTGTGGCACAACTCGTGCCACTGGCAGTCTCCCATATGAGTTGTACCAAAAGGCAAGAGTAGGTCTGAGCACTTGTTTTCATCGAGAGGTTTTAGAAAGAATAAATAAACTTGGAGGATACATCTGACAGAAAAAGTTGGATTATTGCTCCTTTGTTGATGTTTCCATCACACTTAAAGGCCCAATTAAACATAAAATTAACAAATTGAAATTAAAAAACAATGATGACATCTGATCCTCCTTGACATCAGCCATTGGTTTGTGAACTGCCGCCAGTCTGGCCGTCATCATCTTGTTTTTCTTAAGCCAGAAGCGGCCATATGTGCACGAGCTGGAGAGGCGCGAGCGATGGATCTAAGTTACTTATACCGGTAACCTGACTGCAAGCCAGACATGGAAAAGAACTGCTCGACTTTTGAGTTTACAAGAGAAGTTTAAACTTTTTAAATGGGAGTCTGTTAGAACCAGTTGTTTTGGGGGTTTCTTTTGGAGTCAGCCCCCAGTGGCCCTCAGTGGAATTACACTTCAGGGCACTTTGGCTTCACTTTTCAGACCTGGAGACTGCGTCTAATTTTACATAGTCTATGCATCGGACACATTGTTGCCTGTAGTACAGTGAAATATATATTTCATCTGACCCTCACTACATAATATTGTGTTGCTCCACTGTAGAGGATTTAGAGAATTGATTGATTATCTGCTAAAATATGAAGCGTTTAAGAGGGCTGGGTATTTTCCACATCGCAATGATATTACCAAACATACAGAAATCAATGAGTTGTGTCTCCTGGGGGAGGCATATTGATTGATGAATGAACTACCAGAAAAGTCATGAATGTAGAGATGTTCCTAGATCTGATATTAAGCTAATGAGTACAACAGAAATGTTTTCAAAGATTATTTGAATTCAGCTGAAGACTGGATGAACTCTGTATGTAATAAACGGTATGTAAAGTATAACAACCTGGCTCCACCTCCAGCAGCTACAATACTAACATGCTGCTTACTGACTGACGCTTCACTAAAAATAATCAAATGATGTCATATAATGATGTCAATATAATGTATCATACAATATAAATCACAGACACAGAATGTGTATATTTACTTCAATACTTTTTTTTACTGCTAATACTTTTATGAAAGTAGGATTAAAATGGTATTTTTAGATTGCTGTATTGGTATTTCAATTTAAGTGCAGGATCTACATATTTGTTCCACCACTGTTTATGATAATAGAGATTAAACATGAAACTCTGGCTCTTTGTGTCTCGAGGTGCTCTTGTTAAGCATACTTTTTTTTTCACTCCCTCACTCTAGCTGTCTCTCTCTGCTTTAAAAAAAAAAATCCAATCTTGTTCCAAATAATCACGATAAATGGAACTGATTTGAAATGTTCAAAACAGCCAAATTCAGAAATGGGCAAGAAAGATGTTTTGAAGATAAATTTAATAGCTTGGTTATAATGATTCTTGTTGTTCTAGGTTTTGTACCCTCATGGTTGAAATGCAGTTATTGTTAGTCACTTTGGATAAAAGTGTCAGCTAAATGAAATGTAATGTAATGTAATAATGCATAATGTTATTCGGGGTTAATTTATAGTTTTTTTTGGTCATAAAAAAGGGCATATAATTTCTGAGTGTTCCTGAAGGTCATGGTCGTATTATTTAATATGAAACTAAATAAACCATCCATCCATCCATTTGTAGACAGAACACAAGCCTGTGTGGCAAAAAGATGCAAAGCAATAGAATGAATGTTATAGTCAATACAAGCTTTTTAACAAAAATATTATATTGTAATTAAATTACATAACTTGATACATGTTAATCCTTAACACTGCATATACAAAGGATAAAAGAAGCCCATATACACATACACATCCAGTACACATTTCTTCTAACCTTTTTTCGGCTTCATTTGTCATTCTAACCCTTCCTTGTTAACATCCTATTTCCGTGTCACCCATGAATAAAAGGGATTACGTTTAATATGATTCAGTCTGATGCAAGAGCCAAGTAAATAAATAAATAAAAATAGAACCTGTTCAAAGTCGATTGTGTTTTTTTAGAGACTGCCTCACAAGTTTTGGAAATTTTATATTTGAGACCTCGAGTAGTGTTTTTTTGGTTTCACTTGTCATTCGGGTGACACGTATTTGACAATATTGTCCCTTTATATCTAATTCTTTAAACTCTATATTAATTAATTTTATTATGCATTTTAATTGCGTGTTTTATTGTGTTCATTGTTTTTGAATGTCAAATCAAATCTTCATGTTATTCTGCGTTGTCGCTTTTTGTTTTTGACAGTTCGAACACTTTTGAATTAAAGATGCTGTAAAGTAGAAATAAAAATGAGTTTTAAATTAATCACACCACAGAAGTGGGCGGCACAGTGGTGCAGTGGTTAGCATGGTCACCTCACAGCAAAAAGGTTCAGGGTTCGAATCCGGGCCTGGGCCTTTCTGTGGGGAGTTTGCATGTAGTTTCTCTCCCAGTTTCCAGGCTTTTATAAGCGTTTCACCGTGTGAGAGGAGGAGCCATGCAGAAGGTTATATAAACCGGCTGTGCGGTAGCTCGGTGACGTACTGAAGCTAGCCTTCAGCCCCGCCTCAAAAAACCTGAGCTGAAGACGGATGAGAAACTGTTCAACGGGTCTAACTCCACATTTCAGTGCGACGTTTTCAAACTTCGCACATGCTTTCAGCAGCTCATTGCACAAGTATATAATGTATTGAGAAGCAAATCTTGGAATTTGCTTTACAGCATCTTTAATACTTGTCTTACCAATTTAGTGTGGTAATGTTTGTTTGGAATGTGTGCTTAATGTGTTTGGACCCTTTCATTTCTATCACTATCAACAGTCATGTTTGAAGCATCAGCTCTTGTTGAACGCTTTTCGTTGTCTTTTCTTACAATGTTACTCATGTAAATAATTATCAGACCGCTATTAAAGCTGACAGGGTGATAATTGATATTAAACTTAAGGTGCCTTTTGAACGTGTTTTGATGTATTTACAAGCGGCAGACAAAAATAGGTTCAAATGAAGTTCATTGAGATAATCAGAGCCACAAAACAACCATTGTTTTTGTGACTTGCTATCTTTATCGATCAAATTAGTGAATAATCGCCACCTGTGCCCTCGCCACCTGAGCTTTATATAAGACTTAGAAGCAATTGGTTAATCGCCTACACATTGTAGGTCCATAGATGTTCAATAATTATCTCTTGTTTGTGCAGGTGGGCGGGGGCGGAAGTATGGGAACATTAGATATATGCTGCATTCAAATGGAACTTGTGAGCTCATGGTTACAGCATGGGAAGTTGTGTGCACCCTGGCGTTCAAGTGGCTTAGTTGTAAAAACACCATTTCTAGGCAATGGCAACATGAAGCCACTGAGGCTAACAATTTAGCAAGCTAACAGGGAGATAACGTTAAGCAGGAAATGCAAAGGCACACAGAGAAAGGATGAGACTGTTGGAAATATCAACATTTTCATGGATAAAATTACAATATATTAGTTTAACATCCAATGAAAAATGAATTGTCACGGCTTCAGCCATCGCCATAATTCTCAGCAAACACGTCACAACCTGTGAAGTTAGAAAATTTGAAGTTCTGACATTGTGAATACCACGAGAGGGCCGTTCATATTGACTCTTCTTGTGTACATGGTAAAAGCAGCGCCAATTGAATGCAGCATTTGTCCACACAGGTGATAATTAAAGTAACAGGAAGTTGGTCAGGTGACTAATATTGAATTTGCTATTCGTTGCTAGTACAGGCAACGGATTTTGTAAAATGATTATTATTATTTTTTTTTTTTTTTGTGGCATTTGGAGAAAGTTTGTGCAAAGAAGGGAAGAATTTTTTTTTTTTTTTTTTTTTTTAACGATAACTTCTACACATTAGCTGCAGCAGAGCCAGCAGCTAAGCGGTTCGTTAACTCTCCCCTGTCACTCCCTCCTGCTGCTTCTATCTCGACGGATGTCAGCGCCCCACTGAGGTTCAGCAAATCAAAAGTTAAAATAAAGCAAAGTATCATCTCAATAATAATAATTGACGACTATGGGGAAGGTAAGTTTGAGATTGGCTGGAATTTATAATGAAGACTGATGAGCGCACACAATGTTCTCCCAGCAGTTACTGTGGCGTTCAAACATGCCTTTTCTCGACTTCCACATGTGGAAAAAAATAGCTTATTTTCAGTCTTTTAGAAAATTATGAAGCCATGTTTCTCTCACGGAAGGGCTACTTTCTGCAGCAGGCCTTCGAGAGATAATGTACAGCAAGTGCTCTAATGAGTGGAAAGATGCTATCTTCACACTGCTCAACTTCAGCCTTCAGCTATTTTAAGGGTGTGTTAAGCTCATTTTTAATAGTTGGCATTCTGTTCTGCTGTAGCTTCATTTGTACATTGCTCACATTCACTCCTTTCTTTCTTCTTTTTTTTTTATCCACTCTGTCGCTGTCCTTGGTGCTGTGGAGGGAATAACGGACCTAGTGGTATGCGCTATAATGCACAATGTGTGTTTTGTTTGTTATTTTTCCTCTTGTATTCATAAATGACCGTTTGGTCAGAAAGTCATGCAGTTGCATTAGTTGTGTCCCCTAATCAAAAAAAATATGCCTGCCAGATTTGCACAGTACAGTCAAAAGAGATGTTGGGTTGTTGGCTTCGATTGGCAAGGAAGTCACGAATGATCTTTTGCAAGCTGGTGATAACAAAGACAAATATCAAACTATGGCAGCAGACTGCTGTTTAGTGATCAGTGGGTGTTGGAGATACACGTCAGGGTAGAAATTGGGACTGACAAAAATCCTTTCAATCAACTGTGCAATCAAGTGATAACAATTAAATCGCTTTCTCTTGGATGTTGTCATTGCATGACTGATATGCAGTTGTATCCAAAAAAAATGACCCTGGGTAAAACAAAACCAAGCAATGTCCTGACAATAACATTGCAATGAGACAAGTATTTTAATGATGGTTAAGTTTAGACTAGTGGAAGTATTTTAGTTATCAAGGAAATACAGTGGTCATATCTGAATGGAACCAGCATTGAAGGGGAAATCCACAGATTTTATACATCAGTCGGTTTACAGGCTGTACTGTTTGCAGTACATTTGAACAAACTGTATTAAGCCATTAGTAGCTCTAGATGTAGGAGGCTAAAAACTTGAAACATGAAAAAACTCTGGGCTGTGCTGATGGTAGGTGGTACCAGAGCTCTATAGCCCACCCCTCTTCTTTGACTGAGGCTCCATTAGCTGCTATTAGAAAAATGCAAAAATATCTCTGACCAAACTGCCCTTGGTTGAGTTGGATTGTGAGTACTCTGTATTTAAGAGCACTCACAACACAATGTCTGTGGTTCTGCAGCATTTTCATCCTTTCGCTTTTTTGAAATTGCCACTATGAGTCAAATATTGTTAGAGAAGTGAAATGCCAAATTCGCAGAGTATGCTTTTGGTTCTATGTGCCCATCAGCCCTCTGTTTTCAACACTGTTACTTTTTGCCTCTCGATAAAGAACACAGTTGGATGTGGATACTGGACACAGATTGGTGATGCAGTATCATGTAGTATGGACTTAGTTTCAAAGAAAACTGCCCTTTAACTTTGAAGTAACTAAATTGCATGCTGCAAAAGGCAGCTGCACAAATGGCTTAAGTTTTACAGGTCTTAGGAATTGTGATTCATTTTAAATACAGGAAGTCTGAAGCCTGCTTTGGCAAACAGGAGCAGAGGCTTTTTCCAACATGAAGGAAATGGCTCTTGATGGAATATTTTCATAGGAATATTAGGACATGGGATCTAAACACAATTGGCAGAGTTGAATCAACCTTTTTTTTTTTTAACATAATTCAAAATAATTTCACATAATTTACACAAAGGCAGTATTTCTTCCAGTGAAGCAAGATTGCATTAATGTTACTCTAATATGCAGCTATAACTTAGAAGAACAAGTACGATAGTGAAGGCATCTCCTTGAAGAAATAGGTTCTCGTTTAGTTGTGTGAAAAGGGTTGTTTACGGTCACAAACATTGATTACACTGCAATGTAAGGTATGAATTTTTAAAGTTGGTGCTAACGCCTGAAGGCAAACACTAAGGCAAGTGCTTCGACGGGTGCTTACAGAGGCTACAGTAATTACAGCAACATTACTTCAGAGCCTTTACTGGAAATCTTTTATTCGATATGTTTAAAAAAAAAAACAGAAAAAAAGAAAATTGTCACAAAGTCCTCTCAAAAACACTGTCCAATGTGCAGCGTCAAGCACAATAGGAAAACATGCTGATGTGTGTCTGCTTTTGATCTGTGTAAAATATTTTGGGGCTTTTAAACTTCAATGGGCAAAAAAAAGAAAAATCATTGTTGAATTTCATCAAATCAACAAACCACCTTTCGCACCTTTGTCCTGGTTTGTCATGAAACATGTATCTCTTTCTTTCTGTTGATACTTAAGTATAATAAGCCGCAGCATTATGATTAGACGGACAAAGCTTGTCAAATAAAAAAAATGCCGCAGTGTGGTCTTGATTGAACTTGATTGGTGTCTTGTTTAAATGTGATTACATGATAAAAGTTAACCGAAACTGATCAACTGAAAGCAGTCATAACTTTGGTGTTCTGTCAGAATCAAGGCAATATTTTGTTTGACTATCTTGAGGTCATGACTGGCTATAGGTATGCTTACGTTCATGGCAAAATTAACAAACATCTGAATATTGTCTAAATAGTTCATGTTTGGAAGCATTTAGAATTAATCAAGGTAATTGCACTGAAGTCTGACCCTTGCTTCTTTAATAAATAAGAAGCATGTTTTTGATTTGTCATAATTCTCAAAACTTCAAAGTGGTAGGTTTTTTTTCTCCTTTACTGTTGCACAGTTTCTCCTTTTATGTTTATGGCCTTCAAAACCTGATTTGTAAAGCTCCGGTCATGCCGGTGCTATAATTCGTGCACACCGTAGTTCAGTCCACTTGGTATAATAAAGGCTCACCGTTCCACATTGATCATGTATTCATCATTCAACTAAAGAACTGGATTGCACTGAATGATGAAAAAATAGCAACTGACACGGCAAGCTGCCAGTATCCCAGATGGTACACTACCATATGTGTGCCTTGAGCTGGTGACATACAATACCATTAGAAGGAACCTCTGAGCGGCACCGTGGAGTCTCTAAAATAGTACAACAATCCAATATACCCTTCCTTTTAGAAGGGTCAAGCCATGGAAAAGGGAAAAAACCTCTACCATATTAAGAGATGTTGGCTGTTGGCCTTGCTGCAGCCTGGACCGGCTTGAATGAAAGCAGGGAGAACAAGCCGTTGATTCAGTGCAAGCTAGTGATAACAAAGACAAATAGCAAGCCATGGCGCCAATGGAGTCACAGACTACCATCCAATGATTAGTGGGCATTTGAGATACTCTCCAGAGGAGACATTGGGGGCAGACAAAAATCCTTTCAATCAACTGTGCAATCAAGTGATAGCGATTAAATCATTTTCTCTGGGACGTTATCATTGTGTGACCGCTTCATCCATCTTACACTCATTCGTCGTCTGTTGGTGGTTTTGTAGGCGTGCTCGTGGCTCTGCTCCAAGCCTTTCAAGCAAGTTTTATGGCGTTCTGGGAAACAACGCAAGGCATGTATGAAAGCCCTATTTCGACACTGCAGACTGGTTTAAACCCACCGTGATCCCTCTGAAGTCCTGAGCTTACAAACACAACCTGAATATTATGGACAGAATTATAAATGTTTAAAAGGCAAGTAAAGTGGTGCTATTGAAAAAGATTGCAAATGATTCCAGCAAAACCTGTACCTATTCATACTCTCGTAATCACATCCAGTTAGTCGAAATGTACGCCTTTGTTACAGGTTTTTGTTACAGTTGAAATGTATGTGCTTGCTTGTTGAAAAGGCTTCTGTCAAGTAAGTTTTGATCTTTAGGAGTGCATTTTGACGCTGAGCCAAAAGAAGGACAGCACTTATTGTCAGGGTTGCCAAAAGCAGATATTTGCCTGCAGTTGGGGACATGAATTTGGATGATGGTGTTTGCTTAGCAGGACCGTTGACAGTTTGACTGGAGTGCAGCACTTCCTGCTCTTCCTTGGTCAGGGTCACGTGGCAGACTTCAGCCAGGACTTCCAGAGCTGCTCGCTGACCAGCTTGCACCGCACCGCTCATGTATCCACACCACTGGGTGGCTGTCTCTGTGCCTGCCCAGTAGATCCTGTAAATCAAGAAAATCACTCAGCCAAATCCTCTGCTACACACAACATTTAATGCATCCTTTGTCTTTAATTATCAGCACATTTAAATATGATATCCCAAGATGTACATTAATTTGCATTGAGAGCTTCACACTGTACACATATGATGGTGATGAGTGATAACATGCCCTCTATGACAAACTGATACAGTTTAAGCTTTGCCCTTTAACAAGTCACTGTTGGCTTGGCCGGTCCAATTATCCAATTATGGATGCTCCAGTTGATTGGCAACCATTAATGACCGGCCAGTATTAGTTCTTAAAAGTTTGATTGGGGGTCTATAAAAGGGCTGATCAGAGGAGTCGATCACATGTCAAACTCTGCACTCAATTAAATGGCTTTACCGGTCTGGCAGTACATCCAGGTGTCTGATATATATACTGTATATATATATATTTGTTTTCTTTCTTAATAATACAAAAAAAGGATGAAAGGAGGCATTTCCCCGACGCACTCAGGCGCCACATACGTGGCCTGCTTTCTGACACCCTATAGCAGCTGGACCGCAGCAGCAGAATGGTGACGTAAGTTAAGGAGCTGCTCTGAGCCACAGAGAATGTACCACGAGCTGCTCCTTGCATGCTCTCTATGCTGAATTGTTGGATAAAGATGGGGAACATATTGGCAGCAACATCAACGGCAGATGAACCTCTACCTATCAGAGCCAGAAGTCACATGAAGCAGACAGCTGTGTTTTTTAGCAGGACAAAAAAGCTGTTTTTCCAGCCACGTGCAAGCAACATGAGCCTGCGTGCGCACTTGTAGATAGCGAGCCACTTTTCAGAGGAGCAGGGAATATCGTCGAAGACAAGAGGAACAAACTGTCTGCTAAAAATGCAGATATACTTACATCAATAAAGAAAAACATGCATCAGTGCTAAAGGAATATGCTTTGGGTGGTATGAATGATATGAAATATATTTGTGGTACTGATTTCTATCCATGCCCTTTTATTATCTCTGAATAACCTGTTCCCATCAAGTGGGGGCCGCTATGGTTTAAGTTTAAGAAAGAGAGCAAAATATGCTGCACATATGTTGCAGTCAAAGTAAACATGAGCTGAATTGTACAGAATTAAGGGCTCAGTCATTGCTGAGATCAAAACCTTGTGGGTTGGATTGTATAACATACTTCATGAAAAAAGTTCTGTCTTGTTGTAGATCTCGCAATCTAGTCCTTTGTAAGAAATCGGAACAACAAGTAATGGGGTCAACACTCCATGTAGACTGGCAATGTACAGTATGCTGGTGCTGACCCCTAAGAGGTAGGAGATAGTGGCATTGTAGAACTGAAAATGGTGCATCATTGTCCTTTCTCACCAGTGGCATGGTGAAAACATACCACTACACAACCTCAGATATTGGGTCTTCACACTGATTCCCCTACGTTTCTTCTCTCTCCTCTCTATGTGCTTCACAAAGGGTGGCTCCGCCCCCCCTCTCCACACACACAGAGCAAAAGATAGGCTCAGGTGAAAGATTTGACTCGTTATGTTACTGTAAGTGAACAAAAAGGTGTAGCAGGAGCCCAAAATGCATTTATTAATGTATAAACGTCGACCTCAAACTTCAGAAAATCAGGCCAAAACTTTGTTGAATCTGACGACAGAATTAGAAGCTCTGCTGCTGATCACTGGTGATACAGCTGCATACAGCTGCACACCTAGCACTGTATACAGAATCTGAATATCACCAAGTCACTTTACAAACTAAAGAACGAAGGGATCAGTTTTGTTTTTCTGAATATTTGAAGACAAACTGACATATTTAACTAACTTGAACTTAACTTGAAATTGTATGTTGTCAAAAGTACTTATTAAATATCTCCTAGTATTTTGTCATATTGTCAAGACTTCCCACTGGATAAGACGTCACCCCCACTTTAGCCACAAAGCCACCATTCTAAAGGGAAATGCCTGACCGGTGAGAAATGTTCCTTTAGAAAGTTAATTATAACATCTCTGACAAGGTGCAGTTTAAGGTTTTTTGTTTTTTTTCACGTGACGAAATGATTACTGAAAACTTGGTTGACTATACCTTATAACTATAGCTATAAACAATTTATGGCGCATTTAAATTATGTGTTTTCCCCACCTTCTCTGCTTGTTTCTATCTTTCCCTGTGTTGGTTTGTGTGTGTGTTAAGGGTGTGTTGTCTCAGCTACTGTTCTGTAACCATTTTGCAAAAAAACATCATTACAACTGTTTAACAAACCTGTTTACCTTTTACCGACAGTCCATGTGGGTCCAAATTCTGCACTGCACTTAACAGGTAGGTAGTAAAACCAACGTAAAAAGTTTGTTTGGAGCCCTGTGTCGGTGAATTTCACTAATGGACTATTCAGCAAAGGTGCTAACAAGAATTAAATGTCTACAACGGCAGAGTAATCGTGAGTAAGCTGAGGGTCAGTGTGTGCCAAAGCCACAGTAAGAATGTTTAGATGCATTTTAAATTGTTTCGTACAGCCTAATAAGAGCCTTCATTAACCGAATCTCCAGACCTTAAGATCTCAGACTGAGATGTCAACAAGCTTGGTGTTGGTAATGTACTTTAGATGCTGAGAAGTGGACTGCATTTTAAAGTCTTACAAATCAGTTTATCAGAAGGTCTGTTGGGCTTGCCTGATGTCACTCAGTGAATTGGATCACTTACTGCAGCACATGATTATACACTTGCTTAAGTTCGCTCTGTAATGGATTTATACAGCTTATTAGATCACTAAGATATAATGTACACATGATGATTCAAAAAGAAAGCAGTGCATTCTACAAGTACAGTGCTAAAACAAGTATAACAGGCAGGAGAAGTGGGGGGAGAAATCAATCAACACAGCGGCATACATAGCAGGTGGCTGTAAACAGTATAATGAGCCGCAGCATTATGATGAGAGGGATGAAAGCTTGTCGAATTAAAAAATGCCGCTTTGTGGCCTTGATTGAACTTGATTGGTGTCTTGTTTAAATATGTGATTAGATGATAAAGGTTAACCAAAACTGATTGACTGAAATCAGTCATAACTTCGGTACTCTGTCAAAATCAAAGCAATATTTTGTTTCAGTAAACTGCTGAGAAAGGTGTGACATGTGATTATGGTGGCATGTCATTGAAAGTCTGTAACATGGGCGATTCACAGGAATGTGATGAACCCAATCTGTTGAACCTCTGCTGTATACAAATTGGTCGTGTTCACTTTAATCCCATTTCTCATTCGGCTGAGTCAAATCACACAATAGCAGGTGGATGTAATGGATTTAGACATAAACTGCTCTATATTGTTACATACAGCACAAATACAGTCTCCAGGAGGAATATATGTGTCTTTTTATGGTGTAATTTCTCTTTCTCCAGAAGTTGATGATACAGACTAAAGAATTCTCAGGAATAAACTGGGGTTACTCATTCTAAAATGTAATAAAATCTATAGGAATGTGAAGTGCTGCATAAACAGCCTGACTGAGTGAATTGTCCTGAATACTTGAGAAAAACAAGTTTGCATTTGATCCTTCTCCCTTCTGTTTTGTATGCATAGTAATGAAGTGGATGTGACAATGAAAGGCTAAAACATACCACTGTGTATATCTGTCTTCATGATGACTCAAGTGACTACAATGGTGGACACTAATTATAATTTCTTTTTTTTGCCACCAGGAAGCACCTCTGTGCTTGATTATGTGGCGTTTCCGCACAAATCTAACATGTTCAGAAGTTTTCTGCTGTTCAAAGTGTGCAGTTGGTTCCTCATCGCCCCTACTGTGCATTTTTTTTTTTTTTTTTTTTTTTTTCAGTACGCCCAGAGAGACATATGACTGAATCCTCTCATCTGCCTGAAGTATATTTCCCAAAACTGTTCTCACAAAGTGCCTTGAAGTGTCAGTGGCATGGGTAGCGTTGCCAACATTTGGTGTAAGGATCATATGTGGCTCTTTGGAGATATTACATTTGACAGAATCAATTATTTTGGCACTTCGTAACACGAGAAGCTTTGTGTATTTTAGGAGGCTGTGTAATTCCCTGGGATATGGGATGTGGTACGGTATGTTATGTTTTCCCTGTAATTGAAAGAAATTGGTAAATCTTTGTAGTTGTGAGTACTGGTGGGATCTTGCATATTTCACTTTGATAGCGTTCATCATGGCTTCATCTTTGCCTTTGTACTGGCAGGATGGTAGCACTATCTCATGGAATTCAGCAAGACTGAGTGAAGACCCTTTTTCCCACTGCCGGTACCGGCTCTACTGGACTCTTCTTGCTGTTGGCACCAGGTACTTTTCTGGATTTTGTTTTTCACTACAGATTGTACCCCTTCAATGGGGTGTGGTAACGCCACATGAAACTTCAGTGACACCAGCTTGAATGTGTTGGATTTTTTCCTTGTCAACCAAAGCACCTCTTCAATTGACCGTGTCATGGTTTGGATGTTTTTCATTAATCGGGTAGTACAGTGACTTAAAAATAATTGCGGTTGCTATAGTAGCTTGGGTAGTTAACAATGTGGGTTTGTGCACGACGCCCTGTGTTGTGCACACTGTGATGGATTGACGTGTTTTCACCTCACCTTTTAGTATCAGCTCAGCTCGCGTGGAACCTTGACAGCGGTGATGGCAAACATAGCATGAGGTACCATGCACTGTACTATCCACAACTTTTACCATATGGTAAACCAAAAAAAGTGACTAGAGTCAAGCCAAGCCGCTAACTACAGTGGAAAAGTGATTGTACAGCAGAAGAGTGAGATATTGTTGTTTTTACCGACTTGCCCATCGGTGCTGGAAGCGGTTTGCTTCTTGCCCACTTTTTCATTACTTTGTCTCTATGACACTCTTGGTTCTGGGAAGCAGGATGACACATTTATTTTATCTGATTGTCTTTCTATAAGCAAATGTTTTGCGCTGAGCTTTGTGTTTGCGCATCAAAATCCTACTGTATGTGTTAGAAGTAAGGATCTCTCCCCAGGGCGTTTCATGCAAATTCTAGAAGCACAGTCGTTTTCAGTGGAGGATGTGTGGAAGAGATCTGTGCATCAATTTGTTTTGTAGCTCATTCCTGTTGTTCACCCATTTTGACCTACTGAATATGTTTAGGTGTTCCTGTATAAGTCTGTTCTCGCAAGACGGGCATAAGTCCAGTGAGTATAAGGCTACCAGAAACAATCACCAGCAGAACTGCCCACCAGTGCTGCACTACAAGTTCAACTTTTATACTCAACCTTTTAAAGTTAATGTAAACATGGATAAAGAAGCTGAAGTTAAAAGTTAAGCTAAATTATTTTTCATCTAAATTGAACAAACATGTGCGCCGCACATCGTGTGTAGACCACACTTGTGACTTTGCATGAGCCTTTTATATTAGTGATGAACTGTAAAGACCTGCATGTATTTTGTGGCCTCATGCTTAGCAGGAAGGTGTGTGTGCTGATCATGACTCATTAGTCTACAGTTAAGCTTTTCTTTAGCTGTATAAACATTCGATGTTGCTCTATACAAGGGAGAAGCCTCTGTAAGAATATACTAACCCACCGTTACTCTACTTCTTTGACACAAATTAAGGCTTGCAAAGAATCATTCTGGTGTTTCAGTCGTGGTGCTGTTGCCCTTCAAAAGAGAGAATGGTGTAGAACTCGCAGGCTAATCCTGAAAAGGCTGAATGAATACTAAGCCTACAGAGCTGTGATGGAGAGCAGCACCTCCAACTATTAGAGTTAGGTGAATATAATTATCACTTGCACGCAGCCTCAATGTCTGAAATTATACAACACATTAAAGACCACTGAATTTAAACTAATACTTCCACAAAAAATGAAGTTAACTCTGTTGTACTCTGTGCATCATAGGTTGAATACGTTAATCCTCGTTGCGAGAAATATTTCAAACAATGTGAAATGCGAAGCAACTGTTGTCACTGCAGGGTCCATTCTGCATATATTTTAGAGCTGTTAATTCAGTAAATTTGAAACACACTGGGGACAATTTATTCATATTCTTGGCTGTTTTTATCTCTTAAACATTATCTTCTTACTCTCTCTATAAACATGTCAGATGCTGACCAACCAAGAGTGTGATACACCTAGGATAATTATTCTGATTATAAAAGCCACAATATGGCCAGTATTGAAATACAGACTGTCTAAAATAAAACCCCATCCTTGACAAGACACTAATGTAATTTGTTGTGCTGTGAAATTTGTTCACCAGCAGCAGTTTTGTCAACCAAGCAGGGGCTTGCCTTCATTACATGTGCTGGATTTGTGTCAAGGTCACCGAACATCCTTGAGGATCCATTTCCTATATGGGGTAGGAATGTGGATGAGGGCTGCCGTCCCCTCACTGCTGTTCAAGTCACGTTATGTAATGAGCTTCCTTTACTCCCCATGGACTTGATGTCATTATGAAAATGCATTACCCGGATCCCCCTCCCCACCTCCCACTCTCATTCGTTCAGCTTTGTGCATCTCTGAACAGGCCATTAGAAATGGATTATAGGACATTTTCCTATGACAACACCCCTCCTGATGACCTTTTGCCATTTCTTTAGAATTGGACTACTATGTATCATTGAAGGCATAATCACTCCCACGCCTCATGTCAATGATCTGTATGCTGGTGAGTAATACCTACCTGGCAGTGTGAAGCACAGACATTGTCTCTGTGGGAATAAAAATAGTATGAACATCTAGCAAATACACTCAGTATGGCTCATACTGTCTTCTAGTGTACAGTGATACAATGTACTGAACTAAAAACGCCTAAATGTATTATTATGAAAGATTTAGAACTGTTACACTCCGTTATTGTCACGATTAGGGCTGCCCACAACTAAAGAATATCCTAGTCCACTAACAGTGCTACATTAAAGGCAAATACAAAACTGGAATAACAAGGTTTTAAAATCAAACTTTTACAAGGTCACGCATGAAGCGGGCCACCTTTTAACAGCAGCACTTACAGCAAAAGCAGTTACGATTCTGAATCCGCTAGAACACAATGTAAGTATCTTAGTCGGATTGTGTTTGGGTCAAAGCCACTAAGAGATTATTGATTGTCAGGGCATAACAGGGCCTGCACTGTTTGTGTGTGTTTCTTTACGGTCTGGACCAGTTCTGCAGTGATGAAGAGGCACAGACACCATCAGAACTTTGGTTGAACCAGGCCTTTGTTCTTTTTTTCTGGGGCAGCCAACACGATGCACAACATTTGGATATCTGTTATACTGAGACATTGAGCATATCCAGACACTTTGATAACAGAAATGTAATCCCTGCTTGATATGCACTTCCTATTGACTGTGGCTGTGTGCTGCTAGCAATACTTCTCACACGTCAGAGTTAGTCACTTACCACAACAAGGTCCTATATCACCTCACACGATTACCCACAAATCTACCTCCCTACAGGGGAAGGCTGACACCCCAACAAATGTTTAAATTCTATGCAATCTTAATTAGTACTGCGCCAAATCACAACACAAGTTATTTCTGGTAACTTAACATTGTAAAGTTTTTAAAAGAGGACCTTCCAACATTATAGAGAAACCCAGCACCACATGAGAAAAAAACCTCTCATTTGAGGAAGACATCTCCATAAGAAGCAGGCTAAGAGGTGGGCGGCCATCTGCCTCGACCGGTTGGGGTGAGGGGAGAGGAAGAGAGACAAGAACAGCATAGAGATCCATGACAATGAACTGTTGGTGAGGCTAGTGATTGCAGCTTCATTGCAGAGACATACAGCTTCAGGACCGGGGATACCTGTTTCGTAGGTTATCTATAACATCTTTGATAAGGCACAGTTAAAGTTTCTTACTACAACCAAATGACTAATGAAAACATGGTCAATTCAATATTTCCTCATTAATTAACGCTTAGTCAGCCCTACTTACAATAACAAAAATGTAGCAGTCTGCACCAATTCACCTGAAATTCTACAATCCAATACAATACCATTTTCAATACTGCTGCAAGCAACAATCCAATGAAAATAACTAAATTCTTTTACTTGAATATAACTTCATTCCAGCAACAAGAGTGGGGTGTAGCCTTGAAGTAGTAAAACATACATTATTGTTTTATAATATGGGTGGCAGAGAATTGCTTCTGCAGTGCCTTGCTGCTTGGAATATAAATACAAAAATATTGCAAATAATACAAAGTTGAGGTTTAATAAAAAGCAGGGAAATATATTAACATCACAGAAGCAGTGACGTGTAGCCTTATTTAAAACAACATACACTCTGTTGTATAAAAACTCTCACTCAGTTTCTTTGCTTTTTAGTTTTCGAGCGTCTGAAAAGCTCCAGATATGGTTGGCTGTGCGTGTTTGTGCCTGTCTCTCCTGCTCAACATCCTCCTCATGCTGATAGTGTTAAAAGACTGAGAGCAACAGAGGCTGCTGCGCACAAAGCATGCTAACACAGACGTGCACCGTTATATGATGACAGGCTGAATGGAAGTGTCTGCAGCTACTAATGTTAAGAGCAGCACCCAGCTCACATTATGAGCTATTGTTAGCTTTTGTGAAGTTTGTGTGTGGAGCATCACTCCTACAGATGCAGGTGTCTTGGTTCACAAACAATAACGGTAAAGTTTCAGGATGTAGACATTGTGACTGATGAATAAAGTTATTAACTGAAACTCTCCTGCATTGAAGGTTATTTACATATCCGGATATCTGTCTGTGAGCTGCACAGATAAGTCTGAGGCGTCTCCACTGTCGTGACACTGTTTCCATTTTGGCATTTCATAATCTATAACTTGTCTCTGATCATTGACTCAAACACTAAATGTCTCCATGCATGAGTCAGTGTTCTTGTTCCACATGTTGCAGCTGTTATTTTACTGTCCTTTAGTAACACAGAAAACAAGAACCATTACATTTTCACAATTTTGGTATCAACTTGGTACAAAGTGTCGTTCCCTGTGACACCCTCATACTGTACTACATCCTTTTACATTACCATTTCTTTGGTGAGAACTCAGAGAGAAATGTGACTCTTTTGAACATTAAGGAGAAGAATAGGTGTGATGGTGTGCGGTATTTTTCATCAGTGGGGTGATTACCTGCCACAGGGCTTCCTCAGGCTCGGGTGGTAATATGTTAGCAGACCTGGTGCCATGACATTAACAGGACAGCCACCACTATACTCCTCCTTAGCCCAGTCCTGGAAAACAAAATGGTTTATTGATATGCTACAATGTTAATTCGAAGCCCAGTATAAAAGTATGGCCTTGTTTCAGTAATATGACAGTTGATGCAGTCTAATCTTAAGAGTACAGCTCATGCAGACACGGGCCATGGACCAGGTGATTTAAAAGTCTCATCAGCCTCAGACAAAACTGACAACTGTGCTCCCAAACATCCTTGCCTAGTATGCTGGATCAGCCATTACCAGTTCCTGCTCGTAAGTTGCCCATGTAAGCACAGAAACCTGTACTGGATTACTGAAGAACACTTTCTCAGGCAAGTTGTGTTGTTATATCTGTTGGTTTAGAGCTGCTACAGCTCATTGGAACAATGCTCCGCCACTTTTTCTTTCTCCAAGTGAGAAAGTACCATGTTTAGAGTTCTCATGATCTTCTTGAAAATTAATTTACATCTTTTCAATGCATCTCCCCGCCCATTTGTGTATATATACCTGTGTCTTTCACCTTTGTCTTTGCCAGTTCGTCGTAGTTTCCGTGCTCTTTGTTCGAGTGTTTTTCCTTTTGAGTTTCCTTGTGCATGACCTGTGCTTTTCTCATTTGGATTTTGCCTCTTGCCTGCCCTTTTTGTACCTCAGCCTTTTTAGACTCCTAACTCGGGCTTTTGATTATCTGGACTGTGTTTTTGACTCTGCCTCTGGAACTCATTTCTGTATCTTTGCCTTGAACTCTTCTGTAAAGCCTGCTTTAACTGATCTGCTGTGCTTGAGTTGTGCTTTTGAGTCCATGCCTGTCAGCCCCCTTGTTAAAGGCTTTTATTATGAAACATTTGCTGCGTGTATGTGTAGCGAATGAAATCAGACAATCACACTTTGGATGAATACTCCAGAACAGCCAATGAAAATATAATTTTATAGTTGACTAGAATAAAGCAGTCTTATATACAACTTCAGAAGAACATTGCTGGTTATAAGGATCATTTTACGATGATTACAAAGCAGATTTATGAAAATGTATTTGTGATGGACATTGGAGAATTTTGAAGCAAGAATTGTGGCAGTAGGGCACGAATGCTTTCAAATTATCTAAACTTCCTCCATTGAGTGTGTGTGTGTGTCTCAGCCACAGCTGTAGCTGCTCGCAATATTTGTAATTAAACCAAATCAAGTGGTTCATGCACAATAACTAAATTCAATCTGTGACCCACAACCTACCTAATCATATTAACAACATTCATTTATTGTAGAATTTGAGTCATGTCTTAATTCAAATAATGTACTTTCCTAACATTGAATAAGTCAATGTTAACTCTCCAACATCAAGCATGCAGTACTTCTCTTATTTCTTAAAATAAGTATCTGTCTGTATCTTTCCTGTTAAAATAAATATGAACAAAAATTATTATTATATATTCACTAAGCTCTGAGTTGCTGTTGCACTTTGAAATGATGTCCCCCTTTAGTCTCTAGAACAAAGTCAAATCTTGATGTCTCCCTGAATGTCAATGCTTCAAGTTTCCTCCGGGCAATCTTCCATTACAACGTGCCTTTCAACAGAACAGACTATAAAAAGCGGTTGAGAGACTAAAACCATATATCTGCATGACCAATGTACTTTTCCCACAGCCTACCAGTGAATGCTATACATCATGTAATGGAGCTAAGTAGCTATCGTGCTTGTGGGTAGCACATTGTGATAAGGGCAAGTGGGGTATTTGCTCTGTGTAAAATGTTTTTTTTTACCCCCACTAGTGTTATAAAAGTGTCTCGTGTGAGCATACTGGGCAGCAGTGGTCTCTTTACCTTACCTATTCTCCATGGATTTTATTACAACATATTGAATGTGTTTGTCTGTTTCGACAGAGACAGTTTAAAAAATGTACATGCAAGCCTAATCAAATTAACATGAGCCATCACGAGACATTTTTTTCTGGTGTATCGCTATTAATTGCCTATTCTGCCATCCTAGTCAATAAATTATCTTCTATCCATAAGTAAAGGCACAAGTCACAAATGCACTTTGTGATCGCACGTTGACTTCCTCTTTCGTCAGGATAACAATGCACTATTAGAATAATAGGTTATTGCAGCCGATTACATGGCTGCAATAAAAAAAATAAAAAAAATAAAGGAAAAAACAATCCTGTAATAAAAATGTGAATTTCATAGGTATTGGTAGGACTCATGACAAGCCCCCTCTTTGAATTGTTTTGTGTGGTAATGTTAGCTTGATGATAGTTATCATATTCCCAGTCTAAATGTGGTCTTTTGGTAAGCACTTTTTAAGCAGCTTGTTTGTTCGCACTGAAATAAAGTATACTAATTTGTTTTAGCTTGCAAACTGAAATTCGGACTTTTGTTGCACATGATTTCACCATGTGGAATGCAGAATGAAATAATTAGACCTATACATTTAGGTACTACAAAATTCTGCCTCAAACTAAGAACAGTGTTTTATGACACCAGATATCTGCCACTAAAATACTTACTTTCTCTTCATAGTGGATGAAAGCAGCGGCCTCAGGACCCAGGTATTTGACCAGACTGGAAAGCACAGATTTTCTTCTTTCTCCTGCCTGCAAACAGAAAGAAAAAATGACTGTCCCAACGTGGTACTTACATTACTCTCGCTAATCAATCAGCACTATAGTAGCATGCTGCTGAAATATGAATTTATGTTCTCGAAACTGTTCCAGCCTTAGCGCACATGTGAGTTATGGACAGAGCAGCTGAGGCCTGAGGACCAAAAGTACAGATCACCATAAAACATGATGACAGATGCTGCAAAATTATCAAAGATTCTTTATCAACACGTCACTTTGACTTTGCTTTTAGCGCAGCCTTCGTAGCTGGACTTAAAGCCACTTAATGCACTGCTGAGAGAGGAGCAAAGGGGGGAGAGAAGCATAGCTCCAAATTGCTGTTGATAAGGAATGTGTAAAACAGACAACGAAAAACACTCTTAATTTGCCACAGGATTGCTAGTGGTCTTAACTGCAATGCCTATAAATTTCAGTTCACTTCAACATTTATATGCAAGTCTGACTCTGCCTGCGTGAAACAATTAAACTAAACTCCAAAAATGGGAATCCAAAAACATTAGGACAAAAATAAATACAAAAATAAATAAAATATGAACACTTAAATCCTACTTAAACAGCACAAACTGCATCATTGTAACCTTGATGTCCACTGTCCTCACATATACCAACACATTTTCCTTCTGTTTAGCAGTGGAGTAGCGAGTGGAGGTTAATTATTTAGCACCCTGTGCAGCACGCCCCAGCGGGGTGACGGCAACTCCAGAGCTTTTGTTGCAAGTCAGGATAATGACTGAAATGCCAAAACAACACTGGAGACAAGGCTGTATTCATTCATATTTTTATGACAATGGACAATATGTAGCTTCTGTCACTGCACATAATGTGAATTAGGCTTAACTTGAAACATGCATGGGAAACAGCTGAAGCCTTTTGTAATGCTTAAAATCCAGCTGCACAATACCCAGATTTAGTTTTTTCATGTTAAATAGGAAACTATAGTAATTATGAAGACATTGTTTACTGTGTGCCAATACTAAAGTTTAAATACATACATTTATGAGGACACTAAAAACTTAGTTAAGCCATGATAGTGGATTATTCCATGTCTGCCCACAATTTGAGTCTCTCCATTTCGAATCACAGTTCATATCAGCATATCAACATTTCTGTGCATTATGAGTTGGGATCATACTTAAGTGCAGGTTGAGAACACTAATGTTTAAATTCTTCATAAATGCAGATTAATACTAATGCAGTTGCAGCACTCTCCACACTGATTGCCGTTACCTCCTTCGAACTCCAATAAGAAGCCTGCTGGCCGGATATGAAGCCCACCAGAGCAGCATTACCAGCTGGGCTGGTGGCATCAAATGTAACGCAGAAGGGACAGTCAGTGGAGGATCCCGCCACCACTTCCCCAGAGAAGCCCTTCTCCTTCCAAAAAGCCTGCAGAGAAACAAAGAAATTCCCAGCTTCATCAATAACAGCAGCACCTCACTAAACCCCATTATAAATCACTTGTGAAACCGGAGTGGGCTGTTGTATACTGGTCTTTAACCAAGAAATCCAGCAACATGAATTCCTTCCCTGCTTCATTGTTAAACTCCTAATGTTAGTATGGAACTATTCACTTGTTTCCAACCAAATTAAACACTAGAATTTCTTACTTCTTGGGTCAGATAGTTTCTGCCTCAGTAATTGCTCATTTAGAAAAGCATTCGTCCAAAAGAGAATGAACTGCACTTCAGAGCTAAATTGAACCTTTTTATCACACAAGTGTCACATGCAGCGGTGGCAACACAACATCTTTCAGTCAAGTGTTTATTTTGATTGTATGAATTAGAGCCTGACTGATAGCAGATTTATGGGGCCGATACTGATACCACTATTAGACAAAGGAAAAAATTTTAAAAAATGGGATATCGATGTATTGGCAAATATTCTTTATTTGCGTGTACTGTATATGCACTATATATCAACCAAAATAATGTTTCAATGATCCCTCAAAGGTGGGCATCAAACACATGTGACAAAGATATCTAATGGAGGCCGGATATTTTACAGGTCATAGTCCACACTGACATCAGTGCACTGAACCTTCACGAGGAGTTCAATGTTTATGATTATGTATGGGAAACAAACATAAATAGAACAATATGTATTTTTTTTCCCAAGCATCTTTTTTCTGCCGTATGTTCCATTGAAAAATAGTTTTCTCATTGGTCAACAGTATGAAGTATCTACAGTATAGCAGTCTGGATGCAGTGCAGCATAAGACCAGTGCAGGGCCCTGCTGTGCCCTTCCAATGATCCAGAGAGGAAAATAAATTGACATTATGCAAAAATTAAATATAGCTTTATATTGCCTTTTCACATTGACACTTATTAAGAGATTGTTTTAAAAATATGTTTGTTTGATTTCTGTGGGAATACAGCTGCTTCCTGTATGACAGGCTATGGCCTAGAGAACATGGTTTTACATGTGGAAACATTTTTGAGATGTCACAGGGAAAAATTATTCAGACATATCGTTCGTCCAGCGATGATATTCCTGAGTTATTTAATAAACTGAAAGATCATTGACAGCCAATAATGTGGAGGAGTCACAAAATACCAGCAATTAAAAAACTTCTTACGACTCAGCATTTTCCTGCCTCCGGGTCTTTCCAGCATATCCCTGCTTGGATATCCCACCCAGTCCCGTTATGCATGTGTGCTTTCCCAGGTACTGAATGTGTCCCGCAGAATTCACAGGTAGCTTCATAGGGTTCACGAGCACTCGCGAGGCACTGAATGAAAAGTCACCTGCTCATCACCTAAAGATCTGGACCTGCTGATCGGTGTTCGTTACACTGTCCCTCCTGTTTTATTTCCTCATATTTTATTATGAAGCCTTTTTTTCCACCTTTTTGTTCTTGTTATATTTATATTTCTTAATTTCGATGGGATCAGATTTCCTTTTCCTTTTCGTCGCTCTGTTTTCCATTGCTGGAATCACTTTAACACACACAAACCCCTCATTTAAATACAGCGATTTGCACCTGATTTCAATGACGCAATTACTCTCAGTAAGTCACCTGCAAAACGGGTGCAAATTTGTTTTACAATTTTTGGAAGGAACACGCAATTTGGTACACGCTATTTGAGATCTGAGTAAATCAGGCCCTCAGTGTGCATGTACATATTTGAACCTTTGCCACTGAGGCTCCTCTAACTGGCTGCTCCTGATTTCCCAGAGAGCTGCACCCTGTACACTGTAATTACATTGGTAATGAATTCTTTTTTTTTTTTTATTTAATGTGATTGGACAGCTCTCTGTCTCTCTCTTTCACACCCACCATTAAATCATCCCGACTCTTCTTGACACTCAGCAGCTCATTAGTCCAACAGCACGGCGCGAGAGTGGAACTAAAAAGTTTCAGGTTGGTGCTTAAATTTAAGAAAATGCTTCCATGAAATGACAGGACCATTCTGTCGTACTTCTTTTGGAAGCATGAGACCTACAAATGTAATACAGATGTCTCATAAAATAATCAGCATTTGGCTCTCCTGCTATGTGTAGCCTGCTGGCACCCTTTCTGGCACAGGTAAAAATAAATGACTTTATTTTGCCTTCATCAAAGGGAGCCCAGGCTGTTTAGAATCGGCATGAAATGACACATCATTTTGACTCCTATTATTTAAAAACGTAATCATACTGTGACACGCAGGATTAAACAATCTTTGTAGTACGACTAACGGGTAACTATGTACGTGCATAAACTTTAGCATTTATACTTTTACGTATTTAAATGGGCAAGTGGGATCAGTTGTCCACTGTTCACTGTTCCACTTTGTGCAGAAAATTACGCAGTGTCTTTCTAGTGCTGCATGATTGAACTTACTGCTAAGTTTGTAAATAGACTGGTTCGGGGAAGTTTTGGAAGGGAATATTTTCTGAAAGTCAGGAAGGTCTGGCTGGCTTATGTCGACCTTAATGTGTTGATGGTAATGTGGCGTAACCACTTATTTCTGGGAAACTTTCGGACAGAGAGTGCTATCTTCTTATTTGGCGGGACATGAAGATTGTTTTTATTCTTTGATAAAGGGTGGTTTCTACTGCATAAACAAGAAAGTGGTCTATAATGGGATTTTACAAGAGGATTTTAATTATTAAAAACATGTAGGACTCCTGGCTGTGCTGCACCATCCGATTGTTCCTTTGAAATTGTTTGTTCAGGGCCAGAAACATCCTTTTTCTGCACAGGGCATTTCAACTCTGCTGCCAAAGAGTAATGTCAGGGTGGCTAATTCGAGTGATCAACAAGCGTGAAGTATGTTGGCATACCTTCACTTTACCTTCTCTACACACTCTGAGGAAAAGAGACAGTTCCTGGCAACATAGAAGCATGGCATGCTGGACAAGGTTGTAGTGCTAGAAATAAACACCATCATCAAGGACCCTGCTGTCGTCTCAGCTTCCTCGACTACTATTCAAGTCGTAATTGTACCACTGTTGGACCTTGTGGGGTAGTTATACATGGATCTTTTAATCCACCAGCATCCACATGTGGGATGTGAGATTGGATGGCCTTGTCTGCACACAGGCTGCTTCAAGCCTCACACTTTTCTGATGTCCGTTCTTTTAAGTCCATATTTAAATTCCATGTGATGTAGAGAGTATTGAGCTGCTATAGGCATTGTCACCAGTGAGCGAGGAGACAGATGTAATACCCAGCCTCGGGCTCCCTACAAGGACCCAGATCGTGAGTTGGGCAAGCTGGTGCTTCAAACATTGCCCCCCCCCCAATGTAGATATAGTCCAAGGCAAAAATACAGACTCAATTATTTAAACTGAAAATGCAAAATCCTTGCGTTTGCACAAGTGATGTGACAAAAGCATTCCAGTGAAATGCTCAGTCAGCTCGGCGTTCTCCTCGAGAGCAGTCTGCTGGCATCTGTTATCATAGTGTGTCAGTGATTTCCTCCGGTCATGGGTGTTAGCACGAGTTTGGTCTTTCAGCACACTGGAACGTTTTTGACTGGGAGTCAGGGAGTAAGATGGCAGTGTCCAGCGTTAAAATGTACTCCTCTACTCCCTTCAGTAGGGAATGGTGGTGGTTCTTGACGTCTTTTTTTTTTTTTTTTAAAGAGCTGCTAGTATGCTCAAACTGTTTTCAGTCAGAACAGCAGTGCCGCTTGCAAATACCTCTTGGATGAGTAAGTGTATGTGACAAAATATTGTGACAGACTGCAGATCTCGGTGTCCACTACGGATGTTGTTCTAACGAAATGTCGAAAATTCTAGTGTTCATGTAGAAAACAAGGACTCTATAGGATCTTACAGCACTGGATTAACACGTAATGTTTGCTCTCATATCACCTTCCTACAAATGTGAAAATATGTATTTTTGGTCACGTTAGATCACAAACTTCATGACTAAACTAAAGAGATGAGTTAAACAGGATGGGACATTGTTCAGATTCTGAGTAATCGTTCTCGGCCTTGAAGGTATCTCATCTTAAAGCATTCAGACAACTTTAGAAAATCCTGATTTGGGTTTTTCAGAGTCATTGAGGATTATCTAGGGATAAGAGATCCTGAGCGAATAAAAATGTATTTTTAATAAATTCCTTTTGTAGTTTTTCTATGAAACAAATAGTTTCATTTAAACTACTGTCTTTAATTAAAATATAGTAATTATAGGAGGTTTCCAGTAGAACGTGGTCACTCTCTCAGCATATTGCTAAGTTATTTGTCCCTCTCTTTAATGCAGAACTGCTGCTACTCAATGGTCATCTGTGTGTTTTCAAGGATGAGTGACTTTTCATAGGTCCAGAGAGGACATCTCAAGGGACCTTGGCCTTGGTGAGATGCTTCCAATCTCTGCTCTGCTCAATAACATGTTTACATTTTGATTATGATCATGGCCATCATGCGCTACATTGGCAATGGCCAAGGTGTGTAAGGCATGCATTGAAGAATACTTGGCTGAATCCAGATCTGATCACTATATAGTATATTCAAAAAGATACAGTTGCTCTAATTAGCTCAGTAAATGTAAGGGGAATTGAGTTGCTTTTTCACACTATAGAATTGCTTGATTAAAAATTTTGTTCAACAAAAAAATAGGACGACCTACGACAACGAAAAAGTGATGAAACCTCAGTTAATAAGAAATTTGCTCAAATAAAATACAGAAACTGGTTTCACAGCTTCAGATGTTGACTTTGAATTGAGATAGGTCTATAATGGGTAAGATATTCTTTGTGACTCTCTTTTGAGCTTTTCCACTTCCACATTAGTGCAGTACAAAACATATTGTGTAAAGATTTTCAGTGTAAAATCACACAACAGCAGTGTTGAGGCTCCTGATGAGGCAGTGCATGTGCAGTTGAAAGATGGATCCACAAAGGGAATCTGCACTTTAAAAAAAAAAAATATATATATATATATATATATATATATGTTCTTTTTTAGGCATTTACCTTTATTTGCAGGCAGTAGATAGTGACAGGCAACATAGAGAAAGAGAGAGAGGTACGACAAACAACAAACACCTCCCAGCTGTGTAATGAACCGTGCATGCCACGCTCATGTGGTATGTGCCCCAGCCAGTAGTGTGCTTTGTCTACTCCTGTTTGATTAAGGTCTTTGTTGTCAGTTTTGATTTCATTTTGCCTGAGTAGTTATCAGTGCTCTGTAGTATCATGGGGTTTCACACCCTCAGCTGCTGTAAAGTCATCTCCATGCGTAATCTCTACATTTCACTGAAGACTTCACAGATGTTACACTTGGCCTCCCCCCCCCCCTTATTTACAGCGTGTATATTCCAGTCAAGTGAGCAAGGCATATGCTGTTTTGCTAGAGAACGAAGGATTCGGTGTCAATTAATTTACTAACGATAACAAGATTTTGGTGAATTAACTGCATGGTTGTAAAGTACAAAAAAAGTATAATTTTATTGAAGCTCTTTTGTACATAGTGTGGATCTATAAACTTGTGTCAAGCTCGTGACAGCCACAGTGATGTTACCCATTGGTTTGTGAACTGCTGTTGTGAAGCCTCTAGTTCGGATTTTGTCTGTCCCCATCAGACAGAAGTGACCATATTTGGCCAAGCGAGTGGGGATCTGACTCGATCTGATTAGAAACCTGACTGCACCACAGGTCTGTCAATCAAACAGACCCAACAATTTCACTTTTTGAGTCCTAATATCTAATTAGTGATGGGATTATTTTCAGATTGACTGCCTGAAAAATAATAAAAGGAGGGACTTTAGCGAATGGCACCAGATAAAGACTTGTTGAAAAATGTATTGACTTCGTATTTAATGAGAGAAGTTAGATAGATAGATAGATAGATAGATAGATAGATAGATAGATAGATAGATAGATAGATAGATAGATAGATAGATAGATAGATAGATAGATAGATAGATAGATAGATAGATAGATAGATAGATAGATAGATAGATAGATAGATAGATAGATGGATGGATGGATGGATGGATGGATGGATGGAAAAGATACACTTTAAAAGCAATAAAAATGACAGAATAAAAATAGAGGTAGTAAAACTATAAAACATGTAAAAATGCACAGTATATACAAATTAAATATAATTAAATTAAATTAAATTAAACAACAGTGCAACGGTGTTAATGAGAAGTTGAATGAGAGTCTATGGAACCAGAGCCTTTTTAGAGCCAGCCCCTGAAGGACTGCATGTGTTGGTGTTGAAGCATCTCCACATTGGCCTCATTTTTCACATCTGGATACTACATTCACTTTAATATACAGTCTATGGTGTCAATCCCGTTATTTCCTGTCTGATCCAGGGAGCTGCTTAGCAAATACATTTATGAAAACAATTTTCCTACACGATACCTTGTAAATAGGTGAAAACTACATTTGTTTGTTGTTTTTGTAAAACCTGCACCTGTAATGCAACGATAAAATTGAAACCGCTTGCGCAATGGGTCAGTAGGTCAGAGTTCAACTGGCCCCATTCTGCCTCAGGAGCCCAAAAATGTAAACATGGCATTTGTCACAATGTTGTTGATCCGTTATAAACAGCCCTGATGTGGTGAATATCTTAAATGTTTACAAACTGTTTTGAGTTTGAAATTCAATACAAATTATATGTACATGATACAAAAATCCCATTATACCCTCCTTTATTTATGACCAATTTAATAATCTACCACCGTCAAACTTTTGCATGGTTAAATTAAGAGCTTTTATAAAACACGGAGGAATTGTTTAAAAAAAAAAAATCCACCTTTGTTTCACCTTACAGACATAATTGTCTGTTCAGTTGTCGAGTTTTATTTTGTTACTCACCGTCTGGTAGGTGATGATGAATTTTATCATGTGGCCCACAGGCATGTTCTGCGTAAGGAATTCTCTCTGGCTGGGCAGCGCTGGCTGGTAGTGGATCTTTGCTGGTGGGAAAACAACATCACAACATGAGTCTCAGAAGCTGCATTCTCTTTTTAGTATCAGTAAGCTGCCTTTCCTGGTCTCAGCAGGTGTATTGTGTACAATAACATATAGCACAAATCTATACTTTACTTGAGAGAGAGCACACTTGAGGTAATCCCTCTATTGATCAGGATGGTTTTATATTAAATCACTAACTAGCATTAATGGCCTTGTAAATAAATCCCCATGACTTAATACTAGTCTGCCGGTTGCCTGGCTTCACAGTACTGATCACAGCACTTACATCTCACTGCGAGAGCAGTCAAGTATCTTCATCAGTACCATTAGAGGATGTGCATGTCACGCATGAAAAGAAGTTAGATCGTTTCCGTGCTTGCTCTGGCAAGTGAAGCAACATCTGGCCAAAAGCCAGGCTTTTAACGAATGAACCACTGCAAGATGTGAAGCATCATTTTGAAACTGTCAGAGGTCTGTCAGCGGTGTCAAAATAATGCCCGTAATGCAAAACAAAATTGATGAGCCTAAAGCGGTAAAATTGAAAAACAGTGACATGATAAGTGGCTCCAAACTAATTTGACATGGTCACCTAGATATTCAAACGACAGCACTGTACATATGACATAAGACTTGTCGAGTTATGTTATATTCATAGCATGGCTTGTTTTGACAGCAATGCAAGCTAGGTTTATAACAATAAATGCCTTCTACCTCATTATTTATCAGGGATCTGTTGAATTGCGTATGACCAAATAAGACATATTCTGGTACTTCATCACTGCACTCTGCTGTTTATAAGAATAACAATATAATCTGCTGATACGTGCACAAATCTGCTGTGACACATCTGTGGAACTTCACGTCACAAAAAAACATCACAGTTAAATCAGGATGACATGAATAAACAGGTTTAATAACAGTTCATGTAAATGTGATTAAATACACAATTCCACAGATATCCGCACTTGTCCCTTTGAAGATGCCTCACGTTTGGCACTTTTGGAAAAGGTGGTCTAAATTACAGACCTTATGGACCATAAGTGTCTGCACCTCCGCAGGATAAATACTGACAATCTTCCCCGTCTAACGGTCGAACTGGGAATCACTTGAAAAATGATTAAATATGCACATCAACAGTCAAGTATTCACTGCTGGGTTGGCAGACTTTTAAACTTACTTATATGGCAACTCAGTAAAACATTTCTTTAAAATTTGAACTTAACCCAGCAATGATAATGCCAGTGCATGGGAATGTTAAAATGTTTAGGAGATGATTGGAGGTGATTATTCATGCTTTCATATCATCCTAGCTGGACTACTGTAATTCCCTCTCCACCTGCCTCAGCAAGTCAACTCTGGACCATCTACATTGGTCCAAAACTCAGCGGCTCTTGAGCAGGTCCAGGAGGATGACTCGCGTCATACCTATAGGTACCTGAATCTGATAGGCAACCGGTGAAGTGAAGTTTATCTTCACTTCATCGGTTGCCTATCAGTTCCAGGGTCCATTATACCTATACTTTTATAGAGCCCTCCAAGGTCGGGAGAGCGAGTAGGTCACTCTGGTCTTTGGCTTATTGGTGGTCCCTCGTACTTGTCTAAAGACTGAGAAAGATCGTGCCTTTGAAGTGATGGCTCCAACTTTGTGCACTCTTCTTTGTGCACACTCTTCCTCTTGACATATGTTCTGCCCTCTCTGTCGACGCCTTCAAAAGGCCAGATCTGGTGCTTGTATTTTAATGGCTTTTTATTGTTTGTTTTGGTTGTTGGTTTTCATTTTAATATTTTTTTAACGTTTCTGTTTTTGTGGAGCACGTTGTTACTTTGATCTGTGAAAAGTACTATAATAAATAACTTGCAATAACAACACACTTAAGCTTGTGGCATTAATCATAAAAACACATTACATAGAATATGCAAAAAGGATGTGTACGCATTAGGCAAACGAGGTGTGTTGTTTCATGCCTATCTTGCTTATACTACAAGCATTGCTGGAGTTAAGACTTCATCCCACTACTTTTTCTCTCTAAGCACCTTGATTGAAGATATTGCATTCTGCTTTTAAAGTACTGCAGAAATTGGTGACATTTTATTAAGTCTTCAGTTATTTAATTCATATAGTATGTTAACATGCAGAGCTACATCAAAGTTGACTTGATTACAATTTATTAAATAATTTATATATTGTTACATTGTTAAAAGTAATCAGTTCTACTTAGAATTACAAAAGGAATTTCTATTATGTCAATTAGTATCCTAAACCAAAGAGCTTTGGCTCTGTAGTTGGCAAGAGAGGGTTGGAGGTGGCGGTCAAAAGACATGGATGAAAAAAAGGAAGTTGCCTCTCCAGGAAGCTGACACATCTACCGTTGTCTGAAGCACTCTCATTTGACAGCTCATCCGACTTTTTTGCATCACTGTGTCATCTTTTCAAAACAGCTGCAAGTTCCAGAGTGCCTCGTAGCCCCAAAGCAATCCATACAAATGCTGGTTCCTGACCACTAACACTCTCACTTCTGAGGACGCTACTTCCCCGAGAGCGTTTCACTTTACTCTTCTCACCGTCTCTGTCTAAGTTTCTTCTTTTAGAATACTTTAGCATCTGTCGAACTGGATTTCTGTGAATTCACCACAAGACAACATTGACCTCACTTTCTCAATTTCCTCTGTCACTGACAGTTGCATCTGGGATAGCTTCACCAACAGGGTTCAAAATTCCCATTACTTTTTCACTCTGAACTTTTGACATAGTGCACAGGCACTTTCAGTGTCTTTGACTGTCAGAGGGATAAGGAAAGTGAAACATGAAAAGCCACTCAAATCAAGACATAACATCAAAGCATGATGATTCAGAGATGCAGCTTCGGAATGGCAATTTATAAAGAGTGGTGCCAAGAAACTCTAAAAAGTATGAAAATAGCTAGTACTCGCTATAACTTAAGTTTAGTTCATGGTGGTGCTTATGTACGCTGTGGAATTAGATCCTCTCTTTCATCCTGAAAAACCAGCAGAGCAATGTACAGCATATAGCTTAACCTGTTGTGGAGAAGAGGAATAATTAATGGCAAGCACAACCTCCTGGTTGGTGTGAGAAAAGAGAAAAAAAAAATTTTTGGCAGGCTTAATGTTCCATAACTTCAGCATGTCAGCTTTTCGATCAAACCAAATAAATGTGAATTTTTACGACCATAATGCTCGGCAGGTATCCATACCTAGGGCCAGCTTAGTAGAAAAAAAGGCAATAGTGACAAATGGATGAAAAAAAATAGCGGTCTTGAATGTCAAAAATCTGAAAGACAATCACAAATAGGCAACTCTCTTCACCAACCACTTAATCCAAATGTTACAGATGTAAGTCTGTTTCTATGGGCACCTCACATTACAGAACTCTTATTGAATTATCTGTGCAGCCCCTTGACATTTATTGAAATTGAAGGCTGTGTAGTAAAAGCAATCTCTCTATACACAAACTATCCATGCAACATTGTCTAATAATTTCGTCTGTCGATCTCAACGAAACAAGGTTGAAAGAGGATGAATGTTTTTGCTAGGATTGTCTTCACTTGTTTAGAAATTATTTTCAAAGTAAAAAAGGTATTAGTTTTTGATACCGAATGCACAGAGCACATCGGGTATTTTGTAAATGAAGCATATTTTACAGGACAAGGACAGACTTCAACAAACCTGACAGTTAGTGGGTTGTTTTATTATGCTGAACTTTGTAGCTTTCAGAACACACACTGTGAGGTGTCCTTCATATTGTACACATTGTATCCTTTATCTTATGTTTTATTGTCCAAACCTTTATCACCATTATACTGTAAAAGGATGGCCAACTGTCCATCTTTGGTACATGAAGCATGTTACCTTGAGGACGAGTTACGCAGTGTGTTTAATTTGACTTAGTTGCAAATGTAGCCACGCAAAATGTTGTGAGTTGCAACGAGTGATGGGTTTTTTAAAACCCTCATCGACCCAACATGTTATGAGAGCATACCTGACTCGCCCGACCCAAAAAGATATGCGTTAATCAACCAACAAAGTCCGACCCAGCCTGCAAACCGCCAACTTTTGCCTGAATTTTATGCTGTGTATAGCGATGGTATCCATAGCCCAATCACTAAGTATGAATTTTATTTTTTAGTACTTGTTTCAAAAAGGACTGACACTAATTTGGATGACACATTTTTGCATGAGCCACTGCAGCCTACAGCAAAGTAAGCAGTGTTTTACTATTTTGTTTTTGGACTGTTTGCCTAAACGTTAGCATAAGAAATAGATTACAGAACATATACTATAGTATCTGTCTGAGCCTAATAGCATCTGGGTCTAGACTGTTTCAAAAAGTTTTATTTATTGTTGAATGGCAGCCAGTAAAACAAGTAGTCCCTCTTTGAAGCCATGACATTTTTCTCACTCGCACGCACACACATGCACACTTTAACAGTGAACTTGTAAATAGTAGTCTACATGTGTGGGTCTGTACTGTCTGCTTTAGTCTAGTGTTTGGCTGCACTGTGTAAAAAAAGGATGAATTTCACAGTTTTGGGATCTAACCTGTTTTGAAGCGCTTCGAGCACACGACCGGCTGACCTGAAAGCGCTCTCACTGGACGCATTTGTTGCTGGAGTGCACGGCATGGCTCTAGCAAGCGAGGAGAGCAGAAGGTATGTGTAACTGTGATCCCTCCAAAAGAAAAGGACAACCTACTGAAGGCTGTTATTTTTAAGTAGGAACACTGCTTTCTTACTCTTTGGCTCGAACAACCTGAACCTGCGATATTCTCTGAAATTCTAACCTGAATAAACACAAAAAAACCACAACAACTAGTATATCAGTAGTGTAAAATGACACACTCTGTACTTATCTTGGTTCTTATCTTTTATACTTCACAAAAAATGTTATTGTCGGGTGTTGATGTTAGAATATCATTGTCAGACAACATATTCTTAAAATTGTGTTCATGTTTAAATATTAATATCACTATTAATCTCAAAATTTCAGGATTGTTCCAGCTTTAATCACAAAGGTTAGATTAAGTGTGGTCTATCATTGTGGTGGTTTAACATTTTCACCAAAATTTGATGAAGCTTTGCAAAACTACATTTACTATATTTGTCTGCTTCTCACCACTTGCTAAATTGCTCATTAGAAGAGATGCAAAATGCACAAAGATTGCTCAATTCATTTCCATAGAGTTTAAAGTCGGTGAGATAAAAATAACATTTCATTAATTATGTTCACTTTGGCTCGCGCTCCATATTGAATTCCCACATTAGGCTCTATTAGTTTCATTCACAGCAGAGCAGATACCTAGAATTCTGGCTGCCAGTGTCAGTTGGCAAATCGATGCTAGTGCACTACTTTCCTGTCTCGTACATATGTAAACAAGGCTCTGGACTAAACTGTGACTGCCAGATGTAATAGTTTCCTTACCGCTGCCCAAGCCTGCTGTCATTAGAGCGGCTCCTCTTCCCTGAGTGAAGAGATGTCAGAAGGATGTCGCTTGGCTGACTGTCAAGTTCAGTTGCAATCAGATGAAAAACCCCTTTAGTCAGGTATAGTGACTTTTGTAAAGGTCGTCAAGAACTTCAGCTTCACCCATTCAAATACAAAAACAAAAATACGAGAATATGCACATGTACACGCTCAGGGCAGTATACAAGTTACAAGGGACTTCCTACAAGATAAAGAGAGACAGAAAAACTCTTTGAAACAAAATGCTAATTTAGCCTCCACAGAGCTGTCTCTGCAACTACTGCTGAATATTAGGCAATGTGCGTAATTGCATTATACTCTGAATGCATGCTGTGAAAGGCTATTTGGGATTTTTTTTTTTTTTTTTTTTTATGATATGCAGTCTCAGAATAAATAGAGAATTTGCTGATCCTGACACAATGTATATAGAAATGGTACATGGAGTGTTTTGAATATTCATTTAAATAATTAACAATGTGTGCTTTTTTTGCCGTTATGTCAATTTAATTAAAATTTCAATACATGTATTTTTTTAATACTGACTGGAGTTTACGGGTTTAAGGAGGGAAACATGAAAAACTGGGTGGATCCTCATAGAGCTAGGGAGCTTGAGTTTGACAACCACGGGGTTGATTATGTCCACCACGGGAAATGGACCGATGTAGCATGGCGAAAGCTTCTTGGATTCAGTACGGAGGGGAATGTCTTTGGTGGAAAGCCAAACCTGCTGGCCGGGGCGGTAGGCAGGGGCGGGCATGCGGCGACGATCTGCCAGACGTTTATTCTGTTCAGAGGAGCAAAGCAGGGCGGACCGAGTGTCTCTCCAAACCTTTCTACAGCAACGGAGATTGCGTTGCACCGAGGGAACCGCGACTTCGGCCTCCTGGCTGGGCAATAGAGGAGGTTGGTAGCCTAGGGAGGCCTCAAAAGGTGATAGTCCAGTGGCCGATGAGGTGTGACTGTTGTGGGCATATTCTACCCACGGAAGGAGGCGGCTCCATGAGGACGGATTGGTTGCCGTCACACTTTGAAGGATGGCCTCCAACTCCTGGTTCAACCTCTTCGTCTGTCCATTAGTCTGTGGATGGAAACTTGAGAAGAGGCTAGAAGTGGCCCGAGGGTGAGGCGAAACGCTTTCCAGACCTGGGACGTAAGCTGGGGACCTCGGTCGTATACGATGTCTGACGGAATGCCATGGAGCCTAAATACATGGTGAACCAGCAGATCAGCAGTCTCACGGGCTGACGGAAGCTTGGGTAAGGGAATGAAGTGTGCGACCTTGGAGAAACGGTCCATGACATGTTGTTGTCTTAGGGAGAAAATCCAGTTATGAAATCCAGTGCGATGTGTGAACTTGGACGTTGGGGAATCGGTAACGGTTGCAGTAGTCCAGCGGGGGCCCTGTGAGAGGCCTTTCTCCGAGCACAGGTAGTGCAGGCGAAAACATAGGTATCATTCTCCAGGGATGGCCATCAAAAGGTACGACGGAGCCAGTTGATGGTGCGTCGTATGCCTGGGTGGCAGGAGAGTCAGGAGTCATGGGCCCACTGAAGAACCAGGGAGGGGGGAATGAAAAGGTGATCGGGAGGTCCACCTCCGGGGTCCTGCTGGGTGAGGAGGGCGTACCGAACAGCGGTCTCCACCTCCCAGGTAAGTGCCCTCAGTACACAGGAGGGTGGAACTATGGTGTCGGGCACCGAGTCCCCGTCGTCTGGAGCAAACTGACGGGAGAGTGTGTCGAGCTTAGCTACAGGTGAACTCCGTGGAACGACACTGGACGGCTTCTTCACACAGGTGATACCCGAGGATCGACACTGGACGGCAGGTATGTAGGAGACAGACAGGGAGTCAGAACCGGAACTTTCACTGAACAAGTAAACGGACTTACAGCAACTAGGAACCAGGTAGGTAAACGGACAGACTGACAGCGGTGGAGAGAACAGTCGGGGTAGATATAGCAGCGGGTGGTGATCACTGAAATGCGGATCAGCTGCGCCTACAGAGAGGGGCGTGGCAGTGAGAGGTGATCGGGGGCATGTACTGAAAATACACAGGGCACAACAATAACAAACAGGGGAACGACAAAAATACATGAGGAGAGGAGATCGGGGGAAAAACAAAGGTAAAACACACCAGGGTTAGACAGAAATCCTAACAATCTGTCTGCTTTCCGCCATGCTTGTTGTTGCTTTTGCTGCATAACTGCGTCTTTACATCAATTCGTCTGAATATTGCTATTATCATGACATTAATTTTTTAAATAATTTAAAAATGTATACCTATATCATAAATTATACAATTTGGCACAGCCCTATTGCCAGTTATTGGTTACTACAATATTTTGTGTTTAAGTAGAATCAACTCATCCTTTTTAACAGCATAAACAGCGTAACCTATTTCCCAACTAAAAAATATCCACTTTCTTGAGCAATATTTTCAAAAGTCAACACTTGGCAGAAATCCCCCATTTCCACGCTCATCCTTTGTATGCATGTCAACCTCGTATGAGACGAAGCAATTCATAAATCATTGAGGTGAGTGAGAGAAGTGGTAACAAAAACAGGCAAAAAAAGGAAACCTGACGGAACTCATTATAAAAGATGGATGGATGAATGGGAAGATAAATCCAGGAGCCAAGAACAGGACAACCATGATAGATTGGGGAACACACAGCTCATAACCAGCCTTTGCATTGCTGTCTATTAATACAGTGGCGCACGTCTTTGGATGCCAGGCACCCTCTGGACCTGGACAGTATTCTCTTTTTTTTTTGTATTATTATTATTCAGCTGTCCTGTTAATTGATTCAAAAGCAAGTGGCCTGGCAGTTGATTCGAAGCAAACATCTGTAAAAGAAAAGCCAAACATGAGAGGCTATTGATAAAGATAACACCACTTTAGACTGCGGTCCAAGAGAGGCTAGGAAACATCCCAAATCCTTCAGTCCCCCACTAACAATAAAGCTTCTCTGGTTTACCCAATTCCAGAAAATTAAAAGCTTTACGCCGCATCCTACTCTTTAATTTATCCCGACTTATTTTGGGAGAGGAGACGTCTCAATCACTGGCCTGACTTTGGCGTTGGAGAGTCCCTGTGAACCTCCACAAACTGATTTAAGGCCAAAGTGTGGGACCGTGGCATACGAGCCAGAGCAATCCATGCTGCATAATTCAACACTGCTCTCAAACCTGTCTCATTAAGGAACCTGGCCATGGTCCATGCATCTGAGTATGAGGCTTTGAGTGACAGATCTGTTGCCAGCTTAGTGCAAACAGGCACAGACCCAGTGTAAGCCCGAGCTTCAGATTCAGCTTCAGCTCTGTCCAAACCTGGCAAGACCAGCCCTGACTCTGGTCTAAGCTTCAACCTGCATCGACTCCAGTTTTAGTGTGTGTCCTACACATAACAAGCACCAACTGAAAGGCAAAAATCAAATCCTAAATCAACTTTATTTTAGGCTGCAGTTGATTAGAAGCTGGAATGCCAGATTTATATTTTCATGAGCCAAAATATAATCAAAAGTAGATTCTGGTGAGGGTTTGAATGTTCTCTCAAACCTCACTGCACAGCAAGATGTCAATACACATAGCTGATCACAGGGGAAAGTAAACAAACTCTATTTGCAGTGACGTATTCCGCTAATGTTTCATTTTCAACATTGCATGGCTTTACATGTCATTTAGTTCAGTTAAAACTTTTAGGATCTCATCACAAGCCAAACAGACACTACTTGCCACGGTCCATATTTGTCCATCCTTGGTAGTTTGGTCATTGATGTTTCACTTTCAGCTTCCCGCAGTGAAAGTCACATTAGCTCATAGTTAAAAGTTTTGGCCATAACTTTTGCTGTGGTTCAAAATCCAACCCAGGCAATTCCTGAGCTCAAGGTCTCAACCCCAGACATCAGCCAAAGTGACTGCCACACCCCAGAACCAAAAGACATTTAGGAAACTCATAGATTTCTCTGCGCGGATGCAAGGTTTGTCACATTTGACAAACATGATTAGAGAAGCGGATATTTGCCTTCTGCATCAGTGAGAATTTAATTTAGCGAGTCAACAGGGGTGGGAGACGCACACTGACCTGCCAAATGAGGGGGGCAGGTGACAATCACGGCTCTGCACAAGAAGGTGTCGGTGGCAGTCGTCACTCTGGCCCACTCTGCATTCTGTTCAAACATATTAACACAAATACAGTCTTATTTACTAAGCAAGTTGCAGAGGTTAGTATCAAATACCTATGTGTATTTGTAATAATATCTGCTGAAGTATTGCATTTATTTTTTTTGCCAAATTAACATTAATGCTCTGCAGACATGTTCTATATACATAAAGTGAAGCTTAGTGATTGGAAATTCTTCTTGATGAGCATTATATAACAAACATCATCTCATTCTAGAGATATTTTCATATGAAGCATAATTTTGTAAATCAAATATCTGTCTATTCTATTGTATTATATTTAATTGAATGTAACTTCTGACTCTGCTGAGAGAAATTCTCCCTCATTCTCACACGTAACTTAAGAAGGAACAATCATGCAGGTTTCCAGGTCTCTAGTTTGATTCTGAAGTCTCAGTGTGTGATTTACTGTTAAAAAAAAAACCCTCTTGGTTTTACTGAGGCTTGAGACTACACAATATTTTCGTCCCAAGAAGGCCACTGTGTCAGATGATAGAGTTATAAATTCTTGCTGGGACTTGGCTGAGCCACATGACAGACTACAGGTTGGTCCCTGTCCAAAAATCGTTTGCCATCTTTCATGACCTGCAAGATGTCTGGAAGTGCCACCGACAGAAACAAACAATGTAAGCAAACACAACGTCGTCCAAAGCAGTGTATTGGACACTGACTTTTTTTTTTGTGGTTGTGGGGTGTACCAAGAGGACAGTTTGAGTTGCGTATCGTTTAACCTATATTTCACTGAACCGTGATTCTGGAAGTTGTCACATGATGCAAGAAAAAGGAAAAAAATACGTGACATGTCTAGTCTTTTTGATGGGATGTGACACGTCCACGTCATGGGATCAGTTGTCATCAACTATACAGGATGAAATGAGTTGTCATGCTTGGAGCCTATATTCAGTCCTGACACCCTACATCTTCTGGGTCAGGCTATTTTAATGCTGATATTGTGTGTAGTCTGAACCTAGCCTTATAATGTCCTTTGATGCAGCCCCAAGGTTCAGCCTCTGTCCGAGACGAGTGTATTATAGAGAACTGAAGACTGCATTCATTTGAGTGAAAACTTGTCAGTGGTGCACCCGTTCAAATATATTTTCAAAAATCTTCTAATAGGTACGCGGATGTTTCATCCACTCCAACACTTTGGGGCCCACAAAATGTGTGCATTAGCGTCCAGTCTTTTCATTTGAGTTGGTAGATACACAACCAAGGGCCTGCTTTAATAAAGGTTTACGTGTGTAAAATCACATGCAAGCTCCACACCACCTGCAAAAAATATCCAAGCTGATCTACTGGCGATGTGCAGTGAGGATTGCATCTTTCAAATGTGCAATTTAACACGCAGTGTCCATTTTGCATGTTTGCCTGCATGCATATGCAATATTGGGCGTTTCTACTTGAACGTGGAAAAATACTGGGAGGGAAAATGCAAATACATAATTTTAGCACCCGCAATGATATTTACTAAACCTGAAAGTAGAAATAGGAGAAATGATTTATTGTGTATTTTAGTATGAATGAAAGGAATGTATTAATCAGATGCGCACAATATGAGAGATGGCTGCTCTTATTGTGGTGAGAAGGAGATGCAGGGAAATGTAGAGAGCGTAGTTTTACACCAGTGAAAACATTTTTGAGATGTCAAAGGCATAAATTATTCAGACACATCATTTGTCCAGCGATGACATTTCTGAGTTATTGAATGAACTGATTAATGATTGACAAACAACAACAAGGGGAGCCGCACAATATCAGCAATTAAAAAAACTGGTCATTCCAGTGTATTGCTGCGGTGATATCCCACCCAGTCCCGTTATTCAGATTTGCTGTCCCAGGTTCTGAATGCTCTGTCCCGCAGAATTCACAGGTAGTTTCATAAGGTTCCCGAGGACTCACGAGGCACTGACTGAAAAATCACTGCTCATCACAGTGAGAGCTGGAGCTGCTGATCGGTGTTTGTTGGAGGAACTCATCCACCATCCCTTCTCTTTTATTTGCCAACGTTTTATTATAAGCCGTTTTTATTTTTAGCCTTATCTTCTCATAATTTTGAGAAGGCATTGGCTTCCTTGCTGATAACCTCCTATAGCGTTTTGTTCTTTTTATATTCATATTTAGTCATTTCAATGGAATTAGATTTCTTTTGCTTTTGTGGTCTTTCTGTTAGAAAGGCTGGAATCACTTTAACACGTGCAAATAACTCATTTAAATACAGCGATTTGCACCTGATATCAGTGACGCAATTACTCTTAGTAAATCACCCGCAAAACGGGTGCAAAATAAATGTGCAACTTTTGGAATGAACACGCAATTTAGTACCCCTTATTTGAGATCTTAGTGAATCAAACCCCACAACTTTCTGTTTCCTCCCCGCACACGTGACTGGGATAAGATAAAAATCATGTTTACAGCTCTTCTACACTTTTCAAATGTTACTGAATGGAACGGTTCAAATTGTAGTCACTATACTGGGTTTCTAATGTACTTTTAATTGATTCACTGCTTTTTTTATAGGTGTTCCTTTTTCAATGGTTGTGTATGGGAAAATGCTTTTTGCGCCAGTTTGCAACCTGAATATTGTCGTAGAACAGTTTGACATAATTACACAACACTAAAATTGCACAAAATTTCCCTGTGGTTCCCTGTGAAGAGGCCTTTCCAAGGCTATGAAAACAAACCGTGGGAGTTAGGTTTCACTTCTTTTTCTCATTCTCTACTCAAGATGTCAATTTCCCAAATACATTTGTATGTCGAAGCCCAAAATCAATGTAAAAATGCAAGTGGACAATGCCAGCAAGCTACCTTAGCACCATTAAAGCAAATAAAGGCAACTGTCCAGATGCCTGTTTGTGAACATACAGGACATCAGTTTGATGGGGAAGTGGAGGTAAACAAACAAATAAACCTGCGTTATTGAATAGGAGAGCTTCTTTTTTTTTTTTTTTTTTTTAATATACTGTCATCTCAAGTTTTAGAGCTTTGACCATAACTTCTGAAATCAGGTCAGTATGTAAATAATTTTTTTTTTTTTTTTTTTTAAACTAGCATGGTATGGTCCCTTTAAGCCAGTACAGCCCCCCTGTACTTAGGAGTTCATATTTCCCTGTAACGACCCTGAGCTTTTCAGAGCAGACTTTGGACATAATTCCTCCAAAATACCAAATAATTTTTAAGCTTCCTCACATGGATGTACTTTCACTTATATCCTCATAAAACAGGGATGCTCTATTGTATATTGGTTTGCATGTGCATGGCAGGTTTGCCTCTCAGCGAGAAGGTCCTGGGTGTGAACCCATCCTTGCCGACTGGGACATCTCTGCGTGAAGTTGGATTTCTCCCTTCCTGCCTGTGTGGGTTTCCTCTCTGTGCTCCGCCTCAGTTTAGTTGAAGTGGAAACTCTAAATTGCCTGTAGCTGGGGATGTCAGTGTGAATGTGTTGGTCTGTCAATATGTGTTAGCATTTGATAGACGAGCAAAATGTCAAGGCTGTTGTCCTGTCTCACACCCAGTGCATGCTAGGATAGACTATATCTTCCCAGGACCCGTACATGACAAGTGGGTGTAGTAAACGCATCCTTCTTTTTTTTTCTCCCCATTTTTGATTTTTATACGAGGGTACTAGGGTGGAGGAGCAGAATTGGTGACCGTATTTTCAATATTGAGCAATTTTTGTATTGTCTCATTTCTTTCTTAATTTAGTGTAGAAACTGTGCGACAGCAACTAACCATCTTCATCAACCATCACCATGATGACTAATCGATTAGTCATACTAGACAAACAGAGTAGAAGTGGTCATCACGATTTCTCTAAACCCCAGGTGATCTCTTGAAAAATGTTTTTGTCTGAAATCCCAAAGATATTAACTTTATTATCACAGAAGAAAACCAGCAAGTATTCACATTTGAAATGCTAAAGCCAATTATTTTTGGGACATTTTTGCTCAATGACTTAAGATTAGCAAGGTACCAAAGTTGAAGATCCATTTTCTTTCATAAAGTGGGGATATGAAGTTTTCAGGTAAAGGCCAAAAACACAGCCCTCCTCCTGCAGCTTTCACCCCTCCCCTTTCTATCCTAAGCCCCTCCCACTAGACAGACACAGGCATATGCATCCTGGACAAGTCGCCAAGCTTGGAATCCAACTTGAAGCCAATGCAATTGCAAATGCCTTGCAAATATTAACAATTTTTTTTGTTGCATTTATTGTCCGAGTTTTTAGATTCTCTTTTATGGTAGGTCAGTCTTTCTTTTTTGGGGTTGCTTTGCAGTATAGGCAGTTGTTGCCAAGTTTTCCTCCAGGATTTCCTGCCAATGAATCAGCCTTACTAGTAGTAGTACCAAAGAGGCGTATACACAAATCTGCATTTGTAGCACGGACCATTTGAATGTCCATACAAATACAAATGACTTGTGATTGACCTAAAATCTCCATCACGGGCTGGAGCCTGAATACTGATCCAAGAAGAGGAGCACAAGTCTAGTTTTCTCTCAGACCACTTGAAAGGATATCTAATTTTTGTCCAATCACACCAAGAAAATCCTTCCTTCCAAAGCTTCAATCGACTGTTGTCAATAAATCTACAAATTTTCTCAGCTGTGAGGAAGTGTCCCTCATAATTCCCCAAAGCACCAGGTGACGTCTTTAAATTGTTTGGGATCAGTCAAAAGTGCAAAACCCAACGATATCTACATTTAAGAGTTTGCAGCGAAGCTGCTCTTTTGCTTAAAAAATGAGAGAAATGAAAAATGTTCAAAGTGGTTGTGTAACTGTTTACTTTACTTGTCGGTTCAAATGACCATCTCCTTAGTGATGGAATTCTGTATTTTATTTTGTTTTCTATAGTGTTTGATCCAACACCTTTAGTACTCCATTAACCAGAACTCAAATATTATATCCTCAGGCAGACAATAAATACATGTAAAATAAATAAACTTTATAAAGATGAGGAATATTGGGCAAAGTGCTGCACTTTAGGCCTCTCGGAGCACTCTTGGTCTCTCAGCTGTGGATAAGAGAGACATTCAGGTGGAACAGACAGTGCCTTCACGGGAGACAGCCTGTTTCCCCACTGAGGAAACTGTTATCTCTGTGTCGCGCCTCATCAATCCCTGAGTGAGCCGTTACTGTACTTTACCTGCCATATGGCCGTCACAGCAGAACCCAGTCGGACATTATTCCACCCAACACGTTCTGTCAGACACTCTGAAAGCTGTTGGGTGCCTCCCTGTGGAGAGACAGATATTACATTACAAGGTGGGCTTAAAACCCACTGATGCCCGCTTGACTTGGATGAGCAGAGCTCTTGAAGTTAACCCTCCCTTATGTGGCTGAGACTCTTGCCAATTTCCCAAATGCCATTAAAATATATATTGTTTGTGATTCTAATGCAATTAGAAATCACATTTGAATAACTTATCAGCATTTATTTTTTCTTGGACTGTCCTGTCTGTTCTTCATAAGCCACACAAGTGACTCTGAATAGTTTTCAGTGGGAACTAGTTTCTTGAAACTGTAGTCAATACTAGCAATTGCTCACATTCTATTTTAACCCTATGAACCAAGGCTGTGTAGGGTAATTTAATTACCTTCACTTTAAATCTCATTTCTTGGTCATTGTTGGGGCTAACCATTTATGCTGAATCTTGTTTTTTTTCAGGACAGTCTAGGCTATCCAAATCTCTATTCATTTTATGAGATAATATTTAGAGATTTTTAAATTAGCATTCATATCAAGGACAAAAAAATATGTCTTATGAAATTGTTGTTCTCGCCAGAAAATATTGTCAGGAGATATATTTTTGTAGTTGTGAAGAGATTGTGTAGAGTCTGGTAATATCTGAACCATGTTTGTGGATCACTGTATGCAATTTGAAAAAATATGTCTTTAGTGCCTGACGGAAAATAAATGTCATAAATTACTCTGGGTGGCCTCCGGTGGCATCTCTCTCTGTGAAGAATATCCACTGCGCTATTTAACTGAGAAAAAGAGGAGTGAATTTGAATTTGAGTTTTGTTCATTAGGTTCTAAGGGTTGATAAGAGAAAACAAGTAGAAATTGTATGTATCTGAAAAAAGGACAACATAAAAGTTACGAGTATAGCATGCTAAAGATAGATATACATAACTAAACGAGTGCTGACTTGAAAATCCAATTTTTGATGGGCATATACTAAGAAAAAATATGAAACAGCACGTGTTAGCAGTGCTTGTTAGCCTCGGCTCTTTTATGGTAGCTTATACAACAGACAAGAGCAGGCCTGTTCCAAAACACATTCAATGGTGCCACCCTTCAAGTGCTACTCAAAGAAAATCCTTCAGGAAATGGCTGGAATGCCTTTATAAGTAAGCTGCTGTTGGTGGGAAAACCAAAGGCCTTATTTGTCCCATTAGTTTCGCTTGCCTTTTTTTTTTTTTTTTTTTTTTTTTAAACCAGAGTGAGGGGAAAGAAGGTTCAGAAGCAGGCCGGATGCTAAGTTTAATTGAAGTGAAGAAGAAATCCATTTTGGTCTCCTGTTTTGAAAAAAAAGCTCTTGAGTCAACAGTGTGCATTCAGTGGAATGATAGGAGCCTTGTACCTTTATCTTGAACTCCTGTGCGGAACCTGGAGTGCTCTCCAGAAGCGGCAGTAGTCCTCCAGCTGCTGCAGCATAGACGAGGAAGAAAAGGAAGGACATCTGGGATGGCTCTACGCCAAAGACAGACCTGCTACACAGTCCCATTTCCTCTTTGAGTTCTGCCATGGAGGGAAGAAACACCTGCTGTAGTTCTTACACATGCAGTAATGATACACATTTTCCTACAATGACAGTGTTCTGCAAAGTTGTACTACCAAACTGTACATTATTTTTTTTTTAAAAACTGCAATTTTCTCTGGCACATACAGAGGCAGCACTACAAAGAGCTGAGAGGGTGATGATTATCCTTCCTGTAATCATCATGTTAAAAGTGCATGCCTTGATTCCAGAGGTCTACATTAACAATAACATCTCAACTAATCTTTCTCTTGACTGTCAGGAAATATTATGCAGACACTGAAAAATTCCCAGAGGATGATTTGTAATGAATGTTGAGCCCCTGGCTTTTCTTCAAATGCCACCGTCAGAGCAGATTCTCATTTTATACAAGACTTTAATTTATGACCAAAAACCTGCACAATTAATGACATCACCCCTGGACCTCAGCTATACTTTCTATTGATTGTAACTTAAGATGGTAAACACTAGTATGTTAGCATTTTCTTTGTAAGCATTTTAGCATTACATCCTTACTCATAGTTTATTTAAAAAAAATTTAAAAAATCACAAAACTTTTGTCTTGAAGCTTTTTGGGTATGGTTTATTTATTTCCTGTTCTATAGTTTTGTTTTGGTTTTTCAATTTCTGGAAAAGTTTTACACAGATATGATAATAACTATGGCAAAACATTATGTAAAATTGCATATATCTAATTGAAAAATTGACCTAAGCCTCCCACCAAATACATGCACCCAAGTGTTCCACAAACTTAAGGAAAACCCTGTATATTTCAACTGTCTAAGTCCATTGTCAGAACTGAATGGCGCAAGTGCATTTATGGTGTGACCAAATCCAGATATGCAAGTTGAACAGCAGATTATCTGTGTTTCATGGTTCAAAGAGGTCGTGCTTTGTCTCTTTGTCTCTTAATTGATCAAAGTTGGGCTAAACATTAAATATACCAATCAGAGTTTCGCATCCAATTCCACACACCTTAGTGGATTGCAATTAAGACATTTGCCAAGTTGTAAGAAAGAACGTCTCTGCAGAGGAAACAGATCTGCTTGTAAGCATACTGATGTTCACAATAATATTTTTTAACATAGTAATCTAATCTGCTGCAACTCCCTGTAAGTATAACAAACAGTGTTTGCGTGTTGTGCATCTAGGTGCATATTACTCTCTTAATAATACTCCCCTAAAATGATAGAAAAGTACTGCGCTATTGACTTAAGACCTGTTTTTGGTTTGTCAATCGCACAATTTCTTTCAGCTGTGTGAAGCCATACACCAACGATGTTCACAACCCCACTTCATTTTAAGACCAACATGCCCATTGGCCCTCAGATGGGCACAAGTACTTTTGCTAACTGTGTCAGTGTGAAACTAGCGAAGACAGTTGCGTTATTCTTGGCACTACTTTGCGATGTGTATAAAATAGAGTCCTTCTTCATCTTTGAAATTCAGTCACCGATGTAATTTAACTTTGCTCAAGATGACTCTCTCTCTCTCTCTCTCTCTCTCTCTCTCTCTATTGGCAGTCCTTCCTTCATTATGGTCTCAACTGCTCTATAGTTTACTTAGTTTTGTACCTTTTATAAAACCCTCTTTCATTCTCTTACATCCTTACTGAATTAGCATTGACACCCATTGAGTGTTTGTACCTCTTTTGTTACAAGTCTGAGCCATATCTGTATCAGGAACCCCGGCTTGACTCTTTTGAGACTCTATGACCAACACGAAGTAGCAATAAATCAACATGTCCACCGAGTGAGGATGGAGGAGGTGACGAGGTTACCTTTGCTCTTTAAACTCACCTGCAGTCCAAGCGCGTTGCTCAATGTACGAGTGCAGGGTCATGCTGTCCAATTCCACAGCATTCGGGGTTTTCGAAGGATCTTGGACACATACTGTTGCGCACAGTCTGTCAATCTGAGTGCAGAGTACAATCACCACATCACACCCACACATGATGATTTACCACTGTGAACCAAAAGCATCCCATTGATATAGATAAAAACAAAAGAATTGCTGGGGGCCGACAAACATGATTTTGCCAGCGCAATTTCCCCCACAATCTCTACTTCCCACTGCTACTCTAACCACTCATCCTGGACTGGAATTGTTTTGCTATTTCTTTGTGTGATTAATGTACTCTTATCCAAAAGCACCTCACAAAATATCACCACCAACTCCATTTGGGATTTTATAGACATTTCCAGCATAGTAAGAATATTGAACAGTAAAGCAGAATATAAAAACACGTGTTTGGAAAAGCTGTTGTTCGTCTTATTCTCAGCACACATGCAAAAGTCAACACAAATTAATTGAATCACTCCTCACATTTGTATTCATCCTTTGAGAATTGCAGTTATTTAGCTGACCAGACATTTCTCAACATTAGAAGGCAGCTCTGACTGAACGTAGCCCTAAAGACAGGATATTGCTGTGTAAATCTGTTGTCTCACCTTCCACATGAGCTGGGTGAAGTCCATCAGCACCACTGGGGATAGAGCAGGGATGCTGGTCCCGTAGGTGCGAACTTTGGAGGCTGGCCCACCCATGTGGTGCACCTTCCTGCCAGTATTGTACTGCGGGAAGACCTCAAAGCCCAGCTCTTTAATGAGCTCAAAGATGTGTGTTTGGGTGCTGAAAGAGAAAGAAGTCTTTTTAACGCTTTGTTGGGCTGATGTTTGCAGTTTTTCAGGATATATTTCTGGAGTTATTTCACTTTTCAGCTGTTTTAGAATCGTAATTGCATTGAGTGTAAGTGGGTTCGAGATTCCAGCATTGCTTCAGTGAGTCCTAAAAGCCAGGAAAATTCTGGAAAGCTGGAAAAATGTCGAAATGAAGCACCTGAGAGATGCCCTCTCTCCTCTTTAAATCAAACTGTCATTAAAGTGCTGTTTAATAATGAATTTCACAAGTTCTCCTTTTGACCTGCTCTGTTGTCATCAGTCAACTGGACGTTGTAGCCTACAGTACTCACGAGACAGCTCCTGGGTGTAAATATGTAGCAGTTTGTTGCTTTGTACAGAGCGGTCTGTGCTGTGAATTATTCTAAATCCTGACTGACGGTTTCTCCTAAACATCATCGCTCAAACAGGACTTTAGCTGAGTCCCTCATCAATTATTCTGCCAAAACGTAAGAGTGTAGGCAATTTTGAGAAAGACTGGCAGTTGGATCCAAGAAAAGAAAACAGGTTGACTAACACATAGGTGTCTGTGATTCCTGAACAGTTGAAAATAGTCACAATATAAGGATTGACTTCTTAAAAATAATAAACCTTGAAAAAGAATTGACTTTGAACACTTGCGAAGCTCTGAAAACATGCAAAATCCCGTGTTTTTCTACATAACTGACCCCCTACTGTTTATGTTTTATGTACACGATGCATATCCCTGCTGCTATCATCATTTTAACAGCTTCTTCTTCTGGATTCTAAAGGAAAAATACTATTTTTATGTCATTATGTAAATCAAACATATTACATACATATGCACATCCATAATTACACGAGTAAGTACAAATACTGCAGCCCACACATTGCAAAGAAAATTGTCTCTGCCAGCCTACAAGTGCAACATAGAACAATACATAATAGTATTCTAAGTAAGTAACCTTATTTACATTAAGTCATTTGTTTTTTTTATAAATGTGTGCTCGTGGGTATTTTATTTGTTTGTGTGATTCTTATTCCGCAGTCTGTGTTTGCACAATGGGGTAAGTGATCCATCCATTATCTACATCACCTATCCATCGCATGGTGTCAGGCAGGTGGAGCTCACAGTTGGCCAGCAGGTGTCAGAGATAACCGCCACTGCAGGTGACCAGGCCTCCTCACAATAAGTGAGTTTGTTCCAATATTCATATACTATATATAATAATATATAACAATATAGCCTTCTAACAGAGCTCTTCATTTTACACCTGCTCTCACATTACAAGCATTTCCTTTCCTTAAAGATATTTTGCTTCTTCCAGAATCACTGATTTCATATTCAGCTCATGTTCAGTGTGACGGCTGTATTTAAATTGCTACTAAATGCTTTTTACTAACACAAACAAAGCCTTTCATGAGAAAAAGTTGTATTTTCCAGTCAGCTGGAAAGTGCCTGTAAGACATCATCACCCAACAGAATAAATTTAAATATAGCCCTACGTTACCTTCCGACCCATTGCCCCCCAAAGTCCCAGCGATCGACACCATTGGCTGCTGGTATTTCAGTGGACAGTGTGCGACCTCCCACCCGATCTGCATGGCACACCAGACACGATGTGAGTCAAATTAATGCAGTAATCCTTTTCAACTGTGGCTTCATCAAAGGAATTCAGGTAGAAAACAATACATTTTAAGTTACCAATTAGGTTCAATCATTCATACCTTTTCCTTCCAGAATCACTATTTTCAACTTGGCATCCCTTTTTTTGAGCAAATGAGTTGCACTCAGTCCAGATAGTCCCGCGCCAACAATAATAACGTCCCAAATATCTGCAGTCATATTCAAGTGACTCTCTTTTTTTCTTTTTCTGCCAACTGCTGCTACACCGCGCGGAGTCAGAAACACAAATCCAGCTAGTATTCCCTTTTCTTTTCCGTACCAATAGGTTATCTTGCCAAGCCTGGCCGGCTTTCGTAATAGTGCACTTTGAAACTGTAAACAACTGAGCTTGTGACCTACTTGGCAGAGAAAGGGCCGTGTAAACTCGAGCACATACAGGAAGGGCAGTGGCTTTCGATTGTTGAAAAGTTGAGACATTGTCACATGTAAAGTCGTGTGCACTCATAATACTGTGTTTAAGAAAAATGGAATGGATCCATTAAATAATAATTCAAGTTTAGTTTAAGTTTAAGTTTTGCTGATTTATTAGTTAGTTGTAAATAAGCCATATGTCTGAAATGCCCGTGTTTATGTTTATAGAAGAAAATGTATGAACTTCAAATCTATTAACCTTGTCTAAGTCAGATTTGTTTTCAGTATTTACAAGTAGGACATTTTTTATGTATTGTAAAGTTCCAAGTGGAACACACTTAACAAACCTACCACTCATTGAAAAATCTAAATAGTTTCAGAAAATGCAGTAATTTACGGTAAATCAGAGGCAAGATTATATCAAGCTTCTGCCAGTAAGGCACAAGAGAGCATTATGCAAATAAAAAATAATGGGAAGTAAGCTTCGAGAACATGCTGTGACTGAATAATATGTCATTACCAATGCAAATACCAAGGAATACCACTGGAAAATTACCAATATAAATATTTTAAGACTAATCTCAAAGGAAAAAAGAATGTGGAACCAACCATAAACTGAAACTGTATGCACAAACAAACAAACAAACAAACAAAAAAATCCATTAAAATATAACATGTAACATCTTAGACCCATGTAACATACAAAATTGTGCAGAACAATTAATGTTGTCATAATGGAAATCTGTTGTTCTTCTCTACTCTGTTCGGTACTTTTTTTTCCCCCCTTTTGTGTCTTTTTTTAATCTTGTTTGAAAACGCTGTGTTTGTCAAATTGTTTTTGCAAACTGTTCTGTATAATTTTAAGAAACAAGTCAAAGAAAGAGAAAAGAGTCCAAAAACAGGTCTACGAAGGTAAAATATATTAATGGCGGTGCAAACTTTGTGGTCAGTTTTTTTACTTATAAAGGCATGTCAAGTGAACACTGTTTGTAGTTGAAATAGAGTAATGCTGTTTGTGCAAAAAAAAAATTAAAAAAAGGCATCTCACCGCGCCGCAGTCTACTCTACCAATTCCATTGTATTTGTTATGAACCAAAAAGAGCTGCCTTGAGATTTTTTTCTTCACAGTTGTCTTTCAGTGGCTTATACAATGAAGACATTGAAAACATTGTCTAAAAAAATGCTGAAATTCTTCGTGGCTGAAAACTCTACCAAGAGTGGGTGGAAGTGGGTGGGTTTTTATGTTTGTTTTTTCTTGTAAATTTCATTCCTCGTGCAAACAGTGAAACTCTCTACATTTGCTCAGATTGCCTTTTTTTAATGTCTTCATCTCTACTAAAGATGTTTTCTAGCTCAGTAAACATTAATCCCACAGAAACCAAACTTGGTGTACATGGTATTAATTTCCCTTTGCTTTGTATATTGAATGTTTAATTTTTTTATTTATATTTAATTATATTTTAAGATCATAATGGTCAAGACTGTTTTAAAACAATTAAGATTAAGTGTTACTCTGTGCTTTATTTTTAGTTTGTGGGTAATTGCAACAACTGAATTGTAAATAAAGCTCACAACATCTGCTCAGCGGTTATTGAGTTGAGTTGCACAATTTAATGGATCCAAGTGGTACAGTTTGTTAAAATGTCGTTCCCTAGTTGGTAAAATACCCAGAAAAACCTTTTGTTATTTGTATTTCTAGCAGATTTCAAACAGTATTCCCATCTGGAGTTGTGTTTCTGTCCACCTGACAAATGTAAGCGAAGTGTTCCCTCTGCTCAGATTTGGTGTCCACGGACTCCCAATGGAAACAACAGGCTTCTAAACTGCTAAATGCTCCAGTATCTGCAATGTTAGCTCGTTGTCAACTAACAGCCTACCCTCTACGTCGGACTCCTATCAAACAGGTCAACTATCACTCCACACCTACTGTACATGATAATCTTGTTCAGTGGCTATGAGTGTGTCCACACTAAGGCAGTTACATCTTTTTCTCTCTGTTTATAACTGAAAGTTTCTCACCCAAATCTGACCTTTTCCAAAACAGCTTACAGCATTTAAAGTGATGGCTTGGTGTTTCAGCGTGTGCATGGAAAACAGAGTTTTTTCAAAATAATGGATGAAGCCAGCTTAGTCAGGGTCCTGACCTTTAAATTAAGACAACCACCAGTTGCCTCTAACTTTCTCTGTGATTGTTAATTTCAAATGTTTATGTAACGGAATACACGGCAGAGGTGTTGTCATCAACCTAGATTCATGTTGATTTTGTCACAGTTCACTATTCCATGTTATTTCATATGAGCTCAGTCTGACAACAGAAATAAAAAAAATAAAAACATGTGAACGAGAACAACTGCTGTGGATTAGATGGTCTTAGACAGCAGAAAGTGAACGCAGGTGTAAAAGGCTGACACTTTAACAAGACAGCTTTCTGTCATAGCTTACTCTGTGATCTTTCATTTTTGCATGTCGGTATAACTGATACAGCACAGCAGCTGTCATTAGCTTGTATTCATGTTAATTCAGACGTTATCACAATCCGTCTCTACTGTTCTTATTCCAGCGATGGAGAATGGTCTGGCTGCATGTATACAGTATATCCTTCTGGTATTGGGGTCAAAATGCTCTGACTTATTTGTATATCTTTAAACGATTCACAAATGTCTCAGGCGGCACTAAGCATTAAGGATGCAGAGAGGGTGGCTTTAAATGGCTAAAATCATAGGCTGCAAATAAAACTGGACATTTTCTGCAGGTCTTAAAAGTGAAGTCCATTCTGAAGTGTCTTGAAGTGCAATATCACTGAGGGCCACTAGGGACTGCTCCAAATATACTACCATTTAAAAGGAACTTCTATTAAATACGAAGTTAGCATTTTTTTTTTTTTTCCACAAGTCATTATGGTGTCATTCACTCAGTTCATTTCTTCCAACCTTTCTGGTGGTCCTTCTGAAAATAATTTCATAATCTGTTTGATATTAGGCGTCAAACAGAGGTTTGTTTGGGGATATGTCAGGTTTGATTGACATGCCTGTGGTACAGTCAGGTTTCTGGTATTGGTAAATTGAACAGTTTAATGTAGACTTCATATTTAGACATCAACACCAAGAAGAATAAAGGTAACTATGTCAGATTAGTTAGTCAGAGTGCCATAAACTCGTGCCATGTTTTTGTCGGGAGACTGGCAACACCATTGATATGACTCGGACCAATCTTTGGTCACGTTTGTGCTTGAGTTCAGGAGGGTCAAGAAGTTGTCTGTCATGGCTGCAGAGGCACAATGTGTGATGCACTCTGTCATACTATTGGTTGATGTCAAGGAGCACATGGTAGCTATTGTCAAACTAGGCAGATAAAAAAAACTTTCGGACATGCGAGATTTTTGTGTCCGAGACGCTGCATCGTTATCCTCCAATTATGTTACACTACAACGTCCATTTGTTGACAATTACTAATTCATGTAAAAAAAAAAAAAAAAAAAAAAAAAAAAAAAAAAAAGAATATATATATATATATATATATATATTTTTTTTTTTTTTTAATTCAAGTAGTCTGATCCTGGCATTAGTGAGTACCCACATCTCTGAATGGACACTGAACTCCTCCACACTGGTCAGCGAAAAATAACTGATATTACCTAATTAACACTGAAACCTGTGGAACTGTGTAGTAAGGCTACTATCCAGAAACCATTCAGTACTTTATAACACAGCTGGATAAACTGATTGCAGTCATGATGGTAACTATAACTTGCAACAAAGCTGAATCGTATCTAACCTTTAAAAAACCCTTAGGTATAATTCCTTCCAGTAAATTGCTCCTTTTTTAGACAAATATCTTCTTGAAAGGAGTTAGAAAACTCTATATGAGCCCGAGCTGCTCCAAGTCTGAAAGAGGAAGGTGTCTAAGGTGATAGAGGAGTTGAGCTGATTTTTAGATGTCTCTGACAGTCCTACTTTATCAGCTGGCGGCTATAAATAAAACTGTTTTTCAAAAATATGCCCGAAGCGTGTAAAATTCACGCGGTGACGACCAGAGAAAACTCATAAAGATTTAAAGGAAGTGTTTGATATTTGTATACAACCACAGTGCATATAAAGCTCTTTCTCTTCTACCTCTAATCCATTTTCTGCTGAAGGATACCCCACAGTTTCTCATTTATAAAGGCTGTTTCCCTGTAGATTCTGCACAGAGATAAGCTGTGCAGGTTGTTTTTTTTCTTCAAATATCCAAGAAATGTATACAAACCTCGCTGGCTTGTGTTTTTGGCTGAAAAAAAACAGTTCCTTGTCACTTGAGACCTCATGTGCTCTCTTTTTCTTCCTTATTATTTGAAACACAAATGATAGATTTTGAGTATTGTGTATGCAACAAATAAGGAGGGGGGGGCAGGGGGGTACTCTAGTTGTGTGTTTCCTGGAGGATTATTATTATTCCTTGTTTTATTTTTTTACTTAGATAAAATAAAAATAAAATAAACTGAGTTATTGACAAATAGGTGTGTGTACAGATAGAAAGAAATACAATGACTATTTAAAAAAAAACAATTTTATTGACAATGGACAAAACAGAAGAATGCTTTAAGCACAGTTCAGTTGTCATCTAATTAGCACCCTGCGTTTCTGATCTACTGCCCGCTACTCCACTTTCACTTGTTTACAATAAATTGTTTTGCATTGTTATTCAGCTGCAAGTCCTGATTTCTTAAAGCACAAGTTCTTTGGTTTGAGAAACATTTTTAACATGATTCAGTTTCATTCAGTTGAAATTACAAAGCTCAAGTACTTTGGGAAGGTTAGAGGGTGTTAAAAGTCACATTGACAGCTGAATAGGGATACAGAGGAAACCTTCTGGTAAACAGGTAAAACCAGTGGAGCCACCAACCAATCAGATGGCTTTATGGTAATAAGAAAGGAGTAGAGAGAGAGCAGGTAGCACAATCTGCACCTTGTTTTCTTTGTGTTCCATGGGCAGATGCTTGAATGTAGTTTCATCTGCATGCAGGTAATATAAATATTAACTCGCTCTTGTATATGGAACTAGTTGTTCTACATGCATGCTATTTGACAATTATTTTATTTTCATCTATAAGCGCACAGTTTTGTATGCCAATTTACAGTAGTTACATATATACAAGGTAGAGTTTCTCATAATTTTCAGAAGCTTCTGCAAATACCTTATTTTTTTTTTTTTTACATTACCAGGATGTTCAGACAAAGCTGCTCTCATTTGAGGACCACTTTCCACTTCAGCTGCCCACCCTGGTTCTCCATCTTATTGTTATCCACCTCCACTCTCCTGAGCACAGGTAAGAATACAGACACACGGTAATACACTTACACAAACATATGGCCTGTGTTGTTTAGTACATTGTCTTTCACATCACGGCATTGCTGAAAGCATCCTTTCAGACGTGATCACTGAGACCTTCATGTCTGTTGTCTCTCCTGAGAAATAGGCCTCAGTGGCGTGAGCTTCCCCATGTTGCCATGGCGCTCTCGGTCTGTCCAATCAGACTTTGAGATTACGTTTAGAGGTGATTGTTGACTGTCTAATGTTCCAGGGATTTGGGCTCACATTTTTTTTTCTTCAGGGCGTGTCTCTTGATGCACTACATTTCAATCTCAATGCAAAATATATTTTAAAAGTTTATTTGCTAAACACAAATAAAGTTATGTCTTTTCATGCACATATATAGAAACAATCAAAACTGGTCAACAGAACACTTGAACTCCTGGATGGCATAATTATGGTTCTGTTTCACATAGCTGACTTCAAAGGCCATTTTGAGTCTAATTCGATGTTATTCATGCAATTGCGTTTTTTAGTAAAAAAATTTAAAAAAAAAACCTCACTGGATTTTTAGTGGGTTTCTTCAGTCCAGTTTAAAGCAGACAAATTCAAGATCTTTGCGAAGTACAAAAGCTAGTTTCTCCCATTGAGCTGTAAAATATTGTTCAGGGCGTTGTAGCAGAACCACTGCAAATCTATATGATATTTGATTTGCCAAGAGTTACATGCACACTTAGCCCTCTTAATCGAACATTTTCCGGAGTGCTGCTTATTGAGCTCTGTCTTTATTGTAACAACTGCATGTAATTTGTCTTAAATAGTTCTTAATGCAATTCCTGTAAGTGCTTTCTATATTCCTGTGTGGCCTTCAGCTGCAACTATTATGTTTGTATTTTTGTTATTTCTTAGCCAGAGTACCTTTGAGAAAAAAATCTAAATGAATATCAAATGTTCATAAAAGTATGTGCACGGAGGCTGTTGTTGAAACCACCAATTGTTTTCCCCGAGTCCGTTGATAGAAGCAGTCTTCAGGCAGTTTAAGTTCTTAGCTTATTTTTATTAAGCATAGCATACAAGATATCTTGGAGAGCCCAACATCAACCAGAGGTCTCTTTGTTGGAGTTTAACTTCCCGCTTTCCGGCACACACACTTATACTATAGGAAGAGGCATTACATACGGTGGGGCGGGAACATTTGCATAGTATGTTTGTCTCAGTACTTTTCCACTGTCCTCCGTTAGACCCACGCCCCCTTTTGTCTGATAGTGAGTTGCACCCCACGTGACCCGCCCGCACAGGTTCCTGTTTTCTATGATAAGACAAACAGTCAACACATTCAGTTCCCTCGAACACATTTCATTTCTTAATATGATGCACTAGTTGCATCCTGCATTTGGCCGTATTTCATACACGTGATAAGTTCCTGCATAAGCAATGTGTTCTACATGATTACAGTCAGTATATATTTTGAGCGTACAGCATATGAGCCCTCATATGCACTAAGCAGATCTATATCCCACACTGTGGCTCAGTGAATGTGAAAACATAATATGTATCACTGACAATTGATAAATATGATCAATTATTATTATTGATTATTATCAATATTATGAATTCATTTCATGGCTTGTTTAAATTTCATGAGAACTGAGACGCACACGAGGCATGCTGGTGACATCAGAGGGCCCGCAGACCATCCAAAAGGCAGAGGGAGAGAGAGGGACTTTGGGTTGCAACTACACGCCAAGCCCTTCTGACACTGGAGAACTCGACATTGAATGGTCTGTGATCAGTCCTGACACCACACAGAAAGATCACATGGTAAGAATGTTTTACGTTGTGCTACAAATGTACATATAGTGTTGAATATAGTGTACAAGGATTAAAACGTATGTGTAATGTATTTTTAAATGTTTGGAAAGAAAACTTGATGTTCTGGTAATGCATCATGTTCGGGTCCGAGGTTCTGTATTATTTTGAACATGTTCTTTGCTAATGATGGTGCCAATAAAAAAAAGATTTTAGAAGTAAAGTATGCCTTCACTGTGAGCATTTATTCTTCATACATGTCAAAGAGTAGCCTTGCCTTTGTGTTTTCAGATGGTCTGTTGTGCACTGACTAAAAAGACTCGCAGGCTATGTGAGCGCTTAATTGAAGGTCATTGTATGCTGTCCTTCGCTCCCCCACAAAATTATCAAATTGCGAAGGTCTTTCCTGGAAAGGTCTTCTTATGAACCCACGACAATTTTCTCAGCATCTCTAACATATCTCAGAGATTTCAGAACAAAGTTAGGACAACATGACGGTTAAAAAGCGCTTTACAAAACAAAAGTTAAACCATCTAATCTATTCAGATTTCACACCTTTTTAAGTTGTTCACTCCGTGTAATGTGGCTGTGCCCCTACATGTCCCTACACAATTCAATTCAGGAGACTTGGGTGTGGATTCACTTTTTTAATTTCACAGGAATTAGTTGTTTATCCTATTTGCCTTTCAAATTAAATGAACCATTAGTGTTGGAGGCTTAAAAGGATGTTTCCTTTACCCTCATCTCTGCCCGTAGAAAGCACAGATTTAATCACAGTCAATACACGGATTGACCAGGTCAAGGCAAGCGACTAATATAGATTATTGCCTCGAGTGCAAAATGAAGACAGGAATTACTGCAGTCAAACAGTACAGTCCCCGGCAGTTCTTAATTTGAAGTTAATTTAAAAAAAATTAGGAACTCAAAAACAAGCTGACATATGGCACTAGAATGTTATGAGCAACAATTCACCATTTTCACATCCAGCAGACAGGAAAAAGACGCCTTCATCCATATTAGACAGAGACCCATTAGCATTCATTTGGGCTTGTGTTTCTATCCCGCAGATATGCAGCAGATCAACCTGGTTTGGTCTCCACTAATTGAGAAAAATGTCTGGTGCTCTGACTGCATTCCGTACCAGCTAGTTGTTTGTCTGCCTTTTGGTGCTTGGCAGGTTGGATACACCGTCTGTCATTGCTTGTTTTCCCTGAAAACTGCTGCTGATGAGAGGGCACAGGGGGAGGCATTCATTGATTTGCTGCAAAACTAAAACGATTAGCTAGAAGAAATTTAATGATACGATTTAGTGGCATCTGGTGAAGAGGTTGCATATTCCTACCTCATGCTCCCTTTGGAGTATCTAGGAGTTGTACAAAAATCTCAGTGGCTGTGAAACTCATGCAAAACACGAATGGCCCTCTGTAGAGCCAGTGTTTGGTTTGTTCCTTCTGGGCTACATGGAGCACTCCATGGAAGAAGACCCACTCCATATGTAGAAACAAAGGGCTCATTTTCAGGTAACAAAAACACAACTATTCTTAGTCCTAGGTGATTATACACAGATAAAAACATCCCATTCAATTCCATTTCTGCCAACAGATCCCTCTAAATCAGGGATCTAACATGTAGCTCGCAAGCCACCAGTAGCTCGTTACCCGCTGCTTAGTATCTCGCACTTCTCATACATGGACTTACTTCGGCCAGCTGCCCAAGTATATTGACAGCCAACCTGGTATATTTGGCAATACATTTTAGCATTTTTTTTTTTTTAACCTGTCCAAGAAAATGATGTCTCCCCTCGCTCTTCCTCACCTGTGTCTTCTCCGTACTGTGCCAGTGTGACAGAGAGGGGAAAGACAGCTCCACCCTTCATGAAACACACAGAGATCAGAGGACAGAAACTAGCGCAAAGAAACGGGTGCTCACAAATTAGGTAAATAACCTAAATACAATATATTTTGGCTGGACTGCAACAACAGCAGGGACAGAGCAATAAAGCGAGTGTCTGTCACTGAATGAGTGAGAGATCAAAGTTACACTGCTGTTCGGCTGAATGCCCTGACTTTTCAAGTTAAAAGCATGCAGAAAAAAAGCATGCACATGCTGTTGAATTTGAGCTGTTGTGATACAAAATGTTTGTGAAGAGTATCAATTTGTCATTGTTGAAATAAAAGAAGCTAATTTAGCTGGTTTGGGTGAAGCTCGGCTATGTGAATAAATGTTACTAACACTAAAATGTTACGAGTATCTCGCGGACCCTTTCATTTTGTAAAAGTAGCTCTCAGAGGAAAAAAGATCGGGAGAACCCTGCTCTAAATGCAACACACTCAACCTTTAATAACAATGCAGCTTTAATGTAACATCAGTTTAGTGCCATTCAGAGTCATTTGTTGAATTACGCTTCTATTTGTCTTTATTTTTCGATCAGCTTATGTCCTATACCAGTGGCACTGAGTACATTCATGGTGACCACACTCTTGCAAAAGGGCTCACCTTTGCTGCTGGTGACCCCTCCGTGGGTGACGCCTCACTCTCAATCGCTGTGCTAACACCTGCTCATAGCGCCACCTACCAGTGTAAAGTGAAGAAATCACCTGGAGTGGACATGCGCAAGATATCACTGGTTGTAATGGGTAAGACTGGGCACTGGGTTTCGTCCTGGGGTTAACACATGTCACCTAGATGCATTATTTATGCCCACTGTCTTTGACAATATGGTTTTGTTGAGTTTTAGGAGGAGGCACATGTTCTACTTTTACATTTCCTTGTCACATGCTTGTGTATTATTGTATTGGTACAAATTGCATCACTTGAATAAATAATCTGAACTCATTTAAAGTGCACAATGGTTTGGCTTTACCATCTTAGGTGCCGATGTGACCTATGTTGTGTTTGGGTGCTATATAAATACAATTGAATTGGACATCAAGGTGTTCATCAGAAGAAGGAGTTTGTCTTGAACTGAGATGATTGTGGTCACGGTTTTTAACCTTTTGAAATAAATGATTTAACGAAAGGCTTTGTCCGAAACTGATGAATGCAGATGGAGCTGCTGAGAAGGGATCTGAGAAACGGCAACAGCCATTTGAAACGACACTTCACTTAGTGCCATTTGTCAGTGTGTTCAGTCTTAAAATTTACCACCAGGGTAAAAGGTATTCACTTGATTATGTCCAATTCATCTAGTTTAAAGACTGGCGTGGAGGACAGTGACGTCACTGGCAGATTTATTCCTTTATGATTTTAGGATTGAATATTGAACAACTATGTTTAGTTTTGTTTTTAAAAAATCATTCAGGAGCCCTCTGCAATCCAAATATAATAGAATTGAATACAGGATCAATCAGAGTATAGTATATACAGTAGTTTATATTTGTGATCATGTAGTTATTCTCAGAGGAACTGCTTATTACAGGTGACACAACATTGATTTAATTCCAACTAAAACATGAGCTGTCGTCAATTTTGTTCATTACTGTCTTAAAAACCTGATATTTAAAAGAACTTTGACACTGCTAATGTTAAATTGGAGAGGAAATGAGCAACGCTGTTTTCCCGTAATGTTACATTTGAAATTAAATCCTTAAAGCTACCTTTGTTTTCTTGTAGAAGGAAATTCTATGGGCACATTTAAGTACTAAATTTGATGTCCTTACTGGAGTTAATGTTTTGCTTTAAAATGAGCCGAACAGCCTACTCTGGCCGACTATGTCCAAAAATTACATCCCCAGACCAATTCACCTTCATCAATCCTCATTCTGGTTTATTTCAGCATATTTACAAGCAGCATTCAAAAGTTCCTGTGTTGCAGCTTCATGACTGACTGTGATTTCAAGGGTCTCTGCTCTCACGCTGACTTTCAACACTAAACTTGATGTAAAAGCCGTATCAGATGAAATTCTCTCTGTCTTGATGGAAACAAGCACATTGTTAAATAAATATCCATATTGAAACCTCTCATATCGATAGATGACAGCAACACAGGGAGTCCAGAGAGCCAACAAGTAATTTTATAGATCAGCTTATTTGTATGATCCTGGACAGGATAAGTGATTTAGAAAATACCTGAACGAATGGATTGATAGATTTCTTTGTATTTCTTCTTCTATCATGTAAATTGAGAAACACACTTACATGTGTGAAATCTTCAGATCCTTTATTGTGTAATCAGCCTCCCCCTAATTGGTACCAGCCTCTATCCTCTTTCATCTTTTCAAAACAGGGCAGTATCTTAATGTTTCAGCCTTATCATCTGTAACTAATCTATCTTTAATTCCACATTGAGTTTGATGATCAGATATTTGTTCATAATCCGAAATGAAGGCATTTCTTTGTTGGATTTCATACATTTTATGGGATCACCCATCTATACAGCCTGAATCAAGTGTGACTAAAGCTAGAATCAAAATGGTTCCTTCGATTTCCTCCTAAAGCTTTCAAGCTATACTGTTTTATTTTTTGTTTTTAATAAAATGGAATGGAAAGCAAAATTCTTCAATTGTTGCATGATTTCAGTGAAGCCGTCTGTACCTAAGTGCTGGGTGGAGGGAATGGAGCTGGTTGGCGAGGTGGTGTCTCTGCACTGTGAGTCTGCAAGAGGCTCCACTCCCTTAAAACACACATGGAGGAGAGAGAGTGGTGGCCCCGTCCCCACTGCAGCCACACAGAGTAAGTCTGACCTCTACTGATGTCACGACGATACTACACATCAAAGGGTGTGTGTGTGTGTGTGTGTGTGTGTGTGTGTGTGTGTGTGTGTGTGTGTGTGTGTGTGTGTGTGTGTGTGTGTGTGTGTACGTGTTGGGGATTGGAGGCCTTGTATTATTTGATGCTATGTGAGAAAAAAGCCAATGAAAACTATTTTGTTTTTGGATATGCGGTATTATATTCCACGGTTATTTGTCTATAAAAACTAATCTGTTATTGTTTATGATTATTATTGACATGGTGAAAGATTTAGGCTTTTTTTTTTACTTACTTTGAGGGACACATTTTATCCCTATTTGGTTTTCATTATTTTGAAACATGAAACATTTCCGCAGATGTTCCCAACATTGTTAACTGCAAACTGATTACTGTGGCAGAAAAAAAAAACCTTTGACTGCATGCACACTAAATGAGTGAAAATCTCTGTAAATACATCTTCTCCTAATCTACATACTCTTCACAAAACAAAGAGCCTCACTAATGTGCACTTTTTACATGTGGAGAAACCACCTAACAAGCCGATGGGATTTATCTTCCCTTGAGCACCTTACAATGCAAGTACAGTATGCATTGCCCGGGTTAATCTGTGTTTCCTCAGACAGCGCGACCGGGGAGCTGAAAATCAGCAACCACTCGCAGAGCTTTGCAGGAATCTACCTTTGTGAGGTGAACAATGCCGTCGGAGCGGAACGCTGCTGGATCAACCTGAAAGCCAACAAACGTAAGATAATACACCCTCCCACAGGACACTGCTGTTCACACGCATGACGCATGCATGAGATCATGAAAGACCCAGATTTTAGATTTCATCCTCTTAAATCTCCTCTCTTTGTAGCCGTGCCACAATCTCCTCAATGCTCCACTTTTCAGGATTTCAGCCACGGTGCTCAGTAGCACGAGTGCATCATGCTTATTGTCTGACAATGACAGGAGTGGGTCACATTCAGTGGCAAGAAAGGACTTTTTTCACAGATTTTGTTTTGGCCTTGTGCTCTTCATCACAGACTTCCTGCTGTTAAGTCACTACGTTACATGAGAGTGAAGCAGACGTGATTCAGTAGCTTGTCTGCAGTCCAAGGCAGTCCCTTTCTTATAATTGAAACAAGAAAAAGGGAGCAACTGGAAATAACTGCAGTGATTAAATTAGCTTCGTTTAATTTGCGCATCAGTGTGAGTAAAACTTCATTGAAAAGAAAAACTCCTCTAAACAAGGGCAGTCTGAAACCTCTGAAGAGCTCCAAACAAGACAGAGAGCAAAGGTAGAGCAGAGCTGTCTGACAGGGAGTGACTGTGGTGACTGTGAGAGCAGCAGCCGGGGCTACAGTCAGTGATTCAGCATGCCATTACAGAATAAATCATCACTTGGGTTCAGACTCAAACAGGCCAACTGCGTTCTTTGAATCCATAAAATGAGTTTGTCTTTGTATGCCTCATGATCTGTGGAGCAGGCCCCACTTATACATCTTGTTGAGTCCATAACTCCTCCACTCAGTGCTCAGATTTCTGGCTTTGGGTAGTGAATCATTCATTTTCATTTCAAGTGCAGGCTGCTGTCCTGGACCAAAGCTTTCACAACGGAGGCTCAGGAAGCCCAACAAAGGAATTTTATAAAATAAGAACAAGTTTACTGCACTACTCTCAGTCTTTCTTAAATTATTTCTCTATGATTAGACTTGTTTCTCTTGTGCTATATTAGATAGTTCTAGATTTAGGCCAAATTTAAATGAAAAGGTTTTAGGTATGGGGTGAGTATAACAGTCTTTGAGCTGCTCAGAAACATAAGAAATATTAATTCGTATTAGGTCCATACAATTCTCTTAGTCTTAAAGGTTCAGTGTGTATGATTTGGGGGTCTAAAGATATATACTTTATTAATCCCTCAGAGGGAAATTTTTATGTTACATACATGTTTTATGTACAGGGATACAAATATTGAATATAATTTTTAAAAAATGCACATTCTGTACAATACAATAAGATAAAATAATATGAAATAAACTAAACTAAACAAAACTAACCCTAACCCTAAATAAATAAATAGAAATGACCATAAACTAAGAAGTGTTGTGTATTCATTACCTTAGAATGAGCCCTTTATATGTACATAGCGAGCGGGTCTTTTACCACTGAGGCCACCATGTTGCACTGCCATGTTTCTACAGCAACCCAGAGGGACAAACCCAACAAGGGCTCGAGAGAGAGGCTTATACGTGTTTACGTTCCCTCAAGGCCACTGTTGATTTTCCTACAAACTTGAAAGGGAAGGGTAAGGGGTATTCAGTTGGTAGCAATCTACAGCCTCACCACTAGATGCCACTAAATCCTGCACACTGCTCCTTAAAAAAAAAAAAAAAAACAATGTCAAATTTACTGTTTTCCATCTTTGTGCTAAGCTAAGCTAAGTTAACAAGTTATAGGCATCCAGCCGCTTATCTAACAGCAAGAAAGCAAATACATTTATTTTTTAGTACAAAATTCCAATGTAGCACGGTCCCAAAATAATTTACAAGCACAAAAATCATAGTATAGTATGTCATCCAAAATGTCATAAAAATGTCTCTATACCATGTGGTCCAAAATGTCATAAAGATATCATACTATAGTATGTCATCCAAAATTTCATAGAAATGTCATATTATAGGATGTCATCCAAAATGTGATAAAAAGGTCATACGTCGTCCAAAATGTCATAAAAGTGTCTTAGTATGGCATGTGGTCCAAAATGTCAAATATTACATACCATAGAATGTCGTCCAAAATGTCATAAAAATGTCACACTATAGTAGGTTCTCGGAAATGTCATAAAAATGTCAAAATATGCCTTCTAAAGAGTCATGAAAATATCATACTATAGTATGTCTTCCAAAAAAATCATAAAAATGTCATTCTATAGCATGTCGTACAAAATGTCCTAAAAATGTCACACTATAGGCTTCTAAAATATGGTAACGAAAAAGTAATTTGTATGTTGTCCAAAAAGTAATAAAAATGTCATGTATGTCGTGCAAAATGCCGTAATATTATTGTGTCCTCCAAAATGTCAAAAAAATGTCATAATATAGTATGGTAAATGGTCTTCACTTGTATCGTGCTTCATCAACTTACTGTCCCAGATTGGTTTTACACTCATACATATGTTCCTACACTAATGAGACTGAGCATCTATGTAAGGTGGAGAGGGAGCAGGAGGTGGGGATTGAACCACAAGCTTCCAGTCCAGCCGGCAACCCATCCTACCATCTGAGCCACAGCCTCTGCTGCATGTTGACCAATAAAAATGGCATACTATAGTATGTCGTCCAAAATGTCATAATAATTTCATAGTATAGTATGTTGTCCAAAATGTGATTAAAAAAAAAAGTCATATTATAGGATGTCGTCCAAAAAGTCATAAAAATGTCATACTACAGTATCTCGTGCAAAATGTCAAAATATAGTATGTCATACAAAATGTCATACTATAGTATGTCTTCCAAAATGTCATGAAAATGTCATCCTAAAAGTCATAAAAATGTAATACAATACTATATCCTCCGAAATGTGATTAAAAAAAAAAAAAAAAAGTCATACTATGTCTGAGTTTCGCATTCGGTCCAAATGTCCAAAAAAATATCAAAGTATAGTATGTTGTCCAAAATGTCATAAAAATGTAATAATACGGTTTCCTATTGACCATGCTCACCAGGCTAAACTTTGCGTTCTTGATTCTTTCCATCTGGGAAACCTACAAACCTAAGGGATCACTGATAAATATCACTGATATATAGCAATTTGTCTGTCTGATGGATGATAGGCTACATACCCATACTATTTTGTCACCATGATAATCAATTAGTGTCTAATTACTGTAACTGAATATATTATCCTGGAACTAAATAAAATATACATGCTCCTTCAGGTCCACAGAGGACAACGTCTCTCCTGATTGTCCCTGCTCATTTGAGCCTCCTGCATATTCTTCATCATTTAATTTTCTTCCATCACAGGTTCAAACACACCCTCATCTTTCTCATCATTTCATAAGTCCAAATCTGAATATCCCTCAATTATCCTGTAAAAAAAAACTTCTCTGCCTCTGTCCTGTCTCCTAAAACAGTGTCGCGTCATTGAGTACATTAGGCACATGAAGTACATTATGATGGTCTCGATGTCCACTATAAGTGACTTTCATAAAAGGAATATTATTTCATAACACAAACTCTTTCCCTGCTTTCAGAACAAAATATTTGATTCCTGACATTTTAATAAACAAGGACATGTATGAAAACCATTGTAAAGAAAACAATAAATTAACATTATTTGACTTACCTCTCCTCTTTCCATAACATGTGCTTTCTGCTCTGCCGGCCATTTTGGATTGAGATGAAGAGGACGTTTCCAGCATCCTACCTGATCACACGACATATCGCCAGAAAGGCCAGGATGCTCAAAAGACACAAGCCAATGGGCTGGGTCTCAGGAGGGGAGATGTATATGTGGTTATGCCCATGGTTTGTGCTGTTTATCCTGCTGCAGTATGAATCCTTCTCCACAAAGATACAAACCAGAAGGTGGAGCGTGTCTCTGAAAAAAAATCCTTGGTCACTGTGGAGTCAATTGGGTGCAGTTCCACAGTAGAAAAGTCCCCCCACCATGTTTTACTGTGGGTTTGAAACACTGCAGTATCATCCTCTCTCCTTACATGCCCCCTTCTCTTCCTGCCGCAAACCTCAAACTGTGATTGATCAGTAAATATAACTTTTTTCCATCATCCACTGTGAAATACTTGCATGTCTTTGCCCACCTCAAGCCTTTGGCCTCGTTTCCTCTCCTGACAAGTGGACTGAGGAAGTATTGATCGTCTCATAGTGTGGTCACTTTGTATACAACTGATCCAGTTACTCCAAAGTGTTTTTAGAGTGCTCTGCACTGCCCCCGTAAGAAACTTTCAGTCCAGCCATGATTTGACTCTGAGAGAGTCCCTCACTGCTCAGAATAACATTCTGACTTCTGACACTTTCACATAGTTCTGACACCATGTTTCCTACTTTCACAATACTATTTACAAGCAAAGCTATGCAGGAAACTGGAGGCACAGCCGTATTTATTAAAAGTTATACAAGGTTGATTTATTTGAACAAGCCTATGATGAGTCATCTGCATGTTAGCTCCTTGGAAGAATAAATGCAAGGACTTTTGTACAAAGAGGTACAAACATTAATTATTTTTTTAAACTCTATTGCTGGTCAAGAAATAGAGCAGAATAGAAATTTCTTACATCATGATGTCTAAATTGTCAAACTTTCTGAATAAGTCCAGGTTTACATGAAATTTCTGACAGATGTTGGTTTTAGAGTATTTTATTTATTTGCTATGTTCATATAAATAACATTTACGGTATGCTTTGTTTTGAACTCAAATTTTAACACTTTAATGCACAGCATTGGTCAAAAGTGACCCGACTAAGTTTATATTTTCAATATCTTTGCAATATGTTATTTTCATCATTCGGTATTTCATGTATTCCTCAATTAACTACTTTGTGATCATCACAAATCCTTATTTTAAATTTTACTCCCTGTGTTTTTGAATAACAAACATTTTTCTGTCACTACTTATAAGGGGTTTGCATAGCTTGTGCATCAAAAGGTTAATCCAAAGATAACAAATATACATTTCTCCTGAAAATACTTTACGTGGGCAGTGTATATCCAAAAACTTTGGGCAGGTGTGTTTTTCCTATTTCATGAAAAGTTCTGGAGATACATGTGGAAAGTAATACAACGCATGATGAAGAGTTGTGACAAGATGTCAACTTCATTTTATGCAAACCTAGAAATCCAGCACAGCCTCGACAATAGGACCATTACAGTATAATGGATTCTTCTCACTGTGTTGTTTTCTGTCACGGAGCTTGTGAGTGAATAATTCCTTTTTTTTTTTTTTTACTCTGGTTTAACAGCTCCAAACAGAGCTGCGGTGATAGTTGGCACCGTTGTGGGTTCTCTGCTCCTCATCTTCATCCTGCTGGTCCTCATTGTGCTTCTTTTCTGGAAGCTGAGCAGCAGACAGCGCTATGAGAAGGAGTTCTCCAATGAGATCAGGTACAGTGCCGCAGACACAGCATGGCAGAGTTAAAGGTGGTACATAACTGTGTAGCAGATTAGATTTATGTCCAGGGCACCGCTTTCTGTTTAACAGAAAGACTCAAAATTGAATTTCAATAGGTTGTACAGGTCTATATATAAGTGATCAGTCAACATAGTCTGAACCGTGACTTCTACATTCAGGGATCTCTTTCAATAGCTTCCAGGAAATACACAAAAACAAGTGCTTGGTCTATAAGGATATTTATTGAACAATATTTACACCAAGAATAAACTATATGAATATATATTGTAGTGTATGGATCATGGATGTCATGAACAGGATTTCTGAGCTGGCGGAGTGATGGTGGGCAAGAATAATAGTTAGGTTATTAAAAACTGAGCTAGTTCCTGACAAAAATGAAATATTTAAGTAATTTAGAATTGGATAAATCAGCTATCAGATATCAACCCAATGGATCAAAGTACTCAGATAGATTCTGCCTACTGGAGGGTGGTCCCAGTCCTCCAAACAAGCCTCTTTCCTGTGGTCCTCCATGCAGATGTCAAGGGGCCTGCAGTTTGGTGTTGTGTTGTGGGTGTTCACTCCCGCAGCTGGCGTCCCGTCTAGGCTTCTTCTGCTTGTACCATTGGGTCTTGTTTAGGATCGATGACCAGGGTGCAGTGATGCAACAGCTGTCAGCTTTGGCAAAAAGGATATTCTGAGCTTTGTCCGGGTTGAGAGATGACTGGATTTATCTTTACTAGATTACCAAAAAACACTTCTTGTAAACTCAGGAAAGAGAATAAAACAACGGCGTTGTCGATTGCGGGCGATAATTAAACTTAATTAAAAGTATGCATTCTTCACTTGGCTTAAAGTTTACTTGGGGTTAATAAAAATATAGAGCGTGGTAACTCTAAGACATTTTAAGGTTGATCAGAATAAGAGCAAAAGCCCATTTCAGTCTGAGGTTTACAATTTGTATGAATGCAGGCCAGAGGCGGGGTCAAGTGTCCGATGACCACTCACTGAGCCGGCTCTGAGAAAAAGGAGAATGCTTCCCTTAAGAAAAGGGATAATTATTATTTTTGATACGGCTAAGAATAAAATTCACCGTGATTAACGTTTCCTGTAACACTTCTTGATATCAGTTACACAAAAACGTAATACAAGTTTATATTGTTAGCCGATATGAGTATCTAAAGACAGGCAGAGAATATGCAGATTAACTATACAAGCAATAAGGCTTCCAAACGTCAATGATATGTACAAGTGTTATTACTTTGCATGAGAAACAAACACAGAATAAATCATTACAAGTGCATTATAGTTCCAGCTTGAATACTCAGTCTGTCATTGTGGAGTTGTAACAATGTTCAACCATAGGGCAGCAAACATTAGTTGTCTGGATAGTTTAATCTTGTGGGGCTGATAGAAGGGTCAGAGGTCACGTGGTTCACACCATGAAAGAGAGTCAAACCCAAGCTGAAAGGGGAGAAAATGTTTACTCGGCCTGGTGAGTTTAATGACGTGAAAGCTTTTGGGAGTTTACCTGTAGATCTGTGGTGTCCTGCATCGTGAGTTCTTGTCACTTCAGGATGACCTGATGCTGTATGTGCTGAAGACAAAGTCTTGCTACAACCATGAGCTGCAAGGAGCGAACAAGTCCACGCACACTGTCTGGAGACTGAAAAAGTACAAAACTTCAGCTTCTATGTTGAGTTTTGTCAGCTGGGTTTGCATGTTTTAATAAAACATCACTGTGTCCTCTTAAACATATTTGTACAGTACATCTGCATAAATAATTGGGAATAATATGTTTTGGGTTTTACAATGAAAAAAATGAAAAAAGAAAGTGGCAAACTAGACCTCAAAAACATGACACCAACAACTGAACTTAAAAAGACAGAGAGGCAATTATACGATTTAGAACAACACACTTCAAAGTCGTTGAGATAAGAACAGAAACAAAATCCCAGACTTCAATTAATATCAAGCATGTCAGTACAACAAAAAAATACAGATAGAGAAAATCGGTTCTATTTAAGACTCCCTGAGATAACATGAGTTGAGACTGTTTACAATTTTATGATTTAATTCCAGTTCTCCACATTCTCCTATTCATGTAATTATGCATCCACACTCTCATATGAACAGTACGATGCTATCATTTTTAAATCCAAGGTTTTTATGTGAAAAATGCACAAACAAACTGATTATGTTTAGGTATGTTGATGCAAACACAGTAAAAGTGCCGTCGTAGGATTAATTAAAACTCTCAAAGTCTTCTCTCGTTGGTTTCTTGTCTGTCTTGGAAACATGTCAGGCTCTGTGTTGTCAACAAAAGCACCCCTGGGTGCTGCTGCCATAGACTCACTCTATACTGTTCCATTAAATCCTGAAACTAAATTGGAAAGTGCCATTCAAATTCTTCCCAGGTATACTAAATGTAATGTAATGTACTTGTTAGACAGACTTCTCTTTAAGCACATACAACATAGGACAATACAGTGTCATAAATAAATTAATAAAAACACTGATACTATTTTCACATCTGCTACGTTATAGCTTCGCATAATGACTAAAAAACATGGGTCAGGCGTCATTGCATCCTTACAATAATGTTGCTTTTGCTATTGCATAAACTTATGTAAAAGCATCTGTCTGTAACATTGATCTCTTCTTTTTTTTTTTATTATAGCAGACCATTAATCTGAAATTCCTTTGGAGCCCAAACCTTAAAGAGAAAAAGAACTGCGAAGAATATCTGATCATTTTGTTATAGAAGAAAGCATTTATGTATGAGATTCAAAAAGTTATTGTCACAGTAATAACTCAACTAATGAGTTGAAAATGAACCATATAAAAGACTGAATTTCTGTAAAAATTCCAAATAGGAGATAGGAGTACTTATTTAATACTTAAATTCTCAAACTGTAGAGTCAAAACTGGTCTGCTCCCACTGTAGAGTTTATAATGCAAGGGAAAAATTTAGCAGTTACATAAATGTATTGTGACAGACATTGTGTCTTGTACCTTGTCTGTGTTGTTTTTATATTATTTGTATTTAGTTCGAGAGGCGGCAGTACAGTTTGCCTTCAACCTTGTGAATATATACCTTTTTTCTAACAATAAAGCATTTAATAAATGCATATGAAGATCAGCCTGGGGAACATTCCTCCTGAATATAATGAACCCCTTAGATTCCAATGACAGAGGTCACATGTGACAAAACAAAAGACAATCGGCACAATATTCAAAAACTTTTAAGAGGCAACAATTTATGAATCACAGTAGAACAAAATATCCAATGAAAATAGTGAAAGAAAAAACACAACAAAGAATGTGTTCGCGTTACCACGCAACCATTGCTGAGAACAAGAATGAGTACATACAGTATATATGTATGTATAGCGCACGTTTCAGCCACTTCTGTTTATGTTTGTAAGGTCATGTAAACATGAGGACATATTTGAAGGCCCTCTGAGTCTTTTCTCCGAGGTAAAATATAGACACTGACACTGAAGTAACACAAAGCTTGGCAGAAACAATTTTGTGAGTTTTCAGAGCCAAAATGCACTCATAAACCAGGAGCAGGACAACGTTTTTTTTTTTTTTTTTTATCATTAACATATTACTGAGTTACTGGATAGGCACTTTATTTTTATTTATTTTATTTTTTTACATGCGCTTAGTGTTCAGTGCTAACTTGCAAATGTTGCCAATTTGCATGATAACATGACAGCATAGTGACCATGGCAAATATTTGACTTAAGTGCGAGCACCCTAACTTCGTCACTGAGCCCTCGACTGTATGTACACTCTGTATTATGAGCATGTCATCACTGATGGTGAACGATGGTCATCGTGAATCCAAGATGGCAGCATGTCAGTGCTCAGTGTTGTCTGTTTTTACGAATAAGTCTTTTATTTTTAACTTTTCATACTGAACTAAAGCAAAGTATACACATAGTGCCTTTGCAGACTTGATTTCTTGAGGACTATGGGGTCATCTGTTTCTTGGACCGTCTAATCGGGATACACTGCTCCAATCCTCGGGAAATCTCCCTCTTTAAGGTCACCTTGCCTGGCGTCTCCACCTGGCCACGCCACCACATCTCCTCCTCACCTCTCACCTCTCCAACTCCTCTGCCCGCGGGTGCGCACACACACATACACTTTCTCTCTCTGGACAGAGACAATGGCGTTTCTCGTGGCGCTACTTTGTGCGTCGTTTGTGTGGGACTTAGGAGCAAGCGATCGTACCTGGGTGAGTACATCTAACAATGCGTATTGCCCGTCGGACATTGCTGATGGAGGCACTTGCTTCATGGCTGCAGTACAATCCGTGCAAAACCCCGAAGCAGTCGGCACAGGACATTGACTTTTCAAGGAGTATGCTCAGAGACCTACCCCGCCTCCAAAGCCTTCTGGCTTTAAATAACTTACTTTGCGTGCTGCGAGAGGACTTGTTCGGACTTCAGATATGAAATGTCAAAGGAATTTCCATGTAATGTTTCTAAACAGATGGTTGATTGTTTTATTGTTGCTTATATCTGGTAATGTGCAGCCTGACCCTGGCCCTGAGCTGCAGTGTATTCAGACGCCAGCTGATTTTATATATTTGCCTGGTCTACATATTATTCATTTTAATGAGCAAAGCTTGTTACCGAAAATGGATATGATTAGAATATGGGTCAAATCAATAGATGGCGACATCATTGTCATATCCGAAACTTGGCTGACAAAATCAGTTATTGATGATGACATTAACGTGGACGGTTACGATGTTTATCGTGCTGACAGGGCAAAGAAAGGTGGCGTAGTTGCCCGTTATGTGAAATCAAAATTTATTGTCAAGGTGGTTCTGTCTGAATCGATTTGCAAGCAATTGGAATTCCTGGCAGTGGATGGTGAAATTTCTAAGAGCCTTTGTATGACTGTTGTTGGGTGTTATAGGCCTCCATCTGCTTCAAACGAGGCATTACAGTCACTGATACACCTTTTATCCAGACTAAATTATGGTCAAATTGTTTTAGCTGGATATCTTAACTGGAACTGGCTTTTAGGCCTGTGTCTAATGATTTTAAATATTTTTGTGATTCTGTCAATCTTACCCAGTTAATTAATTCACCCATTGGTCCAAATCTTAAGTGCTCTGAGAAATCCACATTAATTGACTTGATTTGAACTAATGTTCCTCATAAATTCTCAGCTGTTGGTGTTTTCTGCAATGACCTAAGTGATCGTTGTGTTGTTGCCCCTAACAGGAACACTAAGGTCCCTAATTTAAAACCAGGTATCATTTATAAGAGGAATCGCAAACATTTTAATGAACAAGGGTTTTATCATGATTTGTTTAATTTTAATTGGAGGAGGATAGAGCTGATCCCTGATGTGAGAACAGCCTGGTCTTTTTTTAAATGATGGTTTTACACAAATCATAAATACACACACCCCTTTCAGGAGATACAGAGTACAGGGCCGTGATAAGCTCCGGTTCTCCTCTGATCTTGCAGACAGGATTCATGAGCGAAACCTGGTTTGGGCTAAGGCAAGAACAACAGGTTCTGCCACTGACCGGCTTGTGTTTAGGCAACTAAGAAACACATGTTCCTCTTTTATCAAGAAAGCAAAATCTGAATATTATTTGTCTGTTACTGCTGAAAATGTCAATGATCCGAGGAGATTTTGGAAAACCATAAAATCCCTCTCTGTGAGCAAGAACTCACAAGCTTTACCTGCTTTTATTATGAAGGGTTCTGTCGCTGTTCATGACAAAACGGAGATATTGAATTGTTTTAACAAACACTTCATATCTTCTGGCTCTCTGTTTGACTCTTGTTGTCCAAGGTCTGTGAAACCCTATACTGGTGACTCTCCTGGTTAAATAAAGGTTAAATAATAATAATAATTTAAAAAAAAAAGTGAACATGCAGATGTTAGTAGCTTGCAATTTTGTAAAATTCCATGATTTCTCTGAAAAAAAAAAAAAAATATATATATATACAGTGGGTATGGCAAGTATTCAGACCCCTTTAAATTTTTCACTCTTTGTTTCATTGCAGCCATTTGCTAAAATCAAAAAAGTTCATTTTATTTCTCATTAATGTACACTCAGCACCCCATCTTGACAGAAAAAAACAGAAATGTAGAAATTTGTGCAAATTTATTAAAAAAGAAAAACTGAAATATCACATGGTCATAAGTATTCAGACCCTTTGCTCAGTATTGAGTAGAAGCACCCTTTTGAGCTAGTACAGCCATGAGTCTTCTTGGGAATGATGCAACAAGCTTTTCACACCTGGATTTGGGGATCCTCTGCCATTCTTCCTTGCAGATCCTCTCCAGTTCCGTCAGGTTGGATGGTGAACATTGGTGGACAGCCATTTTCAGGTCTCTCCAGAGATGCTCAATTGGGTTTAGGTCAGGGCTCTGGCTGGGCCAGTCAAGAATGGTCACAGAGTTGTTCCGAAGCCACTCCTTTGTTATTTTAGCTGTGTCTAGGAAGAGTTCTGGTCGTCCCAAACTTCTTCCATTTAAGGATTATGGAGGCCACTGTGCTCTTAGGAACCTTGAATGCTGCAGAAATTATTTTGTAACTTTGGCCAGATCTGTGCCTTGCCACAATTCTGTCTCTGAGCTCCTTGGACAGTTCCTTCGACCTCATGATTCTCATTTGCTCTGACATGCACTGTGAGCTGTAAGGTCTTATATAGACAGGTGTGTGCCTTTCCTAATCAAGTCCAATCAGTTTAATTAAACACAGCTGGACTCCAATGTAGGAGTAGAACCATCTCAAGGAGGATCAGAAGAAATGGACAGCATGTGAGTTAAATATGAGTGTCACAGCAAAGGGTCTGAATACTTATGACCATGTGATATTTCAGTTTTTCTTTTTTAATAAATTTGCACAAATTTCTACATTTCTGTTTTTTTCTGTCAAGATGGGGTGCTGAGTGTACATTAATGAGAAATAAAATGAACTTTTTTGATTTTAGCAAATGGCTGCAATGAAACAAAGAGTGAAAAATTTAAAGGGGTCTGAATACTTTCCGTACCCACTGTATATATACTATAAAAAAAAAAAAAAAAAAGGAACTACTCAATAAAAGCTGTGCTGAAGGTTTACATTACGGGCATCAAATAAGCCTTTCAAAACAAAACTGGCCTTATTTATAACTGTTAGTGAGGCTCTCCGGCCTCTTTTCTCCTCATCAAAACAAACCACTGGTTGACTGTGAAAAATGGAAATAAGGGTTTATGGAAATGTGGTCTCATCATGGGAGTTTGGTATTTGTAAAAACTATTTATATACACACTTCCACTTGTAAGAGACTGCACATGTTTTTGTACATACAGTATGTTTTGAATTGATAGGATTTTAAAAGCATTTAAAGTACTTATACAGATGTTGCATTTATATTTTGTATTACAGTCACAGCCTGTTTTGTAAAGCTAAATCGTTTACTCAGGATTTTTTTCATGTAACTTTGAGTCCATGGTTCTATAAATTTAGAACGTCTTTTTTTTTTATTAAAGATGAGAATGGAAATATTTCTGATGTGAAATATGCTCGACTATGCTTGATTACGTGCATATTTTACCACAAAAACAATCAAACTCTGCAAATTCCATCACAAGTTCTAAATAAAATAAAAAAAAACAGCAAAATCAAGCATTTCTGATGGCAACAATCACAACTCAGTGTATTCCTGGAAGGACTGGATGATTTAGATAATCTATATGTTGATATTTTTATACCTAAATAAAATTGAAGTGCAGTATTACAACTTTGCTGAAAGCGTGCACGCTCCCGCGGCCCAGGTACCCTGGCACACTGGCACTCTGTACACCTGTATGTATTGTATCTTGTATGCACGCAGTGGCATTTCAAACCTCCGTGTAGTAAAACGTGGCCTTAATAAATATATGTTTGTCGTGTCTCTGCGACTCTCCTGACCTGGAACAGCGAAAACCGTGTAACTAGCTGAAAAGGGCATGTGGGACCTTGAATGCAGTGCTGCTCGAGGGGAAATGTTCTGCAGCTGACCTCCCATTCTGACATCTCTGAGAGGATTCTCCTTTTGAGGGAGACAATCTTTACTTGTAAAGTGTTGGGAGTTGCGCTTCACGCGCAGTTGAAAACAGCCTACGTGCTTTCAAAGTAGACATTGAAATGGGAGCAAGTGTCAGTGTGGGACTAGTGTTATACACAGGAGACAGAGAAGCACTTGAAGCCGCAATGCTGATACGGGGTTCTCCACATCTGTGACATACAGAGGTTCAACTTGTGTCACATGAACATGAAATTGCAGAGAAAAGCTCGCAGGAGAGAGATGACCGAGCAGTAATAATTTGATCCGTGACAACAGACGTTCCTGTCGGGTACCATTGGGTTCAAGGTAAAAAGTAAACACTCCATATTGGAAAGTTCAGATGAGTCACGCAGACTATCAAATCACTTCAAGTGCCGACTTTCAAATCTACTTAAATAATAATGTTGAACTGGTTGGGAGAATGAAAATAAATAGTCACAAAATAAAATTCAGAATGCTGGCACAGCCATTAATGACTTGCAGCTAATTTTCAATGCATGATAACTGTTTTCAAACCAGCCTTTATGTAAAAAGACGACACAAATAAGTTCACTAGCAGAGCAAAACAACTGTGGAAAAACCGTGGAAATGAGATGCCTAATTGGTGTTTAATTTACTGTATTTGGTTTGTACTCATTCTTGTTCTCAGCAGTTCTGTCTTATTGCATGGTAACGCGAACACACCCAAAGAACATAGACCCAAATAACCAAGACACATTATTTCTCCATTTCAGCTTAACAAAGGCAAATTTATTCCCTTTACCAGCAAAAATCGGAGTCCTTGGACCGCACACGAGCAGAAAATGCCAAAGTCGATCGGGTGTGCAGGTGTTTACTTTGACAGAGGAGCAGATGCAGCTAGTACTGCAAAGTTACATAAATACAGAATGCATAGTAGCTTCTAAGCTTAAAAATTGGCAGCAGAGTGGACGAGAGAAGATTGCACTGTTGCCTCTTGTCAGTGTTTGCAGGTTGAAACCACCGCCGGAGTGAAAAGTATGCTTTCGCAGAAAGTTAAAGCAAGGTCTCAGTGAAAGTAAGCACTCTTGGGAAGAGCCTCCAAATACAACAAAGATTTTTGCTCTTAAACACTGTGCATCCACTGTGGGGAAATGTGGATATAAGAATACAGAAGGCAACCAGAACAACATGTTTGTCAGTTTTCTTTCAGTAAATTCAGCAAAAATGCTGCATAATTCTTCAAGGAAAACAAAGCTTTCTGAGGTTTAGCTTCTCAAATGTGTGGATTTGGTGCTTTTATAACAGTGTAAATGAAATACCTTTATTCATAAAATACCAATTTGATTATAAATATAAGTCCTCACAACCCTAATAATTAGCATGAAATGAGGCAGTTTCAATAAAATGCCTGTGTACATTATTCTCAATGCAGCGCCGCTCCAGAGCTCCTTAAATTAGTTCTACAGTTCTAATTTCATACCAGGAGAGTTCAGTTCTTTAACTCAGCTTTTACAGTTCCTTTAAAAGCCATTATACCATTAAATAAATAAAGTGTTAATTCTCAAATAATTTCCTGGTTGGTAAAATCATCAAACTAATTTTTTTTAAAATGTTTTTTGTCTCCTGCTATTCTGCTGTGATGTCAAACAGGGAGGATGCTCCGCCTCCCGACAGCCACCCGGGCAGTCGCCACACAAGCCGGAGTGCCAGTCAGCGGCCGCAGGTGTCTTACTGTCAAGTGGACGGGACCGAGGTGAGCTCTTTTAGCGAGCGACAAACACACACTCCCTCCAGCAACAGCCGCAGACACACACCGGCCGAATATGACACCACGTACGGATACACAGTGTGACAGAGCTGAACAGAGAAGCTTTTACCTCCATTGGTAATGTTTGAAGAGAAGATTCAGGAAAGCCTGGACACTTGAAAAGTGATTATTTGGAGCAGCGGCAGTTTTGCACAGAACTTAATTAACTGAATTCAAAGCTGAGCAGTGTGAGGATTTTTTGATAACATTGTTCAACATAATTGCTTTAAGATAATCTTAGTGACAGGAAGTTCTTCTATGACTTGATTATGCATCATTGTTCATTCAATACGTAGGTGAATGTCAGATATGAACGGTGCTTTTCACACTGCACTTAGCCTCTTAGCCTGAGGCTAAGAGGGCTTTCACATTGGCACATTTCAAAGTGGGCTAACCCCAAATGTAACCTAGGGTTTACTGGCCCTGCTCAAACCAGTATCATGGCAAAGTCTGAAATAAACACACCCTTCCACTACAGCGAAACGTGAGATAGGCCTCTCTAGGTGTGACAGTTTCATGTTTTTGTAAGCGTGAAACTTACACGCACATAAAAGTAACATCACAAAGGATCATGTGAGACAGCCATGCGGAAGGCAGAGGCTCAAATCCAGGAGGAGACATCATTGTTCTTGAGTTGTTTTTTGTTTCCCCAACCATGTTGTTTTTTTCGTAACCCCAACCATGTTTTTTGTCACAAACCCCAACCATGTGGTGATGTCCTAATCACAACCATGTGATTCCCCTAAAAGGTTTATTTTCCTGTAAATCACATGGCTCTATGCATGCAGTGGGTTTCATTTTCGTCCACTACAGGCCAAAGAGGCCAAAGCGTGGCTATCTCACGTTTTGCTGTAGTGAACTTTGATGTTAAAGACAAGCCTCGTGATGCATTAATCCAGATTGTAAACGTTCGTTTCAGACATTAAACCCAGGTCTAAGAAAAGTGCACTGAGTCATATAGCCCTGGGTTTAAGTTAACCCTGGGTTAACTTTGTGCGTGTGAGGGGCTAACTTGGTAAATGATATGCAGTGTGAAAAGCACTATTGTGACAAGGACTTTATTGTACTGTATTCTGGGATCTGTATGTGAAGGTTTGTTTTTGTATCGTTTGCAATGAAACAGTCAAAATTCAAAAAAAAGAATCCAGTCTCATATTTAAACCAAAAGAGAAATATTTATTTCATGATAGACCTCATTTGGAAATACCCAACCATTCAAAAAAAATGTACACGATTAAGTACTTATTTTTTCGAGGATGAACTGACAGGAGTTGAAATATCAATAGCCACATGCAATGGGTTTTTGTCCACTACATAAAAAGCGACTAGACCCCCCTCCCACCCTCACCCCGCCCCCTCTTTCCAGACAACATGGAGGCCCTCCTGTGTGTCCCCCTCACACAGTGCTAGGACTTTGTGTTTTTCAGGGCAGTTGGCCTTCGCAGTAACGCACATCATAGACAGTCAAAAAGTTTAGAAACTAAACATATCAGCATCCTCTACTCCGGAGGTCTTTGTGAACCAGCCAGAGCTGATGTCCTCAGTGTTTGCACTTTACTTCTCAGTGAGGTGTGTAACATTATTGGCTCCAATTGTCTCTGCCGACTGACCTGTTTTATTTGCAGCAAGAAGGCAGACTAAATTTTAAAAGCTACTTTAAAGTAATAATCTCGAAGATCCTCTTTTAAATAAATGTCTTTTAAGTCCCTGGTAGCAACAAATGAAATAACACAATAGTGAGTGAGTCTGTGGACAGCTGATGAAAGCCCTTGAATTTGCAGTCGGCCTTTTGCAAAATGAATGAGCTGTAGCGTCATTCCCGGGAAAACTCTTAAGCAGCACAACAGGCTCACTCTTCAACTCACTTGTGTGAAAAGAAGTGTGCTGAGAAGAAGTTGTGCTGGACTGTTTTTTTCTGGTCTCTGCTAGTGTTGCTATGAGCCAACAAACAAAGAAATGATCAATGACTAGAGATGATGAAACATCAAAAACAAGTGCATAACCAAAGGAAAAAAGACAAAAGGAAAAAAACCAAAATGAACTTGATGAGACTGTTTGTATGGAAAATGATGTGCAAAAGCACATCTGCAATTACCACTTATCACCAAAGAGAACAAAAGGCAGAGCTTCGGGATTGTTACTTTCAGCAGCTACTTTAAAGTGTAATTTAAAGTAAAGCATTGCTTATTTTTTTCTTTTTGTTTTCTGCATCAATACAATGTATATCAATATGCAAATGTCTTTGTGGAAAATATGATGGTTAAAGATAAGGCCATATACCGGAGTTAGTCAATACACTGTATATCAAATTTCATGTCAACAAAAATTGAACTCACCTCTTAAAGAAAGCTGAGCTGACAAGATCAATAAAAATCGGAATATCTGTAGAACTAGAATCAGGAAGTTGTTTGGTACGTTTATGCTCTTGGTAGAAAAGCCGATGAAAGCTGTACGCCAGCACCCTGCAGCTAATTGACTGTAAATCTGTAAAGTATTTATGGAGCCAGGAGATTACTGGAAATAAAAAGAAACACTAAGCACCGCACCCCTAGAAAATCACAAAACGATTAAGGGCTCCTTCTGAGGATACATGTCATCAGCACAGAGTTTTCCTTCAGATTGAAAATCGTCTGACACGGTTTGATTTCCACCAGTCTGAACAGCACCAAATGGAATTTCACACATGAAATATGATTAACATTAAAAGGGGAAAAAAAAAATCCCATCACCTGATAATCTGCAAAATAAAAAAAAATATTACAAAACAAATAAGGCAAGGTACAAAAATCACAACAATCCATCAGAGATTGAAACATGGCTGAATTTGGCTTTAAATGATTCAAAAGAAACGGTTGGTCCAGTTCAAAAAAAGAATCGTGATTCTGTGCAATAAAAATCAAACAATGAATTTAGAGATTTTAAAAGTGTGATGTGGCTGTTGAGTTGAATGATGTTTCCCTTTCGCATCCAGCTGACTGCACCCACAGACCGGTGACACCAAGACTTGACGTGAACTGTGTGTGTGTGGTTGTTGTGGCCTATAAAAACCCTCTAGCTGAGAGTCCATCCAGTTTCATCTCAGGAGGGGTTAAATGCTTCACCATGTTGTTTTTCGAGGGCTCAGAAGTCGAGCTGTCACCTGTATGCATTAGTGCCTCTCCCCTCCTTCAGTAAAGTCCTCTGCATGTGGATGAACCGTCTGTTCGGGGATGGCAATGTTCTTTACTGGCTGCTGTTGAGGTTCAGTAAGCAACGACCATTCTTCAAAGGCACCATACTGTACATTAGTCTGTATGTTGTGTGTGTTTATGTGGGCCGCACATGGGCACATGCATACATGGAGAAGTAAAACCAGTCAACAAAGTCGATTCCCTTCACTGGTGTCAGCCTACAAGGCATCACCATGACAACTAAGGCAAAATCTCCACATGTGAACACACCATTTTTTTTTCTTATTATTTTAGTTTTTCTGATCTGATTCTTTGCTTAAATCAACTTCGCCACAATAATCATTAGTAACGATAATAATCTCTATTCAATAAATTATCTATACTGTACAATTATTTCACCTCGCATAGACCTGCAACAAAGAGGAGCCTTTTTTCAAAGTAAAGCTTTCGACAGTCCTTTTTGCTGTGTCCTCAGTTCATTAAAGTCTCAGCAGAGCACACGCAGGCTGACAGACAGCAAGCTTGATTTTTTTTTTTTTTCTTCTTTCCTGTACAGAATTTAAACAGGACATCCTGCAAAAAAAACAAAAAACAAAAAAAAACTGATGCATAATTGAAGAATGAGAATCAGTGTAAGAAACGCCTGCAGAAAAAAATGAGAGTCCACCAAAAACAACAAGCGTTTTCCTGGAGAGAGGGAGTGATTTTCACTGAGAACAGTAGATAGAAGACGGTTCCTGATTTAAAAGCGGCATCTGAGCCTTACTGCACTCCCTCTTCATCCACGTAGGTTGAGGGAAACCATCCAATCTGCAACATGAAACAGTGATTATCAGACACACACTGCTGTGTTAAGCAGAGTAAACAAGAAATGTTAATTGAGTTCATCCAGAGGCTTTTTTGTTTTTTTTTACATGCTTTAGCTGCAGTATGATAAACATTTGGTAACACTGAAGTGAATCCACAGTATGAATACATTAGATCAAGGCTGCCCAGAGTACTTTTGTCTCCACTCATTTGCCAGAGGATGTGCATTATTTTCAGATAATTGCACAGCTCAGTAGCAGCATCGCCTCTGTACTATATATATAAAAAAAAAGATATATAGTTGAGGGCTACTTCAAATACTACTTCAGCTGTTGCTAGGCAACGACGTCTCTTACTTTTTAGAATAGTGAAGTGAGTACTAAACTAACGAAGGTAATACCGACACAAAGGTTGTATTTATGGCAACACCAAGACCTCCATTTCCTCCTGTTGGGATCTGTATGTGTGGATGTTATGTGTAAATAACATTTACAAGCCTCGACCCGATTACAAGCCTCTGAGTTTTTCTTGGACCAGATCGATATGTTAAAATTAGGGAGCTGCAAGTGAATATTTCAACAAATCTGGCCTGTCTCAGGTGAAGGGAAGTTATACTCTTTTATGGGCTTCTCTTGTTTTTCCAGCTGTGGACGACTTCCTCCGTAACGTTTTGTTGGGCTGGCTTGAGAAAGCAAGAGGCATATTTAGGAGACCTTTTCAATTGGTGGTTGGATTTTATAATATTTTTAATAAGGAAACTGCAGAGCTGCACGACTTGTTGATTGACAGAAAACTAGCGATGGCTACTCTGATGTGGATGTGACTCTACCTGATAAAAGCACATCTCACAATGAGCTCATCTTCCCCACATGCATTTTAGTGAATCACAATGCATTGCATCGGTCACACAGCTTAAACACAACATCATTTAATATAGCCTTCGCTTGCACCTTGGACTCTGATTGGCCGCCAATGGCCCAAATGGGCAAGTTATTGTCCAATTTACTTGCCATAAATGATATTTTACTGGCCCCTAGGTCACCTGTCATGTGGAACCCTGCCAGCTCCTTAAATGAATATGTTCTGGTTCTTTTAGTCATGCCTAATAATAAACTTTTAAGAATAAGAATAAGAATAATCTGCATTCATTGTATGCCTTCCACTAGCACACATTTTCTGCACACTAATATCAGTTTTAGATTAAATCTAACTGACTTTTTATTCAACCAATACATTTTAGTCTTCATTACTTCATCTGTGCCATTAATGCCATTATATGGTTCCATTTCACAAATGATAGGAGAAAGTGGAAAAACATATTTCCACCCTTGGAGTAAAAGTAAAATGGCAACATGCTTTGATCAAATCCAGATGAGACTGCTAAAGCATTTAGACAGCACACTGCACAAAAAAGTGCAGCAAAGTTTAGCTATGCGACTGCACAACCTGAACGGACACACTCAGTCTGGCTCTACAGCAACACATTAACACTGTCAATTTTACAGCTTGATGGGGAACATTCCTAAAATAAAAAGATGACATCACATCCAGTTTCACAGCCAGCCTATTGAACTGGCACAATTCCCAGTAGCCAGGTTTTTACTTCCCTCTTTCAACCACCTGCTTCATGAATGCTTTTAATATCAATTATTTAATTGTGAAATTCAGACACTCTGGTGTCCAGCAAGCTCACATCAGTGATGTACTTTAGAGTGCGTGATTACTTAATTTTTTATGGTATGCATATCTCTATAATGATTAAGCTAATGGCATGTGTTCGGTACTAATATCCAAAAATTATAGCACCCATAGCATTTACTTTCAGTGCACTCTGGGCTCTGATCATTTTCACCATCTATGAATGAGCTTTACTCACTCTTCCACTGGCCTCTCCTTTCCACCAGCCCTGGTCTCCGCCGATCTTGCTGTAGATTTTAACAATGTCTCCTTCTCGCAGCGACAGCTCTCTCATGTCTCGCGCCGCAAAGTTATACCTGGCCACGGCTGTACTGACCACCCGAGGAGTAAACACTGAAAATGGAAACGGTGGGAGCTCAGTACTTTCATAGTTTAACAATTTACTTCAATTGTTTTATATATAATGCAGTAAGAACAGTTATTAATTACTGGCATTAGAGATGAATAACTTTCTCGATGCGTGAGAGATGGTTGAGAGAGAGGTCATACTGGACATAATGATAATTAGTTGTGAAGGATGTACAGAGGGAAGATGGCCAGGTCAGTGTTCAGTACGAAACACTGTGGTCACAAAATGACAAATGAGCACAATGGGAAAGGACTATAAATGGTTTCATCACGGGAGAGGTTTCCTTCTCTTGATTTAATGAGGAAATGTCACCCTGGGAAGAACTGAAATGCTCTTGTTAATGAAAAGAGCGTCACAGAGAAGAGGAAATGAGGTCGAGAGCACAGAGGCTTATTAAGTAATTACAGGCGATGGGGTGCAAGAAGACAACAGGAGCAAGAAAAGAAAGGAGAAGAAAAAAAAAAAGAAGAGTACCTGACCAAAAGGGAGCTGAGCTCTGAGAAGAGGAAAAGTTGAGGCCCTGTGGACTGAGGAAGGAGAAGTTGTAGGAGGCGCAGGTGGCTGCTGGGAGGGGGAGAGAAAAAAGAGACGGAGGAAGAAATAAAGCCGGAAAATGTTAGAGGTGCAGGAAGGCACAGCTGGAGCCAGAATAGCAGAATAGTTAAGAAGGAGAATGCATGAAAGTTATAGTTCCCTCTGTGTCCTGTTTAATCTCAAAGGTCCTATATTGTATCAATTCACATTCCCTTTTTCATTATAAAGCAGGTGTAGGTCCTATATAAATACTGTAACAGTGTCAGAACTCTCAGTCTAAGGAGACATGCACACAGCTTGTATTAACTTCTTTAAGTTTCTGATGTCACAAACACTCATTGAAATGTCCACTCTCAGCACAGCCCACTGTCCAACGTTTTATCTGGGAGACAATATTGAGTGGTCGTTCCGTCGCATAGTTGGAAGCTACAACACTAAAATAGACCAGCAGTTGGCCGGGGCATGTGTCAATCAGAAAGAAGTCAGCCAATCAGAAGTGTGTCATTGATATCAATGTGCCTTAAAGACAGGAACAAAACAGTTGTTGGTACTTAAAACCAACAAAAATATCATGCTGATATCAATACTGCAAGTAAAATATGGGCCAACTTGACTGCCTTATCTGTGGGAATTTGTTATTTACAAAATCTCTATTTATTTATTGATTGCAAACTGGAACAGTGTATAGAGTACTACTAGGGAACTAAATACTACGATAGATTACTATTTAGTTCCCAGTGGCAGTCTTGACATTATTGTTAAATATTGTTTTCGAAACACTGAAATATATTTAATTTCTTTATCCTTATTTACTGAACATTGCCATGTGTAAAACAAACTTTTCCAATATTACAAACAGACTAAGTGAATGCCCAACTTAATGTGTGACGTGCATTAAAAAGACTGCTCTTTGTAGCATATCACGTCTGATAAATGTTTGCATAATGTTTGTGTGGACTCACTCCATTAGCAAACTGTCAGTACATAATGGTGCAGAAAGCACAGCTTTTAAAATTTTAATGAGACAAGCGGCTATGACTGGCAATGGCTGTTACCAGTCCTGAAACAAACCTGCTTACACAATATGGTGTTGTCATAAATGATTCCTAATCATAATATATTTGTACTAAACCAGCAGCTGTTTCACTGGATACCCTCAAGTGGGACATAGCTGCAGCCACAAAAATGCCAAAGTTTGTGCTTGCAAACATAGTTAAGGTTAAGCACAAGACCACAGCAGCAGCAGCAGCACCAGCAGCAGGAAAAACGATGTTGTCTCCATCGGTTTGCAAATTCAGCCAAAACAGGAAGGAAACAATCTTGCTGTGGCAGCCCGTTAGGTCCATGTGCAGAGTGAACAAAGGCAGGCCAATGAAGGACAGATGCCAGAGCAGGGCCACCGCCAGTATTCACACTGTCTAATAGACAGAGAGGACAGCCAATTCAGACAGTCCACAGTCGTCGGAGTGAGCTGACTTCCCCTTTGTCACTCTCTCTTCATCATTTCACACTGCTGTCCTCCTATTCTGCCCTGTTCCCCTCTGGCCTCCCTCACTTTATCTCTGTATGAGTCAGGAAAGTCACTGAGCAGAAGACCAGGGGAGACAAGGAGAGTAGGAAGCAGTCTCTCCGATTTGTTTTGCCCTCCCTTACTAAATCCACAGCCAATATGGTAAGGGATTCGATTTATAAACTAGACCTGAACATTATAGCATCAAAGTCAAATTAGTATCATCATAATCATTCAGAGCGAGGTAGATGTAAAGGATTTAAGATGGCGCCGTGCTAGTGGCAGCCTGTTGCAGCAGGTCCCTGTGTGTTTTAGTTTTAAGCCTTTTTTTTAAAAACTTTTTTCGCCTCTCTTCTGAGTTGCTTTTCTTTCACGTTTTGTTAAGTCACGGTCAGGCAATGGACCATAACTTTTTTTCCACTTTTCTGGTGGCTTTTCTGTTACTTTGTTCCCTCTTTGTAATGGAGAGCCACCCACAGTAGACTGGGGACATTGTTTACTCTCGCGATCAGCTGATTGCGCTGAGTAAACCTCTGCTGCTGCCCAGTGCGAGGCCTGAAATCCCGGACGGCCTGCGGAGAAGATGTCGGGGTTGCAGAGCTGGCGCTAAGTTGAAGGTGAAGAGGAGGAAATTCAAACCATCGGTACCAACGATTTTAATGGGGAACGTGAGGTCTTTTGCCAATAATACGGATGAGCTCGGCGCGCTGATTAAGACCCAGAGGGAGTACCGCGAGTGCAGCATCATGTGTTTCACTGAGTTGCACTCACATTTGCCGGACCACAGCGCGGCCGTACGCGGCTTCAGGACTGTTCGGGCAAACAGAGACGTTGTGCAGAGCGGCGAGAAGAAAGGTGGAGGGATTGCAGTCTATGTGAACGAGAGGTGGTGCAATCCCGGCCACGTGCGTGTGAAGGAACGTTTCTGTAGCCCGGACATCGAACTTCTAGCCGTGGGGGTGCGCCCGTATTATTTGCCGAGGGAGTTCTCGTCCGCCGTGTACGTTCCTCCATCAGCTGATGCTGAGGCAGCAGTGGACACCATACACTCCACGGTGTCTAAACTGCAGACTCGGTATCTTTATCCTAGCCCTTTGTTCAACATCAGATGCCCAATCTTTCAATCTTTTCAAATAAAACAAAGATCTTCTCAGAGGTCCTTGAGAACGTCTGGTCTTTTACACCTTGGCTCTAAGGATGATCTCAGCCCTCCCACAACGGAAACCCATTCCTTCCAGTCATTATCCAAAGCTCTTGACCATAGGTGAGGGTTCTTACCCACATCAACTGGTAAATCAAGAGCAATATCAGGACCTTTATGGGATGACTGGGAAAAAGCAACACAATATACAGATGGTGGCATCTCCTTGAGCAACCAGCAAACTTTCCTTACAAACCGATTGGGTTGTAGCCCAAAGGGATGACGTGGCTGCCATCTTACGGTCCCACCACAAGAAAGACTATACATAAGGGTCACATGCTTTTGCCATCTACACAAAATAAAAAGTGGTCTAAACACATTGCATTTTGTATTTGACCGTTGCTCTTCCAAAGTCAGTGGATGTTCCCCTCTGAAGATGTAAAACCCTCCCTGACTTAGCTCTGCCATAGCCAGCCAGACAGACAACAGTCATAGTCACTTCATCTCTACTGTCAATCCATTATTTAGAATCAGTTACTCTGATTAATCATCAAGGTCTTTAGGTCTGTTGTCGAGCTATATGCTAATATTTATGGCCATACATTTCCCACTGGTTCCAGGCTCTGTGTTGGGATTGGCTGAAATTTGGTACCAAACGACTAAAAGTCGTAAGTAAAAGTAAAAATGTAAGAGAAAAGAAAAACCTGAACGTTTACCTGGTGAGCGTGTGCTGGCCCGTGTTAGCGAGCGTTCTCTCGACTTGTAGGGGTATCGCAATGTTGTATCTAACAACTTGAAGCTTTCTTTCAGCGAATGGGACTGATAGTACTCCACCAGCTCCTGTTACATAGCAGGACACAACACTTTAGAAATATTTCTTCTTTCACGCTGCCATCAGTTTTTGATAAGTATTTCATTTTCTTTGTGATTATATAGACGACTTACCAAAAGACTCTCAAACTTCTTTGCCTCAGTGATGTGAATCCAGCTGTCTTTTTCAATGACTTTAATGTGTTTTACTTCATCATTGAATCTGTGAAGGAGAAGTTGGTTTTTATTGTTATAGATTTACTTTATCTAAAACTATGTGTAGGTCATTGTTACAAATGCAAACTTTGACTAATTTACTCTTCGGTTAATGCGTTCAGCTGCTCAAAAAATATTTTTGTAAATGCGATGAACCAGATTAAAATAAAGTAATTTTCAAAACCTAAGGCTGACTGTCCGTTTTTTTTACTTAAGTATATACATTCTGGTCCCCACAGTCTTGTTGCACCTGTGTTAAAGAGTTATTTACAAATGTGCAAATATATTCCTCCTCCCAACTCATCACTGTTTGACAGGTCCAGTTAGAGCCCACACATTATTTCTCTTTGGAATGCATTCTTTCAGTGCACAAGCACAAAAGAAAAATAGGATTTAAAAAAAAAAAAGCAATTACTGAGTGGTAATTAGCTGGAGCTAAAAGATGCTCTGAAAAAGCTGACTGGAGCTTCCTGTGAGAATTTTTATTTCCCATGAGATACAGATAAAAACCTTCCCTTGACATTTTCCCTCCCTCTGTAAAGATGTGAAATACTCACTTGATGCTGATGGCGAACCTCTCCGCCTCGGCTGTCCTCTCTCTGATAAGGTAGGTCCCGCTACTGTGGGATTTTAAAAGGTTGTCTGCCTGCTGGCGCTCCATGTTCCCTGCAAACCTACAGAGAAGCAGAAAATAAAGGTTGGGACCTCCAAATAAAAAGTTAGATTATCAAGTGACATGGTGAAGGCTTTGCAAATACGAGCCATCAAACAACCATGTAGTAATTAATCTTTCGGTCGGGGTCAGCCTGCTTTAAATTGAACCAGTCTATAGAGTTAGTATTGATTTTCACCATTAACAGATCTGAACTAATTATAAGATAGCGACCTTGGAGTAATGGTAGTACACTGTATAATGTTCAGAGCCATTAAATCCCCAACTTTCAGAAGTTAAAGATCTTACCAAGGATATCCGAAGTAGTCTGCTTCCCTTGACGACTGCCGGCTGGATAATGACTGGAAGGGCTGTCACAAAGGACGTAAACCGCACGTTAAAGAACAGAATAACGTCACGGCACAGAGGTAGTTAAATTATATGTGAACACTGTTATTTCCACAGAAATCACACCTACTGCAATGATTCACCACCTACTGTGCAAGTGCATGAGTAACTTACCTTTGGGTCCAAGCAAGGCTTTACACAAGAACTGGGGAAAAAGCCACTCTTTTGGGTCTGAATCAGCTTCCCCTGAAAGATAAAGGCAGGGCAGGTTTATTTGTAGAACTGTGGCTGTGCTTTACATAAGGAAAAGGAAAATAAGTTTATTTAAAATAATACATAGAAGTTACAGTGCAGTAAGAAGTCGCACCTTGATGTACTGGGATAACTGAGATGTGGACAACAAATCACCGTGTATGGAAGAAAAACTAAAACAAAGATAGATGGCTCATTGGAAAATTCTAATTTACTCTAATGTTAAGAGTCATTTTATAGCTTTATGTATATTTTAAAAAAGTGAGACTTTGGTGCCTCCCGGTGGTAACATTTAAAGAGACATGAACACAGATAGCTTACACAATCCACCATTTATTTATTTATTTTTTACCAGGCACAGCCTTATTTTTCTTAAAAGGGAACCACCTGAAAGCCAGCCAATAACATAACATACTGTACATCATATTATATATTGCTACTAAGTGCTGTGTCAAGTTTATCTATCAATGTCAGACCGGAGTTGAATCACCTGCACTGTCTGCTACTTGAAGCAATCGATTCGGAGCTCAGTGTGACATCACACGGAGGGATTGAACTGTCATGCTGCAGAGGCACGACGTGGTGCAATAGCTAAGATCAATTAATGACTTCAGAAAGTTGCCCCAAGTCAGTCTGGGAAAAGCTAGCCTGATAATAGCTCGATTCACTCTGTGATTTAGCAGGTCGGCCAAAAGTGCCCGGAGCGAGTCGTGTCACAGCTGCTGTCATCCAATATCATCCACTGTGGAGAATCCTCCAGGTCTGCAGGTACAGCACCACTAAGGCTCAGCTCAGGTTGCCTGGTTCATACCATCTGTAATGTATGAAGCTAATTTCAGGTAGACTGCTATTTCTGCCCCAATTTATCATATAAAATATTCACCATGGGCAAATGTCCCGGTATTTAAGTGACAGTTGTCTGTTCCACAGCACTTTGGATTAAATGAATAGTAAAACTTTTCTTTTAGATATATGCTTATTTGCCTTCTTGCCAACAGTAAAATAAGAAGACTAGAGCCACCCCCATGTCTAAATATGGCAACTAGCAACTATATAGTAAGGGAAACAGTTAGTATGGCTCAGTCCAAAAGCAACATAATTCACCTACCAGCAACTCTGAAGCTCAGTAATTAATACATCATATCTCATGTATTTAATCCATACAAAAACCAAAGTGTAAAAATAACATGTTGTGGTTTTACGAGCGGGTTCTGTGCCAACCTATTTCTTGGCCGTGCTACTGACTTCCTGGAGTCTCCACTGGTTGCCTGGAAACCTCAGGGTGATGACAAGACTCAAGGAAGATAAAGCACCCAGTCAGTAAAACATCTTTGTTTTAGTATGGATTAAACAAATATGATACAATTAATTAGAATAGATACTATTCACAATGTTTTCCTTTTATTGATGGACGTCAGCACTTTAACCTGAGTCACTGATTGATTTCTAATCCTATGAAACAGATTCAGCCTGCTGGAGTGAAGGGCAAACATGACGGGAGCTACATAACAATATTCACACTTTGAGTCAAAGTGTCCGATAGATTCAATTAGAACTGATCGCCCGCTGTACCTCCCACCATGTGGTGTCCGGATCTCCCTTCAGCAGCTCGATAAAATCGCCTGTTTGGAAACAGAGAGGTGTCTTCAGTGGAGGTGCCGGTGTGCCATGGTAGTTCCTTACTGCCACCATCTTAGGACCTGGAAACACAAGTGTTTGCAGAGGTTGGTGGGAGCTACAGTTAAAGTGCTGTTCAATGTGGTTTGGATTTGCCCTTTTTCTTTCACATGGAATGCACTGTTATCTGCTGATAAGCGCATTTTTGCATAAAAGTCTTGCCCAGTGAGTGATACAGTTGTGTAAGATACACACAATATAACCACAACATCCCAGGTTCGAGTGTGGTCCAGGACCCTTTTTGAATGGTATTCTTTTCATTGTTCACTTTGAAGTGCAAATATGACTGAAATCTTACCAAAAGCTACTTGAACTGTAATATTAGATTCAGTCTCATTCTCTGCAGACTGAGCACTGTGTGTTTATTATTTCAGGGCAGGACTGTATACATACTAATGGATCCATCATAGCCTTCTTATATTTTGAATTTAAACATACAGCATACAAGTCTACTGAATCTATAAGCACCAATCAGCCACAACATTTAAACCACTGACACGCATGCTGAGAGGTGTTCCTAATATTTTGTCCGTACCATTTAAATCACTTGGGTTGACAAAATATTAGGAACACCTTTCAGTAATACCAAGTGCACTTCAACAGCACCACAAACCACAGTCTCCAAACTGACCAACAAAATAAATACACACCTCTCACAATGAGATGAAATATGAACTGTACATTATGATATTTATGGAGGGAGGCCAGGCTGTTGTATTTTAATTCATTCTGCACCTCAGTGTTTTCAATGCTGTGGCTGATCAGTGCATACAGATACAGTATGCACTGCCACCCACACTTCGTGTTTGATCATATTTCTGTAGTTTATACTACATAGCAGAGGTATCCACTAGATAGCAGTAGAGAGCTGTGCTGTTCAGGATTAGTTGCTGCCAAAACAAACTTGACAGCTGTCAGAAAACCCAGCTCCACATCAAAGTGTATATTTGACAGGAAGTGCTCTTACCTGGTGACATCCCGGGCTCCTAGAAAAGAGAAACAAACACTTTGTCACATATGCTTTTACCCAACAAGAATACGTCTATGGCAATTGAATAGTAATTCATTTACAAAGAAAGACAGAGGCAATGAGAGGATGCTGCAGCATGCTGGACCGACAGAGGCTCCACTCACCAAGTCATGAGGATCTGAAACAAGACATACAAAATATGGAGACTGTTAGGGAGGAGTCACAACAAAACTGGATACCATTATTGATCAGGTAAGAATGAGCTATGAGCAGCATTTGACAAGAACATTTGTCAAACATGGATCAAAACATGTTTTAATCGTGTATGTCGAAAAAAGAATGCTTTTAACATGTGCGACTTGTTTGGCTTCTTTCCAGAAGTAAAGTGTTCAACAGTGGATATAACAAAGCCAAGGACATAGCTACTGTATATGTGGTTACCAGAGTCAAAAGTCTTTATTTTTACCTTGACTAACTGCAGTATTTAAGGATCTTTTTTAACCTGAAGAACTGGAAGAGGGGCTGGATGGCTTTTAAACATTTAACAGTTTAGTCTTGCTCAGATGTACTGAACTGACTCCAGTTTGAGAAAACAAGCCAATGACTTTTGGAATTTCTGTTGAGGAAATCTGTTGTGCCCAAAGCTCGGGGTTGAGACCCCTTCCACCCATCGCAAGATGAATCCGAGGGGTAGTGACATGATTACATCGACAGCAAAGGGAAGGGAGAAAGAATTATGCTGCACAAATTTATATTTATTTTGAAAGACATTTCTAAATCTGCTTCTTTTAGGCTCATTAATAACTGGATGGATATTTCATCTCTTTAAGCCTCTAAAACATCATACAAATTTTACAATCTGGTCATAACTTGTCACATACATATGAAACCTGTCAAGATGGGTCAGAAATAGGATTTTTTTTTTTTTTTTTTTTTAATTTTAAAGAGTTGGGAACATTGAGTGCTATCTCTTGAAGTACTGGAGCACACCTGTTACACTTACAGGTTCACATTGCCAGCCAATAATGTATATTTCCACTGCTTTAATTCAATGAAGTCAGCAATATAATCTTGCTATTTGCAACCGTTGTTCTGATTAACTCATTTAAAGTGTTCTTGTCTGATTTCAGTCAAACCCGTTCCTGCAAATGTTTTACAATAAAAGCCTTGTTAAGAAAAGAAGGGCTTTCTCTTTAATGAAATTCTATAGTGCTTTTAATTTGAAACAGATACAGGAAGTGTTAAGTTTGTATTGATGTGTAATGCTGATTTTAACAGAGCAAGCGGATCAAAACAAGGATTCCAGGTGACATCCTGAATCAATCAATACACTCAAATGTCAATATAACAACTTATTTGTTTTTATTAGCTTCCTTACATGACATAAGCATTTAAAAATATGAATGAATTTCAACTGTGAACATGTTATTTCCTCATTTGGAGAAAAAAAAATGTGGCAGAGCCTTTACAGAGCCACACAGATGCAAAGAGGCAAACATTATTGGGAACCACTGGAGCCAATATATTAGTTAAAAAAAAAATATATATATATATATATATATATATATATATATATATATCTAAAAAGACACAATTCCTCCAGACTCAATCGCTGTTTTCCTCTGTGGTGTCAAACCCAGTGACACAATGAAATCATCTCACTGCTCCAACTCCTCCCCCTCTTTTCCTTCTGGATAAAGTGGCCTATAAGCAGGACAGAGCTTTGTGACAGCAGGGTTAAGTTTGTGGGTGGAATTGAAATTACAGCAGTCATCAGTGATGGACTGTATGTCACACAGTTGTTGTTTTTTTTTATCTCAATGTTGCTCAGCCCTACAACTTGACCTCCAAAAGTTCATCTGAACGTCTGGTAGAAAGGAAACACCTACTGATTTTACAGATGGTGATGACTTCCAGACACTCTTTGTGAGCTCCTGTTCCACAGCGAGAGCAGAAGTAACCCTGATAGAAGATGCCCCTAGAGGACACACGCACACACACACACACACACACAGAAACACACACTTCAGTAATGCAAGCAGGAAGTGTCTGAGACACAAATTAACCTCCTGTAAGAACAACACACAAGGGGAGCTGCTGCTTGTTGCTGTGACTCTGCAAATGTGGCTGCACATTCTCCATCATTTTCACTCTGTAATTCTTTAAAATCACAAAATCAACTCGCTTCATTCAAGACTATGTACTGCTAAAATGTATTTATTATGGATACTATAACACTGAATGCATCGCCATGTGTCATGTTGAATAGTAAGTGCCATAAATCACGACGGGATCCGCTGGGGCTGCAGCAGTAATTAGCATCTATCAGGGACTGAGAATGCTGGTCCCTGCCTCCACCCGGCTCTGTGAATTTAGGTCAGCAAAGCCACGAAATTTTGTGGGTCAATACACAGAGTGGAGTTTAGCCGGCTGACTGTAATGGAGGTGAAAGTGGTGATTCAGTGACACGGGTTCTCCCCGCTGAAGTCGAGCAGCATTCTCACATGAGAGGAGGTGTGTTCAGGCACCCAGTGGGTGGTATTGGGAAGGGGGATGTTTAAAAATACCATCAGTCAGCCGCAGTCACACTTACTAGAATATTTTCCAAAGACTGTTTTCGCACTAATGAGGGGGTACGTTAGCCAAAAAAATATTCCCTCTGTGATATAAGCCTGTTCGTTTGTTTGCAGCTCACCATATGTGGCTGACTTTCTCTAGAGTTTTAAATTATTTAGTCACTTTGTTTTGCTCTTGAGTTTTTAACTCAAACTAATTTTAATTGAGATACACTTTATTTAATAATGATGAACAGCACTAAGCTACTGCAGCCTTAAAAGTCATGGAAAAATTACTCAAGCACAGTAGGTATTTTCAGTATTTCTATTTTCTAACGCTTTTTATTTACTAACACAGGGAAATGTTGTCTAATTTTATTCCAATATTTCCTAGTTATAGTTACTATAAAGTTTGTGGTTTAAAATTTGTATTTTAAAGAAGAAAATTACGTGAACATATAAGCTTAAACTGCCAAAAAGTTACATCTAAGCTTGACAGCTCACTCTTCACCATTGAAAGTTCTTACTGGCTTGATGTGGAGTTTTCAATAAATTATTAGGTCTTCATCAGCAGAGCAAATGTATTACAATGACGTATCTTTTGTCAATGAGTTACAATTAGCACCATCAATACCTGTCACGCATTATAAAGCTGTATAACTGTAATTATAACACAACATATAATATACATTATAACCACATGAAAGTGGCCTTTCTGTATAATGGTTACTGTTACTGTCATTATTTTGTTGCAAATTCTTCTGTACAAGTTATTGATGTGACTGCTTTCCCCACCACTGCATTAAACATAGATGTATAGTATCTTTGTATCTGTGTTACATACAGTTAGTCCACCCACACTGTACATATAATACAGAGAAATAAATCTCTGCTGATACGTATTAGTCCTCAGAAAGTCTGGAGCAAAATGTATTCATTATGCATTATTAATTGTTGAATATGAAGGTGCTGTTATGAACATCAGCACTGCAGCTATCAGGGTCATACCTCAGGAGCATTTTGCAGGCTCGACAGTTGGTGTTCTTATCAAATGTGTGCATTTGGAAGTTGTGCTGATTGGCCGTGGCTCTCTCAGGCTTGATGTTGGACCTGGACGAGTAAATAATTCTGAGTGAAATGAACGAATTTGACAAAACAGCTTGTATCATTTCTATTGCCATGAAATTGAAGTTGGGATGATATGAACAATGAGATAACAGAAATTGCAGAATTTATCACATACGAGTGATAACAGCTTGATGTTTCTACTGTTTCATTTAATTAACGAACCCCCCCAAAAAAACTTTCCCATCTGGTAATTTGAAAAACAATTTTTGGCTTTTTTTTTTTTTTTTTCTAGAAAGTTTCTGCATTGCAATCCAAATCCAGTTATATAAAATAGACTATTCATGTAGTCATACTCACATGGCCATTTCAAACTGCTCCATCCACTTCCTCTTTGTCTCCTCAGTTTTACAAAAGAACTGGAAGCCCTGCTTCCCTTGCAGGTGGATCAGGTAGAAACCGTAAGACCACTGGGGAGAAAAAGTGAGTGTCGAACAGATGGCAGAGAGGTATGTGTGGATGGCAATGGCAGACAGAGATGGGCAAGGAAGCTTCCATAAGAAATCCAGCATATTCAAATTTAAATTCAGAACTTAAAGTTGCTCTACATGCTTTAGCAATGCATCCTAGCAAAAGCTGGAGAGAAAGTCACAGAGCCGGTAGGCACATCAACAATCATGGCATGACATCCAAAAAAAATACCACTACCATAAACAAATAGGCCACTATGAGAAGTTAAATTAAAGGGGTCACTTTGGCTTACCATTTTTCCACTCGACTGGTAAGCATGCAAAAAGAAAGACACCAGAGAAAGACCCAGTTACACATGCAAACATGGACAGACACATGCAAATTCAAAACAAAAAGCCATGTTAGACCGGTGGCACAGCGCACTGCAGTTTACGTTTCCATGAATCCTAAATGACCTTCATTGCATTTACATGGCTTTTCAAGCATGAATGGGCGCAACACACATTTGACACTTCAATGCATTACGCATAAATTGCATATCTGAAATTACCATCAAGCTCCTTCAGCTCAAGGACAACATTGGTAATGATTACACAGGCTGTTTCCTCCTCTGCACTCGCTCGGCTAATTTTACAAAGATCTCGCTGTGTTCGAAACATTGCTCCGTTTCATTTCAAACCAAAAGGATGATTTTCTTACCTTTTTCATGTCTCTGTTGTTCATGGGGTCGTCTGACATTTTATATGACTGAAGTTCAATAATCTCTTTGAGCTCATAGCTGTAGCCTTTCCTCTTGCATACAATAACCACTTTATCAAACAGGAATATATACCTGAAGACAAACACACACATTCATTGATTATTTGGCAGGGATGAAATGTTGCGGTTGTTCTTGGATTATGAGAGTTTTTCTGCAGAATTTGGACTCACCGGTCCTGTTTCGTTCGGTTGACGATGGAGCACACCTTCAGCTCTCCGTCTATCTTTGGCCTCCCGTACTCCTCCAGTTTGACCTGCTGCTTAGGTCGCAAATGCACAAACAGTGTCAATCCACTACAACTTCTAATTTTAATGAGAAACCATATATGATTCAGCTAACTCTGAATTTCAAAGAGAATCCAGATAGATATAGAAAGAGTGACACAACTCTGAAACTGTTCACTTCCTGTTGAGTTACTTCTCCATCCCCCTGATCCAAATCTCTTTTAAAGTCACGTACACTACATGTATAACTTTTGTTATACATGTAAATCAGAACTACATAATAATATATATAACCACATAACATCTGTTGTTCAAAAATAAAATGATTTCCTGGGGGCATTGTCATAGCTGAGGATCATGACAGGTGGAATTAAATGATCCATGAATTCTAAGCAGCGGAAAGAAAACGTGAACAAATTTAAGAATGTGTAACTGCTGTGTGATGATCAGTGACAAACTTTGTGTTCCAGTGTATAGTCCCTTTACTTTCCTTTATTTTCCTTTCCTTTCAGTACTAAATATTTTGGTAATAAATTCACAATAGATGTCAGTGCTGGCTGGCACCAACTTGGAGGCTCATGACTAAAGGCTACATTAGCACCATTAGCATAACTAGCCTGAATCTCCAAACTGATTGAGATGCATTCTGGGTAATGTAGGCACCAGATTTTGATAAAGTATGCGTGTTGTTGGGAAATAAATCTTAATAAACAAATCAATAATAATTGTTCATCTTGACTATCTGGATGTGGTTTTGATTAGATATGATTGACAGTTGCACAGTGACACTAACACTATGACAACAGCTTTATTGCTAAACTATAACATGAACATCCCTGAAAAGATTTTCCAGCCCCTACCACTTCATACTAGTAAAATATAACATGCAAATGTCTCGTGATAATCAGTATTGTCCTAGCTGTGTCAGATAATAACATGTTTGAAAAAGAAGTGACTGAGGAGTTCATGGTACTTACAAGATTTTCTATTGAACTTTGGAATTCGCTGATTTTTTTCAGTGTCTCGTTATCCCTTTTGACTTCATTGATGTACATGGCCAGGTCCTGAAAGAGGGAGGCAAATGTTCTCAGCCTGCGAGTGCAAATCTTTCTGACATCTGTCATATCATGGTATATTTACAGTGCTTGGAGCCACACTGGCTGTGTGTATTCATACAGCTTTGGCTTAGAGCCCTGTACTGTTCTTATGTAACATTTTTGAAAGTAAACCCATGAACAAAAGAGACACAAACACATATGTAACACAGACCTGCATAGCCTCCAGAGCCTCCTTAAGTTGTTGTCTCTCGGGTCGGTCAGCTGAGTGACTCAAAAGTTCCTGCAGAGGGAGATTATTAATAATTTTATACAGTTAAAAAAAAAAAAAAAAAAAAACTATTACTGTACTTTCAGAAAGTGTAAAACCTGTTATATTTACGTCAAAACACAACTCTGAAATGTAGGATGCAAACACTGAATACTTTAACATGGAGAGTGGTTTGTTGTCAGATATGTATAATTGCTCTTTACTGCAATTACACACATGACACTGATGTTGCAGAGAATAAGTCGCTGCCGCGTGCAACCAACAGAAACCATGAAAATATAAGACACAAGGGCGCTGCAGAGATTAGTAACAAGCCTCCAGGTCCAGCTGTACTTTATGGTAACAATATCATGGTAAACGTGTTGTCCCCTGCAAAACATACTGTCCACCTTATAGCCAATCAATAACAAATACTGTGTTACATCACTTTGATCTCCATTTGTCTGCCTCTTGTATCCTCCACTGGCTTATTGGAGTGATTTATAGTGCAGTTCTGAGATACACAATGGGAGGGGAATAAGACAAACAAGTCCAAACAACTCTTTTACAGTTTTATAAAGAAAACAAAATATATAATCATATCAGCTTTCCAGACATTTGGCAAATCTAATCATTGCCGGACAGCACAGCACATATCCGGTCAGTTTTGTCTCACATGATGCAGAAGATGGCCAACTTTCATACGGATATGTTCAATACAAAGGATGTTTTATTGTCCTCCCATGCAGTACATGTTCACGCTAGACAGGATATGTTGGCAGAGCTGTGCATCAATGCTTTCGTTCTGTTCTGTCACACTTGTTGTCTGTTATGCTTGTGACAGCAACAACAGCATTTAGTATCTGTAATTTCAACCTAGCTTTCTGAGCTATATTAGTTTAGTGTGTCATTTGGTTCATTTGGTGGCTGAATTGACACCTATTGTAGTATGCCAGTTAACCTAATGTGATGTGGTCGGGGTGGTTGTTTGGCTGTTACCGAGGTTCAAGCATGCTACTGGCTAACTTATAGAAATGTGAACAAACTCATGTGATCACATGTGACCATATGTGACGTTCCACATGTGAAACATGTATTTTGCCTGTTGGAAACGTGGTTTTGGAACATTTTCATGGTGTAATGTGTGAAGCCCACGTAGATTCCCATGTGAATCACAGGTATAATTAAATTACAATGTGCAATACCAAGACCTTGGAGAAGGAAAAGCCTGCAGGAATGCACAAGGAATAATAGTATTTGCTACTGAGGTGTTTTTCCTGGCTTTTTCAAATCAGACTGTCCTCCCTGCACTGCAGTTCTTGTCACTGTTAATGCTTTCAACCACTTACAGTGAGCTTCACCGCTGGGCATCACACGAGTATGTTATCCCTCACTGACTTTCCACCAGCAAACCAGCACAAGTGAAAGGAGTGTACTTCTGTCGGGCGCCACTGAAACTTAATCAACCTGCTTTTCATCCAAAAGACCACCTGATTGCAGTTCTTTAACATTTTTACTATTCCACAAGCGAGATTGTTACTTTGGAAAAGTACTCATTGGAACACTCAAGTCGAGATGAAAGATGCTGCATGATTACATGGCTTTTTTAAAAACTTGGAACATTCATCAAATATTCAGACCCTGCTTGAGGATAATTATTTCTAAGATGACTGTGCTGAATTCACTTTATGGAGTGCAGCTACAGCTTATAAAAGATGAAGAGAACCATGCACACTGTGACCAAATAGGGAAACAACCCCTGCGATGATATCTATACAACATCAGTTGAAAATGTACCCTCAGGCATGATTGGACACGCGTCTACACACACAAAAACAGGATTTGTCAGTTTGACATGTCTTGAGGCTGCAGCACGCAACAGTGTTTTACTGCAAAGTGGGAAGCAGTGAAATGGGGTGCGTTTAATCTGGTTAGTGCACGGTTGATTTGACCACAGTGGCTCACCAGGACTCCTGCAGGGGTTCGATTCAAACGAACAGAGAAGTCATGGCACTCATTGTGTGGACCTACAATCACCTGACGCAAACACTCGCCTCTGCCCACCCCATCGTATATGTATTTGAAATGAAAAGTAAATTAATCATATTGCAGTGACCACCTATTTCGTAAATGAACACCAGGACGAGAGCTGCACGGTGAATTGTTGGCTGCTCTGTCAGTGGTGCTTTAAATAATAAATAAGTAACAAAATCTATAAATAAGTAAAAAAAAAAAAAAAATCAACAACATAGGATTCCTCTTTATTATGATATGATCCAGACATTTAACAAATTTTGAAATGATTAATGAGTCTTTGGAATTTTTATCCATGAATTTTAGACTAAAGATTTCAACAACGGACTGTTGCTTTTTTTTAAACCTGAAGGAACCAAAACTAAAGTGACAGACGATGCACTCTAATTCCAAAGACCACAGAGCGGCACCTTGAGACTGGCTCCAAAAAGCTTCTGGGTCTTTGGAATCCCATTCAATTGCTCTCATTAAATACAAAGTCAATACATACATACAATGCTAAATTCGCTCCTTCTGATCAGTATTCCGGTGGTTCATCTAAAATAAAATCCTTTAGTACTTAAATATTAGGCCTTAAAGAGAGCTTTGTTTGAGGACATGTCTGGTTTGATTGACATGCTTGGGGTGCAGTTGGGTTTTTAATATACAATAGGTGGGCGGGCATAGTGTCCTCGTCAATTCCACCGTTCTCTCCTCTCTAGATCTTCCAAATTTGGTCACTTCTGGCTCCAAAAATAACAAAAAGGCTACAGCCAAACTGCTGAACTAAAGGCTTCAAAATGGAAGTTAACAAGTCAATGGCTGACGTCAGCATTTGTTGCAACTTGGTTGTATCAAAAGACACAATAAAAAGACTGATCAAGTTGTTTGAGACTGAAGGTGTGGAGCTCGTGCGAACACGGTGTCTGAAACGCAGGCATTACCATAACAAAAGTCCCAATACGTTATGACATATGGATTAGTATAACAAGCTGAAGCCATACGGCCCTGATAGCCCGCCCTTATACTCCATCATATGAATTGTCTAAAAAGGAAGGAAATTTTTTTACATAGTTCAGTATTTTTTTTAACCGTATCCCAGAAAAACACTATCTTTTTAAAATGTCCTCTCTCTTAACATGAAGCCATTAAGCTATACAACAAGGACATGCCTTGTATTGTTGGACTAGGAAACCGTGACACAAAGCCTCACCCTATGATTCAAATCAATTTACTATTTATAATAACAAAAAATGATGTGTACATATCTGAGTAGAGAACAGGGCAAATATAATGGAAACAATAAATGAAAAATGTACTCGTGCTAAACCAAACCAAAAGTACAAAGGCAGACACAAAGGTGAGCTGGTAAACGCCAAGTTGCATTCAGTTCTGTTATAGTGACTTTCTTATTTCTACAAAGTCATAAAGGCAAAAACAACGAACGGTTTTACGTGACAAAGCATCACATCAGGAAAATCACGAAAGCGCTGACCAAATCTAGAAAAACAGCTGTCACCAGTTAGGGATCACAGGCAGCAAGAGACAGACTGGTGAAGATAGTTGTTAAGCAATCAGCTGAAATGAAGCATAACCTCTGTGACAAAGCCTTCAAAATAAAAGTCTCACAGTGCAGCTCTGCTAAAACCAACAACTTGATGAATGGAGCACAAAATCCTTGAGGGCTCTATTTTAACAACCAAAGATCACGGTCTGAAGCGCATGGTGCAAGTTCATTCTGGTTGTGTCTAAATCCACAACGGATAATCTGATTGCAAAGTAAGTTGCATGGTTCAAAGTGGTTGTACTTAGTATCCTGATTACTTACTTGTGTACTTTGGGCATAACATGAAAGAAACCAATAAAAGTCTCCCTTTAAAAGCCACCTTGGTGAATTACTATCAAAATGTTGGATTTGCCAAGTAGTAGAAAAGAACGCTTCTCTGCAGAGGAAACAGATCTGCTCGAACTCAGATTGATGTACACAATAATACTCGTTCACACTGTCATCTTATTATATTCATTATTTTGCCTGTTTGTGCATGGCTGCATGTCCCTGTGGGTGCATAAAGCACAACTGCCTATGTAAGTACATATTACTCTCTGAATACGCCCTTAAAATAACAATAACATGGCTATCAAACAGGCACAAGTGAATTTACAGTTGGTCTGTGTTGGTCTGAAAGTAGCAAAGGCATTTGTGCTGCACTTGGCGACTCTTTCAGATAGATGTGGTAAAAAGGTTGTAAATTCTGGTTAATTCTTTCACTTCCCTACAGTTGAAAAAGTTTTAATTTCATATTTCATACCAGTACATTTAACGGACAGCTCTTGGTGCAACGTTTTGAACATTGGAGGATGTTGGAGGATCTAGAATTTGCAGAGCCCTTTCAAGGAAATCTTCAGATCAGGTCAGCTGATTGTTTTTACTCATCTGACCTGGTTGTATAATGGATAGCTTAACGGTTTTTTTTTCAAGTTTAAATTAAGCCTGAAACCATATTAAAACATGATTTGCTGTGTCATAGCTGTTCTGTTCATGTAAACCTCCATCCCATCCTGTGTACGTCCAAAACTTTAAATGCACTTGTCCCACTTTTGGACATCAATCATGCACTGAAAAGTCTGTATTACCCTACAAATGTTACTTCAAAACAATTGCAGGGCTCAATGAAACTCATAAATACACCACTTATTATGCTACTCCCAGCTGCACTTTGGAGCTATGAGGAGCCAGTGAAGTGGATGATGCTGCAGGAGGGTTTTCAGAAGTTTCTTTGGACGTTATGTCACAGTGAAACTGATTCACTGTAACCGCTGTGATCCACTACGGTCATGGAGGACCGCTGCCATCCTCCGTAAAGAAGCTTCATGCTTCTCAGAGCCATGTTTCAAGCCTACAGGGGTGAGTGTTTGATATTTAAAAGATGGAAAGTGAAGTCGGAAGATTTCCATCTGCCTCATTCATCAAAGACATGAGGACTTTGCTTCCTTACGACCTGTCCAATATCTGACCGCAGGAATCAAAGAGCAGCAGAGCACTCAAAGACGGACTCGGCGTGTTCTGAAGGCAGCTGATGGTCTCCAACTTCAATAGTGTGAGTTGAAACTGTGTAAAAATGACTGCAAATGACTTTCAAAGATGGGCGACACCTCCTACCTTCAGTAGTAGGTGATACTTCAGCACCCTCTGCATGGGAACCACCAGAAGGTCCTGCAGCTTGAACTTCCCTTCTTGCACTTTCATGGTACATTCCTGAGGAAGGACAACACAAGCAACAGGGCAGTTATTACACGTTGCATAATACGGCATTGTACATTTCCCATACTAACAAGCATTCATTATTGTTTAATAATTCATTGTTGCACTGATGCTGCCACACATTCACGAGGCACTCCATTAACTCCAGAACAAGGCCAGTTCATTCTTTCGGGGCACAAACGCTGCGGTAGTGCCAGACATTTGTGACACAATTACACTGCTTGCTGACAGAGGAATTCCTCTGACTCACGAATACGTTTCTAGAAACTCTGTACTGTTTCCATAAGAAACTGTCTTTTGTTAGTCTCATCCGATAAGCAGCCTTCACAATGGCTTGTGTAGGTGTTACCACAACTGTGCATTAACAGGGAGGGTTTATCCCTCTTTACAAACAAGCTGTTTCTATAGCGGGACAGTGAGAAGCTGAGTTACCCCATTACAAAGATCTTCTGTTTTGAGAGAGAGTTTCTCAGCATCGACTATCCAGGCTACTATCGCCATACATTTTTTTATCAACAGCTCCCAGAGCCATTTCTTTTGCTCATGCTGACTGATGATGTCCCTTAATCCAGCTATTACATGAGGGACCTACTCTGCTGCTGTGAGTTTACATTCTTACAAAGAATGCTGGTTTTTTTTGAAGGTCAGAAAGAATCGCAGCACACTGCAGAAATGGGTTCTAAAAAAATGTCTATATTTCTCTTTAAAACTTCCAGTAGATTTAAGAGAAACAATAGGAGGCCCAATGACACTGCAGTTGCCTAAATAAAAAAAATAAAAGCCTCCAATTTCTAATCTTGCATGGTTTAACAAAATATTCCTCAACAGCTTTGATGGCATATTTGCAAATTACATTACTTGCCTGTCTAATTTCATCACTGTTTATTCAACAGTAAATTTTACTGTCATGGTTCATATATTCAAAAATACAAAAATTACATTTATAAAATTACATATTCTGTATTAGTTGTTGGCACATTATGTATTATCTCCATTGAATATGTTTGCATTACTTTACAAGGTAAACTACTAACAATAGATATTCACTCCATTGCACACAGTGACATCTGCTTATTTTCTTTTTGACTATAGCTCAGAAGAAATACTTGAATGACAACAATAATAATGATCTTGTTAAATAATTGCCTTGTTTCTGTTGTATAAGCAATACAGTGAATGTGGTACTGATGCAACATACTGAAGTTTCTCCTCACAATTTGACAGTGTATGTGTAAACCTATACACCACCATACAGTATAAGTCTATATCCGGACAGGCTCGTGTCACGATGAGGCAGCAAGCATATATCACACTGTAAAGGTCCTGATATGTGACGTGCTCCGCTATGTTCTAGTAAAATCAACTCTGAATTTCTGTTTCAGAAATTTCCCTTTAAATGTTACATACCTCTCATTTTTACTCTAATGGTCCAGATATACTGAACCCAACCTGCTCACTTATTTTCATTCACTCTAAAGAAGCTATTTAGTTCATAATAAATTAATAATGTGCACTGAATCAGTGAAGGATGTTACCTCGACTTTAATCCTGACGTCCTCTCGTGTTGCTATTAGCTCATCCAGTGTCTTCTGAGCATTTTCCATGTGGCTGCAGTACTGACCGTAGATCAACAACCTGGGGACGGGCAGGAATCAACCGTTAATCCAAATGCATAACCAGAGCTCATCATCCTTTAGGTGCAGACGGGTGGAAATGAACACTTTAAGAAAGTCAGCTGTAGAAATCATTGTTAATATTTGCTTCTGTTCTATATGCTTCTGTCCGTTCTGTTCTTATTATGGGGACAAATAATGAATTATGACTGTGGACAGTAACATAGTCACAGTCAATTAACCTCTTGTAGTATAATTATAAACATACCTTCAATTATTCTCTGAAGGAAGAACACAACTTTTAGTCAAATTAAAAGACGTCTATAAAAGATCCAATCCGCCCTATTGATCAGAAACTTATTAAAGGACACATATGAGTGTTTGGCCTACTACTTCCAACCATTTCATTCCTAAGCTGATAACTGCAGTCACACATATCTTACACATGTTCCAGCTCCAAACGATTAAACATTAATGTCATTTGAGGAGAAATCAGCTGAGATTGTGATGCAGATATTTTTTGCTTGTCTTCTGAGAGCATATGGGCTAACTAAACCTGTGCAAACCTCACTGTGGGGTTTACAATCTTAAAATAAAGCTGAATAAAGATTAATAGGGCTTTTTTTAAAGAGCTAAAATGTAAAAGATGCATCGCGTGCGTGTAAAAACATAACAAATAGATTATTGTCTGGGTCCACAATTAGCTGTGAACTGGTTGGTGTCATGGAGCCTTCAGGCAATGAGCTGCATATTAATTTTAAGATTAATATCACAATTTGAGAGGTCAGTGGAGGAGTCATTTGGCACTATAGGGGGCAGATGAATGAATATGTGAATAGATGTATTATGAAGAAGAATATATTCGGATCCCAGGGCAATATTTGGAGGGGCAGCGTCCTCTTGCCAATATAGATGTGATCAAAGAGCACTAATGAAAGACGCCGCTTTATATCAGTTGCTTCTCAGAGTTCCTCTTATCAGTGTGAGGAGGGAAAAAAAAGCTCTTAATTTTGAGCAGTGAGGTTATGAGAGCTGTGTTCATTAGATATTACAATGGGACACTGACACAGATCTGTGGGTTCAGCTGGGAGGGAGTTCAAAGTCATCTTGCCTGGAGGATGCCATTGCACGTGGCACACATTCCTCTCACTCACTCGCTCACTCACTGAGTCAAAGTAGGGCACTGGCATTGGCTGGTATGGTGCTAAACCCACCCACCCCCCTCTGGTGGAGTTGGCACGTCGGTGTCTTAATCTGAATCTTGAGCGGGGCGAGGCGGTGCAGAGAGCTGGCACCCTGAAGTCTAGTCAAGCCTCTAACAGATCTGTAGTGCAGGCAAGAGCAGCGCTGCACACAGAGCAAGCAGGGGGAAGTCTGTATGACGGAGCAGAGGTGCAAACGGGGGAAGAAGAAAAAAAGCCGCAAAACCACATGGAGTCCAGCTTTTTTTCGTGAGTTGTGCACACAGCCCATGATAGGTCATTAATTTTAAGTTTAACATACGATTCATCAGGTATATTTAATATTATTTTTAATTTCATGTCTCCATGAAAGCTGGAAATGGTTGGATATCCTGCTACAAGTGGGCGCTGCAATAAACAATTTCCTGAGTCCAAAGTGCAGCTCTGAAAACAACATACAGTACCATGCTGGAGAAAATACAAATACGGAACAGAAATTGCACAAAATGTCCCTAAATGAGTTACACAATTAAAAATAAAAGTTGTGTTGCAAAATGCATTATTTAAATCCACATTTCCCTCAGCTTCCTGCTATGTATAATAGCATAGTAATGAGGATTTATCCCCTTAATAAAAACAGCAGAAAACCCCTAATTGTTTTATGGTGCAATTACTGACACATTTCCAATGTTGGTTTAAAACATACTGCAAATTACAACATTGCACATCTAATAAGACTCATTTTAATATCACTAAGATTTTAAACAAGAGCAGCTCAATTTGGAGCCCTGTGGGCCAATTTATGCCGGGTACCTTTGTTTTGGCCCACCAAGGCATTTGACATCCTCGTGCTTATTCTCCTTAATTATTAAGTGTTGTAAAATCTGAACTGTAATGACTACAAACTGTAAACTTCATGCAGGTAAAAAAGTTAATGTTCATGAGTTTTACAGCAATGTACAGCATAGTGATGTTAAGTTCACCTGTTTAATTACATTGGCCTACGTCTTATCTATCCTGGTGACACTCATGTGCTGTTAGTGCATCACTGACTTTGAGCTGCCAGTCAAAATGAGAGATGGAGGAAGTGACATATTGACAAGAGAACATTTAGAACAAATTGGCAATAGGACTGTTTTTGACAATAATTTATTGAAAAATATCTATCACGCAAATTAAAGAGGAGTGTTTAAATTATTGTGAAATCTTATTTTACATTTAGAATGTTCATTTTCTGCCAAATATGTAACATTTTCATGAAATGTAATTTCACATAACCAACATTTATTTTTGTCATTTTATTTTACTTTTCTAGCCCTTCCTTGGACAGAATTTGGGAACCTCTATTTTAAAGTAATTCCACAGCTTGAATTTGCTGCTCCTAAAATGTGTGATTGATAACTTATGGGTTACCATTATTAATGCAAAAGCATGTCTTTAAATGAATAATTCTACTCCAGTAATGTTTTGAAAATGTTGAGGTGGTAAAACCATGATTCAGTGTCATGTTTTGCCAGAGGTGGAACTCTGAGCACAAAACCGAAACCTTCGATTTAAAAGCAAGATTTCTGTCAAACCCAGTCATCAGATGATCCTCCTCAGCTCCGCAGGGATCTACTAGTGATGATCGCTGGAGCTTCACTGCAGGGCGGAGGCCCCCCCTGCAGTGAGGCTCCTGCTCTGGTTAGGTTGGCCCTGGGCTAACAAGGCCCTGATTTAGATTTGATCCACAATTGGAGAGACAGCTCCCCTCAGCTCCCGCTCCTCCAGGACGACAAAGAGATTGAGATTAATGGGGGCCCTGATCAATTATAAGACAGCAGGCGGACTGTGCAGTGTAGCGAGGATAGAGCGGCAAGAGCCAGGGACACAAATCATATAGTAAGTTATCAGGACATAATGTGACATGAAGGTCTTCTCTCGAGAAGCTGTTTCTTGACAGGATTGCAAATGGAAAAAGAGTAGACGTGATTTACTGGATTCATCAGAAACATAAAAAACCTGGTGAAGATGGACAAAATGTGGTGAAGCAGGACTTCTTAGAGTGATGCAGACAGACATTTTTCAATATTGTTCTCATGGCCTGTTTGTGTGAAGCATATTCATCAGTCTATGGCTTTAAAAAGTAAATTCCACTTAAAGTAACTAAATTAGTGAATGAACCAATTTAATTTGAATAATTAAAGGAAATATTGCTTATTTTCTCATATGGCTGGATTTAAAAGAAGGCCATCTATTAACGTGTGTGTGTGTGTGTGTGTGTGTGTGTGTGTGTGTGTGTGTGTGTGTGTGTGTGTGTGTGTGTGTGTGCGCGCGTGCGCGTGCGTGCGTGTGCGTGTGTTCTTGTGAATATAATCATTTATTAAATCGGTGTCTTAAAGTTGCTCTTCTGGCATTAATTAGTCCCTTAAAAACTCTGGTCTGTGCTAATGCAAATGTATCATGACATTTTTTATAAAATTTAAATTTAAATAGACCCTCCCCTTCTATCTCCACCTATACCTGACAGCTTGATAATATTGAAAACCCCACCCCCAAGTTGACGTGATTGGTTCCTTAGTTATGTGACATATGAAACCCTGGCAGTCTGAATTTGTGTTTTTGGGCAACTTGATTTTCATCAGAGGAGAGCAGTGTTTTAATAAACACCTGCTCGCCATAACAGCTTCATCCCATGATAATAAATCAGAGAAGTGTGTTCTTAGGTCACTAAATCACACGACTAGTCAAACACAACTGGATCGTTAGATGCCGTGTAGTGAAACAAGAACACATTTAATAGCATCTGATGTGTGAGAGGGCAGTCAGAGGCTTTGTGCTCCTCTTTCAGACAGGCAGCGGAACAAAAGTGCTCATGACTCACACGCACACTGCAGCATGTATCCAGTCTTCCCACCTAGTCACCTGTAATTAGTGACACAGTGATAAGCACACACTATTCTTGACACTGTCTGGACACATTGCTGCGGAAGGTAACAACTCATAATTTCTCCTTGCATCTCTGCTTGAATATTTGCAATCTGAAGTCTGTATTATATACACAAGAAAAGAAGAGAACAAAAATTATTCTAAATGTTGTATCTTAAATAAGTTGCAAATCCCATATCCACCTTTTCTAAAACAACAAATGTAACCACAATGAATCTAAACGTCTTATGCAGAATAGAGTTGTTACACCAAGTCAACAGCTGCACATTAATGTGCAAACGCTGCTTTGTTTTGAGCCTCCTTCATGCATTTGAGGAAATGTCAATTTTACTCTTTATAAAAACAAAAGAGGGTGAAAAACTTCAGGTACAAATAAGCTAATAAGGAGCGATTATTAACGCTTTCTTTTCAGAACCGAATTCATTTCGGATTCTTTCAAGTCATTGCATTGTAATGGGCTTCAATCTCAAATTAATTTTGAAACTATTGGAGCAGACGTTAACCAATCAGCATTTACCACCAAATGACGTGTGCCAGAGTTCAACAAGCTGTGAACAACAGAGACCATCTCCCTGTGTGAGCAGAGTGCGACACTATGTTGGTAATGACCATTGCAGCCTTTTATTTTCTTAGTTTTAGGCATCATCTTGCTCTGACTTTAATTCCTCAATATTTGCTTCTGTTGCTACAACTGTTTGTATCACTTCATATCTAGCTCTACAAAAAACACTTGACTTTGACGTAATCGCACTTAGCCACCCTTGGTCTGCCCTTCAGAGAGGCCAATCTAACCTTCATGCTAACAAGTTTTCCAGAATATAATCACAGGGAAGACTGAAGCTGTGGGCAGTAGGTGGGCGAAGCCACCATCAGAGATTATATGTTCAGGGAGTTAACAAAGAAGAAACTGTCAGTCACTGAAAAATGTATGTGTTTAAGTTTGAACAGTTAAATCAAAAGTAAAAGTGGACATCTTTTACTCCTAGTATGGCCAACTGGCAAGTTTTCACCGGAGCCATTAGAAAAACTACAGAAGTCCAAGTGGGAAAATTAGTTTGCAAATGAGCAGAAAGGGAAAGAGAGGAGCAAATCAGCAATCTCTTAACAGCAGATATGTCTGAGACAGTTTTCCTTTGGGTCGGAGAGTTTGCTGGTGCAGTAAAAACTTCATCACTTTTCTTTCCAGTGCCGGTGATATTGCCCTGCTGTGGTGGCCTCCTCCATAATGAGGATGCTGTTATGCATGCTATTTCACAGAAAACGCAATTTTGAGTAACTGTGCCCAGGGCCTCCACCCCCCCGCCCCTCCCACACACACACACCACCACCACCACCACCCTCATGGAGTCCTGTGAGCCGAGTCAGGCGACAGAGGAAATCTCCCAGCAAACCAGAAGTGACAGACTGTGGAGCCAGCTAATATTCTCTGACACATGGCATTGGGACCCCCTCACCTCCACTCAACATATCCAGCACACAGCAAATGGAGGAGAACACAGAGCAAAGACCCCACTAAAGAGGCTCATAGTGCGGCCGTGATTAGGCACTGCATGGATATCTGGGAGCCAGATTACTCCGGAAATGAGTTGGGGAATGTCATAAATGAGTATATCAACAAGAGGGCACTTAGATGCCCATTTAGTTTACAGCGCCTCCTCTGAGTGCACTTTTCCATTCAGCCTGGTTGTGGCTGTTTAAAAATCGAGAAGATAAACCCGTGACATTTTCACCATGGCATTCAGTTCAATGACACATACGAAAAAAAGCTTTTCATCCTTTGCTTCAACGTGAGAAAAAAACGATACAAGCACATTGTTGTAAAGGTCACAGGGACTTACAAGCATAGATAACAAAATTAATTATGCCAAGCCAGGTCCTCTGGAAAATTGTCAAGATGCCTAAAGAGAGCGTTGCTGTGTGAGTCCAAATCCCCTCGTCGATGTTGTTTATCGCCACAGAGCAACAAGGCACCGCAGTGGCTCATAATGAGGAAGGTATACATGTCAATCACCTGCAGACAGTGACGGCGGTGATGCACAGAATCTGCAAATCTAATGAATCGTTTTCCTAAAATAACCCTGCGTCACATTTCGGAGAATGTCGCTGAAGGTAAACGGTAACAATGAGCGAAGTGTCATCAGCGTATTCGTTCATGAATAGAAGGTAAATGTTACATGTTTTTGTCAGAAATCGGACGTTTAAAATCTATTATCAGTCCGTTCTCATTCGGTTGAATAGTTTGTCAAAGCTTTTCAGATAAAGTAAACACAGTATGAAAGTCCACATAGGGGTTAGGTTGAAGAGAGGTTTATGGAACAAACACAGGACTTTCACCAATAGACCAGTGTTCAAGTCCATGAGAAATCAAAAATCAATGTGGATTTCTTTTAAGTTACTTATGTAGCACATTTAAACCTAACATACGTATCATAACTAATGTAAAATAACCCAATCCATGATCTTTTCCCTAATCCTTATCTGAGATGCCTGCATGACAAAATGACAGTATTTTACACCCCGGGGTGAGAACAGGTTGTCATCCAACAACCAGGAAGACTATGAAGGTCTTTCTACATCGAAGGTGCAAGGAATAAATTATACGAACATGGGAAATACTCGCCGGTGAATATTTTGCATCAAATCTATTCATATCACCAGTGAACACAAATTTGTGACAGTTTAAAAAAAAACAAAAAAGAGCTCATAGATTTGCGCCAGCTCAAATAGATTTGCGCCAGCTCATTCTTCAGAAAAAACAATGAGTTCAAGATGAGAAAAATATCCTTTTAAAATCAGCACAGTTAAGGTATCAAGATATTAAGATTTAAGATATCGTGCCAACCGGTCCACCGAGGATGCAGTCTCCTCTGCCCTCCACTCAGCCCTCACCCACCTGAACACTGGTGACTCCTACGTGAGAATGTTGTCCACAGACTTTAATTCAAGCATTCAACACCATCATCCCTCAGCAGTTAATATGGAAACTGGACCGGCTGGGCCTGAGCTCTTCTCTTTGCAGTAGGTCGCTGGACTTTCTCACTAAGAGACCATAAGCAGTACGGGTTGGCAACACTACATCAGGAACCATCACACTGAGCACGGGAGCTCCCCAATGATGTGTGCTAAGCGCCCCCCCCCCCCCCCCCCCCCCCCCCCGCTCTTCATCCTGCTGACTCATGGCTGTGCACCACTCTACAGCACCAATCACATCGTAAAGTTTGCGGATGATGACTGTGGTGGGTCTCATCGACAACAACGATGAGGCAAACTACGGTGAACCGACCATGTGGTGCAGGGATAACAATCTCTCCCTCAACATTTTCAAAATAAAGGACATTATTGAGCTCCATTGCCTCCAACCGAAAGACCCTGCAGAGCATAGTGAAGGCAGCTGGTAGGATCGTTGGTTCTGCACTCCCTCCCCCCTGGAGATCTACAACTCCTGCTTTACCCACAGAGCAATCAGCATCTTGGGAGACTCAACCCATCCCTCACAGAGGCTCTTCAGCCTCATGGCTTCTGGGAGGAGGTACCACAGCCTCCGTGCAGCTCCTCCAGACTGAGGAACAGCTTCGGCCATGAGGCTTTCAGGATGCTGAACTCTCTCCCCCCCTCTCCCCCTCGCCCCATAAAGTCAGAACTTTTGCACTGTGGACCCATATCTGCACTACATTGTCTGTTTTATTGTTTTTTTTTGTTGTTGCATATTTATGCTTTCTTGTTTTGTCTATTTATTTTGCACACAGTAGGACTGTGATGAATTGTTTTTTGATCATCTGCGTGTCTATGTCATATAGTGGATTAACATTAAATAAGTTGAAGTTGAATTGAAGATGTACCACTGGAAGAGGAAAACTTCAATATTGTCCTAAATGTGCTTATTTTTCTTGAGGTTAGACAGAGATGCTTTAAGGGTGATGTATTGTACAGAGCACCTGTGTGCTCCATGAAAGTGTTGGTGGTCTGCAAATCTCTCTGCATGTGAGATTCAAGTGCAGCAACAGAAGGAATATTCTCCACAGCAAAAACTAAGGATGTGACAATACATGAAATGTATCATTTAATTGGTCGATGCCTGTATTTGCTCTGAAATAAATTGACGGTACTAATGTAAATGTGCAAAAATGTATTGACATACGAATCAATGACACGGCAAGTAACACGACAAGACCTACCAGAAAACGGAGGCCATAAAGAAATGTTTTCACAGTTTGGTGAGAAAGAACTTGACCGGCCTTGCTCAGAGCCCTGACCCTAACCCCGTCCAACACTTTTGGGATTAACCGGAATGCCGACTGTGAGCCAGGTCTATATATCTAAAATGAATGGCCAACCTCACAAATGCTTGAGTGGGACAAATCCCTGCAGGCATGTTCCAAAATCTTGTGGACAGTCTTCCCAGAACAGTGGAGACTGTTATTGCACCATATTAATGCCAGTGGTTTTGGAATGAGATGTTCAACCATCACCAACCAGAATGTTCTGTTGTCTTTGGGCTTATTGTGGAGCTGTAATGACTTTGCTGCTGATAGTTTTAACATCAGACTAACATTAGTACTACAAAAATAATTTGTCAAACACAAATTATGCTCAGGCACAGTCAAAGAAAGACAAAAAAAAAAAAAAAAAAAAAAAAAAAAAAAAAAAAAAATCACAAACCTCAGAAATAAAACAACAAGAAACCCAAATCTACCAGATAATCAATATTACTAATGTAACTGTTGAAACTGATGTTTGCAATGAAACGCTCTCTCAGTATTTTCCCTTTTCCTGCCTCCCCATGTGTATCCTCTAACTTGTCATGTGATGACCTCCCAGTCCGTTTTTGCGGGGACATTGGCTCTCTGGACCTCATCCGGGATTGCGTGCAAATGAAGATTCCCAACCACTGCTCACTCAGATCAGAGAGTCGGAGTCAAAGTTTAACGAAGAAGGAGATGTAGCAGGAGTGTGTGCATGCGTGTGTGAGATCAAGGTTGAGACTATGTGCCTGCCTCTGTCTATTAGTAAAAACAGGGACGCTGTGTTACACCAACTTTATGTTACATAGCCCTCTAGGCTTAAGGAAGAGGCCTGCTATGTGCTTATTACCCATGCAAACTGAAGTCACCCGGAGAAATACAGTTTGCTTGGAAATGTCAGGGGGAGGGGGGAAAAAAAGTGCGATCAAGATCACTGGGAGGAGGAATAGAATACGTACTTACGTAGGCAAGAACAGATACATACATCTGCACAAGCACTGTGTGACTCACTCTTGCTGTAGTGGCTGCATTATTCTAGGAGAGAGGCATATCCGTAGCGGTGTATGGAATCATGACCGAGGCCAGAACCTATCATCACCGTCATTACCATTACCCACGAAGCAGTTGCACTGAGCACAGCAGGAAGGCAAATCAGTGCTCCCCTCAGGGATGCAAATTATCCACACGTTGCTCAGCAGCTGGGAGAGATCATCTGAGAGAAAGCCTTGTGTGTCAATAACACTCACTGTGTTTTCTAATCTTCACACTACTGAAATTACCTTCTTGTCAAGCAATTTCTGTGAGAGCTTCAATAGCAGACCCAAATTATTGTTTTCTTAAACCAACTGAAACAATTGGATTGTGCATTAAGGATGTTTTAACTGTTTTAAGAAGTTCTTGAAACAGAACAGTTAAGGTATGCGACTGCCCTAGGGAGGTTCATTTTCAGAGCCAAAGTATAGTATTCATACTGTAATTTTTTTGTCAGTTGTTTTAAAAAAGTAAAACTTATAATTATAATTGCAGACAAAATACACTGCATTTTAGAAACTGAATGAACTCCAAGTTTTTAGACAATCAGGCTTAGAAAAAAAAAACATACAACAGACGCAGAATATACTGTAAAAGGGCTGTGGTAAGGAAAGTGAAGATACTAATGTAAAAGAATACAGTGACAAGTTAATGCAATTTTGAGTGTATATAGTCTGATGGTTTCGGTTGAATGGAGAACAATTGCTTCCATGCTTTCTCAGCTTTTCCACTAACACGTTTCATTTTAATACATTTATTCTTTGAACACTAATCCCTTCAATGCTTCAACGGATCTGTGGATACTCAACTTAATGCAGCTTCCTGTATTTAAAAAGGGCAGAAAAATGCCACTACCGCTAAACTGCAAGTGGATTTCAGCACTCAGAACACACACACAAAACAACAACATAAACCGAGCGGCACCCAACAGTGACATCACTCATTGGTTTGTGAACTGATCTTATGAAGACTTGAGTTTGGATTTTGGCCGTCACCATCTTGCTACTACCAATGCAAATCTCATTTTTTTAAAGCCTAACATCTAATTCATGATGGGATTATTTTCAGATGGACCACCAGAAAACTAGTAAAAAAGGAGTGTCTTGAGCGAACAACAACACATTAACTTGTGGGGAAAAAAAAAAAAAAAAAGGATGACGAAGTTGAATGGGAGTCTATGGAGCCAAAGCCTTTTTGGAGCCAACACCTTGCGGTTTAAGACACTTCTATAGTTGCTACTATTTTTAGACCTGGAAGCTGCGTCCGCTTTTATATACAGACAAAGGAACAAACATGCATCACATAATAATTCCAGGACACGAACCTTTCCTTGAACTCGAGAAAGATCTTCCCCAGGCCACCTCCTCCATTGCCCATGTTCAGGTCGATAGCTCGCACGAGTGCAAAGTGAACTTTGATCACATCCTGAGAGAACATCACAATAAAAATGAGAACCTGTATTCCTTTCTTCATACACAGTCAAATAGATCATTCGATACCAACTTCAGCTAGATGTGCTCCAGGACAAACAGTACAATGGGTGTAGTGATACAGTGCATCCAGAAAATATTCACAGCGCTTCACTTTTTCCACATTTTGTTATGTTACAGCCTTATTCATTTCAATTCAATTCATTTTTTTCCTCAAAATTCTACACGCAATAAAATGTGTTTAAAATGTTCGCAAATCTATTAAAAATAAAGAATGAAAATATAACCCGTATATACAGTACGTATTCAAAGCCTTTGCTCAATACTTTGTTGAAGCACCTTTGGGAACAATTACAGCCTCAAGTCTTTTTGAGTATGATACTACAAGCTTGGCACACCTATTATTGGACAGTTTCTCCCATTTTTATTTGCAGGACCTCTCAAGCTCCATCAGGTTGGATGGGGAGCGTCGGTGCACAGCCATTTTCAGATCTCTCCAGAGATGTTCAATCGGGTTCAAGCCTGGGCTCTGGCTGGGCCTCTCAAAGACATTCACAGAGTTGTCCCGAAGCCACTCCTTTGTTATCTTGGCTGTGTGCTTCAGGTGGTTGTCCTGTTGGAAGATGAACCTTCGCCCCAGTCTGAGGTCCAGAGCGCTCTGGAGCAGGTTTTCATCAAGGATGTCTCTGTACATTGCTGCATTCATCTTTCCCTCCATCCTGACCAGTCTCCCAGTTCCTGCCGCTGAAAAACATTCTTACAGCATGATGCTGCCACCACCATGCTTCACCGTAGAGATGGTATTGGCCAGGTGATGAGCGGTGCCTGGTTTCCTCCAAACATGACGCTTGGCATTCAGACCAAAGAGTTCAATCTTTGTTTCATCAGACCAGAGAATTTAGTTTCTCATGGTCTGACAGTCCTTCAGGTGCCTTTTGTCAAACTCCAGGTGGGCTGTCATGTGCCTTTTACTGAGGAGTGGCTTCTGTCTGGCCACTCTACCATACAGGCTGCTTGGTGGAGTGCTGCAGAGATGGTTGTCCTTCTGGAAGGTTCTCCTCTCTTCACAGAGCAATGCTGGAGCTCTGTCAGAGTGACCATCTGGTTCTTGGTCACCTCCCTGACTAAGGCCCTTCTCCCCCGATCGCTCAGTTTGGCCGGGTGGCCAACTCTAGGAAGAGTCCTGGTGGTTCCAAACTTCTTCCATTTACAGATGATGGAGGCCACTGTGCTCATTGGGATCTTCAATGCTGCAAACATTTTTCTGTACCCTTCCCCAGATCTGTGCCTTGATACAATCCTGTCTCGGAGGTCTACAGACAATTCCTTGGACTTCATTGCTTGGTTTGTGCTCTGACATGCACTGTCAACTGTTGGACCTTATATAGACGGTGTGTGTCTTTCCAAATCATGTCCAATCAACTGAATTTACCACAGATGGACTCCAATCAAGTTGTAGAAACATCTCAAGGATGATCAGTGGAAACAGGATGCACCTGAGCTCAATTTTGAGTGTAATGGCAAAGGCTGTCAATACTTATGTATGTGAGATTTTTTTCATTATTAATTTTTAATAGATTTGCAAAAATTAAAAAAAACAAAACTTTTTTCACATCATCATTATGGGGTATTGTGTGTAGAATTTTGAGGAAAAACATGAATTTAATCCATTTTGGAATAAGGCTGTAACATAACAAAATGTGGAAAAAGTGAAGCACTGTGAATACTTTCCGGATGCACTGTACATGCATTCATTCAGTACACAATGTTCCCTTCACTATGAAACCTCAGCAAGCTGTACAACTCAAATAATTCTGTCAAGTATATATCTTTCAGGTGTGTAATTGAAAACCTGAGAGCTTGTTGAGGATACATTGTCGACCATTAAACCCTGCGAGTAAAAAAATAAGGCTGCCATTATTCTAGCAATGCATTAGTCCGTCTCTCAATGCTTTCCACTCTCCACATGCTGCCTGTGGCTCTCAGCCATAACCTGTAAATCTTTAAAAAGGGTTGATAACTATACAGTTTCATTAGTAAAAAGGTAGAAAGCTGGGCACAGTAGTTTTAGCACATTATTGATATGGGATTAGAAAGTGCATTTGATGGAGGATATTTCCTGACACATTAAATTACATAATGGGTATTTACGGTGTGTGGGACTGATAAGAAAATGAAAACGACTGCATGATCGTAATAAAGAGACATGCCACTAAATCATATTTTTTGTGTGTTTTAAATTAGTGGTGAAGATGATTCAATTTGTTGTCTGTTTTGGTCATTACATTAGATTTGTTCACAGTAATAAAATAATTTAAAAATATTGTTAGCCTTATTCTTTAAAAAAGCAAAGACAATAATATGTGCTGGCAAAGTTTGGTATTGTTGAAACATTTTTTTAACCCAGATCCAGTACATATACCTCGAATTCGGTACTGTGTCCAGAACTAAAGCAATTTTATAAAATCCCTTTTAAGAAAAAGAAAATGATATTCCTACAATTCCATGCAGTTTAAAGGGGGGAGGGGAGGGGGGCTCAACCATTAAGGTACAATCTTGGTTGCACTCTCCCCTTTTAAAACTGCATGGAATTGCCTCACATGCAAGCTTCAATTTATTAAGCAATAATGGATTAGACAGAAGGCCGGTGGTGGGGAACATACTGATACAGTATGTAAGTTTTACATCAAGATATGGTGCCCATTAGACACTTGTTACCAACAGGAATTAAAATAATTTGAATCTTTATGTTCTTTCTGCTGCTGAGATGAAAACACTGAGACATGACACTGAAATTTCAGTACATATCGAACCATGAATTTTACATACCTTTACAACACTAATGCACAGTACATGTACACAACACATCCTGTCATTCAATCAGCCATTCGTACACATATTGAATTATTCACCTGGTGTGTGACACATCCAAGCATGCTGTACAGACATCATTTCCTTTGCTTTAGCTGTTACTCACCTCAAGGTTGACGAAGATAGCCTCCATGTCCTGTGGACTCAACACGTGCTTCAATGGGATCATGTAATTCTTGAAGAGAAACCAGAAACAAATCAGTATTTTTTTAATTATTTCTGTTTAATAATGAATATCCTTTACTGTAATTTTCCATGTCAAAAATATGTTCATAAAACTATGTAAAGCTCTGGCCAAGCTTTTAGTATAGCTGCAGTAATGTGTTTGTAGGAGAGCACAACTAAAAGGTAACTTCAGCAACAAAGAAGATCAATAACAGCCTACATGTATAAAGTCATTTCATTTCTGAGTGTGCCAAAAAAATACTGTACATACAGCTGCTGTGTGTATTTCACTTGATCTTTGAGAGGAAAAACTTGCCCCTTTATTTCTCCAATGCTGTTTTATGGTTGTCACATTTCATCATCATAATGATAACAAATAGATCAACTACGAAGCAACACTAAGATGACAGACTTTATTAACCCCAACTCAATTAAACTTTACGAGCCCTCTGATCATAAGAAGGTTATTTATTCTCATTTAGACTTGCGTTGGTCTGCTGTAGGAAACACAGGATACACATTTAGTTTAATGAAATTAGCGGAGCAGATGATTTGTGGCGCTCCATCAAGTTGCAAATGAAATCTGTCAACACGGAATATGATGCGTTAGCAGCACTGATCTCAACAATGCTTCATTATTACACTCTGTGTGTGTGTGTGTGTGTGTGTGTGTGTGTGTGTGTGTATGTTTTTGTGCTTGTGAGTTTACGATTCTTTAATCACACGGAACTTGCTGTTTAAACAGAAGCTGCTCAACTTTTTACGCATTTGTCGGGAGCAGTGTTAAGAGACCACCACTGTAAACATATGACTTTGTTCAGCAATACAGTACAGTCGCAAATACAGTAAAGTCTGTGATATACCCCTCAAAAAAATATGGATGGGGAAAGTTGAACCTGTTCTTCTCCTGAATCTCACATCCACATCAGTAGAACAACATGAACAACCTGCTGAAAGTCTTTGGGTGCTTCTACACCTTATTATGTTTGATACAGACTTTCAGACTTTTCAGTTTGGTCTTAACCAAAGTAGCATGTGTGAAAGATACCTCGGACCACGATCTGTACTAAAGGACGAAGATTCGGTTGGACCAAAAGAGGTTGTTATAGCCTGGGTGATTTGGTTTGTTTGCAGTGTGACAACAGTTTTTGGATGGTTCGGATGTTTAAACCAATTACAGGAAGTTGGGGCAGGCTATTGTCACCCATTAAAAAGTAGAGGAATAAAAATAACTGGAGTAGAAGTAAAAATGAGCCACAGCAGCACATGTAGAGAGGAGTAATTCATTGTAATTTGGTCCAATGAAGAAATCAAAAGCCATGAACTTGAAAAAAACAAAACATATAAACAATATAAATCTTATATCTTATGAATCTTATGCCGGACTTCCTGGTGAAAATGCCAAAAACATGACAAGACGATTGTCTTCTTACAGAATATTATGCGATTTTCTTAACTTCTTCCTAATCAGATATACGATCAGATTCCAGCAGGTGTGCTACAGAAATACAGAGAAGTGGGAGGATGAATTGACTGTGAACACTATGCCAGTAATAAGTAGAGCTGTTTATGACTTTTAGAAAACAGTTAACATAGAAAACTGGTTATTTCTGGCAACTTTTCCAAGACGCATATGTCCTTGCACTTGTGATTTGTACTTAAAGCTCCGGGGATCAGTGACTCCCGTGTGACCTGAGTCAATAATAACCATATCGATCTGCTCCTGTGACATTTGTACTTCCTCGGTGAATCTGACGGTACCTGAGATTTCCATGCTGTGACCCAGGCCACAGGCCTGTGGCACCAACAAAGAAGAAGTGACAAAAGGAAACATAACATGTTCAAAACACAGGTCCACATACAGCCCATGTGTTCGTAAACTCACCTTCTCAATGTCTTCTAATGTCTTGTAGTACTTAGCTTCAGTCTCCTGGATCTCCACTAAGCAGCAGTTCCTCTTGTCATCTTCAGTCATGCCCATTTTCTACAGTGATAATAAGTAATATAATGAGTCAGGACAATTAGACTCCATGATAATGTACTATAGGCAATTTTTCACCATTTTATAGGTGCCATTTGTAGCAAACAAACAAAAAGAAAATACAAATAAATAATATTTATCTTAAAATAATTTATATAAAAAATAAAATCAACATTCAGTGTCCAAATATAGGGCACATTGCAATACCATACAACTGGTTGGTATTTTAAAGGACCATGATGCATATTTTAGTCAATGCATATTACATTTAGTAGACTTTACATTACATTTCCATGTTTTAGAAATTTCAATATGTTTTACTGAAATCAAAGAATCCATTGTTTTCTATTCATTCCAAACAGGATGGAAATCTATTAGCACTAGTGGAAATTGCTTGAGCTGTCTAATCCGTCAAATCCATCAGGTTGCATGATCAGTGTGAGATAACACAGTGCAGTCTTCCAATCACTTCCATTCAATTTACGCCTAAACCGCTTTACTATGCCACCGTAAACTAAGGCTGACAAAATGCAGACTTGATGTTGACTGTCATCAATTACATGACTTAAAACAGGATCTACGACTCAGCTATACCAGAATAATGAACTCATTATTATCAAGGCTTCAAGACAAAAGCCCCAGGTAAATTGGATTTGCTCATTGATTTCCATATTGTTAGGAAATGAATGGAAAGTCATCTAAGACTGCATACTCATGTTATGTTCTTTTTGGATTTGGAACAACATATACATGATGTGCAGTTATAGAGATCACGGCACAGTGCAATCCTTCGGGTTAGACTCTAAACATTTTTTTTTTTTTCAAAATGTGTGTGATTCTAGCAAAACAAAGCATGCCTGGAATTGAGTGGGGTGTGGGATGATAGTGACTTTGAAGAGAAAAAAGGAAGAATGTGAGTCATGAGCTTGTGTGTTATTCTATGTGTGGGCTAGCTGGTTTAACAAGGCATATGTATATGCAGATAAATTCAAGGTTGTTAAGTCAGATTCATGCAGGCGGGCATGTTGTGAGGGGGCAGGAGAAGATGGGGAAAAGATGCATACTCCTACACAGGGCATTTGTCCTGAGATCTGATGGAGCGAACGTGTATGTCTGTACATGCTTCTTTGAAATGCACACACTAAGACAGAGGCTTTATTTCTTGACATATTCTTTTCGCTGTGGCATAAATATGAGCAGCTTCGACTGAGCAATAACTAACAAAGCCACCTGGAGCAGATTTGGCTGCTGATAACCGGTGCTGATAAAACAAAAATACTGGAGCTAACAAATGCAGAAATGCAGGTCCGGTCCAGGCTTTAATCCAGCATGTAATCACCCAATCAGGGGAGCAGGGCTCAAAACCAGCAGTACAATGTTTTTTTTGTCTTTAATGTGGCAGCTGGTGGTGGCTTGCTGACGTCAGGCGATGCCACAGTCACAGAGCTGAAATCACAAGCCCTGAGTCAGACTATGATCCAGATGGGGTCTCCTCCGCCACCGTGCAAGGGTCACTAACCTAACTGGCAGGTCGCTCTCTCTGGATGCTATAGTTTAAAAAAAAAAATGAAGTGGCTGGGGAGGGAGCTAGCTGACAGGGCTGGTGTGAGTCAGAAGCACAGCGGCACTCACCTGCATGTATCTGATCTGCAGCATGAGGAAGGCAAAGCAAGACGTCAAATTTATCACAGATTATGAAAGAGGCAGCTACTGTGAGTGGGTTTAGAGAGATGATGTTATGCAGATAGTGCACGGCAATGTAGATCAGAGAGATAATATAAAGTTAGTTAATAATGATTGTATATATTTCCTCTAGCATTGTTAGGCAGTGTTCAGACTGCCAGACCAAATCAGATTTATTTTAGTCAGAACAGCAGAAAACCACATGAAATGTGATTTTTGCAATCTGGATCCAAACCACATTTGGAGGTGGTTTGAAATGTGATTCCGATCAGATTTGTGCAGATGTGTCTCAGTCCGGATGCTCTGCTGGCTCAAATTGGATTTCTTTCGTCACTTGGAACACGACACACTGTGACAACGTAATTTTCATAGAGACAGAGTGGAGGACAACGATAACAACAGTCCGCGAACAGAAGCCGAAATAAACGATCTGCTGCCGATTCCTTGTTGGCAGCTTCCGTGGTGGAAAGCACCAGCATAGCTGCGTGTACGTCGTTACCGCAGCAACCCATGCAGATAGGTTGGTAATGTCTGGATTAGTCTGGACACACCAAATCTGATCTGTTCACTTGCAAATAACAGTGCAGACAGTCAGTCCTAAAGATCTGATTTGAGAAAAAACATCTGAACAAAGCCTTAGTTCACTGTATTCCTATAATGAAATAATCAATTTTCACTAGTTTGCTTTAAATGAAATCATGCAAAAAAAAAAAAACCGTCCGTCACACCGTGTATTAAAGATGCAACCACAGACCTTTATTCAGGCCTCAGACCTCTGATATGACAAACATCTTAAACAATTCTATCATCAATAATTCATAAAAAAAACAAAAAAAAACAGCCCTGATGATAAAAAGACAAAGGCCTTGACACAAAGATCTCACCATGGGTTGTCGTACTTCCACCTTAATGATGTCCTCATAGATGTCATCGCCATCGTCCTCACACGGCACACAGTCGTAGATGTCATCCTCGCCCAAGTCATGCTCACTGGGGAGAAAACACACATACGAACACACATATGTTAGATGGACAGCTGCATCCAACCACAACCATGAAATCAAAGGAGCAATCCTTTCAGTCTCCACAACAAATGAACACTTTAAGCTTCTTTGAGAGATGAAAGGCACCGAACAGTCGAACCCAGGGCGAGCTCATCATCTTTCACAAGCCCCGGCTGAGGAGGGACGTTGGTGATCAGGGGTGAGAGGACACAGTACCCGACACTCACAAACCTCCCCTGAGTTGCGTTATTAAGTGGCATTTCCCTTTAATGTGTTTATGTTGCTTTGGCACCCAGCTAGCTGACTGACCTTTAATTAGGCAAACAGCCTGCCGAGCACAGTCAGTTACTGTGGAGAGGAGCGTCTTCGGGGAAAGATCCTCGTGCTCTGGGTGCTCGCACTGCATCCTACCTTGTTCAGGAAAAACAGCTACTGTTTGAGGAAACTTATTGAGGCAGTGAAGATACACCAGCAGGAAAACCGTTTGGCAAGTGTAGTTAATACCAAAAAAAAGGGAATTTTAACTCACAAAAAGGGAGATAAATCATTAAATACCCAAAATAATAAACGGAGGGCTGACTGCTAAATAATGGAGGACAAGGGTTTACATTTGGTAATTGTTTTTTTGCAGGTTGTGGAGGAAGAAATCAGATCCTTTACTGAAATAAAAGTACCAGTAGAGCAATGTAAAAACAAAATACTGAATTAAAACATGACTGCTGCTACAAGTAAAAGTATTTAAGTATGAGCAGCTAAATGTTGTGAAAGTATCACAGTAAAAGTACTGGTTTTAATCCTGCGATTTTATGAGATGTTGTAGCTGCTTCAGATGGAACCAGTTTGAACTACTTTATTGACAGTTTAATATCCAGGGACAGCAAATAAATCTGATGAGAGGTCGTCGGATGATTACTGGGAGAGAAAATAAGTAAAAACAAAGTTCTGTTCCATAAATTTGTTTTCAGTTTTTTTTTTTATCTGTTATTGTTTTTGTAAATGCGTTTTCAGTCATCAACCTGGCCTCTCTGGCTCATTCCGTTTCGTTCATTGGGTCACTATGTCCTCTTGAACCATGTGAGAACTTTAGAGGGAAAAGTCACTATTTGGTGAGGCTGTTAAAAGCTGCTATGAGGCAGAAGCAATATGATAACCCCCCCCCCCCCCCCCCCCCCCCAACAAAAGGAGTGCTAATGAGGGAAGTTCTGGAGGTACAAGCAGTGTTTCTGTTTCCTGATTTCTAAGCAGATGCATGGTTAACGTTAGAGAAATCCTCTGAATCTAAATATGTTTTTGCGTGCTCAGCTTTGATTGAGCTATTACTCCCAGAAGGAACACGATTCCCCGCACAAATTGCAGCAAGTATCTTAATTGCCTCTATGAGCTGTTTGTCACACCCAGAAGTGAAGCTGCAGCTTTCTGTGGCCCGTCGATAAGCGGGCCACATCGGTAGTAGCGCGCTGCGGCAACACCGGCATGCAAATGTATCATCCGAGGTTCAAGCCTAGCAAGCATCCGCCCGGCTTAAAATGTCCTTGAACGGGATGCTTAACGCCCGCCAGCTCAAGGGATGCTGTTTGGTGCTCTGACCTGCCTGAGCGAGGGCAAGCAAAAGGAGAATTTCTCTTCTTGGATGAATAGTTCCTCCTCCAAATATATCTGTGTGATCCCCGGCATATAAACTTGCCTGTTTGAGTATTCCTGAAGCAGATACCCGACCCATACCTGCATAATGGGGGCCATAACCTGGCTGTCCTTCCACCAAACCAACCGGATTCAGAGCCGGAAATTTTTATTTCACTTTAAGATCCCCGAAATGAGCTATTTGCCAGGGCTTTTATATACTTTATAAATTCATGAATATTCCGAAAACAAGATTTATGGGCTCGGGTCGAACAAAAAACCTGGTGGATCCTCTCCACTGTGACGTGGCTACATGTAACTTTCTGCCATCAGAGCTGAAATATTCCTTCTTTCCGTGTGAATAGGGGGGATTAAAAAATGAGAGAAATGCCCTCAATCAAATATTCAGCTTTTCCACAGTGCTCGTGCGGGGGTTGTTTGAAGTTTTAATTGAGGTGGCTCAGTTCACTCTCAGCACTGTGCTTCCTCTTTCTTCATTAAGCAGAAGTGGCTCATGTTGAATCCGGAGAAGGCTGCGTGGGAGGACAGAAGCCAGCTGATGCCGTCCCATCAGCGTCCTCCTCGCTGAACTTTGAGACTACAGTACGCTCCACGGAGACAGCGGAGACGTTTTTTAGAGAAAGCAGATGTTGGGCTTCATTTTCTTTCTAAATCCTCTGAGATGGTATGATATGAAGGAGGTCTGGTGCAGTTATTTGAGTCTGACCTGTGAGGAGATCTAAGAGCAGCAGCTTCTCCAGGGAGAGCGTATTGAGAGGCTTCTCTTTTATACAGCGGTATATTTTACGAGATGAAAAGCATACAGGAAATGTATGAGCTCAGAAAATCAATATTGTTTCCTATCATAATCATCTGTATCTATCAGTGCTGATTAGTGATAGCTATATTTCCTGACTAGTGTTGGCATTTAACCTCCTTCTACACTGAGGTAGTGGACGGACTCACTGGTTTTGGCTGAAAGCTTGCTATTGGCTGGTGATTTTGCATAAACCCCCTCCCCCTCTGGCTGTTTTCATTTTGATTGGCTCTTCCATCTAATCAGCTGAGGCCTATGATGTGGTGTTTACTTACATCTGTTGGTCCCAAAAGTATGCAATGTTTATTTGTATTACATTAAAGACAGCTGGGTGTTTTTTCTTTCAGAACTTGTCCTAATTGTTTTTTCTCTAAACACCTTAACGGCTCAGTTTTATCTTCCTGACAGAGTTGGTCTGTGGCAGTTGTTACTGACACTTCTAATGACTCATAAACTGGAGGAATGCCTCATTTATTTTTTACTTGTCTCATTTACTTCTGAGTTTCTCTAAAATCTTGGAATTTAAAAGTCATTTATGAACTTCCTCACTGATTGCCTGTCAATATGTATTGATTGTCTCGTTAAAGAACAACAAATAAACCAGTAACAAGAGCTTGATGGGGACCTGTAAGCATCGCCTAAATAATGTTTTGCAGTTCATTAAACCTTAAAAGTGACACAATTTTGAATATTAAAGTAATTTCTTGGAACTTATGGAACTCAAAAATGTCTGTTTGATGGTTTGAAAAGAGGTTTGTGGACTTGAGCTGAAAACTGGGTTAAGTATGTGTATATGCTCTAGTATTCTGTCTCATTTATTTATTTTGATCTTGATCAACCCCTGTTAAGTACAATGTAACTTTGTTGTGAAAGAAGAACATGTTATCTATATCGATACTATATATTAGTCATGATATCAGTTATAATTTGTCTTTTTTCAGCCATATTCAATCACTAAATTACTATAAAGTTGTTTTCACTGTTTGTGGTAGAGTCCATTATTCCCGTGTGGGATTCAGATTGCCTTCATTTACACAGGAGCCCCACATGAAGTGGACAGTTACCTGGGGGCAAAAAGATAGTCCTTCTTTTACATAAATCATTACATTTTAGTACAAAGAGTGATAAAGTGAGGTTTAGGTGTAGGTAAGAGTTACGTTTAGACGAGTAGTGGTGAGGGTTTGGGTTTAGTTAAGTCTCCAGGAAATGAATGAGTCAATGCAATGCCCCCTGAAGTCATGGCAACAGTACTGTGCATGCGTATGCGTATGCGTATGTGTGTGTGTGTGCGTGCGTGCGTGCGTGCGTGCGTGTGTGTGTTTCTGCGTGTGAAAGCATTGCAATGCATTTGTGAGACACAGAGTGGGAGTGGAGGACCTGAGGACTCATGAATTAGGTCTGATTTTCTGTCTGATTACACAAAGACAGGCCGCAGGGTGTCCAGTGTGCCTGCACGCAATCCGCCTGTTAGCCTGCGCTGCCAGCCCTCAGTGACCAAGAGTTACATCAGTGGAGAGGAGGGATGGAGAATGACTCACCATATCAGAGCTACTGAACACGTGACCCCAAAGGCTTGGCTGCCTCGCAGGTTCCGTTAAAATAATATACTTTCCTAAAAATACAGAAAGTTTTTTTTTTTTTTGTCAGTGATGTGATAAACTGTGCTTGGAGCTCCAGTGTGGGACCTTCACAGCATGGTCATGCTGACACACTGCATTTGTGCAGTCAACAAGTTAAATCAAACAAAACCATACGTGACTAAGACCTGTGGGGTTTGCATCTATTACAACACCTCACAATGCAAACACGGTGGATGAAATAAACAACATATTTTGCTGCCCAGCGACTGCTCCTGTTGTTATGTGCATGGAAAAGTGGAAAGCTGGTGGTCTTTCTTTGGTATAACAGGGTTATGCCACCCATCCATTATCTACACCCACTTTATCCTGAACAGGGTGGAGGCTACACCAACTGACTATGGACACCCTGGACAGGTCACCAGTCCATCACAGGGTCATCACAGAAAGACAAACAGACACTTTTGGGAAATTTAGAATCACCAACTTTACTGACATGCATGTTTTTGGATAGTGGAAGGAAGCCAGAGTACCCGGAGGGAACCCATGCAGGCAAAGGGAGAACATGCAAGCTGCACACAGAAAGGCCCACGCCTGGGGCAAGGCTCGAACCCCAAACTTTCTTGCTGTTAGGTGACAGTGCTAACCACTGCACCACCATGGGTTATGCACAGTTGAAAACATGTGTAACTCGGGTGCTTTGATTGCTCCTCATCTGTCAGAGTCAACTGGGTTACCCTACATGGAAGATCATTTGGTTTTTGACATTAATAAAAAGGTAACAAACGAATACCTGCACCTATCACAGCATCTGCAGGTGAGCTCACACTGACAGCTCAAAGCCTCAATTCACCTCACTTGACGTAAATATTTCTGACATAATATTGTGAATATGGAAATCCTCCAGCGACCTCTACTACATCTCTAAAATGAGACATGCATCCAGACGAGCTGCAGAACAGCCATACCACCTACTAAAGCTTTGACAGACCATCTAATAAAATAGAATTATCATTAACTACCATCATTACAGTTCACTGGTGAAGGTTGAACGTTCAGCTGTCCTCAGAGATCTTTAACGTCCACGAGGTCGCATCTTTTGGCTGATCCAGAATAAAAAGAAAAAGGTAGATCGATCTTTTTCTGCACAGGCTGCTGGAGCAGTCCTCCAGTATTGGGTGTGCTGGCATAATCCCGGTTTAGTCAAAATCCATTTTTATACTTCACTCTGCAGCATTAAGCATCCTCTGTCCTCATACCACTGAACTTAATGATGCAATTTTATTGATTTCTACTGTTTGCTATAATATTGCTGCTTTTCCTCACAGCTTTATTTTCCCACCTTTTTTTGTGACAATATTGCTGTTTTATTTCTTAACATGTTGTTTTTATGGCACCATATGTCCTGTCATTGCACTATTTTCTTCCTCAGGGATGCTGTTGAATAGAACAATTTTCCATCTATTAAAAAAAATATCATTACTGCGGAGAGATTATCATTGTCCTTTCCCTCGCTGTTGCAGTTCAGTCATGCACTCATTTTAAATCACATGTGCATCAATATTTCAGGCTAATTAATATGTCTTTGAGTGCAGGGTTATTGCTGGCGTGGCCTATGTGCTAAGTGTGTCCAACTATATTAAGTGCAGGACTTGCTGATGAATCAATTATGCATCTGTCTATTGGCGGAAGGAAATGCATATATGTTCTTTGTAAAAGGTCAAGAGCAGCCATGCTGCAGAGCAGCATGATTAATTCAATCGGACCCAGCCCTCTGCACCTATCGGTGACACAAAGAGCACAGTGCTACGACACCACTGACCATTATAGAAAAACAAATGAACTCAAGTTTGGATGGAGTTGCTGCCATGGTTACAGAGGCCAAAACCCATCAGCGGAGGGAGGACGTTTTAGAGGTTAAAGGTCGGCGGCACATTACAGGCCCACTGCCAACTATAACAATAGTCCAGTAGACAACAAGAATCAAAACCTTAATTTTGTGCTTACTCACTTTGCTCTTGGACTCAGGGACACTTGTTGCTATGGATACATGCACTTGCTATAGCCACTGGATCTTTCAAAAGCAATTTAAGTACGCAGTGTTCAGTGCAGATGGATTTAGAGTAAAGAGGAAAGGAAAAAAGCAAAGAAGATAAATTTAACCACTTTCCTGATGGAGCCAATAAAAGCACAGAGCAGTATAAAAAGACAGATTTTATGTTTTTTCTGATACATTTGAAAGACTTTTCTGTTCTAAAATTTGATGAAATCAGTCCAGAGAATTTCAAAGTCTAACATCCTATCATTATTTTGTTGTGGGACTGACATTTTGTAGATAGCCGTACTTTACATTTAGGAATCATAGTTCCCATAATGCTTTGGGGGCAATTTCTTTGTCAAATTGGCACCATTAAAACTATGCAATGTCATCTATTAGCAGTTCATTTTCTTCATGAACGCATGGATGTACACGTTACTATACATGTATTACTCTGATGCTAAAGAGATACTGAAAATGTGCAGTTTCTGAGCAGAGTTTTGGAATAATAAGAAACATCTTTTTTTTCTGATTTGTAAGAGCGATTTGTGATGGGTAAGAATAAAATCATCATGTCTGTGTTTACAAAACTGACTGAGTTACAGCTTGGAAAAGGAGTACAACTTTGTTACAATGTTGTTACAATGTTATTTTTTAGAAAATCTGAATTCATGCTGTAACTTTCACTTGTCCCCTGCCTTACTAGACAACAGTCAGTCAAGTGTGTTTTTTTCTTTCTGTGAACACATCTTTTGTGTTCAAAAGTTTCATTTCTTTTTTTTCCTCTCCAAAGATTGAGTTTATTTTTCGAAGCAAATTTGCCGGGCTGCATATTTGGACTCTAATCCAGCATTAGCCCGCTTGGCTCGCACTCCTCTCCTCTAGCAAGAGCACGTACTTCATCCTCCATAGAGCATCACAATGATGTATACAGCGGGCCTACATCTATAGCTCGCAAGCTTTCCCTTCTGTCTACCGCTCTCCTCCCTCCTATCTTCCTGTGATGAATGACACCCATCTCAGAGCGGTTAACTAATTATTCTCCATTAATCTGAGTCGAGCGGCTGCTGTCACCGCTGGAACCACCGGCAGATCCGAGAGCCACAGAATGTCTTTTCACACACATCAAAACCCGACCGACCCACGTAGCAGCCAACAAACCAAGCAGCCAGCCACCGAGCCGAGCAGGGAGGCAACCAGACCTAGATCCAGAGCGGTGCCGGTGTCACCATGGCAACAGGCAGTGTGACAGAGGGCTCTTTGCTTATGTAATTAAGCAGTTAGAGGAAATTGGAAGAAGTGGCAATCAGTTCACTTTTGAACATCACAAGATGTGTCATATGTAAACAAAGGGTAGAGGACTGTTACATGTGCAGATGCTTTACATATATCCACGTCTTCATCTTAATGACTCTGACTGCCAGATATAAAATGACAGAGAGCACACATATTGTGTTGTGTCATCACTGACAGTTTTGTAGCATAATGAGCAGCTAACTTGAAATGATCTTCAGAACTTCTTTCCAACACAGTGGCACCCTGTTTAAAGTCAAATGTGATAAAAAAAATTAAAAAAAAAGTGTCCTTCTGTGTCAGGAAATCATAACTTACAGATGTAAAACTGATCTGAGGTTTTAAAAGTCTGAATATTTTGTGGCAATACCTACAAAATGAAAACAATCTGTCTTTATGATATGTAAGAAGTTCAGAGAGCGTTGCTATTGTACCCAAATATGGCGCAGCACAGTAACGTGCACAGAGCAGGGGAATACAATACCTTTGGTGAGTAAGTATTTCAGGTTAAGTTGCTTGACCAACATCAGCACCTGCGTTTTACACCACGTATTTCTGTGACTACCGGTACCTCTGCATTTGTGTTTTCACCATGAACTTAAGCAGAGAGCTCACATTACATTTTGTGTCAAACCCTTAAAATGTTTCCGAAAGCCTTTGGCAATGGAGGAATGAGGCTAGCGAGGTGTTTTGAGTGGCATACGCGTTGCTAAATGGGCAGAATATCACAGTACAAGACCAAAGAAGGTGCATCAGGTCAGGAGCGAGGTGGTGCTATGTGAATTCGTCACCCCGGGTCAGACTGTCAACACTGAGTTCATCTGTGATGTTCTGAGGCGTCTGACGGAAAACATTGGGTACATATGACCTAAACTGTGGCACAGTGGCACTTTGGCTCTCCAACCTGACAACACGGTCACAGCGTGTTGAAAACGTGCAAGTGTCTCGCCTGCAGTAACGCCTGTCGTAGCTCCCCGCCACCTCTACTCACCAGATTTGGCTCCCTGCAACTTCTTTCGGTTCCCCAGAAATTGTACACAAACTTTCTGCTGCATAGTGAAACCTAAAATATGCACGTACCAGTGGTCATAAAATCTGATGTTGAGCAATGCAAGTTTGTTTTGTGCGCAACAGATACAGTCTCAGAACTTTTTGATCACACTTTGTACTTGTTCAAGACTAGAGTTAGGTCGATTTCAGGGTTGGGTGAGGGCATATGATTTTTATGGCTAAGGTTAATAGGACGTCTTCAGAGAAATAATGCACTGTCACCTCGGGCGACAAAAAACAGTACGTGTGGGTGTTTGTGTTGAAACGCGTACTTACTCTGCCAACTCCTCCAGGCTCCGGTACACATCATCCTCATTCAAAGCTGTGTCCTCCGATGGAAATGGCCTGGCAAACACACAAAACACACACAAACACAGAGAGAGAGTGAGAGAGGCCACAAAATGCTTTATCACTACACACACTGCAGCGTCCCAGGTAGAAAAATAACCAGTCGGCAACTGCGTGTACTATCTGTCAGATTGTCACTCTTCGGTCCATCACTTCAGCAGCACAACAGCAGAATCTATTTAACAGAGGACCCCATCAGTCATAAACAACACTGGCAAAACACATAAAACACACTACTCCTGACAGAAAAAAAACAAAAAAAACAAAACATCTTCCCCCAACCAACTTTATCAGGTATTCAGGCGGGAAAACAGCCTTTATTTATTTATTTATTTTTTTCAGATGGATAGGCAGGTGTCTTATAAACCCTCTCAGGGCCTCTGGACAGCTCTCAAGGACCTTTGGGGGGACAATGTAGAGCAATACAAAATACAAAGCTTAGAGCTGTAATTTGTCTCCCACAGAATGTGGCCTTCACTGCTTGCTTGTCACAAACATTGCTGTGAGACAAACTGAAAACAGCAATAGTGTAAGTAATAGCATTCATGTCAGGTCACCGTGTGGTAATCCCAATGATTCACAGCATTCTTCTTCTTAAATTTCTCATCCCTGCCCACATAGTGTCAACAAACAATACTCATGGGGAGTGACAGAGCATACAAATGTATGACTAATCAATTAGCTCATTAAACAGCGTGGATTTATCTCTAATCTCTTTAAAGATATCGCATTCCTGCAAACATAATTCTGATAGGGCAGGATTAGGTCTCGCATGGCCAGCTGTGTTAATGATGTTTTGTTTTTTTCTCACAAGAGCTGATTGTGATTGCTACAAATTATAGCCTATTAGCTTAATGTCGTGCACAACTGAAACCGATTAAAATCGGTGATGTCATGATCAACAACACTAATGTTTCTGAAACGGCGACAGCCTGCATTATTAGAATTAATCCTGAGTGCCGATCATCAATACTTAACCTAAAGTCCCCACATGCATCACTACAATCTTTTTTCAGTTCATGGTTTTTATTGAGTTTTTAGGCCTGTTTACTTGTTTACTCTTGTTACCACCCTCTCCTGAAGCAGTATTTCCTCCACGAATCTCCAGCCACCGCTACAGTAAACAACCCTGTAAGGTTGACCTTGACTCCCTCTGTTCTAATGTCACTACTGAACACATGATTTGTTTTCCTACTGCCAAAGAATGTGAACACACACAAAGGACTCCTACCATTACTCAAAACAGAGATGGAGGGCAGAACCAGGGAGTGTGGGAAGGGAGTGAGGTTCATGGTGACAGTGAGGTGCAAGCTGCACCTGTGTGTTCTTCTACTGAAAAACGACAGCAACTGTGTATTTTTGATATAATCTTCTGAACTATTACAGTTTGAGACAAAATTAAATTTTTACTTGACAACAATATCAACAACCTTTAGTCTTTAGCGTAAGTAAGTAAAGCAAAATTTCTGAGCTTAATCGAGTAGAAATAACAACGCACTAAAGACCGAAGACGCCCAAAAGGTTTGTGTGAAAGTGGTATTACTTCCACGTGTACTGCAAGTAGGAGTCATTTGTATGTTCAGGCATTCGTTTCTCAACATTTTTAACCAAATTGGTCAGCAACTTTTGCAACAGCCAAAATAACAATGGAGTCTAGAATGAAACAAGTTTGGTTAAAATATAGTATCCAACAATGTAACACCTGATGTAATAATCAATCATTAGTGAATTAACCCCAGATACAGTACATACTCATTCGAGAAAGCAAAGTAAAATTGAGGATAAGCAATAACAGAAACAAAATAAACAAGATGAGGTCAAAACTTATGTGGATCATATTTAACACTAGAGGGCTTTGTATTTGAAATGAGGGCTTTAAATTTGAAATGGAAAACGGATGTTGAAGCATTCCCCGATCAATGGTGTAACTCTATTACTCATTGATTTTGCCGGTCATAGCACTGTCCCTGCTGTTGCAGTTCCAACCTAATTTAGCCTCTGTTTTCCAGAAATGTCACCACAGTGGACAAACCAGTTGCATTCTGGGAATCCTCAGCATGTCTGGAATCTTTAATACACACATTTATTCAACCAGCTACACAACCCATTGTGTAAAGTGGCACATAACAAATTCGCAAAATGTCATACTATGCATATAAAAACTTTGATTTCCTGTTACATTTGGATAGGAAACATAATTTAATGTTTTTTTTTTTTTTTTATTATAACAAGTGAAGGAAGTGCTATGTTTAATTGTTATAATTGCAAAGAAGTGGTCAGATGAATGTTTATTTTTGGATTTGATTGAAGATTACTGTGGTAAAGGGGGTCAAAAGATGGGCCAATTTTAAAGTCATCTGTGAAAATGTTCGATGTTGGGAAACATATACATTTACTTGACTTAATTTAATTGTAACGCTGCAAAGATGTATACCTTTTAGTGATACATTTGGATTCAAGTTTGTTCAGGCTTAGAAAAAAAGTCAAAATTTCAGTGGTGTCAACAAACAAAGCCATTTTCCTGCCTCGAGAAAAGTACAATTCAACACTTTACATTTTTATTTGTGATTTATTACAGTTAAAAGGATCTGTTAACTCACTCACTGAACTCAAATCAAATTTCTCACAAACATTGTTGGGTTATTAACACACTTTCCATCATGCACCAAAACTCTTCTTTTCATTCACTTGAGGAAAGTTATAATTGTAGCATGTTACATTTCATTATATGCATTAGTCTCGGATGAGTCACACCGACTTCCCTCTTTGAAATTCAAAGTGTTTGGATGTGGCTGTTCACAGTGCAGCTACAGCTGTAAAAAGACAAAGTGGTGTATTTCTACAACAGTAGAAAAAAATTGATTCAAACTGAGTGGATACAGCATCTGGCTGCACAGGTTTCTTCTTCTGTTTCTGTTTCTATATTTTACAGTAAAGTCATTATAACAGTTAGTAACAATCTGTGCAGGGATTGCTATAGAAATGAGTGATAAAAAAAATGAATGGATCTTGCATGTGGGAAAATACCAAAAAAAAGATTATAGCAGGCGAGATCATAGCAAAGAGAAAAATACGTTTATATTTGTGATGTAGCTGTCTAGACTGGGAAGTGAGCTGATAGGGACAGTTCAGCGCCAGACAAGATCTTCAAAGCTCTCACAAAAGCACTCCGGTCTCTGTTACCACTCAGCTTTGAAATCCTTTGCCTGAGTTTAATCCCAAAATACTATCAGATGATTGAGACACTTTATTGTGTTTCGCGTCTTCCTAAGAGCCCACTGAAGTGGCCTGTTAGTGGATGAAGGCGCTTGAGTGATGCGTGTGAACATGAGCGCACACAGTTTAATTGACACTCCTTTCTGAGGTTGTGTAACCACTGTTTAGTGGCATGTTTACAGTAATCCATAATGTAGATTTCCATTGCTTTAACTGAATAAACTAAAAAGCCTCATCATGCTATTTTCAACACTTGTTCTGAATTACTCATCGGAAATGTTGCTGTCCAATTTCAGTCACAACACGTTCCTGTAAATAATTCACAATAAAAGGTCTTCTGAGAGATGGAGGGTTTCTGTCCAATGAACTGTTTCCACTTAAAATGGAAACCGGAAGTGTTAAGTTGGTATGAGCACTGTAATTCAGTAAATTTAACCCGGCAAACAGGAGCGGATCAAAATAAAGCCAGCTACCTTTGGCAGTTGAGGCTAATAAAAGCCACAATCTGGGTTTTGGCCTGGTGCCAAGTACGTTTTTATTGCTGTTTACATTATTACAAAATTTAGTTCCATTTTTTAACTGCTCCATACAAAATAAAAGGATGTCATGCTGCTTTTCCATCTTAGTTATTGTATAGCCAAAAGAGAAAAAAAAAGTGATTGGATTCACAGTGCTCCCACTCAAAGGTGACTCTTAAGGTGGAATGTTTTCTTGCATGTTACTTAATACACGAGTTGATGTGGTGGATCATTCGATACACCTCAAATATCAATATAGCAGCTTTGATCATTCCATTTGTTTTTATTGGCTCTCGCATGGCAAACACTTTAGAGATGATTCATGCTTAGAAAATGTATAGGAATTTCAACTGAACCATTCCAACTGCAAACTTCCCATTTCCACGACACCTGTGATTAACAGTAGTAGCAAAGCACGTCTGCTTTATCATTTTGGTTCAGTATATGTGCATGTTGTACCTGTGTGTGCGCTGTGTGTATGTGCGACACCAGCAATTAGCCTTTGCGTAATTAAAGCAGTGGCCACACTAAAACAGTGTGTCAACCATCAGGTTAATGAATGTTCAGCTATGTAGTCAAAGGTCAACCGGTCACATGCAGGCATGCCCACGCACGCAAACACACATGAACATGCAAAAAAAAAAAAAAAAACCTGCAAACTCCGCACTCTCCTCTGATTCATTTGCTCTGTTAATTCTTCCATGTTTTAAGTGGTGTAACTTCATTAAAACATGTACTTTCAAAAGCTAATTACAAGTACTACAACCACAAAAACTGCCTCATCTGATTTATGTTCCCCTCTCACTCACTGTTATGAAGTGCAGGAAGTGCTTCCTCCAGAGCGTAATAACAAACCCCCATCTGATGGCCCCCCTCCAATGAAATGTGCATTATATTATAAGTTATTAATGGAGTCCCGCAGGGCAAAATTTAATTACATAGTAGTTTGCAGAGATATGCGCTCACATTTATCACCTCCAGGGTGTTTTGCAGAGCCAAGCACTGTCCGATGCTGCCGTTTTCATTTCTCTTAAATGGTGCAACTAGGTGTAATTGAAGTACGCTCCTAATTTCATCAGAACATCTCTGATGAGCCATCTCTCGGCTATTCACTGCTGCTCTATTATCTTCCCTGACAGCATGTTGTTCAGGTCTGTAGTGGTAAACCAGAGAGCATGCTGAGGTACAAAGTAATCAGTTATTTATTCAGAGAATCAAAAGTGTATTTACGTACACCACTGATTAATATCCAATGACTACTTTGTTGGTGTTGGTTGTCTGCAACTGATTCTTTTGGATTCTTTTATTTTATGCTGCTTTCTTTTTTTGGGCTTGTATCCAACAGCAACAAATAGGCTATATATGGATATCAGTAGGTACATTTACAGACTGCACATCATGGGAAATTCATTTTCACTTTCAAACTTTACGAAAAGAGTTGGTTTGGTTGAATATTAGTCAGTACAGCTGTCTATGACTAAAATAATGGTTGTCTTTCTATGCTTTTTTTCTTTCAAGCTTTTTTTCCCCCTTTTTTTCCTTCTTTTATCTGTCTTTTTGTCTGTGAGTCCTATAACCATTCATCTCTCTCCAGGTCTGCTGGGCTTTATTGAGTTTTACAGATTTAAGTATATAATATTTTGTTGATCCTTTGACTTACAGGTTGGTTTCTATGCTAAAAAGAAAAGAATATATATATATTTTTTTTACTATTGCACAAAATACAAATAAAGTGTTCAGTTGATACACCATTAACTGCAACGTAAATGTCAAACTTGAAATTTTCTCCACAAAGGAGCTTAAAATCAAATATATTTAGAGAATACAGATTCTAAAATTAATCAGGATCAAGATTAAATATGTCTTTAACTTATTTATTGTAATTGTTTAATAATTCCTACCAATGTAAGGGAAAACTCACAGCAGGAAATTATTATAAAACATGGACCTGTAAATAATTCAAGATCTTTTTGTCCCCCACTGCGGTGGGGGTGAGTAGGCCACAGAGGCTTCCACTTATTTGTGTGTGTGTGTGTGTGTGTGTGTGTGTGTGTGTGTGTGTGTGTGTGTGTGTGTGTGTGTACATAATCACGATGCATTTCATTTTACTGGCGAAGAAAAGATTACTGTAATAATTAAAATTGTTCCCTTTATGATTTTCATGAATCTCAATGTCCGCGTCTTTTTCCAACCATCTCGCTCATACTGTCCTGTACTTTGTTGATGTTCTACATCATTGTAATAAAGCCAGACCTGTTTGTGTTTATGTCTACAGTATTTCCTCCACACTGTCCTGCTGTAAAGGGAATTGTTGGGACATGTGTGCTGTACAAATCCGCAGTGAGACGATCCCATTGATCAGCTATTGTCAAACAGCAGAACAACAGTGTAGTCGTTATGTGTGAAAGAAGCTCGAATGGTCAGCAGTGGAAGCAGTTTCATGTCCCAGGACACGGCTTCGTTTCAAGGGTCGATAAATCGCTGGAGCTCCAGCGAGCTAGTGCACTCTGCCACTTCTTGTACCAAGTCTGTCTATAAATCCTCCCATTCCTCCTTTAAACCTGCACACTGTGGTTTCATTTACAAGCTGTCTCTTGCCTTGTTTGTGTGTGTGTGTGTGTGTGTGTGTGTGTGTGTGTGTGTGTGTGTGTGTGTGTGTGTGTGTGTGTGTGTGTGTGTGTGTGTGAGTAACATGAGTAAAAGCCTTTTTTCTTTTTTTTCTTTGCATGTGTGAGTTTATAGTAACTACGTTTACGTGTGAAATTAGCACACGCGATGCATTCAAACAGCGTGAGTGAAAAATGAGGAGCGGATGTGCAATGTGATAACTGAATACTAATGTGTGTGATGTACGGTGGCGTGAGGGGGCGGAGCCTATGATGAGGGAGGGAGGGCGGGAAGGAGGAGAAGTGCAATCAGTGACACTGTGGCTGCTTGTCCTGCTGCACACTGCAGTCTCCTCATCTGCTTAAAGACAAATACTCACACACACACATGCACATCTACTTTGTCCGGCTGTAAATCATATCTCTGAAATGTAATGCTATGAAATGCTCGTGTTTCTCTTTCTTATTTATAGGTATTACATGGAAAAGTATCTCTCATGTCAAACCTCAGTTTTGGTGCAGAAAGACTTCAGGTAGAGCTGATGGAGTAATTAGTTAATTAATATGTTGAACAAAAATCTATTTTAAAAAGCAGTTAATTTTTCAAAACTTTTGGATTTTTAAAAAAAAAAAAATTTAAGTAACTGCAAGCTGCAGGCCCAAACTCAGTAATGTGTCCATGAATTAATCAGTGTGCTGGCCTGAGCTATTGGCTGGGGTTTCTCCTTTTTCCAATTATTATTGCTTCATATTTTTATATATTTGTGTGATTTTCCCTTCTTTCACTTTTTAAAATGTATTTATATTCAGGGAATTATTATGAATTTTCATTGTTTTGGACCCTGTTTCTGTGACAGTGTGCAGATCATCCTGTTTGTAATTAATGCTGTTTATTCTTCGGTAATGAGAAGTCTTTGAGTTCCAGCCAGTTTGTTGTTACTTACTGGCTCTCCATCAAGAAGGAGGCCACAGATTCAAGCGTGTGCCATTAATAGAATTTGTTAGTCACATCCGGACGTGTGGCTTCAGTAGACCAGGTCAGTAGACATTGTCACATCTCTTAGAGCATGACTGAGGATCATTATTTAAACCCCCTCGGTTAACATCCTCCTCATCTACTGCCCGTGTTGATGCTGAGGTCTCTCGCACTTATACGACCCTGATCCCCCAAGAGCTCATGACACATAGCTGAGAGTTAGCTGAGGATAGTAAAGATAAGGGAGGGGAGGAGGGGGCTGAATAACAGGACAGATGATGATGCAGTCTTATACTGTACACAAGCTGTGAGGAACACAGGGTCAACGTTCAGGATACAAAGAGATGGGAACAAGAGGTCTTAAAAAGAAGACGTCGGATCTAGGGTTCAAGTTGTGCCTTTGACACAGTTCCCGCTACTGAAGTAGAATATCAAGGATGTATGTACACCAAAAAAACAAAACACGCACTAAAAATAAGAGCAAATAAAAGTTTCAGCACTAAAATATGACTTAAATCAGTAAAAATCTGTTGTTTTGATGCTGCATCAACTATTAAATTAAACATCAAGCAGCATCATGAAAATATGTGCAAAGCTATTTGTCAGTGTCTGAGGGGTGAAAACAATCCATGAAGCTGAGAATCGTATTACAGACTCTTTAGCAACTAATACTCGTCTGTATGACATTATCTGGACTGTATGAGGCAATTCATTCAAACTTAAAAAAAAACATTTGGCGGAAAGTTTGGGGCAGATGGGTCGAAATTATGCCATAATATTAAAAAAGAGTTTAAGCTGGTTGTATAGTGAATATATGATTGTGGGTTCTGTGTATGTCTGATTGTCCAACTTTCTGTATGCCAAAATAAAGCCTTCATTTCTGAGTAGAGCTGGACTGCTGACACAGTCAGCGATGCCTGATTCCAGTGAACAAACAATATCGTTACCCAACCATTTGAATGCAGTGAGGAACTTTCCGGCTGTTTTACAGCCCAACGGATGGCCCGATCTGCACATGAACGATTTGAGATCATGGGGTTATTGTCTGGGGCACCAAACTTTTAAACCACTTAAAAAAAAAAAAAATCCATTATCCAATATGTTATTCTCAATTAGCTTCTTAAAGAGCCCCTCTGCTTTCACCGTTAATTTCAGTTTAGCCTCTGCTGCCTCTCTTTTTCTTTTTCTTTTTTTTTCTTTGTTTATTGCAAGCCTCATAAAAGTGCAGGGAAGATAATTAAATCCAAGTACAGCGGAAAACAAACGTTGTCATGCACCGTGCATGGAGGCATTTCTTTGCCTGTCGAAAATAAAATGACCAAAACATTATTAACACAAGAAGTGAATATGTTTTTATTATTATTATTACTGGAGTGCTTTCTCTTTTCTCCTTATTTTTTTTTTTTTTTTTCAGGCGGTGGGGGGCAATATTGAAGCACCGATAGGAGATTCAGTGACGGAGAGGCACATCTGTCTCTTCTTACTGTTGAACCATCCCTTTCAATCTAACCAGAGAAGAAGCACAGAGTTTCAGGGAAGACCTTGATGCTTCATAATTCACTTTTTGACACAGCTTGCCCTCACTGCTGCCACGTTCAACATTTGTCAGATTTTAATCATGACTGGGAATATGAAATAAAATGTCAGAATTATTTTTCCTGCCTTCATTGAAACCAACTTTTAAATCAAATGTGGAGTCCCAGGCTGCAGCATGAAGTGGTATTCTCGCTTCCTGTTACCTCTCACTTTTAGAGCTAATTTGAAGGCTTGGCTGATGAACTTTAAGTCACCATGAACCACTATACAGTCAAAAACAACAGATATTACACTTATGAATGCCAGTTTAAAACAAAGTATGAGTCATTACAATCTTTAAATTCTCAGTTCAAAACTTGTTTTAAATATAAAAAACAAAAATAAATGGAATTTTCATCACAAATCAAGTGATTATATTTTACATTGATGCTGGTTATCTTGTTGAGGCCTAAAAATGCCTTGCCTCAGTATAGCTTTTTCAGCCTTATTCTGAAAGGTGCTATACATGACGGAGTAAGTGCGTGACTGGACCTGGAGGACATGAGCATGCTGACTATATGGTACACCACTTATATGCATGGTATGATATGTGCTTGAATGAGTTATAGCTGCTGTCGGATGACAGGGGCTCCGAAGCGAGACAGAAGAGGTATGACAGGTCCCTTGACCTTTAAAGGCAGCTAACCTTGCTCAGCACAGTTATCAAGAAGCTGGTGAGGAGACCCTTTATGACAGCCAATTGGGGTCAGTGAGCATTTATGTTGTGCTCAACTTAGCAGCACTCTGTTCGTGCTAAATCAAACAGTGCAAGGCCTAGGAGCCCATCATGTATTTGTCATATGCCCTTCTGCATATCTGTAAAAGCCTGCGGTGAAAACATCGAAAATGCACGACTGCAGTGACACGTCCGACAATCAACACCTAATTCTGCAGCCCGTTGTTTCCCATCATTGGTACTACTGATCCCATTGTGAATGAACACCTAATTCTACTTAAAAGAAAGCAGGAAGCCTAACAGAGAAAGGTACAAATTATATTTGTTGTTCTTATTTAACTTTAATATCAAAGAAGTTTAACATGTATCTTTTTCAGTTGATGTTAGGTCATTTACGACCAATTATCAATTTATGACCATTTTCGCCTCGTAATTCCCATACGGACACGTTCTCTAAGGATTTAGTTCAGTGTACTTTTTATTGCTTTCGCTAATGTTTTCTTGTTCCGGCCAACAGCTAAATCTAAACTTACTTAATAAAGGCGTGTTTTATTTATCTCCATGGAGCAGTTCTGTTTTCACTTGTGGTCTTACAAAGCAGGGAAAGAGGTCAGCGTCACCTTGAGGACTAAAAGGAATTCAAGGACAGGTGAGTAGTCAGTTAAAGGACAGTAACTCTGACAACAAATACACTGCCGTCTTTGAAAAACAGGCTTCTGAAAATCCGATAGTCATTTTGTAGATATCTATATTTTTATTCTGTATCTAAAGTATCTGTCAATTATATTTAAAGCTATTGGTTCTTGTCTCTGTCACACAGTTTGAGATTCTGGACTTTACATAAACGTTTACTAATTACTTAATATTGTAGGTACTGAGATTTAAGTAATTGAGGATCAGAAAGTCCTGGAGATTTACCCAGAGGTCAAATGTGCATTGATTTTGACGCCTCACAGCAAAATGGTGGACAAGTAGTGAATTAGCCAGCAGTCAGCAGGTTGTGTTGTCTTTATTAATGGAAAGAGACCTGCTCTCTGTCTCTCTCTCTCTCTCTCTGTCTCTCTCTCTCTCTCTCTCTCTCTCTCTCTCTCTCTCTATACCCTTCATTTCCTGGCACAGCTCCTAATGGGTGCGCTCCATCAACTCATTACTCAGACAGATAAAATGGCTTTTTATGTGGTGCCGGTGAGCCACCGTGCTCCAAGCAGATCGAGCAAATGAAGAGAAATCAGAAGGCCATTGCAGGCCTGATAAAGAAGTGCGAAGGATTTTCTCACCATTATTTGTGAGGAATGAGGAGCCTTGCATACAATGAGGCTGTCTGACTCAGAATGACACAGTACCGTGTGAGTGACAGATGGAAATGTGTTGTGGATTATTTTGCCTCGCGAGATGATAGTTGCTAAAAGCTGTAGCTAATTGCTTAAAATGCAAATTGGCTTTTAAATGAGCAGCAGTTGTTAATAGCCACATCCATTTTAATACAGGCGACCCAAAAGAAAAAAAAGTGGAATACATTCACCCAAATGGATTCTGTGACATTAATATTCTGGAGTGCTTCAGCTGTACAAATAATATAGAAGACAGTTACACATTAAACACATACCTGATGCCTTTGATTTGTGCAATGCTGTGATGGGAGATCCTTGACAGAGCGGAGATTACCTGAAATAAACAAATACACAAAGAGTCAATCAACTATAAATGCTTTTAAATATAAGTATTTATTATTTGGCATCATATTTGCAAGATCAGAATTACTGCACCCTTTCGTTACGCCTCATTTATTCACAATTCTCTCTCGCTCTCTTCCCGCCAACCAATCAGATTTCACCACAGCCTGAATCAGATAATCATGTTGTTTTTGTCAAACTTTAAATCTCTTCTCCTCTCTTTTGCGTCAGCTGTCATTTCAGTGTGAAAAAGCTGCAATCAACTGTAATCTTACTTTAAAAAAAAAAAATTGCTCGAGACCACAATAAATTGTGAAAATGACAGAACAAATAGTCCAAGAAATAATTTAACCACAGCATTAACCAAAGAACAAATCATCAGACGTGCAATGCACAACAATAGTAGCATAAGAAGAAGAAGAAGAGCCAGTGCCAAGCAACATTTCATGTGCTAGTAGTTACAAAAAAAAGATGCCCAGTGCAGCTCAACATTTGCTGTTCTCTGAGGCTGATTATTGAACATTACTTATGCGTAACTTAGCAACCTGGCTCAGATGTATGCAGCTCCACACAGGACTGTCTGTAAACATAATGCAGGCCTCCATGTTAATAGTGACATCCAGAGACATGGGGTGGATGGTTCCGGGTGGCTGGGATCACACATACACATTTACCTTATATTCATTTATTCTATCGATAAATATTTTGGAACTTCCATTCTTACTCTTATTTTTTTTTTTTTTTTTTTTTTATTATTAAGCACAGAGGTTAAATATGTTTCTGTGTTTAAACTGATTTAATGCCCCTCATGAGTCACACGCAAGTGGGTTTATGGCTGAGGACTACAGATGGCTTGCTCTTGCAGGGTAGCTCAGGCAGACAAGGGAACCACCACCCCAAAACACACACACACACACAAACACACACACACGACAAAACAGAAACCCCGTCTCCTACGCCTCATTACCCACTCCTGGGTGGATTTCGGGTTGCAACACCGTGGCAACGCCAGATGTCTCGTCGACAGGGAGGAGAAAATTGTTATCTCAACCCCTCTTCCTCGGCAGGTGTGTCATCCGCAGCCTCTCATCAAACTCCCTCTTCTCTATACACACAATAGGGCACCTCGGCGCCTGTGGTAGTTAACATTCAAGTTGAGCCCATGCGAACGGCTGTTATGAAGAGAAGACTGCCACTTTAGAACCGACGAGTACTTGTGTTTGAAGCGCTGTTGACCATAACCCTTTCACTCCGTCCCTGCAAAGTGTTCTTATGTTTAACATAATCAGTTGCAGAGGGTATAGGGATTAAAAGGAGCACTGTTACGGAGTACGTACACATCGCATTCATTTACATGTAACCACTCTGTGGAGTGAAAACCTCAACAGGGCTTTCACTCGGCAAGATGATAAGGGGTTATTTCTTTGTGTCGCTAAAGACCCGTGTAATAGGCAGTCATGTTCATGCTTAATGGTTCCAATATGGGGCCAGTCTGCCATTACACACCTCCTTAACGTGTACCCGAACTGGATTGTGAAGATAGAGACCAAAAAAAAAGGAAGGCGAAGCAGACAAAGGTGGAGGAAGAGGCCGGGGAGAGGAGAGAAGAATAGATTGCTAATTTCGCTGCAGTGTGTCTGATTAGCCAATGGTTGGCGTGTTTAAGAAATCACTGTGGATAAACCCATTGTGCTGCCTGGTGGCACTCTGCCCACCTGGCCATGCTGCAGGGAGGATCACATATGGCACACTGCCCCCATCAGCTTTATTCACTCAATTTTTTTTTTTTTTTTTTTGTCTTATTAGCCTAAATTGTCTTTGTGGACTGGTGACAGACATGATCATTTAAAGACATAGGAAATGTAAAAATACAAAATGTGAATGAAGCAGTTGAATGAATGAATGAACGGATGGATGGATGGGTGAATAAATTCTGCATTTAATAGCGGTTAATATTTAATGCTTCCTGGTGTGATCAGATGCGGTCAGATCCAGCTAAACCCAGGTTTGTCCAGGTTCAAAGTACACCGGGGGCTGCTGGTTTCCAGCCAGAGAGGTTAGAGCGGGGTCGAGGCCTCCCTGGCCTGTGCAGACATGACATGAGTGTGCCAGCTCTGAGCACGCTAGCGTGGCTTTCACACATCACAGGGTAAAAAGTCTATTCATATTAAATCTCGGGTTTCCACAACGTTAAGGAGTTTGTTCAATTTTTTTTAGCTCATGTTAACCTCATGCCTTAATGTGAAAAATATGTCTCTCAGTACTGGGAGCGCTGGCAGTTCGTGACTCCCTCTGGCTTCGTTGAGAAATGCTAATTTGCAATCTGCTTTTAGGGAAGCTGAGGAAATTAAAAACAAAATCTCACGGGGGTTTCTAAAATGACAGTTAGGTTTCTTATTTATCTATTTAATGTAAAGTTACGGTTTCACTGTCAATGTTAACACGTGTCAGTATTTTATTTTATTGATTTGATCTTATAAGTAGGCTGAAAGCTTTAAAGAGCCACCTTTCATGCATGTGAGGGAGACTGAAGAGATGGAGAATTGTTTTAAGAGCTGTTCTTCTTAAAACACTTTTCTTTTTTCAAAACAGACTTCTCGTTTATATTGTCACTCTTCTTCCTTTCCAGCTTCTGCTCAAAGGTTGCCTGTTTATCTGATGGTACTTTCTTCTCTCTGCCTGTGTTTCTGTTTCCCTCTCTGGCTCTAATACACTCTCCTCACCCTCTTCTGATCCTTTGGATCAGTCAAAGCCTTTGAGTCGCCACACATTATTAATTTCCCTCTCATCTCGTGCTCCCCGGGGGGGGGGGACTCTGGGGCTAGCCACAGAATAAAGCCTCTTTCACCCCTCTAGGAATACAGAAAAGAAAAGTCACAGGATGGAGTGGTAGCTTAGGTTTCTAAAGCCCCAGACCAACATCGTACCTTAATCACCAACCCCACAGCCCCTGGCATCCCCTTACCCACATCTTTGTCAGTCAGGGGGATGTAATTGTGGACGCATGTTCTGTCAGTCAGACCGACGCACCGATGCTCGCAGTCTCTGCACGACATTGACATGCAAAATTTACCCGACAATCCATTTACTGCATAAGGAGTCGTGTGCACCTATGTGTGTGTGTGTGTGTGTGTGTGTGTGTGTGTGTGTGTGTGTGTGGGAGGGGATGGGGGGAGGAGCAGGGATAAGGGTAGTATCTATGGATTATCTGCAAGGCGAAGCCAAGTGTTTGCAAACACACACCAACCTTACACATCTCCAGACTCGCCACATGTGGCCTCCGTCCCAGCTGGGCACCAAGTGACACCACATGTGACTGCCCTGGAGCCAATCAAAAACACCTGCAGGACCCGGTTCCCCCTAGCAACCAGGGTGCTTGGCTGAATATGCGCGGACTTTAATTACCGATCAGATCAAATCAGAACTGCAGCCATATGCTGTTAACAGTAGGAGGCCGTGGCGGTGATCTGATTGAGATCAGAAATCATGCACAAGATGACTATTGACAGTCATCACAAAACACACCCTACTGCCAATTCTCTTTATATCTGATTCAGTCATCATGACATGATTATATCCAGCACCGCAAATCAATGCAAGTGTTGGAAGTAATCGAACAAAGAGGTGGAATTACTAAAAAAAATTCCTGTGTGTTATACTTTTTTTTTTCTCTCTTTTTCTGGTCTCCTTCTCTAACAGCTTGCTCCCTGATAATGTGATATATTTATGAAGTATTCACACTTTGATAGGAAAGCGTTGCTCTGCTTATGCCAGTCTGCCAAAGTGGTAGGCATGGAGCAAAAGGGGCACGGAGTGGGAGAGCTGAGAACAGATGGCTGAGTGGGAACCCTGCGTGCCCATCAATAATGGACAGACAGAGGAGGCACGGCTGAGTCTATATGTGTGTGTGTGTGTGTGTGTGTGTGTGTGTGTGTGTGTGTGTGTGTGTGCGTGCGCGCGTGTCTGACCGCCTCCGGGAGTTTCAGCCTTTTACAAACCTCTCTTTCTCTGCCCTTTTTTCAGCTCTGCCTCTTTTTCTCTTTTTCTAGTTTTTTTTTTTTTTTTTTTTTTTTTGTCAGCACAAAAATGTCTTAAATGCCTCCACTACACAGGCTATATCAGAAAGATAAACTTGCCGTAAGGGTACAAACATATAACTTTATTATTTATTAAAACCCAGCCTTTATTCATTCTGGTGGTCCAAGGAATTTACTTACTTTGTTTTAACAAAAGTGCTCAATGTGCACAAGATAATAAAAGCAGAGAACTTTAGGACAAAATTACCCCTGAAACAAATGATATCAATAGAAACAGTAAAATGGGATTAAGGGCAGTAACAGCAATAAATACAGCTGAATTCAACAATATTGGGTAACAGGCTAGTTAATTGGGCTTGCAGCCAGGCATTACGCAGTTCCAGAAATGCACTGACGACCACAACAACTATAATCAATGGACAGAAAAGAGTATTACAAAATGTAAAAATATCTAAAAAGACACAGTGTAAGTAAATTGAGAACTCATGAATATATTTCTTAAGTCAATAAACAACCTGCGATCTGACAGAAACACAAAACACTGAGGAGCATTTTATTAGGAACACCTGAATATCTGCTTCTTCTTTTTTTTTTTTCAGATGTCCAATCAGCCAATCATGTGACAGCAGGGCAACGCAGAAAACCCTTTACATTAACTGAGGTTCATTAAATAATCACACCAAACTTTAGAAAGGTCAAAAATGAGATCTCAGTAACTTTGACTGTGGCATCATTTTGGTCTGGTTAAAGTGAACTCGTTGACCTCTGGGGATTTCAGAGCCCGACCGACTCTAGAGTTTACTCTGAGTGCTACAAACACCAAGAAAAAAAGATCCAGTGAGAAACGAATGCGTAGTTGGAAGAATGGTTAGGTCGGTTGAATCTGACAGGCGTTAGTAACTCAAATAACCACACTTTTACAACTACAGTGAGCAGAAGAGCATCTGAGGATTCACAACACATCCAGACTTCAGGCGGATGGGCAACGACAGCAGAAGACCGCGTCACGTTCCACTGCTGTCAGCCAAGAACAGAGACCTGAACCTGCAGTGGGCACGGGCTCACCAATGATGTGTGGAATGCTGTCTTGGCACACTTTCTTGGGCCCCTTAATATCAAACAAGCATAGTTTGAATGCCAACGAATTTCTGAATACTGTTGCTAAACATTTGCATCTCTTTAATTTGCAATATTTGAATGACTGCTTTCGGCTCATGTCACAAAGCCAAAGCAAATATGTCACTTGACTTCAACATCTTGAGGAATACATGCCACAAAGAATTGAGGCTGTTTTGAAGGAAATCGGGAAGCTCTCACCAGTATTAATGAAGCATGTATAAACAAAATAGGAGTCCAAATATAAACTTCCACCAACCCAGATAAAAGTGGAAGTTAAAGACACACTAAAACCCAAATATCATGGGTTGTGTTTGACCGCACACACACAGCAGTACGTCTTTGCGCAGGGAAACCTCATGAATGGCTGTGATGAGTGTCCGAGCATCAGCTCATGTTAAAATTGCTGACCACCATCGGGAGCCGAGGCCTGCGTAAATCCTGATTGCAGTCAGATTGGCACCTGCCACATTGCACTAAATCCCCTCAAAGCGGACCTTCCAGCTGCTTGATTACATGGGATTTTGCTGCGTATGTCCATGCAAGAAAAGCCCCCCGGGGTGGTTTGAGGACCTGCAAAGAGTGCTGCTGCTGACCCAAAGACCCTGTGGGTCAGTGCCAAGCAAAACGGCTGTAAGCTGACACATGGCATTCAGCCCTCTCTTAAAATGTACATAGTTCCTACTTATGTCACTGATTGAAAATGGGGGGTTAGCTTAACATGCGTTTTCAAGCCTTACGGAAATGCATGTCCTGCTACCATCGATGAAGTATCGATGGGAATATGTAGCAAGAGATCAATTTGAGAGCTTATTTATCTTTTAAGACCTTGAACATTGATTTGATCTGAACCTGTGATGCTTGAAGGAAAAAAGGGCAACAGTGGCTAACATGTGCAAATTGTTCTCCATAGATCGCTTCGGCCCGGTCAACACCTGCCACGGCAATGTCCATGACCTGTCCCATTTCACGCTAAATCACCAGACATGGGCCTGCTCACTTACGCGTGACAATGTCCTGTGTGTCACAGGGTGTTTGTCCATGTGTGTATCAGAACACACACTCGAGCTGGAGCATGTTAACATGGGCTGTGTAAAGACAGGCATGTACAGAGAAACACACCGAGATCAATGGAGCAGTAGGCAGTAGAGAGTGCAATATTGGTAAAAGAGTAAAAAGGTATATAGACATGGAGCTTAAGGGAAGCTGATGCAGGTGTCTAAGTCTAGATAAGAAAAGTGTCAATGAAAAAAAGTAAACTAAAGCCGAGAGTCAGCACTTCAGAGTCATGATTTGATTTTTACATCTAGTGTGCTACGTTACACTGTCAAAACCACTAAAAATGTATCACAGTCTTAATACCTCCTGACTACAGTGTGAAATATAGAACAGCAGGAGATGCGATGGATTTGTATTTGTGTGCAGGATTCCTTTTCACCACGAACCAAGCTAAGTGCTTTGTTAAAAGATTGGCAGAAATGTTTCCTGAATAGCTCGGCATTACCACCGAATAGATCCACGTTTAAGCTGTCTGAGCCAAGCAGCATTAATAACAATCATAAATTGTACAACAATGGCACAAAAGCGATGCTGCTACACTCAACAGAAACCGATCACGCAGGATTACTGTTCTTGCAGCTTACTTGTTGCGAAGCCTGACCGCTTCTAATACACGAGGATGGAGTGTGTTCGAGACTATCGCAGCGGTGTTGTAGCTTAAGGCTGAGCAAGAACGTGGGAGGTTTGGGGAACGGGGAGGCGATGTGAGGAACTTGTGCTATGTGCAATGACTTTAAAGTCAAGCAGTTGTTTCTACATGTAGTTCAAAAAATGACAGCAGTGGAAGAGTATTACTGCACAACATACGTTGTATGGTGGTCGTGCCGATTGGTTTAAAGGCTGCTCCAATCGTTTAAAACTTAACCCAAGGCCTGTGATCATTTGGATGCTTCAACTGGAGATAATCCCCAGTGTAGCGCCGACCAGATATATTCACATGAATTTGGGTCTGGTAATACCAACATAGTCTTGGACTGCTTGTTACCAAAACGAGTCTACATTACATGTACAATTTGATGGTTTATAAAAAGTTATACTTCATATGCAAAGTGAAATTCATGACCAACTGTTGGCGTGTGCCCCCTCCTTTCGGATGCCAATATAATTTTCTGCAGCTTTACAAGATGAGGGTTCAATTAACAGTGCATAAAAGGCTTTGGTGTTGCCGTGATGTGATAAACATGTAGCCGAAGGAAACCCGGGTCACTTGTAGCCCAAAGGGTTCAATCAGAGGTGAGTAAATAAAACCCCCTAACACCTCTCCTTATCTCGCTCTGCAGGCATACGATGCCTGACCTGCCCAGAGGGGCGTCATGGAGTGCATGATGGCAAAAGGACAACTTCGTACTCGTCACATGGTGGACGCTGCCTGCATTTACACGTGTTTGAACAAAACAGCTCTTCATGGACCTGATGTCAGCTCAAAACAACAAACAGTGAGAACGAGCGATGTAGAACAACCTTTCCCCCGCTGATACATTATTGAGTCAAACTGAGCTGATGTCTCTCATGAAAAACATGAAATGATCTCACAATGAGCTGAGATGCAAATGTGGGAACAAACAAAAACAAAATCACAAATGTCTAAAATTGATCTGCTGGGCACATTTTCATTATAAAACCATTACACAGGGAGGGTTATCAGTTATGGTGCGCCTTCAGTCTGGTTCTCCTGCAGACAGAAACGACCAGAGATCTGAAATGCAATCTGTTCACCGGTGCTCCAACAAACCAGCAGCTCAATCCCTGGCACTACTTCTCATGCTCTTAACACACTGCTGAGAAAAATCATAGCCCGCTTTCAAGCGCTGAAAAGACTCTACAAAAACAAAAATAGAAAAGGAAAAGAGAAAACGTGTGTGCGAGATCATATGCCGGAAATGTATTTGTCTGTGACTGCATGCCTGTTTTGGATGGCCCACTTTTTTTTTTTGCTGCTTCCCAAACGTGTGTGACATTTGCATGCAAGAGTGACTGAACCTCCTGCTGTGAAGAAAATTTCCCGTGAGTCATGTCACCTTTCAAATACTTTCATCAGCTCTTTGCAGGCTATGAACTGTCCAACCTACTGGGCTGTCATTGACATTTTAATCAAGGGGAGCTCATAAAGGCTCATACAGGGCACGCTATGACAGAATGTGTCATAAAGGAGAACACTTTAACGTCTTTCATGGTTAAGTTGAGCTTCACGATGCAAACAGCTATAAGAAAGATACTAAGAGGCTAGTTTGTGCAGTGAAGCAAAGTGTGTCAATTAGGTCAGAGTCAGAAACAAACTTTGAGCTGGTGGAATTCAAAAATGTTTCTCATGTGGCTCTAATGCTCCAAAGCGCTGACACTGATGATTGATCAACCAATCAGACTACAGATGTGACTGGGTGATACTAGGTCAGAGATTGTCATGAAGCCAGAATATATAAAACAAACCAGTAGAGCAGTGCAGTCATACATACTTTATTGGCATATCTGGCTTAATATTGTTTAGTTTTATGTGTTTTGATATATCTTATACATTTAAAAAATATGAGATCTCATAAATTACATTTACTGTTCAGAATTCCTCATGGTATCCTACTCAAAACAGTCTTTGATTAGTTCAAGTTTAAAGCTCAGATGCATGTTGCCTTTACTGCTGGTTGCTCTGATCAAGCACAGGCCAATATACATGTTCCTTCACCTAGATCATGAAGATGAAGCCAAAAGAGCCAAAAATGACTTTTTTTCTTCAGCTTGAGGACAAATTAGATGGCAAATTCAACTGTTCCACACTTATTCTCTGGTATACGCACATGTATGGTATATTGGGTATGTCTGTATACATGTATTCATCCTGAACCGTTCGGAAAGCAACATTCGGTTGGGTAAGAAATGTCCTCAGTTCGGTACACTAGTGCAACCTCTCTGCACACATTGCAGAGGTCAATAGACCAACCACCACGTGGCGCTCACACTGATGGTAAACATGAAGCCCCAGGTGGCAACATTTCAATAAAAGTTTATTCAAACTAAGATTGCTGTCCTCAATTTTGACAAAAAGAGATAAAGGCAAAGCAAAGCTGATATTATTGCAGGCTTCAATGGTTTATTTAAGGTTATTACAAATGTATTGCACTTTTTTTTTTTTTTTTTTTTTTTTTTTTTTTTTTTTATTATTTCATCTATTTTATACCCAAGTAAAAAGCTTAGATACTTTTTTGTGTTGTTTTTTTTTATTGACAGTAGCCTATTCATAATCTGAACTGTTACTCATACATATTTTTCATTTTTTTAAAAAATAAATTCAAAACATTATCTATGCTGTACCAAAAACTATAAGTCCAAAACCAAGGTTTGTGTATTTTGTGTACTGTTACTCCCCTCATATATACATTGGCTGATTGTACAGATCTGTCTATCCGCTATGCATCATGTCTCTCTCTCTGTGTGTGTGTGTGTGTGTGTGTGTGTGTGTGTGTGTGTGTGTGTGTGTGTGTGTGTGTGTGTGTGTGTGTGTGTGTGTGTCCTAATGTTACACCTTTTTTTCAGCCTGTCCGACCTATAATCTCTTTTGTCTGTGAGCTGTTCTGGGGGACAGTTCTGGTTAGGCTGCTGTACTACACTGTTTGGCTGACATCTCAACAGCAAACAGCTGCTGCCTTCAGCCAGTCCATTAGTTATTACAGCCTTAAATTCCTCCTCATTTTTCAGCTGCGGAGAGCCAACGCAGCGAGAAAAGTGCTGTTTCCACAAGCTTAAAATGTGAAAATAAAACCCATTATGATTTAGCTCAATTCCCAGGAGACAAAAAAACCCGATGTGCAGGTCCAATGTTTTGAAACAGGGAGGTGATGATGATAAAGTTACCAATTAAAAACATTGGTTTTAGGAGTGCAGCTTCTGCCAAAAGCAAAGATAATAGTAAGGAATGCAGGAAGAGCACAACATTTCCATTTCTATCTCCTTTCAATGGCACTATAAGACAAGTTCTTGTATACACATACACATAATCTCAAACACTTACTTTCTCTTGCATAAAATACAAAAGGAAATACACATAAAAAAAACAAAGAATACGAGGCTTAAGCTCTTCTACCACACATTTATAAAGATATAAAACCTTTTGTAGAGCTGCTCTTAGACTCATGACCTTCAACTTAGTGACATGGCATAACTTGAATTATGGAAACAAGCTTCATCTTTTAAGATCAACGTTTTAATAATCAGAAATGATTAATAAAGTACAAGAATAGCAACAAAATTATTTAACTAGCTATTCCGAACACAAGAATGTGCTACTTCTTACCAGATGTGATGAATATAGATAAATATATAGAATATATTAAAAACAAAAATGATATTTTGCTGTAGTATTTCAAAAATAATTATTATATTTTAAAAATCATCCCAAACAAACTGCAGTGTACTGAAACAGCGTTTTCAAATGCATCCGCCCCGTATGTACATCAGAGATGATCCCTGACACAAATCTGCTGGGGGCGTGTGGTGACACAAGGGTTTAGGGCTTTATAGAGCAGGTTGTGGTGATAAGGGCAAACTGGGGATCATGGGAGGAAACAGGATTTCCCATGATGTGGTTGGGCTGGGGCTGATGAGGCTAATACTTCCACATTGTCCTTATCAGACACCGGCACCTGAGCGTGTGTGTGTGTGTGTGTGTGTGTGTGTGTGTGTGTGTGTGTGTGTGTGTGTGTGTGTGTGTGTGTGTGTGTGTGAGGCACATGATGGTCTAGCACATGCTGGTCTGACGGAGCACTGAGAGAATGGATGGGATTAGGTCAACATACATAATCCAGTTGGCCTGTGGAGGGAGGTCTGCCCACACCCCTCTGCTGGAGGAGATAAGGACGTTAGGGGATGTGTGTGTGTGTGTGTGTGTGTGTGTGTGTGGGAGGGGGGGTATGATGCAAACATTGAAAGGTATTATGAAGTCACACTCCTACATAGTGAATACCACTCACACTGTGAGTAGCTTTGTTATGAAAATAGCCCTGATGTATCTGAGGATACATATTGTTGCATTATGGGAAATGTAGGATCCAGTGTATATTGGAGTTTAGGGATTATGAATATATAAATGCGGTTATCTACGTGCTTGTCTATTTGATTTTCACCTCTCCTTTCTCAATCCTTCTCTTTCAGGTCTGTCAACTTCATGGGGGTGAAATATGAAACAGTTGAAGTGGCCCTTTGAAAAAAAATTAATAACAATTAAAAAAACATGTATGTTTTGCTACTTTCTGACATTGGGTTTGATATTATTTAAATCAAAAATCAAATCAATCATATAAATATTTAATAATTTAACAAATGAAGAACCACACTCAATAAAGTGTTTTGAAAATGAACAAAAACTTGTTTGCAGAAATGCAGTTACTGTTTTTGTGTTTTTCAGCATTTTCTTTTCTTTCCCTTACAATTAATACATGATGAAAGTCTGGCCCTTAAGTATTTATTTAATGTTTTCATATAGACCTATTGTATCTTGCGCACATCTCCGATGCACACACCACTGAGTGGACACTTGAGTGTATGCATGTGAGTGTACACCCACACAGGTATGCCTTCTTGTGCACATATTCATGTTTTGTTTTATGAAAAGACCAAGATGAAACCACATGCATATGCCCACATACTGTTCATGTGATCATATTCTACCACACAGATTTGCCATGGGATTATTTTGGATATAATCTAGTTAAAAAAATAAATACAAAAATACGACTATTCCGATTTTACTGTCATCATTGATATTTCACTCATGATCAAGATAGATCAAAATAATTCTGACAACATGTACACACCTGCAGCAGACACTCATGCAAGATTGCAATACATATTTTTGGAGTTAAACACCCTACAGAGTGTGGAGCTTATTGTTGTCTTTATTCATGCACAAGTGGACGACTTCCCCTCGTCTAGCTATGACTCCGACCCACGAGTGCTTTAAATTCAAACGGGCTGCAGAGATACACGCCATCTTTCTCTCGTCCTCTCCTCAACTCTGCCAATACTCCTTTCTCTCTAAAACCCTTATCACACAATACAGTGTTTACCCGGTGGGAGAGATGCATGTAGCCGGGGCCACGTTTATATCCAGCTAATAGACAGTCAAGTGGGAGGAATTCATAACCACTTCAGGGAGAGGATAAGCTGGGAGCAAGCCAAACATGGGGGAATTTTAAAGGAATAAAGTGTTTACTCCTTGCTTTACCAGAGTATATCTTGACTTTGCAACAATATAGCTTTGCTCCCAGTTTTGAAGACAACACTTTAAATCCCAATTTTCTTTTGACATGACTTGACTTATCATACTGTCTGAAATTTATGTAAATGCCAGGCAACACAAGTGAGATCACGAGAAAAGAAAGCAGTAGGGTATGAATAAAAAAGATAAATAAATAAATAAACTTCAGCTAGTGCACTGTGATAGATGCCTGGAGCAGTGACAGAGGAGCAGTGGTCGCTACCTACAGGGCTCGTCCGATTGGCCAGCAGGATGTATCCATGGGAGCTGTGAAAGTGACAACTGAACAAAGGACTTCCGTTAGGGGCCCCGTCCCCTTCGCTCTGCCACTATTAAGACCCTGTCTGTAGAACACCTAACGCTGCTGACAGATGAAGAGGGGCACAAGGCAACAGGGAGCAATTTAAACTATTGGAGCAGATTCCATTCACTGCAGCACCTAAAAGCCAAAACAGTATCAAAAGCAAAAAACAGGTACAGGACTTTCATTGTTATTTCAACAACTTGACTTTTTTTTGTTGTTGTTCTTGAGTGGAGCATTTTAAAAGAGTTTATACTGTGACTTCATTATATATGCCAATAACTTTACAGTTAATACAATTTGAGCCTGTCAGCAGGACTTAGTAGGATACAAATAGGATCGAAACTGTGAACTACTGTACATCGTATTCATTCAAATAAAATGAAAATGAAAATGTTCAGACAAATATTTCAAACTCGATTACTAGAGTGAAAATGCAGAAGTATGTCTTGTATGACTACAGTCTCACAAAAAGCTGAGAAATAGAATAAGATCAGGTCTAGGGCTGGTGATCAGATACTCATACCTTGACTTTGTTACCGTTTCCATTTTTATTCAAACAAAATAAACTTTAGTTTCTATTGCCATTTAGAAGCAGACAGTTTAACCAAGGTTGTTTTCTGTTGTTACAATTTACAGATGCCTCGTAAACGCATCACATGCAAGTTATTGCTGGATGCTACAACTTGCTGCTGATGTTCCCTAAATGCCTCAATTAGGATATCTGTAGAAGCTAGCAAGGTGGTTGCACAGAGAGAAGCCTATAGTTGCAGCGCTGATGAGATTTATTTCTGCGTAAACGTAGCAAAAGTTATGAATGTAAAAACAGCCTCGGTATCAAAATTTGGTACAAAATGATAAGGCATTTATGATATTGGAGCAATTCGGACAATGCCATAAAAGTATTGAAGCCAAACCAAAGAACATAATGAACAGGAGGAGACGAACCAAAGTGGAGTGAAACACAAAGTCTGATGTGTTTCAGCCAATAACTCTCTAATGATGAAAATAAAAGAACAAAGATAGCTGAAATTTAATTTAGAGATCGTGATCAAAATATAACCTCCATATGCCGTCAAAATAAGTTGTACTCCAAATAAAATCGAAGAGACAACATTATTTCAACGTGCTTGAATCTCCAAACATTAAAATTTATGCTGCTGACATTTCATGAATATGACCCGCTGTGTTCAAGGGAACTGCAGCAAATGTAACGAATGAGTCTGAATATCCAGAGTGCCTCAAAGCAGCTAAAAGCTTTAGACATCCTTTTGATATCCACAGAAATAATCTTCCTTACCTCACCTTTACATTATTCATGGAGTTGAGGACTGACAATACAGTGTGCCTCATGGCTGCACCCCCCCCCCCCCCCCCCCCCCCAACAGACACACCCACCACCCCACCCCCTCTGCGTTCTGCATCTAGCTTCATATAAAATGATGATGTTATTCCTGGACCGCAGTCAGTAACCACGTTACACGCCATCTCATTGTCTGTACATGAAGGGTCACTTGTACATAAATTCTTCACATTTGTGAAAAATCCATGTACACGAACGTGTCAATCACAGCTAGGACCGGCAACAACAGCACAGTCAGATCTTCACTGAGCCTCCGGGAACAGGAAGTCAGCAGGAACAGAGGAACTCATCCAGTCTGCCTGGGAGATGTTTCATCCTCTGAATACGTCAACTTAAGAGCCAACAGAGGGAAAGTAAATGACAATGTAACACCCTAACACCACAGGGTTACATGTGCACAATATAGAGGGCATATAGATGGACTATGCGGGACATAAAATCAGAGAAAATAATTTCAACTGATGTTTCCATTTTAATATAAATTTTTATTTTTATTTTACAGTGAAACTTTCTTTCCTTTTCTTTTTTTTTTAATTTAATGAATTAGCTTTAATGTAATATAATGCATGCCTTTAATTGGGATACATTTGGATTTGGCACAGGAAAGGTAATACCATCAGCCCTAAGTTAAATTTTTTTTTTTTTTTTAAGAATTAAAATTTTTGGATTTGAAAATGCACATTGTTTTAGGTGCAGACATTCAATCAAGAGTCATCTTAAACTGCTACTGTTCACTTTCTCCACCGTGGCTTTTTAAACAGGTGCATTTGAAAAATGACCAAATTCAAATTGGTCTCATTGAAGAAAACTTTGTATCCTTACTGCAATTACTTTGAGCACAGGATTTGTTTGTCACTCTTGGTACACACACAAAGGTGCAGAGTGCAGTTCCCGTTGTTCTGGATGTTGTACCCTCATGGTTGAAATGCACTTATTGCAAGCGTCAGCTAAATGAAATGTAATGTAATGTGCAGAGAAATCATCGGTGCTCATTACAGTTCTGTTAAGGTAAAGGTTCTGTTGGTAATAAACATGCATCATCTTGGTGACACGTGTGCAGGGTTCACACTGATAGTTCGCAGCTCTCCACTGTGACGCAGGTGCTGCCAGAATCTTAAAGCTGCAGCACGGAGAGAAGGAGGCACATCGTTCCTACCAACACGTGCCTGGCAGAGAGGCGAGAAAGTTGGGAAGTGTGAAATGAGCCGGGGGTATGAGGAGAAGGGGGCGAGGCGCCAAGTCTGACTTCATCTATCAGATTGATGGAGTGGTGTGACACGGTATGCATATCTTGGAGGCTTCTGACAACACACTGACTTACATGTCTGCCTGTTTTGTTGTTTGACTCCAAGAAGGTTTACTGCAAATGATTAAATGTTATGATGTAGCATTTGTCTGGGATATTGAGGTGACAAAAATATTTTAAAATGATAATATTTCGAACCTGCAACAAGGTTTTACAGCCGAGCATAGAATCAACTTTACCATCACAATTAGGTCTTGGCCTATTTAGGAACGAACTGTTTTGGCTTTTACAGATTAGAAAGAATGACTTTAAGTACTTAAACAATGGTGCTGTTGATCAGAGATTATGAGAAAAAAGGTGAGACATTGGAAATTGGACAAAAAACATAGATCTTTAAATGATTTTGTTCACTTTAAACTAATTTTTTTTAATTCTATTTTTTTATTTGTATTCTCAGTATTTCATGTTTTAACCAATTTTTTTAAATGATCAACAAACCTACACGATAAATTTGCATAGATGAATAAGGTGAAAATATTTACTGTATTAAATCCCCTTTGTATGAAGGCTATGTCTCATCAGTTTAAGTTTCTCAGTTCGGCAGTGAACCGAGTTTGTGACCTCACAGGAAATCCCTCACCCTCCAATCACATCACGGGGACATGGAAACGGAACAAAACAAAGGAGTGAAGGGCAGTAGCAACCACTGTATCACACCAGGGGGGGGATTCAAAGCATTGCTACTGAGAATCAGATCTGTGATGTTGTGTGTGTGTGGGTGTGTAGTGGGGAGGGGGATGTTCGGGGTGATAGAGAGGGCACGGGGTGCTCTACATTACCAGAGGTACAGAACTGACAGACTGAGCTTCACACACATGTTGTACATCAATAACAAGTCGGGGTGGGGGGAAACTGCTGCATTCATTTCACATCGTAAAAAACAAAAAAAATACAAAAAACGGTGTATATATAAGCAGCCAAAGCAGGTTTGTTTACATCCAGATTTTTTTTCTCCATTTCGCCAACATGGCACACATACAAGCATCAAAGTGAACTGAACAGTGGGTGTAGGGAACGTGAGAAGAAACAAATGTGTTACTTCCTCACATTACAGCCAACATGCATGGACAAAAAAAAAAAAAAGGATTATAGCAGTGTGGGGGTGTAGTGTATTTTCAGGAACTGGATAAAGGCCATTTGATTTACATGGTAATCGACACCTTTGACTCTCACCGTGGCGCATTGTATATATGCACAGAGGGAGGCTGAATGTGTGGGAGTGTATGCTAAAAGGTGGGAGGAGGTTATTCTTGGGTAAAATTATGTCAGTTGAAATCTGACGGCCCACAGCCGAACTTCAAAAAGACTAATTTCTTATTAATGTCCCCCCCTGAGGGGAAACAATGCATTTCTGTCAGGAGGAGGACACAATAATACATTGTGCTGTATGTGTGTAGGGCAAGTGTATGAATGTGTTTACAGTTGCTTATATTGCTTATTTGCTCATATGGCTGGATTTAAAAGAAGGCCATCTATTAACGTGTGTGTGTGTGTGTGTGTGTGTGTGTGTGTGTGTGTGTGTGTGTGTGTGTGTGCGTGCGTGCGTGGGTGTTGTCCACCGTGCATTCATGTGTCTGTGTGAGGCAGATCAGAAAGGGGGGCAAAAATCCAGAAAACAATTAATTGGCTCCTCTTTGCACTGCCACTCTTTATGATGGCCTACACAACAGAGAGTGAAAGATCCCTCTCACCGGCCCCCCCCAACCCCACCCTCCCTGAGTTCATGGACCGTGACAGAACGACACATCCAACTGGGTGGAGGGAGTGTCATGTCGCATTGGGCGGCGGGGAGGTTGGTGCCTGTTAACCTTTCCGGACAGCCAGAACGCAGCGGCTAACACTGGCAAGTCTGTCTGCCGTCGCAAGTCCAAGTCCCCCAAGCCCCCCCCACCCCCTTTTCTCTTTAGTGCCACCACACACACACACACACACACACACACACACACACACACACCCACACACACACACACACACACACACTTCTCGCTGCATATTTTCACATTCCCTGACTCTGAAAACACAGTTAACAGCCCCTTGTGACACAGACAGACACAGACATACAGAGAGAGAGAGAGAGAGAGAGAGAGAGAGAGAGAGAGGAAAATTTGTGCGCCGGATGTGTGATGTGGTTGGAGCTCCAGGCTACAAGAACCAAACGGCGCTCCACAGCCAATATGAAAAAAAAAAAAGAAAGAATAATGGATGGTGATGGGGGTGTCAGAGGGGCAGGGCTGAGGCTTGGAAGTTAGGTGGCCACTATAGTATGGCTCTACACTGGTGAATAATTCCCTCTCATGAGGCTGGTTAATGTCTCTGCCAGCGTGCCACTCAGGAGCACCATGGCATTTTGTTGTTGCTACAGTTGGGCTTTGATCTGCTACATAAACAGACACTCAGCTAGCTGCAAATAATGATGACCTCAATCCTTCACAAATCCAGATCAGGGTTCAAGTGATTATTGGAGCGATTCTATTAATACTAACAAACATTTAACATCATCTGCCTTGCAGATTTTTTTTAATGTTCCTGGAGCATAATAGTTTGACAGTGGCTGTGTTAGGTGCAGGACCAGGCCAGGATGCACCAACATTATGTGGGACGTAAAGATATGAAGGATTCCCTTGTATATCACTTATGAGCTGTCACGTCATCAGACCAAAAATATAGCAGCTGCATTACTGGAGATTCCATACAGAGCCCGGCCAATACTGGATGTTATCGGCAGATGCCAATATTGGGGAGAAAAATAAATCCCTAGTCGATATATCGACCAAAATGTGGATACCAAACACTTGTGATGAAGATCTGCAATGGAGTATAAACAATTACTTTACTGTCCAAAATGACATCATTACTTTGAAACAGTGAAACTTCCTGAGAATGTAATGTAATTATAAACAACTATAACATTTAACAAATCCCAAATAAAAATGTTTCTAATTTACCCCAATTACCTTTTCCTGCATTATGTTCTGTAAAGTAAAAAAAAAAAAAAAGTAAAGAAAACATATTGGAAAACATACGTGCTGCTACCGGCACAGTGTGTATGTGATAGGCCTTTATTGGCTAATAAAAGCACAGTTGGTCAAGTGAGAGATGAAAAATATTCAGCGTCGTCAATACAAAACTCCATCCAACATCAGGCACTTTGTACAATCAGATAGGTCAAACAGTTCAGAAAAATCTGAGATTTGCGTCAACTGAAATTAGTTTATAATATAGTAACTACAACATGATATTAATATGCAACACGAGCTACCAATGAGCCAGCAATGTAAGGAGGTTCAAGCTACTTTCTTGTACGATTTGATGATGAGTTTAATGACTTTTATTATAAATATGCATTGTTAGTGCAGTACAAGAAAAGCAACTGCTTTTATCAAGAAAAAAATGTATCATGTCAAAGTCAATTAATGGTTAAAATAATTAACATAATGCACAATTGTTGGAATAATCAATAGTTTCTGTCCTGAACAAGAATCCACATTCATTTTGCTGCAGAAAGGAATTCAACGTCTACGTGCCAAACCGTATTTGATCTGTGTTTGCTGTGGAGCGGAACTCACAGGAGAGGTGATTCTGTGTCAAGGGAATGTTTTCTGACAGAGGCTGCCAGGTTAAGCAGAGTGTGGTTAGATAAGTGCAGGAATCTGAGGCTTCATACAGCTTCTGTGGCTGCAACACAAACACTCGCGAGGGTGTGCAGGGAGCTCGCTAAACAGGATGTGGGTAGTATTTTCTTTTTGGTGTTTTCGCGTCTGTGTGTGCACTCAAGCATGTGTGACAATATGTCTGCGTGTAAATTTCCATATGAGTGAGTGTGTGTGTGTGTGTGCGTGTGTGCGTGTGTGTGTGTGTGTGTGTGTGTGTGTGTGTGTGTGTGTGTGTGTGTGTGTGTGTGTGTGTGTGTGTTTTCTCTGAGTTTCTGAGTCTGACAGACAAAAAATATCTAAGGGGATTCACCATAGCTTGGCTGTCAATCTAAGATGGGTGGGGCCAGCTAGGAAAAGCAAAGACTGACGTGTATTATGTTTGCGAAAGATAACATTTATGTTTTAACCAAAATTATGGAAAATTGCTTCTGCACGTCAGATGGATATAAATCTCCTGAGGATGATCAGCACGTGTCAGCCGCTTACAGACTCCACCAAAGATAAAAATAAGAGAGAAAAAGAGTCAACGTCAGCCAGTCAGTTTTAGTTTAAATTAGTTGTTGAAAAATGCGTCCACTGTTAAATGATCACAATCTCCCCCCCCAGTTGTAACTACATAATAGCCCTCAGATGTTATGTTGCACAAGGCACATGAAAAAAAATAAAAAAAAGTATCAGAAGATATGAAAGGTCCAGTGCATTAGGACACGCTATTCAAACATAAAAATCCATTCTCTGTACATTCGGAGCTGGTTCGGGTCCTGGAATGCCATTCATTCAGTATATGATCAATAAACACTGTATAATACATCATATAGGAAATTCTGTGCAGAAAAAAATACACTCTTCCCTGGTCGATTATTTCGGCGAGAGAAAAGCCTTGCAGCAGCAAATCCCTCGGAGTATTTAGAGCTCACACTCCTTCCACCGTCTTAGCAGATATTTGAAATAAGGCTTTGCAAATGTACACACTTAAACACATGGTCTTGATAGAATAGATCCAGGTAGTCGTCATTTGAAGTGCTTTTTTCACACATTAACATTCTTTGAAACCACGGACTGGTTGTGTGAGAAAAACACAACAATTTATTTGTTTGATCAATGAACAAACAAACAGAAAGACAGATTACATAAATGTGTCGTACAATAAGGTAGTCTCCGGAAATGCGACGGGTTGAATAATCAGTCGGAAACCCCTCAGGCCACTGAGACCAGGGTGAAGCCACCACACCTCGCTGGGTTAAGGTTGCCAGCAGCGAGCGAGGCCCAGGTGTTACCAGGCAAGATCCCCGCGTTTCCCTCCATGAAGCACTCTCACGTCAAGACCCGTTAGCTGCCGGGAGTGCAGCGCTTTAGCTGGGGCTGGTCAAGGAAACAGGGTTGTCTGGTCGGGAGTGAGGGAGATGTTTTTCACCACTACGCCTGTCTCACAAGCACAACCGCCGGTACCCGGTGACAGCAGCCTCTGCCAGGGGAGGTCTGTGGGGTGGACAGGGGCAGCCAACTTGCGTGCTTCGGGAGATCCGCACGGAAGCCACAGGGAGAGTACTCGAGGGTGAGCCACAGATTATCTGATTGCCAATGCAAACAATTTTTTTTTTTTTTTTTAAATGAAACGAAACGAAACGAAAAGTCAAATATTTGAATTGAACAGATGAATCCGATTCAAATGACAAACTCTGAGTCGGGCACAGCACCATCATATACCAAACTGAACCACAACTTGTTCAACCATAATTTTGTGGAGGATTTAACACCTGTTCTCTGGACCACACCCGAGGTCAACTCCAGCTTTCACACTTCAAACAGGACTGTGTCTCAAAAACCCTGTCAAATCGGCCTGAGTGAAAATGCCTTTAAAGTTACTAGAATGTTTTTTTGGCTCATTTACTCCACTTTAAACCAAGGATCTGCCGTGAACAACCTCTCCGCTTGAAGCCCTTACAAATTCGCCAACCCTTTCATATCTGCCAATATCAAGCGTTAGATAACTTCAGATAAAAACAGCCAGGTTTATCAGTACGCTCCCTCAGATGTAGAGGCAGAGGAAGTACTTCCAGGGCAGGCTGTCCTTCCTGCTGCTGCTGCCAGACACATGTGTTCTCGCCAACTGCCTCACTTACCCTGATGAAAAACAAACGCTGCTTTGCACTACGGGGACCACGCGTTGAAGACCCTGAATTAGGCAATTTGCAGTGATGCATAGCACAGCTTCGGAAATTGACACAGACACAACAAACTAAATTATTAGCTGTGGTTGTTGTGAAGAGGGTGAAAGCTCAAAATGCAATCCCAGAGCCACAGCAGAGAAGATGTGAAACTGTTAAATAAGCTTTTTGGGGGCATTATTTCTTCTTTTATAAACAAAAGAACAAGGTTAGAATGCAGAAATGAAACCCATGTGTGATGTGTGATGGGCTGTGTAACACAAGCCACAGGACCTCGCTAAAGCTGGTCTGGGCCTCTTCCATTCCCTCATGGCACTTGGAAGCATTTTTTTTTAGGGAGGAATCCCTTTATTCAATGCACAGACGTCTGGAGAGAGAGGGGGAGAGAGGGGGAGAGGGGGGAGAGAGGGGGAGAGGGGGGAGAGAGAGGGAGAAGAAGTGACACATCACAGCCTCAGACTGCTCACTGTGTCAGCTGGAACAGACAGAGGCTCATTATGGGTCTCAATTCAGCATGTCTCTCACCGGGGACAGCATTGAGGAGGCTGGGGGAGGGGAGAGGACACTGAAAAGGGGATCCACAATCCACGTTAAGGTGTTAGAAGGAGATTAGTGTTACAGGGTTAAGGGCTCTGAAAAATACATCCCATATGTGTCTAGGTAAGCAATGCTGAATGTAAACTTCGTATTTCTTACTGTGAAAATCCCAGAAGTTTACTTTAATGTAACATCCATCTCATTATCCTGAAATAATCAGGAAATCTGGGTTTTTCTCTTGCTTCCTCATGAGAGTGAATGTCTCTCTACAAGACCCACCGACCTGCTTGTCCTCATCCTCCATTCCCTTTCAATGCAGCAAACTATCCCTCAGGAGCACGGTGACCCTCATTTATCCCTTCAGCATGGTTGCATTCAACAAAGAGTGAAAATTCTTTCCTTGTGAAGAATTCTAGAGTTTTGCCAACAGAGAGGTCGGTTCACGGCTCAGTCGCGGCTTTGTTTTTTCTCCTGCAATGATGCTGGAAAGACTTTAAACAGGGCCTTCAAACCAGGAAAATCCATTAAGTTGTCAGTTGTTGCCAAGTAATGGGAAAGTGCTGTACACATATCACCTGTCTAATTTTAGTGCTCTTTTCCATAAAGTCCATTAGAGGGCATGAGAAAAAGCCACTGTTGCACCATAAGGCCATTTTCACAGCCGCCTGCCTTTACCCTGTACGATTTAGGGAGGAACAACAAGGTGTACACATCTTAATAATGTAAGGCAACCTGCAGCAGAGCCATCACAAGAAAAGGACAGCGCCTTTTCCCCCTTTGTCCTTACATGGGTTAGAAAGCCATGTCATGAAAAATAAATTATTCTTTTTGACTTTTTGTGAATTCTCAAAATCGGTCTTGTCCTTTTTCACATACAAACTGGTACAGAGGAATACATCCTTCTGTTGTCCACTTGATGGCATTTTAGTGAACTCACTGCTATCAGAGCACGTCACTGAGAATGTCTCGCAAAATCCCAAATAATAAATAAAACACACACCAACACCAAGCAACATCAAGGTAATATCCTGCACTTCAACTTTGCCACCGTATTGACGTTATTGGTGTCAAGAATTTCATCAAGCGGGTAGCTCTGAACACACGGAACAATTTAGTTTGACAGCTGGTTTTATTATTGATGTGATGGTTTATCCCTCTGAGGACAGTACTGACCTGTCTGTCACATAGACAATAACCCAAAGCACAACAACCTAGAGTGAACAGGACAGCTACGCACCCCTCTTCCAAAGGTTGCCAACACAATAAGTACACATATACACTCCCCGAAAGCAGAAAAAGGGACACATATGTGCATGCGAGCACCCCCCCCACACACACACACACACACACACACACACTCACACCCCTGAGCACAAACACAAAGAGACAGTGACACTCTCAATAACCCTGAATCGAGGGGATGTAGAGGAATCTGACAAGCAGTCCTGTCATCTACAGAAGGGTTGGAGGCTTCTTGGATCCAAAGCTATTACCAGTCTTTTTATTCAGTCTCTGGAGGGAACTGCAACATCACAGCAAGCACGATCGTACCTGTTATCTATTCAGAATTATACCAGTGCAGGTGCTTTCTAATGGATTTCTTTGTGTCACTGCATATGCTAATACATTTGTGTTTCTGTGCTGTGAAGTTAATGTGCTTTCTCAATCCAATTTATGTATCATTGTTTCAGGGAAGGGTCACCTCTTACAGCACTCAGGATTATGTAATCTGGCCACAAGGCCGCTGATGTGACACTAGTGGACAGGTCTGGCAACCGGCAATGGTTGAGCACAAAGTGGCCCAGACACACAACCCGAACGCTCCAAAGCCGCTGCTAAAACAAGAGCGGAACAACAGGGGATAAAGGAAACCACAAAAGACCATGGAGAGGTCAACAAGTTACTGGAACAGCTATTAGTATCGAGTATTGAACTGAAAGTTTTAGTCAGACTTGATGTAATACTGCAAAAATTTGACCATGTGCCCAAATGATGACTTGCTAATAGCATTTCTTTCTTGCCTAAACCACAGTAAAATACTTAGCTGATTTTAATATTTGAGTATGATTACAAGTCAGACTTTTTACTAACATTAGAAGTCTAAATTCATTTATGTAAAAAAATGTTTTTGACTAATGCTGATACGTTGGTGGGTTTAATGGGTGGAAATTGTGTTATTGGGGCACTTGGGGAAGTAGAGCAATACATACTCCAAAATAACACTCCACGCCACCCTGTTCTCATCTTTGAAAGACGTTATGACTGTTGGCAAACAAAATTTATATGGCATGTGTTTTTCAATGAATTTAAGTCCCAATATTCAATCGCCATTTAACTCTCTTTGGTTTTGCCAAATCCTGACGAAAGATAGCGGGTTGATCTAAAGTTATTCCGTGCCATGCCTACTGATTTGTGTTAGGATAGTTTGTGTGTACATCAGCAGCAGCAGCAATTCCCTAACACAACGGACTAAACTATACAGTATGTGTGCTGTAGAACCAAAACAATGAGCTAAAAGTGGCCAAAAACTCTACAAAGCTCTTGACTTTGTTGGTGTTTGTCTTGGTTGTTAGGCTTCAACGAGCCTAAGTTTTCATAGTCTAGGACCAGAGAAGATAAATTGATTGGTTGGTAGTAGGTCATCTGTCAAACTCCTCAGTCTACTGGTGAGCATGTCCAGAATTTTGACATTGATATGTGTGCATTGATCCTGGTCAAGTCGGAGATTTACCCTAATATCCGGTTGAAACAACGGCTGTGCTTCCAAAGTCTCAGCTAAACAACAGTCCCACGACCCTGAGCCATCTCAATGGTCAAACACATTTCCCATGAGCCCTCAGACCAAGAGGGACGAGGACCAAGGTCAAAGTCGTGACTAAGCCTGTCACTCTGAGATAAATAATGCAAAAGGTATAAAAGGCCTTATGCATTGTATGGGACAAGAGTAGGTTTTAGTGCACGCTGTTCCTCATTCAGCCAGACCTTAGTGTGTAAATGCACTCACATTAATGAGCAACAGTCAGCCGATCTCGCGTGCATGCTTCTCTAAGTGAGAAAGCGTGTTGAGTTTGAGGAAAGCACAAATGGGTCAGACCTGCATTCTTTTGTTTGGCAATGACAAACCAGTGATTGTGTGTTACTAAATTAGATTTTTGTTAGATTCCAGTTTCCCTGCAGTTTATTACAACATCACATTACAATATGTAACCTATGGCACTATATGCAGTAAAACAGCTTTCCCAAGTCTTCACTATTTTGATTTCATGTCAAAGTTATCTTGCATCCAACCATCTTTAGCTCCCAGCAACTACAACCCATTAAGCCTCTTTGACCACCGATTCAGCATTCTGAAAAGCATCTGTTACCAGCTTTACCTTGGAGGTAATTTGTTTAATGTTATTCTCTGAAGTTGCACAAACAAGGCTAAAAGGGAAGAATAGCTATTACGATAATGTCTTTTCTCTGTTACTGTCCCGGGGGAGCACCCAAAGATTCCCACAGAAAAAAGGCAAGAATGGAAACCTGTAATCTTTCATTAAAAAAAGGTTACATTTGGTTACCCACACGTCTGAAGTCAAAGGTGAGCATAGGCTCTGCCGGGAGATGTTTTCCCCGGGGGACAGAGTTTGAATGACTTACATAGCTGCTACCGTCAAGGACATGATGACGATGCATGATGGTTGTTTTTTATTTTATTTTATTTAATTAAATGGTACATTACCCTAAATGTACCTGAAAGGAAAGAAGGGAAGGTAGCATGTGGGATGGAAAAGCAGAGGTGTGCTTGAGGAAATAGCAGAAGTGACACAGGAAAAAGAGCAGATGGAAGGAAACATAAAAGCAATAATACAGTATAGTGTTTCCAGATCGCTGGGCTACAAGCCGCCTCAATTACTTTTCTTCTCACCCTATTTTCTCCATTCTTCTCTCCTCTTTCTCTGCCATATCTTCTTTCCATCTCCCCACCAGAGAAAGATAAAAGCAGTTGCTGGGTTTTGTTTGGTTTATCCCCCCCCCTGATAATGGAAGATAGTGCATCCTGACCAGGCAGAGTGCAGGAAATGGGATTTGCCAAATAGGCACAAGCCAGGAGGAACATGACAAAGCCAGGCATGTGGACACGCACCTCCCTACACGTTTAGGCTCTGGGCTGTGCATGTAATACTTGCTTCTCCTATTGTTTATTCATTGCTTCCTGGACCTCGAAGAGTATTGGAAAAGTTGCAGAGAAACAGCAGAGAGGGGAAGGAGGAGGTTATTGCTGTTTTTTTCTTGCTTGGTGACATTTCTGATCCTTAGAGAAACATACTGTACAGCGCACAGCCAACTGCTACAGGCAGGCTCCTCACATGGTTTTGTGCATTAATAGAAGACAGTTGAGTGCCAGTGACGCTTTATGGTGGCGGGCGCCTTTGGAAACAACTCGTAAAATTATGGTTTTAGTCAGACTGCAAAAGTAGAAGCAAACAAAAACAGATCAGCCTCTTGCAGATATGCGCTCCAATTACAGCATCCATAATATAGTGTTTTGCGATTTCTTCATGTCACACAGAGTCACACTTAAAGTCTTATAAGAAATGATGATGCTTATAAGTACCATGTGTAACCCTTACATAGCCCTCATGCTTCTGTAACAACTGCCACAAAGGGCAAATAAGTTATATCTCTCCAGCTTTGTGGTCCTTTTGTCCTGGAAGTTGTAATATCACACTTTCCCAAAGCCACAGTGCATATGTACACTTGTTTTTACATGTCCCTTGGTAGATAATGCTAGGTAATCCATCACTTTGTTTCTACAGATTTGTGGATTAAAAAAAATACATTGCAATGCAACACTTCCCTGTCATCAATCTGTGTGGCAAATCAAATAGAGTTTGTGCAATTGCACACAGGAAGAAAAACAGAAAAACATGATAAATTCTATAATTCACTCAATACAATCACAATGCGACACAATCACTAGGATGAAAAATGTATATATTGTGCTGCCCTATTGGCTTTCCAGAGCTGTAAAATACGTTCACATACTGTTAGAAACCACTGTTCAGTGCCATGGTGTCTGATAAGTCTTTAAAATCACGGATTTATTGTTGAAACTGAACTCAGTATGTACTATTCAGCATTGCATTGCCTTGAATACCCAATACATGTGGTTATTTTCACACATTCTTAAAAGATAAATGCCAACAATTAAGAAATGAAAAAAATATCTCCCTTTGATTTACTCCATACTTTTTTTAAAAGGCTCCTACATACCTAAAATGATTGTTGTCATTGGAAAGTTACGTCAAGTAAAATCCAAAGCAAAAGTGTTAAAACAGTTCATAGTCACTGGATGTCAAGAACACTGTAGGTCAAGACAGTGTACAAGCACAATGAAGAAAATATGTATCAGGTCTGCAATGCCACAGTCCAATTATTTTCTGAAGAACACCAGCAATGGATTGAATGCAACACAGCAGATTTAACCCCGCTCAGGAGGTTTTTCCACAGTTGCTAAGGTCGAAATGAGATGCGTGCTATTTTATTGCAGCAGTAATCTGCTGCAGACGACTAATTCATTCATGAGGCCATTTTCACAACTGTTCAATTTCTACAAGCCATAAGCCACTTTATTAAGAGAGCAAAGCACACAGGTTTTGTTCAGATAATACACCCAAGTGCTTCTATTAAAAGCTCATCGGGACAACTCTAATCGAGTATAAAAGGCTCAACAATTAAAGGCTTCAGGACCAGTATGAAATGTGACTGTACGTTTTTATAAGTGGCCAACAGTTTATGGAGATTTCTAAATTAAGTGTTGCTAAAAATTGTGGATAAAAACAAACAAAAAAAATCTACATTTTCTTAAATCCATTGAACCTTTTGTGAGCACTTGATGAGCGCTTGGTAATAGCTTAAGCATGCTTGATGCCTTACATCATTGAGTGTGAAATTACAATCTGCGGGGAACACAGTTTTCTAAGTTGAGCTGGAGTTTTAGAGCCTTTCAAGCAAGGTGTTCTATCCACTGATCAATTTATTTGTTCATCCTGATGTTTTTATTTATGTGATTTTCTTTCTAAAATTGGCAGGACAAGTGTGAGATATTTGAGTTCTCTTTCTAAAGACAAGCAGCAAATAATCTACAAGGGCAGCTCTTGTTGTCCAACACCTAATCTTTCTATTTATTGCTCTATTACAGTGAAATACTGTTCTTTAAGAACCACTGCAGAGAAAGGCCAGCGGGTTTTCTACAAGCATCATATTAATGTGCGTGTACTAGATGCTAGATAAATTCCTGTAATTGCTACGTTCCATCTTGTCTGGTGTGCACAAATATCCCTGTTACCTGACATACAGCAGGAGCCTACCAATTGTCGGAGCAAATACACATGCCAGTGAATGGGCAGGACTTTGTGAGAATCCTAAGGGGTATAACACCAGCAGCGCTGATGAGTGGAGAGTTTCGAGAGGTTCGGCCTAATTGGCAGGTCCGAGCACTCGGCAGTGTAGTCTTAAAGCCCAAGCTCTTCCTGAGGAAAATGCTCATTTCGAGGCAGCCAGGAAAGCATGCTGCAGCAGGCGGGAGACCGGGCTGCACAAGTGAAGGAAATTGATTCAATTCCATCCACACATGGCTCTCCTTTAGTGGCTGCAAGCTGGACAATCCCACTTACACATACTGTATATACACAAAGACACAAGTATTTAACAGCCAGGTGAGGTCCTGACTTCCCACTATCTTGATTGTCTGCATGTCACCTAATGATCTTAAAAGCTGCTTTGCGACTACATGTGAATGACCGGTGTACAAAAAAATTTGAGTGCATGTGAGCATGTGTGTATGACAGCTCTATGGCCCCCAAATCTCCCAGCATCCCTCTGGGGACCCAGTGCTGACAGAGGGAAAGCTGTGGACAGAGGCAGCTTTGTGTGTGTGTGTGTGTGGCTTAAGTATTGACTTTATATACAGTCAGCGTGCTGGAGGCAGCTGTACCGGTTGTTGGCACATTCCACTGGAGCTCCATACTCGATTGAAAAAAACAGACCTTTGTGCCCATGTGTCAATGTCACAGGCAGAGGATTATCAAACACAGCTCATCAGGACAGTAGATGTTTGTTTTGTATGTTTAATTAAGTGATTTACAGAAGAATTTAGTCATTTGTTCCTATTTATTCATTAATCAAGATCCATCACACACATTAAGTAATGTGTATTTTCTCCCTCGTGCCACACATTTTGCTAAATTGCTGTATGTTCACAACCAAATTTTCTTTTGAAATTTGAAGTATAGCGTCACAAAGGCTGTACATTCAGTGGTATTAAAGTCGCACACAATGAACACCACCCACTGTTGTTGAAGTCCTCCATAAAGGATTAGCATTGGTCAACATAATGCTGGTTCTACCACATAACTATAGATGTAGAGCTGCACCTGAATGACACTTTGCCACGTTTTTCTCCAATTGAGAAAATACAATTCTCTTAATCTGGTTTAAATTCATAATTTGTTTTCTTCTTGGAGATCTGATCATCTAAAGCGTTTGTCAGGCAAGAGAACCAATAAAAAACAAATGCAATGGTCAAAGATGTCATTAATTCACATTGTGATCTGGAAAACCTTGTTTTGATCCGCTACCGTTTGCCCTGTTGATATTACTGTATTTTACCTTATTACAAACTCAACACTTCCTGTGTCTCTTTCAAATTAAAAGCCTTCTGGTGTTTCAGTAGCAATAAACCCTTTATTTAAAAAAAAAAAAAAAAAGGCTTCTATTGTGAAAGATTTGCAAGAACGAGTTGTGACTGAAAACCAACAATCAAACTTTGGATGAAGACTTCAGGACAACCATTGAAAATAGTAGGACTATATTGTTGACTTTACTAAATCAAAGTGATAGAAATATACATTATTGACCATTGTATGTACACATGCTACCACAGACAACAAATTACCCATTTGAGTGCTTGTGCACTTGCATGTCACAGGTAAGCTCCGGTACTTCAACAAAATGTTTTGGTAACATTGTGCAGAATCTTATTTTTTTAATATTTTTTTTTTCCTTCATTCATTTGTGCACTTTTAGTATTCTCAAATAGAAATGCTTGCGAGGTCTGCTCACTACCAGGCTGACTACAGGACTCCCACATCCATTAAACATTCGTTAGCTCTGCTGCTGACACAGAAGTCTTTGCTCATGAGACATCATGCTCTCAAAGCAGAGCATGGCAGCTGTAGCAGTCACAGAATCGTGCTTAACGAAAGCACGACCTCAAATTCAAGCCATTTAACCTCGAGGGATCCCTCAGAGGAGAAGAGTGCAACGACAGACCAGGATATGCTGGAGGAAGAGGGCTCATGAGTCCAATGCCTGAAGGGGCCGCCATTAAAAATAAATGGAAAGTACACCGAGATAGGCCACCTGTGGAGTGGAAAGTTTGCCCGGAAAAAACAGAGAACCATATTCTGTTTGAACAAATCAAACTGATCAAACAGTTTGCTGGGAAAAAGGAGGGAGGACACGAGGGAGAGAAAATGCTTGATGACGGAATTTATTCTCCAGTGGAGCTCTGTTACGGTGTTGCAGGGGAAAGATAAAGGCTTTGTTTCATTGATCCTGCTGGATTTTTGCATAGAGGGCCAAAGGATCTACATGCTCTTCAAAGTAAAAGCTGGTTATACCCTCACTAGCTTTCACAAGTTGTCACTTCATGTCAATCTTCAGGTCTACAAAAAAAAAGTAATTATATCCACCAACACCTCTTAAATGTTAAATGCGTTTATGTAGAATGATGTACAGTGAGATGTCGGCTGTCAGTTACTAGACTATCACCATCTCGCATCGTTCCCTGGCACAGTATGTCAGTTTGTGTTATCCTTGAAATATGTGTCATCGTGTAGTCTGAAATGCAGAAGCAGCCAATGTCAGTATGTTTGAAGTTAAAAAATAAATGCAAAAATTCTCATTCTGAGCTCTAGTACTAGCCAGACTGTCTCCTGGATGAAACTCAATCTGGCCAGGCTAAAACAACAATCACAATAATGATGATATCCACCACCAAAGAGTATGAAGAAGAGTACCGAAGACAAAAAAAAAAGTCTGATGACCTCCGCATAGCAGATTTAACTTTGTAGTTTATACAGTGGGAAAGGAACTCATTCCAGAGGCAATACAACCAAGGCCATCTAAACCATTACTCAGAATGCCCTCCACAGTGGGAGAGGACAGTATCACACTGGAGAGGCTCGGGAGCAGCTGGAGTTCAAACGAAACATATTATTAAGAAAAAGGCTCCATTTCAGATTGAGGAATGTGAAATATTGAATTTTTTGTGAAAACGTTTCATTTGGCAGCATAGAACCAGGGATTAAAGTTTTGACAGTTTCTGAAGCAAAAGTTTTTCAGAAGATATTCCATTCAACTGAAACTGAAACTCAGAAAACGTATAATCACATACAGCCACTTCAATATCTATATAAACTGAATATTTAGGCTAACATCCATCTTTAATAAATCTTGTTGCTGGAATAGATTCAAAATAGCTCTTTGTAACATTTGATTTTATATAAATTATCAATTGCAATTAGTTGCCGGGCCAAAAATTGCATAACATATGAGGGTGGATCAAAAAGTTCCAACACTGCTACCGTTGCACCTGAACAGTGTGCAGTGAAAACGTTATAATCTTCATGAGTAAGTACTCCAGGTTTTGTAACTTGATCAACATCAGTACCTGAGTTACAACACCTTTTTGTGACCACTTGAAGTGCGCATTGGATATTTCTCCATGGAGAGCAGAGGGCACACATAAAGTTTTGTGTCAAACTTGGGAAAAATGGCAACGGAGACCTGTGAAATGCTTTAGAAAGCCTACAACAATGAAGCAATGCACCGGTTGAGGTTTCTTCGGTCGCAGTTGCATTTCAGAAAGGCAGAACATCACTGTCCAAGACGGGAAAAGGTGCTCCGCGAATTCTTCCTCCAGGGTCAGACTGTCAACACCGAGTTACTGTGACGTTCAGAGGTGTCTGAGGGAATACACTCGGTGCAAACGACTTGAACTGTGGTGTGATGGCACTTTGGTTCTCCAACATTACAACGCCTGCTCGCAGCAAACTTAAAATTGTCATATTTCTTGCCCACAACAACACTATTCCCTTCCCACTACCTCTACTCTCCAAATTTGGCATCCTGCTACTTCTTTCTGTTCACCAAAAGTTTGACACAAACGTTGATCTGCTCTCTCTGCTCAGGAGGGTTCTAGCTTCCTCCTACTCTGAGCACCTCACGGTTCAGTGGATCATTCACGCACAAAAGGAACAATCTAGCCTGGACTGGTGCAAACCGCGATCCTGAATAATAGCTCTGGACATGCAAAATTTCAGGCCTCCTTGAGTATTTAAAAAAAAAAAAACCTAAACTCTTGAGATCTGCCCCAGATGATTGAAATTGAAAGAGTAAACAAAATTTACAATTACGTAATCTTTTCAAGCTTTTACGGATAATAAATGCAGTATATACAGTATTATAACAAGACATAACTTGGTGAGCCAATCCCCAAGAAACCCAAACAGCCGTAAGGGGTGTCTGGCCTGTGTCCATCTCTGTGTTTGTTTCTGTCTGTCTCAGTGCCTCCGTTCCCCATCCACTCATCCCTGGCCGGTCCGTGGGGGGTGTCAAGATGGAACAATTACCTGGGGACTGATGTGCTCTCGTGCAGACTGCTGGCTCTGCATTAAGCGAGGATGGGGCCAAGCTGCTCCCATCGCTTCCAGTAGAAGGAACATAATTAAGACACAACTGTTTCCAGCTGAACAATGGGTTATTTATTTCCTCTGAAGAGAATAACAACTGCGCCCAACAAAGATACATTGTAAATAGGTGCTGTATGTCTGTGTAAACCAGCCAGTGAAGTTAATACGTACAGTTTGTAATGAAATTTTAAATCACTTTATAGTATACTAATCAAAAATCGCTAAAGAGACAACCACTAGCGAGTGGAAAAATAGCATGAATTAAATATTCGTAGAAAATTATGTTTAAACACATTGCAATTTCAGATAATATAGAGTCAACTACATAATATTAATGGTAATTGCATGACATTTGATAGATTAAGATGGTTATAATAAAACATTAAAAACCTAGTTCTATCCATAAGGATTCAACTGTAGTGTTTGGTGCATTGTCACTGAAAAAACAAAAAGAAGTCTATTATGTAACTGTGTTTGGGTTTATTATTTCCTAAACACAGTTAGGTAAATTACAGGCTGCAACATTGGTTGACTATGTGACCATAACAATGAAGCTATATAAATATTTTTGGTAAATTAGGTTATTAATACCGACTTTGTTGTGTCCATTTTAGTCAGCGGCTTCTTCTTTAGTATCTGATAAGAGAGAAAGTGGAGGCCCATTGTTTTCTTTTGTCCCTCGACTGTCTCCTCATTGCCACTCACACTGGGCCTAAGAATGAGTTCTTATCTGCTGAGTGTGGGGGGTCTGAACACACACACACACACACACACACACACACACACACACGCGCGCGTGTGTGAACACACCACTAGCATAACAATATATCTGTGATAGTCCAGCATAACAAGCAGAAATGCCTGAGAGATTGGCCACAGAGATACTATACAAGCGTAATGGAATACATTAATAGCCAAGTGAGATGAACCATGCAATATTAATCAGAGTATTATCAAACATCATCTCAGATTGACTCTCGCATGCTGAGGAGCTGCAAAGAAATGTCCACACACGTCTCCTGAACCGACCTGAGTGGGTCTCTGGAAAACGTAATTTAGTCTAATTGAAACAAAAAAGAGGGAGATCATTGCTCGAAGTTTGTTGATATATATATCCAGTGTCATGGACTTACGGCGACATAGCCATTCCCTCAAGTGTTGAAGAGCCAGCATGTACTAAGTGAATATACACGGCCCATCTGTGAGGTGAGAGGAAGTTTACATTAGAGCCTCCGTGGGGTTAAACCGCTCAAATGAAGCAGAGAGAATGTTCCCATGATGCCTTGTCCCCATAGATAAACACAGGGACACACACACATAACCAAATGCAGTGGGTTATGCATTAGCAGTGGAAGAGAAGTGGCATTGGTTCAGTGTCGAGTGGAGGATGAAGGACGAGGACTCGGTTTATAGAAGGAGAGCTCAGCAAAATAAAACCAAGCCTGCATCTCTAAGAACTGACCTTCACAAGACCATGACACGGCTGAGTAAGAGCACGAGGTGTTATTCTGAGTCTTTTCTGGTCGAGGTAACATGTATGTTTATGACTAAAATGTTTGCCTCAAAGAGCTTACAATATGCACAGAATATGTCACCTTATATTCTTATATCTCCTATTTATATAGGTGAAAACTAATTATTTATCACTGTAGAAAAAAAATTAAAATAATTCTTCCACATGAAGTGATAATAGGATTTTAATGCTAAAAACAGAATCACCATACTACTGTATATAAAGACATTGCGTCTCCACTTCTTCTAATTGCATATAAATGAAGCCAAAATATCACAGGTACTGTTGCTGTTATTTTGCGCTGGTGACAACATTTGAAACCGGAGTTTGTGCAGTGGAACCCGACTGATACAAGAATTTTGGGGCCAATACTGGGAGTCAAAAAAATGTCCAATATTGGATCCATAATTGCATTTACAGCGGGTAAAATAAGTATTGACACGTCACCATTTATCTCAGTAAATATATTTCCAAAGGTGCTATTGACATGACATTTTCACCTGATGTTGGTAACATCCCACGTAATCCATACATACAAAGAAACCAGAACAAATACATTCAGAAATTAAGTTACGTGTAATAATGTGAAACGACACAGGGAAAAAGTATTGAACACATGAAGAAAGGGAGGTGCAAAAAGGCATGGAAAGCCAAGACAACAGCTGACATCTATCAGTAATTAGAAAGCAATCTGGCCTCTTGTCAGTGCAAATTAATATGAGCTGGTTCAGTCCCAACTGATGGCCTATAAAAAGTTGTCTCATGACCAAGGTGTCACACAAGAAACATCTCATGATGGGTAAAACCAAAGAGCTTTCTCAAGACCTTTGCAACCTTATTGTTGCAAGACACACTGATGGCATGGTTACAGATGCATTTCTAAACTTCTGAATGTTCCAGCGAGCACTGTTGGGGCCGTAATCTGGAAGTGGAAAGAACATCATTTCACCATAAACTGGCCACGAGCAGGTTTCTGACAGAGGAGTGAAAATAATTATCAGAAGAGTTATCATGATAAGTACTTAATATGATTGAAACCGAATTTGGGGAAAGAAAAACAAATTATGTGTACTTTTCATTTTTTATTGTATTTGTTTTGTATTTCTTAGTTTAGTTGCCAATAACTGATCTACAAAAATTAAGGGGGGAGGGCTTATCACCTATATTGCCACTGACCATCAGGGGGTGATCAAGGAACTGAGGATTCACTTTTGGAGAGCTGTCACATCATCCATCTAACTAGTTAGCAAGGCTAGTGCTAGCAGTAATAGCTGTCTGAACTTTTCTCTGTTTTCCGTGCACTTCTGTCTACACTTCACTGGTATTTTGTTCATCATTGCACATCATTTTGTACAACAAAAGGTTATTGAAATAATAAAGGTCTCTGAGGTCACGGGCTTGCAAATGGTCATTTTGTAAACTTGTTGGCAACGTTCTGTTATCAAGGGACAATGAGTTCACACGTCATCCATCCTCATCTATCTCAAATCCAATGCTGTTTTGTGTAACAGTTTTTTTTCCATTATTTTTTTTTTTATTTTTTTTTATATGAAAGTTCACAGTTCAACAAAACAAATATACCTCAACAGCAAGAACTTGAATCTCTGTCTATCTGATAGTGCCTTCCTCCAGCACCCTCAAGTGTGAGGTGGAGCCCGTCAGGCTACATTGGCTGGTATTTAAGTGAGTGAGTGTGCAGTAGCCCACAGCATGCTACACCTCACACTCCCGTTTGTGCATCTGCTGGAAGGTGGTGACCAGCAGTAACCAGCTCAGACAGACGGCAGCAGAATGGAAAAACGAGGCAGCTGTTCCTCATCACTGCCACCTCTGGGTGTCAAGCTGGGTTCCTTTATATTAAATGTATCCTTTGAGTGTGGAAACTGGTTAATTGTAGAGGAATGGCTTTACGTGATGTCCATTGTTGTGTCTTTATCAACAAAATGTTCCTATGTTTTAATACTACTTCATTTGAGAAACAGGAAGGCAATGAAGAATGTAATCAATTTGTTGTTTCATCAAACCACCTTTGACCACCTCCTTAAGCATATTTATCACACTTTGAACGAGTTGGTCATACATCCATCTACTTTTCACGCCAAGGCAAAACGACCGACAGGTATATTACACGGTTTGGCATAATACAGGGCTTTTCCGTCACACTTTAAATATACGTTTTTTTTTTTTTTTATCTGACAAACACTTTCCATTATTACCTTACCCAGTCTGGGCATCTATAAATCTGTACAAATACATCTGAGACAGAGTGACATTGAAGGATCTGTCTAATCACAGCGTCCTGCAGGCCTCACCAACCTATGCCTGCCATCTTCTAAATGTATCTGACAACCATTATGCCATTCCTACAATTTGCCCTAAAAAGTGCACATGTTGTGTGGCTACATGCAAGCTGACCCATATCTGAGAAATGAACATGAGACATTTAAAAGATATAATGAAAACATAATTTTAGATTGGGACAGGTGTAAGTGACTGTGGTGACAGGGTGTGGTTTAGCTCAGCTGCGGGGGGGATAGAGTGGGGGAGCAGTTCAGGGAACGGTGCCGGGGAAAGGTGTAATTAGCCCAGCTGAGCTGGATTTGTACCGATTGTCTCTCTCCTATAAAGTGAGCAGTGAGACACCGGAGCACGGCGGTACAAGGAGGCTCCTCAGGTGTGGAGACAAAGAGCCATGACCAGCGTTCAGAGGCACGGCAGGAGAGCGCGGGCACGGTGGCAGGTGGATCGACCGTGAAAATAAACCCCTTAAACTGAGCTCAGTGGCTGGAGTGTGATTTGTGTCCGAGGAACCCACAAACAGTAACACGGACTTGTTACAGTGAGTAATACAGCTACTTAGCAAAATACTTTTATGTAAAGCTCCCTGGTTTTAATATAAAACACGCACACAACAGCTTTGCTTGTGCTCTGCATTGATGAAAAGTTGTACTGCTTTGCAGCAGTCAAAATTATGCAAACAATGCTGCTTGACACAATACTTCACACTGAGGTATCCCGCTCATATTTCAATTACCCAACTGGCTTGTTTGTACGCTAACAGAGTCTCGTAAATTATTACACTTATTCCGATGTGCCTGGAAGGAATTTTTAAGCCTGGAGTTATCCTAAATGTTTTTGTCAATTAAGTCAAGCTGATTAACTGAGTTTCTTCCATAAACGCCCCCAAAAATAGCAAAAGACACGATATGCAGACGAATGGGACAGTGGAGTGGTTTGTTAAACACAGATGCCTTCTGAGCACATGCCTGGCCATACACAGAAGCAAAATACTGTTTTTCATTGAAAACAATAAGCTGTAACTACCCAAAGATACAAGTGAACATGACATCATGTGACATCATGACTGTTGTATCTAAATGTAATGTTTTAATCTGCTGTTTTCCATTGTCATATTTGTGAAGGAAGCTGGAGAAATTTTGTCTGTGTGATGTCTGAAAGGACACCACATTTAAAGCCAAAGGAGCAAAATATTTGGTCAGCATGGAACATGAACACATACCTAGGAACAACTTTACAGTTTTTCAACCTTTATTTTCCTGCATTTGGCAAAGTATAAATAGTATAATAACACACTTGTAAACTTCTCAGTCCTTTGTTGAACCGGGACAGCTAAAGTTGGACTTCAAGAAAACTATAATTAAATGTTTAATCATAAAAATCAAAGTTAAACACTTAAAGCAGGAAATGCTGCAGCTCCTCCTGGATTGGAAAATACTAATTACTACATAATTACTCTAAGGGGTGAGTGGAAGATAATGGTTTTAGTGTAAAATGATGACTTGAACAGAGCTGTATGTTAAAATGACTACTTCCTTAAAGTTATACAACCTTCATTGTCATGGCAACAGTAAATGCAGTTTTATAAAAAAAAAAAAACTAAAAAAAAAAACTGTCCAAGCTCAGGGTTGGAGACGGAAAGGGGCATATAGAAAAATGGAACAACTACAAGTCTTGAACAACGATGGGTACACGGTTGTGTCGACTATCACAATTTATTGTGGGAAACCCCCCCCCCCCCCACCAAAAAAACAGTGGTTCGCAACTTTCGCCATCAAAGCAACAGTAAACATGGTTAAAACAACGGTCACCTGCACCCAAATCTGCTGTTGTATCTAACCACCTGCCCAACCCGCCTCCTACTAACAAGAACAAACTCACATTATGTCATCTGTACTGCGTCACTTCTCCAGGACACCAGACAGCCGCGACAAAACCGAGCTGTGAGTTTTAAGAAGCTGCTTGCATAACAGACTGATAGGGTCATTTTTTTTTTAGAGGACAGTCTTTGTAAGCATGTCATTGTGTGCAAATACACATGTAGAAATGAAGTAGACAGCTGCTGAACCTGTAATGTGTTTAATATTAAAATGCTTAAGAGTAAACACATTTTCTCAATGTGTATTTTTCATACACTTGCATACATATATTTGTGTTTTGCTGTTCTGTTTACCAGTCCCACTGTTGCTGAGGTCATACGATGTGCTGTGGGGAATACTGCACGTTGTTTTCTGTTCTCTTAACCCCACCTGTCGGTATACAGTTCTTCATGTACTTCCTGAACCAAAACACAGGTTAGAGTGTACTGTGCTGTTTGATAGAATAACATGACGAAAACAGTAGGTACGCTGTATGCAACACTCTCTTTCATTCCTCCCCAGTGCAGATCCATCTCCATCCCGTCAGCTCTCAAAAGACTCTGAAGAGTAATTTCTCCAGTCTGTCAGAAGGCTGGGCTTGAAAGAATCCCACAAGAAACTGCCATTTATACAGTGTATAAATTCCATATTCATGCCTTCACACTTATCGTTTTCTTTTACTTCTCCATCACAGAGGCAGAGGAAGTAATTTAGCAATGGTATATGGAGAGTGTCGGCCAGCGGGAGATAAAGCTGCCTGTGCCTCTTCCCCCGAGGGAGGAAAAAAAAAAATATGGTATTGCTTTTTCACAGACAGGCTCCAGTTGCCACCATGAGAAGCTGCTGTTGGTTGCTAAGCCATATACTGTTAGATGTATTAAACCTCCAAATACTGCAACTCATAAGCTGTCATGTCAGAACTGCTGGTTGTTATGGGCACTGTGCGACCAGCTGACTGTCGAGGGATGTGTGAGCAACAGGATGTGACCCAAGTAGTGCTGGTAAAAGTGAATGCACCGAAACAAAGGGGGAGGAACAGAAACTGGAAGGAAATTATGGGAAGTTCTGGAAAGTCAGTCTCCTTCTTAGCTGTCACACAAACACACAATGAGTGCATTCATTTCTAGCTAAGCTAACAGAGATAGATGATGTTTGTAAAAGTGCATATGAAACTAATCCACAAATACACATTTGGTAAGTTAGACAATTAAAGCAGCTCAGTATCACACCAAAGTGTGTGATACACCAATCAGTCCAGTATAGCATACAGTGTCAGTGTCACGTTTTGCCTTGCTTAAGTATGAACCGTCGAAGAAGGAGGTCATGTGCCGAAGTACACGGAGTGATAATGTGGCGTTTGGGGGTGGTTAGATGGCATTTCATGGTTTACATAACGTTACTTATGTAAAAACCACTTATTTTATCCTAGAGGTGTCCAACCATTTTTCATCTTGACAAAATTAAAGTGTAACGTTTATACACATAGCTGAGCTCCATCAAACCAGCAGAATAAGCTCCTTCTATGTGAACATTAACACATTAATACTCAACACACATACTCAACCGGTAGCTCCCGAGCTACCCAGCTACTGGTTGTTGGAGAACCCTGCTTTAACCCAAACCATGATCGTTTCCTAGACCTAACCCAGCTGTTTTGACGCCTAAACCTTACCAAATTGCAACCGTGTTATATTTAACCCAAACCATATTCCTTTACTGAACTTAACCAAATGTCTTTTTTGGTGCCTAAGCCTAAGGCACCTTACTTCTCATGCCTAGATGACTCAAAATTCTCCAGTGGACTGATGGGTGTATTGGATGCTTCAGTGTGATACCAGGATTCTCTCTCTCTTCTGGTCTCTACACAAGTCAGAATTTATTTTTGCTGGTTTAAACATTCTGACCTTGCACGTATGGTATTTGCTTCAGTTTGCACCTTCTAAAGCTAATCCACTTGTCTTCATGTCTACTCATGTCTTCATGGTGACTTTGTTTGATATCAAAGAAGATAAAGGAACAAAACATACAGACCCTGAACATTTCAAACAGGATTGATTTACTGACTTGACATTCAGCTACTACAAAAGGATAACATGTCTTCCTCTATTCAAAGTCTTAACTACAGTTAGAGCTCTTTTATGATAGCAACATGTCTTTCTTGCAGCCCAGAAGGTGCTGCCATTTTGATGTTTAGTATTGCAGGGAAAGAGAGCCATATTGCTAATTGATCCGATATGAGGCGGTGGGCCTGTGTGTGCCTCTGTTGTTCTAACTGCGAGATAACCATGATCCATTTCCCAGTTGGCCATCCAGGGCATCCTAATATAATCCATCGAGCCAGGTTTTGTCTGGTCAGATAAGTGCTGTAATTAATTACATTAGATGAGGAAACTTCATTAGATGGCTAGACCGAAGCTCCAACACACCTCAGCCCGATCAGCCCACTTCCAGCCTGCTCCAGTTCATTCACATGTTTATGTTCATGGTCCCCAAAGGAAAATATAAATTACTACGATGCAAATTATTTTTTTTATGCTGACAACCTTTATGTTTATATTTAATGCATAAGGCACTGAAATACGTATATTTCTGCAGATCAGGGAGCTCCTTTCTCTTTTTCAGATAGCTTTTTGCATCCTGAGGTTCTTGATTTTTTTTTTTTCCCCCAAATCTATGTTTTGAAAAGACTGTTTGCTCCTGGGACTGTTGATAGGAATATTTCTCAATATATAATATATAATTTTTCATTCACTTTGAGACAATCACAGCAGAAAGCTTAGGATAATGTCAACATATTTTATTTAAATCATTGAGGCTCCATATTTTTAGTATGAGCTTTTGACTATGTATTGAGTGGAACGCGGGCAAAGGAGAGTAAATAATATGGAAGTGGAGAACAGAGTCACAGCCTACAGAATGTGAAAAAAACAGCTACAAAAACATCAGCAACAGTGTTTACGTTTGTGTTTCATGTTTTATGTATAAGACAGTTTGAATACATATTCCCTCTAACACCATAGACTGACAAAAATAATGTGCCACGCATAAAATGTAAAGCGACATCAACAAATTATGAATTTATGTGTTCAACTAAGGACTGTAATGACAGCTACTGTATGTGACCAGCAGAGGGTACAGAAGGGGAAAAGTACAGTGCACTCTGACCTCTAAGGCATTTCACCAATCTTAAAATCCCTTCATTGGCTACCAGTCTAGTACAGAATTAATCTTAACATTTTAAAGTTTGTTTTTAAGTGTCTAAATGGAGCTGCCCCAGCCTATCTGTCCGACCTGCTGCAGCCCTATACCCCACCTCACTCACTCAAGTCTATCGAACAACAGTTTTTAGTTGTACCGAGAACAAAAATGACAACCCGGGCCGACCGTGCCTTTTCTGTTGCTGTCCCTAAGCTCTGGAACAACATCCCCCTTCATATTAGGTTACCAATGTTTAAAAGCTGTTTAAAAACCTCTTTATTTCCACTGGCCTACCCACTTTGATCTTAACTTGGCAATTTTGTGTGATTTGTGTTAGTTTGTCTTGATTTTAACGTTACTTATGTTAATCCAGTCTTTTCAAATTCATGACTGTTTGTCTATGTGCAGCACTTTGGGCAACTTTTGTGGTGTTTTAAAATGTGATATACAAATACATTTTGATTGATTGATTGATTATTGACACATCTGGGAGCTTGGAAATCGTTCACACACATTTCCACTGTATGTGGACTGCAACTAAAAAGCATGAGTGCTAGAATGTGCTGCCATATGTTTAATTTATGTGGTTTTCATGTCAGGGCTGTAAGAGCGTTCAGAGGAAAAACAAATGCAAAAGCTTCCCATTTTAAATACTAATAGTGAAAACAGTGAGGAAACAAAAACTATTGGCAATATCTTTGAGTATTCTTCTCACCTGCTTTTCCTGCTACGCCAAGCTAAAATGTGTGCTGTGACAAAGAACTGTCGTAACTTTAAAAGGTTTTTCATAGATATTTATTGGCAGGAGCAGATGTCAGTCAATGACCAGCCATTAAACTGCAGTAAAACATATGATGGCTGATGAAAGAACATCATCATCAAAGAAACATCTGTGGTGTGTATTCATGTTTTAGGAACCAATTTAATATTTGTCTCATCTTTACTCTGTATTCTGTGACAAATCTGCACATTATTTCAAATGGCACGAAGATAAATTGCAAGTAAATTCATGTATGTATTGTATATTAGGAATGATAAATTCTGGATAATTTCAGGAATGTTATATCATGTTAGTCCAAGCACCAACACACTGAAAATCTGCAGTCCAAGACCAGAGAGAACAACAACCCCGCCCAGCGCAAGGGATCATGAGTTCATTTCAAATGTGAACACACTGTCTTGACCCTGTGTGATTCTCATGTTGTATTTATAGTCCTTTTGTTATTGTCTGCCTGACTTTTGTGTTGTAACTGCTGACTGTACAACAAGTTGCCCCGTGGAAGTAATAAAGATATCGTTGAACCTTAACCCTGAGCAGCAGCGGCGCGACGAAGCAGCCACTTAACAATTACTGCAACCTGATGAACTCGCAGGACGCGGGGCTTTGTTCTGGACACACTATATTAATGACTCGGGTACACAAGACAGATCAACGGCTGGACTTGCAGAATCAATAAAATATTCCGCCTGCGGCTCCGCGCTCAGCCCAACAGCAGAGCTGTCCTGGTTGCTTATTCAGAGGAGCAGCGGCATGCTTTTCCATAATGAGCTTCCTAATTAAGGTATGGAAGGATGGATTGGGGAAACGTGTGTGTCAAGAGGGCAGGTGTGTGTGTGTGTATGTGGGGGGTGGGGGTGGGGGGGGTTGTTGTCTGTTCATGCTGTCTACGTTTTGTGTGTTGCGGTGTGTGAGCAAGAGTTTGAGGGTGATTAGAGTGAGCACGGAGCCAAAACACTGATCTATTGTCGACACTGTTCATGTGAATGCTCCGATGTTTGCCTCATTATGTAGTCCAACGAAACATTCCCTTCCCCGGCAAAAATTCTGGTGTGTTTTATTTTGAAAAGCACCAAATACTTTTCAAATACGCTCTGTCGATCAACTTATCAATTGTTCATTTCAGCATCAGGGATTTGTTTTGTATTTATTTACATTTGCACAGAGGTTTTTGCTGTTTATCTGTCCTCTGTTTCCAGTTTCTGACTAGGAATGAAAACATCCCGTGTACATGACAACATTTAAATCAAAAGAGTTGAGTTGACAAGCAGAAATTAGAAGACAACGTCACTGTCATTAAAGTTTCAAATCAAATCACACAACAGTATTTTTTGGGCACCTTAACTTCTGTCAGAACCTTTGCTACTCAACAGTGAATACTAAGATTTTGAGTGCAAAATTTTGTGGATTTGACAAATATTAAATATCAAAACGAGGTGAAAGATGATAAAAAACAATCTGCTTTTTAACAATCACCCTTAATTAAACTGACTTTCATAAAATCGGTCATTTCTTAGTCAGTCATGAACTCCTCAATTATTTTCTCTAGTCACATTTAATTGTGTTGATTTGTGTCGTGTAATTTCTCTGACTTCCACTCCTCACACTCTCTTTGTTTACATGTGTCTCTTCTTTGCCCCCCTCCCCTCCCCCCCTCCTCCCCCTCACTCTGACAGTGAGCCTTTTGGGACGATGTAGAGGTTGAAGGAGAGGGCGGGGAGTCCGGCTGCGAGCACAAATCGATTGTTAAGTGGTGGGAAGAGGAGCAGCTAAATGGGGCTGTATACAACCGGAACTACTCTGGCCCCAGCGGGTAAGCGCTTAGACTATTGTCCTGATTTGCTATACAAAAAAAAATACACCTTCTTAAACACACAAACACCACTGCATTCAAGGACAGGGCATGGGTATTAACAGTTAGAGTACGGAGTGTATTCAGGATTTACAGTGCAGCAGAGGGATAAATCCACAAACTACAGTCAATTTCCCCCACAAGCATCCCTGAGCTAATATACAATGCAGGTTCACCTCAGCCGAGGCCAAAACAAAGAAAAACACCACTCTTCAAGGTCACGTTCAAAAAACTCCAGAGAAGTAATGCAGTGAGAAAATGTCCCACGCACGTATAAACAAGCAGGTCGGAGGTTACACCGTCGGAGGACGAGCAAATTCTGCTCAAATCTCCAATCACAGTTTCTGATGAGCTGAAAGTGGGCTAGCGAGGTCTATAAGGGATTCCAGGGCTATCTATAGTGAGTGTATAATGATAACTCACCATGCAATAAAGTCTCTATTCCAGGAGGTTTTGCAGGGTGGATTTCAGGAGGGAAATTAGTTATTTTGACAACCGCTTTATCTACTTCTGCTCTCTGAAGGCATTTTGCCTCGTCCTCTCTGTCACTTTAACGTAAGCAAAATAACCTATTTCTTTATTTAAGTTTTCCTTTACACAAAGAAACTGTCAGGAATGGCAGTGGATTTGAAGCGTTTCCTTAATGATAAAATGTATGCGCTTTATTCATATTAATTTGGTTCAACTGACTTTCTAGGGTCCCACCGGGACATTCAGTTGAGCAGTAAGCTCCTGTACACCTCTGACAGTCCCTTCAGAGAGCTGCCATAGTGTCCTCCATAACTTTAAAAGATTTACTTATTTTTATTAGGTGTTGGATTCCTAAAACGAGTGTAGCACTGATCCCTGTTAAGTCAATTTAGGAGAGGGATGTGGGGAGGTTGTAGCAGTAATTTATCCTCTCCCGTCTCCACACTTTATCAAACCACAACAAGGAGCAGCATACAGTTACAAAACACGGCAGTTATAATTAACGAGGCCACCTTCGATCAGCCGCGAGCATCATAGAGTGAGCGTTGATGGACACAGTGTCTCTATTTCAGACCTTTGTGTCAGCTGTTTTGGCGCTGGCTTATGACAGTTACAATGCAGCCGCAAGCCTCTATAATGCTCTACATAGTGATGTATACATTAGTTACAACATGGTCTGAACACACAGTCGACACATACAAGAAATATGACTCAAGAGCTCCTTTATGCTCTAAATGCAATGCGGAGAGATGTGCTGTCTGTGGTCATATCCTGATATTAACAATGACAGTAAACTTGACTAAGTTACAAGAGTGCCTGGAGTTTAGGTTAGGTTGTGTAAGACTCTGTAGCCAGGGTTAGTGTTATAAATGATGAGAGAAGTTCATAACTGGAGTTTGTATATGTTTAAATACTCCAGTATCTCTGAGAATTGTGCAGTTCGTCCCTTCACAGTCTATGTTCAGTGCCAATGTTCAGCTCTAGTGCAGGGGGTATGGTGGCCGATGTGATGGGGTGGACAGTGAGGGTTTAGAGGTTCGGATGGAGGTTGAGCATGAAGTGCATCAGACTTCCACACATAAAGACTGGTGTACCACATGTTTTTTTTTGTTTTGTTTTTGTTCTTTGGCCACACTAATGATATAACTCTAGGAATGGCAACACTGGTTCATCAGTCCATTGGGTAGATGGCCATATAATTTGATAAGAATAACAATGGGGTCCAGAGTATAGATATTTGTTGAGCCACTTGTTTGTTGATCCCATCTAGAGCCACCAGCAAGTGTTTATTTTTGAACTTTGTTAATCTCATGACTTTTTACACCCCTCCATCATCTGGTCAAACTTTCACTTCATCCAGTACTTTGGTTTTCTTTGCAATGGCCATCACTGTCTCAGCGAGCCACAAGCATGGCTACAGACCCTTCATCTTAACACAAAACAAATTATTTTAGCTTCCCAGCATTTCAGCAATGGGCCATTTGCCTGCTTTCCCTAACATTAAGCACTTCATAGTTACCACTCGGCTTTGCAGAAAGAAGGAATGTATAATCAGTGATTTTACAGGATGAATCAGTTCAATTCAATGTAATTTATATAATGCCAACTCACAACATACGTTAACTAAGGGCACATCACTTTGTGAGGTGAAGACCTTACAATAATATAGAGATAAACCTGAGAGTTCAACAATTCCAATGTCTCCCCGGACAGTTTGGAGGAACCACCTGAATCATCAACATTCCTATCTAATGAAGGTAAAAGAAAACAGATCTTTCACCACATCATAATTATAATCACACTCTTAGCTTCTTGTTTTCAGGACTCTGAAATGAAATTCACGAACAGACTGTTGTGAATTCACATCATTTAGCTCAAAATAATCCCTAATGGGACCTTTTTCTCCCAAATATTTTCGACATGAATTGTGCAAAGAGCGGAGCTGTTGGCAGCAGGAGGAGAGCTGTTTTGGTATGTTAAACTGAAGCATCGTGGGAGGAATGAAAGCCGAGAAAGAAAAAAGAGAGTCACTATTAGGAGATTTGTTTGAATAATTCCAATTGAAAACGTAATATTGTGTGTGAGGACACTGTGTACTTCAGCGCTAAAGTTGGAGATGGAAGTCGATATTTCTGGACGCTGACAGCCCGGTGAATCCCAGGTAAATCCCAGGGGGAAGCAGCACAGAGGACACTGGGACTTTCAAGCTGACAAGAGTCCATCTGGGACACCGCGTGCAACCTTGACAGGTCACAACTCTGTTCTTTATAGCCTGCAGGTGGATGTCAGGGTGGAAAACTCTCACTAGATTTCGAATGAATGTATAGGATATGTGTTTGTATATAGAATAAAAGTTTCAGAGGTATAAATAATTCAACATTCTGATCTGTAAAATAAATAAATAAAACACAAATGGAAACAATCGCCCGGTGCCACCAACTGAAAATCTATATGAGTGAGCTCTTCCTGTTGTTTCCTCCCTGTCGGGCCTGATCTTGATGTTATTTCGGTCTTCAGATTTTGCCCACGCACTGCAGACAATTAGCTACTGTGAGAGCCGGTCATTATAAGCACAGACATTGTTGCTGCTTGGCTCAGACGCCAAGGACAGACAGTGATTTAAATAGAGTCACAGTGCAACTCCGACAAAAGTGGAAAAGAAAAAAGGGAAGAATAATCACAGCAGGTGCTGATTGATTTGTTTTTCCATAGCTTGTTGCACATTGCCACCGTGTGCACCAACTTACATCAAGTAGGCAGCAGCGTGGTGATGGCATCGCTCTGCTCTGCGCTGGCAGGTTGCCACGGACGCACAGTCCTGCCCTTGGGGTACAACAGCGAACTAATTTTCCTGACAATAAAGTGGTCTGGTGTGTGAAAAACGGTGGGCTCCCTTTCATTTATTTTCCTGTTTTAACTATTTTTTTTTCCTCTTCTTCTCCTTCCACATGGAAATACAAATTCAGAGACAAAACAACTTTTTTTTTCAATGAGCTAAATCATGAAACAATGAAAGCTCTCTCTGATTGCAAACAGTATGAGTAAAACTGCAGTAATATCACACATATACAAATATATGTCATCATAATAATACTATAAAGTTATTTTTTCCTTCCAGTCTGCTGACCCCCGAGTGTCTCATGACTCATCTTGTCCCCCTGATGTCCCTCTGATGTCTCTCTGATGTGATGCTGCATTAGCCCCACTGCTGTATTTGCTTGATGTAATGTCCTGTCCTCTATGCTGCATTACATCTGACTCGGCAGCGGCCCATTAGCGCTTACTGTCTCCCAAATTATATGTAATGTGAATGTAGCAGTGCGCATCAGTATCTGTCTGTATCGTAAACGACCTGTTTTACACCTGTGGTTCACCGACGACCCTCATTAAAAAAAATGTCCTATAACAACAACCACCACAGCGTGGAATATCACTTATTCTCTCATCACGTCTGGATGAAAAAGTAGTGGAGCTCTATTTGGAAATATTTTGCATATTTTACATCAGTAACTGTCGGGTTCAATCGCTGTAAAAGTCAGTGAAATGGAAAAGCAGTTGATGGAGCAGGTTTAAGATTAATTCAAAGCTGCCTGTATGATCAAAACCCATTATTAACACCTAAAAACTGCAGCTATGATCAGGATTTTATATCAAAAATGGATCACACTGACTACTTGTGTGTGAAAGGAGAGGCCTGTAGTGATGAATTATGATGTTTTATCTCATCATTAGTCCAAAAACAAAAGATATTAATTAACAGTGAGGAAAATAATCAGAAAATGAAAGTAACTGTAAACTAAATAATGGTTGTCATTGTTCCTTTATAAGTGACTCAAACAGTTAACTGACTGCCACTCTGACATTCTGACTTTGTAAGTTGGATAAATAAAACCCTCCTGGAGTTTCATCACACTGGGATTTATCATAATGACAAGGACTAAAGGAGGAGTATGAAAGGATAAATCCATTTTCCATGAGCACTTCTGCCACAGTAATCTCTTAATACCTTTGTAAAAACCTGTACTGTGTGATATTAATGATGGCCCAGAGACATGAGCGCTGATCCACAGAGGCACAGCTTGTAATAGCACCGGTTAATGAAGCTGAAAGGTGTCTGCATCAAACACAGCATCGACTCATTTCTCTCCTATTTCTCTTTGTGTCCTCTACTTTTCCATTATATTAGCATCTATTAATGACCCCGGCCATACTGCAGCAGTCGTTGGCTCTTTTGTCCCCACTGTGCGATGACTTTCATGCTGTCACCTCCTGCTTTGATTGAAGATTAAATCAAAAAAATAACATGCCTCTTTAATAAATTCACACTGGGTGAAAATATTGTCTTCGCCCATGAGGGAAAAGATGGATTCAGACAAATGAGGGCTGCTTAAACGAAGACGGTGGACTAAAACATCTGCTGGTGTTGAGTGTCTTTGGTGGAACTGCTGCAGTGGGAAGGTGCCCTGGAGGGCTGTTTGACAGACTTCTGGAGATTGATCTTCTTCAGACTGGTGCTGAGGAAGAGCAGAGCAGGTGAGACATTGACTTGTATTGGGACTGGGGGAGTCACGACGTTATCACTGATCTATAATGGATCAAACCCCTCGAAGAAGGAGGAGAGAAAGAGATTGGTTAAAAAAAAAATGCAAAAATGAGCCAGACCAAAAAAAAAAAAAAAAGAAAGAGAAAAGAAGAGAGACAAAGATGTTATAAAAACAGCAAAAGAAAAATGGGCATAATGATTGAAAGACATTATTGTAGAGACAGTAGCTTTCTGTGTCTCAGATTTACAGGGACCATATAGTTATTTTGCATGTTTCAAGCAATAAACTACAAATTGCAAATTCTGCCTTGAAGGCATACAGTAAATGTCTCGATCGGTAACCTACAGTCAAGGCAGCCACCGGTTGCAGCTTGTTTTAATAGGCTATAAAAAGCATCTTTCAAACACTGAGAATAATTATCTGTCGCAATGAACATCATCTTCACTGTTTGTCAAAGCTACAGTTATTGCTGCATGTTAAAGCAGCCCTTATTCGTTTTGCTATGCCTTTATTAGACTGGTGCAGTAAAGGCAGACAGGAAAGACAGCAGGGGAATGTCATGCAGTAAAAGTCCGGCCAGGAATCAAACCGAGGACTCACTGCTGACGGCATTTATTCCCTTGTGGTATGCACCCTAACCATTCGACTAATGGGTCGCCTCTTCTTTAAGTTTTCTGATGTCTGTCTACAGTGTGTCTGTTGCAATCTGTCAGCCCTAAAAGTTGATATTTAACTGCGGGTAACCCGACAATCATCTTCTGACATCTTTGCAGCACAAAAATTTAATCATCTCCCACACGTCTAAGAATTACTGTTGTCACAGAAAATCATTCAGACTGCTTCTGAGAGTTTGACAGGAGAGAGTGTATGAGTAGCGGACTGAAAGGAAAGCAACACCAAAGTGGGGTTTCTGCTGAACTAATTCGCTTCAAGGATGAGGACTATCTTCTCATGATATTGAGAAATCTCAACAGGACTCAGTCAAAAATATGTTTAAATATGACATAGTATTTTCCAATAACAGGTGCCAATTTATAGTAAGGGCCATCTTATATTCAGGCTTTTTTAGTTTTAGTTTAAAAGTGTCAATGCTCCTTTCTCAGATTCAGAAGTTCAGATTGTGGAAGTCCCAGAAGTCACGGTTTGTCTTTCATTATCAGTTCATTTTTCTGTACTTTTCTGTTTAAATGAGAGTTTTATAAAATTCCAGCAAATATTGAAACAAGTTCCTCATAAAAGTCAACTTTAGCCTGACCGACAACCAGACACTTAAATTTACAACATATAAAACACACAAAATCAGAACAACCGTGACAGAAAAGCAGCTGGTAAACAGTAAGAAAATAAAATAAAAAAAATACACGTGGGAAAAAGTGTATATATATTAAAATAAGCTTCCAACTCGAACCTCGACTGCATCAGCTCCTGCTTACACAACAGAAATGTATTTTCAATTTAAAAGATGAGACATTCTACACTCCCTGGATGTAGATGATATAACATGATAATAGCAGCAAACTCATTCAAAAACCACCAACCAGTAGGTGTGGCACAAAACTTACGCTGTTAGTGCATTCAAACACACAATGTCTCACCGAGATGTGGAGCAACAATAATATCCCTGCATGTGCGTGTTCAGGTGTGCATTGAAAAACAGATGATACACGTTCTAAATGGGGATGGCATGGTGGGTTTTGATGCATTTTCTCCACTGCACATTGAATTGATTAACATTCATCTCCGTGTGAGTGAGTAGAGGCAGCAGAAAGCTTGCACTGCATCTTACACACCCTCATTCATCGATCGGGCCATAAGCTGACGGACGGGAGGAAAAAAAAACACGGGGAGGGTGGAGGCTGCGGGCTTAATTGCCGAAAGGACGCGCGAGAAAACAATAAGCCAGCTACAGTAGGAGGAAAAGAGAGAGCTGAAAGAAAGGGAAATGAAAAAGAAGTTAGAGGGCATAAAAAAAACAAAAAACTGCAGGAGCTTTTAAGCAGGCCTGCAGAGACGCAGCAGGCTAGCCACTCCATTAGCGCCTGTAGTGAAGCACTAATGACTGTGAAGACAGCATCTAGCACACCTTCACACCAGGCAAAATGTGCAGCTGAACAAGCTGTATAATAGTTACAGTGAGCAAGATTATAGACTTCAGGGTGCAGATGATGGATTCAAAGCAGAGATCAGCATCAGCAGATAATTAAAATTTGCAGCGAAATACATTTAGCCCACTCTTATATTACCAGCCAAGATTTGTCTGATTGTATTCAAAGACAGACTGTAATACTCTATATTCTGTCAAAGGATGTGGACCTACTTAGAAACAGTTAATCTGGCAATATTTAAACTTCTTCTGTTGGCACAGATTAAACCCCTAGAAACTAATTTCTGTTTATCAACAGGACTTAGTCCCCCCCCCCCCCCCCCCCAAGAAAAAAAACTGTAACTCAACACTTTTGCCTTCTTTCAGTACGAGTGGGTCTAAGAATATGCAAAATGTCCCCACCTCTAGCTCCACCCACCCCTTTGCTCAAACTGACAACTCCATGGCAAGTCCATAGGATTGGCTCCGCCCCCTGTTGCTCACAGCTTCAGTTCCTGCTGTGATGATAGTCTGGAAACCCAGTTCACGTTAAAGTGTCCTCAGCCACTCTGAAGGACGGACCAGTCAGTGACCAGTGATGTGTACCCTGCACGTTAGCATCAAGCATTTGTTTTTAAATGTATTTCCAACAGTGGCGGTGCTGGGAGAACGAGCTGAAGTGATACGAACAGTTGTAGTAAGGCTAACATACTGAGTAATCGAAGCCAGAACAAGAACAATAAGTACAAGTTTTTTTTTTACAAATATGCAAGAGTCATTCACCAACATGGCATTGCACTCTGCTCACATTGGGATAGGGTTTCTGCTGTTCAGTTTCAGTGGAAAACATATGGCATATGATGGTCAATGATGATTGGTTATAGCCTGGTTCAGTAGTTACAAAATCAACCTAATGTCTATGCCCATTTCGATGCAGTGACTAGAAACCCCCGGGGAGCACCGAAGAGTTCCAAAGGAGGCCAGAGGCAGAGGTGTGAGGTAAAGATACTGAATGAGGTCCAACAGGGCAGGTGCATGCTGCTGTTCTACCAATAAGACAACAGAAACTGGCTGTAAGGTAGTCTTAGCAACGATTTGCCACAGTTTTGATCAAACGTTGTAGGTAATAATCCACATATTTTTCAGTAGGACTTACACTTTCTGAATATGTTATAATGTCCAATGTCCATGAGAGAAACAGTACATAACCATAAATTGGTTTAACAGCGAACAAAAAAAGGGGGGAAAAAAAGCTCCTCATAACTCCATAACATGCTCAATAATCATGATGGAGTTTTCTCCAGCAACAGGTGTCTGTGCATGCGTGGGTATCCCAAACAGAAACTGCTATTAGATGATTCAGCATACTTCTAACTTGTGTCAGCTTGCCAGGCATGGCTCAGGGTGAAGCCCAGAGCTTAACGCTCTGAATGTAGGACTCCAGGAAGTTCCTGCACCCAGCCAAGAAATAGTCAAGCACATATCCCTCCACAGCTGTCAGTCACACTTTAGGTCCAAAAACTGTGACATTTTTCCAGAAGAGTGGAGAAACCGTTACAGCAGCAGAGTTATTGCCAATTGCTTTGGAATAGCATGTTTAGCTGTCAAATACAATAGGATTTGCTGTCAATGTACTGCTTTTGTATAGAGTACAGCTTTAACCAACAGTTGCATTAATCATACGCATTTAACTTGATCATTTCACAATTAATTGAATAATTATTTGAGTCTTTAAACTGTAAGAGAATAGCTTTCTATCAAAATACAAGCTGAATAGAAAGCAGATGTTTGCATGCTTAATGAATAGTGTCTACGAGCAGGGGACAACTCTTTTGTTTACTCTCTGTTCTTGTGTGTCTGTGTTGTTTTCTTATCTCCTTCATCACCCCATTCTCTCTGTGTAACTGCACTCGTCAGACTATCTCTCTCGCTCCTTTTCATCTTTGTTTCATCTCACTTTCCCCATCTCTCCACTAACATTCATCAAACATAGATGGTCTGTTTTATGCGCCATCATTAGTTTGACTTTACTCCCATCTATCTTTGTACTTCTCATCTCCCCTCTGTCTTTCTCAAACAGCGGCTGACAGTCGATTGGACTTGATTTAGGTGAACACGACGCACCCGAAACAGACGACTCTGAGAGCATTTGGACGTCTGCTGTAAATCCATTATTGGTACATTCAATTAGACCGGTGGAAGAGAAAGAGAAAAAGAGAGAGAGAGAGAGAGAGAGAGAGAGAGAGAGCACCGCAATAACAACGCTCGGTAATTAATGGAGTCATTATTTTAGAAGATAGTACTCTCAGCAGCTGTAGATTGGTGGCATGTACTCATTTTTAGTTGCTATGGTGATTCATCAGATCATCTGACTTTGTATATGACTCGTGTTTTAATTAATGAGCCCAAACTGACTGTGTCCTACAGGTATACCCATTATTTTAGCATAAATGCATTCCCCAGACAGCGACTTTAAATGATGCATTTAAAGGACATTTTACATTAAACCACAGTAATGCCTGACATAAAAACTGATAAATGCATCCATAGGCAATTTATTTTCAGGAAAAGTCGTGCAGGTGTGTGATCGTGAGGCGTGGGGAATATAGAGTATATTTCTCCCTGAACTAAGTGTTAGCCAGAAGCTGGAGGAAGGATTGTGGTGGCTAATTCTGACATATATCTCAGGTCATAATAAAACCAGAGAAACTGAATCCCCAGCTGATCATAATGTAGAGCGAGGAACACATTGGTATCACTCAACACTTCATACTACACTGGCTCAGTTTTTAAGCACCAGAATAACTCTTCTCAGTCAGGATTGAAGTGGTTGTGGGCATGTTTAATTGGACATAAATTCAAAAGGATTTGTTAGGAAAAGAACTGTGATGGTGTCCACTGGGAGAAATCTGAGAAAGGTAAAGGACTGAGGAAATAAGAAAAAAAAAAACGAAAAAAAAAACTGGGAAGGGCATTAAAGTTGGAGTTTGCACAGTGACTGATTAAATCTTCCTGATTAGCAGAACAAAGCAAACACTCTGAAGCTGTGCCAGGGCTGAACAGCTCCAACAGAGAGCCTCTTAGTTGAAAATAATCTGCTTTGTAGTGGCTGGTTAGGTTCACAGGTAATAGGTGTCAACACAGGCTGAAACCAAACAACACAAATGCATGGAAACACAGTCACATTGTACTCGTTCCCTCCTCCACACACTCAATCAATCTGCTTGTAAAAACACCCAAAACAAAAAGGAACAAAGTTCAGTCTGATCCTCTCCCTGTGGTCGTTTCCCATCAAACATCTTGTCTCTCCCTCTGATTTTCTGTTAAAATTGACAATTGATCATCCATAAACTTTTCCATTAGTACAAAAAAAAAGTTGCAAATATATTGAATATTCAGCCCCTAAGTGGCTCGCAGCAGGAAGTAGGACTCTGTGGCTTCTATTAAGAGCTCCAACATAAAAATGTGTCTAAAACTCCATATTTTGTTGATCTTATTAAAGTGACATTGCCCTGCATGTCTGTTCAGACCGAGATTGTTTGCCAGACTGCATCTGTCTATCTATCTTCTCCAGCTATATGCTGTATTACATTATCATTTGTGACTTATTGTTACACTTATTGAAGCTTTATGTTATAGAAAGCTTAAATGCTGAATGCGATCAGCATAATCTCCCAAAGCATGCTATTAACTAAGGCCATTACTGCTTCTGTTTGACACTTTTATGGCTCAATTTCATCATTGTTTTGTTCTCCTTCTGCCATATACCCAAACTCACCATGCCGTTATACAGTAATGTACAATTATTGAAGCATTCGTTCACACACGCACACAAATTCAGTGGCCAATTATCAACATTACATGCATACAAAACACCCCTCTCCTCTTAAATATGCATGCAACAAAGCAAATAGCCCGAGCAAATCAATTTAAGTGTGCTGTGTATATAACAGCGGTGTGACTGTGTGTGTATGTGTGTTTTTAAGCATGTTTGTTTCATAGCTGTATTACTGTATAATAGGTCACAGAGATTATTCCGTCATTACATCTCATTCAGATGGTCATTTATGTGTTAATCCTGAATCAACACGAGACCACACAGGCAGTCCACAGGCAGGAGGCAGCAGAGGATGAATCCGGCTCTAGTTTCACAGAAGCTGCAAGCAGAATTGCTGCAGGCACTTTTTACTCAACTAACACACTGCGTGAACTTGCTTGTAGCTACAACACACCATGTCAAACCACTCTGGGGCACATTGTCACGCAATTAACCAGGAATGCCTATCTTTATGTTTCTATGATGTTTCCACGAGCTGCTGACAGAGAGTTCAACTTCTAATAACAGTTTAAAGGAATATGCCGCAGAAAAAGGATGCTTCAAGTCTTGGAAATTAGACCTGAAAAGTTTGTATATTACTTGTAAACTTCTCTTCAGCATACTCGATGCATTAACTATGTCTAGGCCTGTCACAACTATAACATTGATCGCCTAATCATGGCTATTGAAGCTGACCGCAATTATTTTGCATAATCGCTTGCATCGTTTGCATTCATCTGTATGATAAACAGCTGAATGAAACTAACAGAAATGTCACATTTTCCACTCCTTGTTTACCAATTTGAGGTATAGTGGCACTCTTTTAATGAGATTGTCTAGTTGCGTCCCCTTCTTTTTGTTTAATGAGACAAGTGGAGAATTAGCACCCCAAGTGTACATTGTTTATTTTGATTATTTGTACCTGTCATTGTCAGCAATGCATTTGTATGTAATTTGTATTCATATGTTCCAATGCTCAATCACAACAAATGGTTCTTCTTTTGCATAAGGTGTATGTTTATGATAAAACTGTGACGAGGTTTATTCTCTAATAGTGGCATAAGATGGCAGAGTGGGTAGCCCATTAATTGTAATGTTGGTAGTTGAATCCCGCAGTCCTCCTGTCCACATGCCAAAGTGTCCTTGGGCAAGACATTCAACCCCGAGTTGCTCCTAATGGCAGGCCAGCACCTGGCATGGGATCCCTGCTGACATCGGTGTGTGAATGTGTGAGAGTGGGTGAATGGGTGGCAAAGTGTAAAGCACTTTGAGACCGTGCAGACCATTTTCTATAAAATGCTACAGAAAAAGACAACTAAACTGTTAATCGTCAACTAAAATGTATCTATATCCCTAAATCTGTTTTCACCCAAATATATCAAAGGACGCTGCTCATATTTGCCATTTGAATGGTTATTTCTTCATATTTGTTGTTTATGAAAAATGGAGACAAATGAGTGCAGCAGCTAAAAGCTTGAGTGACGAATTGAAGGTTTGTATTTAAGCCTTTTGGGTGAAATTATGTGTGTCTGGAGCATGTGGCTGTACGGTGAATAAGTAAACCACACTGCAGGATTTCAGAAATGGTCTGTGGACTTCTGTGTCACTGACTCGTTTTGGTCGACTGTAGATCTCATTTCATCTTCTGGGAAAACAGAATCAACATTTACACTCTCCTGAAGGACATCATTTCCAGAGCTACCTTTCAATTCAACAGCAGTGTTTGTGACTCTCTGATACCAACAACAGAGCATTACATCAGAATATTAATTTAAAAGCCGAGAGGTGTTTTCAGGGTTTTCAGCAAGAGTACTTCTTCAGTGTAGATTAGATTATTGCAGATAACCTTGAGGTTTATGTTTTCACCATTTGTGACCACGGAGGCTCATTTAGATGTGCAGCAAGTAGGTTAAGAACTGATGAGGCCCCATGAGCCTGCAGTCCTGGCGCGGTCAGTTTCATTAAAAAAAGGACATTTCAGAGGAGGAAGCATAATTTTGGCTCCCATCTGAAACCAGCTGTCAACAAACGGCCTTCACTGCACAAGGCAGGATGATAGCACATTAGGGCCTCTGGGAAAACACAGAATGAGAGATGACCATCAAAGTGATGGGGGCAACAAGGACACGGTGCATCCTACAGGCTGCATGAAACCGACTTGTTTCCCTGGAGAAGCCAGACTAAGTGCGCTTGAATTGACAAGGACATGCCCCAAGTGGGGTCATATCCTCCTGTCCACCTGGGGTACTACTACACTTGTCCTAGACATAACTAGGACATGGAGCATGTAGTCACAGAAACTCAGACACCTGGAGAAGATGCACAGGAATCCAGCAGGAAAAGCTAAGAAGGGGAACTTGACGATGTGCTTTTTTTTTTTTATCACCTGCCAGGGAGGTTATATTTTTGCTGTGGTGTGTTTGTCTGCTTTTAGCAGGATTGTGGAAAAACTCTGGGCCCTATTTCCATGAAATGTGGTGGAGGGCGGAGCATTCACCAAAAAATAAGCTCGTTTTGGGGCAGATCTGATTAACAAAGTATATCCACTATTTATTTATTTTTTTAACTTTTTTTTTTTTTAACTTACATTAACATTGTTAATCACAATCTACAGTAACCATCTGGGATACACATGTACAGTACATGCTCAAACTTAATACAGCAAGCAGTCATCATTGAGCACTCAGGGACAGAACTGGAACAATTGTAACATCATCGCTGTGGTTGCATTGGCAGATTTGCAGAAATGATTGGCTTATTGATCTCAATGGAGGTCTGCACTCTCTGAGTGTCTTTCTTCTTTCATTTGCATTATTATTATTATTATTTTATTTTTTTAAAGGTGCAGAGTTGTAAGCTTTTTGACATCAGAAATTAGTTGTTTTTTTTCTTACCACTATCTTAGTATTAAAAGCAAAAATATTGTTCTGCATCAGTACTAAATAAACTACTTGCTCTGAATATAATTTTTTTTTTTTGTTAATTTGGAAATTCTGCAAACAACCTGGTTGACTGGGATTCAGTGCTGACTTTCAATACTTTATACTTTGCAGGCTGCAGACATATTTTGGTCAGAACCTGAGGTTGAAAGCTCAGCTTTAAATACACAGTATGTTGCAGAGAGTATAATATGCAGTCTAAGTGTAGTAAAGCAACAAGAGCAGCTACATGTCACAGGAAGGAACATCTTAAGACACAACGTACGTATGTCTTCGTCATTTACCTTTTGTCATGTAACATGACAGCTGTAGATCATAGCAGGAAAGAGACGTTTTTAGTTTTTTCTGAACTTAATGAAGTTTTATCATGTAGCTGCTTTAAGATCAATGTTAAAGTGTTAAGAGTGAATCTTAACACGTTTTAAGAAATGCATTCTGTGATATTTGGAGAAAAAGTACAAAAACACAACTAGCCAGTGGTCAAGTCTTCCAATAATGTCTTGACAGCACCAAAGAAGATTGATCTAACAGGATCCGATCTCGAGGCAGCAAATTATAGCCTGTCATTGATTTCCACTTTATGGTCCTGCACAGACAATGGCTCCCTTTTTCAGGGACAAATAAAATATATAAATAAAATAAATCAAAAACAAATGCTGCCACTGTGTTGTGTTTAAGCCTGAGGTTATTACTTCACAGGGAGATATTTTTTATTCATCCACCGCAAGGAGGGGCCTCACAAATCACACCCTCACACACGGCAACAAATAAAGAGCTAACACAATTCATTCACACACACGCACGCCGATAGGAGACCTGCTCTATGTTCTCGTAATCTCCAGGATCCCAGGGTGTTCAAACTAATCAGTATTTAAGCGATGGACTTTATAAACATGACAACGAAGCCAACGACAGCCTGATGGTTCTCTGGAAGACAAATGGAAACTGCAGAAGAAACAAAGCTGTCAAAGCCAAAATCTGATGTGACATCTTGCAGGAAATCATCCATCTGAGAACATGGTGACACAGAAGACTTCCCATTTCGAACCTCTCAGGTCCCTGTGCTGTGACCAAGCAGCAACTTAACATGACGTCACCCATTGGTTTATGAATTGACGCTCTGATGCTGCAAGTTCATCATTTAGGCTGTCGCCATCTTGCTATTTTGGAGCCAGAAGTGACCATATTTGGACAAGCTAAGGACGAGTGAGGGGTGGATCTGACTGAATCATTGGGAAACAGAGGACACTACGCCCCGCCCACCAATACCAGAAACCTGACTGCACCACAGGCCTGTCAATCAAACAGACCCCCCCCCCCCCAAACATACCACTTTTTTAGACCTAATATCTAATTAATTATGGGATTATTTTTAGATAGAGAACCATAAATCTAACAGGAAGGAGTGACTTCAACAAATGGCACCATGATGAGTTGTAGAAAATATGTTTTGAGTTTGTATTTTTTGAAAGAAGTTTAATGGTAGACTATGGAGCCAAAGCCTTTTGGAGCCAAAACCCTAGTGGCCCATGGTGGTATTGCACTTCATGGCACATCAGCATTGGCCTCACTTTTCAGACCTACAAGCTACATCCACTTGTATATGCAGCCATGCCGGTAACAACTAGTGTTAGGTATAAATCCAGCTTGGTAGTGAGTAGGTTCACAATGTAGTGAATTTAGCAGTCCCAAACTGCAACCAAAAAAAGAGAATAATACATAAACCCCAGGAAGGAAGGAAATAGAAACAAATAAAGATGAAAACATGAAAGATACAAACTTAAACCCAGCTGTTAAAAGTAACTATGTCAAACATTACAACATGAGTGGCGTCTGGTTTTACATTTAGAAAATGAAAACCCCTTTTTAGTTTTTTTCTGTTTTCCTCTTTGTGTGGTTGTGACAGCCTCCTGCTTGCAGATTATCTGTCTGGCATCAGCAGACAAACACGCAGCTGCACTTATGTGTTGAGTGAAAGATCCACACACCCAGACAGAGAGGAGGAAAGCTGAAGCATGAAATTAAGCCTGATTGTTTACATGCTTTTTTTGTTGTTGTGGGATTGAAGCAGACTGAACATGTGCATGCAAGCATATGCATGTCTTTGTGTTTACTATGCAGCTACATGCAGCTGTACATGAATGTGCGCACGTGTGTGAGGGCTGTGTGTATGGGTGTTCCCGCTGGACGGAGCATATGTTGTCCACAGGGCAGGATGCCACGAAGGTGCCTGTCACTGCACTCTGTCCTCTTGCCTCTGCAGTGAGAAGGAGCCTGTCTGATCCACAACTTCCCGCCGTTGTTTCCGCCTCTCAAAGACTTCTTTTGTCTCAGCTGTAAGCTGCAGTCAAACTGCCTCCAACCTTTGCCACCCTGCTCTAACCTTCCTCAGAGCCAAGAACCAGAGATCCCAGCTGATGAATTGTAGGAACTGTTAAAGACAGCTAATTTAGGTTCTGTAACTGGCAATTTAACAGGGGCTGGTGTTAGCTGACATGTCTGTCAGGTCACTGTCAACCCTTGCTTGAGAGGGCCTTGCTTTAATCAGAACACTCCCCTGTCGGAGTGTGGGTGGCTCTGGGAATCCCTAAAGGTTTATCCTCTGTGGTCGGCTGAAGAAGGTCTGACAGGCTCTGTGAAAGAGCACCTATTGGAGGCGTTTTGAGGAATCCAGGGTTTGAAATCGAGGCTTATAGGAATCAGTGTCAAAAATCAGCTCTGATCTTTCCTGATATATACCTGTATATACTCTGTTTTATTTGCGGTAATGGCACCATGACACATTTGTAGTTTGTAGAGGAGCCCGATTGATACTGAGAGTAAAAAATATTGTGATACAGATAGATCAAACCTCAGCTGGGGCCTTTCTTTGTGAAGTTTGCATGTACTCCTTGTGCCTGTATGGTTGTTTTCCAGGTACTCTGACTTCCTCCCACTGTCCAAAGAAATGCATGTTAAGTAAATCGGTGATTTTAAATCACCTGTAGGTGTGAATGTGGCCGTCAATAGTCATCTATTTCTGTCTTTTTGTGTTGGCCCTGTGATGGATTGGTGACCTGCCGAGTGTGTACCCTGCCTTCATCCAAAGTCAGATGGGGTAGGCTCTAGCCCCCCAGTGACAATGTTCAAGATAAAGAAGGTAGGTTATACTTTGACATATGTGACACAGATGCCTGACACAGATAACTGAGGCAGGATATTTTACAGTTTATTTTCAGAGTCCACTGGGAATTTGATTATTATAAACAATTATAAAAATAACTATACAATTTCTAATTTACCCCAATCAGCTTTTTCTAAATTATGTTCTGTAAAAAAAGTTTTCATATCGGCGCATATGAGTCAACGACACCAAAATATCTGTAATATGCCAATATCGACCAATGAAATCAGTGGGGCTCTATTTTTTAGTGAAAAGTCCAAACAACAGAATAGATTGTCATGAAACATGATCCATGTTGCCTTCAGGATAAACTGTTTCAACTTTGGTGGTCCCTTCACTTTCCAAACACAACATACATACACCATTATTAGCAGTTCTTCATGACTAAACATTCCAATTGATGATATTCACATCAGCTTCAGCTGATCTCTATTTTTAGGGCTTTAAAAAAAACAAAAAACTATTTAGTACTTCAGTCTGCAATATCACATGTATAAATGGTAATATTATTTCAGTGCAAAGCCATACCTCAAATTTATAGACTATAATGAATAACAATATAAGTAATTATCTGAAAGCTGTCAGAATTCTGAGAGCTCAACGGTGTAAGAGTAGAAAGTGAGAGCAAATCTGTTTTCGGCCTCATTTAAAGGTACACCTGCCAGCCTGTGATTAGCAGTATGTGTACTAATTGTGTGGTGCTGTATGTAAACATAGCACCGTAGCCTCTGCCATCCGCTCTTAGTCTCATTATCCCCCAGTACTAGAAGGCCAATTATAGGGCATTACCTCGATGGCAGGATAGGAAAAACCTTTCCGGTGTCAGATTACACACAAAACCACCACCCTGAGAGCTTCAAGGGACTCCCGGATAGACGCTATTAGTTAGATGCACCTCACCCATTAGCTTTGTTAAGCATTAAATCACATTGTGGAACACCTTAACTCATGAAAGGAGTATTTGTGTAGAGGGGAAATTTGCTCTCATCGAAATATGGCAGCTATTGATATCTAAACTCTAGTGGGGAAAGTAGAGGGGAAACAGGACTTCTTCTAATGAGCTTTGTGCTGTTAGCGCTGAGGGTTTAAAAACCTACGCTTGACTGCAGCAACGCAAACTACAACAACACAAAATCAGACTGCGTACGTTCCGCGGCTTGCTGAATCAAATCTCACCAATGATAAACACATAAGACAAAATGTGAGTGGACACTGATGATGAGGGAGGTCACTCACTGTGACCGAGCTCTTCATTAAATCACCAGTTCCAGGAATAAATGGAGTGGGAGGGGGTGAACAAAGGAGGGAGGCCGAGGCAGAGAGAGACATGGAGGAGTCGCGTCCCCTGGGAGCCAAATTAACAGACAGATGAGATGAACAAAGGAGGATGTGGCAGCGCTGGTCAGGTGAGGTCACGGTGAGGACGACAGATACATCCTCAGGCCTCGTCCTGAGGCCCATTTTAAAGGCTGCATTCAAGACTGACTGTGATCTGACATTCGCCCCATGTACTCCAAAGCTTCAGAGGCTGATGAGATGAAGACTGGCGACATGTCATTTTGACTGTGTAATTTGATTTCAACCTTAGGCTTTTAATATCTTTTCATTTTTCTGCTTCATTCTTAAAGCCATTATTTAATTATGGTCAGGTATTTGTATTTTCTGTTGTTTGGCTTGCTGTCATATTATATGATTGCCTCAGGAGCTAATTAATCATATTTTTAACTATGCTGTGAATAATATAGGTTTGTTTACCTATTTATATTGTTTTTTTATACATGTATTTGTCAGGTTTCTTTCCGTCTGTCTTTTACTAAGGCTTCAGGTGCTGCCAGTGATAATAACCTCATTTCCCGAATCAAATTATTGTTCTTGGCTGCACAGTTTTAAAAGTTCATCTCATCTCAGTCACAGTGAGCAATAAAGCCCTTTATCATTGGCACATTATTTCTTTTCGGAAGATTTACAATCTGTGAGTTCGTGATTGTCTTAAAAACAATAAATTACAACATTTGTATCCACATTTACTACTGTGTGATACCCGCTATTATTTTTCTCTAAGTGTCCTTTGTTGGTTTAATGGTGGAGCTGGCTGTAGATGAGTACAGAGAAGTCGTTAATGGAAAAAAGGGCTGGCACTTTGGAAAAGTTACCTGGCTGGGCGAACCAATCTATTCCAGGCTAGCTTCAACCAATCAGATCATTTCAAGCAGATCAGCACAGTTGTTTCTTTCTGTGTCACACGTAAACCACGCCCGTAGCTGTCGGTATGCCCTGATAGGATGCTGATGGGTCCAAACTACTGCTGGTTTGGGCAAAAACTTGAAGCCTGACCTTATGGAATTATCGCACAATTTCATGATCTCGCAAATCCAGCTGCCTCGCCAGGGAAGTAGATCTGTAACACAGTCTATCAATCATTCACTCCGAACCCCAACAGTAGCTACAAATAGGTTGAGCGTGTGTACACAACTTCGTATTGCAGTGAGCGAGGTTACAGTCCAATCAGGATATCCTGAATGTAATCACAGAGACAGAGTTACATTATGCAACCTCTGTTTCTATTTATGCTAGCTCGTATTACACACTATATTTTTGAAGTGCTTGTAAAGGTCATGATAACCCAAAAATCCTACAACAAAACAAAAGCGAATTACATTGCTGAGATGAGAAGATTATTAATGTCAATGAGTGCACATGTGTACCACCTGCATAGCAATGCCTCTCTGTGTTCAGCTCCAGTCATATTTTTATTGAACTGTCAGATTTCATCAGTGGTCTAGGGTTCGCTTCAGATGCATCCTCTCCAGCATTTTAAAAGTCTTACAGCCTGTTTTTTTTTTTTTTTTTCCCTTTTTCTGTCCACAGTCACGGTTCAGTAGTGCCAAAAATTAGTTCTGATCCTCATATAAAGTTACTCAGCTTTTGTTTTTTGTTTTTTCTTTTATTTTTGTGGCTAATTTACAACAAACTGAGTTGAATTAATCTGCTGCAGGCAGATAAAGTGTCAAGCACTGACAGAAGAGACATTGCCCCCGCCAATCAAAGTGGGTGTGTGTGTAGTTTTGTTTTGGGGGTGGGGGTATTCCTGCCTGCCTGTCAGCCCCTGATAAATGATTCCATGTGAAATATCTCCATTAAATCTGCCTTTATCAGGGAGAGAAGCCTGTTCATCCCCCTGCCATTAGCATTGCAATTTATGGGACAGCTCCCAGGCTCAACAAATCAATTCCCAAGTGTACCTGGCCAATTCAGGCCAGATTAGTTGAAATTAGGCAGGGCAGGTTTTAATAATGCTTCAGATGATTACTGCAGCGTTGCGATATCTTTGGTTTTCACCCCACTTCACACACTCTGCTGATCTTCTGCAGCTTGCAAAGCAACGTCCCACTGTGGCATTTTCTTTTAATGTTTGTAGGGTTTCAGAGCACAAAAGACTAAAAGCGTATGTCTGCTCCTATGGCTGCAATGTCAGCACTGAAAATCGAGTATATTCCCGTTATAGAAATGCATTCAATAACAATCCAAGGATAACATTGTGAAAATAGCCTCAGCAATGAGTTTATTTGTTGCAAAATGCACCTCCATATTGTATTTTGATTTTTTTTTTTCTGCTTCATGAAACGATATCAGACAAGGTTGTATTTTTGTGACAAGCTGTTTGTCTCTGCCAGCTCCCACTGACAAAAGGAAAGATGTTGTCAGTAAGAGGAAGACAAAACACCTATCTGCCACCTCCGCAACTAGAATCCTTAGAAAACAACCGAGAGCTTTTGTTGATTTTGAATTCATTTGTGTCAAGAAAAAGCCACCGGAGACCGTATCTATGGGTTTGAGGCTGGGTTTATTTGTGCATCTGAAGCACAAATAAAAACATATATTTGTGTGAGAAAAGACGAGAGATTAGTTCCTCTGCTTTCTTTTGGTTTTGCCTCATCTCATCTACACTTTACTCCCCCTTTTTGCATCTCCCCGCTCATCTCCGCCCGCCTGGAAGACGTACATATTCAGTCACACAGATGGCATTAAGTTTAGGGTTGAGGATGTAATAATGAAGCTCATGCGCCTGCTGAGAAGATCCACCCTATACAATGTATATATATATTTTTAAGATCCAAGCAAAGTGGGATAACAAATGAGAGCGGCCACATGAATAAAGAGAACAGAGAAGAGGTGGAGACTCATTTTCCAACTGCAGCTGGGAGCGGGGGGGGGGGGGGGGGGGGGGGGGGTTGGGGAGCTCTATCAAACCCCAGATCATGCAAGACAGCTCCAACAAGCTGTGAGAAATGATTGGCCTTAAAATGCTGCGATGGTAGAGGGCTCTGGAAGGTTGAGAATTTTTCTTGACCAAGTGGGGGCAAACTCAGAGCAGCAGAGGCCAGAGGTTTCATAAATAGAAAGCATTCCTTCCTCCACGGGAAGTATGAACAGATTAGGAAAAAGAAAAACATCCTGTTCAGCACAAGTGGAAAAGCCCTAAGAATCGTAAATAAGTTGCCCCAAAACATCGCCTCTCCCTGCAGAGCTTTTCCTCATGTGCAGCGCTCTTACATGAGATGACATGTACACAGCGCTAAAAAAGCACTCAGATGTCAGCCTGATGAGCAATTGCACACACTCCTGTTGGCGTGAGCATGTGCCTGTGTGCGTTTCGGTGAGCTTTTTGTGCACTTGTGTGTATGAGGGGGTCCCACCCACGGGCAGGGTGCTGTGCTTATCGGATTATATATCTCCCAGTCATAGAGAAAAGAGGCTGCTATTAAGGTCGGAGCCCGCGGTAGGAAGAGATGGAGAGGTAAAAAGGCGGAGAAGAGGAGGAGGAGGAAGAAGAAGAAGAAGAAGAAGAAGAAGAAGAGGTAAACTGCAATGTAAATCAGCGGCGGTCTAAGATGCGCACTGTCTCTTTGTCTCTAGTCACTGTTACTGAGGTCTGTGACACTCGTCTGCAGCACCCAACACCCTCAGCAACACCGCTCCTAGCAATCACCCTGCAACAGCTGATAGCCCATAACATTATTAACATCATGACTCTGCAGCATATCAGCATGCAAATGTAACTAATCCATTTCCCACTGCTGAACTACTGTCATAATTAGAAAACACTCTGACTGAGTGATGGGGCTATTTAAGGTTAATACAATTCTCACTGTAATATGGGCTTTAGTTGGGCTGTTTGATACATTTTGGGTAGGAAAGGCAAAAGAGTCAAATGTTAAATTGCCAACCATAAATTGCTATAGTATTTGCTACATTAACCTCCTTTAAAGGAAAATCTATCATAACAATATTACCCCATTTGATTTTTTTTCTCTGTAAGCCACACATTAAAAATGTTCTGCAACATAATGCTTGTAGAGCTGGGTATCATTTCAAAATGTTCATTATTTTGACTTCAGTACTGGGATCTCAAAGATACTTTTTTCATTACAAAATGCCATCACGGTTACGAAATCCATAAAAAACATTTTTTTTTAAATGACAGTGCCTTTACTGTCAAACTTTTCCTGCAGTTTAGAGGGGGAGAGTGTAACCCACGTTATTTCCCATCAGTACAATTTACAGCTGGTCCCTAAACACGTCACAATCTAGCTATCTGTAGACAATATAATTTACTAATGTTCCCCAAAGTCCTCACATTCAGGTAGCCGGCTGCACATACAGAAGACTCCAGTTACTATTTTTGGTCGGACCATAAAAGTTTCAAAGTTCAAAAAACAGCTTTAAACTAAGCTTAACCAACTCAACACTTACAGTATAACAGAGGCCAAAAAAGAACATTATTCTGAAACTTCCAAAACACATGATTTCATGTGTGCATACCATATTAACAGCAAACTACAGTCCTCTTTTGTCCTCACCTGGTAGTAGCAATTAATGGTATTAAATCTGATTGGACTACACCAGTTGAAATTCAACATTTATTATTATTTGGAGGACAGATCATACTCAATTTTAGCTCATATATTAATACCATTACAACATTTAGATACTGTATTGCAATTACATTGTCCACTACTATTTTTTAAAATATTGTGTGTACTTATGTGATAGGTCACAGAGGTCGGAAACATGGGAAAGGGATGTGATATGCAACAAAGGTCTGGAGCCGGAATCAAAACAGAGACATTGCAGAGACAATATTTATGCTATATGGTACTACAATGGTACAATATCTTATACATGTACTGTACATCAGGACACCTTGTATTTTATGAAAAAAACACAAAAAACAGCAAGTGCAGGCAGGATCTGAAGAAGACCATTTTTTTGCTTCACAGTTGTAGTTGGTTGAACTAATAGAATTAAGCATGAATTAGGAGACTTTGGCCTCACGGGTGTGAATCTGATTGGGTCATCTCAGTGACAAGTAAGTTCCACTCCTTTGCACACAGATTTCATTGTACATTAGTATCAACAAGGTGTTGAGAGATGTTGAGACGCAGTAGGCTAATTTGGTATGCAAGAGAGTCAGAAATTGTGTCGAGGTCATATGCGGGGTGTAAAGACACTGATCTTCTGACTCAACTCCCCACATGGGTGGAGCTGCAGTGGGTCCTGACCTCTGGGCCTTATCCCCACCCCGCATCAATATGCAGGCAGATGATCTTAGATGACCCAGGTCGGCCCCCCTTCAGCCACCTGCGAAAGGACTTTGCCGCAATATCTAATGATCAAGAGGCTAGAGTAAACACTGCAGCCGCTGTAAAGTAAGAACCAGAAATGGGCAGTTTATACCCATTCAACAATGCTGGGAGACATTCTCGTAATTTTAAGACCACAAACAATACTTTTTTTTATCAGCTATTGCAGCGGTTTAAAGGAAATATAGCAAACTATCTTTCGAGGATAAAGAGCTCCAGCCTGCCTCAAAACCCCATCATAAATAAATCCTCACTTGACTATGTAAGCAGAGCTGCATGTTCTGTAGTAGGGCAGAGGGGGGATAAGGGAGAGAGACAGCTATTGAGAATATAGAGGAAACACAGAGAGAGGGAGTGGAGGCAACACACTCAAAAACAAGATGTTAGGATTCTGAGAGACCTGAAAGCTCTTCATTTCCCAGAGCTACATGAATCTCATTATTTTCTTCTGCATTGCCTCAGCATATAAGGTGAAATATCACTGCATTTTACATCAAAGTGCTGAGTAATACAAAGGTATCTGCGCCATTGTTCAAGATAAATGGAAATGTTAAATTGAGCAGAGAAACATTTTGATATGAAAACCACGAGACAACATTGAGAACCTTACAAAAGTTATTACCTTTTTCTTTGTTCTCTAAAAACGGTGAGAAGGGATTTGGGTTGACTTTGGACCCTGTAGGGCCACAGTCAACGCAAACTGTCCCGCAAAAACAAATAATAAGCAATCAGTCCACGACACAATGCTGTATGCTACGTTTCACCTCGCTTAGGCATTAGAGGGAAGGTGCCTAAAACAAAAACATGTTAGGTTTAGGAAAAGATCATGGTTTGGGTTAAATGGAACACGGTTGCAATTTGGTTAGGGTTAGGCACCAAATGTACTTGTTTTTGGTTATGAAATGGTACAATTAGAAACTTAACACAAGAAATGTAACATTTAAGTTAAGTTAAATACGTTGCATTATGGACTGTAAGTAACTGACGTAGTTAACAGAAATCCATATTGACACCGGCCATCTTGGTAAAAGGACTTTATCAATATTTGACCCTGGTCATATGTTATATTATGTTATATTTTGACACCTAAATGGGGAAAAACGTGAAACTGACACAGTCTCCTCAAGTGGACTGACGGGTGTATTTCACGCTTCGGTTTGCTGTCAACACACAATGCTTAACCTTAAACAGTGGGACACTTTGCTGTACTTTTAAGTGAGTTGCAGGCCGTTTTGTTTTCTGAAATTGGTCCATAACAATTAAATTAGTTGTACAACTGTTCTCCGAAAGGGATGCACTTTAGATTTCTTAGTTTACAGTATGATTTTCAAATTGTAAATATTGCTGAGATGTTGTTTAGCACTGAAAGTGAGAGATGGAAGAGATGGAAGAGATTTTGAGTTTTGTGTGTTTACAGTGCAATGCTTCTAGCTAAAAGATAATGTTACTAGTTAAAGTATTTAAACATATAATAGTGACAATGCTAACATGCTTGTCTAATGTTAATTGTTTCTCAAAGTTTGACTTGATTATGGAGCTGTGGGTGAAAAGTCAATTCATCATCCAAAGGGTGAACATGAATATATGTATCAAATTTCATATCAATCTATCTGAGTTAGTGAGATACGCCATTCAAAACCACCTATGTCAACCTCATGGTGGTGCAAGAGGAAAAGTCAACCTTGGGATTGTCAAAGTCAGCTGGAGCCATCATCATGGTCCGTGAATATCTTTACAACACTGCATGGCATTGAAACCTGTAGTTTTTGAGATAATTCAGTCTGGGCCACATGAACAGACAAACGCCATTGAGTCAAAGATAATAACCATTATAACAATAAAAAATAAGTTCTAATGCACACCCAGTCTTTCTGGAATAGGATATACAGTTTAATTCAGTAATCAAATTTATATTGACGTTATTTCACTTGATAGCATCAATGTTCCTTCTTCTTTTGTTTCAGCTTCCTCTTACAAACTGCCACATGGTGTTGAATGACTCCCAGTTAGTGTGTCTATAATCTCACTATGAACCAATACAGGCTGCCGTACACTGTACAAAGAGCCCTTTCCAGTTAATTTACACACTGACACACACACAGACGCGCACAAACACACACACACACACACACACACACACACACACACACACACACACACACACACACACACACACACACACACACACACTCTTCAGGCTACAGACATCATGTTGTCTTCAGCTGAGTCAAATAGAGTCAAGAGCGATAAAAAAAAAAAGTCTGAAATTGAATGAGTGAATTCCTGCCTGGGTGCGTGTGCGCCCGTAAATAATGAAAAAAAGTCAAATGAAAAGTAATGAAATTAAGTCAAGCTACTTATTGTGTTATCCAGTATGCCCATGTGTATGGCACTGTGCCTGCGTGTTTGTGTGTTTGTGTGTTTGTGTGTTTGTGTGTATGTGTGTATGTGTGTGTGTGTGTGTGGGCCCCTGTGTTTATGAGCCGTAGCATCACCCCCTGCCTCAGCTCAGGCTCCATCTCGTGCAGTGCGGACACCTGGGGAGTGAGATCAATGCCGGAACTTTCACACTGAGAGGAAAAGGAAACAACTCTCTATGGTCCATAAGACTTTCTGCACTAGAATCATTTTCCATTTTCTGGGAGCACGGCCCGGCCAGCAACAGCCTTACGAAGAAAAAGATCCAGGCATTTTTTTTTAGATGCTGTTAAACATCCCTCAGTGCGGCACCGAATGAGCTGCGAAACCCTTTTGAAAACAGAACCGGGTGATATTGGAAAAGCCAGAAGGAGGGGGTGATATATTGAACTGTCAGCAGAGCAGTGCAGCACAGCTACCTGTTCTCTTTCTAGAAAAAAAAATTATATATGTGTGTGTGTGTACCAGAAACTTGGCTTCAGGGAACCTCCATAATTCCTTTAGTTGCTTTATAATGTTGCCTGAAGCACGGTGAGATTTAGTACAGCAACGTTTCCTTTCTTTTCATGTCACCAAAAGCTTTTAAGGTTTGGATAGTGTTTGTGGTTTATTTACCAGCTTCAGACCTGCATTTAAAAGACTTAACACTATTATTAGGAAATCTGTTTTGTAGGCAAGCACTGTGGAAAAACAACAACAACACAACAATCTGCGGTACAGTTTTCTCTTCTTACAACTTAAACTAACTCTTTATGATGATTTGACTTATACGTTTGCCCTTCAATACAAAACAAAACCAAACATCAGCAAAGGTGATATAAAGTTTTACTAAAGTTACATGTTATGTATTGTGCAAAACTTTAAAATGTAAGAACACAACTATTCATTTTTTGGGGGGGGACTTCAAACTATGCTGAACGATGGTCTGCAACCATCTCTCTGCAATGAATATAATCCAGTGTGACGACTGACTACGTGCATGTGTCCACACAATGCTGCAACCACACACACACACACACACACACACACACACACACACACACACACACACACACACACACACACAACAGCCACACTGTTCTTAGTCAGGGTGGAAACATGCAGTACCGGGAAGTCTGACTGTGCCAGCAGGCTAACAAAGTCTCCACTGTGTGTGTGAGTGTGTTGGCCTTCTAAAAACACTCTGCTGTCCATGCTGGAGCAGCACTGCACGTGTGGGCAGTCGGCAATTTGACTTCGGCCTTTAATATTGTGCACAGCTTGGCACCTTTTTGCTGCGTAGTGCAAATCCCACTGTGCTGAACTTAACAACAAATGTTGCTCTTTCCAAGGAAATTATAGTACATAAACAAGCTAGGCAGGAATTATGTCAGCGCCAGTAAAGGTCCGACTGCAGAGTTTAAACTTGCTTTGGGGAGTTCTTGGCCTAAAACAGTGACTCCAAACCTCAGGCTTGTGTTCCTTTTAAGCAAAGCAACATGTAGTGGTGCTTACATGATTCATCAATAAACAGATATGAAAATGTAGCTGAGGATTTGTTGCTGTTCTCTGTGGGTTGAATATCTCTGTGTTTTGGGACTGTTGGTCAAACAAAACCAACAAAGAAGCTGTGATTACCACAGTTGCAACGTCAGACTGGACGATGCACAAACTTAAATCGATGCAACATGGCATCGCCTACATTACCCAAAATATAAATCTAAAAGTACATAATCCGGTTGAAGAACATCAGCTGTGTTGTGCCAGTAACGGCCAATATAACCTCGAGCTGTTCACCTTTGGCTCAGATGAGAACGGAGGCTACATACAGCGGTCTGATATGTTCAACATTCTTCATTCCCAACCAGCATGGACTCAAGTGGCGTCACTGGGGTCAGTTTATCTGATGATTTCCCTGCACTTTCGCCAGAATCACATGTAGCTGTATAGAACTTTACTCACACGTGATGGTCCAACGCCTGCAAACAGACTCTTATGTATAAAATCAGCGAAACTTTAATGAAAAAAAAAAAAGAATCCACAATTTACTAGGAATAAAGAAGATAACCTTCCTGCAAACCCTTCCATAGAAGTTATTACACTATATAATTGTTATGTCATTCTTTGATTTTTTTTTTTATTTTTTTTAACAAATAATAAAATATATATTTAATGGCTGAAAAGGTTTGTTTTCTTTCAAAGCCAAACAAGCTTTTAGAAAATCAGCAGTAGTAGATGTGAGTGTTTTCATCTTTTCTGTCCTGTATATTATTTTCCAACCAATCATATACACCGTGCGACCCCTTATTATATCCTGACCTCAGGCTGGCAACCACTCGCCTTAGAAATAAAGAGCGTATTTATTCAGTGCATGCAGAACATAGGCTTAAACAGAAAGCCACAGACACACCATGTTGCACCGTTGCAGCTCAGGCTCCGGCCCTCTCAGGGTGAAACTGAAGGGATTATTGATTGTTGCCATTTAGACTGACACAGGCCCAGTGTGGCCATTAGCTTGCTATCCTCCCAGCCATTGAATGCATTCAAACCACTCTCCTTTATCACAAAGGGCACAAAGGTGCCCAGCTGAGTGAGCACCCTCCAACCACAATAGGAATGACAGCAATGTCACTCTTCGTTTTCTCTGTCCTTTCTTGGTCTCCATTATGTCCTCAAGCATCTTTTCATCTCTCTTTCATATGCTCTCATTTCGGTCTCCTGCAATGAGCCTACCTATTCCGTTCTGTAGCTCTGTAACTTCCTGCCTCGAACTTTGATCTTTCCAACACTATTTTCCCTGTCAAACACTCGACCTGTGTCTGCCATCGTTTCTGTCTCTGCGTCTGCCTGTGTCACCTCCGTGTCCCCTCCAGTTCTCTGCAGGCGTCCTCTCACTTCATCACTCTGTCTGTCTGTCTTAACCTTGCATACTCAGATGACGTGTCTCATCAAGCTCTGAGAGGTGTGGTGAAACTCCTGCATGAAAGTTGGTTTAAGAGAAGGGCAGAAAAGCAATTGTTATTCTTTAACACTTACACCTATTCCAGGCATAACCAAAGTAAAATGAATGTTAATTTTGGACCGCTTGAAGTGTCAACCAAACTAGCAGAGAGCAGATGCCATGTTGATACCCCTTCATGGCTATTATTTACATGCTAACTGAAGTTATGACTGTGGAAAATTTCACATTTTCCACATATTTCCTCATATTTCAAATGATGCAGCGGTTTGTGTGTATTGTCGGTGTAATAATGTGTTTAGGACTAAATACTTTACTGGATTGGATTTCCTGGACCTTAGCTTAATTTACATATCCTATTTTTTGTCTGCTATCGTTGCCCTTTTTGTTTATAGATGAGTTGTGTCGATTTTGTAATCGTTTGTTTGTTCTGCAATGGTCTCACAAAGGTGTTGACTCTTTAAGGGATTAAATAATTAATTTTGGAGCCATATTAAAGAAGAACAAATAATTATTTTTGATTTCTCAATGAGGATTTTTCATAAAATGTCAAACTATTGTAAAAAAAAAAAATAAAAAAATGATAACCTTCTCATCCCAACTTCACATTTTACGTCATAACTTGAAATAATGTACAACAGCAGCAAATGCTCACATCTGAGATGTCAAAAACTAAAGATTAAGCATTTGCTTAATAAATGTCTTAGAAAAATGTACTGATAATCAGAATTGTTGTTAATTGGTTTTCAAATAATTTCAGTAGTGATCAAGGACTCAGTGAGCTTTACAAGATTAGTCTGTTTCTGTCCCTCACTCTCTGCCAGTCTTCTTCCACCTTCCTCTTCCCTTCCCTCTCCTAATCCCTCCGTCTTTCTCCCTCCGTCTCTTTGAGCCTTGGGGGAGCATCCAGAAGCAAACTAATTTCCCGTCCCCGAAGCCTCGCTGCTCTCATCGAGCCCGTCTCCCTCCTCCTTGTCAATCTTTCACCCTAATCTCCATAATGCAGTCTCTGGCAGGAGCTGCTGTGTGTGCTTTGTCCAGGGTTGGGCTCTGGGATGATGAGCAGGTACACGGGCACTCTTTCTACTGGTAATTGCAGCCAAGGCAGACGGAGCACAGCATGGGGGGCAAGGCCTACACACACACACACACACACACACACACACACGCACACACACACACACGCGCACACACACACACACACACACACACACACACACACACACACACACACACACGCACACGCGCACACAGACGCACGCACACAGACGCACACACACACAGACGCATGCACACACACACAGACGCATTCACTCACTCACTGTTTCGATAAGTAAGTAAATAAATAGTTCTCATTTACATTTTTAAAGAAACTAGCAGAAATAATATCTTCCTTCCCTATTTAACTATTCATTTTTCATTACTTTAGTGGTTCTCAACTGGTGGGTAGGGTCGCAGGGTCATGTTTAATAGGTCATGGATGTGTGCATGAAAAATCAAAAGTTGAGAGTAAAAAAAAGTTTTGTTTTTTTCTTTTGACATATACAGAACTTCTGCTGCTGTGCTTTTATTTTGAAGGATCTAGTTTCCCATGACAGCAGTATGCAGTAGCCATTTGCTACCAAAACACTATCACAACCATAGATAGCTTTCTTTTGAGCATTTGTAAACAGGATTAGCATTAAAAAAATGTCTGTCTTTTTATTTTATAAAGTTCAATTTAGATTATTGAAGCTCAATGAGTATCACCAGTTTAAATTAGTTTGAAAAGCTTAAAGTAGAATAGCCTACTATAATGTATTTTTATTTTATTGTGATTTTATTTGACTTTTAAGCCTTTTTGCACCTTTGTTGCACGTTTTGTTTTGAGCAGTGCATAAGGGTGTTGTGTATTACTGCAGTGTTTTTTGTGACCCTTAATGACTAAGGGCCTGATTTACTAAAGATTTCCGTGTGTAAAATCCCATGCAAACGCCACACCACCCGCAAACAAATATCCAAGCAGATTTACTAACAACGTGCAGTGAGGATTGCGTCTTTCAAATGTGCAATTTAACACATGTTGTCCCTTTTGCGTGTTTGCCAGCATGCATGTGTAATATTGGGTGTTATTGAATGAACTGAAAGATGATTGACAACAACAAGGAGGAGCCAGGCAATACCAGCAATTAAAAAAACATCTCACGACTCAGCATTGTCCTGCCTCTGGGCCGTTCCAACGTATCGCTGCTTGGATATCCCACCCAGTCCCATTATTCAGGTGTGCTGTCATAGGTGCTGAATGTGTCCCGCAGAATTCACAGGTATGCTATAGGCTCCATAAGGTTCACGAGCACTCGCGAGGCACTGAATGAACCAACCCTTAGTTATTCTGTTATAGGCCAAGGCTGCTGGGGGACCTCGTTACATGCTGAGCTTCTTTTCTTTCATCCTACTCTTTAACTGACTCATACCTCACCATCCTTTTCTCTCCCATAGTTTCTTATTATTATCTGTTGTTTCTCCATTCAGTTCCCTCGCTCGCGTAGTTTCTGTTCTTTCTTTTGCAGATGTCCCGTCATGGAGCTGCATGTCTCTGCCCTGTGCTTGTCGTCTCCACCAACAGTTCTTCTCTTGTATCTCTATGCTGTCCTTTTCTCTCTCTGCTCTCCTCTCACCCCAACTGGTCTGGTTCTGTCGGAGGTTTCTTCCTGTTAAGAGGGAGTTTTTCCTTCCCTCTGTTGGAGGTTTTTCTCCCTTAAAGAGGAGTTGTTTTTTTCTCTCCTAGCTTATGTGGGAACTGTTGAATTGTTGGGTTTCTCTATAATATTGGAAAGTCTTGCTGGAAGGACTTTAATGTGTTAAGTGCCATGAAATAACCTGTGTTGTGATTTGGCGCTATATAATTAAAATTGAATTGAATTGAATTGAATTGAATTGAATTGAATTGAATTGAATTGAATTGAATTGAATTGAATTGAATTGAATTGAATTGAATTGGGTTGGACCTGTTGATTGGTGTTTGTTGGAGGATCTCATCCACCGTCCCTCCTGTTTTATTTGCAGACGTTTTATTATTAACCTTTTTTTTCGCCTTTTAGTTTTTCCCACAGTATTGACTTTCTTGCTAATAATCTCCTATATAGTGTTTTATTCTTGTTATATTTCTTAATTTTAATGGGATCAGATTTATTTTTTCCTTTTCCAGTCATTCTATGTTTTTCATGGCTGGAATCACTTCCAAACCCTTCATTTAAATACAGCGATTTGCACCTGATTTCAATGACGCAATTACTCAGTAAATCACCTGCAAAACAGCAAAAAAAATTGCAAACTTTTGGAAGGAACACACAATTTAGTACCGTTTATTTGAGATCCTTATAAATCATGGCCCTAAGGGGAACTTATTTGAGAACCACTGCTTTAAGGAACTTACATTTTTCTTGTCCAATCATAGTACACACTCAAAATACGGTTAGTATTCCCTTAAGTGGGGAACATTTTACCTTTACTACAACATAAGGCAGTCCACCACCTTGGCCACAGAAGGGGCTATGCATCATTGCTACCTGCTACGATGCACCTGCAGAGAAATAAATGAATAGAAGCTGAGGAGGGAATCCGTTTAGTGGCCGCCGCGGGGGGGGGCGGTTTATAGCACCTGGCAAGCTACCCAAACACCACACAATAAGGACCCCGGCTGCTAGCTCTTTATCAGCAGTATCGAATTACCCTGTGCCATGCTGGACACAAGCTACACCCACAGGTAAAAACACAATCATTGTGAACAACCAAGAGGGACCAGAGGTGAGAGATAGGTGAGAACACGAAATCTGATAGAGTCATGGGAGGAAAGAATGAGAAAATGAACATCTTGACCACATGATGAACAATCTGGCAGAGGGAAGGGGAGGAACAGAAGGAAGAAGGTGGATTAATAGGATCTGTAAAATTTAAGTGGGCCAGAGCATCTTGCCAATATCAGTCTGTCGCCATCACACACCAATGTGTTGCTACAACTTTCTATAATACGTGCCGTGGGTAATGAGAGGGCATGCCATCCATTCAGTCTAATTTCCATTTTACAGCCCTTTGATAGGAGGAATCAGAGAGCACTGGCTCCAGCAGAGACTTTATGGCCCTGGGCTTCACCGTGTGTGTGTGTGTGTGTGTGTGTGTGTGTGTGTGTGTGTGTGTGTGTGTGTGTGTGTGTGTGTGTGTGTGCGTGTGTGTGTGTGTGTGTGTGTGTGTGTGTGCGTGCGTGTGTGCGTGTGTGTGCATGTGTCCTCCACCACTTTGATGTGTTCCTGTTGATTAACTGGGCCGTATAAAAAGCAATGACAAATTTAATGGCTTCCATAGACAGTGCTGTCAAAGGTCTGATAAGAGTGAAGTGTGGATATTTCCGCTTTTACAGTCGTGCATATCTGACTCAGTAACTTTTTGGTTTTGTGGCAAGTGATAATGCTGCATTTACTGTATGTGCTCGACTGAACCCGCTGGACGGATAAAGGTTGTGGAGTCTTTGTGTAATTGTACTAATACTGTCTCGACTTTGTTTTTTAGGTGTGTGTGTTTATATGTGTTTGTTCTGCTACACTTTACATCCTGTAGAGAAGACAGGTTTTTATTTGGTTTTTGATTTGCGTCTCTACAGATCCACAATGGGAACATTTACAATTTTCTCTGCCGAGGTGAGAGGTCAGAGCCAGCCTAACACTTCAATAAAGTTGATATCTGCTGATTCACATGCAAGTTTGTCCCAATTCTGTGCACCCTACACATTCTATAAACTATACAAAATGCACTAATTCTGGCAAAGGGAATACCACAATTTTAAATAGAAAATAATAATAATCAAGAGAAACCTGCATGTCGGAAATCTAACTGACTTAAAGTCTAATCTAAAAGACTTACAGAATGATACGTCTTATCTGCTGACATAGTGCAACATCACACTCATGTTCACATAGCAGAGATCTCCAGCTTGGCTGTTAGAATCCGAGCCAAACCCTGATGACTGCCTGGTACTTCTGTCACTGAACACATGGTCCATTAACACTGGTAGGCTGCAAATAACTGGCAGAGCTTCTATTTTCTGTCTGGGCCTACTAATACTACAAATCTCTCTCTTCTTCTTACTTAATACCAATGATGACAGTGCGCAACAACAACAAAAACAGCTAAAATACATCCATATCTCTGCAATCTGTCTGTTTTTTGTTTAGTTTTTTCATTATTTTTGGTATGAGGCCCTGTTCTAAACAAATACAGAGGAATAATGTTATGTGACACACTCTGCAATTGGGTAACTCTCATGATTTAATCATGGTTTTTGAAAAGCTGCTTATTTCTGATGATCCTGCAAAGCTACCTGGACACCCTGCACTCTGAATGTCGAATGTCTCCTAAAATAATAAAATACTGAGACACTGTTTACAAAGGTTTGGAAAATTATCATCAATTTGAGAGAGAATACGGCCTTATTACATGATCAAAAGTGCATACTGAAAAGCACATTTTAATTTGTGCACAATAAGTGTGATTTATGAGCTGAGTGGGTTTGGCTTTCAGCTCCATATGTGAGTAATCCCTGTGCGATGAAGACTAAAATGATTGAGGACGGACTCCCTTTTTTGGGATTTTCTTCTTTTTTCATGCCAGTTATTCCTCCGTGAATGTACCTGTCCATCACGGCTGCGCCTGTGGGGCCTCAGGAGGGGGAGGAATTGGAGGAGGAGAAATAATGAGAGCTCACAGCGGCTGCAATGAATTCAGAGACTCTTGCTCTGTGGGGGCTCTTCCTATTTATCCCCTGGCTTTGGTTCTACTGCGCTGCAAAGGCGCCACCCGAACAACGGGGACACGCCCTCCGGTGACCAATGACTCACAATCCAAGAGAGGCGAGAGAGGGTTGTGATCGCACCTCAGCAGACTTTTGGGCACTCAACGCAGCCCAACAGAGAGCTGAGGAACTTCAAAGAGCCAAACTGAGAACTGAGCTCGGGCCAACTTGCATTGTCTCAGTCTGTCAGTTTCTCTAGCAGCACGTAGTCAGATTCCCTGCCACCCAAAACAAAAGAGGCCAATTATTTCCACAATAGGACTCAGACTGTACAGAACTTTAATAGTTCAGGCGATGCTTTTTTTTATATCGCTCATCACTTTTCGCTTTTTCTTCTCTCTTACTGCTGATGGATTAAAATCACAGTGTTGCCTAATGCTGTCAGAGGGAAAATGGTTGAAAAATAAAATGGAAGGGAGAAAAATAAATGAAGACAGAGCACTTAGTCCAAGTAAAATGTTTCCACTGATGTAGGCAAATGCTGCGTCTTCAGTGTGAACAGTAGAATTTCTGTGAGGCAATAATGACTTAAAATCTCATTTAACAAGAACACACATCATAATCTCATTGTTATGACACCTTTACTTTGTAATTATGGAAAAAGGAAGCATGATTGACAGTTAGTGTGATGTGAGTTACTATTCATTGCAATTCCTGCATAGATTTATGACACGTTTTTTTTTTTCAAAATGTTAAGATGGCGTGTCATTTTACAAATTCATGTCCAGTTTTAACTGTAACGTGCCTCCACACAGTGGGACATTCGTGTGTGACAAAAAAAAACCAAATTATAGAGCAAGAAACAGCTGGAGGCACCCCAGATGGCACTTAGATTTCACTCAAAAGACATATTTCAGGTCATCTGGACCACAAGCTTCTTCTCATCCATCACGCATACCACGCTCCACTGAGGACTGTTTGGGCAGTCGATGCCACCATCGCTCCATCACATCTTCTGTTGTTGCTGCGAGTGTGAGCTCAGACACCTAGCGACTGCACAACCGACCTTCCCACAGTCGGCATCCCTGAGCCGTATCCCGGACGACAACCTATTGCTCAGCAACCACCTGTTTCCGCAGCTACCACGCTAACAAGCTGCAGGAATAATGAGGTTGCGGGAGAGGAGCATGGGAGGGGGTCTAAACACAGGAAGGGGGAGGAAGTTCCTATTTATAATTCATGTCAGGAGAAATATCATCAGCACTGTGGCATTTGGAATGAATTATTGATTGTGTCTTGGAAGCTTTATGTAAAAACTTGCATTTGGGGGGGGGGGGGGGGGGGGGGGGGGGGGGGTCCTGATGGACAGTCAGTAAAGTAAGAGGACACGGAGGTGAGAAGCAGCCTCAAAACTGTCAACCGGGGCAGGAGGGAGTATTTTCAGAGGTTAAGGAGATAAATTCTCTCTTAGGGGAGCTCTGGTGTAATTTTAGGCTGCAGTAAAAGAGGAACTTTGATCCTTAATGTAAGCAAAAGTAGAGATATCACAATGTAAGGAAACATTTCTGCATCGCATTACTGATGCATTACCTATGATCAGCAATAATCCCTTCTAATGTTAGCAGAGGTGTTCTTTATTTCTGGTGATGAACTGTTGTGGGAATCTCTTAAGTGAAGTGGCTTTAAAGGTAAAGTGCAAGTAAAAATTCACAAACAAACTCAACTTCCGAAAATGTTATGTCATGGATGGTTTGAGGTTTACACTGAACAATACTTTGATAAATATTTATAACATTTTAGTAAATATTAGTGGATGAGCAAAGAAAATAGGCTACTGTGGTTTTAAATGAACACAACTAAAGCATTTGATGTGACACACACTGAAGTCAGAGATTTATTCGTTTTTTGCTCATTTTACCTTCATCATATTTAAATTAATACAAGGGTTCAAATATCTTGAACCGACACCCACTAACAAATCTAAACACGCAGCATTGTGCAATTAATCTCAAAGCACTTACTCCCTTCACAAGCACAAGGTAAAAGAGAACCATACCTTAAAAAAAAAAAAAAAAAAAAAAAAATGCTCTTGGGGCTTGACAGTGAAGTACTGCTGCTGAGGACGTGGTCACTAATGGCAGAGGACACATTCAACTGAGCGGCTGACCCTGGCTGCTTGACCCTTAAACCTCCCTCCATCACTTACTGCACTTTCTCCAGCCTGAGTCTGACAGGGAAGGATCACTACCTTTTCTACAGTCGTGTGAGTCAATACCAACACCAACACACCCTGCATGTCTTCTGTCTCACACAGTGAATGGACATTGGATTCTCATATAATCCATCGTCAAACAAGGAATGAACATCCACAAATTCCTTCTGTGAAAAAGGACCCAGTTGATTGTTATCTGTGGTTACAGAACAAACATGCTCCATGAACGACTAATATGAAATAACTTTTCATGGTGTAGATTTGCCAAAATGTAAACAACTTTTTGGTACAACACAGGCTTTAGGTGTAGCAGCAAACTCTTGGACTCGAATTAACAAGTTCCAGAAAGACTAGAAGAACTATAGTACCACTAACATGCCAAACGACGCTACTTCTGATTAGCCAACTTGCAGTATCTGAAAAATAACAACATACAGTTTGGCATGACTTCCTATGACATGCCACAAGCCTGTAAACACATTAAAAACCAACAAACAACAACAAAGAGTTTGATGAAAGTTTAACGTGTTTTACATGCTTGAGGGTGTTCATATTTTGGCAACAAATGAGCACGAGGCCGTGCCGGTCGTGTGGGACTGAGGTTAAAACATACTTCAGTAAATAGCATTCTGCCAGGCGGGTCGCCGGTGGTTGAGGCACGTTCCAGATGTTAGTAGCACTGGGCGTGGATGCTAAGCAACTAGCTATTTTCAGCCACAAAGCACAGAAAGGAAATGAAAGGAGCAGAGTTCAGCGTGTGCGGAATTCAGGGCAGCAAAGAGGGTAATCAAACACCGCCGACCAATGGCAATCACGCCGTCCCGACACAATAGTGGCTCGCCCCGCCGCTGGCTTAGTCTTATCACAACACACTCACAGTGAGAGTGGTGCGAGATGAATGAGTGGGGAAAGGAGGACTGTGAGGAAGAGGATGAGATGGATGGGAGAAGTGAAAAGGAAAGAAAAGCTGCTGGAAGGAAAAGAGCAGTTGGTACAAATTGAATCAGGGGATGTGTTTGTGCTGAGTTTCCTTCATGTTGCTGCTCTCCATCTGTTTGAAGGTGTATTCCGTGTATGAAATAAGATTGATTATTGGCTGCGATGCAAACCAAATTTCTGGGATGTCTTATTGTCAAATATGTGATTTCATACAGGAAAAATGCAGTCAGAATCAAGCACAAACTACAACTTCAGTTTCTGCAGACTGTTCTCTTTCCCAGGACGTCCAATACTGACGTTTTGTCAAAGCCGTTGGCGCCAGAGAGAAATGCATAAAATATGGGCACCATCGCCACCTGGGTCGGAGGACGTCATGTGACAGAGTCAAAATGGTGTCCGCATATGAAAGTGGCTGGGGGTTGTTGAATGGAACAGACACAGGACTTTCACCAAGGAAACTGGTGTTCAAGTCAAAGAGAATTTATTTTAGGTAAAAAAAAAGTTACTTACGCAATGTAATATCTAACTGATGAAACATAGTAACTTATGTAGTAACAAACACAATGTTACTTACGTTAAGTTATGTATTTTAACCTAAACCATGATTTATTTATTTTTTTTAAACCATAACCTTGAGGTTCGTACAAGACACCTTGTGTGTATTTCTAAAACGCAACCTGGCTGCAACAAAACATCAGTATTTGACGCTTTGGGAAACTACCTTGTTGCTCTCTTATTTTTTCGGAGGACTATATTTACTATGAAGTGTAAAAGTTAATAAATACGTGCAAATCATTACTGTGAGCTTGTTGGAAAATGTGCCTCCCATCACCTGAATTCCCTCTGCAAAGTGATAGGCGTTCCTTATAAACAATTCCCATTCAAATGCAGCCCACCAATGAAAATCATTCACCTTGACATTGGACTATCAAGTCAATGAGCATCACTTTGACACTTCACAAGTGAGTCAGTCATGACTCCAAGGCTGTTCGGGTGAGATAGAAACTGATGCGAGGCACTCCATCTGTATTTCAAACAAATGATGCTATTCCCTATAATGAAGATGGCAAATCTGTCAGAAAGCTTCCTTCCTTCACTGCTCTCCAGTCACAGATGGAAAATTACCAAACTGTTGATAGATGGTTAACAGGTGCGGGCTAATTATGCTAATCATGGCAACAGCCAAATAAACTGATTGCCATGTTCATTTAAGTGACAGCAATGTTCCTTTGGTGGCTAATTAAAATAGGTTGGGAGAAAGGAAACGAGGCGGCTGGGTTCGGATAGAGGGAAGTGTTTAAATAAAAGCGTTCTCTGGGGTCTACTGTAATAAGCTGTATTTCATTGGTTTAATGATGTCATAATGAATTTCTAATGAAGGGGGATGGGTTAGGGCGTGAATAAGAGAAGTGTGGTGATATGTGCATGAAACCTTCCATTCAGTTTACTCCAGCGAAGCAGAGCTACACAGGGGAGCTGAAGCTAACACCGTATGTGGCATAAGGTGGATGAAATGAGTTAAGTAATGAAAATAAAAATCAGTAGAGGACATCGAGTGGGGTTGTGCGCTCCATCTGTTTCAATACTAGCCCCAATGGAAAGGGTAGTGGGGGGAGGTTTTGAAGGCGCAATTACTTTTTATCAGCATTGGGCCCCATTGTCCCCAGCCTCCTTTTGCCTGTGACCTGGGAAAAGGCATCATTAGAGGAAGAGATGGCGACCACAGGCCAGGGGAGATGAACTCTTGACCCCCTGGTAGCCACTGTGGAGGTATGAAGGGTGGATAGGGGCTGATTCATGTTTACAGAAGTAGCTGCTATCCAAATTTATTTATTTTTTAAATCCTCCATTCCTTCTTCTCCCGATAGCTCTCTGTTTTAATTCCACTCTCATCTCATAGCTCTCACTTATTCTAACCTACAGTTCAGGCTGCATGTTTGCAAACACACCATTTGTTTTTAAATGTACAGGAGTGCTACAAGGTACATACTGGGTGCTCCACCATTTCTTTGAGTAAAAAATATTTCCTTTCCTTTTTTTTCCTTTTACTTTGTCACAAGCAGTAAATATTTGAAGAAACAACACCAATTCAGAGACCAGATTTTCTGGTGTTCATTTATGACTAAATAACAGAAACATATTGGATAAAATAAATGTTGTGTTATTCAAGTGATTTTTAAACTGGTAAAACCGCCTTTGTGTACTGTCACGCTGTCACCAGAAATTTCGGAATTCAAATTACAGTCCAAGTGAAGAAAACTTTTGGATGCAATGAAGCAAACGCTGCCAGATGAGGTGTCTTTGAAGGATAAATCATACAAGTTGCATCCAACATGAGTGTACACAGTACCACTCTCTACTATTTATACAATGAATGGTAAAGCTGAAAACGTAATAAGCTTAATGTTGAACGTTTAGCCTGGATTAAAGAAAAGAAACAGAAATATTTAGATCCAGAGTCCGATCAATAGATTTATTTTGTCAGTTGTGCATAGAAACTAATGTTGATCCGTGTGTGTTGTGACGGTTTTTCTCCTTTATGTAATGTGAAAACAAAGGAGTAAAAGAAGAATGATATGGAAAGAAGATATGAATGATACTGCACTGCTATATATACGACGGAAGTTATAATTACCATTCTTTGCTATCGGATGCGCAAACAAAGAAACGTTTGTGTCAAAGTGACAAAATAGCACATCCAGTGATGAGCTGCAAAGGAACAGGACTGAAGACACAAACTGCAAGAATAAAACAGGCCCATTTATCTTCCGTTTATGAGGCATTCTCGCTATTTAAATGTATACCACATTAGTAGGGATCTACTCAATTCAATATATTATAATGTGATGTTTGGCCTTAATGGAAAATCAATGGTGAGACAAGCCCGCCACCACTGAGACCATACAAAAGCAATTTCTAAATTGACATATGGAGGGCCCGTGTGATTGATTCTGACTGGTGTTGGATTTTAATACCATTCACTGCAAGCTCATTGACTCTCAGACATCGTCTTGTGGTTTATCTACAAACTGTCAAAAGAGTCCTTGTCTCCTTTTTCTTCTCACTCTCCTTCTTTCTTTCTTTTTTCTCCTTCGTTCTTTAGACCTTCTTCTCAGCGGGAAGACTGGTTGTGTGGCATTGGATTAGATATGTTTTATAAATGAATAAATTACTTTCCGCAAATACATCCTTATTGTAATCGATCACCGGAGATATAATACAGTTTATTCACATCTCACCTCTACACAGTAATATCCAAGCCTTAGCACAAATACTACATTTTCAATCAACTGAAAAACTACAGTATTAACATTCCCAACGCACCAGTCCTGACACAATGGCATCAGCTGTCATCATCAATTTCATGACATCATACTATCCTTGCTGCTTGTTTCAACAGCCTTTTAGCTTAGAAACAAGTCGACCCCACCCCCACCCCTCCCCCACCCCACACACACCTACACCCCACCCCGCTGTCTATAGCCGCACACAATGCAGTCAAAGGGATTTGAAAGTGAAGAGAAACAATTAATTTTCAGAAGCCCAACAGGGTCATGGATTATAAACCAATCCCTTCCCCCTTCCTCTATAGCAGCTCCTTTTCCACACACGTTGAAAAAAAAAAAAAAAAAAAAAAAAACATGTCACAACCCTGTGACCTCTTTTTCAGTGTTTTGCTTCAGTTTCATATTATTGTGTTTACCTACTTACTGTAAATTACATTGCCAACATGTACAACCATTAACCCAGAGACCTATTTCCACCCATCCATTTTCCACCACCTATCCATGTCTGGATCACACAGACAGAAAGCAGAGGAAAGTCACCAGATGTTATCCCGGGATACATCCACCAGCTGGGAGCATCCCAAGGCGTTCCCGGGCCAGGTGGAATGTATAAACCCGCCTGAGTTTTCTGGATCAATATGTCGGTACAGTCCAGATGTGCCCCACATCCCAAAGTAATCCTGATTAGATGCTTAACCACCTTAAAGTTTTTTTTCCTTTCAATAGTATATAAAAAGCACCAACACAGGCACTGATGACCTTAGCAGCCACTTCTCCAAGAAAGGCTCTGAACACAACCCATTCAAATTCTGTGTCCCTCATCTCCCCAAAGATAAAGTTTTAGAAAGACCTTTGTGAGCTGTGGCCTTATGACTACCTATTTAATAAATACAAAAATATCCTTGAATAGCCCATATAAACTCTCCATAAAGTTGATATGATGTGCAAATGAGTCAGCCACCTTTACTGCAGAGCCAACACACACATTCACACTGGAATAGTTCAATTTAACTCCAGTGACATGGAGATGAGGTTGCTGACCCTGAAGTGTGAACACCAAATGCTAATTTGAGCGCTCAACTTCCTTCTGACAGTTGATGGGGCTGACGGATTTGACAATGAACTGCCTTTAAACTCATGCAAAGCACATAGGCATGCTGTGCTTTCCTGTAGATGCACTCACACATGCGCTTATTATTCCATACACACAAGCTACATTGTAATGAGGGTAAAACAAGTAAGCAGACGTTCCCATCAAACAGCACCTCAAATACTTTTCATATCAATGACCATGTACAATGTATTTCAGTGTCAAAAAAGTTCAGAGTTCTTAACTCTAAAAAGTCAGCTTGTCTAACAACATCTAGTCATAAAAATAACATCTGGTGAATGTGACATAGCACTGAATGATATTACCAGGAACACAAGCAGCATCATGTCTCTAAGTGCCCTGTCTAGTCAGACTGTAGCCTGTGGGCAGCGCTGTTTCTGAGCTGATTACGGTGTCAGTTCAAGCGCTAAGCATTTCAAAGACTAAAAAGTAGAACATCCATCCACGTGTCTAATGTTTAACTCACCTTGCCGAAGTCTCGGACATCAAAGAGGTCAAAGGGGTCAAACAGCTCACTGTTACGGAGGCCAAACTTGTCGTGACACACCTTGAGAAACGTCCGGATGTTCTTTAAACACAGGAACTGCAAAAGAGAGAAAGAAAAGAGACAGAAGAACATAAATATACACTCTGATTCATCTAACATGTTGGGATTCATTCCAACGTTGTAACAGCATGATTAAACAAGCAGAATATTTGTCCACAAGTCTGTTTAATATTTCCTATCAATGCCACAAGCATTCTTGTAAATATTTAATTTCCCGGTTGATGATGGCCAGCCTCTCCAATTCATCCCTTCCTGGTGTATAAGAGTTTATTCAGCACCAGAAGGTGAACAGGATGATTGCCGCCTGTGAGGGTGATGGGCTGCCTCTCTGATCGAGATAAGGAGAGGCGTGGAGGAGACTGTCTCCTGACATCAGAGAGCAGACGAGGCATCCTAAGACAAGCCCACCGGCGAAGATCTGCCCCCTGGGTATAGGTGGTCCGTTGGCTCGAGAACCTGACCTCATCCGTCAATATTACAAATCTGCCAAACAGCGACCACGGAAACCCCTCTGAGAAAAAATTCGGAAGTTCAGGCATTCAGGGAAGGATTACAAATCATTAAAGTCAGGTATGCATGAGAAGGAACAAGAGCAGATCACTTCAGGGTAATTACAGAAAGTGACACAGAAGGTAAGAGGCTGCTAAGCAGTAAGTGCCTGTTTCAACATCCTGGCACCAGATGAATTTACTGCTCATACAATCACAAAAATAAGCATTCCCTTTCTTAGGGCTTTTTTACTCCTGAATGTCTGGACCAAGGACCGACCCTCCCATTTTTGTTACATTGCATGTATTTGAGCCAGTTAGCTTTGGCTAAACATTGTCATTTTTCAAACACACCGAAGACAACATCCTTACATCCTATCATCATCTCCTACATGGTCTGTATGTCACTTTACTAGACATTCATTGGCTTGTAGACAGCCGTGCGTCTGACATCAGTGTTTGGTTGATCCAGCACCTTTTTACACCTACTGTTTAGGTTCGTAACACACCGAAAAGTCCGAAGGTCCTGACCAAACAAGGTAGGCGTGAAAGCATCCTCTCTACTTTTAACACTACTTTCATTACGCTTTGTGACAAATCACCTTTATTTGTCATGTATCCATGTTTAAACCAACATCAATAATTATATTGTTTGACCCCAAAAAAAAATCTATAAACCAGAGCTTGACTGACAAACTGCCCCAGTTGATATACCAGTCGTAATAAACACAGCAAATACCCGCTTTTTGAAACACTGCTGCAAAAACAAAGCACATGTAAACTGGAAGCTGAAGGCCCATATGGGGGTAGTGTAGAGTCCGAACCTGCAGCAGGCAAAAGAAAGCTCACAATAAACAGCATGATACTCTCCTGCTGCGAATATTGACGGCCTCAGTTCCTAAAATATGCCATCACACAGACAAACCTTGAGGGCTGAGGCGCAGACCAATAACTGCAGTATTGAAATATTAATGATAAGCATAACTGCCTCCCATCTCCCATCTTTCTCTGCGTGTGAAGAACACATTACTTCACATGCAAATCCAGATGCTGCTCAGATATGCCCTTTCAATTCCCCGTGTGCGAGCGATATGAACCGATGGCCGTGGAAGCAGAGTGAAGACACAAAAGAGATTTTAGCGAGAGAGTCTATGTGGAACAAAACCCTTGATTGCCTTGATTGTGCTGAAAGCTTTAACAACATGCTTCCTCGTTGTTGCATTAAACTAGTGAAACAGCCAGCGGCCTTGCAAGTCCCACTTCACGACGGGTTAATGTTAGTTTGCCTTCAAGGTACCAGTGGGTTTACAGGTAAAGTATTATGCTGCAGAACATCCTCATTTCCTGGGCATTGAGAAAGGCACATTGTTCTCATTTACACCTTACTGCAGCCTGAGGAGCCATATTGTTTCCCATTGCTACAATTGACCACAGGAGACATCATCCGTATCAGCCTCGTCTACTAATTAGCTTTTACACTTTGAAAGAACACACACAAAATCAAGCCTTTGTTACCACTCCAGTAACGTTTCTGATAAAGAGCCCAGTTTCATCTGATATGGAGTCCTGGTATTTTATGATATTTCAGTCGGCCTTTCCTGCCCACACCTTGCTGACTCATTCTCATTCATGTGTGCACATGTGCTCAGTCACAGTGTCACGGGTGTGAACCCCATAAGACAGTCCCACCCGCCAGTGAAAAGAAATGCAATTGGTTGGCTAGCCAAAGTGACATTTGCAGTTCAGCGGCGAAGGTTATCGTTTCTGCAGATCCTCACGTGCTATGAGGGGGGAAAAAAGCGTATTTTTCCAGCCCCAGATATGAAAAGGTAACATTTGCTGGAGTGGTTTGGAGACGAGACGAAGAGAGGGATATGGATCAGGAGGAGGGGAAGATGCGTCTGACATTCTAATGTATGTTTGGAGATAAGAGAGGCGGGGTGGGGGTAGGGAGAGATGCTATGATCTAAATTAGAAAAAAAAAATAATAATACACCATTTCTTGTGGAGTGGGGAGTGTGAGTGCACCGGGGAATAAACAGAAGATGGTCATCTCCTTAGGCTGAGGCTGCCCTCAGCACAATCAATCTGGAATTGCCTTACTGTTGTCTGCAACACATTCTGGGCCAGACACACAAAGTCCTCCATTTTTCACAGCATGGTGAGCGCATGTTGCACACACAATAACAACACATAAATCATATCAAACTGACTGCGATGTAGATCGCATTTAAAGGTGAAAGGAATTTTCACATTCACACATCAAGCAGTTAACACTTCCACGAAGACTTTTTGTTGTTGACGTTTTCTTTCTGGCCATTAATTAACTGACTAAACAACATCACCATTATTTTTCTGGACCTCTGTGATTAGCATTGATCGTTAGTTTCTGACAGAAAATTCCTACTATGACATTAAAACAAGCTGCTGCTCAACGTCAAACATTTCTATCAAATAGATTTAACTTGCAAAGCAACAGCAGTTCTTTTTTAATAACATCTTGATATTTGGACAATATTCTTAATATATATACTGCAAATACAGTAATACATAAACACACATTTTTGTAATGGTCCCTTAAATGTGTTTTTAAAAATGATGATGGTGGAATATTTAACAGGGTGTTTTCCACACTCACACTAGTGCACTGAAACAGTAAACTTTAATTAAAATTTATATTTATAAATAATTATATATATTTTGAGAAAAAAATAACCCACAACTACAACAATTTCTAATTTATCAAATGCATATTTTACTACATTGAGTTCTGCAAAAACAAGTTTTTATACCAGTGCATATCAGCAAACATATGCTGATATGATACATCTGTGATAGGCCAATATCAGCCTATAGATTATAGTCGACCGATTCATGGGTTGAGCTGTATTTTTAATCTGTCATTTCTCCAGAATTTTGTGATTGCCATTTCCAACAACGAAACTCACTCCCACATGTGGTTTTATGACTGAAACGTTGCAATAAAAGGTGATTGCAAGTGAAGACAGCGTTCAGATGTCTGTCCCTTTTGGCAATTACTAGTCCTGTTCTGAGCACCTGATGCCTTTAAAACTCCTTTAAGTCTGCAACACACTCCTTTCACATGACAAGAAAAAAAAAAAAAATCATCCAGCTGAGGTGAAAGTACACGTCGTATTTTATGTAAATATCTTCCCACACAAAGCGGAAAACAACGTGTTTAAAAAAGGCCTGCCTGTGTGTGTTTACCACATGCTTTGAGTGTTTGCCACTTGAAGCTACTACTGTGTTAACCCACTATGCATGCTCCAAAAAGTGTGCTTCACAGGGTGTTCAGACTTAAAAACAAAGGCAGTATTCATCAGAGTCAAGGCTCACTGTAAATATGACTAAATCAGGCCTTTTTATCATTAGACCACAGAAAAAGAAAGACGTGAAGTTTGGGAAAAAAGAGAAGACGAATGAGGAAAAGGGAGAAATGAGGAAGTTAAATGGTGATCTCAGTTGTGCTATGGCAGCAAACCTCCACTGAAGCAACAGTTCCTGCTTTTGACAAAGAGCAAACAACTCTTAAAAGAAGCAGACTTGTTGTCGGGAAGGTAGGTAGAGAGGAGAGAGCGCAGAGAGAGGGGAGGAAGCAGGAAGGAGAGGAGCAGCAAAGAGGAAGGAGTCAGGTAACAAAGAGCCATCACATCCCTGACAAGCTCTTCTACCATATCATCACGCTACATCACACAGAGAATAATGCATTATTCCTGTGGGAGAGTGATCCTTATCGGCACACTCCTACATGCTCACATCTAAGGGGATACAAATTAGAGCTTCCTCCTAAAACCTGAACAACAGCAAATAAAATAAAAAATGGGATGCAGGAAAAGTGTGGGGAGACGTAGGATCAGGGAAGGAGGGAGAGGAGGAAAAAGAAGGAGAGGTGGCTTGTTTTGCCAAAACCGTAAGTCTTTGGTGTTGGGGAAGAGGGGGAATGAGGAGGGGAACGCCGAGAGAGAGCACAACCTATGAGGTGGAATGTGGATATGATGCAAAGGTTGTTTTTTTGTTTTTGTTTTTTAAATGAGTGTCTGTTCAGTTCAAATGAAGAAGCAGTCAGTGACATCAGTGAAGGCGACCAAAACTCCACTGAAGTAAAAAAAAAAAACATTTTTAAAAAGTAAAAACATGATCAACCTCAAAATCACGTTTAACACAAACAATATCGTGTGACAGTGAGGGGTAAACACGGAGAGAACAACTGGTTTAGGAAGTGAATGGTAAAAGGCAAAAGGCTGGCAAAAAAAAAAAAAAAAAAGGCAAACATGTGATTGGTTGTTAGGTTGAGGGAGGGTTCAGGCATAGGCTGTGTGTTCCAATACACATAGCACCACCCTATTCAGTAAGCCAGAAAAACTTTAGTATGTCCCAATACATAGTATGTGACTTGCAGTATGCCAAAAATACCAGGATGTCCTACTGCATCTGGTTATTCTGCAGTATGCAGGGAAACGTGCTTCTCTGGCTGTTCTGACCCACAAACACAGCAATCCTCTGCACAGCAGGAGACACGTCACATCGACTTTCGCCAACAAGTCTCTTGCTAATACTCCGCCCAGTTGCAATTCGCCAAAGGAAAAAACAAATAAGAGGCATTAAAAAGAACTGTAGCACTCGTTCCAAATCGCATCCTTTTTCCTTTTACTTAAAAGATTGTGTTACGGATCACAACGGGTATAACCAAGAGGGCCCGAGTTCGAGAAGCATTTTTTTTTTTTTTTTTTTTTTTTTTTTACTAAGTAGGATGTCCCAAATACAGCATGCAACAGTAAATGCTTTGTAAAGGTAGCTGCAGTACGAACAAAAATTTTAAAATAAAAAGTATGTGATTGGGAATGCAGCCAGAGTAAAGGACTGGTTGATTGACAGATAAACAGCTAATCACAGCAGCAGACAGTTTAGAAAGGATGTGTCTCCAGTTAATCCACTCTAGCACCAAAAAATAAAAAAGGTTGTTTATTATTCTTAGAAGCCGGGCCGTGTAAGCAGATATCGCAGGTGCAGGACAGGTGGACACAAAAAGAAATGCAGAAAGCTGGTCAAACAAAACAATTTTATGAGTTCAGACACGATTCACAAGTATTAAGGCGTGGTTTGCAGATATGACTCCAAATACAATATGATGCATTTGGCTCAGCTTCCCCTTATTTCCACATGGCAATGATATTACTTTCATATTATCTCGGGAAATAAACAGTTAGTTTTAATTTAATACCAGTTATTAAATAATCACAAGTGGAAAAGAACATCATTGTTGTCCATTTCAGATTCATTCTCTCAGGAGACGTGACTTTTAAGGAAGAGACATAATTAGCAAGTAGAACAATTAAAGCCTGAATAGAGGAGAGGAGAGGAGAGGAGAGGAGAGGAGAGGAGAGGAGAGGAGAGGAGAGGAGAGGAGAGGAGAGGAGAGGAGAGGAGAGGGGGTTTTATAACTGGCACACTGAGGTGAGTCAGAGAGATGATCAGATACTCAGACATCCAGTCAGAGAATTGGAGTCAATGAAAGAGACAGATGCCTGCCTGGGAACTGTGAGGCAGACAAATATTATTTCACACACACACACACACACACACACACACACACACACACACACACACACACACACACACACACACACACCCTCATGTTGTGTCTAAGGGCATTCCACACCTTCACAACAACAGGAAGAGAGCCCTCAGCAGGTGAGAGAACCGAAAGAAGCAGCTCACACGACCACAAGAGAAGGCTGGCTGAGCCGTTTCCAACAGTCTCACGAGACACACACACACACATACAAAGAAGTACACACCACACGGGCAGGTAAAGGTGATGATGGATCTCGTAAACTCAGTTAATGATGCCACAGCCAGAGAGATGAGTGCTGCCAGCTAAGGAGAGACGTACGCCTGGTAGTGATCAGCACCCTTTTCAAATATACCTCACTCTGCAGAAGATGTCCATTATAATAGTAATACCTCTCCACACCTCTTCAACAGCCTTTGTGGTTGTATGCCTTTACTAAACTGTCACACTATAATTTACATCTGCGTCTGTCCAGACTCATAATATACTGTATGTAGTGTAATCTTTTCAGGAATTTAGCCATTACAGCTGACTTTAATTGAACACAAAGTTACATTTATAACAGTAAACAATGCTTCAAATATAGATTTTGCTGCAAATAAGCTACAAATTTAAAACGCTGATTATTTTTGCAGAACATTATGATATGCAATATCATCGCTCCATCATTTTATCCTATTAGACATTTGTGTAAAATGTTGTCATAAGTAGTGTATGAATTCCTGAGTTATAGCCAGGAACAGGTTTTGTGAGATCAGCGTGACCTTTGAACACAAAAATTCTAATCAGCTCCTCCTTGACTCCAAGTGAACTTCTGTGCCAGATTTTAAGAAATCCCCTCAAAGGGGTCCAAAGATATCACGACTATGTTATATTCTCGACCGTGATGGGGACAGACATAAGTATGTACGGACACACAGACAACTGGAAAACATAACACATCCACGGCTCTTTTCTGTCTTTATAATTAAAAAAACAAAACAGCTTTGACATGAAGATAACCCACGGGCAATGCATGGCAGTGTCTACAACCAAAACCGTAAAAACAACCTGTCTCACCACCATCACAGTCTAAATCATTGAAAATGTAACTCAAGTCATCTTAAGAGTCTAAATGAGGCTTTAATTAATTTCATTTTAATAAATAGAACACCAAAACAGCAGTGGAATAACATTGCCCGGTTCACATTGTAGAAAACACCCAGAGTAAATGTTCTTTTTTTTCTATTACTGTTGAGATATTTACCAAAACAAAAATATGGTTTGGTAGCAAACTGATACATTCTACTGCTTTTTTTCCAAACATGCATGTTGCTATTTTTAGCTGATTGTTAATAATTTATGAAAATTTTGCAGCTCTTTTCAATATTTGTGGCAATTTTAATGTGAATCTTGCACATGTTGTAATTTTTTTCCCCAGACATTTTTAATTAATAGCTAAAAGAATTACAAAGATAATACATTGCTGGTTACCTTTATTAGAGTATTAGTCAGACATAATGTGGAACGTGAAATTGGATCAACTTGTAGTCTTTGAGCTTTAATTTTTATGTTCCACATGTCAACAGGTGTAACCAGGAACAAAGTCAGATTAAGCCCTCATTTCTGTCAATCTGCCACATTGTATCTATTCTGTTTGAAACACGCAAAACAAATCAATCTGGATGTTCTTCAAGAGCGAAGACTTCTTCGTCTGTGATCTTTGATTTAGCTCATTTGGAATCAATATCGGCTTTGATGAATATTTTACACCAGACAATTGTTCCTGAGAGTTGCCAGAGTGTCAAACATGTGATGTTTGGCAAAAGCAGGTAAATAATGTAAAAGAACGCGTATAACTTTATGTTTTAATAAATAACAGCTTTCTGCCAGGTGACATTCAGAGGGAATCGATGAGCACTGGGGCTCCTTTGCCCTGCTTCCAGGTCACCCAGATGTTAAAGTCAGTAAAGGAGAAAGGCCGTGCTCCTGCAAATTAGTGGAGGACACGGCATGAATAATGCATTGCAATAGTATGCAAATGTGTTAATCTTATCCCATTACCCCTAAAAGCCTGTAAGCGGGCAAGGATTGACCACAGTTTTAAATCTCGAACATCCCTTAGCAGTCGAGGCAGAACTGCTTCGTTAGTGAGGCCCACGTGGCTCATGTTAAAATATGGAAGTTAAATAGGCTAAGTACGTTTTGGGTTTTTTCAGCGAGGTTAATCTCCATTACAAAAGGAGATAATTCAGCTCAGAGTATAGACTCTGGTGGGGAAAAAGTCACCAAGACTGTAGAGCACGTCTCCATAATTAAATCTATTCCACCTTCACCTTAACACTGGCTGCTCATAAAAACACAAGCAGCCGTGTAGGGCAGACCTGAGATCAGAAGCACACAGCATGAGGAGGAGCGCATTAGTCGCACTGGTGTAACATGCCATCAGTAACATTCTCGCCACATGGACGCATTAGGTCATTCGTGAGAATAAAGAGGCAGTGAACCTGAAGTTGACTAAAAAAGGAAAGCCCTTCCTGGGAGAGAAAAGGTTTTGTATAGGAGAGAAAGAGAAGCTGCATGTCTTCAAGGTACTGCGCTTTCCTCTCTCTACTGATGCGGAAATGATCACAGTCAGGAACAAAGACTCTGCTCTCACGGATAATGGTCAGAAGGAGGAAAGGAGGCTGCTTTTAGGACTTGTGGGGATGCTTGAACATGCTAGGACGTCGTATTTACAGTTTATCATGTATCATTTTAATCATTTCAGTTTCAGATTTTGTTTCAAAACTAATTCTATAGATGACGACTTTTAGTAACATAAAGAAACAGTGACACGCTGACAGGCAGTTGGACGGTCAACACCTTTGGCCCAGACTGATATACAATGTGTTGACAACTACACGATGAATTGGCGTGAAATGTTGTAGACATTCATGGTGTCCAGAGGATGAAGGACTTCTCTGACTTTCCCCCCAGTGCCACTGGTTGGTCAAAGTGTTCATTTATTATTTTTAAATATCTTGACATCACCAGGGTGGATTGGCACCAAATTTTGTACCGACATTAATGGTTCTCAGAGGATGAACCCCAATCACATATTTACTTATTTTGTATTGCCATTACATTTTGTACACATATTCATGTCCTCCTGAGGATGAATCTTAATAACTTTGGTGATTCCCTGACCTTTTTCCCCCCTGTGCCACTGGTTGGTCAAAGTTTTCACTTATTCTTCAAAATATCGAAACATCTATTGAGTGGATTGGTGCAAAACATTGTGCAGACGTTTGTGGCTCCCAGAGGATGAACCCTAAACACCTCAGTTACTGATTTGTCTTAACAACAGTTGGGTGGATTTGGGATGACCTCAAACATATCACCCTCAGGACAAATCATATATACACATTCATGTCCTGTGCCGCCGCTGACATGTTAGCATTAGCATTGTGAGTCTGACAGAGTCGGTAGCATGGCCAGCTTTAGGCTTTTTTATAAAGTAATTGGCAAGTCCAATTTCTCCAGGGTTGTGAATATTTCATAATGACATAAAATGTGGACTTTTAGAGATAATTTAGTTAATAATAATAAGAGACAAAAGTACGGTCATGGTTCCTTTGTTAATTTATTCATTCAAGACTCTTAGAAATAAGATCTACAGAGCTCAATGTTGGATCTGTAATATTATTCTATTGCGATTTTGGCTCTGATCATCTCAAACAAGACCGTTCAGTCACAGAGTTAAACATTTCTTGACTGTTTGTTTATTGAATACAATTGGTCTGCTCAACTTCTCAGTGCATTAGGGTTAAATAACTACACCGAAATAAACTAAAGCTACTGCCCCCTTGACATGACCCATCTTGATTATGATGTCAACTTCAAAGCTGAACACATCTGTCCTGTAAACCTGCTCTACTGTGGAGGAAATGAAGAGTGAATGTGAATATTAGATTGACGGGGACGAGTAAAAGACAAAGGCAACAAAAAAGCATTCGCTACTATCATCTTAATTCTGCCCGACCTGATTTTTCAATTTCTGTCGACCTTTTCTTCTTTCTTTCCCGTCCTTGTGGACCAGAAATAATTCCTAAATCTTCCTTCTTTTTTTTCCCCCCACAAGTGATAAAAACGACATGCATGATTTCGGCTTCTATTTTTGTATTTTGTGCAAGAGAGGATTCAGCCTTTGCATGACCGCCCCCATCTCCATTTGCACTGTCAAATAGAGGCAGCTGGTTTTCACAACAGTCTATAATAAATATCACCATATGCCTGGATGTCCTGGTACCTGTCCTGTCTGTTATTGCCTCCATGGTCTCAAAGAAGCAGGCAGGAGACAGAGAGGTGAGCTCAGCGTGTTTTGTTTTTCTTTCAGCAGCTGTTGTTCGAACCGTTTTAAATGCATGAAAAGCGTCCTCACAAAATAAAACCAGAAACCTAACACAGGTCAAGTTGCTGAAACATCTTGGTGCATACTGCAGTCCTCCAGGTTCTACCCACTCACCATATAAATACAAATCTGTGTTGTATCTAAGCAACAGGCCATGCTACGGTGACTCAGGAGAGGAATGTGTGTGTGTTTGAGGGATTTCCACTCAGGCTTGGCAGCAGACTTTAAGTCTTGATGAATGTGAGAAGGAGGCCCGCCGAGAATCCCAGACACCCATGGATCAATGGCCAGGTAATTTATGACACGAGACCAGGGAGAGGAAGACTGCAGCTATCTTTTTCCCTGGTGAGTTTCCCTCACAAACGTAAAGACTCATTGTGGTGATTTAGATCCCCCACGAGATCCATTACCTGTTACTTCCCTCCACACAAAACAAATTCTCAGATCATACACACAAGTTAAAGATAAAACGATCATAACTTGACTGAGTGTGGCCACATTCGCACCTCATTAAGTGTCAGAGTTTTAAATAATCTTTGGCCGACCTGCGTTCACACGAGGCTCATACACATGCGGTGGAAAAACTAACGAGGAATTTAAATCTGTATCGATTTACGTTAGCACTCACTTAACATTTCAAATTCATCTTACATGGCTCAATCAAAAAGGCGGATAGTTCTGCAGCTACAAACCAAATCACACTTTCACTGAAAACAAAAATCAGACACATCAGTCCTGTGATTTTACTACAAGTCATAATTGTGTAACGAGTTCCTGGATACACATGCAAACTGACGTGTGCCAACGTAAGCCAAGATGATTCTTCCACTTGCATCTATTCTATGTTACTTCACTAATACCTTATGTATACTCACAGGGTTGGAAGGTAACAAAGTGCTTAATAATACTTAATTTACTGGAGTATTTTTGTATTAACTTTATATTTCAAAAATTCAAACTGTTGTATTCCTGCTACAGCTGAAATTACTATTTGATTAACAAGTGTATTTTAGTCATTTTAATGCTCTGAATTCTTGGTTGCTTTCCTTAGTCTTCAGTCTTTCTGTTTTCGGTTATTAGTGCGTTTTCATATTTGAAAGTCTGAACAAAGGCTCATGTTTTTGTTACATTTTATATATTTGATCCACTTACTTTTGGTATCACATTGAAATTTTGTGAGCGCACTAAAGAACTTTACCTGACATCTCTCCTCTCGTCATCACCCTTTACTCGACATTGATTGGTTTGCAGACAGCATGCATCTGACTTCAGTGAGTTGTCAATTCGGTCGGTAGCCTTTAGTTTGAATGAAGAAAAAGATAATAAATAGATTCATTCTTTTGCCTTAAGACATCACTACCAGGACTTATTTCTCTTTCAGAAAATAAATTATGTTTCTCCATTGTTATTATCATATTGTTATTAAACACTCCTTCTCTCCCAATGTGTTACCAGGCTAATTTTTACTACTCTTCTGGTTCTTTTTCTTCTCTATATGTACAACAGGTGACGATAACCTTCCTCATTTTCTGTAATTGGTCAGAAAGTCTGAGCTACCCAAACAGTGAATTTACACTGAAAACAAACTAAACCATGGCTCACCCTGATCTGGACTGAGACCTCCTCTTTTGGTCAAACTAAATTTGAATTATTTGGTCCGAGGCACCTTTCACACCTGCTACTTCAGTTCAGACCAAACTAAAAAGTCCAAAGGTTGGGTTCAAACAAGGTAGGTGTGAAAGCTTCCATATTCTTTAGTCTGTATTTACTTATCTGACGATGCCGGAAAAAGCGTAGCAGGTAAAGAATTAAAACATCAACAGGTTGATTTTTGAACAGTCTTCATAAATGCTACTAGTAGGAAGGGATTAGTCCAAAAAGTCAAAAGCTGAAAGCCCTGTTAGAGCCAGATGTTTGTCAGTCCTTTGTTTAAGGAAGCTATCAGGTACACAGGGGGAAGCAGCTCTGCACTCTCGATGGCTGTGATTATCTCCAAGGTGACTAATGCTATTAACATGGAGTACAGCCTGTTAATTACCCAACTGGCTCTGAGGCCAAGCTTGGCCCGCTTTAATCATCACACAGTCTGGATAAACAATCGTTCAATTATCACACAGCTCTGCCCAACACACAATACACCAATCTGCCAATTTACAGATTAAGTGATTGGACGGGTGGATACTGTGAGATACTGTTTACGTCCACTCAGCGGTGCACTGGGCTGTGGTGCGCCTTCCTCCGAGCACTCAACCAGAATGAACGCAATATGAAACCACAGCAGTACACTTGTGCAGTTTGATTTCAAAAGAGTGTGCCTGAACGACAAACACGCTGAGAAGAGTCAACAACCCAGGTTTGCATACTCTGCACATTCTGATAATATATTTGTTCAGAGCACTTAAATAGTGGTTACAGCTGCAGATTTGTAAAAATTACAACAGAAGATGTGACACCTAACCATGACTGAAAATTAATACAAAGCGTTGACACGTTTTAGGGGCAGCTCTGGCTCAGATAGTAGAGTATGTTGCCAACTAATCATAAGGTTGGCGGTGCGATCCCCAGGTCCTCCTGTCCACATGCCAAAGTTCCCATGTGCAAGAATTAAACGTTGCTGGTGTGTGAATGTGTGTGAGCAGGTGAATGGGAGACAAACTGTAAAGCACTTTCAGACCGCTAAAGTTATGATAAAATTCTATATAAATGCAGACCATTTACCATAAACAGATTATGATTTTGACTCTGAGGTGGAAATGACCAATCACTTTGTATTATATGATTCTTGTTCTCTGATTTACCCATCAGTGTCCTATGTGTGAATTGCGGCTGGGTATTGACCCCCGTTTGCCTTTTTGATGCAGGCTGAAATGTGTCAGCCTGAAATGTGTCCACTGAGTTGCACTGAGTATTAAGAACTGGGAAGTGATGTGAAGTTAGTATCATGTTTGCTGCAGGTTTGTGATCATGGTTCCTAATTCTTTCATGAGTTAGTTCCTGATTTCAATTAAAGTTACTTATTTGAGCAGTTCTGTTATGATCAATAGAAAAAAAAAAAAATGGTATTTCTGATTAAAAAGTGCTGCTCTGTAAATTGAACCTGTATATTTATATATACATGTACATATTATAAAGCCAACCTTACCCAATATCAAGTATAAGGAAATAATAGATGGATAGAATGGTATTTTGCAATCCAAGAGACTTTGAGCTGGTTATTTTGACAAAACAACTGCTCAGCGCGTTAAAGAAGTGTTGTGATCTGTGTCAGTGAAAATAAGTCACAGCCTAGCTGGTCTTTCCAGAGCTGTTTGCAACACAGTAATTACTGCCTACATTGAAGAGGGGGCGTTCGTTCTCTTTTTGGGCAACTTCCTTCGACTTAAACACGTCAACGGTCTGGTATAAATGAAGCAGCTATGTTTACACTTCAGCTTGACAGCTTAAGGTCAGTGAATGCTGTCCTCTGTCACATTGGGTCACATTGATGCAACACTTCTTTGGCCCTTGTGCCCATGTGACCACAATAAACAAAATCATGTATTGGGAGCACACTTCCTGTTTATACTTCCACTGCAAATTACATTGGAAAGCCTGTTGGCACTGTCCCTCGCAATTAATCACCGTTGAGACAAAAAACATTGTCACAGCGGAAAGAGGAGAAGAAAAAGCTGCAGTGGGGGAGGCGTGGGAGGGCAGTGTGGATGTTTTTTTGTGTATTTCTGAGCTTTATACAAAGACATAGGGGGAGTAGTGGTTGTGAAAACCTCATCTTCATGACAGTTAATTATCCATTTACATGGCTTCTCCTACATTATCGGAGGAAACGGTCATGAATTCCCCACACCTGTCTCTATGATCTTCTCGGCACCAGTTCACCTAGAATTTAATTAACTTGCGTGTCTGTGACCCAGCTGTCCTGCCTGCTTCCAGGTAGACTACAGCCAAATCTCAGACATCAAAGAGCAGCAAAAAAGGCTTAACTCTTATCTTTTTACAAAAAAAAAAAAAGACAGTTAGAGTGACACACATAGGGAAGTCTGAGATACAAAGAGCCTTGTCAGACGGATATAGCAGTGGTGGAGAGCAAGGCAGGATCAAACGTCCAGTTGCTGCTGGTAATCCTCCTCAAGAGGAGTAAGAAGGGGGCAGAATGTGAGGGGTGGGGGTTGGGCGGTGGGAGATGGGAGATGGAGGCAGGAGGGTGAGGAACGGAGGAGATGGGGAGGCCGGTTGCTGTGCCACAGAAAGCAAATGTTAACTGGCTTTTTTCATCCAGCGACGCCAGCCCTTCCACAGCTCTCCAGACAGTCTGGCACAGGGGCCACAGGAGGAAACCTTTGGAAAGATCACAGCCCCAAGCCTGGAGCATGGAAAGTGTGTATATTGTGTGTGTGTCTGTGTGCGTCTGTGTGTCTGTGTACGGTTGAGAGAGAATGAGTGTGGATGTGTGCATACCCATATGTAGCTGCTTATGCCTTTCAGATGTAACACTGTGGCAGTTCCATAATTGGATGTTTTAGCCTTCGTACAACGTCGGAGATCCACAACATGGCAGCAATGTAAACAAACCTAGGAGGCTACAAGGTTATTCTTCTTTCTATACCTCGAAGATACGACTCAGAACAGCCCATTAAGATATTAAGCATATTCTCTATGTCAAGCACTGCTGTCGCTTCATAGAGCACTTCACATGAGACGCTATAAAACATTTCACATTAGCTCAAAAAATACATCGGGAATCCTTATTTTGAGCCAAGTCATTGTATTCACTACACATTAAGAGGCTACGAGGGAATATGCATAGTCACCCAGCTTCAGGAACAACTGTGTAATGTGGCCGATGTATGTGCAAGTATGTGAAAACTACATGCAATAATACAGTGTAAAAGATTTTTGTTCCCTCACAACAGAAATGACTATCTGTTTTACAAATCATCACAATTCACAGGTTCAAGTCATATCTAAGAGCCAAAGTTAAATAAAATAATGTTTTCCTTCCTTTGAACTTCCTCAGGTTCTTCAATATTGACCTGGCTGAGCTCTTCTCCTCCGATTGCCCAACCTTTTATAAAATACCTTAAACTTAGCAGTTTTGGAATAATAACTGGCATCTCTTTAAATCATGATCAGGAGCAATCTGGTTCCCTTACAGACTGAATTGAGGGAATAAAAAAAAGCCTACAGAAGTATATTCAACCTCCTGACCAGCTAACTACACAGACAGTAAGAAACTCCAGTTCTTATGATTGAATATTAAGATAAAGTGTTGATTTACCATTTTAACATACAATCAGGCAGACTGAGGCATGAGAGAAACATTGCTGACAAGTGGCTCACTGGATGCAGAATATTGGTATCACCTGCTGACTACATCGGCTGACTACTTCAGTCGACATTCTCCTCTCCTTCCACTGTCTGTGTGTTCAAATGTTCAAATGTGTCGCAACGAGAACAACAACAACAACCTCAGAGCAGCGTCCTACATATAGAATGGCATGTTTTGATGAAGATTTGGCTGATGCAATAAGGCAGGGCTGCTAAGTCCTTTAGTTGTTTTAATGCTACGACCCCTCAAGTCCCCCCCCCCCCCCCCCCCCCCAACTCTATTTTACAGGGGCATAGTCACTACATGCTGGGCTTCTTGTCGCCCAAAATGATTGTGATTTGAAGAAATACAACCAAGCCAGAGTTTTGTTTTTGTTTTTTTTCCCAGAATGATATATGAGTGCAGCGAGACCATTCTCCTGCAGTTGGCACGGTGCTGTGGAGATAGGTCTGGGTGTGCGAGACGAGTGAAAGAGCAACACAGCCAATCATGGACTGCTATCAGCTATGGTTTTCGGGAGCATCCCAGAGGGCAAAGGTGAGAGAATCTAAGAGGCAGAAGCAGCTTGATAAACCAGCTCTCTCCTCTCCATCTCCCACGCAGTTGGACACCGCCTGCGGCACCTCTTTAAAAATAGGAGAGAGAAAAAGCTGTCACTCTGGATTTAGCCTAGTTTCCAACATGTGCATTAATTTCAAAGCAGATGGCAAAAAAAAAAGGAGTGTGGGTTGAAGGGAGGGTCATTTCATAAGCTGCTGAATAACAGAGTGGAGAGCTTCATATGAGAGTGGAGAGTGTGGTGACCTAAGAAAACAGGGATAGCATTTATTTTAAAGCACATTAGAGCCTTATCATGTATAAAGATGACTATTCTGTGGATGTTATATGCAGCTCAGGTTAGAAAACATCAAAGCAATGAAGCGAAGAGCTCACTGGGAAGTATCACTCCGCCCCAAACTTTTATTGATTTGTGTATCCACGCTTCTCCTGCTATTAGATGTGAGTATATGCAGCGCAGGTTAGCAACATCAAAAGAGTTCACTGTGTGAAGCAAGAAGCTCTCCAGGAAGTATTACTTCGCCCAAACTTTTATCGATCTGTGTATCCACACTTCTCTTGTAGGCACTTATCATCCAAGGCTGCCGGCAGGGGATTGACGAGGTGAGAGGTCCAGGTGTAAAATACTTAAAGAAATGAAATAAAAGGAGGCACAGATGGAGGAATATACTCAAGGATTGATACATCTCTGTACTGTGATGTAAACATTCCCCGCAGAACAAGAGAAATTGCCGGCAATTTACAGTGTGGCCATAAAGACCTCACAACGCCACACAGCGCTGATAAAGCCGTTCCTATAAGCTGGGAGCAAGGTGAAGCAATCAACCTGACTGCAATCTGCCCTATCTGTAATTAATTAACATGCAAGCCCACAGCGAGTTAAACTAATGCACGATGAGTTTGGTAAATCATATCACAAACAAGCTGTCCTCAAGGACGATCATTAATCACGAGATCAGCCATCATGACGAGCGTCCTTGAGGTATTACACCAACATGTGTTTGCCGGCTTGATTTACAGACTTACCGGCTTTTCCATAATGCGGTATCAACATTAACACACATATGGCCCTTTCCACATGTATTCATTTTTTGAGAAACCACTAAAGCATGTCGGCTCTTGCCGGCGCTAAGAGATGATGTGTCTGAGTCAGGGAAATAGAGCGACCGAGGGCGGAGGTGGAGGAGAGAAATCAGTCCGTTTGCCTCCAGGAGGACCAACAGAGCCGAGTGAATTCCCTTCTCGAAACGAGCCTGGGACCTGACGTCACAGGACACCAGCCGTCCTCATTAAAGAGGAGGAAACCAGCGGAGTGTGGCAGGAGGCCAACAGGCAGTAAATGAAGCCATGTGTAAACTGCAGCGCCAAAAGATATTGACATAAAGCTACAGCTATGGTCAGCAAGGTGTTGGAAAGATTAGATAAGAGCTGCATTCCTGTTCCCCTGTTTGCCAATAAAATACCTAAAAAGAGTAGATGACACAGATTTGTGGCCATACTTTATGCACCAGCCCACCCAACAGTTTTTAGTTAAGCAGTTGCTGGCCACCAAAATCATTTCATCTCAAAGATCATCCTGACTTAAACAAAGACACATCATCTTCATGGAGAGCAACTTGTGGGTCATTAAGGGGTATCAGGGTAATTTTGTGGATTTGCTTGTTACTTCTGTGTTGGATGAATACCAGTGACAGATTAGTGTATGCACAATGGACACACAAGAGTTTGAGATTAAAATTTGGCCATTGGGTACTGCAGAGTTGTAGTGGGTGACGTTGTATTAAGCTGTTGTAAAAGTTGAGTCATGTTAAATTATTTTACTGAACAGCCGTGTGTTGTTTTTGGTATGTTTTATTAGTTGTTTGCTTTATGTCTGTAAAAGCCTCGTTCTACAGTGGGTATCTGTGTACCAAGAGGAAGCTGAAAGAAGCAAGTCCTCTAACCCACCGGACATGCGTGTTGTTCATCGCTACCCTCCATTACGTCCCACAGGAGTGTTTTTTTTTTTTTTTTAATTAGCACCCCTGCTCATAAGTAGACACAAAAAAAAACTTAAACTTTGGTGTGCATTTAAGTTACTATTTCTTTGAAGTTATGCAACCTTTGTCGTCATGGCAATAGTAAATGTATTAAAAAAAAAAAAAATCCAATTTATGGTAGGAAACAAGAAGCTAACACCAGTCTCCTGCACCCAAGTTTGCTATCAAGCTTTCCACTCAACACGCCTCTTCTCAACAAGGAATCACACATTGTATAGACCTAATCTGAACTGCGTCACTTCTTCAAGGCAACATGTTGTCATTATTATTACCGCCACTAGAGGTCGCTTAACTTTAAAAAGTAAATGTGGGTAATGTTTTTGGAGAAGGACCGTCTTGAAAGAAGTATGAAATGATTAGGCTGAACTCTGAGGATTTATTCAAATCATCAATGTTTACGATTTAACCCTAACGATCAACACAACAACAGTTAAACTGAACTGTGTGTTTTGTATGCTCATCCTGTGGAAAATAATGGGTTTAGCTGGAGATGACCCTGGCCTCTAATCCCTTAAAAAAGGGCTTCCCAAGGGTTTCTGTATGGCGATCAATAAAACAGCACTATGTACATCACCTTCTCCACACACACTGACACACACACACACAAGTACAGAATACATTCTGCAAGAAACAGCATCTTCGAGTTTCTACAAAAAGCACATCAACAACACATGATAATGTTTAAAAAAAATGTTTTATTAAAGTGATGCAAAGCAACACTGTTATTCCAGCTCTAACAGATGGATGCTTGCATTGGGTAAATAAACCACGATGGAACAATAATTTCTATCAGCCCAGTGTACACACGAGGTGTCACACTCCTGGCCAAGGCCAGAGCTGCAGCGATCAGATGAGGGGGGAGATAATTATTTGGATACTGTTGCGAGAGAATGGGAGTGTTGAGAGTCTAATACTATTTGGACATGGATCTGGTCCACTCTATTACAAGCAGGGGAGCTGGCAGAGTAATGGAATATTTGATCAGCGTGGACGCAGCACAAGAGCTCACACAATGTGGGGCTAATATATATATATGTTGGACAAGTCAACTGTCATTTTTTTTTTTTTGTTTTGTTTTTTTTTGTTTTTGTTTTATCATCCCGACGTGGGGCGCAGAGGAGGAAAACAAATCTGACAGAGCATACAGCTCGCATGAAAATAAACATAAATAAATTAGTCATAATGTTTCCCCAGGTCAGATCAGAAGCAGGCAAAAATCTGTGAGTATTGGAACCATCTTTAAAACTCAAGGGGGTACTTAAGAAACAGTGAACTGGAAAGTGCTACTTAAGATATCTCTGCTTCTTTCCTGCAGATATGTGACATGCTGACAGCTGTCCAAAAACATCTGAACTGTGCACTTTACTCTTGAGCTGTTGACACTGTGTTTGCCTTGCACCTGTATCCAAGTGCAAATAAAAAAAAAAATAAAAAAAAAAATCCTGATACCAATTCATATCTAAGACAGTTAATACTTACAAAAACATATGTAAAACAATGACATTATGTGAACAACAGTGACCTGAGCTCCTTTTAGAAACTCTCAATGCAAATACAGTTTCGAATTTTTACAATTAGTTTTGTTGGAATTTTTAATCTATTTCTAATGCCAACACAGAAATGCGCTGATCACATGCAGTTTCACTGACACAGGTTTTATGAAGGCTATGAGCTATGCATTGGTGATAATGATGAGGTCTCTTGGCTAATCACAAGTACAATCTCCCTTTCAATTGAGGCTCTTCAGAACAAAAAGGGTTACATCTAACCACAAATATCTCATTTATTTTATCTGCTCAACCCTCGTGGGGAAACAAAGCAGCCCTGCCTGACAAAAATCAGTGGAATTTCGGTAAGAAGTTGCATCACTCAGTCATGTACAGTAAGACTTCACAGTTATTTATTAGGGTATTGTGCTGGAGAGGAGGCTAGACAAATACATGATGCATAGGACTCTTGCATCGAACAGCAGGAATGTACATCTTATATCCAACAGGTTCTTAGGCTGAGGCTACAAAAACAGATTTTTTTTTTTTTTTTTTTTTTTAATGGTTTTGGATGACTCAGCATTCAGCACTGATCTCCCAAATTCATTTGATTTGTCAAAACATTAACATAACGACATTCGCAATGTTGCCAGAAGTAAGCATTTAAAAGAAACGACATGAAATATTCATATATTTCAGGTACTGTGCCAATGTTTTAGGCGAAAAAGTTAAGTGGGGATCAAAATAATTACCTTTATACACATTGATACTTGGTGTGAGCACCTGTTGGATTTAAAACAGGACTACATCTCCTAGATACACTTGCATGATTACATGATTTTTGGCAGCTTGGTTGTTCCAAGCATCTTGGAGAAATCTCCTTCTCTTCTGTGGATTTAGGCTATTTCACTATTTATTGTCTCTTCTGACTCCATGATGTTGATCAGGACTCAATCCATCTGTCGCAGGACAACATCATTCTGTATGACTCTGACTGTATGTTTGAGCTCTTTATTTTCTGAACTACTCAAGCTGTTCTAGCTTTTCTATTATAAGCCTTTAGCCACTTAGTTATGGTTCTGATGATTATTCATAAAACATTTAATTGTGGAAATATTCTGGCAGTGCACCAATTATCATTACTGTAATACTGCTGCCATATTGAGCTAAGTGGTCAAAAATAGTGTGATATTTGATTTTGTCCAGATCACAGCTTGAGAACATTATGTGATGAACAAGCCCAGAAATCCCAGCAGTGCCTCTACTTCCTCCACAAATTAAAGAGAGCAGGAGCCTCAGCACGCATCACGTGCTCCTTCTACCGAGGCTCTATGGAGAGCATGCTGACCAGCTGCATCACTGTGTGGTACGGGAGCTCCACCGCCTCCAACCCAAAAGACCCTCCAGAGCATAGTGAAGGCAGCTGGAAGGATCGTTGGTTCTGCACTCCCTCCCCCCTGGACATCTACAACTCCCGCTTTACCCGCAGAGCAGTCAGCATCCTGGGAGACTCAACCCATCCCTCACAGAGCCTCTTCAGCCTCATGGCTTCTGGGAGGAGGCACCACAGCCTCCATGCAGCTCCTCCAGACTGAGGAACAGCTTCGGCCATGAGGCTGTCAGGATGCTGAACTCTCTCCACCTCTCTCCCCCTCGGCCCATAAAGTCTGAACTTTTGCACAACGGACCCGTTGCACTACATTTTACTTGTATAAACTGCAGTTAAGCGTCACTGTGGTTGTTGTCCGTTTTAGTGTTTTTTTGGTGTTACATATTTATACTTTTCTTGTTTTAACTTTTCATTTTGCACACCGTGTGACTGTGAGAAACAATATTTCCAGTCTGTATGTCATATGGTGGATTGATATTAGAGTTGAAGTTAAAAAAAAAAGTATCTCAACATTTGAAGTGCCTAAGACCTTTGCACAGTCCTGCATGTTCAGTGTGAACCTGTGGAGTCAGTACTTTGCTGATACATTCATAACACACTCAGCTTACCATGCTTCCCTTTGATTCATCACAAACCGTAAAGCCTCGACACACCACTGTAAGCTTCACTCACGGGTGGGATGGTCTACTCTGGCATCCCACATCCCTCACACTGGTAAACTTTTGTATACAAGGCAATTCTTAGTCTGCCTACATCTTATCTATGCACTTATATCACACAGAAGAGATGGACTGTGCCTGTTGCAGTCAACTGACTTTATATGTTGTCTGTACCAAACGTTTGTACAGAGATCGGAAAAAGGGCGTTTAGGTACTCTGAAACCTCAAACTGGAATCTATTACAAGTTTTAAAATGCTGTGATTTTATTTTATTGAGAGGAGATGAGTCATTTGGGTGTTGGGACACGTTGAGAATGTTGTTTGATGCATGGCTTGGACTGCACTTTTATTCCTTGGGATGTTGTAAATCAGTTTGTCTTGTTTATATCTGTTTAACTTGTTAATCTGTGTTGCTGCCTGTCTTGGCCAAAACCCCTTTGAAAAAAAGATTAATAAAAAAAAAACTGTAATCAGGACATGTTTGATTTTCTTTTAAACATATTAATTACTGCAAATTAGCTGTACACGAGTGTAGTTGTTGCCAAATTATATTGTAAGCTTATTTCTTAATTAAGTCGATGAGAATGGCCAAATGTGAATGTTGGCTTCATGCGTTACAGCGTCTTGGTCTAATCAAACTGGAATTATGTTTGTGCAGCTGATTACTTCTGTGGCTGGCAGCCCAAATATTATGTTATCACTGCTTTGAATGCCTGTCGACATGTGTCTGTTTTGTCTGCTTTCGTTTGGTGAATGTGTTCGTGCACACGCATTCTGTGCACGCGAGTACAGTATATGTGTCCAATCTGATGGGACTGAGATAACATAAGAGACAAACGGTCCATTTAGCCTTATCGAAGAAGTTATCGCGCTGACTAAGAGAAAATATATATAGGCAAATAAACCCCAGATTATATCTCAATATAGCTACACACTCCACTTACACAAACTTTTATCCCCCTCCATACACACAGCGTGCACACACAGCCCTCAAGGCGACTCCACTCTTTAATGACTCAATAGAATGGTCGATATAGCAGGGACATGTATACTCAGGTGAGCTGAGCTGGCGTGCTGAACACAGGGCTTGGTTTATAGCTCTCTTTATTGTCATAGTTAATGGAGCAAAACCTGAGGTAGAATACTGCAAAAAAGATCACCGTTACAATTCAGGGTTGACATTTGAATCAGCATATCATATCTAGAAGACACACGGGAAAGAGGTTTACACAATGTGAACACAAAATTAAAAGTGAGGCGGCAACACTGAGGAGTACCGAACTATGAAGTCTGAGATTCTCTCCCAAAAACCAGCCCAGTGCCAGGAATCCACACAAAAGGCATGAGAATAAAATGCAGGTTAAAAAACACAAACAGTCTCCTAAAGAGCAGCAGGTGAAAACTGCATCCAGAGGAATATCTTTTGTCTCGTATTCCTTTGATACCTGTTTGGAGTGAAGCAGCGCAGACAAGCCACGGGCCAGATGTAGCCTACATGCCCACATTAAAAAAGAAAAATATTTTTTTTAAAAAGAGTGCATGCACCACATTGCACAAAGAAAGCTATTTATAAAGAATGTGCTGCATACCTCGGAGCATGCTTTGCACGACGTTCTTCCAACACATCCAATACCAGCAAAGAAAAAGCTATTCTCCTTAGTCTGGTTTTAAATTACTTTCAACTCATCCTGTTACCACTATCACCAGTAGCTATGTCTTTGAACTGTTAGCTTCTAACATTACTCAGCTAACAAACATGTCATGAGATTTTTTTTTTCATGTTTCATCATTGCTGTGAAGGAAACCCTGACTTTCATACCTCATCCTCACATTAGAATGACAAGTTGAAATCCAACAAAACGTTTCGGCAGAACATAACAGCAGTGAAGCATAAATCACTGGCATCAACTAGTACAAGATGTGTATATGCATATTTCTGCTTTTAAGTTTTAAGTCCTACATCAACTGATTTGTATGTATCAGGTTAGGGGTAAAGCACTCATGGTATGCTACAGTGCAGCTGTAAATCACTTAAAACCACAGACTGTATATAAAAGTGGATGTCTGAGTCTGAAAAATGAAGGCAACGTAGAAGTGTATTAAGGTGCAATACCACTGAGGGCCACTAGGGGCTGGTTCCAAAAAACATCTGGCTGCAAAAAACTCCCATTCAAAATCCATCAACTTCACTCTTGAAATATAAAGCCAATACATTTTTGACACAAGCCATTATGGTGTCTATAGCAAAATTCACCCATTCTGATCGGTGTTCTGGTGATTCTTCTGAACATAATTTCATAATTATTTAGATATTAGGTTTTTTTGGAGCTAAAGCTGGTATCACTGACATGTCTTGGGGGCAGTCTGCTCGTATAGGCAGGCGGGTATACTGTCAGTCAGTCCCACCCTTCGCTCCTCCCCAGCTCGTCCAAATATGGTTACGTTGGCTCCACAAAAAAAAAAGATGGCAAAAGCCAAAAGGCCACATTTGAAGAGGGCTGTTTACAAACCAATGGGTGAGTTGCGTAAAAAAAAAAAACATGTAGGCAATGTTTTCTACATAAAGACCTTATTATGTGACAGATCTAATTTAGGCCTCATCGCCACCATGATGATCGTGTCAGAGTGGAAGTGAGCACATTTAAACTGAAAGAGAAAGCAGAGTTGCTTAGATTAATGACAGTTTCCATCCTTCGACAAATGAAGGAGTGTGAGTGTGGAAAAAAAACACTTGTGTAAAATTCGTAGCATAATTCACAGTGTAATATACAGGTTTACAAGTGAGGTGCCATTGCAGCTTGTTTACTTCCACCTATAACCCTGATATGCCTATACTCACTCTTCCAGCCTCATCCATAGTGACTAATTCCAAGGCCACTACAACAGCAGACTTTTATCTCAATCAACAGAATTACAAGGAGCGAGCAATTCAATAATAACATTGCCAAGCTCATATCTGGACTTGTATGAAAGACAGACGGTCATCTCCGCGTTGGCTGAGGATAACAGCAGGAGGACGGCTATTTGCTGATAAAGGCGTTGCAGTAATAAAAATCCCCATTACAACAGGCTTTTCTCTCCAGGAGGGTAATGATAATTAGAAATATACTACTGTCCGTCCATCTATCACACTGCAGGGAGTCAAACAATGAACCCTCTTACTGTACAAGTGGGGCCTCTTTCCTTAAGACACACACAAACACAAAATCTCAAAGTGATCGAAGTGGTTCGAAGTGTGTGTGCTGAGAGAGAGAAAAAAAAAAAGCAGGATCATGTTTGGATCAAGGCAACTAACTTCACGATTACTCCCCTACAGCGATCTTGAGACTCGGCTGCTGATGTGCACCATAAAAAAAAATATACATCCAGGGTAACATCCTTGGATGACTCAGGACTCTTTCCAGGTAAGGTTCCAACCATTCAATGAACAACCGGCATCCATAAACAAACTAGCACTTCAAGCTATAGAGTTCTTGTAAACTCCTATCCTGATGCTAACTATAGATGAGGTCTATCCGTCTAGTGACAGTCTGATAACAAGGTTTTTCTGCAGCAGCCGGTCATTATTCCGCTCAGCGTTGCGCTATCATCCAAAGTCCATCACTTACAGAAGTCACAACACTCACGAGCAAATTAACTACCTGATGAACCTTCAGTCACTGGATGAGCTCATGCAGCTGTCATCTAAATGAATCCCTCCCTCTGCAATCCTTCTGTCCTCCTGCCCACTTTTACCTCAGATTCCCTGGAGTGAATAGTGGCAAAAAACGTCATTATGTTCCATTTGTTGAAGCACACATAAGGTTCATTACACACACCAGTAAAAGATAGTTAAATGCATTTTATTGTAGTTAATTAAGTACATTTGTAAGGTTTTAATTGTTTGGAATATTGGCAAGGAGGGAGGTAAAATCAGGGTAAATATGAAGAAAAATAAAAGATGCAATTGTTCACATTCCTCACCATCGCCCACTCGGGTTGTTCTTTCATATTGCATAATTTGAAATGCAACTCCAGGGCACAATGCCTATTGAGTGACAGCATATTACAAAACAGCATGGTGGCACAGTGTTTACTGAGGAAATTACACATTATGCCGCTGTGTCCCATAAGAAAATTATTCAATTACAGTTTCATTGCATTTGTTGATGCGAGTTTGCCTGAAAATGAATATCAATGGCAGTTGGGAATAGAGCATTAACAGAAGGAAAGATAGAGGAAGGAAGGGAAAAAAAAAAAAAAAAGCACAGAGATGGGGGTCAACCATCCTCCTTTTGTTTTTGATGCTGACTTATGAAATGTGACTAGCCGATTCACAGCGTAGTGAAAGATGTGGAAAAATAAGTGATGCATGCACTTGCAAAAGGGGCTAGAGGATGATAAGGGAAGATGGATGGGTGAAATGGAGGAAAGAGAGGCAGTGTAAAAGAGGCATGGTAATAAAAGATGGGAGGGGGGTCTAATTATTGACGTTTGTGCTATGTGACAAGCCATGAATCTAATGTTCTCAGTGCTTTACGGAGACACACTCTATGTAAACTGCATCTGCATGAAGCACGAGAATAAACCAGCACTACAGGGATTCACTGAATTTTTTTTTGCTTCATGACTCCAAACAGGCCAGCAGAGGTCATATGCACTTAGAAAACTTTCTAAGTTAAGTTTTAATGTTTAATCAGATTTCATCTGAGAACACGTACAGGATGTAGGTCAAAATAACGCTGCTGGTTTGAACATTAACCTGAGATACAGTTTTAGCTGGGGGTTGATTTCACCAGAAAAACACAACCTGACAAGTGTTTCATAATTAACATAATTATTTATTAACTACACAGTTATATGGGAAAAACAAACCAAATAGCCATCTCCACTTACTCATTTGTGGTTAAAAAAGCACCACAAAAAAAGTAAATGTACCATAGAAAAGAAAATGACAATAACGACCGTGCAGCTGTATGCCTCCTCCAGCCAGTCAAGTTGTAATTCACATTCATGTCTGTCCAGACTCACTGTTGATGTTGTGAAAGCAATAAAGCTGATTCTGATAGAACTAAGTCGTGCTCATGTCAGTAGGCAATACTTCAAATATGGCTGTTGATGCAAAGTAACTACAAATTCTAAAACAAGTATGCCCCAAACATGTCTTCAACCCAACAGCAAAGAGGATCTCTACAATCACCACAGTTTCCAAGGTGAACGCCCAAGATTAGTGTCACCAATTCAGTATCCAACCAAATGTGAAATATGGCCACAATCTCCCCTTATGTTCCTGAGTTATGGTCGTGAGTACTGGCCATAAAATTGTTCTTGCAGAACATTATGATGTCACGGTGAAGCTGACCTTTTTGGATATAAAAATCACATCATCATTTTAACATTTTAAACATTTGTCTGAAATGTTATCATGGTTACTAAATAAATTCTAAAGGTTATAGCCACAAGTGGGTTTTTTTGTTCACAGTTACATTGAACTTTCACGAATGATCACCAAGTGCTCATCAGTTCATAGTTAGTTTGTCACGCACACTGCAGTGTGTTAACACCTTCCATGGTGGGAATGTGTAATATTTTCAGCTTGGTTAGCAGGACAAACATTAGGGGTAAAGGTCAAAAAAGTAATTTTTAACCTGTTTTCCAGCAGTGTATTTTCTAAATTTGATAATCTCTTTCTGCCTGGAGGGGATCTGTTTAAAACCACAGTCCATGCCCTTCCACTCTGCTTTGCTGGATCATGGGTTAAGCTCCCTGCACAGGTTGGTGCTTTAGACATCACCCTGGACAAACAATTTATCATTCCATATAGACAGAGGGCAACTACTGTATCACTAAAACATAGTTAAAGTTATAACCTTCTGCAGGATTACAAATTTCTGCGAGTCACAAATGCAGTTTACAAGACAGTACCAGCTATTTCCGGCTAGACCATTGTTAAAGGTTTGTGTAAGTCAGAACCCAGGGATGTATCATGCTAAAAAATTATTGGATAAGGTTGTCAATATGTGTTTATAGACTATGTCTTTCCCCCCATTCATTTGGAAAAAAGCCCAAAACATTGTTGACTGGTACAGCAGCTTGTAGCTGACTTGTTAAAATGCCACACTGCAGAACTGTAAAGTTGGTCTACAGTGTATTTAAATTCATTGCATTTCTTTAACTGCAATACCACCATGTATCACGAAAACTTCGGGATATATGGTGGCATGCACCACAGTAAAACTGTAAATACTTTTACCTTTACCGTACAATGGCACTTTGTAAAATAACCTTTTGGGATTAAGTGACTTCAATTGCTGCTAATTAGAACAAAATGTTAGTTTAAAATTTTACTGGGCTACCTCAGGGAAGCTTACCTTGGCACTCACCTGTTTGCTGTAAGAGCTGAGCAAAGACAGGCTGAAATCTGACAATTTGTTTGGTTTTAAGGGTATACCCGCCATTTAAGCCTTGGCTGAACTGCGCATTGTACTGTGAACGTAGGTGTTTGTCGCAGTTTAAGAAATGTTGCAGTTAATCCATTCTGCTCTTTCTTGAGGCTCCTACCCAGATATCTGGATGTTGCCAAGCTTTAACAAACAGGCTCTCTGTGCTATCAGCTCTAGTTATCAGGCCGTCACACTGTATGGGGAAGATAAATCTAGGCAATTAAAATTTAAATTGCTGTGTGCACTACCGTGACTTCCTTCTTTCCGTGTGTCTCCGCATCTCTCTCTTCGGCACCTGGCTGGACTGTTTCAGTCCTGTGTCAGAGGCAAAAAAGTGCTGCCAGAGCTGGAAACATGCTGGCTAAACACAGATACATCTCACTTCAAGAAGAGTCTTTGTGCTTCAGCCCAAAGCATGATTAATGGATGTCCAAAGATCAAATCTGGCCTAAATATGACAAATTAAGTGACTGAAATTTGACTTAAATAATTCAATATATTATGATTACATTATATAATAATAATGTATAAATGATATATAAAATATAATAAAGATTAATACAAAAAGACAAAATACACTGGCAACCAATTTAGTGCAGAGATGTTTAGTTTATTAAATTGAATGGCAAATTGAATATATTTATGCTTTGCAATGCTGGTCTTTCCTTTTCCTGCATCACCCCTCTCGAAAAAACCCAATGTGAGATCAAAGATGCTCTGGAGGCAAGGTGAGTAGGTAAAATTTGCCCCCAGACAGTTTTTACAATGAATTCCCCAGAGGCTTCTCAGTGAACTTAATCGAACAGTTTCCCCATCTGGTCAAAGCCAGCAGCCAGTTCTCGTCCGGATACAGATACGCGGGCAGGGGTGGGAGGATGAAAATGGCAATCACATGTAGGGTAGTTTAGTCCCCTCAGGCAACAGCAGTGCAACCCTTTTCCCTCTGCTGCGCCGGAGTGGAACGCAGCAGTGGAAAGTTGACCAGGAGGAAGGGAAAGAGTGATCGAGGCAAGAGGGTTTTGACAACAAGGAACAACAAGTGCTCCTCAGTGGTTCTTGTGTAATTGATATGATTAGACGATCCCAATTGTGTCCTCAAAAAGAGGACATGAGTAAAGATGACAGCTGGGGCCAAGGGCGAAAGGAAAGCCATTGCAATCTATTTTTTTGGACCGTATAAATAAAATCTACCTGTCAAGATTGACAACTTCAAAAGATCTCCCTTGAGTTATCTTTGTGACAGACAGTACGAACTTTGCCAGGCTCTGTCCGACTATTGCTCACAGCTTGAGCCTTTCCTGTGATCAGAGACTGGAAATCCTGATCATATGAAGGTTTGCTCAGCTATTCTAAAGGGTGAACTAATCAGTGACCAGTAGGGGTGGCTGGGAGAGATGGTGTTTGTTTTCTAAATGTAGTTGCAACAATGGCGACGGGGGTAGACTTTTGCCGCACATGGTAGTGGTCAATGCCAATTGGTTTAAAGGCTGCTCTGATCATTTCAAACTTAACCCGAGGTCGACAACAACTGGAAATAATCCTTGATGGAGCATGGGCAGATACATATATTCACATAGTCTGGTAAAACCAGGCTAGTCATAACTACTGAAAGCACAAAAAAAGCCACAAAACCTCAAATTTTTTAGTAGGAAACAGATTTTTTTGTGGAATTGGTGACACAAACAAATGTAGCTCTATCGTTAACAATTCCCTTCATTAGCCTACTGATTTATCTGGTAGTTAATAGATTAGCTGACATTGATCTTTGATTTACTCAAATGGACTCATCTTTGATTGTTTTGTCCGAACCACACAAAATTATTTCATTGCATATCACATACAGCAAAGACAAGAAAACCATGCCTGAAATGATAAATCATTTACATAGTGGCCAATTAATTTTCTTGTCAAACGGCTAACCAATTAATTGATGAAACATTTCTGGTTCATTGGCATGATTCTTGATTTTATCAGTGGCCTAATCCTTTGAGCACTAATGATTTAAAACCCCATTCATAACACAATATCTTGAAGTAAACGGGCAAATTCAACCAAACCTCATCTGCTGTTGCAGGATGAGTGATTTCAGGTCGAAACAAAGCTGTTGAGTAGTTCTACAACAGAGATTATCAACTCTTCCACCCTGTGGTTCATGCTGCTGGCTGAAGCAGATGTGTCTCTATTGAAGTCACCAATCAATCGCAATAGACCTAACCCTGCAGCTGCTTTCACTGTTATCACTGCACATATTGACATGATGGTGGATCGGTATCAGCAGCCAATTCAGGCTCAGGAGTCAACATTATTAAATGGCTGAGGATAAAGTCCATGTATTTTTTTTTTTGTAATGGTGTAAAAAAAAAAATTATTGAATAAAGGTCCTCAAATAATTGATTTAAGCAAAGTTTACTGGGTATGATTTCTGCCTTTTTAAACCAACCTGCTTTGAAATCGACCATTGGCTTCGAGCAAATACAATTTGTTAGATACCACAGCATTTTAAGAAGCCGTACTCATCTCTTTCTCACACACACACACACACACAGATTGCTTCAAAGCCTGAGGCAACGCAAAGCTGCTCCCAGAATTTCCATGCGCCCATTTGCTTTAACTGCTACTCCATCATCACACAGACAATCTTTGATCTTTGATCCATGACAATGGTTTGGCCTTTCCTGGTCCCCCCGTCCTCCCCCTGTCCCTTTACACTGGACCCATCCATGTGGAACGACAACAGCAACATCTCAATACCAGCAATCAGTAAATCCAACACAATGCAGTAGCTGTGCCCTGATAATGCAAACAACCAGATAAGAATTAGAGTGATAACCTAACACACACACACACACACACACACACACACACACACACACACACACACACACACACACACACACACACACACACACACACACACACACAGCTGCGGGGCTCTTTGCATCTTTAAGATGTGTGCATCACAGTGGGCCGAGTGAGGCCCATATGAGGCAGGAGATATGGGGATGATGGAGTCTCAGAGGTGTGGTGGGGATGTGTGATAATGGAAGAGCTTTTCCATCTGCTGGAGGAAGGGGACGAGAGCCCAGGCGTGACTGAGTCGCAACAAAGGCCACGCCCAGGAAGAGCAGGCGTATGCAAAACAAGAGAGAATCAAAGAGAATGAATGGAAACGAGAGGATCGGAAAATAGACATCCCTCATTTTTCACACAGGGCTTTGGCTCTGTGATAAATCCCCATCCAGTTTGCAACAATCCATCTTTCTAATGGTACCACTCTCTTATCCAAACTGCTATGTAAATATCATCTGTTATAGCCCATAGGCAGGAGAGCCAACAGAGCGATTGTACTGTTATGTATGCGCATGTGTGTGTGTACGAGGGTGTGTACCTGTGTGGGTGTCTTTTTTTGCACAATAAAGCAGATCAGTAAAGCAGAGCAAATGGTTTCATAAAGGCCACCGTGGTTGAAATAGCTTCCACCTGATTTAGTTTATAGCTCCAGATGATACACAACGGCATTATTGTTAATATACAGTGAATCGCAGATCATCTGAAATGCCCCGGGGGGAGATAAATCAAACCTGAAGAACATTTTCAGCATGGATTTCCATTTGTCCATCTGTCTTCCAGAGTGCAGCCCCACTAGACACCACGCACCGCAATCCATGAGTGACTGAACGCTAATTGTGAACACAGTGGGTGTCGTTGTCACGGTGATGGTTGCAGAAGCTGGAGCAGTCCTCACCAGGCGTGACAGCCTACGTGGTAACTTCAATTTAAACACACACAACTGCCAGCGCGAACTCTCTGATCTCATCACAGCAGAAAACAAGAATGGAGTCCACTCGCTTGCTCTTTCAGGATTTTCCATTGTTTCTTTTTTTTTTTTTTTTTTCACGCAAGGCTTTCAATTCTTAATGCAGTGATTGTATGTAACGACAAACGCAGAGCAAAGTTCATTATCATTAAAAACACAAAGACATGAGAGCAGCTCCCGAGCAGCTAGTAACTGTCACCGCAAAACACAAATGAGAATCCAGCCGGAGCTAATGACCTCAGCTGCACGAGGGGTTTTCCCAGAGCAAGGAAGCAATGCAAACTTTTACAAGCGTAGCTCTTGTATACCAGCTTCATTTGAATCTGTAAAATGAGTTACGGGCCGAGACATGAAATCATTTGTGAGGCTTCCACTGGCTGTTTGGTGGACTCAGTGAGTTACACAGAGAGGGGAAAGACCTCCCTTGCCCTATAAATAAACAGCCCTCTGTCCTGACTTCCTCTGGAGCCGTGCAGCAGGAGCATTACAAAGGCTACAAAGGCCCCGTCTGCAGCGCTGAAACTCACGGACGACCAATAAACTTACATAACGGCAGGGATTAGCTCGGTCAATCATGTCGGAACGTAAGATGTGAGAGCAAAGAACAACACGAGTTGGACTGCTGTTAACAAGTAATACGACCAATCTGTCCTCACCTCTAATAAAACAGCTGTAAAGCTATGGGGCCTCGGTCCTATTGCATTAAATAAGTTCTATAAACATGTGAAATATAAAGTAAAACAAATAAGCAGGGCAAGTATTGCATATCGGGACTAACTTTTTCCTCAAAAATTTCCTTCAGATATAGTAAAGGTTGAGGCATCACCATAGGAACAACAGGATATTCATAGAGTTAATAATTGGTTTGAAAATTTTGTTGAAAGTCTAAAATATTCAGTTTATTCAGTTATAAAACAGAGAATATTTAAACTGGAGGAGCAGAAACCAGCATTATTTTGGTATTTGTGCTTAAAACTAACAACAAAAAAGTTGCCAAATAAGTTTATGTTGATCAGTTGTGGATTTATCGACTGATCGTTTGCAGCAGACAGAAGAAATTGAGAGAAAACGCAAAGAGATGCTGCTTTTAATGGAAATTATGCTAAAATAAAGTAATTGGAAATCATTCATATATTTACAATCTTTAACAGTAATCATAATTCTAATTTAATTTGTGATATTCAAATACTAAAAATATCTGTTTCTCTTTCCATCATCTTGTGTCTGCATTAATCTATTAATGGCCTCATTCTTTTTTTAGCCAAATGAACCATCAAGTTCATATTCATCCACATTTCATATCTAATCTGTTTGTCCTCATCCCGGAGTTACATCACAACTTCCTCCCAGCGGGGAGTCACTCTGAGGAGAGGGGGTGGGGGGTCGTCCCTCCCTCCCAGATTCCAGTCCAGTGGCCCGGCACGTCAACCTCTGCAACCTCACAAAACCGGAAACCGACCCCCCACCCCCCACCCCTCTCCTCCTCCCCATCCACCTCCTCCACCCTGCCTCCCTGTTCCTGATTATTTTAGCATTACATTAGAAGCCCTGTCCATTAGATACACAAGCTTGTTTCCCTCCCACATCCATTAGAGGCCTGCAGCAGGGGGAGGTGGTGGGGGCATTAAATCAGAGCAGACACTCTGATGCTAAGAGATACACGCTGTGGGAACTCCATAATTCATAGTTTGTAATAGAAACAAAGGATCTGTAGGGATCGAACTCTTCTCACTGTCTGCAGTGAGGCTGCCCTGACACAAGAAGCAGTAAAACATGCTTCAACTTCCTGCTCTGGTTTACTCAGATCAGGTTTTTGGGTCTGTAAAACCTCTACAAGCAGTGACAATTGTCAGATTATTTCTCTTATATGTTCATCATCTGATTATAATTGTAGGTTAATTTGATAATGGCTTAGCCTACATAACAGTTTATTTGTCTGACCAGGAGTCAAAAAAAATCAAAGATATCCATTTATTTGGATAAAAAGCAAAGGAAAGTTTAAACTATGTGAATGTCCTTTCTACTCATGACATTTCTGACTGTGCTGGGCAAGTTGCTTTGACTGATGACAGCAAGCAGACATTATGTATGGCGGTGATATATTTTGGGATGGGATACAGCACGCCGCACAGGAATCTCTTAACGCGGACATTCCTCCACTCGCATATGGCCCCGAGAAGATAAATACGAGTTTTGTCGGCTGTAGAAAACATCCGGTTGTCAGAGTGAAACGTGATGAAGTCTTTTTAAACCGCAGAATTGTTTGGTGGTCGCAAAATTTTTATCAGAACGGGAGGGTAGTTGGAAAACATATCTGCGATTTAACTTTCATATACAAACTGGACGTTAGTATACGTTCTGCAGAACAGGAATCAGCAATACTCTCCCTTCCTTTCTGACACTTCTCCCCTTAAACAAAAAACACCTTATGAGATTTTACTGTATGTATTTCCAGAGGGGCAAACACAGCTACTAGTGCTGAGTCATCATCCACATTTAAATTATTCATTAAACCGCGAGCAAGATCCGCCTGCTGGTCGCTCTGATCAATTCCTGCATCTGACAGCGTCGTGATCAGCTCGCTCACTTTCCGTCCTTCCGGCCGGCAGCAACCAATCATCATGTTTGCTTTCAGCCTGGAAACTATCCATCACAATCTGGCAACATGTGCAGATAGTCCTGAGAAGAATAGCTGGTAAATATGACTCTGCCTTTTGTTGGACGGTTATGTTAAAGAATGTCTGAGGTGTGATTTCAGAGTGGCTAACATGAAGCAGTTGTGTGTTTATGGAATTACATTTTCAAACAAATTCTGAAGTAGAAAGAAAAATTGACTTGACAAGAGCTGGTAGGCGAAGGGTTAAAAATTTACTTATTAATGAGGGTTAAGATTTACAGATGGCACGTGCACAGGAATTTGCATGTGTGCACGACTCTCTGTGTGCATGGGTGAGCACGGCAGAACTCCCCCCTCCCACCCTCTGTTGTTGATCTGTCAAACTTTGTCTGCAGTCATTGTCCTGCCAGTCTGTGGCGTTAACATAATTTGAGCGTTGGGGTGCTTTACGTGCTCGGTAATGAATGGCAAACACACGACACATGCTGAGGAAGAAGCAAACGGCAACAGATGGCTTTAATATTCAGCAAATGAACAGTCAGATCTTTCACACGAATGCTGCGGATGGGCCAAACGAGATAGAAATGCAAACTAGACAACACGCTTTGATTTTCCAAGTTTTCTAAGACTACAGTTTGCTTTAAACAAAGAACAGGGGAGGACGTCACGAAGAGGTAAACAATGAGGGGGAGGCTCAGCAGGTATTGAAAGTTTTCAAAACCAACAATCCATCACGCAGAGCCACATGCCAGGTGTTTATAGGTGTGAGAATGACTGAGCTCTGCAACTTCTATTTGTTCCTCACATAACTACTACTGCCATAGTGGTCGCTGACGGCTCAACCACTCGGTGCAGACAGCTGGAAGTATGCACTTAACATATATCTGCTATATCTGCTATAATTGCATATAGCAAACCTTTTAAAAATGAATAATCTTATTTGAAACACAGTGAAAAATTAAAACCAGACCAAGTGAAATCAGCATCCAAATGTGTGTTGTGAGCTCATTGAGCTAACACTGAGCATTGATTAACACTATTGAAAATAAACAAGAGCTGCTTTGTGGTGCACTTCGATAGTCCATGGAATACATTTATGATGCAAGTCATTCAATTAAACTGCAATGTAAAAACAAACATTCTTTATATCGATTTGCCGCACATTACAGTGTCAATTTAGAATTTGGCTTGCATTGAGGCATATTTCTACACCAATAATGCACCGTTGTAAATGAAGGGGTTTAATGTGAGATATAATAAGATTTTATTTTTAGATATGAAAAAATTCAAATTAAATATAACTATGTATCTTGTGAATATGGGAATAAAAAACGGCTGAAAAAAAGAAACAACATTTTCATGATGCACCCCACCAACAATCCAACAGTTTTGTATTTTGAAAACACTTTTATACAGAACATGTAATCATAAATCCTCATGTCATCAACTGAACATTAATCATTAACGAACAGACAGTAATCGATCAATGATCATTATGTCTTCTGCTTTAGCTGCTGTCACTCTTCCTCTCATGTTAAACGTGGCAGACACACAAAGCATACTTTCGAAATGTAATTTCTTCTCAAAGATGCATGTCTGTGACATGGTCTATTCACGGTTCCAATTTTCTGTCTGGCAGTCTGCTTCTCACCCCAACTTTGAGTTACAAAAGGGTTAGCCAACACACTAAGGGGCGTACTGTGTAACTCATTCAAAACTTTGGGTACAAGAGAGTAAGTATATCCATTTTGTGAATTTGTTTGGAGACCACCCGATTCCCAATTTAAAAAGTCAACAACATCGCCCTGGTTGCCATTAAAATGTTTAGCTTGTGATCAGGTCTGTCCAAAAGTTAGACTTTTGTTGAAGGAGTCCTTTTATTCCATATTAACGTAAACCCTCTCAGCCAATCAGAACAAGTGTTTTTTTTTCATGGCCATAAGATAATCAGCAATAAACAGAGCAGTTTGACTGACAGTGACTTATCGTACTCGCTGCATGAGGGGTTTTCGCACTGCTTAAACGAGATTGAAAAGTTATTGTGTGCTTGTGCAACGTTATCAACAAAGCTACGATCTAGGCCGTCTTCAAAACGATGCTCCCCTCACTGCAGACGATTCAGTAGCATGCAACTCTCAGACAGCTTCAGTGACAGTTGTGATTGCTGCTATGCAAACCAGAAACGGACCTAATGATCCCCGGCAGTTGAATAATTTAAGGAGCAGGTGCTGCAGTGAAGAGTAAAGTCACGCCGGAGACAACTTTCTAGTCCATTCGAGCTCAATCAATTGTTCGGGGAGACAGCTGTAGAAACACGCCGGTAGGACTATTCTGGAAGATGTTAGCTAAAACTTTAAAGCTGTTTTGCCCCGAGGCACTGTATTACAACGCGCTCCTAAAACTGCATTAAAACAAAATAGCCAATTAATCAAGTGCATCGTTAAAACTCGGTATAAAACAAATGGCAGGGAATCTTCTGTTCTCGTCACATTATGTTGTCTAGCAAGACATCCTATTGTTTTTCTCATTACGGCGCTCTCGTTTGTCCTGAGGCGTTAGGAACCTGTCATTAAGTAGATGAGAAAATGGAAATGCCTTCTTTTATTCTGGTGGTTTGATTTCGCTGCTGAAGTTCTGTGCAGAATCCTGTTTGTTGTCGCGGGCTCCTAGACACTGTTTTAATAAGGAAGAAGCGCTTCAAGGTTAAAGCGGATCTAAAGTGTCTTTGTTCCGACACTTCTCTCAGTGTGTTATCATCCTCTGTATCTGTACAAGGTTCAGAGCAGGGCAGATCATAATTTCTGCTCTCATAGCCTTGATAAACATCCATCTGTCACAAATAGACGGTGCTGTGAGAAATGGATTGTGTTTGTGTCACCATAGCAACTTCCATTGCTGTAATTAAAGGCAACTCGTTTTGAAGCTTTACTGTTTTTAATGGAGACTACACAATTGATAACAGTGGCACTTGGACCAAAGTTAGATTTGAGCCAGCGTAGGCATGGGTGGTAAAATGATAATGTATCCTCTCAATGACACGACATCAATAAAAATAAGAAAGTAGTTCAATAAAATGTTTGACACGTTCACTTAAACACGTGATGAGTACGTCCTGGTTTCCAGCCTTTTTATATCTCTTAACAATTTAGTGTGTTACGAGTGACGTGTTGTGTGTTGTTCGGTTGCACCATCACCATGTAACAACAACAGAAACAGCATGAAGTAACAATAAGGAAATGGGTCCAGATGGAGAGGAAATTATGAACAAAAAAAGTTCAGGTCCGCTCACCGGTATGGAAGTTTTTAGTTTTTTTTCTGACAATGTCTGAAAAATATTTTTGAAAGCACATCCAGTAATACGAGACCCGCCACCTCCACCCTTCGCAGTACACAACATGTTTGAAGTCCCAACCTACATCTGTTACATCTGCTGTACATCGAGAATAACCCACTAGCAGTCCATGACGGAGATGTACACAGCTGCAATACCACATGACAAATTGTCCAAACAGTACAAGGAAAGTACCCAGACAGAAGCATACTGGATTGCTAAGGATGTGCTGCCATTTAGCGCGGTTGAAAAGTTTGGCTTCAGAAAGCTTCTCGGCGTGTTTGACCGCTGCTATGTTGTCTCGGGCTGTAAACACTTTTCAAAGACAGCAAACTTCATTCGGTTGGTATGGAATCTGTACCACATTTAGCATTTAGCAAGCGAATAAAAGAAATGAAATGTCTCAAAAAAAATACATGATTTTCATTTTAGAATCTGAGCCACTGACTCAACTTTTCAACTAAGAACTCTGAATCTACTGAGTTTTCTATGCTGCTTTCAGATTTGAAAACTGCATTTAGAGAACACTTTTTAATGTTTGAATATTCTCACAGTTGTCCTTAACCAGAGGTAATGTACAAGTACTCAACTTAAATATGTCAGTAGTCTTTCCTTTGCCTGGCTGGTGATGGGAGCCAGGCCTCATCTAATTAATAGAGGAGGAAGCAAAGACGACAGGAGCGTCAGCAGGGGTGCAAATAGGCCTGAGGCCTCTAACGTTCAGCTGTCAAGTTTCATGGAGTTCTTCGATGAGGAAGTTCCCCTCGTCTGCCCTCAAAACCTTCACCCCCACCTATGGCTCCTCCAGTGATCTCAGAGATGCGGGGTGACAGCCGGACTTCACCTTTGACCAGACTTCCTCGGGGACTGTCGCTAACACATTTCCTATGTCTCACACATACTGACACCTTTGGGATTGCTTAAAGAAGCACAGATACAGTATGAGCTGCACAACACTTTCGACAGTTTATTTTTGTACCCTTTAATGTTCCTTTAAAAACTTTGATTCTTAACCAGAAGTACACCGCTCAAAAAAATAAAGGGAACACTTAAACAACACATCCCAGATCTCAATGAATGAAATATTCCAGTTGAAAATCTTTATTCATTACATAGTGGAATATGTTGAGAACAAAATAACATAAGAATGATCAATGGAAATCAAAATCATTATCCCATGGAGGTCTGGATTCAGAATCATACTCAAAATAAAAGTGGAAAAATCTGATCACAGGCTGATCCAACTTCTGTGGAAATTGGGCAGCATATGGTCTTACAATGGGTCTAAGGATCTCATCCCGGTACCTAATGGCAGTCAGGGTACCTCTGGTTAGTACATGGAGGGCTGTGCGGCCCTCCGAAGAAATGCCTCCCCAGACCATCACTGACCCACCGCCAAACCGGTCACGCTGGAGGATGTTGCAGGCAGCAGAACGTTCTCCACGGCGTCTCCAGACTCTGTCACGTCTGTCACATGTGCTCAGTATGAACCTGCTCTCATCCGTGAAGAGCACAGGGCACCGATGGCGAAGCTGGCAATCTTGGTGTTCTCTGGCAAATGCCGATCGCCCCACACGGTGTTGGGCTGTAAGCACAGGTCCCACTTGTGGACGTCGGGTCCTCGTACCACCCTCATGGAGTCTGTTTCTGACAGTTTGAGCAGAAACATGCACATTAGTGGCCTGCTGGAGGTGATTTTGTAGGGCTCTGGCAGCGCTCCTCCTGTTCCTCCTTGCACAAAGGAGCAGATAGCGGTCCTGCTGCTGGGTTGTTGTCCTCCTACGGCCCCCTCCACGTCTCCTGGTGGACCGGCCTGTCTCCTGGTATCTCCTCCGTGCTCTTGACACTGTGCTGACAGACACAGCAAACCTTCTTGCCACAGCGTGCATTGATGTGCTGCACTACCTGAGCAACTTCTGTGGGTTGTAGACACCTCATGCTACACCTCTAGTGGTGAGGGCACTGGCAAAATGCCAGTGACCAAAAATCATCCAGAAAGGATGAAGACAGAGAAATGGTCTGTGGTCACCACCTGCAGAACCGTTCCTTTATAGGGTTGTCTTGATAATTGCCTCATTTCCACCTGTTGTCTGTTCCATTTGCACAACAGCAGGTGAAATTGATTCACAATCAGTGTTGCTTCCTAACTGGACAGGTTGATTTCCCAGAAGTGTGATTGACTTGGAGTTACATTGTGTTCTTTAAGTGTTCCCTTTATTTTTTTGAGCAGTGTATATTTTAACTAATTCTACATCCCACTTTTTCTGGATCCTTTTTGAATATGGTAGAGTTTACATACAAAGCATCCAACATGCATGTAATTACATGATGATTTTGAGCATGCATGATGTTTACCATCTTAGTTTAGCATGTTAGCATGCTAACATTAGCTATTAGCACAAAATAAAACACATCTGAGGCTGGGAGTGTCATTAGTTTTGCAGGTAATTGATATAGACTGTATATGAAAGTGGACACAGTGGCAATGGGGAAGTCCATTTAAGTGCAATACCACCAAGGGCAGCTTGGGGTTGGCTCTGGCTTCATAGACCCCCATTCAACTTCTCTCGTGAAATACATAGTCAGTACATTTTTTTTCCACAAGATGTAATGATGTAAATCACTAAAGTCACTCCTTCTCAGGTTTTTGAGAATCCATCTGAAAATAATCCCATCATTAATTAGATATTAGGCCTCAAAAAGCTATATATTTGGGGGCGTGTCTGTTTGACTGACAGGTCTGTGGTACAGTCAGGTTTCCACTGGTGGGCATAGTCTCCTCAGAAATACCAAACTCAAAACTTAAAAACAGTAGTTCACAAACCCATGGGTGACATCACAGTTGGTTGCCAATGTTTGTTTTTTTTTATCCTAAATCTGCAACTGAAATGTTGATCAGATGGTGGCACTACATGAAACATCCCGGGGTCACCAAAGTCATTCGGATACATTGCCTGCGAGTCACATGCGTGTACAAAATGTTGCCCTAAACCATCAAGTAAAAGATGTTTTGCAGACATCGACCTGTAGGTGGTGGTACAGCAAAAGTCAGGGGATCACCAAAGTCGATGGTCTTTACCCTCTGGCAATTCATCCAATGTTTTTGAGATTTTATGGTCTAGACCTAAGTGGTGGACCATTGAGTCGGCCAGGTGACACAACCATCCATGGAGTCAGTGGATAGAAAAGCTAAAAACAAGGGTTTTGATAAATAAAAAGCTTTGACCAGGGTATCCTTAGATGTGACTCCAAAATCAGTCTCATTTTCCATGCCAGCACTCAACATGTGAGCAGCCAGCTGGAAATAAATTTGACTCAAGAACACCACACAGTACTGTTTAAGGGGGAGGCAGTCTGCAACTCAAGGCTGTTAAAACCACACACACAACAGGATTTCCAGTTCATAATATCATTATTTACATGGCCAAGTGGCTTAGGCATGTTAATTAGCAGACTCTTATGTAAATGAGTTTAAGACACACCAGAGCACGGATATGCTTTGGTGTTCTTAATGCCATAATTTAATAATAATAAACCAATCAGCCTTATTATTAATATAACCTACATGCAAGTTGATGTCTCTTGACAACAGCCATAGAAAACAACATTCAGTTCAGCAGTGCACTATTTTGCTGACTATTACTGAACAAAACTATGACTGACAGCCCAAAGCGCAGAGCAAATTTGTACTGATCAATCAAAGTGTTGAACAGTACTGCGTATTTCTAAGAAGTTGCCTCCATGATTACACAAATTAAATTCCAGCAGGAGAAAATACATCAGTTCTGCCAATCAAACAGCCAATCACCATTGCCATTCAACTGCCTGGTTAGAAGTAAGCTCGTTTAAGCCAGCGAGCCCTGTAATGATCTCCCAATAGTATCATCACTTGTGGTGACATTTAAAGACAATAAAATACCTAACAAATGCAATATAAGAAATGCAATATGTCTGGGCGCTGCTTCTAGACCCAACATGCTGTTTGGATTAACTGGGAACATACCTTTATTGGGGCACATCAACCTGTGCTATAAAGTCTACAGCCCCTCTTACTCAAGAATACTGCATATTTTTGGAAGAAATTGGCAAACACGTCTTACTAGTTGGTGTCCTTGGAAAACTTTGAAATAATAGCTTTCAATTTAGATTATGCACTTGAACAGTAAGCATTACATTTCATCGGAGACCCACTCAAGGTTTTCATTTCCTGCCCATCTAAAGTGGAACAAAGAGGACCCAGAGAAAGGAGGTGTGAGGAGAGATGTATAGAGAAAAGGAGGTGTATGTGGGAAAGATAAATGTCACCAAGCAGTGTAGTTCATCATCTCAGGAGCCTGTCTGAGGGCTGCGGTCAGGGAAAATGTGATCCCCCACTCCCCACGCATGCTCCACTGTCAAGGTCAACTCATACTGGAGAAACAATGGAAGAATGAGAGAAATGAAAGAGCTCTGCCAGGGGCTAAGAAGAGCAGGTCAAACTCAACATACATTTAGCCCTTCGGCTAAATGTTAGCCAGGAAAGTGGAAAGAAAGAAGATACCGTGATACATTCGATACCAAAGGCTGTAGCCAGGAAGGTGTTTGAGGGTGGGGACAGCAGAGGGTTTCATACATGAAAATGGAATTTATCATGTGACAGAAGTCTTGTCATTGAGTTAATGGATACATGGAAGAGCACACGAGGGAGGCAAAGACCCAGTTTCATTGTGTGAGAAACGTGAATACAAAGAGCTCTAATATTGTCTCAAGATGATGGTTAAACTCGAATGTTTGAGCCCAGTTTTGTGTTTGCAGCCTCAGCCATACATATGTAAAATGAGCTGGAAAAAGTCAAGGACAATAGCTAATTGTGTTTTCAATTTGAATTTCATATATTTTAATGAATTAAACTACTGACCTGTATTTGTGTTCAATGAAGATAATATTTTACAGGCTGTGCTTTATACCAGGCATTGGCTCAAACGTCTCGTCTATATGCACATAAAATCAAAAAAGAAAATGCAATAGCTCGAACCTCAGTGAGTCAGAGAAAAGACACTTCTGTGTGACTTTGCTTTAATTCAACTCTCTACCTGTATACACTGTTAGCAAACCTTGCACTCTTGTGGCCTAAGAGGTGTGTAATGTCTACAACTTAAAAACCAGAAATACTGAAGAGGTTGATATATCTAGAAGTATGGGCCTGGATATACTGAACCATGTGCCACCATGTTCCAAACCAAATTTCCAAAGTACCACCTTACACTTCAGATACCAAAATGTTTTTGTTTTTTTCTGAAATAAAATTCACTAAACTAACAATACTGTAGCCTCAAAAAGGCTAAATAACAACAACACAACAAAGTTGGTGAACTTGTAGCCATTTTCAAAGTCCCATTCATTCCAATTGATATAATCAATCTGAGGACTCAGAATCAGATTGTGAAGCTAACTTTAGCGTTATGCTATGACAGACGTCACATTAACCTAACTGGCTAAGAACAGGTGAACTCTATTTCTAAAACATTTAAATTACCAACAACTCATATTTTACATCGTTGCAATTTGACATGTAATACGAGCTTTCCAAAACAAATTCAATGAAATGACAATATTTTGGATTTGGAGTACAATTTTCAGGCCTTCCAGGAGAGCTCTTGTACAGCAACACAGTTTGAGAATCATTCAGGCAACACAATACTTGAACTTTACTGCACTAGTTGGTACATCATATCTGTCAGTGTTTTGACTAACACCTGTTGATGCTGATGATAACCCTGCTATAACATTAAGCTTCACAGAATCACAGACTCTTCTTTGAGAAAATCATCCTCACCTAAATATGTCAAAGACAATGCAGAGAGCACATTAACCAAACAGCAGGCAGGGGGTTCCTTTTTGTTGTTTTGCCAACTCAAACCATCTACATTAATCTCCCAGAAATTGAGGACATTTGTCCCTGATCACAAATAACATCAACAGTTTACACCTTAATCTTTCATTTTTTTCCACTTTACATCAATAACACATGATTTAAATAAAATAGAGCCTGTTCATATTTTAAAACTGCTCTCTTTCCAAATCACAATGCATTAAAGTAAGCAATTATTCCACTCAGTGTAAGAATATCCTTCCTTTTTTTTGTTACTTTTGGCCTCAACTACCATAACTTCCTCAGATTTACCACTGAATCTCTTCAATGAGGCAGATATGGTAAATGATTTGTATAAATTTGGAAAAATGCATCTTGTGCATTCAACCACTGCATGGCAGATGGGGCCGCAGTGCAGCACAAACACGAACAGGAAAGAGCAGAAACTGAAACAGACACAGTTGAATGCAAAGGCAAATAATAAAAGCCTTGTAAAAGCAGAAGTTTGCCCACTGTTATCCTACAGCTCTAATTCTGGTAACAGCACCTGCACTGCTACTCACGTGGGATCAGTGATGTAGAAAACGACCGCTGATTCAAATTTTTTTCTTTTCAAAACTTCAAGCTTAAATAGAATATATGAACAGTAGAAGCCTGTGAGTACAATACCTTTACTGTTATCTCAAAGAGGATGTACAGAGTATAAAATATTATGGAACTTATCCTTTAAAATACATTTTTTTAAAAACACAAGCGAACACCTCTTCAGATGGGAAAATTTGTGAGAAAACACACCTCACTCCCACACCGACAACCTAAAGATGTGCAATATTTAAACTGCTGAAAACACAGTTAGAGGGTGTCATGATGGCAATGTAGAGAGGAAAATAACACCTTTTACCCCACTCAGAGAGCAAATTACACACTTTGCTCCACACAGCAAGCACTAGACAACAGAATAGACCCACGCATTCTTCTGAGAAATCAGTACAGTCATGATAAGAATGCAACACATGCACAGGGTTTGGTAGGATAACAGTAGGGTGTCCAGACTCCAAGTGCAAAGTCAGAGCCAAGAATTGTTGGACCCATCCAAGGTAGGGATGGGTGCGCTCTGAACTCTCTGTTCTCCGTCCAGATGTTTCTTGTTGTCTGGCTAAGTGGAGGAGAAGGGAGGGAGGGGATTACACAACTCTTTCTCTCACTCACGCTTTAACCCACCGAGTGCTTATGCTAAGCAGGAAGTGGGAAGCGATGTAGGTCCTCAGAAAAGGAAAGGGAAGACTTGGATAAACAGACGAAGAAAGATGAATCAACCATGTGACTAACAATAGCTTTTCACAGGCATGTTCACTTTTTGTTTTTCCAAAATTCTGGGGTTATTATCTTCAAGGGAATACTACACATCACACACCAGTTACAGAACAAGGACAACTAAGTTCAGCTTGATTCAATTATACTGGTAAGAGGTGTTTCTAATATTTTGTCCATCCTGTTTGTCAATGCAATTTGACAGCCCCTTTTTGGTCAGAGGGAGCCATCCAGGGACATCAAACTTATCCATTTTAATAACATTACATTTCATTTAGCTGACGCTTTTATCCAAAGCGACTTACAACATACCGATGGTACACCATTGGGAGCAATTTAGGGTTCAGTGTCTTGCTCAAGGGTGCTTGGGCATGTGGGTGGGGGAGGCTGGGGACCAAGCCACCAACCTTCTGATTGGTGTGCAACCCAGTCTACTGACTGAGCTACAGCCTCCCTCCCAGGGCCACAGAGAGACTGATGGAAACAAAGACCATTCACACTCTCATTCACACCTAAAGGCAATTTGTAGAACCACCAATTAACCTGAGGTGCATGTTTTTGGATGGTGGAGGGAAGCCGGAGCACCTGGAGAGAACCCACGCAGGCACAGGGAGAACATGCAAAATCCGCACAGAAAGGCGCAGGACCGGATTCGAACCCGGAACCTTTTTGCTGTGAGGCGACAATGCTAACCACTGCACCACTGTGCCACCACACACCCATGATCAATGGAAATCACCATGTGCAAAAACAGCAAAATTTGACTCCCTGTGATGGGAACTGGTTGCAAATAAGTAAATTGTCTGAAATATCAAATGACAGCTTTAACCCATTCCACCCTACAGGCACCTGCACCACAACCAAGCTAAATTTGTTATTAAAAAGCAGCCGCTGCCTTTTTTGAAGGCCAAGCATGACGCATTCACTGAAGAGGTCGCCCAGCACCACTATGACAGAATTTGCAAACGCAGAATTTGTTTGCTTCATTTCTGCATCTAATGTGGTTGAGCTGCAGGTGAGAATTTTTCAGAATGGGTTTAATTAATTAGTGAGTGTCACTCAATTACTCCCTTATTTTCGGTGTTGATAAGATGGAAATAGAAATGTAGAAATGCTCACAATGGCATGTTGATAAAGACATGTACATTAAATTGAATACTGTGTACAGTGCAAGTTTTATGCCTTATCAACTCAACTTTTTATTGATATGAAAACTAATGAGCAGTTTTTTGTTGACCAGGCAGCAGCCTGATCAAAGTTCATTTGGATATGACATGTGAGTGATTTCCAAGAAGGAAGCAGGAATGTGTATTACTTATCGACTATAACATTGGCATTTTTTTCAGGTCTTTTGTATCTGTATGGGGCTGAAGACTCTGCATAAAGAAAGTCTGAACAAATGTCTGGGTACAAGTTTAGTGCAGAGGCTGAGACCTCCACTATGTCTGTAAATCCTGCTATTGTCACAGTTGTGTGTACTTTAGGGCAAATCTTTGTCTGCTAATGGAGGGTGAGCTGTAGAGAACCAGATGAGTGGTGGACGTCAGTGTGAGGGACATGCTCAATTTCACAGGAGAAAGCCACTAAAAGCCTCCTCTCAATCAGATTCTCTCTCACGCCACCTTTTTTTCCTCTCCGTTTTCCCCAGGAGCTTCCACCATTAATTCTAAATTGTTTAGCTTCTCCGGCTTCACACTCTGTTGCTTTCATTATGCTAACACCGAAAACTGGTGGCAGCTTTAACATTTTCCTTCACCTCTTTAGATGGGATTGAGGATGCTCACCTGCCTTACTTCCAGCTGGCACTCATGAGAAATTGTTTTTTAGAAATGTCATCAATCAAAGAAGAACAGGACGACAAGTCTGCGTTACAGAAAACCAAAGAGATAGTCAATTTTGTCTGGGAGAGGAGAGAAGAACCACTTTCTTTCTCTCACCAGATGAATCACATGTCTAAACTGGCAAGAGTGATGATAAATGCTGAAACAAATGCAGCTTTCAAGTAAAAGTCATGGACACATAAAAGAAGGCTGCGATCAACAATAGAACAGCTGATCATCTCAGGCATAAACTGACAATCTCACGACAGCAGTGTTTACTATAGGTTGAGAATTTACTTGTGTTGGTGGGGGCATGGTGTGTGACTGATGTGTATACAGGGATTCATGCAGTTCAGTATCACAGATACACGCAACTCCTGTGGCCAAACTAGTTTGAAAAGTGTCAAATAAAGCATTCTAATATAAGGTTTTCCCGACTTTAAATGTTTTCCCTTCGGTTGGGACCCCCTACCCCTCCTGAAAGAAATACGTCTTGATCAAAACCTAGTATATGGCTGGACCCTGTGCGAAACTAGAAAGCTACTAGTGGTGTAACTTTGATCTCTCACTTACTCAGTGACAGACATTCGCTTGAGAGCTCGGGCCCACTGTAGAGGTCCAACCAAAATATTGTATGTTATTTATCTAATTTATGAGCACCTGTTTCTTTTCAGCTCAGCATTAGAGTCTCTGATGTGTTTTGCAGACTTTGACTTTAGCACTGGTTTGTATCCTCTGATCTCTGTGTTTCACGAGGGGCAAGTGGAGATTGCCCACTTGCTCATCGAACGCGCTGATAGTGTCGTTCTCTCGGAAAAGATTAAAAAAATTATGAAATGGGTCGCAAAATATAAAGTAAAGTTTATGTGTGGGGAAACATTGCACAGTGCAAAACCAAAGTGGCCAACTCAGGTTATTTCTCAAAGGTTTACAAGCTAAAATGCAGTACAAAAAAGTGCAGTGTCAATTTTGCACAGTACAATAGTGACCTCGTGAAAGAAATCAGGCCGAGTGTGTGCGACAGTAGATTAAATATAAATACAACTGCAAATATACAGATTTGGAGACTTGGTTTCAGTGTTGCAATATCTTAAATAGTCCAACAAATTCCTGTTTCTCTTTTACTTTCTCTCCCTAAAGCCCTTCTGTCTCATCTTTCCTGCCCGCCACAAAAGAGTTCTTAAATTGCTCTGAACTCAGCAAGATAACTTCCAAAGCAGATAAATGCTTTAAGCAGGTTTGCCTGGCCTTTGTTAACAGTGACAATTACAATTACATTAGTATGCAAGATGGCAGCGTATTTCAGATACATTATTGTAAAAGAAATACATTAAAATTGGCTAGTCTGGAGGCTGGTTTGAAACCTCCACAATACAAATGAATATCTGCTAAAGACTGAGAATGTGGTTTTGTTTTCTCTGTATCGTCGTTCAGTGGTTAAAGGGTACGACCTTCAACTGCACAACCTGGGTTTTAGTCTCCTCTGACAAAGACTCTGCCGTGTCCGTCCTTGAGCGTGATACTGGAGCTGGATGTGGCAGTCAGGGGTTCTCTTCTTATTAGATTTGTTTCTTAAAGCCTGTAATCACTCATCTGATTAATTTCATATGTGGGGAAACTGGATTAATTCCAGTAACAAAATTGAATTCACAGGCCTAAATTCATACTGTGCAGTTTATTAGTGCTGAGGAGATGAGTGGATTAGTTAGACAGAAAGCTGATCTGTTATGAATTTCATTCACCACTTTTATCAACAGAAAACTGCAAACACTTGAGATGTTTAAAGCTTCATTAATACTGAGATTAGTTTTTATATCATTATGTGAGAAATATGTTGGGGGGGGGCTTACTTTGATGATATACCAACAAAAGGCTGACTGTATTATTGCTGGTACTAAGGACCAAGAACAAAGTAAAGTTTAAATTCAAATTCACAAAGCAGCACACCCTGAGCTAAAGGTGGCGCATGTGGAAATAATCTCTTCCGCCCTCGATAACCCACAACACTCTGTTCCACTTTGTTTGCATGATTAACAAGAGACTGAACCGTGGAGATGATCAATAAGTACTGGCCTTTTACGGAACTGAGTCTAATATTGTAACCCTACCTTTGTGCCCTTCCTATTCCAGAGCCAATTACGTGATATGATCAATACACGTCAGTAATAGGATATTGGCGCTTCTTGTGGCGATTCTGTGGCCCAAAACAAAAAAATCCATGGCTAGTGCGACACATAAACACTGCTCCTATACTCAGCTGCCACCAGGGGATGTGTGTCACAGGGGCACATATGATCTGTTTCCTTTGGCAAAGACATACAAAAAGATGATGCTGTTTATCTTTCCCCCAGAAAGAGGCTGTGTGTGTGTGTGTGTGTGTGTGTGTGTGTGTGTGTGTGTGTGTGTGTGTGTGTGTGTGTGTGTGTGTGTAGTGGGGGAGGGGGTACTGTTGTGACTCTCCCAATCCAGATCTTAATCTGTTCCCAACCGCAGAAAACATCTAAAATCACCCCACCACCACTCGCATCAGACTCGCGGCAAAGGAGCTGCTCCGACAACAGCTCCACATTTTACAGGCTAAGTGTTATGACTGACCGAGGTCGATGAAGACGGATGCCAATCAAGGATTGGAAAAAAAAAAAAAAACCTGATTAACAACTAAACAGTCCAAATCAATTAAAAATAAAAATAAATAAATAAAAATAAATAAATAAATGATTTTCTGTGTTCTGGTTTGAGAAGAACTGCAGGGGAGAGATTCAGCCATCTGGCTCGCCACTACAGAGGCCGGACTGTGGCCTCTTCTTTCTCATGTCTCTGTGGAGCAACGGCGCCCAGCAGAGCATGGCTGGCTCCAGAAAAAGATTCAGTCGCCATTCCACTGCATGCCCATGTTAATCACCCCCAACAACCACTATGCAGATGGAGCCTCTTTAGAAATCAGACGGTATCCATAAGGCTCCGTGATCTCTTTGTCCGTCTCTGGTGGAATGGCAGAACTGGCAGCGTGTTGTCATGGACGATCCGTCTCCTCAAAGTGTAATGTGTCTCCTGAGGTTAGTTAGGTAAGAAAATTATGAGAAGGCACTAACGCAATGATCTGAGTCTGCAGAGGATGTTTTCACACATGCAAGAATTTAAGGTAGTTTTACTGTCTCATAAAAAAAAAAAACCTCTCCACTCTTGACAGTGAAAAGCTCTTCACGAGATTGGCTGTAATCTGCCTCTACATGACATCACTTGAATTCTCCCACTCAGTCTAAAAGATTAGGTCAACTCGGAGTTCCCCACATGAGCACTGCTCTCACATTTCAGACAAAAAAGCATTCCCTGAGGAATGCAGCAAGAAGAAAGCAGCACATGAATGTTCCAGAGGCTTTAGGTGGAGCTCTGTTTTTAAAACCATGATAAAAAAAAGCACGGCTCTGGTTTTCAGAAAGACTGGCTGACTCATGTTCAAGCAACCGTGGAATGCCAAATGAAGGAGATGATGCATAATACTGCAGCATATTGCAATCTGAGTTTGAAAATTTGCATCATGATGCAGAAACACTTTGCTTTATCTGCTAGAGTTGTACCTACTACAGAAATCTGACAAGATGACTTGAAACTGTTCTTACCTCATTATATTCCATGGTGAGAACAGCAGAGCTAACAACAAGCTAGACAGCTATTTTGAAATGATCAAACTAAAGATTTCAGCCCGGTAACATGCAAAACAGCATCAGTGTCATGTTTTGCCTCGACCAGGCGTGAAAAGTACACGCAGGTATGACCAGGGTCGAAGCAGGAGGTCATGTGATGAAATACAAAGAATCTGAGTAGGGAGATTGGTCTGGAGCGCTTGGATAGATCAAACCCAAGACTTTCCCCCCCAAGAGACCTGGGTTCAAGCCAGTGAGAAAGCAACACTGATTTCTTAGATGTAGCGTAAGTCACATTTAACTCATGTTATGTACGTTAAATTACGTACGATAAGTTTCATACGTGATATATGTAACGTCATGTAAAAATACTACATAGAGCTGACCGTTTCCTGGGAGGATCCCTGGACTTTTGGATTGGAGTCTGTGATTTTTAAGTAAGTTACTTATATAACTTTATGTATTTAACTTGCGTAACGTACTTTATGAGACTTACATGATGCACGCAAAAGTATTCGATAGAGCTGACACGGAATCATATTGAAGAGGCCCGTGAGGCTCTGCTGTTCGCTCAGGTGTACACCCTATTTGGCATGACTGGGGCTGCAAAAAGGAGAGCGATCAAGTCCACCATAGAGGCTGCAGACAGGGGCTCCAGATGGCTTTGGATCAGGGGAAGTGATCCGTGGGCCGATACTGCTGGGACACAAGCCAGGGTCTGATCAACCCTGGCTGGGTGGCCTGAGCGAGGGTGTCTGATGTTGAAAGACCCAAAAAGCCCCATAGCCTGGAATGAATATTTGAATCACTTATTTTAAGCCAAACCATGATCTTTTCCTAAACCTAGCCATGTGGTTTTTGGTGGCTAAACCTAAGGCACATTACTTTTTCACCTAGGCGAGCCAAAACGTGACAATGACACGATGTCCTGAAGTGGACTGACAGGTGAATTACCCACTTTGACATCATAATGGGCTGAAAAATATCATAAAAAGCATATTATCAACAAATTCCAATTTGTCCAAAAGCATGTCTCTGTGTTATTTCCTCCGCTTTTATAGGATGATAGAGTTTCATAGCTCCATCCTCAGGCATATTAAACAACCATCATATTATGATATAGAACTGGTGTAAAATTCTTCAATTCTTGAAGAAATCAACAATCCTATGATTGTTCTGCAGCAGCCTTTCCACTTGAATTGTCACATCACGGCCCACGTGGCTCGCATTCAAAAAAGCTGAGTGCTCACAGTTTGCATTTGGATGCAGACCATTTGGATCTTTACAGTCCTGGGAAAAAGGGATGATGCTGTGCACTGCTGAAGGATAAAGCTTTAAAACTGCATTCAATAGACCTAATGTCTCCATTCAAACTATAATTACTATTTTATATGGTATTTGATGACTCTTTTTTTAGCATTTATTAAGGAATACTTACGACTTAAATCTATGTTTTTTAAATGAGCTCATTCTCTTGGGGGACTGTGTAGTGTTTGTACTTTGCCTAAAACCGGCTTCAGTGCTACATCTTGTGGTAAGCTGTGGTCTGTGGTACACGGAGCACTTGCAGCTGTACCAGGCTGTTATTGTGCGTGGAAAGTCTGAAATAAAGGGGCTTGTTTGAATGCCACATTGACTTCCCGTTTCTTTACGCAGCCAGCCCACAGAATTACAGTTGTGTATGCGTGACCATTCATTTGGACTTAATGAATATCGACCTCAGCTACTATGGGATTCATTCAGCTGCTGATTTATACAATTACTTAACACTTTTCCCATTTAAGTCTCTGCCATGCTGCTTTGCATTTGTTCTCTCACACAACACCGTGAGCGGTGTGCTTTTACATTCTCATATTCATTAACAGTACTTCATGAGAGCCTATGAGATGTTATCGTAGTAATGATTGTGATGAAAAGCTGAAACCTCGTGTTCTGTATTTGAATGCTAAAGTCACCATCTGAAGGGAATTTCTCTCTTACATCTTACTGCTTGTTTAGCTTCTTGCTCAAGTTTAAATTAATAATAACACAGCATGCATCACATGACAGGTGCAATAAAAAAAAAAATCATAGAAAAATATGTATTGGAATATGGACCAAAACCAACTTAAACAAATGTGTATATTAAACTACAAAAAAAAAAAATGCAATAATGTTCTTCAAACTATAGGCTATGTGTGGTTGCTGTGGTGATGTGGTTGAGCTGTTAACTATACTTGATTATAGTTACCGCAAAAAAAAGTTTGATACAAAACATTATGTAAGTGTAAAATGAGGTGTAAGTCAGCATAATAAATCAATTTACAGTTCAGAAAGTGTCACATTTCCTTGTTCCCTTTCCGTGTTGCATAGAACAAACTAAAATAAAGAATGAAAGAGCTAAATGAAAAACAACTTTGGTTTCAGGTCTAGTTACTCATTTGTATCTCTTCTCTACTTATTAAGACACATGGTCTCAGAAAAGTGGTTCATTGGCATTATTTGTCTTAAAATTCTCTCAGTTACTGTGTTTACATTTATAACAGAAATATAATACATACATTTTATAACGTATCCTTTGAGCTTTATCACAGATGTCCTTATGGTATGACAATTCAATTTTTTGGAGATTTAATAGCAGACTATATCCTTGTATCCATTGTTCATCCAATCTATTCACATGCTGATTGCCATTGAGACACTGCTCAGGTCAGCACCCTCTAGGCACTTCCTTAACACTATCCAAATGTCCCGTTTGTACAGCTGACACGTGGATTATCTTTAAGAGGATGAATCTTATATGGCTTAAATAAGAAATTGTCCTAACTTGAACAGAAGTAGTCTCAGGTTTGTTTTAGACTGTTACTCCTCTTTCCAAGGGAATCTGTGATATGTATAGGCCAAGTGGATACCAGGACTGTTCTTTAGCGTGACAACATTGAAACTACCTCCTGCTGCAAGGCATCCACCCTAATAAAGTGACCTTGAATGGGACACTGAATTCCCAGCAGCCCTCAGGAAACACTGCTCTGTACTCGGCTACGCAATCCTACTTCACTGTCAATGAAGCAAAAACCCAAGTAAATATCAATGTGCTGCTATGCTCCCTGCTGGATCCCTTGGGATGAAATAAATATTTAATATATTTCACAATTTGGATGTAATTTTCATAGCTTTGGGCATCATTCCTATAATTATAACATCATCTGTATTTCAAAGATGGGGCAAAGTCACTAAAAACGACATCGCAGTCATAAGACCACAGAGGTTGTCAACAAACCTCCACATATGTGAAGGTGAACTGTAGCGGCAACAAAAATGGGATAATACATTTAATGTTGTCCTTTAATAAGGAGTTTGTCAAGTAAAATGTTACTCATTAACACTAGGACAAAGTCACAAAGTACAACAAGTGCATAGTGCATGCAAAACACAAGCTATTCAATTGTTATCCACTTAATAAAATGAAAAATTAATAGTTTTGTTGTTTTGACTTTATTATTGTGCCGCTGCAGCTCAGCCCCCCAGCGAGATTTACCCTCTCACTGAAACTAAAATGAGTCAGGACAGGGTTAATGAATGTCACAAAGCAGTGTTACATTTGGGGTGAAAGCCCTCCAGCCCTTTGGCACAGTAGAATATCCATGGTTCAGGTTGGATAGTTAATGACCACAGTTCCTGTTAGCGTCAGCGCCATGGCTACCTAGCCATGGGTCTGTAAATCGCAATCTAAATTAGGCTACCTATTGTGATAATTCGGTGTTTATACACGCCAGATATTATAGATACGGGCATATTTTGTTACACAAAACAGTTGAAATTTGTTTTGTTACTGTGCTGAAATAAAAACAATAAATATTTATTAACTAGCAAAAATACTTATGAAAGAATTCAAGTTCAATAAACCAATCTGAAACTGGAGTCAGTTTAGATAAAATGCTATAAATCAGAGACAACCTGACTGTACTACCTTATGGCTAGTCTTCAATGTTAAATTTGTACTGTTGCTATTCAACCAAACTGTTGATGAATTACTTGTGACAGACACTTGGCTTGCTACTCACACTGACAGGTTGAGACAAAGGCTACCTCCATTCCCTCAAGAAATGACACCATGTTTATAGGCCAGCCGGGTAAATGTCAACACTCAAGCCACACGAATTTTAAGAAGTTTCAGTCAAAACAAAAAAAGATTTGTGTGACTTTAGGCACAGGATTACCTCACAGTAAAGGTTAGAATACCCCAGCCTATACCCATTCTCTACTTGTCAATCCAATTAGCTTCCAGCGGCACCGTCCCAGCTGTTCGACCTCGGACGGATCCCTGATGAGCTCCATTAGCAGTATTACCTGCATCCGGCAAGCGATGGGGTCACGGGGGTCAACAATGGACCTAACGCTGAGATTAAATTACCCCTGAGGGATTCAGGGGTGGGTGGGTGTCTACAGTATAGTCACCACCCCCACCTCCTCGCTACAGCCACAAACAGAGATTTCAGAGTAGAAGCTGGGCTGGCATTTAACATGTCGTTTTCCGGTTCATACACTCCACTCTGATCTCATTTCTAACCCTGTAGAGCTAAAGACGGGACTTCCACTGTTAAAAGCATGACCTACAGCGAACATGCACACTGTGATCATGTGACCGTGATCAAGACAGGGCGGATTTGATCAGGGGTTTCAATGCAGCTGTCCAGGATTTACCCCTCGTGTCTTCCAGAATTTATGACTGGCGATCAAACTCCTATATACTGTGCTTCTGCAGCTGGCTGAGCACAGAAACGGACTGCGAATGGGGACACTTGTGAGTATTTTATTTTAAAACAAACAAAGATGCAAAAATATTTAAATGAATGAATACTTTTGAAATCGAGAGTGCATATGAACGCCTCCCTCTTGTGGTATTCATGACCTCGGACATTAGCATTTTCTGAAAACACAGCGTTCTCAAGTTGCCAAATAAAAGCACCTAACTGCCACACTGCAGCCTTGAAACCCTTTTAGCACTTTTGGTTTACAGCTACTGTATTCATTTCTGTCTCAATAAACATTTTTGAAGCAGAAGAGGGGAGCCATGTTTAGCAAACAAACTAGTTCACCAGTCATTCAGGTACAATTTCCCATTTGAAGGTTAGAACTTTCCCACTACCCAGTCGCTCATGAACGCACCAATAATAAGCTGCTTTCTGTGCCCCAGCAGTCAAAAAATTCTGCAAATTGAACAGTATTTTCTGTCGTTTTGGAGTATTGCATCATTTTTAGAAAATAATTTGGTAAAAAAATGAAATTGAACCCCATTTGAAACACAACCGTGACTTCGGGATAATCCTTGTTTATACAAATATCAGAATAAAAAACTAAATCCATTTCAGTTCCTGTTACTTGCTAGCAGCAGCCAATATTTCTGGTGAGAGACGGACAAAGAGGAAGAACCTCAATTACTGTGAGTGGAGGCAGCAGGCTCTGTGTGGGATCTGGAGCCCTCCGGAGCACTGAGAAGCTTCACGAGAGCGCTATAGGCTCAACCTACAGTGATTCAGCCTGAACACAGGTATTGCAACATCTCACACACACACACACACTTACAGAAATAGCAAGCAAGTGCACGCACACACACAACACACACAGACAAGAGGGCACACGCAGATACGTACCTGACTCATCCCAAAGGCATTCACAACTACCTCACTAACAGAGGAAAACAAAAAAAAACTTGGAATGAGAAGTGAAAAAAACCCACAAAACAGCAGAACACACAAAAGGCTTCAGAGAGCACAGCTCAGTCTTGTCTTTCAGACGCAGCCTGAGGCGTGGGATTCTGGGTACGTGCACTGAGCGTCTGCAAACAGCAGCGCTCATTAAGCATCCCTTTACAACCTTGAGGTGAAGACGAATGAATGGTAAAAATACAATTAGGGATTTATTTGACCACATAAATGAAGGTCACTTTCACAGCTTCCGTGCAAAAGCTACTTTGCCTCCTTTTCTGTCCACGATGAAACAAAAAAGAGGAACATTGTTAAATCTCCTCTTGTTTCTGATCTCTTCTGGCTTCGCAACTCTATGTTTGCAAAGGAGAACATATGAATATGTTAACGGGGTCGGTGACAACACCAGCTGTTGTCATTTCACCTGATCAGCCATACTGTCAAACAAAACGAACCATCACATTGTTTTGCAATGCACATGGCTCTATGGTCTTTTAATTTTTTTTAACCAAAGGAGAACTCCAAACCAAAGAGAAAGGGGGGAGGGGGGATTTTCCAAATTTAGCCTGCTACGTGACGATTTTATCCTAAACTCACACCAGCTGTTAATATTCGTTTCTTTTCCATTACTACTGAACTTCCTCCCTGCAAAGAGGACAAATGAATGGACATTTCTCTTTTTTACTCACCTAAATGCCACCTACTGATTTTGCAGTGCCTTTCCTCATTTTTATACCACGATTATGACACAGCAAACCAACCACAGTTGCCTTTCAGCAAGTGTCTCAAAAAAAACAATATTGGATGCTTAACGGTTGCTTACATTTCTAATGCTGCTCCTGTGCTGTATTCACGGTTACACCTATTTCCCATTCAGAAACAAGAATGTATCTTTTCCAGTGAGACGCAAGTTACAATCCCAACAATTCACCAGGAATCTCTTGGCCGACACATTCACACCTACGTACGATTCATGGGCCAGTTCCCCTAACTTGCATGTCTGGTTGGAGGAAACATGAGCACTTGGGGGACCCCAAGTTACCCATATGGGGGCAACTGAATATTTTCTAATGCTAAGTGTATAAAATGTCAGAAAATAGTAAATACTCACCAAAAAACATGCCAGAGAGTGCAGATGTTGTGCCTTCATAATGCTTTTTTTTGGTGCTTGTTTACCATTACCAATCATAAACATAAAAGATGTTCAATTTACAATGAAATAAAGTCAGAGAAAGGCAGTACATCTCTACATCAGAGGAGCAGGAACCAGTACATCTTTTGCATGTTTGCTTGATGAATGAAGCTTTATCGAATCAAATATTGTCGTATTGATCGACTATTCGATTAATGTACTCATCGTTTCCGCATTAAAACCAATGCAGACGTGAGGAGAACAACTGCACAATGAAAAGCAGGGTTGAGTTTGAACCCATGCCCCCCCCTGACCCTCCATCCTGGTGAAGTCCAGGTGCACTAAATCAAACACCCTCAAGAAACTTCATCCTCAAACCATGACAACAATACAGTAGGAAATCAGTGCTGCTACCATGACTTCCCTTTGAGCTCTACAGAACATACACAGACACTGAGATAATGAACTGGAGCACAAACTGGGATGAATGCCAGACTTTAAGGCATTATTGTGATCAGGGTCTGTTAACAGCAGCGACCAAATAGAATGAATGGATCACAAGGAAAAAAGGAGAAGCACATCCCTTTTGTTTTAAAGTTCGTCTTTTTTCCAAAAGCCACCATTGCGATGCAAGTCAGACTTTATTATGACTAATATTAACGCCTACCCTCGTATTTGAGGATACTATCACTAAGTTCAACAGCGAGGCATATTCACAACTCCAATTTCAGAAACTATCCATCACAGAGTGAACAAGTGGATCCGATTAGGGGAAGAGAAATTTGGTCCAGAGCAAATAATGTAATCGCTCCGCTTCACCTCCTCTTCATTTGGCTAAGCCACCAGCTCTGTGTTCACAGTGTTAAAGCACATGCGCTCTGACCTTTTCCTTATCATAAATCACATACTACTGTTCTGCTGCCAGGATTTTGTTTAACCCAATTTGTCACTGAGGACACCCCTTCCACCCTCGCTGCAGATCCACTCCGTGGGACTGGGAGCGCGGGATTAGTGGGCGGATCAAAGCTTGCCATCCAGACCTCTCTCGTCTTGTAATCATGGAAGTCAGTAGCTTCTGGAGCTGATAAGTCCAAGGCTACTGTTGGTTACCGGGCAAAAAAAGGACAGGACTGGAGACGAGGTCTTCAAATAACATGTATTTCCATTGATTAATTAATCCTTTCTGTCTTATTATGTCGCAAAAAAGTAGAAAATAAGCACATTTAAAAACCGGAAACCAGTTGTTCTAAATCAATTTCCTGTTGATTAAGCCAATCAATTTACATTTTCTCGAGACATCACAGAAAAATCAAGAAATGTTGACTGGAAAGAGGCATCGAACACAGACAAAGTGGAGGGCAGACAGACAGATGAACACACTTTCACACATTATTGTGACAGAAACGGGTCACGGAAGGGGTGCCAAGCATATCAGACGAGCATGCTGTCAGCAGGCAATCTCTCTCGTGTGATAGCTGTTTTCGGCCTCTGCGGTCATTACAATGAGAATCACCGAAAATACTCTCCACGCGGCCAGACCAGATCCATTCATCGCGCTGATCCCCCCCACCCCGCAAGACTTCTCACCATGCAGCACTGGAGGCTCGGCGGTATTTCACTGCAGACGTCAGGGTGAATAAAAGTCAATAGAAAGGTTTGCCACAATGCACTTCTGCTCCACTGCTGTGGTCGTATAAACTTCCTGTGGCACCCGACACTTCCTCACATTGGCTTTGGAGACATAAATGAGCTGAAGTGGAGAGGGAGCTTTACAGAAGCCTGTGACATGCCATCCAGACCTCTAATCACACCACCATGCAGACTTATGTTTCATTTACAGTCTAATCATACACCCAGACGGTTATTCCTCTCTGACCCGCAAAGGACTTCCAGTAAACTTCAGTTTGTGCTTTCCCTCCTTTGCCGCTGTGCAATGTGGGTTAAACACAAAGAACTCTCAGCTTCTTTAAACCGCTGCCACCCGATGAGTTTATTAAGTCATCAAGACAGTGAGAATCAGCTCAACCATCCACAAGCACCTGATTTACCAGAAATTGTACAGTATTTTGTTTGAGGAGCTGCCACACCCACCAGAAAAATTGGTGCAAATTATTTCACCAAGGATGTGTAAAAGCTTTACTTCCTCCTCCACGAGCAGATTGTAATCTTTGCTCACTTTCACTCAGAGTCAGACTGACTTGGATAATACCCAATTAACACCCTTTTGAGCATATGTGAAGATGCTGTAGCTGTCACTGCAGAGCAGCTGCGAGTTCATTTCCCCAACATGACAAATGAACATTCTATACATGGTAAATTTAACAGGAAACAGATCTACATAAACCTCGAGGCCTATTTGTAGAATACCTACCTGGATATGTGACATCTTATTCTGAAAAGATGTTTGCGGGCACATTTTCTTTCTTAACCTGTTAATGCACCTATTTGTTTATGCACCATGAGCATCTGTTAACCTCACATGTTGTCACAGATATTGGTAGTAGTTTTGCCAGGTTGTGCCAAGAAGTGGGCTTGTTGTGACAGTAAGGTTTCCGGTTTAAATCTCCAGATAATCCAGAAAGGGGAATGTTCTACAGTAACATTGAGCTTTCGAAACAATCAATCATTGAATACCCCCGGTGGTTGCCCTGGCAATCTCCAAATGTGTGAATGACAAGCAGAGCAATGCATATTAAAGTGTGTGTTCACAATCACAAGGCACACGCCTGATGGTGTAAGTCAAATCCATCATCAGTTTGGTTTAAAGTTCACACCGAGGCCGACTCACCTGTGACATCTGGGGTCTGAAATTGATCTCCTTCAGGTCCACAGATCCAGGGGAGAGGTTGTGCAACATCTGACACAGGAGCACCCCGTCTCTCAGGGCCTGTGCCAAGTCAAAGACGGCCGCCGAGGGCCACACGACCCGGTGGTTCGGGGGCAGGACTTTGCAGTCTATCAACCACCGCCCGCATTGTCTCCACTCCTCCATATCTGGCTCCGGAGACTCTCCGCGCAAACTAACTGGGTCCTCGAACTGGTTCAGGGTGAGCTGGGAAGCGGCGTTTGACGGCGCACACGAAGCAGGCACTACGGTTGATTCCCTCCAAGGTCCGGGTGTCTGTTTCATTCACTATCAGGTCCGTAATCTGGTAATTTCACAACTTTATGTTAATCGCAGTAGGTCACCGCACTATATCCCCATTCCAGACGCATGTCAGCTCTCCTGTCTTCTGAACATGAAGGCTCGAAAAAGACTGAAATAATAACAGAGACCCACTTCAGCAGACGGTGACGATGGAACCAGAAAACAGAGGCGTGCTACGGGAATTTTCTTCTCTTCATTCTTAAAAAGTTTCTTCAGCATATCCAATCCAAAAGGCGTGAACGGAGAGTAACAATCGTGGCAAACAAAACAGCTGGACGCAGAGGTTTGTCATGTACCGACTTCACTGCTGTCTCACATTTCAGTGAACCAAACAGCACAGTCTACTATGCAATGTGGAAAAAGCGGCGCTCCAAGTCTCTTTAGATGTTGAACAAAAGCCCCGGAGTCACCTACCGCATTTGCATTTAACGTTTCCTCCTCAGTTAAACGTCAAAAGCAAGAACTTCCATTAATTCCCAAGAGCGAACAAATAAAGAAAAAGAGATAGCGCAGAGAGTAGGTTTCCCACAAAGCCTGAATCACCCTCTTTCTACAACAGTCTAAACGTCGCTCTCCAGCAGCGGAAACATGTCCAGAACGAGCAAAAAAAAAAAAAGGAATCTGTGTTTACATTTATCCTGTTACTGTGACTGTTCCGCGCCTTTACGCACGATCCAAAACAGCGTTATCCGTGTGAACAGCTTGGCTTTTCTCTGATTTCTGCCTCCCTTCCGTTCACGTTCTCGCTCCCACGTCTCCCTCTCCGTGTTTCCCTTTCGGACGGAGAAATGTTTGGCGGTCCCAACTCCCCGACCCGAGAGGCACAGATTCTGGCGAGAAAAAGCTGTCCAGGCGTAAGGCGCGGTTACCGACCCAGGAGGTTGAAACAGCTCGCACGTGCTGATTATCTATGTAAAGTTACGACTCGGGTAGTGCGTCCACACTTTCCCAAAGTGGCTCCATACTCAAAAAATGTGAGTTTCAAGGAGTATTTCTTTGAACTGAGAGTTGTGGCTCTGCGCCCTCTGACGGGTGAAGCCGCGCACTGCACGGGCCGCTGACATCAAGAGATTGAAGGCACAATAAGAAAAACAAAGGACAAATAGATTTCCCTCTTCTTTGCTGTGTGATCTGTTCACACTGATGTTTCCGTGGTGGTTTGGACTTGTCGCTCCAGAACAAAGTAGCTCAACAGGATGTGAGAGTGGCACAATAACAACAGCTATTTCCAAACAGAGTAACATCTGTGCAGAATAAAACTGTTGGCAGGTGTAATTTGGTAGAAAGTAATCAGATTGAATCAGCCACTATGATGTAGATTATTGCACGGCGGAAATAGTACTCTGCTCCTTTATTTAAAAGTACCAATGACATTAAAACAATACTCCATTCCAATTCCCTAAAATGAATTCTAAGGAGTTTATTTATATGTAAAAGTAGGCTACATATTAATCAGGAAAACACACATAAAACATCAAAAGTAAAAGCACCTGGTTCTTGTGCCTATTATTATGAACTACATCATTAAATTGTCAACAGTGTTGAAAGTCTAATGATGATCTCCTCTCATTGGTTAAACCCCAAACAATTATTGCTGTTTATCAAAATTATATATTCCAATTTTTTTTTTTTAAACCCACCCTGATGTTTAGCTATAATTCTACTTCTCTGCCTTCCTGCAGTATGCAAGGGTCAATGGATATGCAAATAGTCCCCCACCCATCAAGTTGATGTGATTGGCTCCTTAGGTCTGTGATGTATGAAACCTGGCTGTCTGAATCTGTATTTTTATCTGACAGTGCAGTTTACTGCTTATTTCACTCACGATATACATACCTTGTACAATATAAGAAATACCACAAAGGCATGTTAAGAAGGTTAACAACTTGATTTTCACTCAAGGGGGTCGTTATTAAATCTGTTTTTTCTTCGGGTAACAACTTTATTGAAGGTCAAACTAAATTTCCACAGAAGCCCTTCAATGGAATACCTGTATGAACCCCACCACACACACACTCTCTCTCAGATGTAGAAACCAGGTACTGTTATTGACAGGCATTTCCCACACCTGACGCAGAGGCAGCAGTGGACACCATCCACTCCACTGTGTCCAAACTGCAGACTCAGCATCCCGGTGCATTTTTGGCAGTTACTGGAGACTTTAACCACACCAGTCTGGATAAAGTACTGCCAACTTTGCACCAGTATGTGAACTGCCCCACCCAAAACAATAAAACTCTGGACCTACTGTATGCTAATGCCATGGATGCATACAGTGCTACTGCCCCCCCCCTTGGTAGGTCGGATCACAACCTGGTCCTGCTGACACCAAAGTATGTTCCCCTGGTGCAGAGGCAGCCTGTAACCACCAGGACTGTAAGGAGGTGGACACAGGAGGCTAAAGACGGCCTGCAGGACTGCTTTGAGTCCACGGACTGGGATGTGCTGTGTGGACCACATGGGGAGGACATCAACAGCATGACGGACTGTATCACAGAATACATCAAATTCTGTGAACACACCACCGTACCATCCTGGACTGTACACTGCTTCCCCAACAACAAGCCGTGGATCACCAGTGACCTGAAAGTGCTTCTTAATCAAAAGAAAGCAGCCTTCAGGTCTGGGGACAGGGAGGAGCTCAGGAGAGTTCAGCACGACCTGAAGGAGAAGCTCAGGGAGTGCAAGGACTCCTACAGGAGGAAGCTGGAGGCCAAACTCCAGCAGAACAGCGTGAGGGAGGTGTGGACCGGTATGAAGGAGATTACTGGGTTCAAGGGGAGAAAGAGACAACCAGGGGGAACCTGGAGAGGAACAACCAGGGGGAACCTGGAGAGGTCCAATGAGCTAAACTGTTTCTTCAACAGGGAACTGTTCTGTCTCCCTTCCTGTTCACCTTATACACAACTGACTTCCAGTACAACTCAGAGTCCTGCCATCTGCAGAAGTTCTCTGATGACTCTGCAGTGGTCGGATGTATAAGGGACGGACGGGAGGATGAGTACAGGGCAGTAGTGGAGGACTTTGTGGAGTGGGCGGGAAGAAATCACCTGCTCCTGAACGTGGCCAAGACCAGAGAGATGGTGGTCAACTTCAGGAGGAAGGCGACGGCTCCACAACCGCTGAGAGTTCTGGGAGAGGAGGTGGACATGGTTGAGGAGTACAAGTACCTGGTGTCTCCATGACAACAGACTGAACTGGAAGACCAACATCAACGCTGTCTACAAGAAGGGGATGAGTCGACTCTTTTTCTTGAGGAAACTTCGATCCTTCAATGTGTGCAGCGAGATGTTGGAGATGTTCTACCAGTCTGTTGTGGCCAGTGCATTGTACTTCACTGGGGTCTGCTGGGGGAGCAGCATTGGGGCCGGCGACACCAACAGACTTAACAAACTGGTTAAGAAGGTCAACTCCATCATCGGCTACAAACTGGACAGCCTGGAAAAGGTGGTGGAGAGGAGGACGCTGAACAAACTATTATCCATATTGGATAATCCTGTCCACCCTCTCCACCACCTGCTGCAGGGACAGAGGAGCACTTTCTCCAAAAGACTCCTCCAACTCCGCTGTCACAAGGACAGATACAGGAGATCATTCCTGATACAGGAGATCATTCCTGCCTACTGCAATAAGACTGTACAATAACTCACCTCTGGTTAAATCCATCACACAACAATAACACCGTTGTCTGTTTTTCTTGTTTGTTTAAATATAAATGTTTTAAAAAACAAAAAAACTTTGCACTATTGTTTAGTTAGTTTTAATTTAATTTAATTATTATATCTTATTTTATTCTATTTTATTGTATATACTGTGTATTTTTATATTTAATATTTTTTACTGTTATTTTACTGCTTTCCTGTATCTATAAATGCTGCTGTAGCGAAATAATTTCCCCTTGGGGATTAATAAAGTAACTACCTACCTACCTACAACATCAGACATAATGGTCTGTAATAGGAGGACTAACAGGAACACAATGTTTATGGCTTCCCACAAGAGAGATTTCCAAAATTAGCAATATGTATTTAGATTTAACTCACAGGGTACTTTGGCTTGCTGTAGATGGTCGTTTACAACATCCTGCTGACAGTTACAGTGAAGGGAAATAAAGTTACCACCCAAGACAGAGCCATTCATTGTAGACAGTAACAGATCATAAACAAGGAATAGGTACAGTGAAAGCAACCAGTCTGCAGGTAATGGAGAGTTACTGGGAAATATTCCAGAATATTCCATGAGCACACTGATCCATAGTCAGTCTCGCATACTGTAGATCACAAACAATGTTAGAAAACTGTTCAGCGTCTCCTCTTTGACATAACACAATGTTCAATTATGACCATTTTTTTTGGTGTGAATCTGATACATATGTTTTGTACTTAAATTACCATTAATTTGGTTTTTTTTGTAAAGTAAGATTCAGATTCAGTTCAATTGTATGTATATAAATCTGAGTATCAAAGTGTCATAAAACCCACAACACAAACCACTCTAGTTGCCATGGATGCAAATGCTTTCTTCTACTAAGAAATGTGACTGTCTTGTCATGAATTGTTCCATCATACATCACGTTTTTGGTGATGCCATACAGTCTCTTTCAAACAGAGCCTGTGGAGTTTGGAAGTGACACATTTCACACCGTGTTTGTATTGTCATACACTAAATCCCAGCACCGGAGTAAATTAATTTAAATCCATTTGCCTGCTTCACTTTCAGGATCCTGGTGTGGTGAATGCTGGCTAACTGTTACTCTGTCATGGCCCACTGAACCAAGTCTTCTTACTCTGAAAAAGGCAAGATGATCAGAGGCAGATCAGATTTTGCGAATTGATGCGGGCTGTTTTTTTTTAAGGTATTACCAACGATAGGCCTTCTGATAACCTTCATGCAGTCTGGTATTGTAACACACCCGTCAGTCCACTATATGGATATTGTGTGTGCGTCACATTTTGCCTCGTCCCGACGTGAACAGCACACACATGCATGACCAGGTTTGAGGAGGGGACATGTGACGGAGCTCATGTGACAAAGTACTAACAGTGATAGAGTCTGAGTAGGGAGACTGGGGGAGGTGGTTGGATGGAACAAACACAGACTTACTCCCATGACTGGTATTCAAGTCTACGTGAAAGCAAAAGTCCAAGTGGATTTCTTTTAAGTAATGTTAGTAAGTTACGTAAATAGCGTAACATGTGTAATTTACACAATGCATGTGCATTAACTTTCATGGTGTATAGAACATTACTTAACTAAAACTACTTACTTCAACCAAATTATTGATCTTTTTTAACCTTAACCAAGTAATTTTGGTATCAAACCCAAACTGCCACCGTGTCACCTTTAACACATGATCTTTTCCTGAACCTAACCACATGTTTTTTGGTGGCCAAACCAAAGACACCTTACTTTTCATGCCCAGGCAAGACAGAACGTAACACGGTATTGTTTAGTGGACTGTTGAGTACATTACATGCTTTGGTGTGATATCAGGTTGTTGCGTGAATTTAACACCTCCATAAACCGAGACAACATTGTGTGCTTCATATCTGCTGGAGGTGTGAAGAAGCAAGTGGCACTAACAGGTTCACAACATCAACTTTAAAGCTGATAATATTCCATTGTTGTATTACAAACATGTTTTTGCTACCCCCAAGTAGAGCTAACATTTCAGCTTTAAGGCTAAAATGTGAAAAATATTTTCAGGCTTCACATATTTAAGTGGAATAAAAAAATATATTTTCCTCTATCCTATGATCCTCTACGATCAATAATATTCCATTCATAGTTTACTCCTATTTAGGTTAATTTTGTTCTCTTCTTCATTTGGATACTTCCCTTGTTCCTTTCCTGATAACTCTTCTCTTCCTGAGTTTCCCAATGTCATCTTTTGTTAATAAAATAATCACAGTTGGCCCATGATTTACTTAATTGACACTTACATCAATATGCCATCTCTTCCTTGTTAAACCGCCTTTGTCATCATTGCACTTTACAAACTCCAGTTTCTCACAGGGACACTGTTACCAGGCATATAACAGAACAGCAGAGCAAAACCAAATGTTCTGTCCTTCTTTTGAATTTGAAAGAGGCTTTTTATGATCATGAAGCCCCAATGAAGAAGCTGAAGCTGGCAATCACCAATATGGAAAAATTAGTGGGCTTACATAGAGGCTTCAGGAAGGATTGATTGCTAAACTCTTTAAAGTGGATAGGAATTTGGTGATTATTGCAGGTTGCTGTTGACCTTAAAGCTTCATGCAGGCATCAAATGTTCTCACTGTAGCCGAAAGCCACAAATAGAACAAAGAGATCTCGGCGTAAATGTTAGGTTAGGTTAGGTTAGGTAGTTACTTTATTAATCCCCGAGGGGACATTTTTTAATGGCGATCCCAATTCAAATAATTTAGTCTACCTCATCCAGGAAGAAAAGTCTTTCCCATTAGTTGCAGAGTTTGCACTGATATGGAAAAACAGAAAAGACTAGATCATAGCCTCTATAGAGGGGTCTATATCTAGCTGGACTTAAAGGATTAGTCTGAACCACTCAATTTGTATGAGCAGTGATTTGAGCACTTTCATTTTGACGTATTGGAATCCTTCCCAACACTTTTTACTCCTCTACAGACTTTGTTGGACACGAGGAGCCTTGAGATCGTTTTTCTAGCATTTACAGCAAATGTTGTAGTCAATCCTTCAACAGCACCTGTTAAATGTTCTATGTTCTGACTGTGTGTTGCTCGAACCATCTCAGGCCTCAGGTTCACTGGCTTAAATTCCACCACCTGCAGCCCGGTATCACGCCAAAGCTTGAAATAGAGCCGTCAGTGCATTGGAGGATATTCTATCAGTGTCCCGTGTTGCTTCAACTAGACGTGAAAAGTACACACACGTATGACCAGCCTGCTCACTTTCCCAGCGGTACAAAGACTGATAAGGTCTGTTTGGCAAAGGTCAGGGGTGGTTGGAAGGAACAAACACAGGATTTTCTCCTGAAAGATCGGCGTTCATGAGAACTTTTGCAGAGAAAACAAAAGTCAAAATAGATTTTTTTTTTCTCCCTTAAATAACATTTAACTTATGTGATAACAACTTACATAACATTATAAACTATGATCTTTTTCTAAACACAACCATGTGGTTTATTTGTTCCGAAACTGAAGGCGCCTTTTTATTTCACGCCTAAGCGAGGCAAAGCGTGACCCTGATCTGAAGACTACAACAGACAAAACTCACCAAGGAATCACTCAGAGAGCTATTGGGAAGATGAGGTTAGAAGTAAGGAGCCCCCTTCAATCTCTCCAAGCCTTGAGATATTTCATCCTTTGTGGTTTCCCTGTTCTGAAAAACACTTCTTGGTTTACTTTCCTGACCTTCCAACAGTCCCGACCTTCAAGAAGCATGTTGTCAGCAGAAAAATATGAGACAGACTGATACTGTGAGCTGAAGCTACTTTTTAATGCACCACTTGTTTAACACGATGCCAGATCTGGACTCTTTAATGGTTAATTAAAGCCTCACTTAGCTCTGAAAAAGCTTTGCAACCTTCCATGTGCAACGCCGTTCACATGAAAATCACGGAGCTGCATAAATGGATGTTGATGTCCTTTGCTAAATTAATTCTGGGATGTACAAATGGTCTTTGAGTTTGGCCTTTGGAGTTGGGAGCCAAGAGATCACTTAACCTTTAAGGACCGTTTGAACAGTCCCATCAGCCTAAAATACGGCTTATAAATCTTTAAGCAGGGCCTTATCTGCAGGGGAACTGTGTTGTCACGCTCATACCAGAGCCAAAGGAAGTTAGAAAAAAGCCATAAAAGAATCAGAGAGAGAAAGCTGGAGAGGGCGCCACTTTGTTGCAGCTGAAGAGAAAGAGACTTAACTTGCTGCACTTTTCAAGGAACTTTGTGGTTGTCAACACGACCAGATATTATTCTGATGATAATATGGGACGCCAAACACAATTTACTAAGTCTCTGTTTGAAGATAAGAACGTCTTTAAACCCCGTCTCGGCAGATAACTGAAGGTGGACGAATTTCAACAAGATGCGGCAGGAGCATCTTGTTATGGCTTTAATTTGGCCGCGTGCTTTACTGCAAACAGATAACATTCAAGGGAAGCACGAAGCGTGTAAAAACCAAGAACCGGGCGACATCTGTAAACAAAAGTAACAATCAGAGGTGAGAGAAACAGGCTTATGACTGGAAGGTCGCTTGGTTGATCCCCAGAAAGACGGAATGATTTGGTTCCAGCCCCTGCGAAACTACTACCTTTGTGCAAGGCATGCCGAGCCCGAACAGATCCACTGATACAGTTGAGTACTGTTAGCTCACGGTCCTGAGCAGCTCCCAAGAGGGAATGCACTGTGTGAATGTAATGCAGTGCAGCGTTGCAAAAGATCACGCTCACTGAAATGTCTTCCGAAATATGTTTTGAAATAGATTAATAAGCACCATAAACTTTGGTACTAATTGAGCATATATAATATATAAAAAAAGGTTTTCACTTCATTGAAAACAGTATCAGCTAAGTTGCAACGAAGGTTCTCGATACATGCCACATTAGCATAAATAGTTTACCCGACAGAAGTGCACGCATGTTTAGTCGATGCACCTCGATTCAAACCGACATCGACATGGAACTACATTAATTGAGTTTTTATTTATTTCTCATCGGTCTTCCACAAGGAGGTAAAAAGAAAGCCAGACATCCATTAATCACAGCAAACAGTCTCTGATGTGATGTGTTTGCAGAGCCGCACGCGTGCATGCGTATATATGTGTGTGTGTGTGTGTGTGTGTGTGTGTGTGTGGTCTTTTTAACATTGGATCCACGTTCTGAGTGATGGCCAGAAGTGGCAGAAATGACTGCTTGTCATTGGCGTTGTGGCACTGATCAATCATGCCCCCCCCAGGTTGCCGAGGGCCCCCCCCCAGGTTGCCGAGGGCCCCCCCCAGGTTGCCACGTTCCACGATGGGGATGCAGGTCACAAAAGAGCACGACGCCCTGCAACACGCACGGCGCAAAAACAGCAAGCCGAGCTGGCGCACACAACAGGGCGAATGATGAATGGCCTCGCAGCGTGAATACGTTTGGGCGTTCCAGTTTTCTGGCATCGATAAACGATTGATTTACGATAAAGGACTCGTGTATCCTTTTACTGTAAATCATTAAAAGGGGGGGGGGGGGCTCGAGTAGAAAACATCGAATCCGTTTTCTTTAAAAGTGATCTAAATGATGACGCTTTATTTGGGTTTAGAGGTCAGAAAGTGTACCGACAGATAAAATGAGTAAAGAGAGAATGACGCTGGATAAGGCTGTTTAACTGCAGTGTTGTTGTTTTTTGTTTTTTTTGTAACCGTTAACATCTAACAAAAGGTTAAGATGGTACGCAGTCGCCATCTCCGGGTCGACGGCTGAACTGCACGCAGCATTGAGCCGCAGATACCTCGTTTGCATAATCATTGTATTCCCTTCTATCTTTTCTCTGCCAGGGAGTCGGTGGTCTGTGTTACCGCAGGCTTCTCACATGAACCTCGCTGGCTGAAACACGTTCAGCCCCGAGAGCAGACGGAGTGCGAGCCGACGGAGGCAGCAGCTGTTTGAGCCGGGCAGCGTTGGGCTGCTGCCAGTTTGAGCGGAGCAGTTGGCAGGCCAGCTGGAAGTGGAGTTTGGGGATGTTTGACTCGAGACGGCGCTCTTTCACGGTTTACTTGTTTACGAAAAAACAAAGCCATTTCCAAACTACTCTTTAAGGCAATCTTTGTGCTTTTATTAACAAGAACGAACAAACAGCTTCGACCTTGGTCAGATGTTTTCCATCAGAGACTCTGACTACGGGTGATCGTACAAACCTCTTTATACAAGCAGCATATTCGTGGATACAAATCCTAAACAAGGAAGGTACTTTTATGTACAATGCATTCAAGCGTCAGTATTATAAAAAACTCCGTATGATTGGCACTTAAAGATGAATACAAACGTTCGAGTTAGAACTTTTTAGAATAAGCCACTTGATAGTTAGAGAACCTTTGAATACCAAAAAAAAAAGGACATAATAGGACACAAGGAACAGGATTTTGGCTGAAACTCAGCTGTGCTGAAATGCGCTCCCTCCTGAGCAGGATGCCATGCAGCTCCGATAAGAAACACCAAAGACGGATATTGTGATTTAGAAAAGAAAGAGAAGAAGAGGCGGCGCTCTGACACAAACATGTGTGAACTTTCCATACATTGAAAATAGATTGAATAGAAAAATAAACGTGTTTCGAGAAAGGTCTTTTGATGACAGGAGAGGAAATAAATAAAATACAATCCAGTGATCACGAGTCACCGTCCTCTGAAGTTGAGTGGGTGGAGCAGCTGGTGGCAGAATCTGAAGAGCTGCTGCTGCTGCTGCTGCCGCCGCCGCCGGCGCCGGCGGGAGGAGGAGCTGCAGTTTGACTGCTTCGCTCTGCGTGAAGAGGAGAAAAAGAAGCAGCATCGCCGGTTAAAGGCTTCACATACCAGTGGCAATGAAGTGATTTGAGTAATTTGCACGGTAACTTAAAATGATTTAAGATAGTGAAGTTGTACTTACTTTGAAACTTCTTAAACCTCCCATGCAGACAAGACCGGACGTATTGCTCCAGCTCGCGCAGAGTGGACGGCTTCAGGACCTCAAAGTCGATCTCGAGCTCGTCTGGGCCGGTGTCGCCCAACGAGGGCTCTCGTGCCTGAATGATGTGCACCACGTGGCTGAGCTCCAACCCAGGGAGGCGGTTAATTTCCAGGCTCAGCTGGTGCTTCTCGTCGCTCGTCATCGCCAAAGCCTCCTGGTCTGAATCCCAGCCCTTGCTGGTCTTCTGAGACTGCCTGGAATGAAGACAAAGCGGTGACGGGTCTCTCTGGGCGTGGTAGTACAAGAGAAACTAAGATCTTCAGTGATGTAAAACATCGCACCTGAAGCTGGAGTTTGAAGCGCATACGCAATGGATAGTTCCTTTATTTTGCCCGCTGCTCTCTTTCTTTTCGTCCTTCTTCTTTGGTTTACTCAGAGGGGCCTGCGACAGGGCAGCGAGCTGCTCATGAACAGCTTTAAACTGGGAAGAGAGTCAGCAGAAAGGGTTTGCCGTGGTGCCACGTAATAATATTAAAATAAAAAAAAAGAGAATTAGCACCAAGAAACCAAAGAAGAAGTGGGAGTCAGACAATAGCTGCAGTGTGATAGAACAGGTTGAAGGGGAGTGATTTCCTGTATGCTGCGCTCAAGTCCAGCTCAGTTTATGATTGTGTCAGTCAACAATATCCTCTGCATCTGATATTCTTCATCTGTTTTGACCTGCTGTGTACTTGAGAGCCACAAAGGAAGGTTACCGAGCGGTTTGTTATTATCCCAAGCTCCTGGCAGAGGTCCTGCACTTCAAATCGAAGTTGTACAAGCACTTCAGATCTCACTGCACACCGAAACGCTGTCAAAATCTTGATCTGTGTTTACATGCTGTATGCGATACTGAAGCAGCTGCAGGCCAAATTGACCTCCAGGAAATTCCCCCAAAAATCACGTGGAAACATTCTGGTGATTTGAACATGTATAAAAACCTGTGTTATCATATTTAACAGCAGTCAGAAGCTTTTTTATTTGTTTTATTTTTTACAGGTAGTAGATGATAACTACGGCAGCATTAGTGAGAGAGAGCATTTACTGTTGTGTTCCCTGCCAACACTTTCTGTACAGATGTGTACAGGAACCCACCTGTCCTTGCAGCTCTGAGAGTCGGGCGGCGCCCTCCTCTGCCGGCTCTGACTTGTCCAAACCGGAGGAGCCGTTGCCACTTTTCCCGCTGAAACCTGCACCAACCGGAACATTCAGCTCCACACACACGCCAGGCAGCTTTGCAAAACTCTTCTCGAACGCTCCCTGAAGGACACAGAAGAATGGAGTGAGACGGAAAGCAGAGTCCAAAGACGTTTTTTTAGTTGGTTTTTTTTTTTTATATGACTGAAGTCAGTCGTTCACCTGAAGTTTTCTGCCCTTGATGACGACATCGTGATGAGCAGGGTTGTATTTGTAGCAGTTAGAAAAAATTAAGCAAACATCTGCAGCGAATCCCTGAGCATCCTGGTACTCTCCCCCATCCAGCTTTTTCTGGAAAATAAGTGAAGTCAATCCTTAACAAAGGGGTCGGATGTGTAAAAAGTAAAAAAGTATATTGAGGTGAATGTACTTTGACGGTGCCGAGATCCATGGGGTGTTTGATGATGTCGTGGTAATCGTGCAGCTGCAGAGCCTCCGTGTCGACAGGTGTGTAGAAAGGCCAGGCGTAGGCGGAATGTTTCCTCGACAGCATTTCCTTCAGGATGTCGTTGCAGTACTTGAGCTGCTTGCTCATGCCGCTCCGCTCGGTTTCTGGTTGAGGCGACTCCTGCTCTTCAAATTGGCCCTCAGAGGGAGCGGTGGAACCGCCTCCACTCTCACACCTCTTCTTGCTTTCTGATAAATCATTCAGACCGGTTGCAGCCGCTGAGAAAGATTAAAGTTTAAGGAGATGAGAAAAAAAATAAACAACGTATAATCTGGACAATTTTCTCCCCTCTTACTTGTGAAAATTATACGCACAGATCCACACGACTGATAACATCCCCCCTCCCCCCTGATAGCAGACAGGAAAAATATCAGCATCAATAGCTGTGTATACTTCCCAGCTCTAATTCAGGTTGATTGAGAAAAAAAACCAAAACATTTTCATTGACTGTGAATGACTTGAAAGACTTTAAGGGCAGAGACAACATACGTTTAAAGTTTGGGGCACTGAGCAGTAACATCCCAAAGAGAAATAAATAAAAAAAAAGAAGCACAGACGAGGATCATCAAACTAATATGACAACATTCACAATGCTTTGTACATATGCAGAAGGTTGAGGCCAAACAATTCCTACAATCTTACCACAAAGAATATTGACATTGTAATTTTTCACTTCATAATATCTGCTTTGGCCCTTAAAATCCAGTATCAGTCGGGATGTGGCAAAATGCTTAAGTGTTGATTAGATATGAATACTTTAAGGCCGATCTTGAGACCTTTTGATTTTCATGAAATAGATTGCAATGACGAATTAAATAAGGACATATTTTCAGAAGGACCACCTAAACTGAGCAAATGACACCATATGACTTTTGGGGGGAAAAAAAATGGATTGACTTTGTATTTCATGAGACGCTTTTCAAATAGGAAGTACATCTAAGCCATTTTAAGGCGTTGCGGGATATTTTCTTGAAAAACAAAATTCTAAATATATAATTTTGATGAACAGAGATGAGTTTTTAAGGGTTTAATTAATACAAAACAGAGGAACTTTGATCATAAGAAAAACTAAAAAGTCTCTGTGAGGTTTCTAACAGTTCAAAATGCCTGATTTATGCAATAGAATTCTCCTTAATAATTCATTTCATTTAAGTACTCCCAGACATTTTTCAGGCATTTTTCGGCTCACCGTAACAAATCGGACTCATTTGTGGGCACCGACTGCAGAACACCTTCTCCGGTCATATTAATTGGTCATATTATGCACAAAGTGTCGTCTCGTTACCGACACCTTCTGACATGTGACATCTGGCTGCTCCACGCTGTGTGCAGTTTGCTGAATTCACGTGACCTGGTTTCTCATCTCTGATAAACATTTTGCGTTTCAGAGCCTGTGAAGCGGCCTGAAAGAGAAGTAAGCTCCTTACCTTGAGTGCCACTTTTCTTGCCTCTCTTTTTGGCTGCAAGAGGAAGGATCTCTACTTCCTTCTGAACCATCTGGGCAACTTTCTGCAGGAAGACCTTCTCCAAGGCGAGAGCCATCAGCACGATGTCATCCGTAGGCTGGAGAGGACAGAGGGACAAGGATTCAGCATGTGTTAGGCAAAGCAGCACTGTGCATTTCCAATCATCAAGCTCCTCACCTTGTTATATATGTAGCAGTTGGTGAACATGGTGTTGAAGTCTTGCATACATTCACTCGCACTCCAATAGTAGTTGTTCTCGAGGCGTTTCTTGATGGTTCCCAAGTCCATGGGAGATGTTATTATCTTATGGTAATCCTGATTAATGAAAGAGGCAGTGTCAGATGAATATAGTCTTGATTTTTGTCGTTACATTCTCAGGAAGCTCTGCTCAAGTTTGACTGATGAAGAATCGTTCAGTAGTGCGGCATTTCAGTGGCCAATTTTCCAGTTGATTCCAATGTGGATTTTATTTTTGATAGTTTTTCCGGCAACGATTCCCGTCAGTCAAAACATGATACTCACTGAGTGACGCAGTCAACTGAGGCCAGAAACTGTAACAGTCAGAAAGTGAGACAGGTGGAAGCAGAGATGAAGGTAAACCGTTTAACGTATTACCAAACTGCCTGATAATGTTCTCAAGTTATCTACAGTTTTACCTCCAAACAAACTGCTTTAGATAATCTGCCTAAGAGGTTACCCAGTTAATAATCTGATTGTCTGCTCACTCCAGTTTCACTTTGTTTCTAGTTTGGCAACTGTAAAGTCATTATAACTGATACAAATGAAGGCCTGGAACGACATAAAGGAGAACACCACGTTGCAAACATCTGGAATAAACCTGGAACAGGGTACACTGTCCAGCTGGGATATTTGTCAACTTGGATTTTTGCCCTCACCTCAATGCCGGGAACTGAAATTTGGTTTTACATTACATTTCAGTTTAACGACAATACTTCATTCAAAACAGTTCATCTGAACAATCCTCTGAACTCACTGGAAACAGCTTTACTTAGGCTGCACTATAAACTGCAGCAGGGACTGTTGAAGACAAGAGTCCTTCAACTAGTTTGTCAAATTCAATTTCAGTACTGACGCACCTACTTCCAATTTAGATTAAATTAAGTATTATCGTGTTAAAAATGCCAAATTCAGGTTTATCTCATTAGGGTCACTTCTCATTCAAGTGAAAGCGGTCAGTGTTGGACAGGATGGAGTGTGATTATTGTACAATGTCTCTATACTCACTGTGCAGTTCAAGCGGAGCGTGCATGAGAATTAAGAGGCAATAAAACACAGCGGGGGGGAACAAAGGAACAGCAGTGAACAAATCTGAAGACAACATGAACAGATACAATGAAAGAATGACAAGAAACAGGGAAATTGAAGGAGTGAGAAGCAGTTTTACTCCAGTGACAGAAGAGGAAAACAGACCGTTACACAGTGTAGACTCGAGTGTAAAGAAATCTCATCTAATTCATGAAATGTATGTATTTTTAGTTTCAGGTGATTATACACTAATGAAAACATAATTATGAATATTTTTGTTCATATCTGTCAATAGATCCCCCTTAAAGGGATTTTTTAAATTTTTTTTATCACAACTGCAGTGGTTAAAATAAACACACTATATCCCAAACAGCAGATATACAACTTAATAAAGCCACTACGGGTGAAACAGATATTTATGTAGCTAAAATAACCTTTTTTTTTTTGTGTGTGTGTGTGTGTGTGTGTGTGTGTGTAAGTAAATTAAATGCCGTTTGGTGGACTGAACCCGCCTACGCCCAAAGTCAACTGATGACTCTGCTCGGGGTAAAGCGGGTACAGATAATGGATGGATGGAAATACTTTATATATAAAATAAGACAAACAATAACACTACACTTCGACAATAAAACAAAAATATAATGAAAGCTGCTTTGATAATTAACATCATAAAACTGGGGCTAAAAAAATAAAACAGAATTTAATTGTTAATTAATCTCCCAATTACTTTTGAAACAGATCGACAAGAAACCTAAAATAATTTGGCATACGGTTTTACACCGCAGATAAAAGCAGAAAATCTTGCATAATGCAAATATGGCACGGTTTCATTATTTTCACCTGAAAAATTCACGGATCAATGAATTGGTAAAAAAAAAAAAATGTAATGCAAATTTTTTATTTTTTTTTGCTGTCAATCGACGAATCAAGTCAGCTTCACGGTCGTCAAGTGCAAACTACTCACCGGTAGTCCGAGAGCGACCGCGTCAACGGGCTCGTAAAAAGGCCAGGAGAAATGGTGCCTCCACAGGGTCTTGATCACCACGTTCTGCATGTACTGCAGCTGGTTGGTCCTCCGGCCCGACTTGTTGGGATCGGTCACCTCAGGGGGCGGAGGGTTGACGAGCCGCGGGGGCTGCGCGTTCGCGTCCGCCGACATGACGGCGGCACGTCTGCTGCTTTCTGTGCGATTCGCCCGTCAGCTGGTGAAAGGCTCCGAGGAAACGCCAGTTCACCTCAGACATAGTTTTCATACCTCGCAAGGAGACCTGCGGACGTAGATGAATGCACAGTGAGAACAGTTTGCCTCTCGGGGTCCAAAAAATAAAATAAAACCGGTGACGAGGTTGCTGAAAGTAACCGCGCGCCGTGTCTACTCTCAAATTTGAAGGCCGCACTGTGCGACGAGTCCCGTCACTATTATTACAGAAACGCCCGATTGCAGTTATTTGGGATGACGGCAATGCTTTCGCGTAACCATTCATTTCCATTCCTCTTCAAAATGTTTTATTTCCGTTGAAAGTAACAGAAATGTTCATATTTCCATCGCTATTCCCGCGTTGATTCGCCCCGTGAAGAGATTTAACCAGCGCTCGTTTCATGATGTGGTGTCGCTGCAGCTCCTTTCTCTGCTGTGGTTTATGGAGAAGTAGCACCACGAACTGCATCTTGATGCGCTTCAAACTTTGAATGTTCAACCAGACATATTTTTATGACCATCTCCTGACGTTAACATCCTGGATTTAGTAACCCAGCACCACTGCCAATAAATAGCTCCTCTTTATAAGGTGTGTATTTGTATTGTGAAACTACGGGTGGGCTTATACTATAACATTGACATTAAATGAACAGAAGGGACAAATAAACTGTTAATTTCAAAACTATTTACTAAAATTTTACAACAGTAGCGGCCCTGTAAATGTCAACAGGAAACACAAAGACTGCCGACCGATAAGAGGTCAGATGCCCCAAAAGAATAAAAGAAAATAAAAAAGACATTTATGTACCAGAACACTGTATTTAGCGGTTTTAAGTGGCTTGCTTTAAGTAAGCAAAGCCTCTATTATTACACATTACATTGATTAATATCAGGATTTAATAAGGGTTCATTTCACATGGTTGTGAAATGTTGTTGTTTTTTTGTGGCCCTCCACATTTACAACTTTAATGACGTTGAGCGTGTTTTAGCCAAGCTGTGACTAACCGAGGTTGTTTATTTTTTTTTATTTAGAAACAACCAAAGGAAGGCTTCAGTAGTGAGTCAAATGTTTTGGCAAGCTTGATTGTTATTTTTATTTATTGATTTAAGGCGCACGCGACAGAGGGAGAGAAAAAAAAAACAACAAGGTTTGGACAAAGTGAGCGACGAGCTTTTCATCTTTTACCATTTACTACCTTCATAATAGTGACACTTTGCATTAAAAAAAAATTAAAATAAAAGCTGATCTAACACGAGAAAGTCCACTTTTAGTAAAAGTGATCAAAGTTACCTTTCAGCTCGTCTTCTCTCAACGCCTTCATTAACAGCTGTGCGTGACTTTCTCAGGGGACGACGGAGGGAAAAAGAAACGTACAACACGAGCCGACAACGGCGTCGTTTCCTGACTTGTTTTCTTTTTTCTTTCAGGAAGTTCAGGAGCTGCCGGACTTCAGAGGAGGACGCGCCCAGACGTGAAGCCGAGCCGCGTCGACCCCGGAGAGAAAACTTCAAAACAGACCGCAGCGGACTCGGGCTTCTTCTTCCGCTGCTTCTTCTTCGCTCGTTAGATTTGGCGGATCGCCACCGGCTTGAATAGGTGCGTACCGCCCCCTACCGTACCGGAGTGTGCCGTTTCAAGGTGAAAGTTTCATTACGGTTTTAAGAGATAATAATAATTATTATTATTATAACAACACTAAAAAAAAAAATACAAATATAAATCCTGCGGTCTAATCCTGTTTCGCAAAATTCAAAATTCAAGTCAAAATTCAAACTGCAAGCAGTTGCATATTCCCCCTTTCAGTTTTAATTATTTTCTCGATCTCGTTCCTTATTCTTCTTCTTAAAAAAAAAAGGCTTTTTTTTGGCGGCTTTAACATCTTCAAAAACTCATGAAAGTTGGTGCGTGACGCAAGTTTCGTGAGGTTTGGAGCATCGTTTGACCTTAAACATCAACTTCCTGTGTCACGGCGAAACATCAAACTTAGCCGCATCGCCCTGGCTACACTATATACTCTATACTATATACTCTACACTATATACTCTACTCTATACTATATACTCTATACTATATACTCTACACTATATACTCTATACTATATACTCTACACTCTATACTATATACTCTATATTCTACACTATATACTCTATACTCTACTCTATACTATATACTCTATACTATATACTCTACACTATATACTATATACTCTATATTCTACACTATATACTCTACACTATATACTCTACTCTATACTATATACTCTATACTATATACTCTACACTCTATACTATATACTCTATATTCTACACTATATATTATACACTATATACTCTACTCTATACTATATACTCTATAATATATACTCTACACTATATACTCTACACTATATACTCTACTCTATACTATATACTCTACACTATATACTCTACACTATATACTATATACTCTATATTCTACACTATATATTCTACACTATATACTCTACTCTATACTATATACTCTATACTATATACTCTACACTATATACTCTACACTATATACTCTATACTATATACTCTACTCTATACTCTATACTCTATACTATATACTCTACACTATATACTATATACTCTATATTCTACACTATATACTCTACACTATATACTCTACTCTATACTATATACTCTATACTATATACTCTACACTCTATACTATATACTCTATATTCTACACTATATACTATACACTATATACTCTACTCTATACTATATACTCTATACTATATACTCTACACTATATACTCTATACTATATACTCTACACTCTATACTATATACTCTATATTCTACACTATATACTCTATACTCTACTCTATACTATATACTCTATACTATATACTCTACACTATATACTATATACTCTATATTCTACACTATATACTCTACACTATATACTCTACTCTATACTATATACTCTATACTATATACTCTACACTCTATACTATATACTCTATATTCTACACTATATATTATACACTATATACTCTACTCTATACTATATACTCTATACTATATACTCTACACTATATACTCTACTCTATACTATATACTCTATACTATATACTCTACACTATATACTCTACACTATATACTCTACTCTATACTATATACTCTACACTATATACTCTACACTATATACTATATACTCTATATTCTACACTATATACTCTACACTCTATACTATATACTCTATATTCTACACTATATATTCTACACTATATACTCTACTCTATACTATATACTCTATACTATATACTCTACACTATATACTCTACACTATATACTCTACTCTATACTATATACTCTACACTATATACTCTACACTCTATACTATATACTCTATATTCTACACTATATACTCTATACTATATACTCTACTCTATACTATATACTCTATACTATATACTCTACACTATATACTCTATATTCTACACTATATACTCTACACTATATACTCTACTCTATACTATATACTCTATACTATATACTCTACACTCTATACTATACACTCTATATTCTACACTATATACTCTACTCTATACTATATACTCTATACTATATACTCTACACTATATACTCTATACTATATACTCTACACTCTATACTATATACTCTATATTCTACACTATATACTCTATACTATATACTCTATACTATATATTCTACACTATATACTCTATACTCTATACAAAAATTACTTTTGGGCCACCTTTTGGACGACATGCTATAGTATGACTTTTTGTTTACATATTTCGGACGACATACCATATGACATTTTTTTTTTATCACTTTTTGGAGTATGACTTTTCTGAAATGACATGCATGCCAGTTACTTCTCACTGTGAGGCAACTGCTCTAGCTCTGAAGCAGCGGCGTCGACCACTGGACTATCTTCAGGAGAGAGGAGAAAGTGTTTCACGGAGTTCACTCAGAGCTTCCAGTGACTCAACAGTCTGGTTAACTCAACAGGTAAAAGATGCTACTTCACCCAGGTTTCTATTAATGGTTCAGATTCCACTTTTAATAAAAGTCATACTATAGCAAAAAGTAACCCAAAAGTCATTTTTATGACTTTTTTTTAATCACATTTTGGACGACCTGCTATAGTATGACTTTTGGGTCATTTCTTGGCTGCCACACCACGGCCACACCGATCAATGGAAACAAATTATTTTGATAGCCGGGAGAGACGGGTGTACCAACTTTCATGGGTTTTTGATTTTAATAAAGCCTCCAAAAATGCAGTTGTTTACGGAGAATAATAATAATCGCTTGAATAACAATATGGCTTTCACACCATCGGTGCTCGGGCCCTAATAACAACCACAATAGACATAATTAAATACATTAAAGAAAAAGAAAAAAGGGCCAAACGAATTAATACAAAATGAATACGTAATACCAATAATTTCAAAGTCTGTCCATTTGTCTCGATGCTGATTGCACAACCCTTATCACTTGCAGGCCAGCGGTGGAAAGTAACCAGGTAACTTGATTCAAGTACTGTATTTAAGTACACATTCGAGGTACTTATTCTTTATTTGAGAATTTCCACTAGATGTGGCATTATAGGTTCTACACAATGACATAGCTTTACTTAATTTACTCTTTACTCCACTACATCAGTATGACAACTTTAGTTACTTTTCAGAATACAGTTTATCATACTGTTCCCGTCAAGTGAAAAAAAACAACAACCACACAGACACAGAACAGAACAATTCCAATGGATAATGAATAACTACCACAGTAATAACCTCCCGCGCCAAAGGAATAAATTAAGTATTTTTGCCTTCGACAATTGACCCTCATCGGTGTCCGTTACTTCTGACCGTAAAGCGCATGCGCGCAGCCTCAGCGCACACCACATTCCCCGCTTCTCTTGGCGAGTCGCTCCGCCGACAGACAAACATCCAGCAGCGAGCTGCTTCCTTTCTGCCCTTTTTTGTTTTGTTTTTGTTTTTTTTTCCTCCTCCATGATCATCTGAACAACCGTTTTGTTTGTTTTGTTTGTCTCGTCCGCCTTCCCAAAGGAGCAACCAACCGGCCGGAGGAGCTGCTGTTGAACCCGGTGAGTGTTGAACGGGCTCATTGTTTGAATGGAGGGCCGCTGCGGAGCCTCCCCCCCCCCCCCCTCTTTTTTTTTTAATATTTGATTTATCCAACACTTATTTGCACATAAAGGCGAATTAACGTCACGGCGTGGACGATAAACACCGGTTCGTCTTCACCGACTTCCCGAAATGTTCCCGTTTCGTGACTTTTAACGAACCGTAACGAGGCTGTCTGACGTAGCTGGAGTTAGCCGAGGCAGCTAAGCGGTGAAGCCGCAGCAGCCGCACGGGTTGTCGGACTTTTACCAAAAAAAAAACAAATAAAAACAACAACAACCACCGAGATACGGAAACTAAAACTAACTACCGGGTTGGAAGAAAAGAAAACAACCAAAACGATAGAAACGCGTGGTTTACGGAGAGCCCGGTCCTCCCCGTCGGGTCGGTGGCTGAAGAGGTTGTGATCTTTACTCCTTCATCCGCAGGGAGAGAAGACGTGGAGGGATCACACTGGAATAGTTTGTTTGTTTGTTTGTTTTTAATGAGGGAAAACAACAACAAAAAGAGTCAATCAGGAGGTGATTGTTTGGGAGTAAATGTCACACTTTGTCCTTTGGGCTGCAGGTCTTCATGCTGGGTTTTTTTTTAGGGGATGTAATGCATGAGTAGTATAATTTATATGTATAATAATATATAATATATAATTGCTTCCTGTATGCTGCTGTCGTGAAAATAAAGTCCCCTCGGGGATTAATAAAGTAACTACCTAACCTATAATTCACAGGGACGCTGCGGCTCGGACGGGACACCCGGTTGGACACCAACCCTGAAAGTTGGTGGTTCGATCCCCGGCTCCTCCCGTCCCACGGTGTCCAAAGTGTCCTTGAGCAAGACACTGAACCCTGAGCGAAGCACCGGTGTGTGAATGTGCTCCTGATGGCGGCCTGTCTCATTAGCGGGTGAACGGGGGAAAAAAAACAAAACCAAACACGTTAAAGAGCTTTGAGGCCGAAAGGCGATAAAGAAACATTCATCAACACGCCGAGGCTCTTCAGCTGCTCGGGCGAAAGCAGGATTTCTTCCGAGACGTCGGCAGAGTTGCGAACGTTCGGAGTTACGAGCTTTCAGCAGAAGATGAGAATGAATCCGAGTTGTTGTTGTTGTTGTTGTTTTGTTCTGGCCTCCTCGCGACGCCGTACGCACGTTTACGTTGCGGCCGACCGTCGCCGTCCTCGACCGATTACTTCCTACGTAAACTACTTTTCATCCCTGATGTCTCTTCTCTTCCAGGATTGCGCCCAGTAGGTGCTAATTTTGTCACCATGGCAACAGAAGACAAGAAACCAGAGACCGACACGAAACCTCCGGTTTTACCGTCGGCGTCCGCCAGCCAAAGCAAGGTCAGGATATTTCCAAAAGACCAGTCGGTGTTTGTGTTGTTGTTGTTGTTGTTGTTTTGCCTCCTTCTCAGCTCTAACGGAGCTTCTTTACCTCGATAGTCGAGCCCGGCTGATATTCGATCAAACAATATTGTCCAGTCAGAGAGACATTGGTGTCCGTGTTGGACATTACGCACCAATGTGAAAACTTGTCTTACTAAAACATGGAGCAAAAAAAACAACAACAAAAAAAAGATGCTTTCGGTAAATTCCAAAGGTTGTTTTTTTAATTTGATGCACGCTCAGGTCAATAAATGTTCATGCTCACTTGTCACACACCGGTTCATTTTCCAATGTGTTTTTGTTTGCGTGGCCAGTCTGCACCCGCGAAGCCAAACTACAGCCTGAAGTTCACGTTAGCCGGCCACACCAAGGCCGTGTCCTCCGTCAAGTTCAGTCCGAGCGGAGAATGGCTCGCCAGCTCCTGTGAGTTTGACACCTTTCCTCATTATCCATTGAGCCGCAGGTATCGTCTCAAACCGTTGTTTACTTCATCGAATGTAATCAAACAAACAAATAGCGGTGTGGGGGGAGGGGCGCTCCAGTTCAGCAGAGATCTCGTTTCCGGTCGTGTGGCTGAGAAAACCAAAACTGTCCCATTTGAGAAGCTCCAAAAAAACCCGGCGGAAGTAATTCAAATCCTCCATCGGGCCGACTCCTTTTCTTCCGATTGACTAATTGGTTTGAGCTAACCACCCCAGCTTCACCGCAAATGATATGCGGAGACCATTTTTTTTCTGCCCTCACCGACACGATGCCGGCGTCACCAGTGGACCCGCAGCGTAGTCACGGAGACGGCGGCGGCTCCGGGATTCACATTTCTTGCGTCTTTACAGCCGCCGATAAACTCATCAAAATCTGGGGGGCGTACGACGGCAAGTTTGAGAAAACCATCTCCGGACACAAGCTGGTGAGTTCCAACAGATCGCACCTTTTTGAAAACGGGCGGCGACGGCGGCGGCGACGACGGCGGCGGCGACGCTCTCTTGACCATCTCGCCGTGATTCCCGCAGGGCATCTCCGACGTGGCCTGGTCGTCGGACTCCAACCTCCTGGTGTCGGCGTCGGACGACAAAACCCTGAAGATCTGGGACGTCAGCTCGGTAAGAGAGCGGGCCGGACGAGGTGTCTTTTTTTAGCGAAGGCGTCCGTCCGTCCGTCCGTCCGCGTCACACGGAAATGGAAAGCTTCGCGGAAGCTCCCGGCGAGGCCGGACTCCCCCCGGGTGAGAAATGTGACGCTTCTTCTTCTTCTTCTTCTTCTTCTTCTTCTTCCTCTTCCTCTTCCTCTTTGGATGCAGGGGAAGTGCTTAAAAACCCTGAAAGGTCACAGCAACTACGTGTTCTGCTGCAACTTCAACCCCCAGTCCAACCTCATCGTGTCGGGATCGGTGAGTCCCGCAAACAAAAGCCCCGAATGGAAAGCAAGATGTTGGACCTTCGCCGAATGTCCCGCGAGCGGCCGAGGCAGCGTCTCTTTGTGTGGCTTCGGGGTTTCTAGTTGTTGTTTTTTTGTTTGTAGTTTGACGAGAGCGTGCGGATATGGGACGTGAAGACCGGGAAATGTTTGAAAACGCTGCCGGCTCATTCGGATCCGGTGTCTGCGGTGAGTTTGGGGACTTTTTAATTCTCGCCTTTGGAAGCGTCCCGTCCTGTTGACTCGGCGGTAACGACAGCGTTGACGCTCCCGTCTCCACCTCCAGGTTCACTTCAACAGAGACGGCTCGCTGATCGTGTCCAGTAGCTACGATGGCCTTTGGTGAGTGCATAATGCCGTCGCTATACTAATAATAATAATAATAATAATAATATGTTATGCTTTAAAGCCCGAGTCTCTGAATACAGCCCGGTTAGCATTGAAGCAATTAAAACCAAAAAGCGTTAATCCTGTTCAACTTTGAGAAGCTTCACACTGGACATATTTGTGATCTGGAAGAAATCTCTTTTCTTTTCTTTTCTTTCTTTTTCCTGAAGGAATAAATGTCCCGCTTCATTTTTATCACATTGAAACCAATGCGATGACTTTTCTGTCCACGTATCTCGTCCCCGTGTTTATTTACTGTGCTCATTAAACAACAACTGCATTCTGTCTCATTCACAGTCGAATCTGGGACACGGCGTCAGGACAGTGTCTAAAGACACTCATAGGTAAGACGAGTCGCCGACGTGCGCTCGGAGAACGTCGGGTCTCCGCCGGAGGGGAACTCGCGTCGTCATCAGGCCGACGAGAAGATTCCGACATTAACAAAACAAACAAAAAACAAGGCTTTTCCAAATTTACACACTCGGCGGGCCGAACAAGGCGAACCGAACCGCCGTCACTCATCTGGAAGGTTCCTCCAATGTGAACTTCTCTCCCTGGATCCTTTTCACATTCTCACTTCTAGCGTCGCTTTGCTTTAAAAAACCAAACGGGGGATTATTCTGAACACCGGTGACCAATTGGTTCTTTTCCGAGTCGGTAAAAAGGCGCGTGGAGCTCCGAGCGGTGTTTGGATATGATTTCCCCGTCCTGTGTGCCGACCGCTTTTGTTGTTGCCTTTTTGTCCCCGTTAGACGACGACAACCCTCCGGTATCGTTTGTCAAATTCTCCCCCAACGGGAAATACATCCTGGCTGCCACGCTGGATAAGTGAGTGTTCTGTTCACAGTAGAAGTCCTCTTTGAACTCTTTTGTGTTTGATGTTGTTGTTTTTGTTTTCTATATGGAGTTCATGCGTGTTTCTGACCAGCAGAGGGCAGCGTGCTGAACTGGTTGTGTTGACGTTCGCGCTGTTGTTGTTGTTTGTGTTTCTTTTCCAGCACGCTGAAGCTGTGGGACTACAGTAAAGGAAAGGTGATCATCATTTCATTCTATCTGCTCTCATTCTTTAAGTGAATTGTATTTTTTTTGTTTTAACATTTAGATTTAAAAGGTACCTTTTAATCTTTATGACGACGGCGTGCGTGGTCTTGCTTTCGGCTTCTTAGCTTTTAAAATACAATAAAGCAACTTTTACTGTTTGTTTATTTTAGACCGCGAAACTGATTATTAACATCTGCTTGTCCCCCCCCCCCCCCCGACGTTTCAGTGCTTGAAAACCTACACGGGCCATAAAAACGAGAAGTACTGCATATTTGCAAATTTCTCCGTCACCGGCGGGAAGGTGAGCTTCGATTGTTTACATCTCAACGGGATACTTCTATTTAGTTTCTGCAGTAATTTGGGGATTCATTTTTTTTTTTTTCTTTCGAATGTCACTCGATGCGCTCTCGCAGTGGATCGTGTCCGGCTCCGAGGACAACATGGTTTATATCTGGAACCTGCAGACGAAGGAGATCGTGCAGAAGCTGCAGGGCCACACAGGTACAGCCGACGCCATGTCTTTAGAAAACCACCGATTTAAAGGACCAGTGTGGAGGATTTAAGGGCCAGAACTGGAATATAACTTTCATAATTCAGGTTTTTTATTTTTTTTTAATTGTTTGATTTTCATGAGTTTAGAATGAGCTCTTCCACGAATGCTTTCACAACCACCAGAAGGTGGCAGTGAGTCACCCAAAAACTGTTTTGCCGACTTCCATGCAACGTGAACAGGAGAACTCCTTTCTTCTCGTACAAACGGCCGTAACGTGCGAAGACGACGGCAGCCGTCAAAAAAAGTTCTTTGAACAATCGTTGAATCGTTCCCGACCAACATCGAAACGCCTTTCCCATGTTACAATCTAATCTCGCCACCAGGTGCCGCTAAATCCTACACACTGCTCCTTTTTAAGTCTTCCTATGCTAATTTGTTTATTTTTTTTTATTGCAGTATCGGTTGTGTTTAAAGGCTTCACAGCATTGTTTGGAAACCTTAAAGAACACAAAACAAAATGGACGTTTAAAGCACATTTGTGGCTGCGTGTTAATGAACAGTATTCTGGTGTGGTATGTTAAAAAAAAAACAATGTAATTTCCAGTTATTGTTACCGTTTCTATTTGTCCTTTTTCAGATGTCGTCATTTCGACCGCCTGCCATCCGACAGAAAACATCATCGCGTCTGCGGCTTTAGAAAACGACAAAACCATCAAGCTATGGAAAAGCGACTGCTAAGAGCCCCTTTTGGGTCATTCAAAGTTTTTTTTTTAAGTTTTTTTTTTTTTTATATACATGAATTTTTTTTTTTTTTCCTACATTTTGTTGTAAGACAAAGAGGACATCCTGCCGGATGCAGCGAGCTTTGAAGTCATGAAATTCAACAAGGAGGTCCAAATCAAGACACACGAGTCGACCACACCCAGATCTGCCACGGACGCCCTCCCCCTCCCCCTCCCCCCTCGTCCCGTCTAACATTTTGTCGTCGGCTCTTTTAGGGGAAACGAGTGACTTTGGTTTTTAACTTCACAGCGATGTTCTGCCGCGTCGGTATTTTCAACACTGCGTTATTCTTGATGTCACTGCCTCATATCAACACACACACACACACACACACACTTCTGGTCTCGTACAATAAATGTAAACAGTTATTTGGTCTGCTGTATGATTTCTTTTGCCTTTTTGTTGTTGTTGCTTCGCCCGTGTAACTGTGCAGTACCATCTGAAGGACTTCAAAGTGAGGATGTGACCGTTAACGTCCAAAGTTTTTAGATTTAAAAAGACGCCCGAGGGATTCATTTTTAATTTATTCAGGTGGTACCAGTGTTCGTTTTTCCCTCGACAATGTCGGATATTCGATGTGAAGTGAGCGCTTCACGCCGATAACGCAGGAGTCGAGTGACTTTTTAGAGCGACAGCAGGGTTCGACTTCAGCGAAGGTTGGCAAATATGTGAACGAAGTTGAAAACGCCTCAAGGAAATTTGATACAAGATGTCACAAGTTTGACAGGTAAACAAACTTAAATGCCATTAATGTTTTTTGTTTTTTTTATATATATAATGCTGTTGGAGCATTGGATCGACTGCTTCCTTAAAACATTTTTTTTAACATTTTACAATTTACACCAGCAACCAAATGCAGTTCTTTTGCGTTTTTGTACTCATATGACGCTGATATGCGTTTGCGACTTCATCAGCTGTCTGTGTCTTTTTTTTTTTTTCCTGTTCTTCTCTGCTTGATTAGTTCGTAGCTCTGCACACGCAGCCAGACACCTCTGTTCTCTGTAGTTAACCTGGATTTTGTGGAATATATGTTTGCATTTGACAGCTATAACCCCCCCGCAACTTAATAAAAGCAGTTTTTTTTGTATGTTTCATGTCGAGTGGTGTCAGGTGTTTTCCTGCCCTTTTTTTGTTTTGTTTTGTTTTTAAATTACACAGGAATCATCTGTCACTTTTAAGTTGTTTTTTTTTAATAACCTTTTTTTTTTTTTTTTCTTCTGTCCATGAAAGATAGAACATCAGAGAACAACCCACAAAGAACAGATGACAAAATTCCATCTCCTTAAAAATAGACAAAAAAAAAAAAATATAATGAAAAGAAGACGTTCCCGTCTCGCAGCGACAGATTGAAAAAAAATGGCAAAGTAAAGGCGACACGGTTACCAAAGTGCCAAAGCCCGACGACTCCTCCTCTTCAATCTGAAAAGGTTTCTCTCGCCTCGTCAAATAAGCTTTTCCACAACGTACACAACAGCCCACAGAAGAGAAGGGAAAGAACAGGGAATAAGCAAGGGATAAAATTACCTTTGTACAAAAATAGATCTTTATGCAAGTGTTTTTTTTTTCTTCTTCTTTTAAACTAGAACATTTTACCGTCTATGCAACAAAGAAAGCAGTGATTGTGTCACAAGCTCAGCTTTTCCTGATTACACTTCTTTTTTTCTTCTTTTTTTTTTAACATACAATTGCTAAGCAACAAACACATTTTGGAGGGTTTAAAGTCTTAACCATTTTTTTTCTCTCGTTTTTTTTTTTTTTTTTGAGGTCCCGTAAACTGCTGAGAAGCTGGTTCTTTTTGAGCTGCTGCCATTCTGCTGGTTGATCAGGATTCATTTTTTATAAAGGTCAAAATGATTAAAAAAAAAAAAAAAAAAAAGATAGATAGATTGTGAAAAACCACCATAAAACTCTGGAGTTGAAGAACACCTGGTGTGGAACAGTTTGGTCTGAAAGACTCGTCTCCCCATTTTCAAATGTCGGAAATGCTCGAACAGATCTGTCGATATATATTTATAAATATATACACATATACATATTAACAAAATATAGCTTTATGTTATAAAGCCTTCGCGTAGGTCATCATTCTACGAGGGTGATCATTTCGTCATCTCGTCAAGAAAATCATCGTCTTGTCAATTTTCCTGCAGGCGGAGTCGAGCTCGCACATCATCCGCTTTATGGCTTAAGACACCTTCAGCCACCAAATCACAGGAAACTAAAGGAGGAGGAGACGTCAGACTGAAGAGAACAGGAAGCGGCTCATTTTAAAATTGGGTCACTGGGGTCGGGGAACAAAAAAAAAAAAAAAAGCGTTTGATTGCTTAATATCTGACTTTTTGGATTAATATCAGTGTCTAAAAAATACGTCTCATACTGGTCTTACAGAAGTTTCTCTTGAAAACGTAGTGGGGTTTTTCTTTCTTTTTTCTTTTCCAAAATATAAATACTATAAACTGAGCTCGAGCTGGCAGTCAATACTGTCACCTGGATGGGTTGTAATAATACAGGCCACCTCACTGAACGAGGAGTAACAATCCAACGACAAGCCCACGGGTCATATCCAAAGTTATTGCTGCTGTTCTCGGTTTTAACAAGCAGAGACGACGAGGTTCAGTCTGATCCGAAGGAACATGGAGGACAATAACGCAGTGAGAAAAGTGCCATCCGTTTGTCTGATTAAATACTTGTAGAAAAAACAAAACAAAACAAAAAAAACCATTCAAGTAATCTTGCAGTGCTGCTTCTCTTCCACTAGAGGGCGCTCGCAGCTCTTTAACCGGCACCGCATCCCTCACAGGTTCTCTCATCCGAACTTCTCTCACCCGAAGTAAACCGCGTCGTCCTGCTCGAGGAGCATCTTGACATTTCAGATGTGCCACACCAACCGGCTTTTTTTTGTGTGTGCCTTTTCCTCATAAGAGGAAGGAGATCACTGGACGTCTGGGGATCAGTTTCAGAGGTGGAATGACATTTACAAATACCCCCCCCCCCCCCCCCCCCCCCCATCCCATGACAAGATCCCCGAACAATGAAGAAGAATCGACACGTGGCTGTTGTATTAAAGGTGTTTCAGTCGAGTCAGCGCTCTGTGGAGTCTCGATGGTGCCGCGAGAAAAAAAAAATGAGGGACTTCTTCGGACTTGATTATAATCAATGAACGTGGTGACAAACTGGAAATAATCATACAAAATTTAAAAAAAAAAAGCCGTGAGGGCAGCAGATCAGTAAGCTGACAGCTGACCGATGTACAGTGAGCTGAGCTCCTGCTGCAGCTTGTGGGTTTTATTTTCCATTCGATTCTCCGCGCCATTTAAAGTGAAAGCAATCATAACATGAAAAAACAAAAACAACAAAAAAATCGAAATGTTAAAGCAAAAGACTGATTATGAGATGGGATATGAGGAAATATGCATCAAAAATACCAACAGATAAAGTTTGAAAAGTATTTTTTTTTTTAAAATCAGCGGCGTGATTTGATTTTTTTTTAAATTATATAATTCATTAATTTAAAAGACAAAGGAAATTGGAAAATGTAATTAGGTTATTTTCATGTTCTTCAATCGATATGTTTAATTTATGCAGATTGACTTATTTACATTTATTAATTATAATTAAACACTGAAAAAAAAAAAAAGACGATTGAAGTGGCACACTCGAGACCCCATAACGCTCACACCACATTAGAAGTTTATCGAAGGATAATGAAAACACAGTGCTCAGGTTGGTTTTGGGTTCCTTTGTTTGTTTGTTTGTTTGTTTGCCAGGTCCAGATGGTGTCAAGGTGCTTATGAAAGACCGCTGAGGATGCAGCTACGGGAAGAAAAACCTGCTTGAATTTCCTTCTCTTTTAGTCCCTTTTTTCACGTCGTACTCAACCGCGACTATTATCTAACGTGTCCTTCAACTCTGCCGCGCTCCACCGTCCCGTAAGACGCTCTCAGATGATGCTCGTGGTTGTTTGTTTCGGTCAAAGGTTATTAAACCAGAACAGAAATGACAATTAAATATCTGAACAATGGGCGGAAAAAAACAAAATAATAATATTTGCTCCTGTCCAGGCAAATATTACAGTGGACCCACGCGTCTCAAACACCCGTCTGTGGACAATCTTTGGAAATGCACTCGATGCATAGTTTTGCAGCAGCTGCAGCATTTAGAAAAGTAGAGGGGAACAAACAAAAACAAAAACAAAACAAAAAAAAGCAGAATATGGGCACAAAGCATATTTATACATAACATGGAGATATTTAACATTTCAGTTCAACTTGAATGACACTCGGTTGTCCAGAGAAGTGCAGAAAGAGCGAGGGCGTGTCCCTCTGAGGACGAAAAGAATCCAGGCGTTCCCGATCGGACCGGGGCCGAACTCCACCTCGGGAGGTCCGTCACGTCAACGTCGGCTCTCCTTTTGAGGAACCCGACTCCACCGTCATGAGGTTAAGTGCCAAAGTAACAAACAAAATAATAAACAAACAACGAACGGCTCTTGCTGCAACGGCGAGCACTTACTCGCGTGCTGAATTGCGGTTCGAGCCCGAATGAGTGTCAGGAACTGAAGGTCTGAGGGATGGAGCCGGAGGTAATTGTGCATTGCTGTTGTTAGACTGAACCCCCCCCCCCCCCCAAAAAAAAAAAAAAACAACAAAAAAAAAGTAATGGCAATACTGTGTACGGTTGTAACTTTCTGTCCAGGTAGATTGTGAGGCGTTTTGGAGAAGCGAACACCCGCTGCGGAGAGCGGGAGGAATCTGTGAGTGTGGAGGTGTAAACGGTGTGCTGAGAGTTCACGTGAAATGAGAAGCGGGGGAGGGCGGAGGAGGGCGGAGGAGGGACGGTGAGGAGCTCCAAACCCGCAAAAACAATGGTACCCCCCTCTCCCCCCCACCGGTGAGACCGTGCGCTCGCTTTTCCAGCCTTCCAGGTCGGTTGGTGATCAGCCGCGAGGGCGCCACGAAGGCCGGATGCTTGAACGAGGACGACGGAAGCCGCTCCTGCTGGTAGCCTGTCCCGTAGCCTGTCCCGTAGCCTGTCCCGTAGCCTGTCCCGTAGCCTGTCCCGTAGCCTGTCCCGTAGCCTAAAGCTAAATATGCGGCCGATGTGCCTGGACGCTCCCCCGTGTGCCGAGAGAACTGGCGTGGGTTGTACAGAACGAGCTCTTCCGACATCGTGCTCGAGCGATACTCGGACTGAAGGGGCTGATTAGTGGACTACAACGGCATCCTGCCCCCCCCCCCCCCCCTCCCCCGTGTTGCACAGTGCTAATAGAGTAAGACGTGGTTGTATTCGTTGGAATTGGGCAGAGACCTGAGGGTTTCCTTTTGTTGAGCTCTTGCAATCTTGCCAACCCACCTCCGAGCTCGACTCCAGAAAGCTCACACTTAAAACAAAAACAGCTAGTGCAAGACCCGACGTGTTCGGTCGAGTCAGGCGGGAACGGACGAGTTCCTTTAAGCAGACGTATCCCCCCCCCCCCTTCCCCTCCCTCCTCCCTCCCCTCCCCGACCGTCAGTTAAGTTCAGTCCTGAAAGACAGAGAGGGCTCAGGTCCGAGTCTAAACAGCCCGAGAGGCTCCCGAGAGTCCACGATTGTCCCGATCACAACGCTGAGTGTCCAAAATGTGACGTCATCGCTGTTTTTTGTGTGAATATACCTGCAAGCGTAACTGTGTGGGTCAAAACCTGATCATCTCTGCCTTGTTCTCCCGCCACGCTGCAGGAAAAGCGACGATGCAAACGATGGCTCAATACGTGTCCTCTGTCCGTCCTCATGTCAGTCCACTGTCGTCACTCCGTGTTGTTTTGTGATTTTCATATATATATTTCTTATTTATATATTTTTACAAGGTATAAAACAGACCCACAGGCATGGTGAATTCATTGTTTCGAAAACACATCAAAGGGAGTTGAGAGCGTCGAGGGGACGGAGGGAGGACGGGGGGAGGTTCTCCGTCCGAAGTCGTCCCTGGAGTTGGGGTTTTATTTTATTTTATTTTTCTGAAAAAAGGTTCCAGGGCCGGCGGCCGGTGTGGGTGAGGACGGTTGGGGGAGAGAGAGAGAGAGGAGGGAGGGGGGGGGGGAGGGTCAACCCTCACTGCTATTATGTCATTTGATGCGGGGCTTCTAGCATCTCCATGAGGAAAGTGTCGATGGGCGTGTCGCCGATGAGCTTGAAGAAGAACAAGTGCTCCAGACACTTCAGCCCGATGGAGCGCAGTGCCGGTAACCGCAGCAACAGCTTCGCGAACCTGTCGTGATACAAAATCAAACAAGAGATGAAAGTGAAACATCAGCCTTTCACATCTGACAGGAGGAGGGATGGGGAGGGAGGGGGGGAGGGATGGGGAGGGAGGGAGGGAGGGAGGGAGGGATGGGGAGGGAGGGGGGGAGGGATGGGGAGGGAGGGAGGGAGGGAGGGAGGGATGGGGAGGTCACCCTGAAGCAAAACGATATTGCTAAAGAGTTTCTTTGAGGTACAAACAAAAATCTACGACCAAAGCTGTTCAGGCTTGTTGTACAAGTCAAGCAAAACGTTATTGTTAATATGACGCAGCTGGTATTTCTTTTTCTTTTCATGGTGTCTTCAGCTGTACTTTGGTGGTGTCTCACGTCGACAAGTACAAGCAGAGACTTTAGTTTCAATCAGAAACTGGACAGGAAGTTAATAAACAGCTGACATGGCGCGATGAGAAGCAGAAACAATGTTGAGAAATAACGAATGAAAAGCAACGCTCTTTTCTCAGTAATGCATTGTGTATATATGTATTCACTGTCTGTACGGTGAAGTGGTTGTATTTCTGCACAACTATCTTTGTCAGGTAAAAACAGAAGCGGTTGCGTTGCTACTGCTGTAATTAAAACACACCCATCTGTGAAAGCAGTCAGTCAGAACGGGCACCGAGGTGAACCTGCCTGTCTGGATACTCTTTAAGCAGTTGCTGGGATTTTGACCTCATGAGAAACTGTTTTGTGATTGTGATCCTACCTGCCCGGCTGCTCGGGGTACTTCTGTTTGCAGTAGGCCTCTAAAGACGCGTAGACTTTCTCTCTCAGAGCTTCGACTTCACCTGGGTTGGACAGACCTTTAGAGTCTGTGGAGAGAGAGAGAGACACACACACACACACACACACACACACACACACACACACACACACACACACACACACACACACACACACACACACACACGCACGCAACTTTAAAACTGCTGAGGTGGAAGTTGTACGACTATTATATTTATACATTTGGACATCCTTCTTCAGTCTCAAGTGGAAGCATGCGAGTGCTGAAAGCTCCCAAAATCTACACTTACTCAAGACCAGCTTGCCTCAGCTGCTGACGGGAAGCAGAGCCTTTCCTCACTCACAAGTTGAGTTTTAACTCCGCAGGCTCGATGTGGACGTGTGTCGCCGCATTCCGGGTTAGACCAATTAAGACTGTAATTTCCAAGTCGCGCCAATTTAGGCTTCACTGAAGGACGCATCTTTGATTAACGACACAAACGCGTCATTGATTAACATTTCTGACGAACAAAGCTCTGCGCAATTGGTGAACAATGAATGAACATTTGTTGTTGATGGCCGGACCAGCTCGCACAGTGTGGGAAAGGAAGGACGGAGGGATCTTTTTTTAGCCTCGCCGCCCCCTCCTCCGCAACCCCTCTGCCCCCTCCGTCCTACGCTTTTCTCAGTCAGACCGGTCCTGCAAACCCCTAATTAACAGGGAATCAGGCGGAGAAGTGAACCGAGGCCAGTGGGCCTGGATGTGGCCCGGACAAAATGTGGAACACAGAGGATCAGTGTGTCTCGGGTGAGCAGGTCCTCGGAGGAACGGTGGGAGGATCCCACACCGAGTCATCAAAAAGCCGGGGTACATTCGCGGGCCGGTTTAGTGCACTTGGAACAGGTTTAAATACAGAGCAGCACACTCGCAGCAGGGGTGACACGCTTTAACAAACCATGGGTCTCGATCAAACAAAGCTCAGTCTCTCTGCCTTTTTTACGGTCATATCTCTACAGGAGGCCACACGAGGATGTCAAATTGCAAAATGAATCAGAATGTATTGATTTCAGATATGGACTGTATCAGCTTTTTTTGCTTTTTTTTTTTGTGCCCTTTAAAGCTCTACAGCCACATCGGTTTCACACGTGACCAACAAGTCTCAAGTCTTTAAAAGAGTCCTAAGGTCAGGTTCAAAGACAACAAAAGCCAGTCCCCAATTTTTACATTTCATAAACGAAGTCAAACTAAACTTAAAAGTGAAACTCCACCCAGCAGCTAATGTATATTTTGAGTAGCAAAATTGCTAAGTCGGCTCGAAAGGTGGACACCTGGGATAATTTTAGATTCAGTCAGTAAAAAAAAAGGAATCCCAATGGTAACAAGTTTTATATATTTTTTTGAATACTGCAGCATAATCCTCTTCTCAGACATACGCTCCGTTTGTACCAATTACATGAATGAAAACCTGTTATCGTCCTCTCTGAAACTGTGAAGCTTCACCTGACGTGCTGCAGTGGAGAAAGTGGATTATGCTGCAGGAGTGGTTTAAGAAATGTAGACACCATTTTGATGCGTCTTCCCCAAAGTCAAGCTGAACACAATCAGGATGGGAAACATTTTTTTTTTTTTTTTTTACACAAGTTCTATTTCTGGCCTGCTGGTGGAGAAGCTTTGATAATCAAAATGAAAGAGTTTGTGTGGACTCTTACTTTAATTCTGGCAATCTTAAGGTCAGCGTCAGCTGGTTGTAGAAAACAGGAGCAACCCCACAAGACAGTGCAGGGAGTTGTTGAACTTTTATAAAAGCTCCGCTGTGGTGTAATACATTGATGCTCAACAAGTAAAGAAGGTCAGTCCGACAGTGTTCTTCTGACCGACCAAAGAGGAAATACAGTGTCAGCAGTATTGAATTCTGTGGTTGATGCTTCAAGGTCCCGTATTGAATACATTTGCATTTCTATTTCCTTCTTGAGGTCTAAGTGAATACTGTGAAAGTGTCAAAAAGCACACAGCCTGTATTCAGCAACCGTGCCCTTCCTTAAGTTTGTGATGCCACAAAGTCACGCTCAATTCATATGGCCACCATCAACACAGCCAACTGTTCAACCTTTCATGTCAAAGAAAACTAAATGACCGTTCTGTGGTACAGCGAGCGAGCTACGAGGTCACAGTAAACCTGTGGTTGGCCTGGGCATGTGTCACTCAGAAAAGAGGCTCGCTGACATCGATGCTCCTTAAAGACACAACAGCTCCAGAGAGAAGCTCATGAGAGCAGATGTAAAACTATATTGAGTTGTTTTTTTGTTCTAAAAAAACCCACAAAAATGATCTTCTTATGGATTTCAAGACAGCAAATAAAACACCACAAAAGTCTAAAATATCTGGATTGTTGTTTGGCAGATGACTGTTTGGTTCAAAATAAAACTGAAGCTAGAATTTAAAGACTGTTTTACAGTATAGTCTCTTCCTTTCTTTGAAACATTAAGTGTCATCACACTGCACCGGATGAAAGCGTATATATATATATATATATATATATATATATATATATATATATCGATAGTTACCTGGGTTGAAAAGGACAATAGCTCGAAGGCACCCCAGTTCTGTCTTATCCATCTGCATATCCCTCATCTTAGACACCAGTTCTGTGAGCACTCTGCACAAAAGAGACAACAAAAAAACACAAAGTCAGAGTTGTGGCTTGGTAAAAATCAGGCATAGATGAAAATACTGTTTCAAGTTTGTTTAATTCTTGTTGAATCAGGCAACCAAACGAGCACCAGAAATGTTGAGATCACAGAAAACCATTTGAGTCTAATTGGTACATTTTTGCAAATGACACACTGCTCTTCATGTGAATTATCCAGACTGGTACATTTAGAATATGTTTTTAACTACGATCCAGCACATATCTATTTAAAAACAAATGCACATAAGCATACGGTGAGGCCGGTTAGATCAGTGGAAAAGTTTACAACCCTGCAAAACAATTATATTTAGTACATGGTTTTCATAAAAGGAAAGCCGCAGAGTAAACACAAGCTGTAATCCAACACCAGCACTCCCACTGTCTGTGTGTGACATCACTGGTGGGAGTGTCGGGAGAGTCGCTCGAACTCCTCACCCCTCTTTGACTCGGTCACACCCTCTCCCCGCCGCTCTCTTTATTTTCCCTCTCGCTCCGTTTCTTTCTGCCCCTCACACTCGGATAGTAAAGTCAATTGTGGCGCTTAGCTCATTCTAATTCAATTTGCTCCGAGGAGGAATAACAGTGCTAAAAAAAGAGAAAGGGACTCGAGTGTTTAAGTTAATCAGTCTCTTCATTTGTATGGGGAAGAGGGAGAGGGGACTAGATAAAGAAACATTATCAGTTCTCTGTATCTTAATGCTTGCCACAGTTAATGCAGAGATGGAATATGTCCTGTGGCTGTGAGCGCTGATGACGGAGCACGGAGGCTGCTGATCACAGAGGCAACGGCGCCAGAAAAGACAGAAGATATCAAAAGTGTGACTGCTGTTTGTGTCGGTGTGAAGACGGCAGCCGGAGCTGCCAATTCTCTGCGGGCTCTCACATTCTGCACGGACACGCGCTCCAAGGGGAATTTTTATTTTCAAAATAAATTACGATGACAAAAACTGCCAATGCATCATATGGATTAATACAACTCGAAAAATACTTCCGTATACTTTTATTTTTTCTTGGATATTTTTCAAGTTGGGCATCTCCGTTCTGCTAAAGTTGTGATGCGGCTGAACGCACACCACAGACGGAAGTCAGATCTCAGTCTGTCAGACAACTTCCTGCCTGGAAATGTCAATACCAGTCACCAGGGTGACCTGCACAGTCACTGTGTTTTGCATGGATTTCTTTTCTGAGCAATTCAGAGTGTCCGTGTGATCCCAAATGTATACAGGTGTACATATTTAATACACTGGAGTCGCTCAGCAGTTCCTGCACTGCTGTGCCTTCAATGTTACATGCCATCAAAAGCGAATCCACACATACTTATTTAAGTTGTTTTTTTTAAGGTTGTAACTGATACTTTATTGGTAATTAATATTGGTTTAGTAACCTAAAAAGGAAGCAAAATCCCACGGTTGCATCGATACTTCTTAAAATATTTTTTCACAACTTGGTAAACCAAAGGTTCTTGTTGTTAATGTCTTATTATGGTTCATAATTAGCAATAATTGACCTCCTCTTTGAACACACACCTTTAGAAAAGATACATTTATAAAAGTGGTTGTTGAGGTTTTATATATGTATTTTAAACACCAACTAAGTGCAAGAAACCTTCGTAATATGGTAATAATGACCTGTCGAAGATGGCTCCCACTCCGGCACTGTGGGCGCTGTTGCGGTGGACATGCAGCCCCGTCGCCAACAGAATCCCGTCTTTAACCGATATCGAGCGGTGTGAGAATGATGCAATGAGGAGTTCATTCCAACCTGAGGCAGAGTTGAGGAGAGGGATTGAGGAAAAGCATGAAGAGAGAGAGAGAGAGAGAGAGAAGGGACAAAAAAAAAAAAAAAAAAAAAAAGAATAAGCAAATCCCAGTACAAAAGTTCACACAGCATTCAAGCAAAATGAAAGTGACAACAAAGAGGGAATTCCAATGAATCAATTAAGCTGCGCCGTAAAAGCTTGCAGCTTTCTCAAGCACGGGCATCAGGTTATTACTAAGACATTTGAATCATGCTTTCTAAAGAGACAAGCGTGTAAAAGGGATGAACTGCGCCTGCCATCACAATAAAGACAACAGGCTTGATGTGCCAAAGCAGGGGCCTGACACAGAGAGCACTCAAGACACAAGACGCTGCCTTTTGAGTGACAGGGCTCCTTTAACTGTTCTGCCTGGCAACACTCGCCTCTTCTCCCCAGAGTTGAGTTGGGTATGAGAGATGCTTTTATCTGTGATACGGCAGAACTAAAGCGGTTATTTATAGAAAACCTGAGAGCCAAGAAGAGACGAGCGCTGCAGAATAATGTCTCTCTCTGCCTTGCTGAAGTCTCTCCATCATTGTATGTGCACAGGATAAGGAATGATGGGAAGGTTTAAAAAAAAAAAAAAAAAGATTTTCAGGGTAAGAGATGGGTGTGTAATAGCATTTTTTTTTTTCTTTCCTGGGGGTGGATTTAGAATATGGTGGTGTAATTTGGAGCGACAAGCAGGCAACAAGGGCAATGTGTTGTGAGGACCCAAAAGACCTTCCTGCATGTGATGTCAGTGAGTGTAGCAGAAGTGACAGATGATTCACTCTCTGCTATGTTGCCGTTTCTGTGATCCTGAGCAGTTAGCCTGCTGTTCCACATACAGCACAAACATACTGTGACTGTGGGTCTGTTTCTTGTCTCAGTCACATGACCAGGAGAGTGATTTGTGGTTTGGGCCACATTAGTCTGTTCACATAATATTTTACTTTAGAGAGAGCAAGCACAGTCATCTGTAATCCAGTGTTTACAGGGTTTGTTTCAACAGCTAAAATATGTTTCATGGTTTTTTCTGTTAATAACAAAACATAAATGGTCATGTACTTTGTCTATAATGGTTATTTAGCACTCAACAACACTGTAATGTTTTACCATTTTATCATACAAAACAAGACTTTCAACAAAAACATTCATTTAAATAGCAACGGCTTGATTCAAGCATTTTCATGAATTGATCATGAATGTTTATTTGCACAGAATTCAATTTCAACTTATTTTGCTGTACTATTCAAAGTACCCATATATCATCATTATGGTCATTTTGAAATAAACGTATTATGGAAAGTGCTGTAAACTGTTTGTTGGCTGTTTCATGCACAACACTTAAGTCTGCTTTTATATATATATATATATCTCGGTGAGGCCGTGTTGACAGACCTGCTCGTAGAAGGATGACCTGGTCGTCCAGCGGCAGCTCAGAGAAGTGGGGGATCCTCTTGGCCCACTCCACCAGGGTGAAGAGCTGTTTGTCAGCTGCTTGACAGATATTTGTCACTGGGTCGTTGGGCTGCAGAGAAACACAGACAAAAACTCATTTGGATGTATCCAGGTACGGCTTGAAATGAAAACGTGTCACTTTTGTTTTGGTGTATGAGTATCTTCAGGCTGCACTTCAGGCACACACACACACACACACACACACACACACACACACACACACACACACACACACACACACACACACACACACACATTTGACACTAACATTAGCGCTATGGTGTGAATAATATCCTCTAAAGAGGAGCAAGTAGGAAGACAAAACAAACAGTGATTCTGTCCCAGCTTGTGGAGGAAATACCTGCAGAGAGCTGCCGGTGAAAAAACAACTTTCACTGAGCCGACTCCTTCTTTGGGGACCTTTTAGCCAAAACACAAATCAGCCTCTTGGACAGCTAGTGGAGCTCAAGAGGCCCTCGAGAGGCTCTGCTGACACTTTACAACAGAACAAGTGCTTAGCAGCTCAAAGGGGACTTTATTACCAGACCAGGACGGGCTTTGTGAAGTGTGCAATGTATGCGCATAATGATAATTCATATTTAGTCACAGTTATGCTAATAAAGTAGCTGTGTAGCTGTTCTGCAGGTCACGTGAGTAAACTAGAAGAAAAATTAATACAAATTCACAGTTAAGTACCTATTTATTTATTTCTACATTGTTTTAAGTTTCCAAAAGATTCATTGCTGTTATTGAAGGTCACCAGTTTTGAATAAAAATTTAAAAAAAGTTTGTTCAAATGAGAAAAACAAGCTATTCTAGACTACCTGAGCTGGCTAATACTGTACGTTGTCCATTTAGTGCTCAAAATAAACACACCGACTGAAATAATGGGTTCAGATGAACCAAGTACAAAGTTGCTGTGGTCTATTGATTTTACTTCTTTAGACCCACTTAAGCCTTGAGGAGACACAAACACATGACAAAGGGAAAAAAATAATAAAGCAGGATCTTGCAGCTCTGCGACAAAGTGAATATGCTTTGAAAAGAGCCTCTCTTCAATTTAGGTCCTAAAAAGCATAAATGTAATCTCAGTTGTAGTGTTTACATACAGGACACTGCTGCTCTGAAAACATGCTTGATCAAATACTGAAATGTCTTAAATTGCACAATTTAGCTTTGCTGAGCTGCACTGAGAAAAAGTGAACACACAGGATTTGAGAAATGTGAGTTCCTTATTGTGGTTAAAAGCTCTCAAAAAGTCCTCCAAAAAATAAAAACGTTTATTTCTGTTCTTTTTTTGCTTTTAGTCTAAAAAAAATATCGATAGTTTCATTACTAATTAAAAATTATGTCAATTTTTGTACGTTTTTAACTTTAGGTGGCCAGAATATCGTCTTTCCTGTAAAAAAGAAATACAAAGTGCGCTCTGTGTGCACTCTGTGTGCGCTCACGTGTGTTTAATTCATGTTTGTCCTGTTTAGATGGAGAAGATCATTTCTGTTTGCAGTCCAGAGACAAGGACTGCTTCTCCTTAACTGTCCTGTTGCATTAGATTCAGAAGTATTATTCTTTGATCCACAGGGACAAGTAGTGGAATACTAATGCAATGCACACATACAGTAAGATGAACTCACCGAGATGGAAATCCATCTCAGTGAGTTCACTGACGAGTAATTTACCATCATCCCAGGAGTACAAACTCTTCATATGCATGTGTGTAAACAAAGACTTTGTGCACACGCTTCTGTGCATAATTTTAAATCAAGTAAACACTCTTAAACACTAAGTATCCCTGTGTGAACTCGCACTCTGACAAAATCAGTAAGCAACTTCTCCCCAACTTCCTACTCCAAATCCCACAGATCGATGCTAAAAGCTCAGGAGGATCCTGACATCAACAGCAGCTCTCCAGAGAAGATTAGCTCAAGATGAAGGGGAAAACATCTCCCCACTCACATTCTCCTCTTCTAACACGCAGGCCAAAGTCTCTCCCGTCCTCTCCTCCACAGTCCCTCCCTACGGTGTGAAACTCAGACTGACTGCAGAGCATCACAGACACGCAGCTGAAATATGAAAAACTTAAACCAGACACAAAGCCGACACTGTTTTGAAAACTGAAAGTCGTCCTTTTTTCCCTCATTTACTCTCTTCAGGGGGAGAAAGAAAACAGGCATCTTATGAATATTTCAGCATCTGATCTCCGTGGGAGACGTGGACGGCGCGGCTCAGCGCGACACTTTTCGTGAGCTGCACTTCCTTCCCCAAAAACACATAAACAGATTCGGGTAATTCATTCCAAAGGGCAGGCCCGGCAAAAACAAAGGAAAACAAAAGGGTGCTTGAGTGTGCGCCACGGTCGAGCCACCCCTCCTCAGAAGAATACAAGTCCCAGGGTTCTCGTTAAACATGGCGAGGCTCATGAATGTTGTATGGCTATCTTAGCCGTGTTTACACTGACCTGGTTTTTTTTTTGCCTCTGTCTGTGGGGATGACAGGGGAGAGGAGCTTACACTTTCCTGAGACAATTCTCTGGGCATCACATTACTGTACTTACTGTTCAAGTGACAGAGCAGCGTTTGGGATGTTATCGTGCCACGGTGGAGCGGCCCGCTGCGCCCTGTGAGAGAATAACTTTAACCTCCCTGTATTTAATTATCAAAGTCCATCTGGGAATATCTTACAAGTCAACTGTAAGAGCTGCTTCCTCTTCTTTTTCTACTGAGGAGTCACTCTCACAGCAGGCTAAAAATAAGCAAACAAGCAAGGGGGAAGCCTGGACTAAAACATCCACCAGAGACAGAGTGGATGAGAGTGAAGTTTCAGCCCTTCTGAGATGACTTTTTTCACTGTCTGCCACAAACAAAACTGTCTTCATTCCAGGCAAATTAAAGGGATTTATAGCTAGGAGCGCTTCATCACCGTGGTCGATCATCCCAGCAACTTAGAGAAACGCCAGGCATGCGCACTGTCCTATGAAATTTTTATCACTTGAGGAGGGGAGACGAAAGATTTGCCTTTCAATTTTTCATTATTCTGCTTGAACCAGACTATAGTAGCGTGACAACAGAGAGAAAATTGGGTACTCATACAGATCAGTCTGAAAATGAATTACTCAAGTGACCCATTTTTTTAGATTGAAAGAAAAAAAAAAGAAACTGTCCTCATGTTATAGTGGGGATGAATCATCAGCTAATTATCATCTAAGTAACAGCAGTGCTTCCCGCATAAAGTTAAGGCGTTAAGTTCTATAAACCTCTAGAAAAATTAATGCAAAGACAGTAGAACAGCCATCCAGAAATAACACAAGAAAGAGTGAAGGAAGGAGAAGGAGAAAAGCATAAAACAGAAGTAAAGAAACACCCTGAGGATTAGTGAACGATAGCGTCTTCTCTTCTGACCCTGCTCCTTAAGAGAAGACCTCTCCTTGTCTGACTGAAGCCATATTACTAATGCCTGTTTAACTCCTGTACTAGGTCACCATGAGATAAACACACTTCATTCAGCTTGGCCAGACCCGGGCCATTAGACAGTGGCGGTGGCCTATTCATGGTGTACACTCATGGCCTGGGCCCTGTGATTAATTATAGCACGGGGCAGTGCCTCTCAATGGGGGCCGAGCAAGGGGGGAGGGGTGTGTGTGTGCGTGTGTGTGTGTGTGCGTGTGTGTGTGTGTGTGTGTGTGTGTGTGTGTGCGGGTGTGGGAGGGGGGTAGAGAGGAGTCCTAAGGACAACCTGCATGCCAATACTCACAGGCTCCACTTTAGTTAAAGGATTATTCCCCCAAAATTGTAAAAAACGTAAAATATATTTTCCTGCTTGATCCTTGCGATAATCTGACCACGCTGATAGTTCTGGTTTCAGTTGCCCCGTTTTTAGATACTGTACGGTGGTTCGTGGTGTTTGGTTAAAGGCTGCTCCAGTAGTTTCCAAATGAACCCGAGGTCCACGCCCAGTAGGGTGCAGCGACTGGAGCATGGCCTGGCTCATATATTCAGAGTGAATTTATGTCTGATAACACCAGGCTTCCTCTTTCCACCTGCCAGGAATGGGCATCCGCACAAAGGCAGAATCAACCAGCCAGAGCGGTTAGTCCAGCAACAAGGAGAACAACCCATCCAGGCTTAACAACATGGCCCACTATGGTTGGGAATCAAACCCGCAGCCTTTGCCATGTCTGGTAAATGGGAGCTACCGTTGAGCCACCAGGGCTGCTTTTTTTTTTTTTTTAATTTTTTTTTTTTATTTCACTTTATTAATCCCCGAGGGGAAATTTCTTCGCTACAGCAGGGGGGCTCTCAGGGGGGAGCTGCTGCAACAGCCTGCCACTAGCGCGACGCCAGGTAACCTGACCTGAGGTGCATGATTTTGGATGTTTTTGGATGCTGCTTGTCTGTTCAGATCTCTGCTGCCACTTAAGTACAAAGGGAGGTGAACGGAGCTTCAGCTGTTGTGCTCAAATGTTTGCATTATAAAATATTTGACATGAAATCATTGCAAAACATTGAAAATTCCATTCAGCTCGATTGTATTGAGGTGGCAGCCAAAGATTCAGAGGCAAGCATCCAAAACTCTTGTGATATGAAACCCAAATCATCTGCACTGCAATAATGTGCAATTAAAAAAAGTGTATATTGTGAATTTGGTAATCTGACTTTCTTAATAGACTATATAATCAAATGTATTGGAGGCAACAACAAGTATAAGGCATTGCAAGTACATTGGGGGATGCGCTTGACTGTTTCTCAGCTCTGAGGAGGAGCTTCCTGGAATTTCCACTGGATGTATGGCATGGTGATCATCAGAAGACACGTACTTTTTTGCAGGTGGTTGGAAACAATAAGCTGCACAAACAAACTAAGCCAGATGAAGCTGTGGCAACATCGTCATGTAAATGTACATAATCTAACGGATTCTATCCAGTGAATTCTCTCACTGTCATGAACGACATTTCATTTCAAACTTTTTTCAATATGATCTCGATATGATTTCACTTAGAGTTGATCAGTAATACCTTTCCCATCCCAGTGCAGCTCATCAGTGCCGTTTTCATCTCTACTGAAGTCCCTCACAAAACATCCTGTTGGTGTTGGGCAGGCAGCAGGCCATCGAGGGACCCACCACGGCTGAGTCCATACACACACTCAGTGCATTAGCGTGTCTGGGCTGCCAGCCGTTCCCCGGTGAGTCCCCACTCCTTCTCCCTCTCCCTGATTTCCATGCTCATCTCCTATATTTCCATCCCCCCCCAAAAAAACAAATAGCTCCCATTTACTCACATAACAGCCTTTGCATTTCTAGCTTTACCTCACAGGACATTTCCCTTCCCTGAAGCAGATGAATCCCAGAAGAAGCCCTCCCTCTTCCGTCTCCCCCGCTCAGTCTCAGCCTGCCTTCCTTTTGGTAGGCTGCTGCGCTGCTCCTCTGTTTCCCATCTTTCAGCAGAATTCCTGAGAAAGCTGAGGCTTTGTGGGATGCTTTCAGAAACAGTCTTGCATTGTTCATCACTCTTAGTCTACTCTGTCAAAGACAGCCCATAGTACCCAGTTGATACTGATGGGATGGATAGATGAGGAAACTCACAGCTGATTGAAGGAGCTGATGTAAGGTAAACAGGTAAACCAGTGCTCTGGACTATAACCTATCAACTCCAAAGGGACCAAGTAAAAAGAAAAAGGACAAGCAGTGCTCATCTCTGATATTCATGAATATCTCTACCAGCAGGGAGCACAGTGTCAGCTCTTGACTCTACAACAAAAACAACCACAAGCTTGATGTATTCTAAACCTTTTTTACAATGAAAAGCAAGTTCACTCTCATACAGCACATGTACATGCAGATTAATCTGACCTGACTTGTAAGTGAGCTCTTTCTGGACTCCACAGCACAAAAATGAGATACAGAAACTACTCGCAGATGGAAAAAAATTAAAAGAACTCGTGGACAAAGGTGGAACAGCTCCAGTAAGGTTTTGGAAAACAGAAGAGTCTAAAATAAAAGTCATGAGTGACAAATCTGAAATACATTAATGTTTGGTTTTCTCTAAGATTTGCTGGCAGCACTGTCGGACACAGTCACGGCTTGATTGATGGCCGTTGACGCGAGTATGATATCATTTTACATTAGTACAAAATAAGGCATTAAGTTCTTCCATGGTATTAAGTATGCTGGATGTATTTTAAGAGTGCTTTTAACATGGCAGTAATTAAGCCTCATTGGACCTGTTGCCATTTTTTAAATTTTCAAACAGTGAAACTGTTCAATTTGCCACACAAATGATGAAATGGCAGAAGACAGACAGACAGTAAGAAAGAAAGAAAGTCTTTGTCAGGAGCAACCCACCCTGATGTCGCACATTGGTTTGTGAACTGCCAATATAAAGAACAGAGACTGTCATTTTGGCAATCGCCATCTTGTTTTTTTGGAGCCAGAAATGACCATATTTGGATAAGCGGGGGAGGAACAAGGGGTGAATCTGACCGAGAACACTAGACCCCCCAAACATGACTTCCTTCTGAGGGCTAATATGTAAGTGATTAGGGAATTATTTTCAGAAGAACAACAAGAAGACTGATCAGAAGGAGAGAATTCAGCAAATGAGACAATAATGACTTGTAAAGAAAATGTATTGATTTTGTGTTTCATGAGGAAAGTTGATGATTTTTGGATGTTAGTTTAGTGGAAGCAGTGCTTTTTTTTTGGTGGTATTGCACTTTGGTGAACTTTTGCATTGGCTTCAGACCCATGCAGGAACTACGTCCATTTACATATATATAGTTTTTGTTCAGGACACCTTAGAGTTTTTTTGTTGTTGTACCTAAACAAATTGCCACGCAGTTTGCTTGTAGTCCATTTTCACATGTAAAACAAAGCAAGCACTGACGCCTTAGTGGCTATTTGCACTTACACTTTCACACTAAATTAGGTACAGCAGTGATTGTTCATAAAAACTAGGTTTGAACTGTTTGAGGTGTATAATTTTAATGAACACAATCAGAACTTAGTATTTAAATGGGTAAGACAGGAGATCAGTGTCTAGAGAAAGAAAACACTCTTCCACCAGCCTTGGGGTAACTAAACAAATCACTCATTGTGTGTATGTGTAGCCACAAATATGCACACAGAATGATGACTTGTTGTAGAATCTAGTGTCTAAGTGTTTGGCAAATAACGTATATATATATATAAAAAAATGCCTACTCACCGAGTTGGATGGCACGCCAAGGTTGGTCTCGATGTAGGTCTCGGTTTTGGGTTCCACCGCCTGCTCAGCTTCCAGGATCTTCTCCACGGGCATGTCCTCGTTGGCGCAGCTGGTGGACTCCACCTCGTTCTCATTCCTGTCCTTGGCTCGCTGGCGCTCCTCCTGAACGGCTGCATGTAACAAAACTGGTTCCGGTCACTACTGCTGTTTTACAATGTCAGCATGTGTTAAAGAGCACATGTGTGTTACATGAAAGAGTCAGAATCGACATGGTGTTGATTACTTCCAGATTAGGGTTTAACAATTGTTATGGTTTTGCAGCACATTTACAGTTTGGTTCAGTGTCACTGCTTCAATCATTAATAGTTAAATTTTACAGCAGCAGCAGGCAGCTGCGAGCTACAAGCCCAACACCAAGAGGCAGGCAACGTTAGCAACAAGCTAGTGAAAAAAAAACATCTAGACCAATATTTTGCTAAGCCTGCTTTCAATGCTGAATCGTCCCTTCGATTAAACGCTTGAATTCTTAGTGATTTTGTGAAAACAAAATGTCCAGATTTCAGTAGTAAAGTGACTGTATCGCCGGTCCTTGTTTGGAATTGTACAGATGTGCCATACAGTATGCATGCGCTTGCTTGAGTGTGTGTTTTTGTGTCAGCCATTAAGTGTGTTTTGGGAAGCCAGTGAATAGTGCATGACCCTCTGTATTGTGCCAGTAAACATAACCAAGAGAGTTCAATCATCAATAATTGCCTCGACAGTGCAAATGGAATATATAATGACCTTGGACTTCAGGATTATGAGCAATGTGGCAGAGTGGAAATGTTCAAGGACCTCTTCCAGTTTCCTTATTGAAGAGATGTGTTTTTTCCATGTACTTCAAACTGACAGCTCCTTTTGTACACAAATAATTTATAGACAAATAGATAGTGTCTGGCCTGTCACTCAGACAGAACATCTTATAAAAAAAAGCCTGAACACGAATCAATGAAGAATTTGTCTTGTATAAAAACAGATTTAAGCACAGCCGTGCTGGTTCTGTCATCTGATTGGCTTGGCTAGTAGACACAGGAAACGGTTTGTGTGCAGAGCACACCGAGACTCACTGTGGCCAAGGCAAAATAAACCGCACGTCCACCCTCAACTGAGAATGAAAAAGATGCCCGAGTGTGTTTTGTCTTTTCTAAAGGCTGTAATTTACTTATTTAAGACACCACAGAAGAAAGAATGTGGCTTTTTTTTTTTTTTATAAGTTTTTCTTCCAACCACTAGATTAATAAAAACGTTTTTGACCTAATGTGTTGTATGATAAAGGACTTTTGGAAATGTACAGTCAGTATAACGGTTTATATACACACCTGGAGAGTTGTGTTCTCACACACACACACACACACACACACACACACACACACACACACACATATATCAAACACACTGGGGTTTGTAGGATGATCTGGCTTCTTAAGTTTCCCCTACTCTGCTTTCTATTCCAAGTCCTGAATCAGAGAGGCCGTGGTCTTGTTGTGGGGGGAAAGGGAAGCCGGGGTTGTTGGAGTCGGAGCGGGAAAGGGGCCCCACTTTAGAGGAACTGCTGTCTGGCGGTGGAGGTCAGCCCAAGGGTAAAATACTTGTGTTGGAGTCAGGCAGAGGTGAGGAGGGCTGAAATCATGTTAGCTTTATTCTCCCCCCTCTTCTTCCTCTCCTCTTCTGACTGGGAGAGCATAAATTCATTTAATCCTGTTTTTCTGTGGATTCGCTTAGCCTTTTGGGCTACTGCTGCCTTGTTCTCTAACCACAGCCCTCGGGGTGCAGGGGGAGGCTTAGGCAGCACTGTGAGTGAGGCAAAACGCAGTAAATGATAATATCCTTGAAAGGAATAAAGAGCCCAACAATGACATAAATAAAAGTGAGAGGGAAAGGAGGGGAGGCCAAGTTAAGGTCAAGATAAACTGGCCTCAGATAGAACAGCTTCCTAAATGTAATTATCGCCAAAGAACAGCAGGCATTCTTCTTGTTCAGCAACGAGCCGGCATCGTACACACACCTGGTCTGCGACCATCTTCGCATTGTCAGTTCTCCTAGCTTTACTAAACCAGTCTAATTAACGCACTCTCTATTTGGCAACCATGGTTACTGTGACAGGCAGTGATTGATTTGTTCAATGTGCGAAAGAGTGTTTATGAACACGAATGAGAGTGATAATATTTTTAACACCTTGGAGGAGTGTTAAAATTCACACCTCACCGACTGTTTTTCTTCCCCTCACACAGCAACACTCCTCCCGTCCATTAACCACACTGTAATCACTCTCCGGAGGTGCTTTACTGTACGGATCCATAGTGAGTCACAAAATAACATTTTCCCACTCAATGTTTGTTCATGGTCGCTCTTTAAGACTGGAGGGAGTAACAATCATCATCAAACAATGAAAAGCATTTTCAGTGGAGGCGGTCCTTCCAGCCAGTCGCCTTCACTGAAAGAATATGAAAAGGAAGCAATACATCAAGCAATCCATCAAAAGGGACTGTGTGTGTGTGCAAATGTTTCAGTCTTTAAAGGCGGTATTAAAAGTGAGTGACTTTAGATAATTCATAAAACAGTTGTCTATTGTTTATATCCTGTATTGGTTTGTCAATAGGAAATATCAGATTTCCAAACACTTATTTTGCAAATCATTAAATATTTAACTGACATATTTGTATGCTGTTACAGAAACAACAACAATATATTTATGTTGAACCACAATCAAGAGCTGTAACAGACACAGGTGTGTAGAGGGAATAGAAAATGGATAGTGATACTAAAAAGGTGACCTTGCTGACAACATTACAGTCTCAAGTAAAATTCTTCCACCACAGCAACAAGTGGTCATCCTGTTGCAGTGTCTTTTTCAGCAGGCGGATGTTTCCAGATATGCTGTCAAAGCTTTTAAGCAGAAGCCCAAAGATATGGACAAAGCTGAAGACGGGAAACGTAGTGGTTGGCCGAGGGAACCGAGTGCAGCACACCAAAGATGTATCAACCTGACTTCCCTTCAAACACCAAAGCCCTGAACTCAGAACCCGTGGTACCTTGGTCCACCCTGAAGTCCAGATGAGTGTGGTTAAACGTGATCTTTTGGAGGACTTGAATGGTCGGAAATTCACTCTGCGGCATGAAAATGACCCCTCGCATGAAGTCCGTGTCGTAAAGACCTATCAAGAAGAGAAAGGTGTCCTGCTACAGATAGTTCGCTGCCACAGAGATCTGATCTCAACATCGTGGAGTCACTATATGTAAAAATTAACAATCCCAAAAATACCAGTTCCCCTCAATGCTCCAGTAACGGATAAGAAAAGAACTTGGTCAACTTCGGACGGCTCTCCTGGAGAGTGTATAAGCTTAGATGTCTCACAGATGAGCAAGACCTCGGAGATTGCTAAGAGATGTGAGTGACGGAAATGTGATGTTAGTTTCTTCATTTAAACAGGCTAAAGATTATTTAATAAAATGACGCGGAATGACAAATTACTGATTCAAATAGTTTAAATTCAAGATTTGTAGTCACAGACTATGCAGTCTGTTCACTTTTTACCTCAACGATCATCAGTCAAATACAATTCAGTTCATTTATCAGTAAGTGAACGCATCACTGTTCAGACCACCACAATGTTTAGTGCCGTTTCTGACTATCTTCAGTTCAGTAGTAAGTTCAGTTTCTAAGGTTAAATGCTCAGCTGCCACCTAACTGAAACAGTCTCATCACTTCGTGAGTCAGTCTTGGATCGGTGAGCTCTCCTGATTTAAGAAAATGAAAAAAACAATCAAACATGATTTAGTGTTTAAGTTTCATTCATGCACGTGCTGAGGATTGGATTTGTGCAGAACAACTGTTGGTTGGCAAAGGTTTGAAGGTAACGTATCTACAACCACATTATCTGCCGGTAAATTCATATTTCAGAGACATGCATTACTGTCTGCTTCTGGGTAGCATGCTAAGTATGTTAAACTAACTGAACCTCGTAGAAATGTTCGCTACTCGCATCAGAAAGTATTCATCAGAAGTTCAATTTCAACTGACTAAGAAACTTCACATGTATCAGTCCCTCATCAACAAAAAAATGTAAGTTATTTGCAGGGAGACGCTGGATGAATATTTCTTCAGCGTCATGGAAACTCGTAGGATCTGTAGCTGGGATGGACTTGGTCAAAATAAATCATGTCAATGTTACCGAGTCACTTTATAAACTCCAGTGTCATGTTGTTTGATGCATTTTGAATAATTATTGAATAAATGGATGATTTACTGACGGCCTTGCTGTCCACTCTGGGAGGATATGTTACCTGACTGTCAATCATTAATCACAAACTGGAATTGATGCAGAAACATGCAGTGTTCGTTATCAATAAGCTGTTCAGTGTAGTTAGGTGCACTGGAATGGATCCTAAAAATGACATAAAGCCTCTTTATGTATTTGTTACAGCACTCTGACAATGTTTACATGGGGACTAAAAGTAGTGGTTGTTCAGGCCGTAATGATGAGAGCCTGACTTGCATATCAACCAGCCGATTTAATTAGCAGATATCGGCCTGTCACAGATATATTGGTGTCGGTGTATGTCGGTCAACATGACAACTTTTTTACAGAACATGATGCAGAAAAAGTTCAGGATACATTTAAAAATATTCTATTTTTGTTTTTTATACTTATTTAGAATTAATTAAAACAAGTTAACTGTTTGAGAGCACTGATGTAAGTGTGGATAATTGACTGTTAAAGGTCCTGCCTCCATTACATAGCTCTGTGTTAAAGGCCTGTAATAACTACATTGGAGGGATCACTGAAAACAAATGTGTGTTTATATGTATATATATATAACATATACATAATGAATTTTGGCCGAGATATTGATATCCAAATATTTTTTTGTGATTGGCCCCAATAATCCATTATGAATCAGGCTCTAACAATGAACTGGGTTTGATTTACAAGCTGTAAACTGTATGTGGTCTCCCGATGTAGACAATTAAATCCCTGTATCTTTTTAAAAAGGGCAGGAGAAGTGTGTGCATACAATCACTGGCCTATAATTTGAGGAATGTGGTCCAAATTTTTCACTGTGCTCTACAATTACAGGACATTATCCAATTTGAGCACTTTGATTAAATTTTGAGCATCGAATAACTTGCAACATAAGCACGCAAACCATCTCGTGTTTCGTATGTTTGTTTGAGAAAACAAGCCTGTTTACAATAACTAGGTAGGCTGTTCCACACAAACTCCAAGTATATACAAAATTAGTTAGAGTACAAATGGCGACTTCCATGACGCAACGGCAGCAGCAGTTCACACAGCTCTATTGTTGTGTTTTTATCCAGTCTGCATCAGCGGAGTCTCAGAGGCCTGCCTGCTCTCAGACCCTCACTCTGCTTCCACACGCAACATATCAACACGTTATATCCAAAGTAGTGCTGGAAGAAGAGTCGTTTTAATCACTGTAGCCTCTCTAAAATTGTATTTGTATGTGAAAAGGGGCTTCATCTAACTTTAATGTGATATGATACATTTAGCCTCTTTAGCTCTGCATCAGTTGAAGCTTGCCCAGTATAGATCAAACAATTTTAACCTTATTTTTTTAACGTTGGAAAACTGTAAGATTTGCAACTGAAGGAAGTACCACACTTTTTATAAAGGCGACTTCTACGGTGTCTTGCAGACTTTCCGTTGATGAACCCAGTAGTTACAGTGAATATTGTAGCATCTGCACAGTGTCAAATTTAAGAGCAGTTTAAGAACACACCAAATTCAGAATAGCTTGGAGCACACTGCCAAATAAAGTCTCGGTTGTGAGTTACTCCGTGTCATTGGTCACCAAAATACCGTACCTATACCGCTGCTGGCTGTACTATAATGCTACCGACTTCCAAATTGAACCCCCTCCTCTTGGTTTAAATGTGTGCTGTATGTGGATTAGTACAGAAGTGAGGGAAATGGGTAAGTGGGACTTTATCCTCAACGGTATGTGCTGTACCTTCTCTCTTCATGCCCATGGCTAGACACTTCTGGTAGCGACAGTACTGACAGCGGTTCCTCTGGCGTTTATCGATCATGCAGTCTTTGTTGTCGCGACAGGTGTAGGTCAGGTCTTTGCGCACGGTCCTTTTGAAGAAGCCTTTGCAGCCCTCACAGCTGTACACGCCGTAGTGTTTACCTGAGGGAGAGGAAAGAGAGACAAGGTTTGTCTAATATTTTCAGATATTTTGTCGGTGACAGTGGTTAGAGTCAAATATTTGCTGCCAGTTGCTTTTCTTGCTATTTGTGCATTACTGCCATGTAGTAATTTGTCTGAAACCCCGAGACATCATTGAGTGCTTCATTAACAGGTTTTCCTGCTGAGATCACGGTGACATTTTTCTTGCCAGTTTTTGAGGGAACAAAAGAAATTATGATCAAAGATCTATTAAAGTGAACAGACTCTGTGTTCGGGGGTTACACTGCTGTGGCAAAGGAAAATAAAATGAAGGATTTACTGAAGGCAAGCCCCGTGGATTTGTGTTACTCTTCACATAGCATGTTGTCTTTCCCCTGCTCCGAACAGCTCTTTTTTTTTTGTTATTTATAATGGATGGAGTCCATTTGCATTTTCCAGTGGTGCTCAGATTGTTTCTTTGTTAGCTCTTTGCTGCTCAGACCACCAGAGAAGATAAATAAAGCCTACGAGCACAACTAAATGAAGCATGACTTGCTATTAAACATTGTTTTGATTTTCCCCCTCGGGTGCAAGCAGCACCAATGACGCAGGATGACAGTCAAAACTGTCCAATGAATTAGACATCCACCTTCATCCCGGGGCTAAAAAGTTTTCATGGTTATCCCAAAAAAAACATTGAAACACAGACTTATTTGTTGGATGTGTGGAAGAAAAAAAAAAAGTAAAGAAGCTTAAGAAGACTCTGCAAAGAAGACTGCTGTGTGAGTCACTTCCCTGGGCAAACGGTTAACCAGAGGTTAAATGCTCTTGTGGTTTAAGTGGTGAAGCTTGTTCTCGATGAAATGATAGTCGGTGATTAAGTGAACCTTGGAGTGAGCATGTGTTCTGAGAAAGGCCAAAAAATTTCCAAGAATTGATACTAATGCTAATTTTTAGACGCTACAGAGTTACGTGAGCCAGTTTGAACTTGGGACTAAATATTAAGGAAATTAAGGGTGTCACATGAACTTAAATGTATTTTTTTTTGTCCTTTGTAGTCAAATATCACACATATATGCTTTTTAATAGTTGACATCTCTAAAAGTTACATGTGAACTGAACTTGCTTCACAAAGATGTCAAAAGGTTCAACATTTAATTGACTTCATTTAAAAACGATATCATCACAGTGATACCGACGTGACCCATTCACTATGTACTAAGAAAACGTTTGAAACACTACAGAAAGTATCTTTATATCCCTATGTGAGTGTCTGTACTTTCACTGTTGTTTTGTAACCGTAATTATGAAAACGCAGCGCTTGTGAAATTTGCTCTTTTTCAACATGTGCCTGTATTTTCCTGGTAGGTATGCTCCGTGGTCACTGATGAGCCGTGCATGGTTGCCCTCAAACATAGCGCCTCTCTGTTTCAGCAGAAGCTGAACTGAGACTCGGTTTCATCCAAACATGCGATCGTTTGCCTCAGTAGTGTCTTTCATGTGCCTTCGTATCCTTCTCCTCACGAGCGGCTTCTTTTTGGCCTCGCTGCCATTTATCCCAGCTTTGTGAATAATTCCACTGACTGTTGTCCCTCCAGGAAGATCTCCCACTGCAAGAAGCTGCAGTGTGTGGTTCTGCCAGGGCGGTCCGCGGGGCTGTTCTCTGACCAGAGTTCATCTTTGTTGGTTTCTTAGTGCCGTTGACCAAGATGCCGTGTAGTCCTGCTTTCTTTTCATTTGTTGATTATAGAGTCTTGTGCAATCGAAATTATACATAAAGTTCCCAGGACTTTCTGGTTAGGGTTTGACTCGTGCACACTTTTAAACAGTCATCTCAAGTGAAATGAACTTTAGTTGTTACAGATTTAAAAAAAAAAAAAAAGAAGTTAAACATTGTGAAATACTTCCGTTGCAGAAAGTGTGATGTCACTCACCTGAGGAGCGATCACCGCAGATGGCGCAGATGTGTTTGGTGAGCGACAGCATCGTGCCCGAGGGCTGGGCGGGCACCTTCATCACGCCGTTGAGACCCAGCGGGGGCTTAATGTCCTCCGTACTGCTGACCGAGTTCATCGGCGAGTTCAGCTGGAACATCAACACACCCAAACACACACGCCGACAGGTCAAAAAGCAGCCGCCTCAAATCAGGACTGGCAACATCACACACCCCGGCGCATAAAGCCCTGTCACATAGTTTAGCCGATGACATTAAGTCTTGAACGAGGGGCAGCTATGCTAAGGAGAGACAAGGTTTGGTTACACACACAAACAGTGACATTAAATATGAGCGCAGTTATGTCATGCAGAGTGTGCTGAACAATTTGCTAAAAGCACAAAGTGAATAGGATATGATGACTGCTGATATTCAATGCAGATGGTCAGCAGTACCAACAGGACCTCTTTCATTGCTCCCTCTCGTCTCTCTCCTCCCTTCAGTTCCCCTCTGTTCCAGATCTAAATCTGGCACAGCAGGATCCTGCACCACTCAACCCCAGGAACTCTTTTATTCATGCTCTCAACAAGCCCCGCTGGCTCCGAAATGTTCAGCGCTAGCATAACTCCGCTGCAAAATTTAACAGTACAGCGGAATAAAGAGACAGCATTTGTTTTAACGGCGCTGCAACTGCAGCCTTAAGTCGAGCTTCAATTGCCGTCTGCCTCTCTCTCTGAAGGAGAGCTTTGATAAAAAAAAAAAAAAAAAAAAAAAAAACTCATTCCAAAGTGACCTCTCTTCGCCTTCTGCTAAAAGTGAAGAACAAGGGGAGGCTAATTATTATAACGAGCTACATGCTGTTTCCAGAGGAGATAAACTTTGCGGGGCCGGATATGAATTATCTTAAAACACAGAATGCACTGGATGGAACAGAAGCAAGCCGACCATTAGCACCACCATAAGGAAACAAATTGAAAAGTAGACGCACTAATCTGCTCAACCGGGCAAAAAGTACTTTGACGTTACAAAGATATGTGTGTGTGTGTGTGTGTGTGGTGGTGGGGGGGGGGGGGTGTTTGAATAGAGCCAGACAAGTGGAATCTCCACAAACACACCTGCAACAGAGGGGTGAGACAGAGCAGAGTTGGCAGAGCGGCCACACCGGCTCATGCGGGCTCATAACACTTTCTTGGCTCCAAACCGAGCTCACGCTGTTGCAGAGCAAGTCTGTCTCCGTCTGCTGGGATCGGGCGAAGCAGAAGAACTTCTTTCCTCTCATAACGAAACGACAAAACTTGTTGTGTCATTATAAAACGCATCCCGCGCCGAGGTCGCAGCCATCTGACGGAGCGCATTAGCAACGCCGTGGAAGGTCATGGAGAAACACACCTCACAGCAAACAACGCTGCTCCTCAGACACACTGTACACAAACCAAATAGCCTCTCGGCGTATGTGGATGTTGGCAGGTGGTTCCTCCACTCCACACAGAGAACATTCATTTATTAACTCTGCAGCTGCAATTATCGGCTGCTTTTGTAATTGGATATTATTCAAATTATTCCAATTACTTCTCAAGAAATTGCACATGAATACTTTGTAATTCCAATGTGTAACGACACATAACACAAACAATGGTATAAAATCTGACACACAACAAAGCTGAGCAATTACAGTGCAGCAGACTGTAGCAGTACCAATTAGCAGTGGGACAAAGTTATTTATCGCTTGTTATTTGTCAAGTTAAAACATTTTGAGCTGTGGGAAATCAAGACGGGTATTATTCACTAGTTTCTGACTTTCTGTCCACTAAAATTATGAACAGATTAATTAATCATCCAAATAATCTCGAAAGGGAGAAATGTATATTGGTGTATGTCTCAGAGCATGTTCGTGTCAGAGAATGTGACTGCTCCAGCTATTTATTATCACACATCTGTGAAGCTGGGAACTGAAAAGCTACGGACTAAAACCAAAGCAGATGAGATATCCTGACTCGTTCATGAGCAACTGGGAAGTGGAAATGTTCTGACTTCCGAGAGGGAAAATAACCCTGAATGCGTGTCAAACTGGGAATCTCCCACGAGGAAAGTGAGAGGTTTCTGAAAGGTCAGAGGCTTGACGTCACTTGATACGGCAGTTCTTGTGGTGGAAGAGAGAAATGTACTGGCTTCGGAAACGGGGTGAAATAGCCAGACCTGGTTAGCATAGCCCGTCACATGTCAAAACGGCAGAAAACCAAAACGTGTAGAAATGACACGTTCGACCTCCTGAGTTCCATCTGTCGCTGTGTTGATTTATATGGATGATGACAAGGCTGTTTGTCACTTCTCTGCGTTCTGACAGCAGAAATAAAGCACATTTTATGGGGCGGCCTGTTTGTTGTCATCATGTGAACGCTCTCAACTGGAATGTCGGACTGTGGCAAATGGGACATTTCCCAATTCCCAGCTGCCTGAATGCGCCATTAGTTATGGTTCAAAGTCCAACAACCACAGATCCAAATGTCCCCAAATAGAACTGAGGAGCATCGTTCCACCTACAGCAGGTAACACTGGCTGTGTATTGTAAAGGTGGGAGCTGACTTGACACACAGAAGTACAAACAAATAGGCATGTATATGCAGTATACACATGCATTCATGGATATGCATATGACACTATACACACAGGCATGCACAAAAAGTGTATACACCCAGCTGCTGTGGCTCCTGGTATCTCATTTCACCTTTTGAAACTCACTCTAAAATTTTATTCTGCTTTAATAGCTTCAAAGTTGGTAAAAGTGTCAGCAATGCCATATATATATATATTTTATATATATATATATATATATATATAAATATATATATATATATTTATATATTTGGCTTGGAGCCACTGTATACTAAGCTTCCATTGAAAGAAATATTCCAAAGCATGGCGCTTTACCATCACATCAAATTGAAAATTCTGGATGTCTTGTGCATCATTTTATCCACATTTGTAGTGAATTCGGCGTGACATATGGGGTGCCATGGGAACTTGGGAACCCGACTTGAATTTCAAAATGAAAGCTTATGTGGTATGTTGGTTTGAATGAAGGATCCACTGGTGGGTTCGGCGCGTTAAAAAAGGTTAACACTCTCCATTGAAGGAAAATGTGCAGCCCCCCCCCCCCCCCCGGGGCAACCACCTCTGGCCTGCTCTTCACACCTCGTTTACACAAATGCACACTGAAGGCAACATACACACAAAGCTTAAGCCTTGAAAAATAATCTTAGGTTATTATCATGCAGAGCTTCCTAGGTGCACACTATTTACTTTTTAATATCAAAGGAAAAGTTTTGCAGAGTTCATACTGAAGTGGTAATTTAGGAGTCAAACAAGAATCATTTTGCAGTATTTTAACGAAACACACGTCAAATTATTGTTAACTTTATGGTGGCAATGTCTTCCTATGTTGACAAAGCCTTTCCTAAAGCAAAGTAGGTGATTGTTTTTTTTAGAGCAAAAGGGACCAACAAAGCTGCATCACTGTGGCAGCACACATCCTCCACGTCTCTGCATGTTCACCTACATGCGCACACCCACACACCCACCCACACACCCACACCCACACACACCCACACACCCACACACCCCTCCCACCCACACCCATACACACCCAAACACACACACCACAGGTCTTACCTCAGTTAAACACCAGTGTCTAGTCTTTCCCCCCGTAGCGCAGCGCTAACAGAACTGTCTCCTCGGCGGAGATCGGCCCTATCAAACCCTCTGTCTGCCTGACAGAAACGATTCTTCCTCTCGCAATCTATTTTCAGTAAACCTGCAACTCAATCGCAGCAACATTGCTCCCCACGGTAGGGTGGGGTGGGATGGGCAGGCGGGGCGGGAGGGAGGGAGGGGGGCCTTTCTTTCTCTTGCGCCCCTGGCGATAAAGACAAGGCGGGGGGGATTAAAGTGGCTCAGGACTGGTTCTGGAAATAGAATACATGCCCCCCCCACCAACAGCACATACATGTGACCCTTCACAGGGAGGTATGCCAGCTGTGTGTACAGGCGCACCGCTTTGGGGAAACCCCACCGACAAACCTCTCCTTGCTACTGTCTGAGGAGAAGACGGTCTCGACTTCAAACTTTTACAGACGAAAGGAGAGAAACAAACGAGGGGCATTTTACATCAAGGACTTGAAATGTAGGACACAAGATTCCCCGCAGTACGACGTGCAACACGGGCGGCTGACGAACACTGTTTCGTGTGCTGCAGGTGTTACGTAACATGTTGTGGAGGACATTCGATTACTACATGCAGTACGGTGCGGGGGTCTCTGTCTGCTTGTGGGTGTCAAATTCTGCACAAAACTGATATAAGTGATTATATGTTCCGTGCCACCTGCTGGCTTCAGCAGGCTGCTGGAGGAGTCCAGCATTCGGCAAAAGGTGATGAATTAATAGTTCCTCAAACAGGTTTTTAGCCATGAAGAGCTCCGGGAACACGTTTCAGACATCGGGATCGGTCAAAATATATACAATAAAAGCTTATAGAAAGTTAGTAGAAACTACATTTTTGGTAGAAGTGGTAACATAAAAACACACACACACACACACACACACACACACACACACACACACACACACACACACACACACACACACACACACACACACTATGGTTAAAATTGCAAGTAATGCTCAGTACAGGGTGAAACTGCATTTATATTATAAGCTAGGGTTGCAACAGTTACTTATTGTTCTTCTAAATGAACCTTTCCAATATTTTTCTACTCAACTTTTCATCAAGAAATTCAAAAGAAGAGATCGCTCAAACTGCAAATCTCAAGATCCCCGAGCCGTAAGTTGACATCTTTATATTGTTTTCTTTGACAACAACGCAGTCCAAAATCCAAAGATATGTTAAAACAACAAAAGAGAAAAGCAGCAGAAGCTCTCTTTCAAGAGGCTAGGAGCAGCAAACATGTCACTGAAGTGACAAGATAATTATGAAATAGAATTTTCTTTTAATTTTTTGTCATCAAACTTAACAATCAATCTTTCCAAAGCTAATTTAAACTTTGTTTTGTTCAAAAATGTTTGATACAGGTACAGTTACTGATACCTTGACTTCAACACTGGTACTTTTTTCCCCAATACCAATTTGATCAAATACATTTCAAGAAAAATATAATTACATCACACCACTACAGCAACAGTAACCGTGGTGGTTTTCTGAAGCTACAATAAACAGATGCCACTAAAATACTTCACATGATAGTTATTGATTGACACTGCAATTGACTGATGTCCCGTAAATGCCTCAAATGCTATGGATTGACGCTCCCTTTCCAGCTGCATGCAGAGCAGCCTCCTGTTACTGCAGCGCACTCGGGTACATGGACAAAAATGAGTTTGGAGAGACTGAAATAAGGTGCATTGATGTACGATTATAGACACATCTGTTGAAAATGAGTGATTCAATCAATATGAACATTGCCGCACGAGTAGAGGCTGCGTATGGTAAACACTGTATTGGCTCAATGAGATTTACTCTTGTGTGAAGGAAGCCAAAGTTTTCAAACAAAAATGCGTTGTTGTGGATGCAGTGTACCGAATGACAAGGCATTTTCCAACGCAAGATACGACCAAAACAATTGAGTCGGTACCCTGTTTTACATATATATTCACGCAGTCTACAAAAACTAGTCATAAAGGGATCAAATCAAACAGACCTTTTTTTTTTTTTACAAATTTACATTCAGAGAGGCAAATATATCATAAATACAGAGCCATTCACAATCTCATGACAAATAGGTACTATTACAAATTTGGTCTGAATGCCTCATTGCAACAAAAATAAACAAGAAATAAATAATAATCAATCTAACAACAACCTATAAAGGTCAGTGTTAATAGTCAGTTTGGCTCTGGTGTCTCACTCAGCCCTAATTAATTTTAATAGAGAGAATAATCTTGGCAGCAGAGCAGGTCCTGCAAACTATTAGTATGCTATGACAACACGCATGGTGGTGAAAAATATAAAGAGCGCCGTCGTCCCTCGAGTGAGCAGAGGACAAAAAGGAAAGAGGAGCCGAGACAGTGAGGCCTCTGCTTAAGATGGGCTTAGCTCGATTCAGAGAGTCAGAGCATAGTCTGCTCATAAAGACACTTCAAAAGGAGATGTCAAATCGTGGCGCACCACTCCTCGACGCACAACCCTCATGTGAAACTTCAGTTTCTTTCCAGTTCAAGGGCACCTTGCTTGAACGCTGACAAAGTTATATTCACAGTATTCTTTCATAACGGCCTCACGGAATTCCTTCACATGGTTTCCCATCGAACAGCAGCACAACATGACCAGGAGTACAACGTTCTGCTTCACAATCCACCGGGAGAGATCTCATCCTTCACAAACGTAGCGCTCACTGCAACACGCTTTGCTTATTAACTTTTGTAAATTTAATTTATTTTTGCTTGAAGGCAAGAAACTAAAACTGTCCAAAGATACGACTGCTGCAAAAGTGTGAGCAGACAGGATATAAAACATCTGTTGACAGGAGACAAGGCCTAAACCCGCTGTCTCCTGAGAGGGGAGGACAGGGATCAGGTCTTGATGTGACCTCATGATAACCCACAGTCCCCTTTCACCTCTGACACCCTGTGACAATCACTTCCTGCTAAAAGCAAACTTATCTCAGCCGTCCTGCAAAGTATAGCAGGAATGAGTAGGAACTTTCTTCTCGGCACTGCAGTGTGTGTGTGTGTGTGTGTGTGTGTGTGTGTGTGTGTGTGTGTGCGAGGTAAGAGGGGGTTTGGCTTTCATGCTTGTAGGTATGTTGATGGACACTCCTCCTCTGAGGCCTTCAGGGTATATTCACAGTAATACAACCATTAGAGTGAATTTGGGTTTCAGTTTGAAAAAGACCTGTTTGAAAACACACACACACACACACACACACACACACACACACACACACACACACACACACACACACACGCACACAGGCACACACGCACACACACCGCAAATCGGCAGACATGGGATGTGAGAACATATACAGCGCACAGAATGGTTCATCACAGTTATTTGTGGCTGAACTTGGGGGTCTGCAAATAGGTTTGTCATTTCACTGTAAATCACGTGAGTCATGCTCAGGATGAGGAAGCAGGAAGGAAAGATGGATTCTTGCCCTTTCAGCATGTGCAGAATGACCTTCCTCATCTTTACATCTTAAAACTTGTTTTTGCCCTGATATCAAAACATTACATTTAAAAAAAAACATTGTCGTTTTTCATCTTGTCAACTCAAAAGGCATAAAGAAAGATTTAATAATGTTATCATCCATATATCACCAGATTTGTCAGTTTTACTCCTTCTATATATTCATTTTTTAGACTAAACAGGGATAAAAGAAAAGATAATAATAGTAACAATAGGAAAGAGGAATAATAAATGATATTGTTTTAGCACAAAAAATTATACATCACACAGAACTAAAGTCATCACTTGATTGATGGTTGATCAATCATTACAATATTCACATAATGTAATAACAAGCTGCCATTCCAGTTTTAATTAAAGGGAACGTTTGGATTGGCTGGCTGTGAGCTTGAGCCTTTGTGATATAGTTTGAGTGGAAACAAAACCACAAGCTTGTATTTATGAAGGGTTTTTAACGTCACAGCAATCAATTGAGTCTGTGTTTTAAACATTAGGTTCTCATTCAAGCATGTTGGCAGAGAATCCAATGAAATGAAAGGGATCTCTCACTTACATATGGGCTCAAAACCTGGCGTCAATTGATGTGTTTTAATAGTTTTATTTAGCAAATACATAAATGATCTATTAGCCATTGGTAAATTATTGATAAATCTTTTCCTTACTATGCCTTATTGTAAAAGAGCTCCATGATTGTTGTCACTCAGCTCTAATAAAACACTCTGTACTCTCTCCCAGTGGGAAGAATTTAGTAGAAGCAGACATTATTCTAGACAGCTTGGAGGGTTCCAAGACTCACCCCATGCTGTGCCACAAAAGATAAAATGAATCATCGCAAGCACTGCTGGCGCTCGTTTGAGTGAGTGTGAGTGTGAGTGTGTGTGTGTGTGTGTGTGTGTGTGTGTGTGTGTGTGTGTGTGTGTGTGTGTTTTGACAGAAACCTTTGTTATAGTGGAAAAAAACGGATATTAAGACTATCAGTGGCATGAAAGCTACAAGCCTTGCAGCAGTGAAGTGGGAATACGCGGAGTGACTTTCAGCTGTTGTCTCACCTCAGCATGGCAGGATCTGGGCATGTGTTTGTCTAAGTGTTTTTGGCATCCATGAGAATGTGTGTGCACACAGAGGGGTGGGTCTACGGCATGCACGCATATGTGTATTTTTAAACTGTATATGTACACGTATGTTTGAGCTTCTGGATTTTAAGTGTGCATGCAGGAGTGTGTGCTTCTGTTTTTGGCATACAGTGATCATCCCTATACATGTGAGTGTCTGTCACTGAGTGAGTGGGTGAGCGAGTCTGATCAAAAGTACATTTGTGAAATATTGCAACTTCCTGCATCCGTTTCAAATTAAAAGCCCCCGTTTCAAATTAAAAGCTATATGGTGTTTCATACACAGTCCAGACAAATATTAAGTTTGTATTTCCTTTTAAAAGGAAGCTGCTGCTCCTGTGGGCACTGTACAGCCTACAAGTTAAATAGCAACTCGTACAACAAGTCACTCTTTCACACTCTTGTCCAACTTTACGATCTTTTCAGTCTCCTCCATACACACCTCACCTAATAACCTATATTCCCTTTTCCTTTGGTCTTTATTATTTACATAAGAATACATGTTCATCATGCAGATACACACAGTATGAACATCTAGTCATCCTCATGCACTGAGAAAATACAAAATAAAACCTTTTGCATTATTTTTTAGTAGGTGTGTAACTTAAGAGTGGAAATGTCCTGCATATATCTGGTTGATCTTACCAGTAGCCTATGTTTGTCTGAAAGATTAAGCTATGCATGTCTAAGTACAGTGGCTGATACAGTGAAACTGCGCATGGCTCATTAAGTCAGTTATGGCTCCTGATATTATGGTAGGGAAGTTATTCTAAAACACTTGTGTCAGCACTTAGTATTTTTTGAATACTTTTAAGTCTTACAAATAAAAGAAGCTGGAGCATTGTCTGGTTGCAGAAAATGTATCGGTACACGTATTCATCAGAACCACGTAGTCCCACGCACACATAGTGCTAATAAACCCACATTTTGAATAGACGCTGCACTGTGAATGGCTTGCTTTCTGTCCATGAATCATCTGCATAAACAGGATACAAACAAACCCAAAGCGTTTTCCCAAAAGTGTGTTTCCCTTCATTTGTCTGCATTTTGCATCCATCTAGCTCGATGCGCAGGGGAAACGGTTCATAAGTTTAAAACCTAGTTAACGTCTGTGACTTTGTATAATAAGCCTGTTTTTGCTTGTGTTCATTCAGTAGTAAATTGGCTAGTTACTTTCTTTTTTTTTACATCCTGCAGCAATTAACTGACCATCCATTCCCATGATCAAATAAGTGATTAGTGTTTCCTTTTTACAGTTCTTGGTACTCGACTTGTGCATTCACTGGGATGTCCTCCAGCAAGTCGTTGTAACGACCGTTCTTTGTGTTACGTACCACTTAGAGATGAATGAAGATGTTTTTTCTGTGTCAAACAAGAGCCATCCAGTGATTCATTCTGGAGTTACTTCCATTATCACCAAGTAATACATCACAGCTTTCTACGTGTCCTCCAGAACAGAACAGAACAGAGTGGTATTTCTTTTGTCAAATAGCACATAATCCAGCAGTAGTTCAAATGGTATTTTAAGTGTCAAATCACCATTGAATTCAGCAGTAGTTTGATTAATGACACTCAGCTGTATCTTTCTATAAAACCAGATGAAACTAATCAGTTAGTAAAACTTGAAGCCTGTCTAAAAGACATAAAGGCCTGGATGACCAAAAACGTCCTGCTTCTAAATTCAGACAAAACAGAAGTTATTGTACTTGGTCCTAAACACCTCAGAAACTCTTTCTGTAATCACTTAGTTACTCTAGATGACAGCAAAACTGTGAGGAACCTTGGAGTCATCTTTGATGAGGATTTGTCCTTTAGCCACCATATAAAGCAAATCTCCAGAACTGCCTTCTTTCATCTACGTAATATTAATACAATCAGGAAAATCCTTCCTCAGCGTGACGCAGAAAAACTCATTCATGTGTTTGTTACTTCTGGGCTAGATTATTGTAATGTCCAAATTATTAAAAACCCTGCAGCTGATCCAAAATGCTGCAGAAAGAGTACTGACGGGATTTAGCGAGAGAGATCATATTTCTCCAGTTTTAGCTTCTCTTCACTGGCTTTTTGATAAAGCTTATAGTTAGGGCTGGCTCAGGTAGACCTGAACCAACCCTTAGTTATGCTGTTATAGGCCAATGCTGCTGGAGGACCTCGTTACATGCTGAGCTTCTTTTCTTTCCTCCTACTCTTTAACTGACTCATACCTCACCATCCTTTTCTCTCCCATAGTTTCTTCTTATTATCTGTTGTGTCTCCATTCAGTTCCCTCGCTCGTGTGGTTTCTGTTCTTTCTTTTGCAGATGTCCCGTCATGGAGCTGCATGTCTCTGTCCTGCGCTTATCGTCTCCACCAACAGTTCTTCTCTTCTATCTCTATGCTGTACTTTTCTCTCTCTGCTCTCCTCTCACCCCAACCGGTCGAGGCAGATGGCTGCCCACCTCTGAGCCTGGTTCTGTCGGAGGTTTCCCCCTTAAAGAGGAGTTTTTTTCTCTCCTAGCTTATGTGGGAATTGTTGAATTGTTGGGTTTCTCTATAATATTGTAAAGTCTTGCTGTAAGGACTTTAATGTGTTAAGTGCCATGAAATAACCTGTGTTGTGATTTGGCGCGATATAAATAAAATTGAATTGAATTAATCACATCCTGGAAGTCATTCACTTGTATTTCCATTGTGCACCATGCAGCAGATACTGGGATGATACATCCACCAAGTCATCAAGCTTTTAGCAGGCTGATATTTTTTTACTTGGATATTAGCATGTCACACAGCCACTGGGTTCACGAGTACTTTTCCTGGCCACTAACAAGTAAACAGATAGTTCATGAATGAATTTGAGTAACTGATCAACTCCCTCAACAGGAAGTGGGGGGTGATTAACACTAAATTCTGGCAGAATGAGGTTTGACGTTCAATCTCCAAGCTCTCCGTATTGTCACCGATGCTGATGAAACTTCCTCCTGCGAAAATGTAGGGGAAGCCATGTGTTTTAAAATAAAGAAAATGTTGGTGTGGATGTAGCCCAGTTGGTAATGAATGAGAAGGCCTATTTTGACAGTAATAAATGCCATAAAATGCATCCGTCTGATACTTCAGCAGGATAACCAAGATGTAAACTGTTTTTTCTGCCTCCAATATCACATCTTTGGAGGACAGTCTAAACTTTTGCCTGTTCTGTTTGTGCTTTACTGCATCTCGCATTGTTTTGTAAACTATCTATAGGTTCATACCTTCACACATACGACTAAGTAAATTACAAATGAATGACAAATAATACGAACATGACTGTGATAAAAAAAAGACTAATACCTACTTCCTGTCACAACTACAAGGTTTTCAGGTGTGTGAGCAGTGACAAAATTGGAATTAGTCATTCCATTTCCCAGACATACATGTCTGTCCACACAGTGTTGAGTTGCTGTAAGATCACACCAGGAGATGCAATTAAAGCCCTAAAGGGATTATTTCGAGCTTTAAAATAAGTGTGTGTCCCAGAGGCATCTAACCACAAAATCTAGAGTCTGCATTAAAAGGCAGTTCTGTGAAACTTACACCTAATGTTACAGTTTCAATCCCTTACAGCAGCCACCTTCTGTGTGGCCTCCACGCATGTCAGCTCAAACACAGACCACAACAATATCACAGGACTTAAGGTGTCCGTTCTCAAATGATGGCCTGCAGTATGTCTGAGCAACATAAAAAAGGGTGTGCAAAATAAAAAGCAGTGAATAAAAAGAAAATTACGAACGGAAACGGCAATAACAGCAAAAATTAAACAGGAAACCTGCCTGTATTGTGACAGCTGTGCGTATTTCTACCGAGTTATGTCCGTTAACACAACTGACTACTCTGTTGCTGTGAGTTTCTCTTTTTAAAAAACATTCTGTTGTGTTCTTATTCTGCTTCCTTTGCTTTCACAACTCTCTTCAATTTTAGCTTCTTTAAACAAAACACTTCCTGCATGTGTTTCAGAATAAAAGCCTTGCAGGGGACAGACGAGGAATTTGGCCCCCGAACTGCTGGAACAGATTTAATATGGAACAGATGCAGTAAAACGGTTAGTGCTCTAAATAAAGGCCGGTCTCTAAGAACAGCAAGGTTTTCTAATAACTTAAGAACAGTGTGCTGAACTTCAAGTGAAGCACAACTAAATTAAATCTGCACATTAGTTACAGTTCCTTGAAATAACAGCGCGAGGGAAAAAAGTGAGCTCTAAAACTGCTTCTAATTGCCACCTGGAGACAGCTCGGACTTCAAAAAAAAAAAAAAAAAAAAACTTTCCTCAATCCATTTGAGGGTTGATTGACACTAGAGAGCCTTAATGATTCCCCTGGGATCCTACACAGCTCTTTTGTGCGTCCATTTAACCATGATGTCATGCAGAGTGACTAAAGCAAGGTCCATCAAAGAGGAGAGAAATGGACCTTTATTAGTCCCACACAAGAAGACACTGAGGTCTCTCTCTCTCTGTGTCTCTCTCTCTCTCTCTCTCAAGCGTGTTGTGTTTTGGTTTGGTCTCCTTAGCGACGCTTGCCTGGACAAGACGTATTCCAAAGTAGCAGTTGACATCACCGCCGCCGCTCATTTATAACGTATTAAGCGCATGTTCCATTTCTTGTAAAACCTTCACACCTTGTTCACATTAGTGGTTTTTTTTTTTTTTTTTTCTGCGTTAAGACTCCAGAACCACGAGAGCTTTGTGTGTGTTTTGAAGGCGCACTGCGAGACACTGGAGGCCTGTTGTTGGTTTAGGATTCTCAGGGAGGTTTCAGTGGGAGAGCGCAGAAGCCAGAGGGGGGACAGGCTGAGCCGCAAAATGGAAATTGGGAACCGGCAGTGGTCCGATGATAAAGAACCAGTTTTTCTGCAAAGAGCAACAGCCAGACAACTCTCGCCATTGTCACTGGAAGTGTAAAATGTGTTCCAACCCTTGCGTATAATCCCTTCCAGCTGCTTGGAGAGTTGCGGTGTCTGTGATCGAGGGATGGTCTGTGTTGTCAGTGAGTTCGCGGCCACAGACGCGACCATCGGCGGGTCTGATGCTAATGAGCGTGGCTGTGGCCTGGCAATGCCCCCGGACCAGATACCCGGGGAGATGTCTTGCCGTCTTGCCGTCTCACCCCTCATATGACTCCACAAAAAAAGAGACGACAAGTCCCGTAACGGCAGCAACCACACAACAAAAGACAAAGTATGCATTTCACGTCACAGCCAAACTCGTCTTGTCAAAGTATGATTGCTGACAGTGTGTGGCCTTCTTCAGAAGAATGCAGATGCTTTTCTGATCTTGAGCCATACACACAGCAGACAACCAGGAGACACTGAACAGGCATGACAAACCAAAAGGTTTCTCCCTTAAAAGACAAAAAAAGACAAAAAAAACATAGCCACAGTTTGTCAGTGTGTGCGGATGCTTAGGACATAGCCAAAGGGGAAGTACTGTTGTTTGAGATGCAAGAATTGGCTGATGATAAAGGATTGTCTCCCTCTTTACATGTGGTTTGGCTTTCGGAGGATGCAACATTCCTGTAAGAATGGAACTTTTGTTCATCCTGTCCCCGGTTTTCATCAAGTTGTCATTTGCATCTTTGATGTAGAGGACGGTTTAAACTCACTGCTTTTCATTTTTACCATATTTTTATTGAAAAATACACCGTTTTTAAGGCAGAACCAGAGTGGTTCCGCCTGATATCCATCAGAATCGCATGGTTCCACGCATGAAATGTTTCCTGGTAGAAGAAGACGCTGCAGTTTATAGTAAACAAGCTGTTGTTACAATGAAGATAGTTTAAAATGACATAAGAAGTAAGGAAAGGAAGAAATATAAACAAGGCATAGCTATTTCTTTTGTGTGCATTTAAAATAATTAGGAAGAATAAAAATGACAGCTTATACAAATTTGTGAAGTCAGTAAGTGTGTGTCCATGCCTATGCAACGTGTGTGTGTGTGTGTGTGTGTGTGTGTGTTTAACATAAGCAGGGTCTTGTACTAGGCGGTTAAGTAGAGAAAAGGCTGAGCTGTGACCTCGTTCCAGTTAACTGCTCCTGAAAAAAATCAAGTCAGCTGAGTGTTAAGAGTAAGTGGCATACGCCGTCTGACTCAAATCACGTCTCATCAGAAGTGGCGTGCCTCACGACCACAGGGGCAGTGCCACCATCTTTAACCTCTGAGCCACGCTCTGACATCCAACTGCTGCTCTCCACCCTCGCTGAGCAACAGTCTGAAGGACTCCACGCTCTCAGTCACGCAAACGCTCACTGTGAGGCGCTCCCATGACATTTGGGACTGGGTGCTGTTGGATATGTTTCAACAGGGGCATGTATTACACTGAGTTTTCATAGAACAACTAAAATCACTTTTTTTTTGGTGCCTTACATCGAGTATAAATATTTTTTCAATATTTTTTCTTTAAGTAAATAGCAAAACTTAAAGTCTCCTACTTTGCACTTAGAAGATGTAAACAAATACATCTAAAAAAAATGGTTTATAACATATATTCAACACTATAAGGTAGTTTTACATAGACGCTTTATAAGGGGATACAGTTTGTCATAATGTAAAAAATATCTTTATGGAAGAAGTTTTAATTCTTGTCAAATACACTTTGAAATATCCTATTTGCGAACTACCAGAGAATATAATATATGTTCTTTAATAAACGTGTGTAAGGTTGCTGTACTGCCGCTCATAAATGCAAAATAGAGGGACTGAAAATGTTACTGGTGCAATACAGTCAGTCCATCTACTAGATTACATCTGTTGCTTTAATAAAACAAAAAATAGATGAAGCAGTCTAAAATCTCAAAAATGAAAAAAAAAAAAAAGTATTGTGGTTCAATGTCAGTGTGGTGTCAGATGAGGAGGGGTTAACTGACTAACAAGGGATACTGTTTAAATTTGAATGTGTTTACCACAGACTGGCATTGTGAAACAGGTGGGGAGCTTTGAAGAGGGTGGTGCTTATTTTCCCGCCCTAACCCGAACCAATCCATCCTGAAACCCTTTGATGAAAACAGGGTTTTACAGAAAACTGTGTTCATTGTATTATCATTGTTTTGCTATCAATAATGAAATTGAGGAATTGCATCCGAACTAGTTTAATTTGTATACTAAGCCATAACTGACATCACTAAATGAGTGTCTGACAACTCAAACACTGTAATAAGAAGAGAAGCAGCAACTGTCGACTCTTTGAAGCATCTACCTCGAAACCACCTGTTGCAGCGAACTCAGAACAATACCGCACTGTTAAAACACTGGAAACCAGCCATAACCCACAACTCAAGTTAGATACGTGCTGTAATTACTGTACATACAGCATCAACACAGTCACCACTGACAGACACAGCTGCAACGTGTTGTTTAAACTGCTATTAAATTTGGCAGCATTGGCCAGGAGGTGATGAGGACAAGTGAAAAAAAAGAAAGAAACACCAGCACTGCTACAGCACATGGTACTTTTTTTTATGACAGCCATAATTACATGTGCTGTGTATTTACAGGCTATATTTGTATACTTATGAAGTTATAAAAACACTAAAGCTTATAGATTCAGATGAGGCAGACTGAGCTTGCTACCTAAACACCCAACCTGCATACAAAGTAAGCCACTGTGGGACAGAAACAGCAGCACAGATGGAAGTACTGGATTTATGGGGGTGGGGGGCTGAGGGGTGTGAGTGTGGGGGGGCTTTCTAGCAATGAAAGATTCTGGCCGCTTTCTCAAAGTGCCCCTAATCCGCTCTTAACTCCATTACATTTGGGACACTTTCTTTAAGAAGGTGCAGATATAAGCTCAACAATAGCGAGGAGAGCCCATCCCAAACAGCATCACACTGCTGACGTACTTTAACACAATTATCAACAAGCAGACAAAAAAAGGGCAGCCGCATTTTTTTTTTTTTTTTTTTTGGGGGGGGGGGGGGGGTAGGACAATTTCAATTTTAGATACGGCTCCAGACGGAAACTGGGCCACTGCAAGCTTTGATGTCTTAATTGTGTGTGTGTGTGTCTGTGTGTGTGTGTGCGTTTAATACCAAGAAAACCGAGGCTTATTGATGGAACAAAAAAAAACAAAAAACGACAGAGAGGAAAATAGAGAAAACGGAGATGATGTGACAGAGACAAGGAATGAAAACAAGAAAGGGAGACGAGAGGAAAAGAGGACAGCCGGAGAAAGAAGACGAGTGAGGGGATAGAGGAGGAGGCGAGATATGGCGGGAGAGAGTGACAAAAATGCTTCAGATATAGAAGGAAGAGTGACAGAGCTGAAGAGCTGTGGAATCCCAGTTGAATGGGCCTTGATTAACTGTGCCACGGGGTCAAAGCAGGGCCTCTGTCTGCTGGGGTCGGGCTGAAGAAAATCATGTGTGTGTGTGTGTGTGTCTCTGTAATTTGCACTTCTGAGACATGCGAGTGCAGTTTGTAAAGACATGATACACAGCCGGTTGTCTGGTTGGTTTACAGGGCAGCTGTATTTCTCTGTGATTTGAGGGCAGACACACAGAGAAACCTCATGGAGCCACATTACAGCGACGGAGGCTGCTGAGCGTGGATCTTTCTGGTTTCTGAATGTGTCAAATTTGAGCTTCACACATGTGGCTTAGCCCCAAACACACGGCAACTTCCAGGACTTTATGTGCTCGAGTTTCCCAAACTATTCAGACCATGCACCAAACCAAATTCTCCAAGTACCACTTCTCCCTGGAGAGAGCAAGAATTTGATTTCAAAAATGTCCTGATTTAAGCATGCAGCAGCATCAGAAAGGCTCAAAAGAAACATGACGCACTTCAGCACCGAAAGGTTTGTTTGACTTGTCAGCTCCAGTGTCGTCTTTTTTCTCTCCACAATGTTGGAGACATTGTAGCCTTTTAGAAATTCAGCTTATTCAACATGTTTAAAGTATATTTGCTCTTAGAGTCCTACTCCGTCTGGATCGAGCTTACGTTAGAATCACGCCGTGTCGGACATGACGTGACATCACGTAATGTGGCTAAGCACGCGCAAGTTCAATTTAATTGAAATACTTTAAATGATAGACAATTACTTTGACATCATTGTAATGTGATGTGTGGATGTAATAACTGTTGTCTTTATCAAAATGCAATTAAACAACAATAATTTGGACTTGGTTAGCTGGTTGGGATGTAATTGTTTGCCCTTTCAGCAAAGCTACTGCATTGCAGCAGGTGAAGCACTGCAGAGTAGAAATCACTGTATTTGTTCATTTCAACGAATAGTTCAACATTTTGTGAAATATACTTGTTTGCCGTCTTGCTGAGCGTTAAACGACGAGATAAATATTGCTTTCGTAAATATAGTTAGCATATCTATATATATCTATATATATATATATATATATATATAGATAGAAGAGGCATGAGGGAAACAGTGAGCCTGGCCCTGTCAGTAAGGGAAATAATAAAATGGCAACCGGCACTGCAAAAGTTGACTGAATAACATGATTAATGTCGTGTTTGTGCAATGTTTTTTTTAAACCAAAGTTTAAAATGACAACTTGCAATTTTCCAAGGGACAATACAGATAACACAAATGGCCCATGAAGACACCTTAAAAACACACTTTTTTCCTTGTTGTCTCACTAAACATTCCTCCACAATATGTCAGTTTATGACTTTCAGACAGAGTTCGACCGATATCATATGTGATTCTATGTCATTCTGACACACTATCGTATCCAGAGAGCTCATAGTCTAACTCGAGATGAATACAGTCAGATTTATAAAATGCCTGCCACCAGTTCCTGGTTTGTACATGTTACTGCTTCATTTATTATAAATGTGCATGTCTGTGTTTGTTTATGCACCTATCATGGCTACGAAGTAAATATGTATTCACACACCAAATATTTGCCTCTAACTCAGGTATTCTCTGCTATACAGACTCTGGCTCTGCAGGAAATACGTGTAACCTTGACAAGACCAAATACCTGAATAACTTTCCCTACGCTGTCGGATTGTGCATCCGTCTGTAAGCATCTGTACAATGTTGCAATGAAAAGCATGCTTTTGTGTGTGTGTGTGTGTGTGTGTGTGTGTGTGTGTGTGTGTGTGTGTGTGTGTGTGTGTGTGTGTGTGTGTGCGTAGCAGCATGCATGTCTGTGAGTCTGTTACTGGCCTTACCTGGGGGCTGACGCTGGGGCCGTAGCCCATGCCAGGTGAGTTCATGGAGTGGGGCCCCATGGGTGAGCTAATGACGGAGAAGGGGGAGGCCAGGCCGTTCATGGGTGAGCTCAGCGTGCTGATGGGTGAGTGGAGAGAGCCGGAGGGCCCCATGGACGTTGGGCTGAGCAGAGACGGGTGCATCCCCCGGTGGGATGTGGGCGAGCCCAGCGGTGAGGAGGTCACATGACCCGACGAATCTGTGCATATATAAAAAAATAAATTTTAAAAAATCAGTAGGTGGCCTTCTTTTTCTGTGTTGTCCTTGTCGTCATGGCTACCACTGTTTTTTACATGATAAAATTCAGTTCAAAATGAGACGGGCCAAACCTGGTGCACCATAACACTTTGCGATTTCAAAATAAAACGTTTAAAAACAAAAAAATTCACAAACACGTTTAAAAAAAATGTTTCACACTTGGGCTAATTTGAGTTTTTTTTTCCTAAAGAGAGTAGTTGGCACCAGCCGTTTAAGCACATCTGGTGAAGTGTGAACGCGGTTGTTGAATCTGAGCGTCTTCCAGAAAAAAAAAAAAATCGCCAATTCAGCAAAAAACACCAGAGACAAGTAAATCCAACAGAGCTCATAGTGGAGAAACAGCAGAAACTAACGGCAGAGCTGAGGCCGACGGCAACTCTGCCCCTCAAACTACAAAAGTGCTTCCCTCAGGGATCCCGGAGGTCAGGATGCACGGTACTGTATATCTATAATGCATGCGCCTGATGGGTTGGGTAGTGAGCTCAGGAGAATGAAAAACATGACCTTGCACTAGAGCTGAGGAGAAAACTGCGGCGAGACTCGAGACGGAGAGAGATAAGGTCGCATGTACCAGAGCCCATCTGCTCTTCCCGTCTTTCGTCTCCCTCCTAGGCTCAGCACGAGTCTTTACCAAGACGAAGCGGGCTATCTCCCCATCAGCTGTCAACACGGAAGATATGAGGCAGACAGGAACGTGAGCAAAGAAGTCCTGACATACCGCGGTGAGTCACTGAGGCTCCGTTGACGGGAGTCGCATGTGTACTGATAACAAGTCTCTCTCTCCCGTCTCCACTTTCAACACCGCCGCTCACTCGCTCTCTCTCTCTCTCTTACTTTCCATTCATGATCGTGTCCGTCTTTGCTCCTGTCCCCTCTTCGTACTCTGACCCTCTGCTACTTCTGTCTCCTCGACTTTCCATAATAGAGCCCTACTTCCATTCTCCTGTGTGAGTGTCTAATAAAGGGCGTCGCCGGCCGTTCAGACTGTGAGGAACTGGAGATTTCGGGCTACGGCGTACGTAAAGAAACTTGACTTGACTCTTGAAAAGTACAAATTGCATTTCAGCTTCATGAGCATTAATCTATTCATCTATAAGCAGTTCTTTTTCAAGCTGTAACAATTAGTTGAACGCCATTAAACTAATCCAAGTTCTGTTCTGATAACTGATTGAGTTGGCTTTTAAACATTATGCCAAACACTTGATGGTTTCAGCTTCTTTTATGTAAAGATTTAGTACTTTTCCTCGTCTAACTTTATAGTAATTTAAATAGTTTTCAGACTTTTGGCCAGACAAAAAGTCTCCGAAGTTATTTGACTTATTTGAGAAAAAAAAAAATCCCCAGATTAATTGGAAATGAAAATAATTCTTAGTTGCAGTCATAATTATTATTATAACAATTGTTTATCTTGCTGCCTGGTGTTGGATGATGTGTAACATGACGTCAGGAATTTAAGAGCAGAAACAATGGGCACACCAGCTTTACGAGAGGAATCCATGTGATGAAGTGTTTTGTTTTTTCATGAATACAAATAATATTCCCGCCTAGTTATATAATCTCATAACAGTTTTTCTGTTCATCCCGACAGCTGGCATGAGGCAGCCGAGGCTCACCTCGGTTAGTCTGCTGTCCTAAAATACCCTGCTTTTACATCCTGTCCTATTTAGACTCAACAACTTTGCTCCGACTGCAGCGGGGACATGGCCTCTTGTTATGTAATAACTTGGAGTGTGGCTTGTCTGTCACACTCCCATGTTTCATAAGGTTCCTCGGTTTGTGTGAAGCGGGATAAAACTGATGGATGGCTCAATTAGTTGACAGCCGAGTAACAAGTTCGGTTCCCAGCGATGTTCCTGTTCGTCCCAGCTGTCTCTGCAGGATCTTTTTTTTTTTTTTTTTCTGTGTGTGTTCTTTGAGGTGTATTCCTGTTCTAAAACCTCTTGTGAACGGAGGACAAAAAAGGGGATTCTTCCCATCTTTCTCCATGTATCTGTAATCCTCTGAGCACCAACCTAGCTGCCAGCTGATCCAAGCCAAAAACTTCTTGAACATCCTGCTTGCCTCATGAGCACTTCCTGTAAGCACACACACACACACACACACACACACACTATCCTTCAGAAAACAAACATCCTTCTTAATAAAAGGGCTAACAACAATCTCTACATGTTGCTGTATTAGTTTAGTGTTTAATCCTCTGACTGACATCCCCCGAGCTGATTCCATCTGATTCCATTTAAAAAAAAATTAAAAAAAAATTGCACCCACACACATAATTCCTGAAAAAAAATGAAATAAAAAAAATGAAAAAAGATCTCCCTGAGCCAGCAATTCCCATAACCCTTTGCCAATTGGGTTTTAATTCAGGCAGATAAAGCAGGCTGTGGTATTAGGGTTGCCAATCTGCCATTGTAGGTCTCAGCAGGAGGTGAGAGCTCTGCTGACAGAGTCCCAAGAAGGCCTCACCTAGAGGGGGATGACAGAGACAGGCTGGGAGGTGTTGATGTCTCTCTTTATCCCATTCACTCCAACTTTCTCTTCCACTGTGAGGAGCAGGGGAACGACCGGAGAAGAACATTTACTCTCTCTGACGTCCTAGTTCCACATGACTGAAGCATGCTATGTATGTAGCTTTGTGGTAACACTGTATGTGGATGGTCTTGTTTGGGCAAAGCTCCCAGAATATAAAGATTTATCATAGTGTGTGTGTGTGTGTGTGTGTGTGTGTGTGTGTGTGTGTGTGTGTTTGCGTGTACGTGTTTGTAATGTTTATTCTTGTTTGAGTTGGGTTGCCAGTGTCGGATTACAGCAGGATGAAAAGGACTCTGTCCTAATCTTCCCCGGAGAGGAAAGGAGAAGGGGAAATTAGAGGAGAGGAGAGGAGACAAGGAGAGGAAACAAAACATATTTATTAGGATAGTAGAAGGGAGAAAGCGCAAAAAGGATTGGAGAGGAGAGGAAATGAGGAAAAAGTACTAATTAGGATAGCAGGAGGAGTGGAAATGAGATGCGAGGTGAGGAAGAGGAACAGGAAGAGGAGAGAGGAGGAGAGAGGAGGAGAGACAAGAAAGGGAAGAAGAGAAAAGAAAAGGCCAAGCTGCACAATGAGAGAATTAAAATGACAGAACAGAAAAGAAAAGAAAAGAAAAGAACAGAAAAGAACAGAAAAGAACAGAAAAGAAAAGAAAAGAAAAGAAAAGAAAAGAAAAGAAAAGAAAAGAAAAGAAAAGAAAAGAAAAGAAAAGAAAAGAAACACACTGACACTTCTTCCCATATTTCATCACAGAGCAGTTTTCATCTCACCCTGTTGAACTGGAAAGTAAAAGATGTTTTATGAGCAGTCCTGAAAAAAACACAACGAGCTCTGGCAGCAGTTTGCACTACCTGAAAGTAGCATTAAATAAACATACTTGCAAGATTAGATAAGAGTTTGTAAGGCGAATCAGTGAGCGAGGGCAGGGAAGAGGAATAAAAAGTATTAAAGCATCCAAGAAAAGGGTGGCAGCTGTCCAGCTTTCCCTGATATATATATAAAGGGAAAACAAATATACAGCAAAAAAGGCTGATTTGAGCTTAAATAGGGGCCGAAAACGTCTCCTGAGCGGCGCTCCTTCTGCCTGTCAATTGGTCCGGATAGCTGCGCACACAAAAACACAACTGACAGCAACAAATAAGCAAATTAGGACCCATCTCACCGGCAGCTACAGACCGAGTTCCTCACTTATCGCCTCTGTACTCCATTCAAGCATCTCCCATTTCTAAACAATGCCTCCCTCCCCCCTCTCGCCTTTCTTGCTCTTTTGTTCTTCCGTTAGGTGAGATTACACAGAGGACATTTCCCAATTTATGCTCTGGCTGCTGCTGCTGCTGCTGCTGGCTTGTGTGTTTAGAATATGATAAATGGATGATTCAAGGTGAGAGTGGATGAAAGGAGACGGTCTTCGACGTGAAAACAGCAGCACGTGGCGCTTCTTCACTGGCTGGAAACAACCTGTTTACATTCGTCTGACAGGTGAACTGCTGCGGTCCTGATTAATGGCCGCCCTTTCCAGAAAAAAAATTACACCATTTGTCATTTGTTCAACAGCAAAACAGAAAATAGTACAAAGCCGTTGGGAGTTTGCTCGAGAATGAAAGCGAAAGGAACGTTAGAAGCTGCACGGTTCGGGTCACGGAAAGACGGGACCGGTTGCAGGTACGAGCCGGGCGGCGGGGTTTGCAGCGAAAAAGCCGTCTTGTGCAAGTTGTGCAAAGCTCTTCGATTCTCTTCAAGTGTGGTTTAAACAACACACACTCAACATTAGTCTTTTTTTTTCTTTTTTTTTAAAGGTGTTTAACTAAGCTTAATCTTAACCGGTACCTTCATGGTGGTCAAGGACGATGTTTTCGGGAGACACTAACAATCTTCTTTGGCACTTTGAGGAGGTTGTGTTCTCTATAGTTCCAGTGGTACTCTGGTCGGTAGGAAGGAGCATGTCCTGAGACAACACAGCCAAAACAGAGCCTGTGGTGAAAGTCAACAGGCTGAAAGACACAGAAACCCGCCTGGTTTTCCATCTCTTCTCAATTCTTTTTGAGTCTGCCTTCCCCCGCGCTCTATCGACTGCGTGAGTCGAGCGAGACACAAAACTTGACTGATAAAAGGAGACACGACTGTTTGGTCTGAAACAAATGCTCCGACGTTTCCTCGTTTCTCTGAAACTACTGGTTCCCAATTGGGGGTTAACAAACGCACACACACAGAAAATGAAATAAATATGAACCTTTTTATGCGATCTTTTTTTACAAACAGATTTCTATGCCTCAGCGTGGCATTTTCACAATGTTATAGCAGCTTCATTTTCTAGAGTCATGCTTTTTATGTTTTCTGTATTGGACACTTGTATTTTTGGGGACTTTTTTTTTCTTCTAAAAAGTACTACCTGATTTAACTTAAACTTCTCGTGCAATACTCCGGATCAATTTGGCTTCTTAGCACACAAACGCAACTAACGTATAAGAAAACCCAACCATCGTAAACATCCGATTCACACGTGACACTCGTGATGGAAGCTTCCAACCCAGAACGATGAGGAGCCGCTGCTCCCACATGAAGCCTCAGAGAGACTGCGAATGACTCAGCTGTCTGCAGAGCTCACGGCGACAGTCGCATTCCCCGAGCAGCCCATGAGCTCCCGTTGCCTCCGCCACCGGCGAAGGATGATGCATTATGGATGGGGAAAGTGCACCGCCGCACCCCCACGACGGTCCGAACCATCCTGAGAGCAGATGAAACGCATGAAAAGCGCGTCCGCCTTTCCGTCGTCGGCCGGTGGTCTCGCAAGCGACGTCTGCGGCGTCACGCGTTTGCTCCCCGCCCGGCGTCTCTTCCACCCGACGTCCGACTCCGTTTTGCCTTTTTTTTTTTTAAAACGCATTCACGCTCGTAAGTACGTGACCATACAGATGCAGACAGATGCTCATTTTTCACTCCGTGGCTAACTCTCCTCTATTATTCATCCACTCGGGCCACAGTGGAGAGTTAGCAGAACACGAGGGCGTGTGATGCAGCAAAAAACTGAGAGGGAGAGCTCATAAATCTCAGCAAATCGCACACTTTATGTCCAGTCGCCGTTAAATCTTTTTAATCATGAGCAGTGGAATTGACTGTCAAAAGGCATGAATCATAATGTTCTGTGTTTGGGCTCACAAAAGGATGCATACAATACTGCCAGTTCTAGGTTAATAACCCCTATAGCTCCCGTCCAATCCCACATTCTGGAGAGACTTTGTTAGAAAACACATAAAGAATAAATCCATACAGGCTCTGTGCAGATCCCTGCACAGACAATGTGTTTTCTATACCACCCTGCTGGCAGTGGCTCAGCAGAGGGATGATGGCATTGGTGAGACAGCAGCCAGGAAAAAAAAACAAAAAAAAAAACGATCATTTCATGGATTGACTTTGGCGTAAATGAAGCAGTCATGAGTCACTTGCACCTACGCTGCAGTGCATTAGCAAACCAGGGCACCTCAGAGAGAGAAACCGGGATGGAACCACAGCCTGTCAACAACAACAGAGCCCCCCTCCTTTTTAGTTTTTCTTGTATTGATTTGAGGCAACAAACACATTTATTTGTATTATTATTATCATTATTATTTACAGTGACGTTTTAGGAGAGGAAGGTGAGTCACTTTTTTTTTTTTTCTTTTTAAGAGCGCAGCGTCAGAGCACAGCCGGGATAGAAAGCGAAGTCATTAGCAATTCTCCGGATGTGTTCAGAGGAAGAAGAGAGAAGACGGGGGGGGGGGGGGGGGGGGGGGAAGATTCAGCTAAAAACCCAGGAGATTCAGTGGCTTGCGTAAAAAAATTCAGAGCCCAAAATACCGCAAGAGTCGTTATAACAGCTTCATTTGAGTTTTTACCACTGATGTCTATATCACCATGACGACAGCAGACTGCTTTTGTCTGTGCATGTTTCTGTGTTTCAACAATTAGATCATATATTCATCAGCCTTTCACTTTCATTACCTCCCTTTCTATCTGCCAAGTTAACATGTCTTGCGCGTGCGTGCGTGTGTGTGTGTGTGTGTGTGTGTGTGTGTGTGTGTGTGTGTGTGTGTGTGTGTGTGTGTGCTCATTAATCTGAGTATGTCTGTCTTCTGTTTTCCTCTATACAAACAAACTAATCTGGTGCTTTCAGTTAAGGTTCAAAGTGTAAATATCGGAGTCTGTTTACTCTGTAAACAGGGGAGAGGTGGTGGGAGTGTGTGTGTGTGTCGGGGAGGGCACTCTGTGTGTGTGTGTGTGTGTGTGTGTGTGTGTGTGTGTGTGTGTGTTTATAGTGGGTGGTGGACGGTGTAGGGAATGGTGCTCATCATTGGCTGATGACCTGACAACAGGTGATGTGAAACATGTTGAGCATTGCACTTTGAAAAAAATAGAAAAGATTAAAATATTCTCATCATCATGTAGCCAATCAAATGCCCAAATTTGGACTGAAATATGGCCTCCACAGTTTCCAACAGCCCAAGACAGTGTCTTTAAGAAGCTTTTTTAATCTTTTTTTTTTTTTTTTTTAAATGTATAACGTAAAAGATGAGCGAAAACTGACACATCCATCCATTCTTGCTTGATAAATGGTGTAAAAAGATTATGAGATTTACTAGCGATTAATTTCCTCATCATACAAATGAAGATAGCTTACAGCTGAACTTTCTATCATCCGCAAGGGTGACCCACATTGTCAGGGTTGTGGCAGTTTTTCAGACGTCTGTAGCTTGTTCTACTCAAAGTACACATAGGCCTCCTTTTCTACCTACACATGATCAATTTAGCACAACTCAGAAACAGCAACACTCTTTGTTTGGAACAAATGTCATTGGCAGCTGTTCAAATCCACTTTATTCCCCTTTTTCTTACTTCTCAACTGATGAGATACTTTGCTGTGTTGCTCTGTGCTTTCCAGTTTCACTAAAGGCGTTTCATATTCAGTGGGTGGACGAAATACAATAAATGAGTCAATAGATAACAATAACATTCTTCTCGTATACTGTAATATTACAATATATCCTACTGGAAAGCACTAAATAGAAATCAGTCGTTGTGAGCTGAACAGAAGGACAGTTGAAGAGCTCACGTGTCACCTGTGATGCAAATTATGGTCAGCAGTGACTTATTAATGACATTTTCTTTTCAGACCATGCTTTTCTAGAATATGTCTGATTGTTACACAAAGCCAACGACGGAAGTGTGATTTTTAAATGAGGCAAATTCTGATGCAAAACGATGCACAGCAGATTCGAGGAGAAATGAGCAGCTGCAGATCGAAGCATGTGACCAGAATCTCTGCGAGTTGGATTTCGCAGCTTTATTAAATGGACAAAGGATGCTTGAGGAAAACAGGGTTTTGCTTTTTGTCGTTTGCGCCATGTGGTCTTTGAGCTTTTTATAATCCCTGCACAATTACAGATTCACTGCAGGAGAAAATAAAACAGTAAGTTTACATGATTCCCCCCCCCCCCCCCCATCCTTCTTGTCATTCTAATCCTACATCCTCAGTACAGTATGTGAGGATTGAAGGAGGTACAAAAAGCCACATAGTGATGAGAGCTTCAGCTTTAACAACGATTCCTGTCGGGACCAGAAACCATCAGACAGAGCAGCTGCAACTGCTGTTGAATCTTTGTGACAGCTCTAATCAAAAGTATCCAAACCCACTTTATACCGTCTCTTCAGGCCCCTATCTGCTGGCACAGATACAATAGTTCAACCAACTTGTAGATTAAAAGAGAGAACATGAGAGGAACAGAAACAAGGCCTTAATGTGGGATAAGTGGCAGAAAAGAATCCAAACAGGCCACCCATAATTTCACAGTAGGTGGGCTGCTAACAGCCATCATTTGATACAGTGTTGATATACCCGATTCCTTTTGCCTGCTGAAATAACTGCCCTCGATAAAGACTTAATTCTTCCCCTCCCGCCTCCCTTTTACTCTCTTCTGTCTCTAGTGGGCTTTATTTTCCTCCCATTTCAATTAATTTCCCCGATAGTGCGCGGATGAGAGCGCCAGCTCCCGGGGCATGCCGGTGCCCTCGGTGACTCTTAAGTGTCTGAAGAGGCCATGGAGCCGCGGCTGGTCGTGGCCAGGTGCCAGCTAAGCCACAGATTACTGGCGCTGTTGCAAACTGTGCCCTGACTGCCAACACTCTGATCTGCTGATATGGCCCGATTGTTTTCTTTAGCTCAGAGGTGATATACCATCTCTCCCCGGGCGCTCCGAGGCAGAGCACCGGCCGGCCTGCGAATGCTGCTGCGCTCGATGAGCCTGAAAATACTTTAAGATGAGGTATCTTACATTTCTGCTTGTTCAAGTTCAAGCCTAACTTACAGAAAAGATTGATCTTATCTTATTTGGAAAGAAGCCAAAGACAGATTGACCAACATCTGGTGAAGCATCAGGGACAATATAAAGGAAATGTAAGGGGGATATTTTTTGAACATGTTCTTTATTGTGATATCATATCTGCAGGCTGTGTAAAAGTATGTTCTCGTGCACCTCACGCGACCGCTCTTCTCAATTCTTGAAGCGCCAATGTATTTGGGGAAACTATATCGAGCATACAGACCATGTTTTGACTGAATTCAAAAGTGACCACAGCCTCGGGCTGCATGATTAATTGTCTTAAGATGACCATCTCGTTCATACCTCTTTGTCATCTGACTTCTAAACGACATTAGCTGCAACAACAAATAATGAATTCCTATTTTCTCGCTCAACAAATAACAACGCATCGTTACACCCCGTAATTCAGAGCGGTAGAAACCAGCAGTAAGGAACATAAACCCAGAGAGAGCTAGATAAAAAAACGTGTTCCAAAACATAGTTTTAGAATTTTGTGTTTAATAAGAGAAGTTAAGAGACTGACGTTGATTGTTTTGACATTCAGCACGAGATTCGTGAAGCCGCTGCATTTACACTAGAAACAAGAGCGTTTTCCTTCCGTTGTTCAAAGTTCATGGAGTGAATGTGCCGGCCCTATATCAGACACTATCATAGCGTTTGTTGGGCTTCCTTCTGTATCAGGTAAATAAGAGCAATACAAAACAAACAAACAAACAAAACAACAACAAAAAAAACGGGAAGAGAGAATCTGAATCTCAATTCTAAGCATGAAAATTGTAATTCTCACTTTTTCCAGAGTGGTGCAGCTTTAACACGCCGTTGTTCTTAAAAGAAACAATACATCCAGCAGACATAAGTCCACCTCTTAAGGACACAGAAGCTGCTTTTGTGTGAAGATAGATTTCTGTATCAAACTAAGTCACTGTCGGGTAGGCTTAGTAGGGTGAAGAGCTCTTTTTGTCAAGCGTGATTGTGAGTGAGTTACATTGGTTTTGTTCTTATTACATAATGAAATGAAAACTTCTGAATTCTCGTTTTGCAGCACTATTACATCAGTCAGTGGCTGCAAAATTAATAAAAGAGAGTTGTATTAAAAGGCTGTGGAATATAATTTGTTGACAAAAAGGCACATTTTTTTGTTGTTGTTATCCAGTGAAGTGCCAGGTTCTTATTATCCTTTCTTACAATTTCGATTGCTAATAGATTCATATTTGGCAAAGTGTCATCAAACCCAACCCTAAATAGCCTCAGGTATGAATAGTGGTCTCACCAAGCAGTACCACCAACAGCAGCCTATTTTATTCGCACAGCAAATGTGCACCTTTTTTCATCAACCTACACCATCTGAACTAGTCGAGAGAGCAACACATGGCTAGAAAGGCACAAAGACACGAGGCGAGGGAGAACAACAGCGAGGCTACCGAGAAGGAGATGTGCTCCGCAAATGAATGACAGTCAGCATGCTGATTGTATCACACTGGCTGTGCTTTGGTCAGCAACTGACAATAGCGGTTGATCAAAGACATGGCACGGAGCTATAATTACCAGCGCAGCCTGTGGAGCAGTCGTCAGGAGAAGAAGATTACAACTGCAACTGATGCTCTTCTGCTCCATTTGAGGATTTATTACCTGTTCAGCAACAAGGCAGCTTAGCAAGGAGCAACAGAACAGTAAGTTAGTAAACTCCAGTACGGCTTTTTGGACTACCTTAACTAGATGGGGAGTACAGGCTTTAAGGTGAAATGTGTTACTGGAGATGACGGGAAAGCTTCAACTTTATTGGTTCTATTATCCTTACAGGGACCCGACCATTGTGGCTTCTTTTCTGTATTGTGGATTCGGTTCAAAATAAAGAAAAAACACCAAGTATTCCTGCTTCTTAAAGCCCTGTGAGCGGTCAACACCGCTCTATGAATACAATTTACCGGGGATATACAAAGCAGCCAGGAAACTCTGATTCCTCCTCTTTTGTTGAGCCCAAAGATGAAAATCACAACACCGAGTCCTTATCTGTCAAAACACGCTCGACGGCACACGGCCGAGCGTGCACATGTACACAAACCCAGAGAGATAACAACCTGCCGACAAAACACAACATAATCTAACAACAGCAGAAACGAGGAGTCCGATGACTACTTTTGATTTCTTTCATACTTTTTGTCAGTTATGTTATGACAACGTTGACACAGCGACGGTGATGAATCATCTATTTCAAGCATGCGTCAGGTTTCCAAAAAGGTTACTCTTCTGCACCGAACGGAAAGGACACATGGCTCCTGGAAAGGTAGAGGACAAACACCACGGCACGTGTTGCATGATTGACACATCGATGGGAAAACACATGATATCTTCAGTAGATGTAATCAGGAGGAGCTCAGCAAACAAACAAACCGGTCCATGTTGACACACCACTAGAAATACAAATACGGAATTTGTTGCCGACAGTTCAACTATTTTAACCATTTAGTTGCAATCACATATAAAGGAACCAAATGTTGTTACGTACAACGCACAGAAACTGAATTTATAAGAGGTCAATTTTTGTAGAAATGTTGAAAGCGATATTGCAAATTTAAGAAGAAGAAGAAGAAAAAAAAGCCACATCACAACTGGATCTAAACAGCCAAACAGCTCCCAATCCAGTCCAGGATCTTAAAACTGGTCTTAAGCCATCAGGACTATGGACATACTGTGTAATGCGTTGTTGTCTTGAACAAGGTTGTCGTTACAATCATCGTTAGCAGGGAAAATAAGTGTAAACGATGACGATGAGAGGAGAGGAAGATCAGTTTATCCACAAGGTGGGTCTTGGTATGACTCGGTAGTCATGAAGCCATCAGTCGTCGAAGATTAATTATGCCAATTACGAAGATGGAACAAACAAACGGTCCCTACCCTTTGGTGGCATCAGGATGAGGAATTTGTCACTTGACGACTTGTTCGGCGACAGCGGCTGATTGACGACTTCCATTTGTATCGAGGAAACACCGAAACACATCAAAAGCTGAGTGCTTTGTGTCTTGTCTGCTGTCTGCTGTGTGTGTGTGTGTGTGTGTGTGTGTGTGTGTGTGTGTGTGTGTGTGTGTTTGATCCTGTGCAACACCTGGACGGGGCCCAAGGCAGATGTTGGCTAACACAGTGCCTCATGTCCACCCCTCCCCCCCGGCTGGATTTGGAGCAGCAGCACCGGGCCACTGAAAGTGGTTACTGTCCTCTTCCACAAATCTGGACGTGTTCACATGTGATTTAGGAGAACAGATCCTTTTCAATTTATGTCAGCGAAGACAAAAGAAGCTGGTTCCCATTTAGGTTTTGGGACATAGAAATAATCTTTTTTTTTTTTTAACGGAAGGCTTGAATTTATTGACGACATTACAAGGCTTTGAGACGCCCCCCCCCCCCCTTTCCCTCCCCCTCTCTCCTCCCCTGTCTTTCATTTTTTTCCCCCTCTGATTATTATTCTTTTGTTGCAGGCTGTGAGGTGCTGGTCTGTTTGTAATGAAATCCAAATGGAGAAGGTTCTGGCTCCTGGCCCTGAGCTAGAACTGCCCCCAACCCTGCTTCTTCTCATTTTCCCTCTGGGGAACAAGCCTGAAATAAAGGGAGAGGGGAGGATGGGCACAGATGGATTGATCGATCGATGAACACGTAGAAGGGGGCGAAAGAGCGATTCATAGATAGATAGGAGATTGAAACAGTGAAACGGGGAGCAGGAGGAAGAGAAAGTGGAAAAGGAAAGCCTCTCAGAGAAAGCTTGAGACCCTGGGGGCCGGTTGGAGGGGATAAGAGGGTGTGTGTGTGTGTGTGTGTGTGTGTGTGTGTGTGTGTGTGTGTGTGTTGAGGTGGGGGTGGGGGGACGATGGGAAACTATGTGTGTACGTGCTGCAGGAAGAGGCCTCGCGAGCCGGGTGGGAACACACGCGCTTCAATAAGAGCAAGGGTTGTATGTCCTAGAGAGAGAGAGAGAGAGTGTGTGTGTGTGTGTGTGTGTGTGTGTGTGTGTGTGTGTGTGTGTGTGTGTGTGTCACCGGAGGAGTGTACTTTGGATCGGTGCATCGACTCACAGCAAACAAATAGCACAAAATCCTGTGGGGTGGAGGCGAAGGATCGGAGGCACGCCGTATCCAAGATAAATAAACTAAATCAGGAAAATGTAGTCCAGCGCACGCGCACACACACACACACGCACACACACACACACACACACACACACAAACACTGCTCGATTGCACACATACAGTCTGTCCAGTACACACAAAATCAATTACCTTTTGGCCCATTATTAACAAAATAAGTCCCGTGGACAACTCAAACACTTTATGTCAACAGTGTAACTTCATTCCCCAGAACGCTCCGTTTTAAACACATATTTCATTCAGTCGTAAAGTTTCAAAGTTCCTCAGCTTAATCTTCAAACTCATTTTGTTCTAACAAGTGAAAATACTTAAAACGTTCTTTGAAGGAAACTCGCAAATGAAACATTACTGCACAAGAACCAAAGCAACAATTTTAGAAATTTCTTGAAAGTTCAGTGTTAATTCATCTCATGATTTCAATTAATAAACTGTTTGATCTGTAAAAATGTCAGCAGAGTGACACATTTCCATCACAACTGGCCAAAGCTCAAGATGACACCTTCTGATTATCACTTTTACCCATCAAATGGTCCAAAACCCAAATATAATAATTCAAAAATGATACATTTTACACTTGAGAAGCTGGGAAAAGAAAATACTTGGCATTTGTGTGTCCGAAATGATCCTTTACCTTGAATTGTCTGTCACTGTACTGAATTATTACCCTGTTTCAGCCAAGTTTCCATTACAAACCAACAGCTGTCAAGAATGATCCGCACTCGGATATAAAAAAGTACACTTGATTCAAGACATTCCTGAAACAAACTGATTTAAGATGAAACATGATCAAATTATCGCACCACTCTTTAAAATCTTTGTTCCCTGAGTCTCCTGTCTTGATCACATCTGAGCCAGCAGAGATGATTTTCAGGTGGAAGTCAGATCAAACAGGAGCAGGGCTCTCTGCTGAATTACCAGCACGAAGGTTGAAGGTTGCTGGAGGAAAGAAACTGAAGCACCATTATCATCAGCAGGCCCTGAAGTGGAGCCGGCATCAGTGTGGGTGAGAGCCCACGGATGCATGTCTCTTTAACTCTCGCTCGCGCTCTCACGTTTCATTTTTTCCCATCCTTCCTCCTCCTCCTCTGTTCCCGTTTCCTTCAATTTCTTTCCACATCTTTCCTTCTGCCTTCTCCGCTCATCAGAGGGACTCCCCAGAGGTGGAGGATAATCCCAGTTCGGAGCAGCGAGCCTTTCATGTCCTGGGAAGACACGCTGGGGAGAGTGCTGCCAGCTCTCCTCTCTCCTCTTTACAGATACCTGCATCAGCCCCCCCTCCCTCCCTCCTCCCTCCCCCCCACTCTCCCTTTCTTACTCCGTGTTCTCACACGTTTGTGCTCTCTTTCAATTGGAAGCCCATCACTTCTGCCAGGGACGTGAGGAACACTGCGAGCTGGTGTTTAGACAGCACAAACACAACACAAACACCGGGGAGCGGGATCCATCTCCAGGTGTTGGAGTTAAACAGCAGCACCGGCTGCTGCTCCGCTCTGATGTGTGCCGTGGATACTCGTGACGAGCCCGGGGACGAAGGGGGTTTCAAGCAGATCCCCCCCCCCACCCCCCCCACCCCCCAAAAAAAGCAAAACAGTAACGCCGTAGCCACTCATAAAACCATCAGCAAACATTTCAGCTAATATTTACTATCTTAAATACGGGGTGGGCGATATTGCTCTGAAATAACATCGCGACATGTCTGGGTATTCCGCGATGAAGACATTCTTGACGACGTGACAAAATACTGAATGCCGTATTAACACGCAATTTGAACAAAATAAGTGTTCCAGATTTATATGTCGGCAGAAATGTAACATCATGCCTTCGAATGTTCAGTCGAAACGGAGCAAAAATGATCTCTCAGTTCTGTTTGGAAACAACAATGACTCGGTGAGATTCATTGCGCACGTGTGTGTGTGTGTGTGTGTGTGTGTGTGTGTGTGTGTGTGTGTGTGTGTGTGTGTGTGTGTGTGTGTGTGCGCGTGTGTGTGTGTGTGTGCGCGTGACCTCATCACGTCAACAGGTCAGAAAATTGCATTTATCACAATATACATATACCAGTATTATCTTGAACGATACGCCTATTATTAACTTCAGCAGCTGGAGGTTGAGATCAGTAGCCGGCTCCTTGACGATCCAAACTGTTACCGCTAATTGCCAAAAAAAAAAAAAAAAAAAACTATCGCGGCTCCGACCGCAATCGAGCTCGACCCGCTCAAGGCACCGATCCAGAACGTTTGAGTATCAGTGATGCTTGTGTACACGGCATATGAGCCTGCCGGCAGGTTGTTATTCATCTGCCTGTTGTTGTTGTTGTTGTAAATCGTTGAGGGAGGATTGGTGTCATGGACAATCGGAGCATAATTCATCGGATCTGTATGTAATGAAATAAAGCTGATTAAAATCCAGACCCGTCTTCACTCCACTCCACCACATCTCCTCCACCTGCAGCACGCCAGTGTCGCAGTGCTGCTCTTCTCCGAGACATCCAGTCTGTACAGTGCGAGCGTGTCGCTGAATATGCGAATGGTAATTAAGTTTGTGTAAAGAAAAAACAGAAAAAAATGATTTGGTCACACTGAGGATTGACTGATACATGGCATTATTCATGATTTCCCTCTACTCTAATGCTAATTATCATTAGCACTTCGTCCAATGTTCTTTGCCAGGCGGTGATTGTTAGCGAAGCGAGAACCTCCGCTCTGCAACGTATCTGCAACCACGACCGTGCCTTCAGTCCCATTAGAGTGATACGCGTTCCGTCTTGCAGATCACGACCCAGTTAATCTTTCATTTATAATTTAAACTTATAAATACAACATCAAGGAACAAGGATGTAGAATCAGGTAGCTCGGATAAAATGTCTGATTTAGGAGGCTGCGGTGTCTTTTTTTTCAACGTGTCAAATATTTAGCATTTTACATCAAAGTTTCAGATCGGATTGTTTGGAAGCTTGACTTTGACATCCTTTGCTAAAAAAACTCAAACTTGACATTTTTTTCTTGGCTGGATAAATAAATGAAATTCAGGTTTCCTTCCCTCTTTCTTGCACTACGAAGGTCATCGTTTATGATTGTGTCTCCTGCAAACTGAAGGTTCTATCACTGGAACAAACACGCTATCAGAAACAAACCAGAGAGTTTCATGGACGTCTGAGACCTCACTTCAGTGAAAAAGACGAAATGAAGTTATCATGTAAAAGCGGACGTCTCACACAATCATGTGACTCCTGTTGTGTTGTATTATCCTTCAGGGAAAGGTCAAACAATTGGCAAAAAAAAAAGGCAGTCTAACAAGCTATTTGACCAAGTATTGAGTCTTTATATGGTTTTTATATTTAGTGGTTTTATTGACTTAATCTGTTGGCTTTTCGCAAAGAAATCTCTGACGATTTCTGGAGGACATCAACTGACAGCTGTTGCTAACAAGGAAAGACCGTCAACCAAGCTACATCTGCTCCATAATATAAACGAATCTATTTATTTGTATGAAAAAGTAAAACATGCGATTCTGTCCTCGGTTCTCAGCTGTGCATACAAACAGGGGAAAGCTGTCGTCCTTTCAAAAGGCATAAAAATTAGTCATTCTCCCACAGTCTCACCGCTGAACAATGATCCCTCAGTCCTATCGAAAGGTTGCTTTAATGCGAGATACTTTTTTTCCAATGATGCAATGATGCAACGCACATTCGCTGTGACTTTTGTGCTGGGAAAGTTATTTTCCGTTCCCCAGCGATAAAATCCGTATTTCTTTTTTTTGCCTGTGTGCCTCTCATGGCCTGTATGCCCGTGAATTACGTGTTGGGATTGGCTCGGCGACAGAGGCCAAATAAAGTGGGTGTTATGATTGGCACGGACGGCCACGCTTGAGAGAAACAGGTGTCGCTCATTGGCTCGCGCCGATGTGCCCACTGCTGCCGAGCGTCGCGATTGGCGGAGGGACGACGCCGCCGCTCCGGGAGGAAGCATGCTGATGCCAGGCGTGTTTGTGGGCACGGGGTGGCCGAGGTGAAGGGAGGGGAGGGGGAGGGGGAGGGGAGGGGAGGGGGTGAGTAGGGGAGAGGAGAGGGCGCCGTGCAGAACAGACCACCTGGATCACGGGCCTCAAAGGCTGGCCTGACAGAGTCAATCTGAACAACAGTGAACAGAAGACAGCCAGTCTGCTGACTTCCCCTCGCTCGCATTTTCACTGGCAGCTCTCCAACAAACACACGCTGTCCAGCAAGGCTTTCAAAAGGAGCTTCAGCTCGGGTTTTTCCACCAAGTTGAAGGGGGAACTACTATTTTTCTTTGCCCACTGAAAAGAGAAATTTGATTAAAATGCTCAAAAACACCGAGAATAGTGGCGAAAGAGTACCACAAGTATCAGGATGTAATCACAAGATAGCAACAAGGTCGCAGTGTTGAAACGGTGCAAGAGGAAACTTGAGGCACTTGTGCAACAGCACAGGCGACGCTGCAGTTGTGACATGGCCTTTTCAAAACGGGATGGGTCTTGGTAATTGGTGGAAAATGACGAGTGGCATCTGGAAAGGTTTTAAAATAAGCTTCAGTTAAGTGTTTTGTACCAAATGATCAAGTCTGGCTGCAGATTGAATGGCTCAAAAACACCAAGAATGGCAACATTATGGGTCATTTTTCACTTTCAGTTTTCACTATCCTTAACAAGAATTAGTTAATATGAGTTATCAGCCTAGAATGTGAAGTAAACATCTCTAATTAACAAATTCATCTTACTGCACCTTTAAAATTGTTCCGCTTTACTAACAACTTTTTTTTTTTGCAGCAAAGACAAACACAAAACGTGCTGTTAAAAAAAAAGCCCTTAAAGAAGCGTAGCTGTGAAAGAGTTCACAGTCTATTCATGGCTGTTTCAGGCCCACGTGGGCTGTCACACATTGATCAACTCCTTGCTTCTACAGACTGAGCCCTTCACGCGAGGGAGTGAGGCTGACCCGGGCTGACCCGGGCTGACCCGGGCTGACCCGGATTGACCCGACACTGTGCGTCAGTCAAGTCAAGGCAGGATCTTTAGATGTGGTGCTACACTTCTTTCTTCAATGACTTCTCATTTTCCTCCCCTTCCTTTTGTATTCTCGACCTTTTTTTTCCCTTTTCTGTCTTGCAGTGCTTACACTTAAATTATTTCCCCTGCCCTCATGACCCTGCATCCTCCTCCATGAGGTCGCCCTGCCGTGACTAACAAGGGTCCTCGGGGTAAAGAGGGCGTGGATTCCTTCTCATTTTTCCTTGTTGCCTCCAAGGGTACGGCGCGGAGGAGGAGGAGGAGGAAGGGGGGGGGGGGGGGAGGAAGGGGGGGGGGGGGGCAGACAAGAGAAAACATCCCAACTCTAACAGAGCACGAGGGCTCAGCCAAGTCAGCAAGCTCATGGGAGGAGGAGGCCACTGACAGATAACTCTCCCAAACAGACACAGCTCCTCATTAGCACACACTCGAGTGTTTGATTTGGACTCAAATCCAGGCGATAGGTGATGCTCGGACGCCTGGCCGCTTATCTCCCCCCGGCCCAGAGAATCCGTGTCCTGTCATCGTGGGAGTGTCGGAGCGGGATAGCGAGGAGGACAACACTCCAGCGGTCGTTGTGTTGCCTCTGGAGATAAGTCATGGATCTTTCATAAACACACACACACACACACAAACACACACTCAGATCCCACCCACAGAGACATGATTAACATGCCAATTAGACCAGCGAGCAGCCGGCCTCAGGGCCTCCCTTTTCTGAAGTTATAAATATATTTCAAACAACACTGTATAGATACGACGCCACGCATGACGGCACATTGCGCACAGGCATGAATACATAAACATACAGATACCATGAAATGATCAACGGATTCTTCATCCCAGTACCCCACTTCCATCCACCCACACACAACAGCAGCTATAAAATGAACATAATTTGCCTCCTATTTTGCTTCAGCAAGTTTGTGAAACATATAAGCGAGGAGGATCCTGCGGAAGAGAGTGAAAATAATGAATCCGCTGCAGAATTGGTCGTCTTGACTGAAAACTAAATCAAAAATGTTTCATGTTCTCTGAGCTACAGGTGACGTGTACATCTGACCAGCGGGCCAAATGTGAAAGGAAATTCCATTAAAATGATGTATGCTTTACAGATACTAAACATTTCTAAATCTAAAATAAGATTTCAGGATAATTAAAACACTACGCTTTTTAATAGAAAGTCATTTGTCGGAATTATTGCCAAAAACATTATTGTGCCACTGCCTCCATCTCTCATCCTGATGGCAACTCAAAGTCAGTGACGCACTAACAGCACATGAGCATCAGCAGGAGAGAGAGAGAGAGAGAGAGAGAGAGAGAGAGAGAGAGAGAGAGAGAGAGAATAACATCATTCTTTGTAGATTAGACGTCGGCCGGCGTAATTTAAAAGGGAGGCTTAACATCACTCTGCCGTACTTTGCTGTAAATCTAATTTTACGCACTTTTCAACTGCACAAAATGTGCAGTTCGTTCATCGGTTTGGATTTTGTAGTATTTAGGAAAAGGGAGAATGAGCACAAGCTTCTTAAATGCCGTGGTGAGCATCAACAAAAACGGTTTGGGGGCAAACTTGGTCCGTGGGCCCAAAATTGGACTGCCATGAAATAAAGGATGAAAACTAAAATTTTACAGACAGTGATTTGTTTCCTGTTTTGTTTTTTTTCTTCACATTTTACACATATCCATCACACTAAAACTACTCAATTCGAGTCCCTGATTATGAAAATAAGAAGATGGAATATGGTAAACAGCATCATGCAGCAGCATTATCTGACAGACACCGAGATGAACCAATCTGAGCTTCTGTGAGCAGCGCCGTGCGGCTGACGCTGACTGATAGCTGGCTGTGGATCCTGAGGGGCATCGAGAGTTTAATCACCCATAACCGCAATTACAGACGTACACGTCAGACTCATAAAGCACTGAAACAAGATGAGCGCCTCCCTCCTCTCCTCCCTTCGGCGTACACCAGCCAAATTCCACTAAAGCTCAAGGAGGAGCGAAGGAGCTGAAGGCGTAACCTCAGAGAGCGGGAGAGGGATCCCTACCTTGCGCACTGCATTAGAGGGGGAATTGCGGCGCATTAATTAGTGCTTTTAATATACTTATGAGCTATAAAACAAGCCATTATGCACTCGCTGCGAAGTAGCGTCGCCTTGTTCCAAAAGCGATGAGGTGTGTCGTGCTTCTACGGAAGATATCTGAAGATCTCCAAGAACCTTGAAATGCAAGATTCAAAAGGACGGCACCACTGCATCAGCGATTGCACAAAAAAGAAAACATTAGCATTTCAAATACGCAAAGCCACACACACACACTCCTGCTCAAGTGTGCATGTGGCTGCGCATACGAGCACACACTCTTAATGATCACATAAAAGCTCATAGCACACCGTAAGACAGGCCTTAGGATGGATTAAGATGCAAGCCTTTATCAGTGGGTTCCCACAATCCCCTGTAGAATATCTCAGCTCTCGCATTCTCAGTTGGGTTTTTTTTTTGCTCCACTCACTCTTTCCATTTCCTCCATACTTCAGGGATAGTGCTGGGAGGAGCACAACAACAAACAAAAAAAAGTAAAAGGAAGAGAATAGTGAAGGATGGTAGCAAATAAGAAAAACATTCTTGAACAAGTATGCTAATGGAGGAGCCACGGGCGGGAGGTCAGCTCCCTTCACAACTCCGCAAACGGGATCCGCAGTCGCCCTTGTGGCCGTAACAACCCGACCCGATTGGCAGGAGTAAGGTGGACGGGACAGACCTCAGGGGTCAGCGGGTCAAACGCAGAGGGTCGACTGAATGGCGAGAGACGTCACATGACAAAGAGATTAGCCGAGTGCTTCGCTGTCATCGTTGAGCAGCATGTTTTTACACGGGATCTCTTCTGTCATGGAACAGCTCGATGCTCAGAAATGTTTTGAGAGCACTCGTGGTCCAATAAACAACCATGAAAAAAAATGGATTTAAGAGCAGAAAAAAAAAGGGCAAAAGAAGAAGAAGAAAAAAAGGCACGTTGGGTTGATTACAATAGTTTTTATTCATTACTTTTTTTTTTAGACTATAAAATGGTGTAAAATGCCTGTTCCATGTTTCCAGGGGCCAAAGTGGCACCACCTTGAGGTTCCAGTCCAACACCCATAATTATATATAAAAAAAATATATATATAGACGCAAACGTCAATAACAGCAGTCCAAGCAGATCTGAAGGATCTGGATGTTTGTTTCACCAGTTGTTCAGAGCTTATATCGGGATTCAAACCAGAGACTTCAGAGACTAGGTATGTCATATTAAAGTGGGGCTGCTCTACAGATCACCCTTTATCTGACCGACTGAATTCATCCACTCAAACTGTTGACTTGAATTTTTGCATTGTTGCTCCTGCTATCTTTATGGTGATACAAAGTTTGATGTTGGCTGATAATTCCTTTGGTAGAAAAGTAAATAATGTCCTCAGTCCAAACTGTTCGGATTAGGAATGTGCATTTCAAACCAAAATACTCCTCAATAATCGCTCTGAACTGTTAAACTGTTATTTGACTATGAACGGAATTTCAAAGCCACGTTCCAACTTTGATGTTTCCAGGCCTCACGCTTTTTGCTGCCCGGTCATTTTCAGCAGACAAGAAGACTCGGAAAAGCATCAACAATAATCAGGACAAAAGCGACTGGGTTTCCTGCAGCGTTGCCGCTCGGACATCTGAAAAAATAAATAAAACGCCTCACAAACAAACAGTAAAATGATGGAAACATCTGGACAAAAAAAAAGCGCATGTGCTTTTAAATGTCGGCCTTTAGTTTCATTTACAAATCACGACGCTGCAACAAGCGTGTCCAGTCTACTGCCAACAGAGGGTCCGTTTACACCTTTTCTCTTTGACGTTGAAGTGCAGATTAGAGACGAGCTTCAGAGACAACCTTTGAACTCCAGACTTGACCTGGGGGGGGGGGGGAGTGCTGGGGGTGGGGGGCGAGCGAGTCACAAGATCAACGGAGAGGTTGATTCATGGCACAGTGGTTGCACAACACCGCCTCTGTCTCCCACGTTCCCTCCGAGGAATAAGCCCTCCGCCAGGGCCTGATGGAAATACGTACGTGAACGTAGGAGGAAATCACCCCCCCCCCCCCCCCCCCACTCGCCAATCCCCCTCACGAAGACCCTAAGCGTGTTTCTCTGCTATCGTCAGCGAAACCTCCGCCACGTGATTGGCTGCGATGGACTCGTCAGCTGCACAACGATGCGAGATAAAGAGGGCGAACTGCCCCGCGGGTGAAAGGTCAACGTCTCTTTTGGGCGCAGGGGGGAAACGCACCCCGTGTAAACAAGACAGGCAAGAAGGATCAATCGCGTAGGCCGCGTTTAATGGCTGTACGAGTACATCCACCGGAACGCGATTCAGGACTACTGGTGTGGAGAAATAGAGGAAGAGAGGCAGGAGGGAGAAGGAAGCAGAGGAGGAGTGAGATGGAGGGGAAGGAAGAGACAGGACGGAGAGGCAGAGCACTTTTCTATTCACCTGTTTTTATGCAGAATTTCAATTAAATTGTGAAAATGCAAAAAACTAAAACTTTCTTAGGTGAACCCAGGCGTGATTAACTGTAACCACATCTTCTCTTGAACATTTCTCCGTAGAGATAGTTTATAAAAAAAATGTTTTTGTTAAAAATCTCTTACAAGCAGACAGCACTTCCATGGAAATACAATAAGATAACAAAAAGAGGAAGCAATTGGCCTGATTGGTACTCTGATGAATCGTTAGCCTCAGTTACGCTGAGAAATTGCAGTAATGATGGAAAACATGAAGGAAGATCAAACGCTGCCACATTGTCATGTAAAAACATTATGATACGCTTCATTTAGTGGATGAGAGAGGGTAAATAAAGCACTCTCTCGGAGAATGTTGAGTAACTATATTTCTCGTCTTCCCTGACTGCAGGTTTGCATGTTCTCATTTTTTTAGGCACGTGTTCCCTTCAGCTTCCCGGCAGCACACAAACAGGAAGGCAGAGTCCTTTGTTTGCTGGTTTGTTTTGCTCGGGGACCTGTGGTATAGGTCACGGAAGTAAACATACAGAGGAACTACAATCTTGCACTCATCCTGTACACAGGTAAACGCTTGATCCCGGATTATGTAATACACCTACACGCACCTAATGACACATGTCAATCAAGTCTGAATGGTAGAATCAGTTGCTTATGTGAAACCAAAGCACTGTTTACGCTCGGGTAAAACTTTCCTTAAAAACTTCAAATCCCCAAAACCTCTTCTTCTCAACCCAATTAAAAACCAAAGTAAGATAAGGAGATGAAAATAAGGAAAAGAGATCCTGTGATCGCACGTGAATCATAAAATCAAACACTTCCTTCACAAACATATTGGCGTCCACATCGATGGCTGAGAGGAGGTAGAAATCACCCCCATGCTCCTCCTCCTCTGGTGGAGTTGAAAGGCACGGAGCCGTTTGCATCACTCAGACTGGAGGTGCGGTTTGATGTAAATTATTGAATTATGGGATGAAACACCCTGAAGGATTTATTGATAACGGCATACACCTCGACTGAAGAGAAGATGTTGTGAAGAGTTGTTTTAATGTACACCTTTTCTTGACCCTGAGGCCACAGCTCCACATTTATTGTATTTTTGAAGAATCTGATATGAGCCTCATCTCCTGCTGCACAGTGAGAAGCAACAACTGATGTCTTGTCAATGTTTGAAATGGTCCCCCCCTCCCCTTCCCCCCCTGTTTATCCTGCAAAAATCTGTTCTGCCAGAAGGCCAGACAATGCTCTGCCTCCCTGCACGCTCTCGTATGTGAAATTTCCCCGACATATTTTAATATTTGATACGACACAGCGTGTGAACACACCCCTGCTGTCAGTAATGCCATCCAGACCTGAAACCCACTGGACATCCTGAGTAGTTCTTGGGGTGCCGAGATGTTTCAGGCTTTCTCTGCTTTTATGTCAATCTGACCCGAATCAATTCCTTCAAAACAACATTGAAGACAGACAGTCTAGTAGATATTATGTGGTTGTGGCTGTGCTCGTCCCGACTAGTTTCGACCGCTGTGTCCATTTGTTGAACCCTGTTTTTGGATATCTGATTGGCCGAGAGGAGAGCGTTTCAGATCTGCCAAGCAGGTTATTGCTGTGAATAAAATCTGATACTCTTTTCTTATAACTGACTCTTTTCTTGTGGGGACTGGAAGAACTCAGGCAAGCAAACAGCACAAATCTAGAAAGCTGTTGTACACACAGGTAGTCATGGAGACGTGCTGTCAAGCACGTCCACCTGTCTAACAATTTGTGCATCAATCTGGACATCACCACCACAAATCAATCTACTGGGGTGTGTCTTCAGTAGATACTAATTCAACTGGTATATAATATAACTCGCATGACAACAAAGTACTCCAGTCACATAAATGTGAACTGAAGACACATAAACATGAACTGAAGTCACCACAAGACTCAATGAGAGCAACTTTAAGGATGATCATGTTATTCCTGTGGAGCACCCACAGACCACTTGGAAGAAAGGTCAGCCCTCAGTTTGGCTTCGCCTCTGCCAATCAATGCGCTGCACTTAAAAATGTTCCAGCCAATCAAAACTAATCTTGAGACGGGAAACTGTGGGAAAAAATAGGATGTTTCAGAACTGCATTACAAAGAGTATTGTTTTTTTAAATAAAGTCTTTCATGTTTGAATAAAAAGAAACTGATGTCAGTAGTCCTGGTTTACAAGAAAAGGGGGGTATGTGCTTGTCAAAGACCCAATCCAGTTGCATTATGGGAACTGTAGGATCCACTGTTTTTAGAGTGTTACCCTTATGGAGTAAAAAAAAAAATGCGGGATATCTCTGCCACTGCTGCTTTGATTTAGACATTTCCTTTTTGTGTTTAATCTGTCTGTTGTGGGTCCAACTTTATGGAGGTGTGATCCTAAACTGGCTGAGAATCCCTATAAAGAATTACAAGCTCCAAATGTATCTGGAGATCTCGGCGCACACTCGCAATCCTGTTAACAGGCTTGACCTCCCTTGTGTTTATCTGTGTCGTGAATTTTTTTTGCCGTTTCATCAGTACAACTTGCTAGTAGCATTTCCATCTAGATCAATCTATTCCCGTTAGACTTTTATTTTATATGTAACCCTTACTGCACTGCTGCTATTGCTGTTAAAGGGAAAAAAAAAAAATAAGCATCATAAAAGTGTTTCCACATGTTGCGTTAGGTTTTATGAATATCTATATCTCTGTTTTGAATTCTGCCGACTCATAAACACAACCTGCGGACAACATGGTTACAATTTAGGTAAGGTTATGATTAAGATTATGAGCGATAAAGGAGGTCAACCCTCTTCAGATAGTATTAACTTTAGAAGACAGAACTCATGCGGTCAGATAACAAAGTGCAGTAAAGCTGAGGTAGAAATGGTGCTTTTAGCATGCTGCTCTGAGGATCGGGTGCTTTCAGGTTATGCTCATTATGTAACCTGCAGTGCTGCTGCGCCCCGGCATTAATTTTTCCACTCCCACATGCTAAATGTGTTGAGTTCACAAAAGATAATTATGTGGACAGGTGTTCTGAGGCAAAATCAACAAATGCATAATCATCACATAACACAGAGGCACCGTCATTGATAATAGACCTGCTTGTTTTCCCATAAGCTCTATATGCTCCTTTAACCTCCGTGACCTTTGGCAGGCAGATGGAGGGTAGAAAAACACTGCGAGCGCTTGTTGTATTAAGTATAATGATGTCAACAGACGTGATCCTCCACGCAGGCTTCCGCTCACATTAATCACATCTTTTTAAGTGGTATGCGTGTGTGTGTGTGTGTGTGTGTGTGTGTGTGTGTGTGTGTGTGTGTGTGTGTGTGTGTGTGTGTGTGTGTGTGTGTGTGTGTGTGCGTGCGTGCGTGCATGCACATTGAATTTGACTGTGCGTCGAGCATCTCCGCGTCACTCTGTTGATACATGTGCATTTGACACTTGATGCCGTGTGTCTGCTCGTCGTGTTTCGGTTCACGCGTCGCCTCTGAATAATGGAGCTGGCAGCGCGCCGGCGTCGGGGAAGACGCCTCCATCGAGAAAGACCTCGGCCGGCTGTTGTGTAATCGTCAGGCTCGTACGCGCGTGCCCTTGTCTGTGTTTCACAATAAATGGAGCAGATGGCAGGGAGGGTGTTAAATAAACACAAATACATGCTCATTATCAGCTTGCGTTACAGGCAGCTGCTGCCGCTCCTCTTTGCCTTTGACATAGATGTTCTACAAAATCACATCTCGATGAAGTCGTTACATCGGAGGGCGGGAGACTAATTGCAGCGCGGAGGGCAAACACAAGTCATTTTGGATGTGTGTGTGTGTGTGTGTGTGTGTGTGTGTGTGCGTGTGTGTGTGCGTGTGCTTGTGCGTGTGCGTGTGGAAGGGGAGGGGGGATGGCAATGCGGGGACTCAGCTCTTCCTATTCACTCATCCGGGTGGTACGTGCTAAAATCTAAAACGCTATCCGCCACAGCTGGCAAAGAGATTTAGAGCGCACAGCCGTTTTAAATACAGTACATACACACACAGGCGTGACATATACACAACCACACGCACACGTAACAATATACCAGTTGCTCCCGCAAAAAAGCCAACGCATGAGGTCTTTTTCCTCTCTGGCATTACGCTCTTGTCTTGATGCTGCAGAGGAGATCTACACTCGACGAGTATTACCAGATAGGAACTAAATATTCCAGCTCCTCTGGATGGTTTCATAATATTTAGTGCAAAACTGTCACGTAAATGATTAACTCCTTCCTGGAGCCTCGGGCTGGAGCAGAGCACGGCAGGTGAGAGAAGAAGACACGCCCGGGACACGTATCAGGTGTCAGACAATAGAGGGACATGTCTAAAGGTGATGTCTCGGGGATTGTTTTGTCTCGTTTTGTCTGCAGCCTCTGAAACAAGTGAATATTCAGGAGATTTTTTTTTTTTGGCCCAGTGAGCGACTGCAACGGCTAAACCGCTCCTCTAAATAAAACAAACATGAAGACATCTGCAAGTACATGAGACTCATTTCAGTTCTTTTTGCATTTTTTAGGACTTGTTTTTATCTTTGGATTTCTTACCATCGTGCCCGCGCGATCACCCCAAAAGTTTGTGAAACAGGAAATCTTATCAGTGTGACTCATAAAGGTCCGGCTAACTGAACCACGGAGCCAAAACCATCCGATAAATAACAACCGTGGATATGTCGATGCTGAGCCGTCGAGTTTCAACTTTGACTTTGCCCCCTCCCCTCCCTCAGCAATCTTTCACCGTCTCTGCCACCCGCTCTGGATATTACTCTCCGTTTCACCCATCCTCATTTCAAAGTCATGCCACCACCGCCGCTAGTCAATTAGCTCAATGTCAGTGAGTGTAATGGACTTGTGGACATGATGCCCCTGTGGCGTTCGGTGTGCTCTTTCCCACAGTCCCGACTCCATCACACATCCGCATTGACTGAGCCATCTGCATGGGCAGACACTAAAGGTCGACTTCCTGCGATATACCCCCCCCCCCCCCCACACACACACACCCACACACACACACACACACACACACACACACACACAGGTCTTCTCTGCGTCCGGGCACAAGTACGTCTGGGTTAAAGTAGAATTTCAAATTATTGCAATTTCTGTCGCACCAAGTTGCAACAAATCACCTGTTGAGCTGTCGAACAATCCTCTTCTAAGCCTCTTTTATTTGGAAAGGAATACAAAAACAAACAGTACAATGATTATCCAATAGGCCCAATGGGAAATATCTGTCACAGCCGACAGTATTTGGTACGTACACACAGTCATTACTGCAATTGTGGGTGTGCTCATATTCGATCTTACCTCTAAATACAGTGCTTTGGATAATCTGGCTAAACTGTTGGTTTGTTTACAACTAGTGTAATCCTCTTACTGCTCTGGTTGTAGTAAAGTCTCTTATTGCAGTGAGTACAAACTACTACAATAGGAGGACCAAAGCAGTCAAGATGCAATCCAAGTTGTCATGAACTGGCTTTAATCATCCTTGACGAAATGTTTTAATTCCAAAACGACCACTGTGGTCTTCTTTTTTTTTGGGGGGGGGGGGGAGAAGGCAGGCTTCCTGCATCTCGGTTGTCGGCTGAAGCTTTGGTGTTGCTACAGTCGGCTCCTCGAGGGCCAGCCGCTTCACGGACCTACACCAAGTCCCGACAAGACATTTCCATTAGCTGCAGCATTACCGTCACCCCACTCCACCCCTCTTCTCTTCTCTTCTCTTTCTCCAAGCACCTCAAAGCAGTGGCTCTCGGAGGGGAAAGCACATGGGAGTTGCAAACACTTCTCCCCCACTTCCACCTCTCACGTCCCAGCATGTACCGGCCTGCATTAGCACACTCGAGCGGGCCTGTTGCTGGGCAGCGGAGACATGTGACATTGAGAGGTCAGGGCTCTGCCACCCTGCCTCCGCCCTGCCTCCACCCTGCCTCCGCCCTGCCTCCACCCTGCCTCCACCCTGCCTCCACCCTGCCTCCGCCCTGCCTCCGCCCGCCCGATTCGTCCATCTTTCACAGACCTCGGCGACCCCTTCGTCCTCTCCCCCCTTTACACCCTTCCACTGCTGCTCTGCCCTATTGCGGGAGCACGAGGGCAGGTGCTACGTTTCTGACCTTCCACTTCACGAGATCGGCTTCGGTGACATTCGGATGAAGCGCTCGGTTGCACCGCCTGGCTCGCCCGCCCTCCCTCCCTCCCTCCCTCCCTCCCTCCCCCCGCACCGCCAAGCCAGCTATAATGCCAAGCGTGTCGAATCACTTTAGCGTCAAAATACCAACAGTCGCCCGCCCGTCCTCTCTCCTCTCTCCTTTGCTAAATCCTCACCCCTCTCTCTCCCTCTCCCCCTGCTCTTCCTCCTCTGAGGTCGGGGGGGGTGGGGGGGGGGTGGGGGGGGGGGGTCTGATGAGCCGGAGCTGCCGTTGCCCTTCAAATTCCCACGGACGAGGACAGAAGCATCTGACCGCGGTGAGCAGAGGAGCAGCCTGAACCGCCGCTGACGGCACCGAGCTCCCGGTCCGCTCTGAAAGGACACCTGAGCTCCGTCAGCACCTCCTCAACAAACACGAAGTGAAGACTGGCACGGAGGAAATCTGCTCTCTAACGCTATGTGGGATCGCACTGCAGATTAAAGACAGATACCACAATGAGGAAAAATCTGAAAGTCTAACGCCATGTAATCAAACATCGTGACCCGACGTGCAAAGCGACATTACAAGTTAACGGAGGCCCAGAAAAAAAAAACGATCCCGCGTTCTCGTGTTGTTTTTCCTTCATCGTTACCACAGCAGCGCTGGATGTTGCAACAAGCAAAGCATTAACAACAGGAAACGCATTGGTTCGGAGAGAAAATTCATAAATAAATCAGAAGTTGGCCTCTTCTTTCGGTCTGGCCTTGTCCAAATATCTGGCGCTGCTACTGCTGTTAACTGATCCAGATGCTCAATGCAAACATTTCAGATTCTCTATCATCTCAGCAAACGGAGGAAAAACAAAACGAGGCGCCAAAGCGGATGCCGTCTCTCAAAATCATGTTTTATTTGTGCGCTCTCGTTGGGTGATCCTGGTCATCTATCATAACACATGTTGCTGTTTTAGTTGTCTTTTTTTTTACAGAGAGTAAATCCCTTTCTGTTGTATTTGTGTGATTTATATGAGCCTGCGGTGTATTCTCCAGCACATAAAGAACACATTCCCCACTGTTTGTTTGCACAGAGCCAGCCTGACTGTTCCAATGCAAAATGTGACACACACATGCAACTCTTTCGTGTCCCACTGTGCCGATGTCTATGTGCAGTTCGATGAGGCCGGTGCACTTAGTCGGCCTCACCGATATCAACATGGCACTCGGGATGAGGTCTGTGAAGCTGCGCTGACACTGCAGCCTGATTCTGATGTTTCTGTCAGCTGACTAGAGCAGAGATAGAATAAAGGAGTGAGGTATCCGTGTTGAGATGTACATATTCATTTATATTCATGCCACTGGTTAATTTGCCCATATATTCCAGCAGAACTCGCCGTGCTTCGCTGTGATTAACATACTGTTCTGTGTTAGGCAACATGGGGCCCGAAGAATGAGAACTTGCTTATTCATGTTTAATTGATGTTAATAAAAAATGCAGGATTCCTTTTCTTTTTCCTTTTTTTTTCCCCCTGTTTCTTTTCCAGATGCAAAGCCTCACACCCTGCGCTGTTAATCTCACTCAAGGGGTCAGGATAAACTCCGCGGAGAGATGGAATCTGTGGCAGAATGAAATCTCACTTGGTCTGCGTAAACTGCCTCTGAGAGAATATATTATATCTAAATATAACCTGGGATGTGTCGGAAAATGAATTTAAAACAAAAAAATAAAGTGACTGTTCTCCCCCTGATTTTAAAGGGAAAAGGAACAATGGATACATTTCTATCCCGCTCCAATATTCATTAGGCAGTAAATTATGCTGTACTCCTGATAATTTAAATTTAAATGTTGTTTCCTTTGCACCGCTATGATTCAAATTTAAACTCATAATAATTGCCTTTGAGAATTTGAGCTCAGTGAAATATTCAAGTTCAACTCTCACACCCCCCCACACCTCATTTACACCACGGAGATGACAAAGACTGAATGATAGCGAGAATAGGACCACTTCCTGTCCACCACGTCCCCGGCTGCCTGCTCTCCTCGCTCGCCGCTGTGTTTGAGCTGTAACAATGAGATAGCATTTCACTCTGATGGTGCTGCAGGGAGATTAAAGGCTCAGAGAGTTATCAAAGGCTTAGTCGCTCTGATTTCTAGTGACCCTCCATGGATGGCTGCCGTCACTCTGTACCAGCACGGACGCCTCCACATATGAATCCTGGCTGTTGCTGCAGTGGAAGCGGGCCACCGGGGGACAAATCACTCGGGGGGGGGGGGGGAAATCCCAGTTAAAATACCTGTCAGATATTACGAGCATTCAGAGAGTTTCTGGACGCAGCATGAACTCCCATTTTTGGACAAATCAATAGAAGTATCAGTCATGCAGTGAACTGAAAGCTGCTGTAATACATATTCATGCATTAATAATGTATCAACTGACTATGTGTAATTTGACAGATGTCACTAATGGCAGTGCACCCACACTGAATGTTTTTGCAGATCCCGTCAGCTCAACGGGGCCTTTTGGCATTTTCATCTTTTAGCATTGGATTTACAAATTGTAAGTCATGTGACCAGAAACACGTGAATGAAACCGTTTTTCCTTGACTGCTATTTGTTGAGCAGAGTAGGTCAAATATGGAGTTGGCCACAGACGGCAAAAAAAAAAAAAAAAAAAATTACTAGCGCAGGTTTAAATGTTAACCTTTAATTATACTTTGGGTTTTGCTGGTTCTACATATTCTGCTTCAAAACAATAACCTAAAAAAAAAATGAAATCACTGCTAGAAAATTTATTCAATTTATGGGCCGCTTTGTCAACAACAGGCTGAGCTATTTACCAAAATAGCGAGCGATGCTAATGTGTTGTGTACGTATAAATGCATAAAGCCTTCAAATGTCAGGGATTTGAAAATGATCCCAATGGACATTAAAAAGCGGCGGTGCGTCTTGGGAAGCACAGCCATCGTATCGAGGTATCTGATAAGTTTAATATAAATCCAAACGGCCAATTAACGACACAGTTTGGCAGTTCTTATCTCAGTTATGACAAATCCCAGAACTCTGGCCACAAGTCAACCGCATACCACAAAAAAACTAAACAAAGAAAACCACCGACTGGCTGCATGCAGCTTGAGAAAGGTTAGGGATAGTTGGGAGTTTGTGTATCAAAGAAATGAGTCCATGTCCCATAAATGTCAGCCTAGTGTCCTCCAGCCCCTCTGGCTGCTGACCTAGCAGGAAGCAGCCAGGGAAAGCGTTGAATCCGGCCAGCCAATTAGAGCGCGGGGAGCACGAAGCACGCTGAGGCTAACGAGCTCCCTCTCCGTGACCCTCCTCACCTCTGCAGGACCCCGCGATGGGAAACATGAGGAGCCGGGAGCCACTTTAACTCGACCCCCCACCCCTTTTCCAGAACTGCTCTCTCTAGCCTCCTTCACCCCACCGCCCCGACCGCGAGTCTCGAACCCTGCTGTGCGACCACAAGGTCTCCAAACACATGCTGCCGCTCTCCGGAGGCCCACCACATGCTTTATTGCTGCCGTGCCGATGCAAAAAAAGCAACACAGAAAAACAATGAGCGAGTAAGCACACATGACTTGCACAGAGCTGGAGCTCTGACACTTGCATTTCCCTGCAGTTTACTCTGGCTCGTTGGAGGTGGAGGGGGCAGCGGAGCCTCTTTCCAAGTTCTCTGAATAGTAAACGGGTTCCAAATTAATTGGCAGGATTTGTGAGGCAGTGAGATAATTCAGAGAGGCACTGTAATGAAGTGGGACCGCACTGAACGGTTATGTGGCTTGGCTTTGGGTATAATTACTACTTACGGCGCACAATCAATAAAGAGTGATGACTCCCAGTATACCTGATGCATGTTGCGTTGGACAGTCCAAATATGTTTTCGGGTGCACCAGTTAGCCACATCCAAAGCTAATGAAATAAAAAAAATAAAAAGAGGGAGAGCCACTAATAATCATCTACATCCAACACCCCCCCCCCGCCCCTCCTCCTTTTCTCTCCAGGCAGAATTGGTCCTGTCATTTGGACCCTCCAAACACAGACCATATGTGAGTTCAGCCCTGGCAATCAGACTGCATTGTGGAGCAGGCGGCTGAGTTCATCAGGAAAAAATTAGCCCGCCGCTCTGCAGGCCTCTCTCCCATTGGCCAGTCACGCGGCCCGCTCCGTTTGAGGGCACCCCAGACATTCCTGCGGATAATCTTTTCCATTCCTCCGCTCAGCTCGGTGAGGACGGACCAAATCACAGCACAAGGCCTGCATTGTATGGCCCTGTTAAAAACGCTCTGTTTTCAATGGCGTCTCTCTTTTACGCTTTCCCTCTCTCTCACCTCATACACCACAATTCCAAAAAAGAAAAAGAAAGAAAAAAAAAAAAAAACATTTTTCCCATCATGACTCCTTTTACTCAAAAAAAAAAAAAGAAAGAAAAAAAAAAGAAAACAGCCAATGATTGCTTTTTTTTTGAAGCGATCCTTTGGAAACGCGAGGTCCTGAACACTACGTTTCTCACGGTCCCTTTCCAGTAAGAGTTTGTTTTTTAAAAGGCCAAACAATGTAAAACCGCTGAAACCGGAGCCCGGCCACATCAGTGCGCTGCCTGGAGTTCAGCGGATTGCCGCTGAATACGGCTCCCCTCCGGGCGAGGCTCGCCAGCCTTCCCAGAAACCTCCTGCTTGGTCACCGCTACACGCCTCGCGCCTCCCACACCAGCTTGTCATTGTGGCTCGAGTCGGGCAGCTGGAACGTCGAGATTGGAGGACAATCACATAATCTAGGGACACTGGTGGATTTATAGTAACACATTCCATAATTAGACCCATGATTATTACAGGGTCTATAAACTTCAGACTCCGGAGCGGCTGTCTGCCCTCCGCTGCAGTGACTTAACAGTTACTTCGCTTTCTCCAGGAGGTACGCTCTGCTGTTGGCCGCTAAACACACCACTGAGCGACTTAAACATCCCGTGTAGTGAAACGGCAACAAGAAAAGACGCTCCTCTCCATTCGCCCCTGAGTCGGAGACAAAATAATCGAATGCGACTCGTAACTTAGTGTGCTATAAGGTCTTAAAATAGCCACAACACAAAGAGGGAAAAACCCTTGGCATACTTCAGCACAGACTGCACTTTTAATCCAGATGGTCCCGGTTTTTCAGGAAACACATCCACCCTCACCACAAGCTGTGACAGTAAAATATGCTGCAATCAATCAAGATAACTCAAAGATATACTCAGAAATGGGGGCGAGGTAGGTGGAATAACTGTGCAGCTCATCGTGCTGAAACTTGTCCATGAAAAAGTATTTCCAGTGAAAGAGAGGGCAGTGGGTTCTTACTGGGCCTTCACCGAGCCATGAACAAAATAAATGGTCTTTCATTGAGAAAAAGAAGATTTTTACTTTTTTTTTTTTTTTTTTTTTTTTTTTTTTTGCCTTTAAAAAGCCATAAAAAAAAATTAAAAAAAAAAATCAAACAAAAATAAAAGCAGACAGTAAGTGTGTCCCCGCTGCAGGTTGAGGTTCAATGTCCTGCTCTGACTTTGCCACCAAGTAGTTAACATGGTCTACTTAACAACAACACTGTCAGATGTGATATAGCGGTATACGACACGTTCATATTCCATCTCTTTATAAAGAATGACCTTTGGAGTTTTCCAGGACGACTGAGTGTCTTGATTCTTCAGTGATAAACTTTGACTGGAATAAAAACTCTGACAAGCCAAAGAAACACGTGCTGGATTGAATCAGTGTAACCGTATTAGTAAATTTGATTGTATCTTTTTTGTTTTTTTTGGATGTCTCACTGTCAGATATAAATGGAACGTAGAGAGGGACCTCAAGCAGTTTTAGTGCTGACCTGAAAGAAACATGCACAGATTCTGTGTCTGCTTATCAAATTTAGATTGTACTGTCGATTGATCAGATTTTGCTGTTATCTAGAACTTATGACACACAGCCTTGTCTTTTTCTTTTTTTGGGCTCGATATATCTGAACATTTCAACGTGAAGTGTTTTCCTTAATGTATCCTGGGTTTGGTAAAACTGATTGTAAAATTCCATGGGAGGCTGCTTCAACAGAACATTTAATAATATTTACTTGTAAATGTTTAAATCCAATGAAGCACTTTAACGAACTAATCCCACTAATGCAGCAAAGAGCACTTAAAGTAGACTGGAAATGAATTAAATCAAGCAAAGCAGGAAGGACCCTGATTCATTTGTAGTGAAGCACAAAATGGAACACAGAGATTAAACTCTGGGCTAATTTCAAACAAGACAAAAATCACTTGGTTTTGATTAGGAGAAGGCTGCACTCTACAACAATAAATAACCAAAAACAGAAATGTGCTCAAGAAGATTCATATCTGAGGCTTTGCGCAAAGACGTCTTTTCAAAAACAACACAAAAACACTCCGATTCTGCCATTTCTATGAAAAGTATCCACCTTCTGAATCACGTCGACGCTCTCGTGATCTCATGATTTCGATATGTTCAAGTGACTTTGTCCTGCCACGCAAGTCACGCTCTGCTCACATGACAGGCAGCTCAGCTGGTCAGCGCTCTGACGCCGCATCCGGAGCGAGCCTCTGGGATGGACGGAGGGGTAAATGTATCGGCATTAACCACATGTTCTGCACAGCTCGGACCCCCCTTATTCATTAGCCACATACCAGACAGTTTAGTTCAGAGGACCCACTGATGTCAGACTCCGCTCGCCTGAGAGGGCGGGCTGAGGAGCCGGGAGGAAGGGGAGTGGAGGAGAGGGGGGGGGGGGGGGGGGGCTCAGAGCACCTCTGTTAACTTGTCGGTCATCGGGGGCCTCCGCATGCAAAGACACCATTAATCATAAGAAGAAAAAAAAAAAACAGACTCTGACCGGAGGCGGCGGCGTGTGCACGCGTGTTTGTGCAGCAGCATCCAGCAACACTTTCCACTCTTAAGTCGTGTTTAGGTGGGGGGGGGGGGTTTCTTTGAGGTTTATAGTCTTAATTTTTGTTAAAAAAAAAAAAAAAAAAAAAACAAGCAAGTTAAGAAACAGTAATGTGTTTCAGCGGAGCACTATGAGAAATATAATTTTCATAAGCCTTTGATGTCATGAAACAGATTAAATTAAATGAGAAGGGATTTTTGGATGGTGAGAAAGTCTCATTAGGAGCATCGGGTCACGAGATGCGCTCAAAATTAACTGCTAGAGCTCCTCAGCTCCGAAAAAAAAAAAAAAAAACCTCCCGTTAACATTCAACTGATTCAGTCATGGGTGTGGTGTCCACCCGCCTTCTTGATGAGAAGACACATTTCTTACCTGGTAGATCACAAAAGGAAAAAGTGCGTTTCCCCCAACATTTTACCCAAGAACCCGCAAGTAACCAATTAGGACCCGGTTTGTTTCGACGGTCGGTGTTACCTGAGGAGAGGCGACGCTGATGGAGGGGACACACGCCGCTGAAGCAGGAACACACCTCACCTGAGCGACCTCGCTGCATGGGAGGAGCCAACGAGCACTGGGGCTTCAAGAACCCTGGAAGGAAAGAGATGAAGAGACATTAAAGACGGAGAGAAGAAGGGGAACGTGGAGAAGGAATAGAGGCAAAAACGCCTTGCAGGAAGTGGGTGATACACAGGGATTAACAACAGACGCCAACTCCAGCTGATACGGTTAAATGCCAAAAATCTGAATTTGCCTTTAGTAGCTGTCCGTTCGATGCTCTCACGATGAAGAGGGGACGGGTTAAAAGACTTCCACCTGCATTGTGCCGCCATCAGACCCCGTCAACCTCTCACATTTACAGCTCTGTAGCCAGCTGGACCTTCCCCCCTGACCTCCTCTTCGGGGGCACCGGACCAGCTTACTGTTCTCGACAGCTGTGTGTTCGTATCCGGGTTCAGATGAGCCAGAACCGGCACAAACGCTCGGTAAGGCTGACCTGGAGGAAGGCAAAGGGGCGGTCGGGCGCGGGACTGAGGTTAGCGCCTCTGTGTGGGCAAAATGCCAGAGAGGGTGACTCGGGGGGAGGGAGGGCGGCTGGACGAGGCCGTCTTACTGTCTGTCTCCGGGGTCATGGGGGGACATTTTCAATAGGGAAGTCATTATCCGACACAATGAGGCAACTGAGGAGGCTGTACCCCCTCCAGGCAAGCACTCACCAGTCACTGACGTCATCCAGCAAGAACGAGCTACAAACTAACCTGGATATAACCCAGAAATAGCAACATTTTTAAGAAATATGTCCTGAATTACAGCACCCCAATATTATTCCAAATTGATGGAGAATGTAAAATGTATGCAGATACAACGACAAGTTGAAAAGAAGCATACATCGATTCATAAATTATTAAAAAAAAAACAAGTGCAGAACTGACTGGCACTAACTCCGACTCTTGATTATTCCTTAAATAGATTTTAATATGAGGAAATATGAGGCATTTGGGTGACATTTCACTTCATGACTGACACTGCAGCTTCTGGCCAAAGTGGAAATTTCTGTGTGCACTTCTGAGTCAGCCTTAAATCGACTTGGTTCCTCATGCGGATCTGATTGGCGTCGGAAGACCTCTGCAAATCCAAACTTTATTCCACCCTTATGAGGACCTTTTGGATTTCTCTCAAAACATGAAGGGTGGCAGTCGTCGTCGCGCCCCCCCCCTCCTCCCCCGTCACTGTGTTCTGAGCCTAATAAAGCTCCTTTATTTCCACCATGAAAAACATGTCACTCCGGATGAGCTCAGCGAATGACATTTAAAACAGGCAAAGGGATATTGAATTAGTTCCTCTTGATAGGCTGTCTGGGATACTGATATTTTTCTGCTTATAAGGGTGTGTGAGTTTGCGCCACGTGCGTGTGCAGTTATGCAGACGTGTGTGGACCTTCGTGTTGGATGCATACTTCAAAGCTTTGATTAGTATTATGGATGAAGCAGTGACCGAAGAAGGCAAAGCAAGTCTGAACCAGCGAGAGCAAAAACACAGACAGGCTGAGATCATCCCAAACATCATGAATTAAATGAAAGAGACGAGGAGGGCATTTTTAACTGCCTCATTGAACTGCAAGTAAACACGACTGTCCTCACGTCATTTATCTCATCGTTTGCTGAGCACAATGTTGCTATTGTTGTTATCAGATGTTGGAAAATATCTTCTCTACATGACGGCAAAGCCTCTCAAACCCAGTTTTATGGTCATCATGGAGAGGAGAGGCGTGATGGAAGGGCATGAAGACGATGTAATGACAATTTATGTTGGGGATTCTGCATAACAACAGCTTTAAGAGTGGACCTGACTTCAGTCAAGACTCTGTGTGTGTGTGTGTGTGTGTGTGTGTGTGTGTGGGTGTGTGTGTGTGTGTGTGTGTGTGTTTCAAAATAAGTTTTAAATTTGTTCTCACTCTAATAAGATTAGTTCGCCCCAAATACACTCAGAAATGTTTTTATTCTTTGCTGAGATGTCATCTATCAGTTGAGATCTGTTTAATACGATCTGCCAAATTAAGAGATGTCTGTCATTCTTCCTGTCGTCTCCCTAATATAAGAACATGAGTTATTGAATATTGCGTCAGGCATACAGACACTTAATATAATCCAGATCCAGAATGGCATGCAGACATTGGAAAAAAAAAAGACTAAAACAAGTGTTGACATAAAAAAAATAAAAAAAAATAATTGACTTTAATGTCTCGACAAACTTGATAAATTCCAGATAAAGCACACTCAACTGTAAACTATGGAGGACAGATGGATTAAATGCTACATTTGCCTTCTCTTCCAAGGCTTTGAGACAAATAGCTTAACAAAAGGACTTCAAAATCAATCAGCCATTCAATTGTTTTTATTAAAAGGATGCCAGAAAATGTACTTGACCTCAAAGCACTGATTTCCAGTGTTTCAATAGAGAGGGGGAAGGAAAAAAAAAAAGTCTTGGAAATCAGATGAGAAGTCAGACTACACAGACATATTTCCACCATCTTTATCGAATCAATCAATTGTCCGAGAACACGGCACATTCCTGGTTGTACAAATGGGTTTAAAGGGCAAAACAATGACACATGCTACAGAGCTCACAGCGGTGTCACCGAACATTAAGGCAGTAACATATGAGCTTTGCCTCCCGGTCGAGTTGCACGTTTCCAAAATCAGGAATAAACTATAGAGACAGCATCTCCCATCTCCCATCCCCCATCCCCCATCCCAACCCCCCAACCCCCCCAAAAAAATTCCTCCACTGCAAGCCATCCACTGGAATAACGTTCCCACGGGACAGAGTACTGCTAAAGTATGGGGTTGGAATTTCACCTAAAGCTTGAAGGGAGAGCAAGAAAATGGGACAAAATAGTTTGAACCCGATCTCAGAACTTTTCAAACAAATAAATAAATAGTCTTCTCGAACTGATATAACACTCGTAATTTGCTAATTATCGTCAACTCCGGTTCAAAAATGTACAATTTCCAAGAATTGTAATTACAAAAAAAAACAATTCATCATGAAACATTCAGTTAGCTGACAGCTGTACAAATATTTGAAGAAAAAAAAAACCCAACAGTCCTGTTGGCATGGTAAATCATGTTCAGTGAAGGGCTTCGCTTTCCAGGCCTTGAAGTAGAATGATGAAAGCGCGCGGACGTGTGTGTGCAGGTTGAGGATCTGCTGTCATGAGTGGCAAGGTTGGTACACGTCCCGTCATTAAATCTCCTCTCCAACGCACCCTGCATCATTATGGCTGAGCTCAGACGCTTTCAGCGGGACCTTGATTACTGGAATGTTTGATCTCGCTCTGCTCCTCCGAGCATCGACGATCTCACTGGGTTTGATAGGTGCGTGATCCAATCTTTCGTGGGGGGACGAGCTCAAACCTTCCTCCCCACCGACGGCCGATCAGCGTTATCCTCAGCAGCGATCGCGGCTGGCGGGTGGGGTGGGGTTGGGGGGGTCGCAGCAATGTAAACACGCTGGGGGTTTCCTCATTAAAGATGGGCCGCTAATGAAATCGCATCCGGCATTTACAACCGTGTGCTAATGAAGGCAGCCCTTTGAGATGTTCTGCTAATGAAAGAAGGGCTTTTTATTGATATATGGCTAATAAAAGAAAGGCCTAATGACAAGGATCTAATGAAACTGAGAGGTGTAAATGTGCCACCGCAACAAAACCCACTGATAAGAACGGAGTGGAAGCATTTTCATTAACAGACATTTCTCATTTACCACAGATCCATCCGTGAATGGCCCTCCGGACTTTACAATATCTCACAAACTCAAAGTCTTTTGAATCAAATTCATTCAAGCATTAATGAGAGTTTAAGGGATTGCAGCCGAGTTCTCCCAAAGCGGAACAGTTGTCTCTGTCCCGTGTTGCCAGGGTGATCAAGCCCAAGGTCAAAGTTCATTGGGCCCTTAAGGCATCTCCCAGGTGCAATAAAAAAAAAAAAAAAAAGCTCTTCCCTCATTGGACTCCAGGGGATAAGGACGGACCAGTGGGGGTTAGGGTCGCTACGGTTACCATCGTGAATGCCTTTCACCTTCAGCCATAATATATACACACACGAGAGCGAGCCTCAGAGCGCCATGTGAGGAAACCTGTGTTAGAAAGACTGCACCACACACACACACACACACACACACACACACACACACACACACACACACACACACACACACACACACACACACAATCCCTTCATGCCTGGCTTCTACATCAGCCTTGAGGACTCAATTGTGTTTGTCATGTGTTCGTCCACATGTCCTTGAGATATCTATTTTATTGGATTTTCCATTTCAGCCAAAAGTTCCATCCATTTGCTGTTTTGAGTGTCTTCTTCTGCTTTTTATGTTTTACAATTACTTTTGGACAAAGAAAAACAAGCAAAATCGAAGGCTTCACCTTCAGCTCAAGAACCTCATGATGAGTGTTTTTGGGGGAAATAATTGCTGCAGCCCTAACGGGCATTAAGGATGACTCTTACGTCACCAACAGTTACCACTCTGACAAAGTCCACGTGCTGATACAACAGTCGAGCGACCTCCCTGTGAGGAGCAGGACTCTTCGGCTAATCGTCCAAAATTTTTTTTTTTTTAAATCATCCGAGTGCCGTATCTCTCTCTCATCCTGATCATCGGCATAGAAAGCATCCATATCTGCTTCATCAGCAAACTGTATTCCCTCCTCCCTGCATGATATACATATTGAAGGAAAAAAAAAAAAAAAAAGAAGCCATTTTTAAACATGCCTCGAAGCTCCTATTTATCTCAACCGGAGCGAAGCCTGAGCAGATCTATCAGGACACCAAAGCAAACCTCGAAGATCACTGGAGGCAATCCCTACATGCTGATCCTAGTAATATACTTGTTGGAATAATAGCTTTGATATATTTTACACATTTTCTTTTGTTGTTGCTTCCACATGGTTTACTAACTACAGCGTACGTCTTCATTTCACACCTTTCGGGTTGAAACTCTACCGCAGTTTAGACCTCCGAACGGAGACCTTGAGGGTTCCTGAGTAAACTGGACACGGTCGTTCCGGTGAATCCCGGGACATAAGCTGACCCCCTCAGGTGACCAAAGGCTTCAGCTTTGGAAGGTATAGAATATTCCATCCTAAATATTTGATAAACCTAAAGCAAGATGTCCCCGGCATGGCTTGCAAGCAGAGAAAGCCGAAGGCTTTTAAACGCATTTCTTCAGGGCTGCAGGTTCTTAGGAGTTACGATTCGTTCCGTCTTGGATGATGAGGGCGACATCAGTAACCTGACAGCTTCTTCTTAGCCCCAACGGAAGGGTTAGACAAAATCTGCAGAAACGTATACGTATGAAGACCTTGGCTGCGAGACTAAATTTTCGAGTTCAGTCACAACAAACCGAATCGCTTGTTGCAAAACTTCTTTTGACAAAACGATAAGGAAGTTGATACTATCAATAGTCCTCGCTTTACTGGAAAACAAAAGTGTCTAAAATCTGAAACTTTCATTTGTGGTTTTTTTTAGTTTTTTTTTTTTTTAGTTGCGAGTCACAAAACCAACTGCTGTTTAGGTCTGGACGGGCAATAAAAAGTTAACAGGACAGCTTTATTGAATGACTTATTAAGCGACTGTGTTTTGTGAGACCTAAACTGAGGCGCTTTTGAAATGAACAAGAGCACCTTTCTGTAACGGCTCTTTAAAAAAAAGAAAAAAAAAAGAGAGAGAGAGAGAGAGAAAGAAACATGGCTTTCTACTTTGTCTGAAACTGAGTCTGCACTTTCACACAGTCTCAAGATAATGAAACTGGCAGTTGCCTTGGTGTGGCATTCGAAGCTGTGAGGCATCTGTAGGAAAGGTAGAAGTGACCTTTGTAAAACCGTTCAGGACTGTTATTACTGAGAAGCACATGTCCCAGCTATCTTTCTAGTTCCGAAAGCTCTTTTTTTTTACACCTCTAAGACCGACTGATGGACTAAGTCTCAATTTAGTGATCTGATAAAAAGCTAGAGATGATGATTTTTAAATCTAAAATGTAAATTTGTGATCTTTGTAATGTTGATTAAAATCAAATCTTAATTTGATTGATTTAAAGGTGGAGTTGTTGTTTTTTACTCGGTGACAATGAAAGCTGAACTTTAGTCAACTCTGAGCAACATCAAGTGAAACACCATGTGAAAAGTGACATTTCACTTTGGTTTTTTTGTGTTAAAGGCAGCAGAAGACTCAAAACAAACAGAGACACGACTGCAGTAAGATATTGTTGTACCTAAACACAGCTCAGCTTTGTGGATCTACACAACCTCGTCTTGTGAGCTTCTCTGCAGAAAAAAGGAAAACATGATTCTGTCAAGATTCTTTGTCAAATGTACCCACATCCTGAAACAACATGTGTGATTGTGCCAAAACACGCCCCTGGTAAAGCTCCGCCCACAAAGGCATCCAATTCTGTTCCAAGTCTGGGTGTAAATAACCGACTCGCTCTCTTCCGCAGGTTGCTTAATTTCGTAGTCTTTCTTATCTCCAGTTTTCTGACACGCACACCGCACACCGAGCCAAAACCAAACCTGATTGGCCCCAGACATGCTGCACCACCTGCATACGTAGCGCAACAGCTCTGGGACTTCTTACAGACAGACGGGTGGAATTTGCCAGCGCCCACGTTTTAGCCCGTCTCTCCGGTTCACCTTCCCCGCCGGGTATTGGATTGCATAAAACATTGCGGCGCAATGGTGTTCAGCAGAGATGACGCCGTAGCAGAGGTCCCTGAGCATTTACAACAGTGGTTTGTCTCAGTCGCCGCAACGTGATTTGGGCCATTCGTGAGCAGTCAGCAGGCAGACAGCAGAACGGGGGAGGAGGAGGAGGAGGAGGAGGAAGAAGAAGAGCGTGGTGAATGAGGTTAGAGGGGGAAGAAAAGAAGGGGCTGGTTCAAAAACTACTGGTGTATGTCAACCTTTCTCCGGGGCAAATAGGGGAACGAGGGCCTCGCTGCAGCCCAGCGGCCGGAGCAGCTCCTTGGGCAAACGACTCAAATCCAATTTGTGTGATTGGACTCGATTGGAAGCTGCGAGGAGGAAAAGAAGCTCCTTTCACCCGGCGACGGACACAAGGAAGCATTTAAAAAGATCCACTATCCCTCCACTGATCTTTACAGTAGCCGTTCACATGACGGACTATCTGCCCACACCAGCAGCCCTTTGGCAGAGCGCACACTGGCCCTTTTCTAAGTTGTGAAATATCACCACCAGAAAGGGAGAGATAAAACTTGGTTTTATGTGCTTCCTCTAATGGATCCCAGGTCCAATATTTTGGAGGATTCACCTCGGTCTGCACTGCTTCAAACTTGCGTCAAAAGCGCAACTTTTAGTCTTGATTGATGGCTGCAATTGGACACGGTCCTGGCCTTAGTTCACGGCCTCCATTTTCCTTGATCGCAGTTGACGTTTTGGAGCGATCAAAGAAAATGACCTCCAGCAACTAATGTTAAAATGACGCTCGGCTTCGCAGTGCGGAGGTGAATATTCCGAATCGAATGCATCAACGGCGGCGGCGAGCTGCGGAGGAGAGGCGCCGGGCGGCAGACGGCGAAGTGCGGTGCGCCGTGGCGACCCGTGCGCCCGCTCGCCGCCCGAGTCCCGGTGGGAGGTCCCGGGGCACGCTTCCCGTTAGCCGGCTAATTTGGCTCCACAAGCCCACGCTTCCGTCCCCCGTTAACCTCCTCCCGCCGCCTCGGCCTCGTGCAGCTTCAATCCACCTACCGACGATGTAAACCTGTACAAACGCCCAAGGACACAACAGAAGGAAGGACTTGTGCTGCCACCCACGTCATCTATTCATCTCTTCTAAACAATATGTTCTCGAACTCTGACCCAGACTCACCAATCAGGGTTGACACACGCACACACACGCACACACACACACACACACTAAAGTCAAGACTTGCATTTGCATCGGCATTATTCAGCCTTCCCCGGACCCCCCCCTCTCTGTTTCTCTCAAGCTGACGTGGCGCACCCAAATATTGACCCGTGACCTAGTGAAATACACAGGTGTCTTCATGTCTTTGTTTACAGATTTCTGTCCTCTTGTGGAAGAAGCTTTTACTTCTGAAATGACCGATGATACAAGACGCGCATGGCTGGTTTTACAGGATTGCGAAAAATGGAAATTATTAACAGTCGAAGATGCCAAGATTTTTAATTTATAACGATATGAAATAGAGAAGCTGCGGCACGTCCTCATATTTAAAGTAGCTAGAGCCAGAAAATGTCCAGTACTTCTGATTAATAAATTGCTTGGGTAAGTGATAACATTTGTTATGAAAACACAAAGTGATTCGGATGTGTTTTGAGACACTGGTGAATAATAAAAACGTAATCATTTTTGTAAAAGTATATTAAAAAAATATATATAAAAAAGAAATTGCATACATATCATGGGAAACAGTATGTTTGAGCCTTTTACGTGAGACATATTAATATGAAGTGGTACATGATGCAAAACCTGAAACAAAAACATCTGGAGCTGCAGCTGCTCTGCATGGGTGTGCACTGAAAACTAGAACAATAAGAAGAAAAGAAAAGAAAAACAACAGTGAAATTCATAACAGAGAAGACTAAGAATTACACAAGACAAGAGTGCTTGCAGGACAGATTTAAAAACTGGGATTAAGTGCACTCTTTGGCTAAAATGCCTCTTTGAGTCGGAGACATTAAATGTGAACGGAGATTTTAAAACCTGTAATGTTGATCACAGCTTGTTGACTGTAAAGCTCCATGAGGGAGCGGAGGACCCCGGAGGGGGAAGACGTTGCCATAACCCTGCCTGGGATTTCAAATCTATATTCAACTGGTCGTGAAGCGCACACCTCCGGTTCAGTATCAGCACTTCTCAGAGGGCCAAGCTGGACAGCAGAACTGTGCTTTCAGACAGAAGTCAAGTTTTGGAACGAAGAGTTTGGGCCAAGGGAACAAATGGAGACAACAGGTCTCTGTCCCCGAGTAAACCTTCAAGCTTCGGTGTTTTAGGGTCCTTATTAATGACATGGCTTAAGACCGCTGCACCTCGAGAAGGAGCTGGCATCTACAGTAAGCTGCAAGCACGCCATTTAAAAATGACATTCAGCAAGAGAAGAAATGATTTCTATTTGTGTGAGGCTGAAGTGAGCACACGCCGAGTAGAAAAAAAATACAATGCTGTATCTTTATCCCTTTCTCCGCAGCTTCTGTCCTTACAATCACCACAGTCACATATTCATGGCCAGAGGTCGACTGAGTGGATTTCCAAAGGCCAATATAATAAGGAGAGCTTAAAGCCAGAAATAAATCCCATAGCCGATTAATGCGCTAATATGACCCCGTGTTTGGAAACGCAAAGGCCAAATCATTAATCTTTGGATCTTTGGCAAAGACTTTCGAAAGGTCCATGAAAAACTCTGACTGAGGTTCTCAACTTGCTCTTTGGCTCGTTCTGCACGTTATGTAAAAATGATGCAACAGTGCAAGGAGCCGAACCTTTCTGAGCCTTTAAAGTCGGCGGTATAATAATTATTCTTAAATGGGCCGATCCTGCAAAATGGGTTCATGATAACAGACTTTCATTAAACGTTATGAGTTTTATCTAAAGGAATGCTTCGACAGGAATAATCATTCCCGCTGTCATTTATTTTCAATCACTGGGATGCCATTCAGTGTGACGGTAGTGTGACTGTCCAGCCACGAGCAGTTAATATAACACCTTGCACACAGCTCTGCTGTGTGATTCATGTCCTGTGTGCTTCAGATGAAAAAAAAAAAATGAAAAAAAGAAGTGACTTTCCCTGTTATTTGTTCAGAAGCAGCCTCGACATCCACCAGGCTCCATTATCGATTCATATTTGCAGAGACGTAATATAATAGCCTGTAAACCACCTGTGAGGCGGCGTCAAAAGGAGCCGGCGTGACGACAAACATGAAATGTGCAGAAATGACTGAAATGCAGAGCGTGCGGTGCTCGTTGGAGGGAATAAAACAGCTGAGGCTTGTTATGGGTTACAGTATTATTCCAGAGGCTGAGTGATCTCCTGTGCTCTTCAGGAATGGATACATGCCGCGCATTCCAAGAGGCGACCGAATCGTTCCACTCGAGGGTGTGCCGAGCACGCTGCAGCTGCTCTAGCAGAGACGTCCATCCAGACACGCATCCCTTTATCCATCTATCCTGTCCTCTACTTCAACTACGAAAGTGGAAACACGCCCTCCCGTTCCATTTCTCTTCACGGGCACACGGGATGGCGACATGTGGCTTCGGACAATTTGCCGAGCCGCTTTACATCTTTACTGCGATGTATGCCGAACTGCACGACTGCAAGTTTGCACTAAAATTCAAAACAAGGACGCCGCGGTGTAAACCGGCGCCGGGACGGAAGCATGAAGTCAGAATCATGCTCCTGAATTAGGTTTCATTTTTATACCATGAGATTCAAACCGCTGACTCTGACAAGGTGAACTTCACCAGAACAAAGTCAAATCTGGGAAGCTAGAAAAAAAAAAAAAAACCTCTTGTTTTCTCTTTGTGGGTACAAATCGCGTCCGTGTCAAGGATGAGGAGATGACGCATGAGATCAGTGCCGACCCATATTCTGCTGTCACGGAGTCTGATGTCCTTCGCTTGACAGATATGCCTCATTTTAAAACTTTGTTTCAGCACTTCATCAAAGACAACATTATTGGCCACATCGTTAAAGATATTAACACATCAAGAGGAAAAAGACAAATCCTTGGATCAACTTTAAAAAAAAAAAAAAAGGACAGCAGCCAACATGGGGGCGAACAAAAGGGAGAAGGATGGAAAAGAGAAAGAAAAAAAAGGAAAAATAAGTGAACGACAGATAGAGGAAGAACAGGAGAGCGCCAGAAAGAGTGAACAAGAGAATAGAAGAGAGGGAAAAAAAAAAGAGGAGACGCAGGCAGAGGGAGGCATTCAAAACTGGGTCAAGTCACATGACTGGGATCGACTGCAGGCGGGATTAAATATCCTACAGCATGTGGCCATTTACACAACAAATGTAGATTTCATTTTATAAATTATTTCTCTTCCGTGGGGGATGAGGCTCGGCTACGCTGCGTTGCCGGTTGGAAGCGAGGGCTTTTCAGCGGGCACAAAAACAGAGCATTAAAGACTTGAGCGAGCTGTTCCCTTCTGAGACGGGAAACAAAGCGAGACCCCGAGATAGCATGAAAATGATCATAACAGGAGAGGACACGGTTCCAGCGCGAGACAGCGCCTTTGTGACAGGCTAATGGCTGTAACATACACTGCCCATTATCCCGGGCAAATGCAAAGGACAGTGAGATGAGAAGAGAGAGAAAAAAAAAAAGATGTCACATATTTTAACTCCTTGCACAGTGACAGCAAAAGTGTGCCGTCATGTCCGGACACCGGGAGCGTGTGAACGTATGTCCTGATACGAGGGACGTAAGCAAATAAGCACAACAAACGTGGATATTGTTAGTAAAATCAGTCAACAACAACAATTAAGAGTTAGTATTTTACTAGATGGCTCCAAATGAGGCAGTTCTGACTGACGCACGTATTAGTGACTCGTAGCTCGTCTAAGTGGACTATTGAACGTGTGACTGAGATGCACACACATTAGTAATGCAGGGTGACGTGTTGTGAGATGTCAGATGCTACTGGTGCCCCATCTCCATCCACCCTGCTGTATCCAACCAGGAAGCTACAGCTGCCAATCAAGCACAGTACTACAGGCTAAGCTGATTCATGAACTCAGTCAATCCCCTGGAGCCCCGCATGTGGAATACCAATCAGTCATTCATATCTGTGGTCAGTCGACAGCAGGGCGACACGCACAGGAAATGTGTGTGTGTGGGTGTGTGTGTGTGTGTGTGTGTGAATGAGAGTGAGTGAGTGAGTGAATGAGAGAGAGAGAGAGAGAGAGAATGAGTGAGTGAGAGCGAGAGAGAGAGCGAGAGAGAAAGAGAGAATGAGTGAGTGAGAGCGAGAGAGAGAGCGAGAGAGAAAGAGAGAATGAGTGAGTGAGAGCGAGAGAGAGAGCGAGAGAGAAAGAGAGAATGAGTGAGTGAGAGAGAAAGAGAGAATGAGTGAGTGAGAGCGAGAGCGAGATTGAGCTGGTTAACTGCATTGAAATCTGCTTCCAGTTTAGCATAATTTCAATAAGTGAAGTCCACCTGGAGATCCCCCACCGGAGGCAATCAGTGTCACGTGATGCCGCCGATGTCCCAGACCCACATGTGGCTCTTTCTTACGATGGGTTTGACCCTCGGCCTCGCGGGGTCACCGGCACAACGCCGCCAAAACCAGGCGGCTCAAATCACTGACGACACTGAGGACCTGATGCCTCCGTGAATCTGGTATGACATGAATATCCCCCGTGCTACTGTATGCGTGTTCACGTAACGGAACTGATGCCTAAACTTCGCATTTTCTGCAAGTTATTATTTAGTAACATCTATTAAAGTCTTGCAACTGTGGACATGGATTTTAAAAAGTGTCGTTTTTTGTATCGGGCATAACTCTTCCCAATGAAATCTTCTATATTAAACAAATCACAGGAGTGATCAGACATCTTGGCTAACAAGTCTTCACAGTTTAGTTGCCAAAAGCATGTTTTGAGTTGTGGCAGTGATAATGAAATGGGGAAAAAAAAAAAAACATTTCCTTGAATGCAACTACAATACGATACCTGGTTATTGCTCCCGTTTCCACTGCTCTGTGTGTACAGTCGCTCAATTTAAGGTTAATGGCCGTTACAAAATCTCAAATGTAAACAATGAGTTAACTTTATTATTCATTAGAAGCATTTATGATGCAAAAGTTAAACAGCTGGTTAACATAAAGAGATTTATTTGAAGTTTTACTGCGTAGACTTGGAGTGAGAGCGCTGGTCCTCTGAAGCATATTAAAAAAAAAAAAAATTTTTTAAAAAGCCACAGCAGTAAGAATCCGGTATACTTTGATGCCGTCGGGAGGTCCGGGTCAAAGGGGCGAGGAACTTTTGGAGGGCTACTGAAATGCCAGCGATGACATCACCGCACGTCTACCTGCAGACGCCGCGAGATGTGATGAGCCAGCGAAGCAAGAGGCCGCTCCAACAATACTAAATCTGCCTCGCAGGGTAAAAAAACCTCTCATCTCAAGTCACAATCACTGACCAGGAGAGACAAGACCGTCAGATCGGTTTAGAGCCGAGCAACGGCGCCCCGTCTCAAAAAGTAAGAGTCCAAAGCAGCCGAGTTAATTTGGATCAGAGGACGGGCAAGTGGGCGAGCCAGAGCGGAGTCGGCGCGCTGCGCTGCGTACACCGTGACCTGGAGGCACGGGCCGGGACGTTTCCCAGTGTGGCCGGACGTCGAGGTCGCGTGGATTACACGGCCGTCGGGCTGTCAGATTGTAATTTTTAAATAAAGCATGAACCGCACTGTCATAATCTGATCCCGGGAACAAATCCTGCATGTAAATGATATGAAATCATCAAACCGTGACCGCGTTCGTTCATTTCTGTGTCAGTGCGTGTTTCTGCGAGAGCCGGAACAATTTATTTAACAGGCGACGGACAGGAAATGATACACCGGCTAATTTGATAATTCATTTAATTGTTCAAAATCTACTCAGGAAAAAAAATTATCCAAATATAAGCAGCTTCTCAAAAGGTGAGAATCGATCACGTCTGTTTCTCTTCTTTTTTTTTTCTACCACTGTAAAGTGATATCGACAACGGAAATACAAATTACCAATATTGCTGCGCTTCTTTTATCTACAGTGATGTTTCTGGAATTGATAGGGGAAAAAAAATAAATAAAAATAATCACAATTTTGTGAAAATGAGTTTTTATTGAGGTTGCAATGAAAAGGAAGGAAAGCAAGCTGCTGATACTCTACCAGGAAAAAGTCATTTACAAAAAAAGCTAAAAAGTTTCGGCCGCAAACAGTTTTTCAATAATCTAATTTTGAGCTCAATGTTTGTGTTGTTATAAAAAAAATAAAAAATAAATCAGATTTTCTTTCTTTCTTTCTTTTTTTTGTTACATACCGGCTCAAATACAAACACATGTCCTCACACAGAGGAGGCTCACACTGTTCTGGCAGACAAATAATCTCACATCACACAGGCACACAGTCAACTGTATCATCACCATCAGCATTCCTAGAAAGGAGAGTGAAACTTGTCAGCTCAGCCAGGCAGAAAGATGTAGGCCAACTGCAGAGCTACATGGGGGGAAGAAAAGAAGAAAAGAAAGCTCAGTGTCCTCACAGAAAGAGAGATGATTGTAGGAATAGTTGCCGCCTCTTTAAGATAAGCAGATAATGGAGGAAACAACCTGCATGAGAAACGGGCCGAGCGAGATGCTGCGCAACAGCTGTGACAAATTATTCCTCTAATATCTGAGGCCGAAACACACGGAGGCTCCGAGCATTCGTCGGGCAAATTATTGAAGTGTTCAGTCAGTAAATCCGTATCGATTCAGGACAAAACTGCTTTATATTCCTTCTGCCTTTATCTTTTCTCGTTCACCGGCACGTCTCCCCCGTCCGTGTCTTTCTTCCCGTCCTCCCTCCATGCCCCCCCCCCCCCCCCCCCCGTCCTCCTTTCCTTCCTCCCTCTGATCACCTCCTGTGCGTACTGTAGCTCTCAGGGGAGGCCGGCATCAGCGAGCCCATCAGAGGGAGGACCCGTGATGCATCTCTTTTGATCAGCCACGTCGCGCGCATTAGCATGTACCTCTGCGCTCCGAGTAAGCTACCTGCCTGTCAGCGCCGCCGACCCACGAGGAGCCTCGCCCAGGTGAGGCAGAAGGCGCTCGGAGCCCCCCCGATCCCCCCCCGACCCCCTCCCTGAATCTTAATCGCTAACGAACACCGGCCGGCTTCGCCAGCGATGAGAGCACAGAGAACCAGTCTTGTGATCTCTCCGCGGAGACAAGATGATAAAAAAAAAAAAAAAAAAAAAAAAAAGCACCGCCGCGCATCTCTAATGTACCGTGAGGGCCTCGAACGCAGCGCCGTGGACTCTTCGAAGACCCGAGCGAGACAAAGCGAGTGATGGCGCTTGATTAAATACTGAGGCTCTTTTGTTCACTTCAGATCTCGAAGGGAGGCTCATGACCACAATCGCCGTACGTCCTTTTCAATGACAACAAAACGACGTGAAAAAGCTCAACTTGTGTTCCAAAGAACACAAAGGGAGCCTGTTGGTGTTTTAATCACAACATGGTGGCTCTTTCATGAACACCAGAACTTGTTGTGTTGAAAACAAAACAAAGAGGCTATTTTTTTTTTTCAATGCTACGAGTTAAAAGTTTACCGTCTGTGGAAAGTGGAGGCATCCCCCCCCCCCCCCCCCCCCCACACTTTTTATGAGGGGTTGTGTTTGGCCCAGGCCTGGCCCTGAGTCTGGATCCACAGCCGGGTGCCCTCTCACTTCTGTGCCACTTAATTAGCCCGGCCCCGCACAAAGGGGAGTTGGTCACATGGGCCCAATTTGGCCTGCTATAAAGTCCACGAGGGCTCAACATGCATTACTTTGGGAGTATTTACGTGCCTGCCGCGCGAAGGTAAGAGACTTTGAAGATGCAGAAAACAGGACGGAGAAGAAGTGGAGAGGAGAAAGAAAAAAAAATAACTGAAATGAAAGGAGGGGACCCTTAAATTCCAGGGAATTTTTCCAGATGTTGCACAAATATTCTGCTGAGGCAATCCAGATGTGCTCACTCTGTTTATTCCCTCCTTCTGCACGGTGTTCCAAGGACTTCTCTTTCTTCCCTTTCATTCTCCGTCTGCAGCCCCGTCCACCGCTTCCTCCTTCAAGCAGCCCACATCACTGTTCCCTGATAGTACCTTTTAAGTGAGGGCTTTAATAGCCCCCAGGGCTCCTTTGCATCCACTAGGATCCTGTAATAAACATCCACTCTCATTCTCTACAGCCCGTGTGTGTGTGTGTGTGTGTGTGTGTGTGTGTGTGTGTGTGTGTGTGTGTGTGTGTGTGTGTGTGTTAGAGAGAGGGAGATTAGCTGCCTTGTTTTATCGCTCTTTGGATCAATTAACAATTAACTCTGTTACTAACAATAGCCGCACGATGAGGGGGGAAAAAACAAAAAACAAAGCCACGCACCGAGTGAAGCAAGACCTAAATAAAAACAACATTTGTTCCTGTTTCCTTTTTCCCAGACTCACCACTGATCAGATTTGGGTCCCCCCCCAATCGCTGTCATGTCTGCTGTCCCCCCCCCCCCCGGCGAGCGTGACCCGGCCACAACCCCCTGACCTCACCCTCTCCCAGACAGCGCTCCGGTTCTCGGACTCCGCGCCGCGTCGGCCCGTCGTGTCCGCACGGCACCGTAGGAGCGAGCGAGCAAGCACGTGCAGCGCTGCGCTGCGCTGCGCGCTCAGAGGTGAGCGAGCGCGTCCCGACGCTCGAGTTACACAAAAAATGTGGCGCGACAAATCCTTCAGTTTATCACTAAAAAAAAAAAAAAATAGCATCGTGGATTTTTGATCGTAATGATTGAGCACAAATGCTCAACGCGCTCTGGTTCAAGTTCCTCAAACTTGGCATTTTCTCTCCGTTTTCTATATTATATGTTTTTGTAAACTGAATGTAAAAAAACAAAACAAAAAAACCCCACTTATCTCGACAGCTTGGGGTAAATTGTTTTGAATATTTAAAAAAAAAAAAACTAACTACGTGATGAGTCAATTTAAATATATATATATATATATATATATATATATATATATATATAAAAAAAAAAGAAGCCCAACGACGATGAATTTTGAAAGTGACTGTCAGCTGCAGGGCAGGCCGTGACTACAGAAACACACACGGACGCACATTTCTCGGGCAATAACAGCAGCTCCGCGCTCCCATCTGTCCTGTTTAAAAATCGACCGCCGTCTCCCGTTTCCCACTCGGGCCTAAAACAGAAGAAAGCATCCTGAAAGTGACACTTGAACTCGTCGGAGCCGTTTGTGCGGGCAACTGTCAGCGCTCTGGTATGCAGAGAGCTGATGACAAAGACACGGCCAGCACCTGCCTGCCCGTCTCCGTCTCCGTCCGCCCGTCTCCGTCCGCCCGTCTAGTATACCTGGTTGTTCAACTTCTTCCTCCTAAACAGCGTTTCTGTATTTGTCATGTCAGAGGAGCAAAAAAGTTCAAGAAAAATGCTCTGCCCTGCGGCGGTGATGTAAAGCCTTGTACGTAATCCATTTACATGACAAGAGTTCTTTCCTTGGTGGCACAATGTGAGGGCCTTTTTCAGTCTATTAAGCACATGAGCAAATTCTATAACCGACAAGAATGAGATTCACTCAGTAACCACTTAATGCGCTTTCTGAATTCATCCATTCTACCTTCAGGGAATAAGTAGTGGTGCTCAGTTCAACAAAGAGAAGAAAAAAAACAAGGAAACAAGTGTCCCCTGTATTTTGGTCTCACCGTGGTCAAGATGGGTTTATATTGGAGTGCTTTACTGTGTTTCATGGCCGTCTCGTATTATGTTGTCTGTGTCGTTTTGTATTAAATGGCCGTGCTGTGTGATTTTACTGCAAGGCCTGTCTGCGAAGTAAATGTCCTTTATGGGACAGTAAAATGTTAAAATAGATTATAATACATAAATTGAATGCTGCGGGTAGACGGAGGGAGGAACAGCCAAATTAATGTCACACGGTTACAAATGGCAACAGCAGAAACGTAGCATTTTGTTTTTCACAGTGCTCTTCAAGGTGGAATAATTGGTACAGCAAGTTCAACTGTCAATATCAAGAGTCAGAGTGTTGCAGCACACGCGTGTGCGTGTGCGTGTGGAGGACACAGTCCGGGTGGATGTATGAACACGCCAGACCTGCAGGCGTCAACAAATAGTTAATCAGTCTTTCACTACTGCAGGCTGAGAAAAAAAAAACAACAACACCGAGGACCTCTGCTATCTTCACGTATTATCCTTTTTTCCCTCCGCTCTCTCTCGTGCATGGTAATTTGTGAAAATAATAGGAAAGCAACAGCTTGTTAGACACAAAGATATTTAGGCTGCGTGTTGAAATCTGAGCTGACCTGTGTCGATCCTTTTTAATATCCCTGCATCTCCGTCAGTAATCCGACACCGTTTGGTGGTTCCTGTAATGGATCTACTGTTCATCATAATTGCAGTCGCAGTCTTTGATCTCACAGACTGGTTTAAAGGGCCCTTTGCAAAAAGTTGAACCTGAATCCAGTTGTTTTACTGTAAGATGGACATGAAAGTCAAAGAAAACTTTCTAATGCGTGGTGTCTTGAGAGATCCCTCCTACAGTATCTGGAAATACTCTGGTTCGACAGCAGCTTAAACTATCCCCGGTCCCAGCAGGACGGACTCCAAGGAAGGGAAAAATGAAGAGGGAAGAACCTCCGAAATGATAAAACCAGGACATCTGTGAACAACGGGGCAAGAAAACAGAAGAAAGTGAATCTCACTTTATTTTGCAGGATTTATTCTGCAATCTGATATTCAGGGACTCTAAACAACATGACAGAAACCGATGCAAATGTGAAAACCTGGTGAGAGCAACGACCGGCCCCCCGTTGTTGAAATGTGATCAAATGTATACTCGGCGCAAAAGTCACTACAGAAAAAAAAAAGAACACGATAGCAGGTGGCTACTGTAAAAGTCCTATTATAAGCAATGTAAAAACTACGGTTGCTTGCACGTCGCATCCATTTGCACCTGGTGTACAGGGTCAATCTCTGTTTCTGACCGCGTCCAAGCTTACAAAAAGTACATACAATATGTTATTGGAGTGTGTGGCATTTGTTCTGATCCAATTATGCAAGAACAGCAGCCATTATTCTCAACAAGCAGGTCTCGCAGCGGTGTATTGCTGTGCAGCATCATAATAACCCGCCACAGTGCGTCATCTGGACCAAGTTATGAAACTCTGAGGAAGTACTTAGAATAATGCCACTTCCTTTCAATTCTCCCTTAAAGTTGAATATTACATCCTCATAAAGGCTGTTCACAAAGCATCTTGGAGATCCTAAGGTGAAGAGGTGGTTTCGATAGGGAGAGAGACTCATGTGGAGTTTTTTTTTTTTTTTTTTTAAGGCAGGGAAGAGAAATAGCTTCAGGAAGTGGATCGAGTTCAGCACATAGTAAACGAAAATAGTTACGGATTCGATGATATTTGTATCTGAAAACAAGGTCGTCAGGGCTGATGGTGATATTCCATTACTCATCAAGGAATAGACAATGTTACATTTTAATTCCCTGCAGATGTACACATCTTGGCTTGCGTTTGCCCGGTGAGCTCAACGTTAAAATAAAGGAACGTTTGTTCAAGTGGAGCTTCTGAAAAATAAGAATGAATAAATGTCTGTCAGATAACGTCTTACTGCCTCAGACAATGTCAGGTTTTACAAACCGATAGTGACGAGGCAAAGTGGAGTCCGTCACTGGCTAAGGTTTGTACATCATAGACATTACTGTCACATCCACAGGTAGCCTGAGAAAGTGTACAGTGTAAAAACATGACCTCAGAGAACTGAGTCATTGGCTATTATAAGCTACCTGTGTTTGTGGCCACGGGCCACTGCTCCTGATTCTGTCATGGTTTAATTTGAATCGCAGCCGTTGCCAGATAAGTTAATTTTCCAGCTATGAAAGCATCTCTGTGTGTTCAAAGCCAGCATTACTTCCCCCCCTCCTCCCCCCCCCTGAAGAAGAAATAACTGCATTTCCACTTGGGAGCTGGAACTGGTCCCGAATTTGACAGTCTGAGGGAGACATGTTGGGGTCACATCTCATTTTCATGCCAATATAAATCCACCTACTGGGGGGAAGAAAAACGATGGACAGGTAATGGAGCGAATCTCGTCCAACCTTCTCAAAACCTTTCTTTTATAAAATTACAGATTGTCTTCACATTCGTCACGGAGTATTCATGTGACAAACCTTGCATTTAATATAAAGTGTATCAATGCCAAAAAAAAAAAAAAAAAACCTATTAACTGAGCCTGAAAGACATCTAAATACAGCATTTAACCACAGGGCTTTAAAAATGGTAACAAGCAATCTGACGTGCAGATCTACAGACGGCGGAGCTGCTCGATCAGTCAGACGGATGTTTGCCGGCACGCGGCTGTGAACGTACGGAGCTCTGAAACTGCCGCGTCCTGCTTGCGCCACCCAAACACCCACCCACTCGCACAGTGTCACACACGCACACACAGAACACAACCGAGGTGTTTTGCATGCTGTGGGATTTCCGTGGCCCCGTGCCCAGCGGTGCGTGAAAGCCCCCCCCCTCCCCCCTCCCAGCATCTGGCGAGGTGACAGACAATCCTAAAGGCGGCGGCGGTGGGTAGAGGGGGAGGGCGTGGGGTACCCTGGGACACCTCCTCTCGCTGCTAGTGACCTCAAAAAGAAAGTGCGATGGAGCGGCGTGAGACACAGTCTTAATTACCTGGCTCCGGCTCTGTTTCTGTTTCTGCTGCTGCGGCGAGTGTTTACATGTACATAGACACGGCGGCGCACACGGGCTGTGTCTGGTGAAGACCGGCAGGTAGAGCAACACGTGTTCACCTGAAGACACGGCTGCAGAACGACAAAGCTCACGGTTGGAGTCCGTAGACTCGTTCTTTTCTTTCTTTTTTCTTTCTTTCTTTTTGGAGAGAAGAACCTCGTTCCAGCTTTTGATGCCGTTACACGCCGATGATACTTCAACCAAATGTAACGGATCCATGTTGTTACCACACGTAAAGCAGCCGCCCACCGGAGTCTGTTCCTACTTCTGTCACGCGTCGTCTGGACGCGGAGAATAAAATGAGCTTCCGCGTCGATCTACATGACTGCTTCAAGTGAAATAAACCAACATAGTTGGGTTTGTTTTGTTTGTTTTGTTTTGTCCAAAGAAAGAAATCAGTGGTTGTCATTGGGGCCAATTACAATTAGTGGTGGGAAAAAACTGCAGGCGTCAGGATGTATGATGACGTGAAGAAGCCGGACACATCCAAGATTCACTTGATTCATCATCCGTCCCCAGAGAACAACCATCAAAGCCCGCGCACTCACAACATAATTAATGAACACGTCATGAGTGCCAAACAGCCCAGATATTCTCACGCATTACCGCCATCGCAGAAAACGAGTCGACAGTTGTTGTTGTTTTTTTGTTTTTTTAAATCGCTGAAAACATGCGGACTTGAGGGTCGTGGCGGAGGCGTGAGGGGCAGTTAGCCTCCGACAGCTCCTGTTTTTGGCAGCGTTTTAAATGTCGCGACAAAAATGCCAACACGCAGCGGTCTTCTTGTTCCTTTCTTCTTTATTTATACCGTGTCCTTTTTCTTTTATCTCGGTGTGCATCGACCGTCTGAGTCTTTCCCTACTTTGCTCTGCGATGCGCACGGAACAGAGAGAAGAGCGTTCTTGGCTGGAGGAGGGCAAACCGACCTTCCCCTCGCTACGAATTACCAGAGCGATCTGGTCAAATCCCCGCAGAGACCGTTTCCACTTCAAAAGAGTGGCGGCCGTACGCGGCCCGAATAACGCCAGCACACAGAAAAGCCATTCAGACGCTCGGGAGGACCCGCAGTGAAGCCCGAGACCGGTGGTGCTCAGACGACTCCAGCGCCGAGGAGGGAAAGCGCTCGCGGCAACGACCGAGCTTCTGTTCATCTAAACTGTGAATGTAAATGTTCCAGATCCGTTTTGATCGCCAGACGTTTAGCGCTCGGTGCACGCACGGATCAAAAACGGCAAATATTCTCTGGTTCTGGTGTTTAAAATGTCAAGATTCTCCGCTTCTCCTTTTTTTTACGTCATTTAACACAGAAGATTTCCGCGCTTTAGATTGTAGATGGGGTGAAACGATAAAGCAACGTGAAGACGCCACCTTGAACTCTGGGAGGCCCGTTTTTTTCCACCATCTGACGGACCGCGTGTGAACTGACCTCACTCGCAACTCCGATCAAAGTGAATCAGATTGCGCATTCTTTGAGAGAAAACGAACCATCGAAGGATAGAAATAAGAAACGTAAAGATCATCAAAGCAATAGGCACAAAAGGGGAAAAAAAAAAGAACTACAAGCCACTGTCTTTTTAACACTTTAAACAACAGATTGGATGCCGAAGGCGAATTCCTGAAATGATCGAGCATATGGGGAGCAAAGGTCGAGGTGTGAGGTGTAAAGTTCACTCTGGCCATTATCAATAAAAGACCTCCTGCGAGCAAGAGGCTCCTTACACAAATAATTAACGAGCCTTTTGAGCGCTTTTCTGATCCGTCCTCCGTTTAGAACAGAACAACGTGTGGGGGGGGGGGGAGCGCGGCACGCCGACGTCGGCGCTGTTTCACCCGACGCCGCTTCTTCTTCTCAGCCGCGAAGTGTCATGAATGCCCCGCGCTGACCAGAACAGATATTCCACGGAGGAAGAACCGCGAGCTCTCGCCGTGTTCACGACGGGAGCGCGAAGCTATTTCTCCTGTCGGAGGGTTTGGTTCGGACGACGGTGCGTACGGGTGAGGGGCGGGGAAAGTGGAGGGGGAGCACGTAGAAGGAGAGCACATTTTCTTTGATTTGCTCGAGTTAAAGGCCTCGTGGGTGAGATTGAGAGAAAGGGGAGGAAAAAAAAAAAAGAAAGAAAGAAAGAAAGGAGAGGGAGAGAGAGAGAGAGAGAGAGAGCTGTCACTTTAAGCCATTAACTCTCGCTATAAAACTCCTCCAATAAAAATGACAGCTGCAGCCCCTTTTCTCAAAAGGGGAGCAAAGGCATCACATCAGGAACACAAAACTGGACGGCCGTAAAAGACAAACTTGGCCAAATGCTTTTGGCAAGCGCAATTCCACCAGCCCACTCCCACCACACACACACACACACACACACACACACACACACACACACACACACACACACACACACACACACACACTAACACACACACCTCCCGGCACACACACAACCTCTACCAGTATTACCTTTGTTCCTCAGTTACTGCCAGAAGAGGAATGTAACCTTCAGTACCACCCCCCACCACACACACACACACACACACACACACACACACACACACACACACACACACCACAAATCTCACTTTCTCATCAAAGACCATGAACTTCATTGATTTTGGAAGTGCGTGCCTGTGAGGTTGTGTGATGGGGAACCTTATGTTCTAACAAACAGGGAGCGCCAAACAGCAGTTCCATCGAAAGCAGGATAAACAACACGCACCCCTCCAGCAGGCAGTAAAACAGGCCTCGGAGTGGGAAATCAGGCTCTTTTCACTGGTGTTAACACGGCGATCTATCAAAGGCAGTTGGAGGGCGAAGTTTTAATTAATAGAGCTCCGTCTATCAGAAAGAGTTTGTATATAAAATGTCTATCACAAATAGACGATTCCCTGTTTAAAGGGTAACTGATTTATCGTCCTAGTCTTTAAGTTAGACTTGACAAGTTCTTTTTCGTTAAACATGTACGAGCCAATTAAGTTCTACTAATTTAAAGAAGAAAAACTGGTTAAGACTTCCTTAAAAAAAAAAAAAAAAAAAAAAAAAGTTGGACGTTTTCTCAGTTAGGAACAAAAATGAGATCAGAAAGAAATCAGAATCCAAAATACATTTCAAACGATGGCTTTCCGTTTCATGCATTAGTCTCTTTCAGTGAATTTGCTTTAAATTGCCCGGGTTTGTCTCCGAACACTTCACAACCTGAACTAGGTAATGAGCAACAGCCTCAGACCCTCTGATATGGATAAGGGAAATGAAGAAATCAATAAAAACCAATAAAAACCAGACGTGTGCAACACGCAGCTGGTGGGATTTCATTACGGAGAACTACCTCGGCGCTGACATATTTGCCACAAAATAATCAGCCAAACAGTAAATCAATACCTCCGGACAAATGACGTAACAAAAGTGGCTTTCAGCTGAGCGCTGTTCAAAAACTCCCCTTTCACAGCCACACTGGCGTATTTCCCGACGGGCTGTCCCGATCAGCTCCGCAGTACACCGACAAAAAGGACACCTTCTCCTTTCAATGTCATCCCTTCAGTCTTCAGAGCTTTACGTCGGATTGAAGACGGGGCGAGTTGTTAGCGGGATCGGGCAGCACGTCGGCACCGAGCCTACTGTGCCAAAAGGAGAGGGTGTCGTCATCGCAGCCAACAACCGATCCATAACGGCAAAATGTACTCGCTGTCATTTCAAACAGTTGCGTGTCAGAATTTCTAATGCGGCGCGGCAGATAATTACACTGAGTGAGCGGCTAATCGATAAACCCAAGGGCTTTGTAGATAGCGGCGTCCTTGAAGTGGCCAATTAACAATCGGCGCTCGAGTGGACCTTCGACGGAACGGGTTTAAATAGAAATGGCGATTTTAAGAAGCGACAGGTGAAGACCGCGGGCGACGAAAAAGCTGCTGACACAGCGTTGGAGGAAAAGACGAGCCCCTCCACGTGGAAAAGCGCTCCTCCTCGCCGAAGCCGTCGAGCGTCCGGCCTCACACCGACCGCTGAGGCTTTCCAGATCAGAGACCCCCGCTGTCCCGGCTGTCCGTGCTGTCGCGAGCTGCTCCGGTGCACGTTTGGGCAAACTGAAACTTGAATCACTTTCGGCGCGGACACACAATACGGTGCACCTGTAATAACAGCCCGTCAGTGTGTGTGTGTGTGTGTGTGTGTGTGTGTGTGTGTGTGTGTGTGTGTGTAACACTGGCGGTGTAGCGTATTTCTGGGAAGCCACATGAAGGGCGTTGCGGCGGCGGCAGCGAGCGGGGCCTTTAACAGAAAGAAAGCCGCCCCGGTGTCTCAGGAGTCCCTGTGAATGTCCTCGGTGCGTACAGGCAGCTGACGGTACGTGTCGAGGTGTAACACGACGCTCCCCCCCCTCCCCACCCCACCCGCCCCGTGAAAGAGCAACAGACACAATAAGAGCGCTGGCCTGCAGCTCCGTGCTGGTCTCTGCCACGGGGGGGACGGGGGGACGGGGGGGACGAGGGTCTGCTCCGTTCACTTTTGACAAACTTACAGCGGCATTCAGCGTGAATGATTTACAGTGTGAAAGCGCTTGCGTGTCTTTCAACTGGACATTTTAAGGATTCGTCACTAAAAAATAAAAAAATCAGACTTGGCCCGAGACTACGAAACAATATTATTCATATACAACAAAATTGTATTTTTGTGTGTGTGTGTGTGTGTGTGTGTATTTCAACACATCCTGTGTTAGCAACTTTAAAAAAAAAAAAAAAAAAAAAAAACTACGACACTCTTATAAAAGCCCAATTTTTTTCATTTAAGTCTCCACCTCCTGGAAAAAAAAAACCAAGCATGAAAAATTAATGTGAAATTTGCCACTCTCCCTGAGAATGCCAAACCCTTCACACACTGGGATCTTTATGAAGATCACCTGGACTATTAATTCAAAAAAAAATAAAAATGGCTTCTGTTCAAGTCTCAAGACTTGAGGTCCTCACCTATGTCACCTGTAACTGACATGAAGTTGGCATTCATCTGGAGCCCAGACTGTCCTCAATAAATCGAGCAATTTAGTTTGAGGCCAGTCTTAAGTTGAAGCGCACAGTTTTATGCTGCATTTTCAAAATGGAAAAAAAAAAACCAAATGCAGTCGCAAATTAAACCGAGTCACGCGAAAAAAAGAAACATAAAGCTTGCAAAGTTTTCCATTTATAGTCCTAAAAATAGTTAACGAGTGACTTGAAAACATAAGTGCTACACATGTGCTAACTTAACATGGACAAAAATGCACACACAAAAAAAAGAAGAAAAAAAAAAAAGGAAAAACTGAACTGCTTGCCCGAGTTAAAAAAAAAAAAAAAAAAAAAAAAAAAAAATCCCTCCGTTTCTGCAGTGATGTTTCAAATGCTCCAGTCCTACGTGGTTAAAGCTCAAACTTCCACCTCGGTTGACACTTTGGTCTCGCGGTGGGGACACAATGTGTCCCCGGTGAACGCGAAAGTTCAAACGAGTAAATTGAATTGCAGCGCACGCGAGGTATGCGCGAACGCAGCCTGGCCCCCTCGAGCGATGTCACTCCGTATCAAAGCGACATGTCATCAGCTCAAATAGCAGCATCAGATATGCAACGCAGCGAGGGCATATCTGCTTTCATTTCGAGCTATTAGTCCGTGTCGGAGAGATTAAATAAAGCAACGACCGCTCCAGCGCGTCAACGGCTCCAAACATGTTGATCAATTTGGCAACTCGCTCCTCCACGCGCTGTCAAAAAAAAAAAAAAAAAAAAAAGACAACAGAGCGCGAGGACGCTTTTCACACTAACCAGCCGAATGAAAGTGTTATCAAAAAAAAAAAAAAAAAAAAAACACCGCGCGTAACACAGCAAGTCACGAAACAAAACAAACTTACCCAGTGACAAGAACGGTTTGGTTTCCATGTCTGACTCGTAGTTTAGCTCATGCCAGCTGAGACGACCGCGTTCGGGAGTTTTTTTTTTTTTTTTTTTTTTTTCTTTCACAGGCGGCTGCTCGAGCAGACCAGACCAGACCAGGGCGCTGCTGCTGCTGCTGCTGGTGGTGCTGCTGCTGCCGCTGCTGGTGGTGGTGGTGGTGGTGGACCTCTCGAAGAAGACAGGACTTGACTCTAAGCGGTAAAAGTGACAGGTCGATGTCTGATAGTCTCGGCAGATAACCTAATGTTTCTGTTTGCTCACTCAGCTGCTGCGCTCGCACTCCTTCTCCTCTCCCTCTCGCGCTCCGTGTACAACAACTCCAACTACTGGATCCGCACTGCAAAAGGGGACCCGCGCAGGGGGTACTCCCACCGACGCAGCCCGCGCTGCAGCGACGCGCCAGCCAGAAAGCGGAGGCACGCTGTCAACTTTGAAATGAACAACACCAAAGAAGGAAAAACAAGAATGAACGGAACGTTTCATCCTATATATTAAAAGTATACTTTTTTTTTCCTCGAGGTAGAGTTTTTTTTTTTTTTTTTTTTTTTTTTTTCACGTGGAGCCCTCGCAGCTGAGCGGCAGCTACTTATTCTCCTCAGTGCTTATCTCCTGTTATTTTAACCTGGTCACATGTGTTGAACCGGGGCTGTTGGCGAAGCAGACAGATTTTTCAAGTGTCTTTCCTCGCTGCAGAATTTTTTATTTTATTTTTTTTTTTTTTGCCCGTCTTTCTCTAGAAGCTGCCACAGCATGAAATTCAATTTCAATTCGGTTTTATTGACGCGAAAAAGAAAGACAAATATGGAAATAAGAACACACAAAGTGCAGATAAACACAAAGAACAACCTCACTAAAATATGACAAATGACAAAAGAAAAACTAAAAAATGAGCTGGTTCCACAGGACAGGAGCCTAATAACTGAAGGCCCAGCCTCCCATCCAATCCGGGAAAGTCTCGGTACCAGAAGCAAAGCCGCACTGACAGCGCTTGGGTCTCAGTGTTGGGATGATAGAGTGCTAAGACAGCTGTGATATGAAGTGGAGCTTGGTTGTTCAGGGCTTTGTACGTGAGGAGCCGAATTTTAAATTCAATTCTCAGTTATAAAGGAAGCCAGTGACGGGAATCTCAAATGGGGGAAATATGCTCTCTCTTGAAAAAGAACAAAAAAAAGAAGTAACACATTCAGCTACACAGCAGGACTGATACCCAACATGGAAGTGATCTCAAATCTGCTGAATCACGGTTTAGCTTTCACAGTTGAGAACTGTTCAGTAACTTATTTTGTTAAAGCTAAGACTGCTTTCAGAGGACTACAACTCAACTTGTACCTGCAACTTTGAATGTTTTGTGAATTAGACGAAGAAAAATGGAAACTAGTCATAGTGCTGGGTGACATGGATGAAATCAAATATCACAGTATTTGTGACCAAATACTTTGAAATCAGCAATACTGCAGGACTACTGGGGCTTTCACAAAACATTTACACAATGAGATTTCTAATAAACACACATCAGTAATGCGGATATAATGACCAAGAGGGTAATGGTAAATGACCAGCCAAACTGTCACAAAAGTACGTGACTTTACTGTAATATAGCTTTTAAAACCAGGAAAGGACAACACTTATATCAAAATCTAAGATGATCTATGTCTCATGTCATGATATTGATATAATACTAGTATTTTGCCCATTCCTAATTAGTCATGTCTCTCAGGGTACATCAAACACATTGTTCCTTTCTAATGAAACATATATTAATTTCCCATTCTGATTCCCAAAGCTTAACAAACCCAGAAATTTTACCAACTTGAAGCAGATCCAAAACGAAGCTCATGATCCCACCAATGAGATAGTGTGTTTAGGTATGTGTAAACAATAAAACAAACAATCAAGACCAATAAAATTGCCCAAACTAAAGTTGCACACAGTTACAACATGAATATCTCTCACATCTCTCCACTCTAGATCTGCCCGTGGTTATGAAACGTATGCTGTGATTTGCCAACATGGCATAAAAAAAAATTTAAAAGAAGAAAAAAAAAAAGAAAAATCGATGAATATATTGCAGATGCATGAAAGTTTGGGGAAGATTCACATGAGCGCCCCCCCAACCCCCTCCCCTCCCCCCGCCTCGAGGCTCGCTTTACAGCAAGCGCTCATTTGCATAACTCTCACTGCATTAGACAAACGAGATCACTCCTCCATCATTGCTCCATCTGCTCTGACCACAACAGTTCACGCCTGATTCAAGTCACACCCACATCGTGTGCATTTTCATCTCATTCACCTCTCAGTCCTGCACACATACGGGAGGGAGGCAGGCGTCTCGGGAAGAGTGAAAAATGTCCCAGATTGGAGGAGAAATTTTTCCTCTCATGCAGCGCATACAGGAGAGATGTAGGGGTAATGCACACGTCTCCAGCAGCCCTCCTCGAGGCCCCTGTGATGAGCCTGCTCCTATTAAGGGCTAGAAGGTGTTCGCCACGTTTGCTCTGAGGCAAGATGCATAATTAATGCAATGCATGGCACATCAAAGATCAAAGGCAGTTGTGCAGGGGAAAAAAAAAAGTGAAAAATCAAGTCTGACTGGGCACTGATTCAAGGTGTCTTTGTGCGCATGTGTGTGGACGGATGTGTGTGTGTGTGTGTGTGTGTTGCTGTGTAGGTGTGAAAACGTGCGAGGGGGAAAAAAAAAGAGTCCTTAGAACGACTGATGCTTTTTGCGTGAATATTTCCTTCATTTATCTTCCACGTCAACAATGATCAGTCATCACATGGTATCATGTTTGCATAATGCTGTTAAGTGAGTTAATTGGCTGGCTAAATGCTCATCAGAGAAAGGGGGTTTGGGGGGGGGGGGGGGATTGAGGGGGGGTGGAGGGGGGGGGAGCAGGGATTGGACACCTATTTGATTCAGAAGGCTGTTTCGCCTCCAGCCGTCGCTGTGTAATAAAAGACAGACCTAACACAGAACTTTTAAACACCTCGATCGAGGCCAGGTTCTCTCATCCTCCCACTACACCGAGCTATTTAATCCTCAACTTGGGCCATGATTAATGGTGGTCTAACCCTTCACCTCCATCCATATAAATCCTCTCGAGGCTGTTTTGCCTGTCCTCGACGCTCTCGCACCTCTTCTCCTCCTCGAGTCTTTGAGTCGACACTTCCCCCTAAGTCGCAATACTTCAGTTCTTTCCCTTCTTTCGGTTTCTGTTTCTCCACTTTATGCAATGTGTTTGGGCCTCAGGGGACGAGGGACCACCACTGTAACGATACACTCCACTACGGTTGCTTTGACAGCACCCCATCCTCCTCCCCTTTCTCCCTCTCTCTTAAAGCGGGTGATAAATGAGACAAGGGCCTTTTGGTCTCCTTTGTACTTCGACCATTCACAACAAGCTCATCTGTAAAAGTTATTATGGCCTCCTTTAGTGGCAATGACAATGGTTTCCAATCTTGAGGAATGTACAAATAAATATGATTTTTGTTTTTCAATAAATTGTCAGATAAGAACGAAAAATGCTTCAATATCATTTTCTGAAAGTCCAAAATCAGCTAATCCATTAATAACTACTGGAATCCCAATTTTTAAATTCAATCCAAGCCTCTTAACAAAGTAGAGGAAACAATTTAAAGCCTATACTCATGTTGAATTGGTCTTCATCAGGAGGAAGTGACATTTATCCTATTTAAATCTGATTCCACTTAGATGTGACCAGTTGATTGAGGACAGAGGAAAGAGGTGTGCCACGAAAACACACAAAAGCATCTGAGATCATTAGGCCGTTTGCTGAGGTGTCCAGCATTGTCTGCCCCGAGGGAAGGTCTTGATCGTCACAGCCCCGGGTTCACATTCCTTAACCCCCGGGGTCAGGGCTTTGTCTGAGGATAGCACTGAGGCAACTTCCCCTGCGGAAATCAACAAGAGCTGACACACTCTGCGCTGGAGACGCACACAGAGACAGGAAGAAGGACCACCACACACACAGAAGCAAATATATGGTCAAACTTGGGTATTTTGTCTCATAAAACATGCAAACTGTAAGGACAGATGGAGTCACATTACATTTCTATTGATCACTAAAGGCGGCATGCCGTACAGCTTTAGGTTTTCAGGTTTATTTTTCCTTCTGTTAAAAGCAGCCATCGAGTTTCATTCATTTCTGTGTAGTGTTAAAAAAAAAAAAAAAACGAGCAGTCATGCTTGTTTTATGTTGTGTACACAATCCACGAACTTCAACTTTGCCTGAATTTGTGTCGGTGGTACTGCCCGTTAAACTGCGGCAGTAGAGCCTACGGGTGGTCAGAGAATGACTGTGACTGTTTGGCTTGATTTTTCATACAAAAGACTGGTCACTGAATCCCACGATCTCAACCAATGTGGTGTGTAAAGTCTTAATATTACTGGTGGGAATGCTAAATCTACAAAAAATATGACTCAAGTTGTAATAAAAACAGAACAATCCTTTCAGTGTAGATTGAGTAAAAAAAAAAAATTCTGTGAAGCATTACCTCACAGATATAATACAACTTGGAGGAAAATTAAAGCAGACGATGGTCACTAATACACAACTTAAGTTTCAAGAGTCTACAGACCGGTATCACACCAAAGCATGTAATAAAGTACACACATGTATGACCGTCAAGGAGGTAATGTGACAAAGTACAAAGAGTGATAAAGTCTGCAAAGGGAGAAAGTTGGAGGTGGTTGGACGTAACAAACACAGGACACTGGTGTTGGAGTGAGAAAGCAACGATCAGTGTGGATTTATTTTAAGTAATCCGAGTAAGTTACTTCCATAATGTAACGTATTTAACTCACTAAACGTACCTTAAATAACTTAGGTCACGTTACTCACGTCAATTGCTTGGTGCTTTGGTGCCGATAGACCTAACCAAGTTATGGCCTTATTATGTTTAACCCAAACCATGATCCTCTAATAACCCTAATCAGTGGTTTTTAGTGCCTCAACCTACGGCACATTACTTTTCACTCCTTGTCGAAGCAAAACATGACAGCGACATGGATCCTGTAGTGGATTGATGGGTGTATTTCACGTTTATGCTTCATATCTCATAGAGTAATACTGAAATGAATGGAACCCAATAGATGTATTAACAGGTATAAAACAAAATCACATTTCACTGACAGCAGCTTTGTTTTAGACTACTTGTTTAGGGCCTCTTGCAGTTTTTGCTTATTTTACAAACCAAAAATGAGCATATACCTGTTAAACATAGATTTCAGAAACAATTGCTGGTTTCCAATGACACGCCTACCGAGCACATTTTTCCTCATGCACATTCCCAGCTGTCGCCACTCCACTTTCACAGACGTCATTTTATTGGGATAGATAAGAGCTTTGAGGAGATCTGCCCATCAAATCTAACTGATTGATGAAATGAATCCAGGCTCAGGGCCAAGAAATGGTAGTTTAAAACACACAAAAAAAATTCCACAGTATTCTTTTCTAAATGATCAGAGCCCATTCTGCTTCAGGCTGTTATCAATACTGTACATTACATCAGCTGTATCACTCGCTTGCCATGTTGGGTTTTGAATGCAGCCACAGGCAGATGAGACTCGCGCAATGGGAACGTCTGAAGCTCAGGCATGCATCATTCTTTAATATCATATTAAAGTGAAATTGGCTACATTTAAACAGACACAACGATAAATCTCACCAGCACTTGGCAGAAGCTGGTTTTATCACGGAGGGGAGAATCACCCTCCCTGAAGAGCATCATCTTCTTACCTACGATTGAGTCCCGCATTATTGCATGATGATGGAACTACCGGGCTGCTGGAGCCGACAGATTGAGAGGGTGAGTTATGGCTGTGCAAAGGGTTGAAGGTGTAGTCAAACATTTCTTTTACATTTTTATTTTTTTTTTTTTTTTTTTGGTTCTGGATGAAGATGGCTAAATGTCTGATCTCAATTTCTTTGCCAAATTTGGATTTTTTTTTTTTTTCCCACCACGTTCTGTTAAAAAAAAAAGGTGAATTTGTGTCGAAAGAAGATGAAACAAATGTTCAGCATCTAAAATGTTAGCATCTAAAAAACACTGGTCAAATTCGTAGGAAGAGTCACCTTCAGGATGTCCCTTTTCCATTAGTAATCCATCCAAACTGAGGAGTTATTTCATTCAACCTGGTGGTGCCTGATCACATTTTAGTATCATATTCCTGTAATACATGTAATCTGTCACTTCACAGACTTGAGTTTTAGAAGGTCTACGATACAAGTTAAATCCCCCTTTTCACCTGAAATACATCTGTTTTACACTACAATTACAGTAGAATTGAACGTCACACTGTTGTTGAATGTTACACATTTCTATGCCAAAATTTTGTGGCCAACTGTATTATGACATGAAGGGAAGGTAAAACACAGAGATATTTAGGTCTAAAACTAGGTTTTACCTTTTAAAAATAACACAAGACATTTAAAAACATTACACCCCTCAGAGAAATCTGGACACATCGGTCACTCGATGTGTCCTAAGTAACTTCCTTTTCAATCGGCACGCTGCAGCGGGGAGAGAGTGTGACACTGTTGGACTTCAGCTGAGTAAACACTCCCCGCTGAGGCCAGAGATCTTGTGTACACATGGGGCACAGCGCACATTCAGCGAGGGGGGGGGGGCTCATATAGCCGCCGCAAGGATGGATGGTCTAACCAGGCCAGAGTCCACGTGGGCACAGCAGTCAAAATATGACAAGAGACCACCCCATCTGCTGAAACCATTGAGCCCTGATGAACAGACACCAGCTTAGGCTGTGGATGTAGCGCTTCCACACCTCTCGCCTGCTTCTACACACACACACACACACACGTGTGTGCAGAGATGCACATGCGCTCGCTGCACGTTAAGCGATCCTCAGACCGCCTGTGAAGGAAATAGACTCAAAGGTGCTTGAAAGAGACAGAGAGTCATTTCGCTGAGAGGAACATTAGAGTGAAGTGGAGTTATGGGACACCTCTTCTGTGGCTTCCTGCACGCTCACTTACGGACCAGCACTGACAGTCAGCGCGCACACACACACACACACACACACGCGCCAAACCACAGCTAATAATAAACCTCCGTGAGTCAGACGCAGCGGATGTGACAGAGATAATACATTTTTATTTGCCAAAATCAAAGTCATTTCTCGTTTGTTTGGAAGGAGGCCTGTGGAGCTATAAGGGCGAGACGTCAGAGTATGCAGAGTAGCAGCGATGCTATTTGTCTGGATTAAACCTCCTCACAGGAGCTCACGCTGCTGCACATTGCATTTACCGTCTTCATGTTTCACAGCATTCAAAGTCAGTCTCACAGGAAAATGTGTGATAGCTACGTTTGTCTGCTACAAATTGTGTGACTGGTGTTTTGTCAACTTACTTAACGTATGTAACGTAACTTAACTTACATACGTAACATTACTTCCGTACGTAAGTAACATATTTCAACCCAAACCATGATCTTCTCCTGCACCTTGCAAAGTAGTTTTGCAGCCTAAATGTTACCAAACTGTCAACCTAAACATGTGGTTTTGGTTAAGAAAAACATGGACATCTCACAATTTTAAAACGTTGCCTTTTTTTGTATTTATTTTTTTGGTGAAGCTACTAGATTTTGCTCTGCGGACCAACATAATGACTCAGACCTTTGTTTCTTGGTCTCTTTGGTAGTGGGATATCATACCTTACAGGAAGATTTGCTGAAACATTAGTCAATTGGCCAAGGAAAGACAGATTCATTCAGATTATTTTCACTCATGACTTTTCATACGTGAAGCATACAGCAACATTAATTTGTTTCAAATTCCTATACGAAAGGCAAATCTTTCATCAAAAGCCGACCTAATCTCTGCAAAAAGTGTTTGATTGTCATGTTTTTTGCAAAACAAAGTCTTTAGGTTCTATAATTGTGATGGCAAACTCTTCTGGTTTATCATCATCCGGAGTCCTAACATTGTGCAACACATTTTAATGGCATACGTACACATCAACAAACCAGCAGCATTTAGCCAATGTCTCATAATGCATCCAATAATTTAATCGGTCGGTAAAAGCCAGCGGCCATGAGTCAACTGGTTCATTTTGCACAGCTCTTTCTTGTGCAAAGCCCTTATTTTCCTAGAAAGCATTTCAGTGTTCTCCAAAAACCATGGCGACCATAAGCTAATCACTATGTTTGGCTGTCATAATATATCTTTTGATGCAGCAGAGGCCTTAACTAAATACAAAAAACATTGAAATGTCTAATTATTGACATTAAATGTTTTGAACTTTGTGTGGCCATGGCGCTAATAAGACTGGTGGATTGTAACTCACTCAATGCAGTGGAGAAGTTTCAAAATAAAGAAGCCCATAGTTCTGAAATGTTTCATGCAATAACAGCTCTATCTTGTCAGCAGACTACTAGAGAGTCGCCCTTCTTTTACACATTATCTGCCTGTGAACTGTGAGCATAGCGCCGGCTGTGTTTGTGTATGTGTGTGTGTGTGTCTGAGCCACACTCTCACCGTGATTTACAGCTCCACTCACACTCTCTCTCCTTCTGTCTGCTGGTCAACTACCATGGTGAAGGCGGCTACAACGGGCGGCTACGAAAGCCCCATAAATCTGGACACTTCCTACCACTGTCTCCCACTTCAAGGGGAAGCCTGTCCTGTTGCAAACATGATTAACCCTCTTCCTCTCTGTCCACAGGCCCCTGCACACAGCCAACCAACCTCCATCCTCTCTCCCCCCAACAAGAGGCCCTGCTGCAGGGAAAACCAGGGCCTCCTTCACACCTCAGAGGCAAGGAGGCCTCCAGATTTTTACCATTCCTTCCCTACACAGGAAACAACCAATAAAGTATAAGCTCGACATTGGCTGTCAGTTGGTAAGAAATCACATTAAAATATTAAAAAACATGTGTGAACAGATGGTACAGAAACACACCTAAAAGGATAGACTGGATTTTAAATGATGTATCGGACCTATAAAGACTGCACGTAAGTTAAAAATTGAAAACAGCGCAAAAGTAAACAAAAGAGTTAATTTAAGGAGTTACAGTTTTCCTCCTCCACAATCGGCTAAGTATAAAAGCTAATGTTTAAAAAAAAAAAAAAAGATGTTTTTATGAAAGGGTCTCTCTTCTCCCCAATGACAAAGTGAGAAAAAAGTTTTTAAAAGCCTTTCAATCCACAAAAGACTCGTTCAAGATGAGTGAAGCGATTGTCCCAGCATGCCAATTTGCAGCTTAGTCAGGAAGTTTGCTTGGTGCTGGGAGCAGGAATAGAGACGTGTTGTCATTGAGCTGCCCGAATACATCTACGAAATTTCAGATGAGAAAGAGATGGGTTGGGGGGTGCTGTCAGCAGAGAGCGGGTCCTTCACTGAACTGGGGCAGCAGACTACAACATGAGCCTTCAGCTGAAGCCGCAGCCTGTCTAGTCTGACTCAGAAGGAAACACGCGCACACACACACACACACACACACACACACACACACACACACACACACACACACACACACACACGCACACACACACACACACACACACACACACACTTAAAACACACAATAATAATCACAGAAAAAGGACACATCCCAGCTAACTATATTCACCTGTCTGCTTACATACATATTGTACACAGAGAGGAATGCACATTCAAGTGCACACACAGCTGCATTTATTATTCATGAAACAAACACACATGCACACAGATGCTTGATATCATTGCTGTCAGTCAGGCTTTTTTTTATATTGGGTTCCAGTTGAGGACACTGATGTAACATTTTTTGAATATCTTTATATGGCCAATCAAACTGTGCCAGTCAGATTTCTTTGAATACTGATGAAGCAAAAAATACTTTGACATCTCGTGACAAGTGTCAACTTATTACGACTGTTTTGGCTGGTTGGCTGCTTAACAATTTGTTCTGAAATTTTGACAGTGGTATGTTGAGAAGTTGGATCATGAATGTATAATTTGGTGCCTCTGTAAGCCTACAGACTAGATATATTAGCTGCATTAGCTAATACGATCCTTCATTTAGTAGCAGTTTAATAGTATGGCGCTTTAACTAACATAAACTAATGTTTAACTAAAAAGATGGATATAAAGTAGTATTTAATATACAGATACAGCTCTGTTTTTCAATTTATAACAGAGCCTATTAAAAGCATTGCCGATCATGTTTCCTGTGTATTTTGACAGTCTGATCTAATCTCTTGCTTTTGGTCAGTGAAAATTCTATGAGGAAGTGCACTGAATAGAACGGTGAGATTGCAATACTGCATCATAAGGAAGTGTATTGTAATATGCGTTGTACTACCTGCTGTATAAGTTTGAAATATTTCCAACATACAGCAAATAAATGATGACACGTGCAGCCTGCATTTCGACAACTCCACAGTACTGAAATTGCTCTTGTTAAGGTTTTCAATGACATCCACTTAAACACAGACAGTGGCAGAATTTCAGTCTTAGTATTACTGGATCTCAGTGCTGCATTTGACACGGTCGACCATGACATACTACTAAACAGACTAGAAAACTGGGTGGGACTCTCTGGCACAGCACTAAACTGGTTTGAATCCTACTTGAAGGACCGAGAATACTTTGTGTCTGTAGCTAATTGCACATCAGAGTGGACTAAAATGACATGTGGTGTTCCCCAAGGTTCAATTATGGGGCCTCTTCTGTTCAACATCGACATGCTTCCACTGGCTCAGATTATGGAAAGAAACAAAGTGTGTTATCATAATTATGCAGACGACACACAAATCTACATAACTATATCGCCAGAGGACTATAATCCCATACAAGAGTTGGGTAAATGCATTGAACAAATCAACAACTGGATGTGCCAACATTTTCTTCAATTAAACAAAGATAAAACAGAAGTAATTGTTTTTGGGGCAAAGGAAGAACGATTGAAAGTCAGCGCTCAGCTTCAATCACTGATGTTAAAAACCACAAACCGAGCCATAAATCTAGGTGTAGTTATGGATTCAGACCTCAATCTGAACAGCCATATCAAGACAATTACAAAATTTGCCTACTATCACCTGAAGAATATATCAAGGATTCGAGGATTTATGTTTCAACAGGATTTGGAAAAACTTGTCCCTTTATCTTCAGAAGACTTGACTATTGTAACAGTGTGTTCACAGGTCTCTCTAAAAAGTCAATCAGAACGCTGCAGCTGATTCAGGATGCTGCAGCTTGAGTCCTCACTAAGACCAGGAAAGTAGATCACATCACTCCAGTTCTGAGGTCTTTACACTGGCTTCCTGTCCAACAAAGAATTGACCTTAAAATCCTGCTGATGGTTTATAAAGCACTGAATGGTTTAGGGCCAAAATACATTTGTGATCTGCTGCAACCTTATGAACCATCCCGACCCCTCAGGTCATCTGGGACGAGTCTCCTTTCTGTTCCCAGAGTCAGAACTAAACATGAAGAAGCAGCGTTCAGTTGTTCTGCTCCACATATCTGGAACAAACTCCCAGAAAGCTGCAGGTCTGCTGAGACTCTCAGCGGCTTCAAATCAAGATTGAAGACTTTTCTGTTTGCTGCTGCCTTTAATTGAACCAGACTCCTGAATTTCCTGCATTTCTGCATTTTATTACTGTATTTTATTTCTTAAATTGCACTGCAACTTTCATTCTATTTTTTAGCTTGTTTAATGTTTTAATGACTGTTTTTAATGTTTCGATCAATGTTCTTAATTGTTTTTAAATTTGCTTTTCCTTTGCCTGATGTTTTGATGCTTTTAATGGTTTTATGTGAAGCACTTTGAATTGCCTTGTTGTTAAAATGTGCTATACAAATAAACTTGCCTTGCCTTGCATCAACATGGGAAATCCTGTCTATATACTGTTAGACAGGACAGGACTATACACAGCATGTACACAATGCTGTAACCTGGTGTAAGCAAACACAGTCCAACATAACCTCTACAACTCAAAAATAAATAGAGTTGGACAATAAAACATCCACCAATGTGTTTTGTCCAAAAAGTCCAAATACATTAAAATGCATAAATTAACACCATTTCTTTTTTTAACAATCCTTTGTAAGATCTTTTGCCAAATTCTTTTCCAATATTATAATTTTTTGGTCAGAGCTTATTTTCCTTCTTTGAAAATATGTTTTTGGTAATAGTTTTACGTAACATTCAATCAAACCACTGAAACTGGGATACAAAGTATGTGGTTGTACTGTCAGTCCCACTGAGAATCAACATGTTTGCTTGGATTAATGGATGGTTTTCTCATTGAATTGTCCGAACTAGGAAATCTTTAATGTCAAAGAACAAAGTTTATGTAAGTTGATGAATAATAAGCCCAAGTCCAAGCCTAAAAAGACATGAACAAAAAAGAAAGTAAACAACCATGTTTACGGTGAAAGCAAGTAGTGGTGCTGTGTCAGACGTCCTGATGGCTCCTCCTTATGTCCTGTTTTCTTTGTAAAAATAGGTCTTGGTTTAGTTTGTTGTGGGTGGTAGAGACTCTTCTGCTGGCTGTGTTTAAAAGTAGCTCACTCCACCCTTTTTATTTACCACCTTTCCTTCGCCAATAAAAAAACCCCCACTGATGTCATGAGCCCATTCGCCACATAATGATTTCCACGAGAGACTCCACCTGCTCCCTTGCTCCTGGATTCCCCGCCCTCCACACCTACATCTGAAAGCAGGATGAGGTCATTATGTCATTATTACAATCATGCCATCAATGAAGCCCCAACCACAGAAACAACACCTGTTTGATGTGGCCCCGGGGACACACTCAGTAAGCAGCTGGCATCTCGTATTCATTTTCTCTCAGCTGAGGGGAGAAAATAAATAAATGACGGAGCAACACTGTTTATGCAAATCTCATTTCATATGCGTCTTATGTCCTGCCATGCTCGCTTGGCAGCGCGCAGCTGAGATTTCGGGGCAAGTGACAGCGCAGAGGCTTAATATGACTGATTTCCTCTGTAATGATAATGCGATTGTGCCCACTGTTTGTGGCTAGCACAAAGGGGCACATGAATGAGAAAGGGTTTGGAGTTAAAGTGCAGAAGATCACGGGGACTTTCGGGGCCGGACTCGCTCGCCTACGGCTAATAAAGCAAAATACTGGATATTAAAACGTGTTATTTCATGGGCAGAGCACAATCTGCTGCATGTACAAGTATATCTAATGGAACGCAGTCAACATGTGGCATTCATTGCACATATTGTGCCACTCTAGCTCACTCTTCATTGCTGGCTTCATAGTCTTCTCACTCTATTACGAGCACTGCGATGTTCAAGCTAGCCAGCCAAAGTCTGAACATTCTTATGTCGTTAATGTGTTGTGGTAAAGAACAATATTGAGATGATTTCTGAATCACAAACCATCACAACTTTCCACATATCTTAGAATTCCTGCAGTTTTATTAATTTCGTCCTTGATTAAACGTATTACTGTGTCCCCCAATCAACCATTTGAGTATTTAGTATTAGCGCTGGAAAACATTGCCAGTGTATTCAATACAGCACCACATTCTCACCTATGATACTCAAAACATATTTAAACCTGTTCAGGTTGTTGTACTTTATTTCATACTTCCCTTTCAAGTGTAAAACACATTTTTAAAGTAGTTACGCAAGCCAATTACGAATGTAGTCTACAGTGAGGTGTTCTGGAGCTTTTTCGCTGAAAACAGGTGGCTACTGCTGAATCCCCATCAAGTGTCAACCAACAGCGATGTCACCCATTGGTTTGTGAACTGCCGTTACGAAACCTCAAGTTTGGATTTTGGCCGTCACCATCTTGGTAGCTCAGAGCGCTTTGGAGGCAGAGGTGTCCACATTGGGGTGAACTGGGAAAGAGCGAGCAGGGATCCGACTCGATCTGACTGGGAACCCGAGGACACTATGTCCCACCCACCTTTAGTGGAAACCTGACTGCAGCACAGGTCTGTCAATCAAACGGAAACCTCCCCAAATGGAGCCGGAGGCCACAGAGTGCTCCAGTGGCTCTTTATGGCACTTATGCGGTGCATAAATTTTTTAGTCCTGGAAACTATGTCCACTTTTATATACAGTCTACGACCTTGATGCAACACTGCTGACACAAAAACTGTGGAGCTGCAGGCTGCCAAACCAAAACAAAGAGCTGGAAGATTCTAAAAAACACACGGCGTAATTCGGTGGGCTTTGTCAATTTGAGTGACAACGTTAACATACTCAGTCGTTGTATCTAATGTTGAAGATAAAAATATGGACCTCATAAATAAACATATCTAAGACTAATGCCAGGATCAGACGTTCACAATTCCAGCTTTTAGCTTGTGACCGTTTTAAACATTTTACAATTCAAAAACTATTGAGGTGCAATATCCAGGCTTTTAAATTACTGTAGCCAAGCAGGTTTTGGAGTGTTAAAAGCCTCTGACACAAGTGAACATAAAATGTTAAAATACATAAAGTATAATATGGACCACCATTTGAATGGCTATTGGTTTATAATTTTACAATTAAGTATGCTGAAATTTTCTTCTTTTCGAAAGCAGTTGATTCTACAATTCAATGTAAGCAAATTTGCTCATAAAGAAGAGCATTAAATGAATCTCAAAAAACAATTGTGTATGTATGGTGTCACGCTGAGGAGCCAGACACAACCTCGACATCAAAGCGTAATCACCCATCACACGTCCACATGTCGGACAGTTACCTTCACTCCGACAGTGCTGCTGTCATTTACACGGCGCTGCAGAGAGACAGAATCAAAAGGCAGACACATCAAAAAGCTGCCAAGATTTATTTTTTTTTTCTCCTCGTCATTTCGTTTCTGCCTCTCCAACCTCTCCACTCCCCAGCCACCCCCAATTCCTAATCATCAACCAAGCAGATTAGCATGTCACTGCTGGGTATCCCATTCTCCTTCAGAGGGGGCTTCAGATTTTTTTCCCCCTCCCTCCCTTTTCTCTCTCTCTTTCTCTTTCTCTTTCTCTTTCTCTTTCTCTTTCTCTTTCTCTTCTGGGGAATTTGGCCACTTCATCAGAGCAAGCAGGAGTCACCAGCCAGCTAACTTCATTGTAGCGACGGGGTCAGGGGCAGGTCAGTTCCCAGGATTGTCCAGAAAGGAGAGGCCGTGGCCTGGCTATGCCCTGCGGACTACACACCCTCACCCCACTCCTGGCCTGTGCCCTTATCTTCAGGCCCCCCCCCCCCTACTCTGCCCCCTCCTGACCAGAGATGCTCCGGAGGTCAGCAGCCTATTTGCGAGGACACTTGGCTCTCCACAGGGGGTGAGATATCCTTTACAAGAGCCCCTGTCATCTGGACAGTGACTAATGGAGCCAGCGTGGTGACAAGTACTGATGAGCTGCCCCAGGCTGGTTTGGGATCCATTGCTCCACTGCTAATGATACCAACTGTGGCTCTGACTTACTCTCCGACTCCTTTTTTTTTGTATTTTTTATTTTACGCGGGTCTCGTCACTTGTAGATTCTCATGCCACAAACATGTGAGCTTCGGTTTATCAATAAAGCTCAGGTTCACGCAGTCACCAGCAGCGAGAATCTGCCGGCTCTTTAGGAACACTGGGTTCCCATGGCCTGATGCCTCGTTGGCATCCGCACAAAGGAGGGTGATGAATGGGCCCAAACGGGCTGATAAAACATTAACATGGACAGTCGGTCCGACGGGAGCGGCAACACAGATTAAAAAGATGACTCCGCGTGTGAGAGGCAAATTTCATCCTCATGATTTCTCAGTTCAGGGGAAAACAGAGCTTTAAAACAACAAGACATTAATGAAAAGCAGCATGCTGTCAGGTTGATATCTCGTTATTTTGTGTGTGTGTGCGCCATGGAGCTGGTGAAACAACAACAACAACAACAACAACAACCTGTGGCATCAGAGATGTGAAGCTGGACACAGAGCAATCCTGTTCCACCTCTGGCATCACGTCAACTGGGGCCAAAACATTCATTATTCACGAGCTGCGTGCATGAATTATGTAACGTGATAGGTCATTCCCAACACTTTACATGCAGGAGTTTTAATAGAAAGCAAATAAAAGTCTAGAGTGAAGCAACTCTGCCAGTCGAATATAATTATAAATATATGCAGTGTCTTTTTCTTGAACTCTGTTATTTACCAAAAAGCATGCATTCCAAATCAGATAACATTTTCAATTTTTCATCAAAAACAAAACTATCCAAATCATCTAAGTTTTCCCTTGCAATGCATGTTGCAGTGAAAAAAACGACTGAAAATGTAATTATTGCTGATAATATTATCATCTACATTATCATTGTTGATATTTTGGTGAATGTTCTTCACATTTATGGAATCATTTTATTACATTGCACACTTTTATTTTTTTCTGTTTAACTCTTTTGCTTTTTGTTTTGATGGCTTTTATGCTTTATATAAAGCTCTTTGAAATGGTTTGTCATTGAAATGTGCCATTCCAATAAACATTAGATTAAGAAGCGAGGACATAATATTTGTATTTAACAGAATTCTAAATGTGTCCTTCTCTTCCTCTGTGAAACAAGATTAGGAACTTTAATAGAAACTTGACATATAACAATTTAAGAATGCATCATTAAATATTCATCTGAGACATACTTAGTTATATCGAGCACACTCCGTCTTTGTATCTTATTTTATAAGTTCTTCGTAAGTACAATGGAGTAAAGCAAAAGTTTAGACGCAGTTCTAGCTTATATAACCTTATGTAACGCAAAAGAGGACGACTGGCTTTGGTACTCACATCTGGCATCAGACCAAATAAGATGAATTCACTTTTAAAATGAAACCACTAAAAATAACCACAAGAGCACAGAAAAAAAGTATGGTATGTTATTTCATCCAGTAATTGGTTTCACCCTTATTGAGAGATCACGGCGTTTTATTTTTATTGAGCTGTTGAAGAAAATAGGGGGGGAAAAAAGATGACTTCAACACAAGCGTTGAATAGTTATCTGCAGATTCAGCCAGGTGATATTCATGACAAATGGTCTGTCAGAGGCGCTTAGAAAAAGACACAATTGAACCATCTGCACAGACTTTGCTGTAAATATTTCAACAGTCACCGACTAACCGTTCCATATCCCTCCCTGCTCCTCTTTCCTCTTACTGTTTTCTCATAATGTGATTTATCAGGGGTGGGATTTTGGTCTTTTGTGTCTTTGGTGTTGGGGGTTTTATTCTTTAATATGCCTATTTCTAAATATATCTAGAATTCCTAAAGAGAGGAGGAGAAAAAGAAAAAACATACTCTTTCTTTCCCCCTCCCGTCCTCTCCACTCCCAACCTGAAGCGCTTATAGCTCCACACCAAGGATGAGAGAGAATACTTAATTTTAAAAGATGAAAAAAAAAAAAAAGTGTCAGACCCGGCGCTGTGCAATGCAGCCAGGGAGGCCACGGCTTGCTGCTGTTTCCCTTGTGCTCACCTGCTGAGAGGGAGCCGGACTTATATTCTTTTGTGTTGTTTTGCTTTGTCTGGAAACAATTAAATTAGTCAGACTGCAGAGATATATTCCAAGAGGCATGAGTCCTTTGTAGTCTTTTTTGTTGTACCAACAACTGTATTTGCTTGCATAATTTATTCTCATTTTCCAGCTTTGTTCTTAGAAGTTCCTCTGCCTACATGTGCTGAAAAATGCATCGGAATCCCGGCTTATTTTCCAGCACTCTTTTTGCATGCAATATATAGTTTATTGGTCGAGCCGATTCTCTATATGCATTTTCTATAAGTGGATGATGACTCAAAGCTTTGGAAGCCTGTGGTTGCCTTCATATCCCCACCTCCACCCATATTCTCCAAGACTTACAGAATGTAGGGTATATATATAGATATATATATATGTGCATCATTTGCTCCCCGCACATGCTTCAACTGCTTTCAACAGACTCCCTTTAAGACAAAATGTCATGAAAAGGCTACACTTTTTACATCACATTTCCTTTGTTTTAGTGTCTTGCAAGAATAGTAAGAAATAGAAAAAGAAGATTATCCATAATACAGAGGAACAATAAGGCATGCACAAGGACTTCTGAAAAAAAAAAAAAGTCTAATCATGTTTTCCGCGGTGGGATCGAGAGCGCAGCCACATGACAGAATTTTAACCCACTTTCTTTCTGCCGCTCTCCTCCTTCTAAAGAGTGCTTCAGCGTGGGGGTGAACAGAGAACGGACCCTATGGGATTGCTCTATTTAAATTCCTATACAGTTCGATTTGGGCCTTTTGTCTGACACCCCACAGTGTCTCCTCACAGAACATCCTATACATATACACCGAGTTTGTCTGAATCAGAGCAGCCGTCCATTTTTTTTTTTTTTTTTCCCCTGCAAGCCGACAACGCCGAAGCCGCACATCGAACATATGGAAAATTCCTCCCAAGTGTGACAGTAGACACATAAATGGCCAGCGAGCCGGCACCAATGAATAAGGCACAGACGAGTCAGTGTGTGCAGAGGTGGAGGCCTCGCGAAAGCGGCGCGGAGTCGCAGGCTTGTAAAAACTCCATGTCCAGGAGTCTCTGAAGCCTCCTGTCACATACAGCGTGCATAAAGGAAGAGGGGCCTGCAAGGGGAGTTTTTGTGAATCCCCCCCCCCCCCCCCCCACCACCACCTTATATATCTCCTCATGACAATAGAGCATTTTTCAAGAATGAGGAAAGAAAATGCCACAATATCTACCCACTCATAGATAGAAGAGAGGAGGGATCCGTTGTGGGATTGTGATGCACAAGTGTTTTTTTTGTTTTTTTTAAACTGGCAAACCTTAGAGGAGCAGGACATTTTCCTGTAGGTTTCCTATTTATGCTTCTTACATAGCAAAATCATGATTTAAAGGTCAGTTAATAAAACTGACAATATTGTCAATAAAAAAAGAAAAAAAGAATCATGACAGACTTCCTGAAAAGTTTGTCAGTTGATGTTTTTTGATAGTAAATGTAAAATGCCCAACATTTTTGCTCTACCTGCTCACATATAAGAATTCATGCTTGGGGCTTTTGATTAGATAAAACAACCAATTTGAAAATCATACTTTCGGATGTGGGGAAATATGATTTGACAATTTTCTGATATCTTACTAAATTGATAGACTGACAAAAATGAGATATTGTGAGACACTGGAGATGCTGATTAGTGACACTGAAATGATTTATAAAGTAGATATGACAGGGTGGCTATTCTGACCAAAGATGCATCCCCCCCCACCTCTATTGTCTCACTAAAGATTGATCAGTTATGCAGATGGGAGGCGTCCACGTTCAAAAGAGGTGACCATAACTGTGTTCGTCTCACCCCGCCCTGCTCGCAGCACAGTGAGAAGTCCGACAACAAGACACGCTGGCGGTTTTGTGGCATAATTACTGCCGAGATGGATGTCCTGTCTGCGCCCAACTGCTCCCGTCCATTTTTCTCTCTGATGGACGAGGAGAGAGACGGCACCCTGTCATCTGCCGCGTCGCTGTACGGGCGGCAACAGTAAATCTCCCGCTCAAAGTCACCCCCGCGTCGAGATGGCCGGGGGGGGGGGGGGGGGGGGGGGGGGGGGGGGGGTGTGGGCGAGAGAGGGAGGGGGGATGTTGTGTGAAGTGGATAGGTGCCCCCCACCCACCACCACCACACACACACCCCCCTCCCTCCCCCCCTCCCCCAAACACATTCACACAGACACATGACCGACACTGCAGTAAGTTCCACCACGTGGGAATAAGCAGCGCTGTGGACGAGCCCATGCCTTCTTATGCTCTGTAGGTCTTGTGGATGATTAATTGAATTTGTGTTGCAAAAAAACTGTCCCGGCTTCTGTTTATCTCAGAATCATTCGTTCACGTGACAGCTAAAGCGGAGGTAAGAAAACCCTAGTAAAACGGTTGCCTTCTCAGTGCGACGGCAGGCTGGCTAAGCAAAGCCCTGTTGATTGTTTAAGGTAAAGAAGTTAACACGAAAGAAAGTTTACCCACATGTTGTATTATCTCTGTAAGAGAATCGAAGTATTTACAGTGTTTTCGTTTTTTTTGTGTGGAATAAACGTAACTGCGAATCATTGCAAAAGACAACAAGCTAACACAAATGGTGATTATGAGTTTAACCACTGATGCTATAGTTGCTTAAAAAAAAATTGTCGTATTGCTTTTTGTCGCGTTAACTGAGCTTGATAATTAAGTTAGCACCGCCGTTAGCCATCGCTCCACAGGATTCGCCCAAAGCTGCTGATCCAGTGAGAACGCGTCGCTGCAATGTTTAAAAAAAGATCGTAACATCTGCAGTAGATCGTCTTCCACTTTGAAGCTTCTTAAGCTGATCCTCTAAATGTCTCATCGTGCGATTAAAACCTACATGTCGCAATGACTTAAAAGCTACATAGGAGAGATGAAAGTTCAGAGAAAAAGAGAGGAACATGGGTTGGTTTGGGTTTCAAATTACAAACCGGTCCAAACTGTTGAGCACAAAATAAAAAACAACAACCGTTATCCTGATGCTCTTAATTCACTTGTCTAAACAGATAATATGTCTCCGTGGCGCAACATGTATTTGCTGCAGACTATTTCTATGCTGTAATATATTGGTCAGAGGTCTGAAGGCTTCACATCACTGCGATGCAACCGCCTCTCTCCCCCTCCACAAGAATAATTTAATATTCTGAGCCATAACTAACATGATCAGATTGAGCATGACAGAGTTGAGAATTACAAACTCTAGTGTTCGGACACTTCGACTACATTTTCGAGTTTTAACAAAGAGCTTCTACTTTTGCTGTGTATTTTGAGCACAAAATAAAAGACAAGTGGAGTTTGAAGCTTCTAACTCCCTCAGTTCATTTTCCTCGTTTACCCGGCGCAACACGCATTTGGTTGAGAGTGGCTCTTGCTGCTACAATAAAGCTCTCCAGTTCCTTCGGAGGAACCGGACCCTGTGAACTGCGAGGGGGATCTGTGCATCACTCAGATGGAAACATATATAAAAGTACATTTTTAATATTAGATTAGTAACAGTGAAAACTGAATTTAAAACCCTCCAGCTGAATTAGCACGGCAGCACTGCTTCCACTACACAGTATATCTGAGTCATTTATGAAATTGCTCACACATTACGTGAGGAAGCAGATAACCTTTAACACTTTAAAATCACCAGACAAAAAAAGTTTGAATCCAGTTATTATCTTAAATTGCACTTTAAGTTATTTCTTAGGTTTTTTTTTTACACTGAATACACAACAACACACTTACCAGTGATTCAAGTTATGATAAAAGTGCAACTCGCATAAAAAAAAACTGGACAGTGCCTTCTTTCCCACAAAACATTGAGAGAGTTGGAAATGAAAGAAAATTAAATAAAAAGAAACTTCCGTGGATGCCAACAGTTTTACATGATTTAAAACCAACTACCAGATTATGTATGAATATTTATTCAATCAATAACCTGTTGGGAACACATTAGTAGAGCTGAGGGACGGTGACTCTCCTACAAGTTGCTCTATACACTAGAGAAACGAAACTGTTGACTCATTACTGACGAGTAAATTCAGATCTTAGACATTTACAAATCCTATTTTTGAATCATCGTTGCCAGATTTCAGAGTTACGAAATGGTAATCTATACATGTAGAGTTTTTTTTTTTTTTACTTTTTCTGTTGCATCGTTCAGTTTGGACACCGGATACATTGTCATGCTCAGAATTCGGACACTCAAAATAAAAGTATAGGAAAAAAAACTGTAAATATAGTGCACTTAGTAAATAAGGAGTGATTTTGGACACCGTCAGTGTCTGTATAAAGTCTGTGATGGAGGAATGGGAGAAAACCCCGGTCTGACCCAGATCCAGAGCAGGTTCCCTGCACATGGGCGTCTTTGAAGGCTGCTTCTCTGTTTGCAATCTCTTGTTCAGTCACTGAGTTGTGCCTTTGCCTCCCCACTCCTCTTTGATAGCTGTTTGTTCTGTACGGCTTTGACTGAGGAAAAAGCTGTGCATGAAGCAGGCAGGACGTTAAAGTCTCAAAAATGTTTCATGTGCTGTATTTCTTTGGCTGTGTATCTCTCGCTGTGACCCGGTGGCGCCTCAGATGCAGCGGGGATGTTTTTTTGTTGTGGAAATGGGAGTGTGAAAAGGTGGGACAGAGGGTTACCACGATGGGCTGTGTTTGTGTTTTGTTGTTGCTTCGTGTTGCTGTCGCTTTGGGTTGTTCCTTTCCTCCTGTTCTTTTCCCATCCCGGATCCCGCAAACTCACAAAGTCTCCTCACGCACCTCTTCCTCCCCTCTCTTTTTTCTTTTCTCTTTCTCCCCACTCTCTCAGTCTTTGCTTCACTTCTCAGGAAATAACCTTCTATTGCCTTTTCCAGTCCCAGAGGACTGAGAGATAAAATCCCTCCTCGGTCTAGGGAGTTCTGTGAAGATAGCGTAACAGTTTTTTCTCACAGTCACAGCTCCAGGCTCTGAGGAAGCCTCTGCCCGTCCTCCTCTTTCTCCCCTCCTCCCTCCCTCTCTCCCTCCCTTCCACCCTTCCTCTTTCTAACTTTCTCTTTGCAAGATTGGAGCAGTTCTCAACATGGTGTGATAGTTTATGAGGAGGCAGCGGTGCAGAAGAGGTGACACTGGTAGCTTCCAGCTGCCAAAATCTCCTTCACATTTTAATGCTTACCATCATAGCTGCACGGGAGCCATTAATGTATAACAGATATCATTTCAAGCAGCATGCCAAAGCTTTTTTACTGCACCACACACACAAAATGACTGATTTGGTGCTCTAACAGTACGCAGAATGAAATATACGTCAAACCCAAATACATGATTTTCATTTTTTGCCATTCTCTTTTAGCCATTTTAGTCTGTTTGTGCCTGATCACGCTCTCTCTCTCTCCTCATATTAGCTGTGTCAGAACTTCCAGGACTTCAAGGAACTGTGTTTACTTTTTGCAGTAATAATCAGAGGAAGGTTTTTCACATCAACATTTTTCTTTATTCATTTATTTATTAATTATTTTATTTATTTATTGGTAGATTTTAGTAATCCTTCTGTTCTTAGACCTTTTTTGAACCCACTGACTTGTTGTTTATCAAATTGCACTCACTTTTAAACTGAGGGGTATAGGATCTATCTATCCATCCATCCATTCATCCATCCATCCATTCATTCATTCATTCATTCATCCATCCATCCATCCCTCCCTCCCTACCTCTCTTTCTCTCTCTCTCTCTCTCTCTGTCCAACTGTCTGTCTGTCTGCAAAAGAGCATGAGCAAAATGTATCATCCTTTATGACACTGCCTGATCCATTCCACACAATATTTTTTTGATTTGTCTAACGCCACTTTAACTCTTATGAGTTTGTCTCATCTGGAGTTCTTATGCAGACCTCCGGCAATATTTAAAGAACCATAATTTAACACCACTATTGGACAAAGTTGTGCAAAAGAGGGTCACAAGGGTGGCCAAACACTGTCCTACACTGATCATGCAGTTTTAGTAAAACATCTTTTCACATTAATAAAAGAGCCATTGTACTCTTTTATATATTTTTAAACAAGAGTGGTTGTATCGACGAGATCCTATGTTGGGGTTTGGAATCTGATTTTTGTTGTTTAACATTGAATTTATTGTCATACTACATGCATCATTTATTAAACAAATAGTTTTTTTTCTTTTTAAAATAAAATAAAAACAAATGAATCTTAAATTAAACTAAACTTCTCACCACGTGGGTGCTCAGATATTAGCTCTTATTTATTCTACACACACAATTTGTAAGGCACCCGGAGATGTAAACAGAGATATGCGCAGTGATGACTATCAGCAGTGAGCCAGTTTATGGAAAGTAGCAGTGAATGGGACCAGTTAGAGACGTGAAGGCTCAGCGAACCCTGGACTCTGTGTTAATGTACACGCGTGTGTGTAGTATGTGTGTGCATTCCAGCAGCTCTGGGGCTTGAAGCGGATAGGCCATGCTGTTTGTTTTACCTTATCAGGGGTTGTCATCCACTCAGGTAGGTATAGAGTGGATTTCAAAAAGGACACTCCATTTATTACCGTCACGTGAAGCCGACTTTCCGCAGAAAATGAGCCTCGTGCTATGAAAACAACCATTCATACGCAGTGTTATTCGAGCAGATTTTAAGCCTGCTCTGGTTATGTAATTGTGACTTATCTTAAAGTCAGTGTAGAGATTTTTTTTTTTGTTGTTTCCTTTTACTTCTGAGTTCAAACGTACAACCGCAGATACACCTGAAAACAGGATGAAAAACAGTTGTATCTTACAAAAGTGTATTGTTTTCATCGAATGTCTGAATAAAGATCCTCCTTTGGACCTTCATGCCTCTTTGAAATGTCTCGTCTGGCTTGGAGAAGTCATTCCGCAGCTGAAAAAAACCCACGGACGTCTGAAATAAACGTCACTTTTTATTTTATTTATTTTTTCCCCAGAAAACAATTTATGGTCCGGGAGAATGATTAAGAGGCAGTGACCTGTTTGTTTGACCTCCATTCATCTTCGTTGCTATTATAATGATTCAAACTCTTTCTGACGTGAGGCACTGGCGCCTCAAACAATAATCAGAGGGTCTTGCCAAGAAGTGAAGTTCAGGTGGTGATTAAGGATGTGACAGTTAATACAGAGTTGACACATCACCGTGACAACAAGGATTTATTTGTGACTTAAAAATCAAAGAAATGTAACATGGAGAGTTCATTTGAGTCTATAAAGAGTACAATGATGGGAATAGTCATCACATAATTCATTGTTATGTTTATACAAGTTTAAAAGTCAGGTATGACATTTTCAGACTACTTAGAACACGTCATTAATGTCGCTGTCGTGCCATCAGTGAGGGTAATGACTTGCGTCTCGGTAATGTGATAGTAATTTTGCCACCGGCCTTCCTTGTGCAGCATCTGAGATAAGTCAGGTTACAGTACCCAGAGTGAACATATGAACGGTTTCTTCGCTTGTTCCATGTCAACACTTCACAGAAGGTGTGATTTCAACCTGAGCGTTCGAGCGCCATGAAATGATAAGGTGCAAACAGGAGCAGCAAGTAGGGCATAAAAGCAAACCTTTATAACGGCTTATAACAGCTTGGACTGAATCATCAACGATCCAAAGGGTTTGACTCACCAATCCACCTCAGTTCTCCTGGAGAAATAATCATATCGGCTAAATTACTTTTTTCTCTGCTCTCTAATTTTCTCTCATTTCTTATGAGCAATGCTTTCTGACCTAATTCCCTGTGTGCAAAGGAAAGAACCCCAGTGAGAGTTGGACACGACATTCATGTACAATTCATTCGCTTTAGCATTTTGGGGGTAAATGCGGTGCCATTTATTTCATATTAAAAACTTGACAAGAATAAACTGTGAAAAGTTATTTTTTAAACAATTAAAACTGTTTGGATAAAACCTGAATAGTGGCAGGGAAGTACAACGCATGTAAAATATGTCCTGCATTGACACCAAAAGTTGCTATTGAAATTATTGCCACTTGTCAAGCGGCAAAAAAAATCCACTTGTGAAAGATCTAGAAGGCGCTCTAAAGTCTGAGAAATAAACCCCTGCAATGCCATGATGTCTTTAAGTTTTTGTTGGTTTCAAAGCATTTGCGATTTCTATAATCTCTCCTGATGTGCTCTGATGACTAAGCAAAATGGCTTTTTCAGTAAATGCATTGAGTTACAAGGCTACAGTCAGTATAATTGTTGTTAACAAACCTCTTTACATACTTGAGACTGCATCTGAAATCTGAGATATTTGGCAAAGTAAACACTCAATTTGTTCTGAATGATTTATCGTTCTGTACAAACATTCAGAAACACGTCATCTAAATTTGTTCCCCATCCCTGATAATTTGTTGTAAACTTTGCTTGGAATCAGTCTTAGCCCTTCTGAGAAGATAACCTTTAACCTTTTAGAAAATGAATGTTAATTGAGGCACAGCTAAACTAAAATTACTGATGAATCTGCTCATTATTTTCTTGTTTAATCCATCTTCTAGGCCAGGGGTCTTCAACATTTTTCAGGCCAAGGACCCCCAAACCGATAGAGAGATGGAGCATCATTTTTTTTTAATTTTTTTTTACAACGGTATCTTTCATGTATTCAACCTTCTTCATCATTTCATTTTGCTTATTCACCAGCAGCTTCACCTGTCTCCTGTCATCAGCCAGCTGGCTCTGGGTTTCTTCTAGTTCTCTGCTAAATATGATCCTCAGTCTCTGCTGCTTCAAATATTTGGCTCTCTCGTTGCAATACAGATCCCGCTGCTCCTTTGCCGAGGTCTTTTCTTTGTGGAGCTCGACGGCCAAGTATTCAATCTGGTCCCAGAGTTCTTTGTTTTCTTTCGTTTCTGACTTCAGGTCGTTGGAGAGCTCTGTGAGGCTCTTCTCCTGAGAGACACCGTGTTCCTCGGCCCTTTGCAGCTCAGCCTTCAGCTCCTCCACCTGTCCCCTTTCATGAACCAGCTGCTTCTTGGTTTCTTACAGTTCTTTGCCGAGGTTGATCCTCAATTTCTGCTCGTCGAAACATTTGGCTGTCTCTTTGCCAAACAGATCGCTTTGCTCCTCTGCCCAGGTCTTTGCTTTGTGGAGCTCGACGGTCAAATATTCAATCTGGTTCCCGAGATCTTTGTTGTTGTCACAGGTTGTTGGACAGCTCTGTGAGGCTCTGCTCCTGAAGACGCCGTGCTCCTCGGCCCTTTTCAGCTCAGCCTTCAGCTCGTCCACCTGTTGGAGTAGAGCTTCCTTTTCTCTCAGTAGGGCTTCTTTCTCTTGGCGTTTCCTTTCCACGGAGTTTCACCGTCCAAGACCGAAGAAGACGCGTCGGGTCAGGAGACACCAGGTGGGTTTTCTTTGACGTCGGTGTGAATTCGTCCCCCAGGGTCACACTGTCAACACCGAGTTCTACTGGGACCTTCTGAGGCGTCTGTTATGGTTTGGACTTCTTTTTTGCTTTAATAACTTTAGTAACTTTAATATCAAGACAAACTTTCAACATCTTTCAAGACAATATATTCTAGATCAGGGGTCTTCAACGTTTTTCAGGCCAAGGACCCCCAAACTGATAATGAGATGGAGCAGGGACCCCCAATGATATATATTGTATAAAATTGTGTTTTATATTAAACTGGGCCTAGTGCCATGTATAAACATACCTTGTTATTGTGCATTCAATACTAAGCTATTCAAATAACAGGTTCATATATTCATGTTTTTATTTTAAACAATTAAATGTCATTGTTTTTAAAAAAAACTTTTTTTGATTTTACAACGGTATCTTCTTTTCAAATAATATTGCAGCGCTACAATATGTTGGATTCATGTTAATGTGTATTTAAAGACATTTAAATTTGTGGGAAAAAAAATTGGGGTGAAAAAAATATTAAAAAAATGTGAAAAATTGTCTAATCAGCCAAAACTTTCACGACTCCTTGCAGTACCTCCACGGACCCCCTGTTGAAGACCTCTGTTCTAGGTGATGAAATGTCAGAAAATAGTGAATAAAATGTGTGCAATACTTTTATGGAGTCTAATGTGACATCTGTAAATATCTCGTCTTGTCTAAAGGACAGTCCAAAACCCAAAGATATTTAATTAGTTTTCGTATAAAAGAGAAAAGCAGCAAATCGGCTCATATGACACATTGAAATCGGCGATTGTTTGGCATTTTTGCATGATAACTTAATCCCTATTAATCAAGTACAAACATGTTTTTTTCTGTTGATTAACTAATTAATTAATTGTCAAAATAATTGCAGCTCTATTTCTGTATCTTTTGGTCACTGTAGAGATTCCCTAGTGGGCCTTCTTAATAGTGTTGGGAGCATAACCCACTCTGTAGATGGGTCTAAATTCATTGATTTATTGCACACAATCACGTACCCAACAAAACAAAACAATTTTCTGCCAAATGTTTTCTTTCGTGACTTCTAGGTAGAGAAATGTGATTTTCTTCCCAAGAAACTTCTAGAAACATGTGATAACCACATCCTCATTTCACAATGTTTTGTTTTCCACTCTCTGTATTATTACAGGGTCAGGTGTCTCTGGTGACAAGACTGCAACACAGACCCTAAACAGTAGTAGCAGCCGCAGCAGCAGCAACAACAACCTCCCCCAGACTTGTGAACAGTAGTGCACTGATTCACATCTCCTACACACTCAAGCGACGCCCGTTATGTGTTTTCTTCATACATAGCTGGCGCTAACTAGAGCTGAGTGGGATTCTCGGACAACAATCGTCAGTGTTCTTCTGGTTGATTTACGATGTTGTTGTAAAATTCCCAAAAACCTGCGGCACGGTCATATCAGCACCGCTGTCCTCCCACTCATTTCATCTGACAATGCAGGACGCAGGCCAAGCATGCATTGGCAAGCTGCCTGGAGGAAAATCAGCGAGAAGCATGGTAATTGTATCTTCATTGTTTACAGTATGATTCTACACCTCAGGGGTGGAGTCTTAGATTTCCTTTACCCCCCTCCTCTTTTGTTTATTAAGTATAAATATTATATGATTATCCAAATTTAAAGGGGACAAATTTGGGCTTCCAGCAAAAAAAAAATCTGTGAAATGCAAATACAGGATGAATACATTCCTGGGGGGTAGGTGACATGGAAGTATTTATTGTCAAAAGAGAATAAAAATAAATCTATTGTGGATGAGCAATTTGTCTGCTTGAAAAAGTTTGATTAAAGGAAAAGTTTTCTTTCCTCGCTAGTCTCAGCCTAAAACTATGAATACGGTTTGGATACATATGTAGTCCTTCCTCCTTTGACATTTGTAGATGTGCACTCTGTCTATGTACCCCCTGTGAGGTCAAAATAATGGGTTCAGTGTGTCAAGCTCATGCAGGCTAGACTATACAACATAGACACAGCGAAAAGGTCATTTTTCCACATGAGCTCTCTTGTCGATGTTGTCTTACAAAAGTCAATGTAATGCAAATATTACCATATTTTCAGTGGTTATATTAGATATTTTTATATATTAAACAATTATGTATGAGATGACAAAGTGAAAAGATATTTATAATGAATTTTAGCTAGTTTTTTAAAAAAAAATGCCCAGCTGCTTTCATAGCACCACTTTTGTCTTCAGCCGGCAAATGTTTTTTTTTTTTTTTTTTTAAAGTCCCACTGTGCAGTACGTGCTCAGCACCAAATAGCAAACTTGACAATGTTAGCAACAAGGTGGTGGTAAATAGTGGAGTGTTTGGCATGTAAAGAGTGTGATACTTTTTCCAGTTGGAACCACAACCAGATCTAAAAGAGAGCTATTGGAGTGGAAATCAGTCTCAAATTTAAAAATCATTAAATACTGCTGTTGTTCAATGCATTTACCAAGGAAGTGCATTTATATTCATATGATAGACATACTTAAAAGTAGATTTGCATGAAGTAAATTAAGGAGACATACATAAATGTGACATGTAGATGTTTCTGACCACCTGTGAAGTGAAACACTGCGCACAGCATTACAGTGCATGTCCCCAGAATCAAAGAGGAGATTGAGCTACATTTTGTGGATGTTGCTTTTCTGTTTGACCTCCTGACCCCGTGCCCTCCCTGGCCCCCTCACCATACCCAGGAGTCCACCAAGTCAAGCATGACAAAATAAACAGCAAACACACATCATGACAACAGCTTAGAGCTTTGCTGCTCCAGCCATAGAAAACAACCAGGCTCGCCTCGTTTGAATTTCCACACTCTCACCCTAACCAACAATCAATCAATCACACATTTCTACATCCTGCCAGCAGGTAACGCGATGTAACAGAATTTTAAGATGACAATCATGTCACAAACTTACACTCATGTCATATGTCTACTCTCAGCACAGCCTGATAGTAGACAAAAGAAAAACTGCTGTTGGCCAGGGTGTGTCACTCAGAAAAGAATCAGCCAATCAGAGGAGAGGGTCATGATATCAATGCACCTTAAAAACGGACATAAAACAGCCTATTCTTGGTAGAACTCCAGAGAGAAGCTTAAGAGACGGTTTCTGGTACTTAAAACCACTAAAATATCTCATTTGGATATCAAGCTTGCAAACAGGACAAGAGTAAATCATGGACCTTTAAATACAAGGAAGCATAAAAAAAAAAGCCCAGGAAAAAATGTTGCAGTTTGTAGATGGAGAGAAAAATAAATAAATAAGAGAAAGCGGCCCCACAACAGAAGAATGGCTGCAATTGGAGTCTCGACTGCAGATAATAGAAACTCAAAGATAATTAGATGCTTTGCTCAAGTGCTAAGGAAACACAAAACATCCTGAAGATTCATATCAACTGAGGTAACATCTTTCATTCTGCAAGGCACAATGATTTGTTTATGGTTAAATAGCCATTTGTTTACTAGATATTCTGACCTCTCTCTAGACCCTTACTCTCCATTATGCTCTCATCTCTATTCTGTGTGTGTTTGTGTTAAATGTGTAGTATACTTTTACTTTGTCATCAAATTGCCATCACAATGTTCTCATACTTAGTAATCACAAAGGACAGCAAAAAACATTACTATTAATAAAACTGATTTCCAAGCATGTTTTACTTCCCTTGTTCATATTTTTTTTGTCACAAGCAGGAGTTTTACAGTGTAATGAAGCAGTAGACAAACAGCAGTGTCAGCCTCTCGAGGCACCTCGCATGCAGGATGTTGAAAGTGTAAAACAACAAGCTGGTAGAGGAAATACAAGTAAATAGAGTGTACGCCTGTTGCACAACAGCATGCAGTCATGTAGAGTGCTGGAGACAGCGGTTTCGCTTCAGCTCTCCTCTTTTGCTGGAAATCCAGCAGGACTGGCCAAACTTTCATCCGTGTGCTGAGCGATGAAGAGCGCCTGAACTTCTTTTTCTCTTTCAGTGACTCCGTCAGTCGCAGCTCAGTGCTTCAGTGTTGAATTAAAGGAAAGTTGCTCATAGTAAAGCTGTCACTGGTCACACAAACCAGACATTCAGCTTGTTTTTCTTCTATTTTTACTTGCACTGAACATTTTGTTTTTCTGTGGCAGAAGTCACACTTTCCATCGCCCTATTTCCGTCTATGGGTTAAAGTGCAGTGCAGACAAAAGAAAGAAACCACTCAGCTGGCTAACTTCCTGTTTTCTCACATGGTGCCTGCTACTTCAGAGTAGAACCTGTTACCTTAGGGTAGAGAACAAAAAAAAAGGTACACGGTTTATACTGTATATATACATGGTACATGGGTGATTCAACAAAATGCACCCTTGAGAGTCTTTAAGCCATTATGTGTGTTTTTATCCAGCTCGAAAATAAATTGAGTATTTCATCAGAAACACAATCATATTTTTTCCAGGCACATTCGCACCTTTGAGAGCTTTTAAAGTGAGTGTTTTCACAAAGCTGAAGTCCTTCACCGGAAAGAAAATGCGCCCCGATTCCAAGAACGTTTGGAATCCGCCCAATTTTGCCCCCAATCACTCTCTAAATAACACTCATTACCTGTCCATTACATTGCTGGAGAAATGACTAAATCACAGCAGAAAATGTGAAAGTTGTGGTTGATTCAGGTCGTGACATCGTGGGATGTAACGAGCTGTACATGTACTCAGTTTACACATAATCTGAGATAATTTCTTTTTTATGATAATGCCCCACCCAACACATAGACACAAACTTTGTATCTCTTTGTGTCCTTCCCCTTGACAAATTATGGCCATTTCAGAAAAATAATGGCAAGTAATGTCTCCATGTACCTCTTCGCATTAGTGCAAATACATCCATGTTTTGATTTACTTTTCCTTTTGTGAAGATTTTAGATACATCACGCTGACTTGCAGGGAAATCTATATAAAGTGCTCAAGATGGAATATTTCTGTTTGAAGTCATGATGAAGCAATAAACTATCATGTGTTTGAATATTTATGTCAGTACTGTATACATCATGAAGCTTCAATGAAGTGTTTGAACAAGCAGAATATACAGCATACATATGACGTCAAGCAGTGTGAGGGAAAAAAACCATTTCTGAAGCTACTTCAAAGCAAAAATCCAAGTGGAAGAGGTTAAAAGGAAATGTTCAAAATATGCATCCAGTTAATACAGACCTTTTTTAATGGCTCACATACATCAAATATTGTTATTTCATTTAGTTTGTCTAAATTTACAACTGGATATAAACGTGCAAAACATTTAAGCTATGGAGGAATACAAATCATGATGACATCTGGGACACTGTTTCCAATGACAGACTTCAATGATTAAAGAAACACTCTGCACCACGTGAACATATACGCTGACACACCCTCACACACTCTAAAAAAAACTCTGACGGCATATTTAGTTCACTTTTTCCAGTGTACAAGTTGTTGAAGTACAAATTGTACTGTGTTGTTTGCGTCACACACTGCAAATCATCATCATTAAGTTTATTTGCCCTAAACTCTGCACCTTGTCGCTACTTTTTCAGTTTCCCTCCGCCCCGGCATCGCAGCGATATATTTAGCGTGACAGTGGAAACGGTAACACAGGAATGTGCACGGCTGCGTGCACAAAGCAAATACAGTCAGATATCAACACACAATATTGGAAGACAAGGTGAAGAAGATTGAAGTGAAAAATGACCCATTGATTGTTTGTGCAAGCAGCTCTTTACAACACATAGTTATGCTATATTGCTACGCGACCACGAGACAACACATTTATCATGTCAGATACTGTATGTCCTTAAACAACATATAGTATGTTTATGTACAAGTGACAAAGTGTTTTGCTGGCTATCTTATTTATGATGGGACCACACCAAAGACTGTAATATAGAAAAGGATATACCTTCTGGGTCTGAAAAGTGCGGCCAATGCGGCAGTGCCTTAAAGTACAATACCAGACGAGGGCCACCAGGGGCTGGCACCAAAAATTCTCCCAACTTTTCTCTTGAAATATAAAGTCAATCAATTTTTTTCACAAGTCATTATGGTGTCATTTGTGAAATTAACTCCTTCTGGTCAGTGTTCTGATGGTCTTTCGGAAAATATTTTCCTAAATAATTAGATATCAGGCCTAAAACAGCAGTAATATTTGGGGGCATGTCTGGTTTGAATGAAAGGCCCTGGGGTAAAGTCAGGTTTCCGCTTTTGTTGGGTGGGCATAGTGTCCTCCGATTCAGAGTTCAGAAATGTTAAACGCGAGGCTTCGAAATGGCTGTTCAGAAACCAGTGGATGATATCATGGTTGGCTGCCGCTTGAACCAACAAGGAAGTTAGGTTAAGTTATTTTAGAGTCACAAAGTTTACATGACTGTTCCCTAACCTGTAACCATGATGACAAAGGTCCTTTAACTTTAACGATGTACTTATTTTAAAGCAAACAGTGATCTTTCAGCAATGCCAACAATACCAATGGAAAGTCAACTAGGATTTGATGTCGTGGTAGCTACACACGTGTGTTGGAAAATGCAGATGTACAGAAGATGTCCATATAATGTTTCTTTTTACTTGTAAGGAAGAGGCAGGTTGGGTGGAAGGTTGCATTCAGCAGCACACTTGGGTGCAGGAGACCGCTGTTTGTTTCCAGTTTCGGACTACAAATGAGGAATTAATTTTTTTAAAGCACGTTTACTGTTGCCATGATGATGAAGGTTGCATAACTTGTTTGATTAATCATTGAATTCAGAAAAAAATTTCAGAAAACTAAACAACGCACATGAAAATCAACAGTCAAAAACCCAAAAATATTCAGGGGTGCAACAAAATAAAACAGATTAAAGCATTAAGTCTGACAAGCTGGAATCAGAGAATTATCACCACACCTGTAGTGCTTTGCGTTGAAACATATGTGAAATATGTATGACCGCACTACTAAGAACCTCCAGTACCAATTCCGAATTGATAGGGAAACCCTTGCCCAGCATTGCGCTGCACTCTTTATTCTGCCCTGCTGTTAATCACATGCGGAAAAAAAACCCCATCTCAAAAGGCCTTTCTTGAAAGCAATTGAGTCTTCACCAAGCTTCCTGACAAATTACAGCATGTGATCCCCATCACACGAACAATCCAGCTCCCGGCTCACTACAATATCACATGATCAAACAGTGAGGTGTTGCCTATCTGTGTCAAAGCATTGCCTGTCAGCGATAGCCCATGCGGTTGTGTTGACTGCGTCCTCTGAGGAATGCTGATAAGGCTCGGGGGCGTGATCCCATGTGCTTGGAAGGGCTCGGCACATGAGCGGAGATTCATCAAAACATATGTGAAGTGGACTTGTGGCTGATTGAGGTCCTGATATCCTCTCCTCTGGTCTTCATTAGACGGAGGAATGGGGGGAAGACAGGGGGGTTCCTCACCACAGGGACTGCAGCGATCAGAGCTCCAGTCGGGTCAGGCAGACCGGAGCCGCTGCTTTTACTCAGCAGATCTGGCAACCCTGGACTGTTGTATATATGAATGCATTATTAGGAGCCAGAAACTACAACTGACTTGTTGTGTAGAGTATGCTTTCTATATTTTATAACTGAGTCAGAGGCTACCTCATAGTGTTTTCTGTGCTTTTAAATTCCAGTGTTCCTTGACCTGAAATATACATTTTATTTACATTTGGCTGGGCAATCTGATCACAACAGGGTGAATCATGATTTTTCAAGTTGGTGGTGCATCTGAAAGTAAATCTAATAAATCCCTTTACACCTTTCATCCCTTTCATGTACAAAACTTTCAGGATGTCATCTAGTAAAATAAAGGCATGTTGTTTCAGTCCTGCAACCTCCATGAAATCCAGGCACCATCAAAGAAACATCATGTCTTGCTTTCCATTTCTCACCTTGAGAGAGTGTTATATCTTTCTTTTAACCAACAGGTATACAAGCAAACAAACCAAAAATAACCACAACAAACCAACTGAAAAATACATTGTTTGCCCTCCAGAGCAACACATTTGCACACCACCATCAGCAACGTTATTTAAAAATAAACCTAAACATATCTCATAGAGCATTCCTTAGAATCAGAAAAAAAATATTCAACACCTGATTCAAATTTGTGAAAGTACTGTTAAATCCTAACACAAATTAAAAAGTGGAACAGGCTCACCATACTGTCTGATACCTCATAATGCAGTGAATCTAGTTGGGGTTCAGGGTGAATACAGTAGAGCCTAAAGTAATGCTCTAGAGAGTGTGGTGTGTGTTGAGTGGTGTTTCTTTTATTTTTTTTACCCTGAATATTTCAGAAAATGTGGTGTGACACATCGGAGGTGACAAGTGGAAAAAGCTCTGGCTGAAGTCAAATCAATATCACCCTGAAGAGTGGTCACAGCGTTTGGTCACTTTGGTGACATGCTCTTTTAAAGCTGAGGTGATTGCTGAAATTTTACAGACAATGATCATGATCAAAACTACCTGTTTATACATATACTAAAATAATAAAAAATAGGATTTTTCTTGTGTAACTATGGATTTTAAGATAAGATAAGACTGTATTAGTCCCACAGTGGGGACATTTTGTTGTCACAGCAGCATAGGGACACACTTAGGAAAAAAAAGGTGAGCACACAATAAGAACAAAATTACAAAGTATGCATACAATCAAAGTAAGATAGATAAAAGAAAATTTTTTAGAAAAGGTATTACAAATAATAACAATGCATAAATACACACACACACACACACACACACACACACACACACACACACACACACACACACACACAACTATATACACAAAAATAAATAAGTACAACCTGGGGTGAAAAAAGTGCCAGGTGCTACGGCATACAGTGCTACATTATGATAGGCTGGTGTTGAAGAGTCTGACAGCCGTCCGGACAAACGACCTTAATGGGAAACTGATGAATTACTGGGAGAGATTCTGAATCTATAGCTAATGTAATTCCCTTATCAGCAACCATTTATGCTTGGAAACAATAAACAGAGCTTTGCTGCAGCTGTTCAGTCCTTGACAAAATGGGCCTGAGATGACGATCTCAGATAGCTACAGAATAATGTAGCATCAGTGTAGCATCAGTGCTCTCTCTGGCTCAGAGTGCATGAAAAAAAAAAGAAAAGAAAAAGGTATCCAGATGGCTCACAGAACCAGTTTCATTTATTAATTGTGGTCTGGTACCTGGGCTTTGCAAAAAAACAAGATGGCAGAGGTTAATCTTCTAATGACTACTCCACTGAATGTTAACACAAACTAACTTGTTGTTCCTGCAGAGCCGGAGATTAATTGGGCAGGTGGGCGGTGGAACAAAGCAGAGTGGAAGTAATCATGTAAATGATGGTAATCATTAGAAAAAAATACATGGTTATTTATGAGAAAAATACCAGTGTGTGCATGTTATTTTTTAGTATATTCTGTATTGCTCAAACCTTTAAAATGTAAACTTTTTTCTTTAATATCAGGTATATTCAACAAAAATATAAACACTTTTGTTTTCGATTCATTTTTCACAAGTTGAACTAAAAGATCTAAGACTTCTTCTCTGCACAGAAAAGGTTTATTCACTCAAATAGTGTTTACACGTTTGTTGAAATCCACCTTGGTGAGCACTTGGACTGATCACAATAAAAGGCCACTCTAAAATGTGTAGTTTTATCACAATGCTACAGCTGTCACAAGTTTTTATAAAACTTTATATTTTTGTTGGGTATGTTTAAAGGTGATAGTTGAGCCTTTAATCAAATTCTACCAGTACCTTGGGTGTTTTAGTTCTTTGCTCCATCTCTGTCTGCCTGTCTCGCTCACTTACAGTCACAGTTTCCACCATTTCTCCCTATTCACACCTTTCTCATGACAACATATGTCCCCTGTGTCCTGCAGTTGAGCAGCAATTCCACTTTAACAGGAAACAGGAAGTGTGTTTGTGTGTGTGCGCTATACATATCCAATATTCATGGTTTGAGTGGTCAGACCATTCGCAGTCATTAGTGCACTTACTGCCTTTCTGCCATCTCTCTTCGGCTCATCACAGAGCCAGTCACTCAAGACGAGTTCCCCCCCCCTGCAATAAACATGAGCCTGTCGCTCCCAACAGTCCCGACACCCCACGCAAACCACCACCTGGAAAAGAAGTGTTCCATTCACCTCTACTAGTTCCTCAAAAATGAAAGTGGTGCTATGAGTCTTATTGAGAGGTGGGCATAGAACTTTGAAATATAATACAATTATTATCAATCTATGGTTCCCACCTTGAGGGATGCAAGATAAATAAAAGGGGTCACAAGATGATCAACAAGATAGAAAAAGTACAAGAAACATCCATTAAGTGAGACAAAATTGTACGTTTTCTTTCTGGCTTTCATCAATATTAATGTAAGATACTGTTTCATCTCATCAGGACAATTAAAACTATTAATGTGAAGCAATCTGAGAATTGGAAATTCTTTGGTTGAACCACACATAGCTCATGTTTGCAACCACAACACATCACACAATGTAAAGAGACAATTAGATGTACCTCCTTCTAGCTGAGTACTACATGAAAAATAAATAAAAGGAATGTATCCACAGCAGCATGTGTTCAGCTGTGTGTTTGGCTTTGACTCACCAGGTGAAACTGGGTGAGTGCCACTGCCTTATTGATTTAACTTAAGAAATTTACCTCAGCCTGAAGGATGTCGATAAAAAAGTCAGCTGACGAGGAATTCTTTCCTCTTGGCAGTGTCAACAGTGTTTTATTTTACTGCTTCAGGAATACAGCTATGTTTGTTGCCTTACTTTTTTATGACCAATGTCTTCACTTAACAAGCTCAGTTAACTCTTCCCCAGTCTTTCCTTATGGATTAAATATACTAATGGAGAAGATAAAATGACATGATTACATAAAATAATGTAACCAGTATGGCTTGCAGTCTGAAGTTATCTTGCAGATGTTAGTAAGTGTAATATGCAGCTACAATCACCAACAACAATGTACATAAAGCAGTAAATTAGTATTTTAAGAGCGGTTATAACTCTCAGTGAATTTACGTTAACTTTACAACTCTTGGATGATGCAATCTCGGTTACATAAGTGCTTTTTTGAAAGCCTATATACCTCCATAATATATGCATCCATTTATGTTCCGTGTCAATTATTTATTGCCATAACAACACTTTTATTCTACCTTCTTGGCCAAGTCTGGCTTTTACCTGATTATGCTTCAAAGATAAAATTGAATTTCTGGCTCTGGACCAGTCATCAAAAAATGTATGTCCTCAGATCAAGTTCAAATGTTTCTTTCTGCCACTATTTTATCAGAGCACCTCCACGATGATAGATATTTAATTGGTACCAGTAAAGTAAAGCCAAGGCTCCCATACATCTTTTCTTTTCTTTTTGTCTCCGAAGGCCAAGTTGAAGTCCTACGGCCTTTCAGTGACCAACTGTCCGTCTCTCCACTTTTCTCTTCCTCCTCTTTGTTTGTCGTCTGGTTTTCGGAGTGCTCCCTGACACCATTTGTCTCCATAACAAGTCTCGGGGAAGAGCGGTTTGGTGGGCCCACCTGCAGGAGCCCCGTTGCTGGTCGCTGCTCACCACCGGCCTCCCAGGACTACCCACAGAGGAGGAGGCAATTAAGGCCTGGGGAAGGAGCCATAAATCTCCATAAACTTCTCCAGTGTGTCTCCAGCTAGCCCCCCTCCCCTCCCCTCCCTTCCCACACACACACACACACACACACACACACACACACACACACACACACACACACACACACACACACACACACACCACCACCACCACCACCACACACTTTCGCTGGACACTCAGATAATGCATCTCCTCCTCTGCAGGCCCCAGACAGACGGCAGAGGAGACAAGCAGAACTCTTGATTTCCCACAACCGAACGGCTCCTTCTCAAAGCCTCTCTGCAGTCAAGGCCATGATTCATGGCGCAAACATTTTTGGAGAATGTTTTGTTTGTTAAGGTTTTGTTGCTCGGAAATACTTATTTTTAACCTGGGGTTTTTCTGGTTTGGGGAAAGTTACCCATTTATGTAGCTGAAACAAACATTTGCTAATGGTTCTCAGTGTTTACTATACAGTATGTAATTCTGCAAATCAAACTCAGTCACTTTAAAAAGAAGCATTTGATGAATTAAGTGGTGGAAACAAAACTGCAAAACCGTGTCTCATGACAGTTTTATGACAGAGTGCAACCAGCGTTATGAATTATAGAGAAACTCTAGGTCTCAATGCAGAGGAGGGCATATTCACATGCTGTATAACATGAAGCCTCTTTTCTGAAAACTGCGTGGTAAAGGATCGCCTGGTGGAGCGGTTCAGGGGAAGAGGCTCTGGTCTCACTAATCAGACAGGACGTGCAACGGAAAACATCCCTCTCGAGCAGGAAATGCCTGCTTCCTCTTTATCATATTCTTAAGGAAGAGCTCCTCTGCAAAGCTGCTGATGTATGGCTTTAGTACCACCACCTACATATATATATGTGTGTGTGTGTGTGTGTGTGTGTGTGTGTGTGTGTGTGTGTGTGTGTGTGTGTGTGTGTGTGTGTGTGTGTGTGTGTGTGTGTGTGTGTGTGTGTTGAAGAGAGTGAGAAAGCAGCCCGTGTCTGTCTTTCTGTCTAGCCAGTGTTGGGGAATTTGAGTCACAAGCCCGCTATCAGTATTATACCTCAATTATTGAAAGCTGTGTATTGTACAGCCATTGTTTTTCTCCAGCAGTTTGGCTCTAGGGATGGCAGTGTTGGTTGGCTGGTCAGATTCTTTGGTCCAGATTTAAATATCTCAACAGATAATCAGACATTCATGTCAGAGAATGGAGCCGACTGACTTTATAGGTTTTTACTGAAATGCCCCAGCAGCTACTTGAAGGTTTCACCTGACAGGATTTGGTACAGATATCCAGGATGGACTGTGATGCCTCTGGTGACTCCCTGGCTGTTGATCTCGTGCCAGCACAAGGTAAACATTGGACTATGTCCAATTCTTTGGCTTATGGCCAAATGCCTGAAAAACCATCACCCATCCCCCTCAGCTGTAGTCTGTTTTTAGTCTTTACTGTGGTTTTCTTCCATGCACGGACAATAGCTACGTTTCCATTCAATTGTAGGGTAAATATTAACAAAATTTTAAGAAAAGCTGCAAAAGAAAACAATAAATAAGTATATTAAAGCACATTTTGATCCACTACTGTTTGGTGAACATTAGCAGTTGTTTTTGTCAAGATAAAGAGCTAGGGGTCCTAATATTTCCAACCACATCTAACCAACCAAACCAAAGGAGGGTGCAATAAGATGATGTAAACAGGTGACCATCAGCCAAAGCTCAAATGGTGAACAACAATGGCGTAAGCACAATGCAAATCTGGCAGTGATGTTTATTTTGTATATTAATCTAAAGAAGGTTATTGTCTTCTTGTTGCTCCACACGTAACTGATGCTGTTTTACTTCTCTTCAGAGATGAAGAAGGTTCAGTTGATATTTAGGTCACATTCATCATGGACTCTTTGCTGTCTGTTTTTTGTTGCACTTTGACTTTAATGACACACAAACTTTTCCACCTGAGACAAGAGAAAAATACAAAGGTTTTGATATTGTGAAGAATTTTCACATTTCCCCCAATTCCACTCAGGTTTTTCTGGCGGGTAAAATGTAAAAATGTACATGTTTTATCTGTTTATGGTGCATGTTGCATATTTGTAATATAATTATAGAAATGTTGGTGGCCACAAACCCTCTGGAAAAATACAGCTCACAAGCATCACAGCCAATAAGCTGTTTCTTTTTTTTCATAAAAAAACAATGGTACTTCAGCCAAAGATACAAGGCTTGATAGTCAACTAATTCAAATTCAAATTAAATTTAGATTTAAATTTAACAGAAAGAGATTTTCTCAATGTCTATCACTGTTGTGTTACTGCTGAAAAATACCGGCAATTGGTAGTTACATTGCCGGGGCAAAAGTGGAAAACGGGAACTTTTTTTTTTAATGTTTTATTTTTCCCTTTCCTATGAGTATAAAAATCGGACCAGTGACACTTTCTTTAACTTTGATGAAGTGAACCACACAACTTTTTTTTTTTTTTTTTTTTTTTTTTTTTTTTTAACTATCTAGAGTTATATTATCTGTAATCAGTAATGCAGACATTAAGTGTGAATCGATTTAAAAAAGAAATGTCTCCATACGATGTGTTCAAAAAAGACTAAAAGTTTAAATATCTTAATGATTCAAAAAGCTAACAAATTGCCATTGTCCCTCAAGTTTCTTCCTGTTGCCTTCTTCTTTTAACTTGTATTTATATAGTTTAAGAACCTGCTGCTTGGGAAAAGCTAGAAATACAAGACATGTATAATATGCTTTTAAAAATATTTCATACAAGGAGTATAGTTTTAAGCTTACAGCATTAAAACATTTCAAACCCTTATAAAAAGAGCAATTTGTCTGGAAAGCTTCAATCCTGGCTGTAAACGCACCCAAAGTGTTGAAATTGTATCCTCAGTTGGAGTGTCTTCCTGAGACTGATAACTGTTACTGATAAGTTGTGTTAATAGATCTCTCAGTGGAAGCTGTTGATGGAGATGTGAAAGGTGTTGACCTGATCTGTGAACTGCCTCTCCTCTCCCTCCCTCCACACAAACAAGCCACCTGTCTGACACAGCTCTCACACAACACACATCTGGAAGGGGGAAAACAAAAGTGCTGTTTGTGTGTCACTTAAATGTTCTACCTTTCATTGACCGAGAGACATTTCTGTAAAACCACATGTGGAGGTGGCAGCACAACTCTTTCGATCCCTACACCTCTCTACTGTTCAGTCCCCCCCCCCCCCCCCCCCCCCTCTATTCCTCCTCTGTGGTGGTGTGATATCACTTTACTGGGTCACCAGATTTTCCAAAGTCATAGTGGGGACATGTTGCTCACCTTTTGACTTCTTTAACTCTTGAACTGAGAGAAATTTCCCCTGATATAGACCTGAAGACTGCCAGCTGTCAGTTTCACCTCCCACTTATTGGAGACGGAAACCATGTGCGGGAGAAGGTGTGCGGTTTAGTGAAAGTAAAAAAGGCAAGCAACAGGGGAAAACTGATAAGCATCAAGCTGTACTTGTAGAGCAGCTCATCTAACATTAATGGCAGAGTAATTGGTTTGTAACTGTAACACTTACAAGGCCATCAATAATGACCAGGGAGGCGGGTGTAGAGTTACTTGGTCGGGATAAGGGGCCATTGTGCCGGAGCTGAAGCCGCAGGATCAGCTGAATGGGCCTGCAGTTATGTCGGACAAATATTTATACAGTATCATGTTACTGGAACATTCTAAGTAGGGGAGACAAGAATAGGCAGGGTGATTGAAAAGTCAGATACACATGTACTATAGTTCTACCTTATCTAGGATCTACTTCTGGATCATTCACTGATCAAAGCTCAGGAAATACAATAATGAAAGGGGCTCCTAACACTAAAAGATTATTTATTTTGTGGGTTATAGGAGAGGTTTAATCCTGGAAAGCTATTAATATATATACATTTACACTGTTAAGTGTGTGACCATCTAATCTGGGGACGATTTGTGTCGTCTGTTTAAAGAAGAAAGGAAAATTTGACGTTCACCACTGTCAGAGAGCAATTACGTCTGTGGCTGCACGTACAAGAACACATCATGTGTTTCAGTAAAACCTGCAGCTGAATAGTGACTGAAACTTTGAAGCTCACCTACAACATTCCAGAACGGCTGTTTGTTCACAACAGTCACCAGCTCTTACAAATCTAATTTAATTTCAAGTAAGAATTATTTAGGTTACGGCAGAGGATCGCAGATGTGCAGTGAACTAGTCTCCATACAGCTCGATAAAGTTATGTTGAGAACATTGGCAAGTAATGTGGTTGTCATTGAGATGCCACAATGACAAATTCACAGAAATGTATGAAAAATGGATGGTTGTAAGTTATGAAATTTTCCTCAGTGTTGGAGTGCTACTGTGTTTGCCCAGATTCAAATTAGCTTTTTCTACAAAACCGCTGGTCCACCAACAGCAACGCATCTATAATCTGTTCATGTCTCTGCTAAAATAACCCTGAATTGTGCCACGTTGCATCTCGGCGCTGGCACTCATTTAAAGGGAATGCTGTATATCAATTGCAACTTTTTCAGCCAGCATCATGAATTTGATTAATGCCGGTCCAAATCCTTGCACTTATGTCGCATTGAGAGCTTAAGAAATCCAGAAGAAATTTCCCAAGTTTGTGATTCAATATGTGCTTTGCACAGTGTGGTTTCATTGCAACTTTGTCCCTGAGGTGTTCTCCGAAGGCACTTCCAAAGAAAATTTAAGGAGCTAGACACATAACTGTGCTCCTTCCTAAGAGAATTGCAGTCTTTGACAGCCCAGATTGTTGCAATGGCATTGAGCCATTATGTTATAATATTGTGACATCTAATATGTGAACTCTATAGGACTTCACAAAGCGACCAGCTTTGTGTAGTAAATAAAATACATCCTAAGAAAGCATGAGAAAAAGTCCAACTATATTCCTCTGGTGGTGAAACCTAAGCAGTGTATGTTTCTCGCAAAAATGTGGAAATCAAGACAATCGCAGCAACTTGGTTTTTGAGGTTAGATTGAGTTGCCATGTGACCCTGCACTCCCCCTCCTCACCACCCGCACAGCCCTCTGAACCTCCTCTGAGAGCCACAGCTGTTGGGGACCTCTCTTTGAACTCACAGCAGGAGGCCTACAGCACCCCCTGGCCCTAAGCTGTCCCTCCACTCCACCGACTTTGCAGCTTGTAACCATAGCCTGACGTGGACTTTTAAGAGGGCTCCAAACTCCCATGGCAGCTGCTCGGCTGGTAAACGGATCCACACGGGCAGATCACCTGAGAGCACCGCGGGTAGATCTCTGGAGAGCTGCTCATGTGTCCTACTGCCTGCTACGTTCGCAAAGGATCACAAAGAAGATGGCCTTGAGGACCCATGAGACAGAGCAGAAAAGAAAAAGTAACAAAAGTTTCAAGGTGACTCATTTAGTAAAAGACCTTTACTTAACTGGAGTGCCAGCAGTAGATAAAACAGGATTACAGCCCTGCAGGATTTACAAGGGAGCTTGCAAACTTTGGAGGAGAAAAACTCAAACAACAGATTCATATATTCATCTATCAAGAGTAGCTTGTTGCCAGGGCAAATTTGTGTCTCTGCTTTGTGGTGTCTCGTTGAAATCTCCTCATTATCCCACAGGGGGTTTGAATGAGGTGCTAATTTGATGGCCAGCGTTGACCGTAGATTAAACACAAAGGTGTAACCAAAGTTCTCTTTTACAAATTTTGCTGCATATGCATGAGCCTTATCAAGTGTAGGAAATGAGAACTATCATACATTGAATGGAATGCAGTGATATGTCAGAGTGATACTGCACTGAACGTTCTCATTCCCAGGACATCAAATACTGCTGTTTTGTCAAAGCTGCTGGCATCAAAATGATACGTGCGAGGTGCCCTTCGACTTTGGTGCCGTGACCACCCAATTCAAAGAGGCAAGTCAGATGAGGCATTATAAAGAGGGAGACAGTTAGCGTTGGGAGGACGTCGGGGGTGGTTGGACGGAACAAACACAGGACTTTCACCCAAGAGACCAGTGTTTGTGTCTCTGCGAAAGCCAAACTTAATGTGGACTTAAACATATTTAACTTATTGACATATGTGACTTACATCAGTAACATACTTATTGTGACCCAAACAATTATCATTTCACTTAACCGTGCACATTCGGGGCCTGGACCTAACTGACCCCATGTCAAATGACACCTTGTGTGTATCTTTGGGCATTTTCACACCTAAAAGTTTGGACCGAGGTTCCTATATTTCAGCACAGTAAATAACTCTGCATGACATAGTTATGTCCCCATACTTTATATGAATTGGCTTGTAGATGGCGTGCATTTGAGATTGGTATATTGCCAGTTCAGTCAGTAGCTTTTTCCATTTAAATGGAGAAAAATGTATGGAAAGATTGATTTCACTGCAGCTATATTATTATTATTATTACTAATAGGGAGTTTCTACCAGTACTTATCTTTCTCTGAGAAAATAAGTTAGAAGTTTTGGCATTTTCTTGTGCTGCAGGAATGGTCGTGAAAAACTCTCTCAGAAGTGTGGCATGTAACTGTCCTGTTAAAACAGACCTGAAAATATCATAATGTATTCAATCATCTCAAATAGATTGTGGTTCTACTCAGCCTTAAATGTAAGTCCTCTAACTCCTTTCATATAAGTACAATGTGTGAATTTTCGGCATCCCTCTAGTACTACATCAAATAAAGATGAGATCGGTGGTATCATGGCAGCTGGGTCATGCCATATGGGACATATAGTCATTAATGAGCAGTGACTAATTGCTCCATTGTTCTCTGGGAATACAATGAGGCTTCATGGGACTTGTTCAATGGTTAGTTATCCACCTCAAACAACCCTGATGCCTCTACTTTTCTCCCTCTCTCTTGTCAGAGTTTACAATTCTTCACCCTTCTAGAGTATCACAAATGAGATTAGAAATTAGGAACACATGTTTCCCACATTATGGGGTTTGTCATTGAAATATATAATTCTTGATTAAGTTTATATGATATTAAATTTCTAGAGGAAGCTAAATTTGCACATTTCTGAGAGGAAAGAGTCATTAGTTCTGCTGAAAATCCATTTAGACTGGTTTGGTGACTGTCAGGACAAAGTCTATTTTAATGACCCTATTTTGGTCTATAGTTGGACATTTATTTTGGCCTTTTTGTAAGCAGTGATCTTGATTGCCAGAATGATAAAAGTGGCATTCAGGAAACCAAGGACCCAGTTTAATTTGTCACCATTCCAATTCTAAATATTAACACACAAAAAAACCAAACAGAAGCTATAAATCAGCTAATAAACATCCTCCTGGTCAAGCTGATTGACATATTTTACTGCATGTCCTTAATTCTCTTAATGGCCATTACTGCTATTGATTGCTGTCAGCGTGGAATGATGTTCTTTTTTTTTTTTTATCTGCTTGACTTGCGGTGACTGGTTACAATCACTTCCAGCATGAGCAGGACTCTTCTGGCCTTGAGGTGGGAGTTTCATCAGAACTAGACACAGGATGTTTTGTCTCAGCTGCAATGACTCCTGGCGGCTCGAAGACCAACACTTTACTGGAGAGAATAGTTATTGAATTGGGCTTTTTGACTATCCTACAGAAAAACACACTTTGCTATATTCAAAACTTTGCTTTCTTAGTTGTTTACACCTGTACTTCGACGGCTGCGTGTGAGCAGTGAATTTATGGCGAGTTTCAAACTGCAAATGAAAGAGTTTTTCCACAGCCAAGAAGGCACAACATGAAGATTGTCTCAGATAATTACTGGTTTAGTGGTTGCAAGGTATGTTCCACTTAGCCACTTAAATATCTCTATCGAATGGTTTGCATTGACATTTAGTACAGACAACCATGGTCACCAGAGGATAAATCCTACTCATTGGTAATCATCCAAATTTTCTTCACCAACAGGAAGTTGACATTTTTATTAAGATATCTTAACAAAAAATAGATGGATTGCCAATTTTTTTTTACAGAAATTCATGGTGCAAATTTTTCTTACAGCGCCACTAGCAAGTCAAATATTCACTCATCCAGTAAAATCCAGACAGTCTTGACAACCAATATTTCTTGACCAGAGATGTCTTTTAGTGGCACCATGAGGTTGACACGTGTTCATTGACATGTACTGGGTATATTGCTGTGAAATTTGGTACAGCTATTCATTAACAATCACATCTGCCTCAGGATGATTTATAACAACTTTGGTCAATCTCTTATCATCTATCATTCAGTTTATGACCAACTAACAGCAGAACTAATGACATTCCCATCAGCCTAAGCTGTACAAATATCAACATGCTAACCAAGATTTTTTACACAACAAACTATATAACTGCTAAACATTGTCACTGAGAGCATGTTTGCATGTTTGCTTAAGCATAAAGCACCACAGTGCATGAGTACAGAGCCACTAACTCTAGACGTGTTGAAGGCTATTCATTTATTTTTGCTTTAATCATACAAGTTTTTGAGAAATTGTTTTTTCACGCATTATTTTCATTCACCATTTGTTAAGTTTTCTACATTGCACAAACCCCACCTGTATCTTCTAACAAATTCAAATTTCCTTTGAGATCAAGCTGGTGTGAGAGAAAGGAGGGAGGCGGAGGCTGCAAGGCAGCAATCACACAAAACACATTTGGAGGTCATTACGGAGCTAGTCATGCTGAGTGACTCCTACAGGCTGAAACACTGCTTACAGTGTTTAAAGTGGATTTGATGAAAGCTTTCATTCAGTCCAGCTCATTAGTTTGAGCCTTGGATAGTACACATTCTGAGATTACTCACTGTGGGCCAGCACTGAGCTGCCAATGCCAGGAGGTTTGCTTTTCATTTATTTCTACATAAATCACTCAGTAGAAACACAAATCTAAAGCAGAACTCCTAATACGTCCAGAAAGCTGAGCACATGTCCAAAACATCAGCCTTCTGTTTGTTAAATAATACATGGGCAAGATTTGGTCCAACCTTGGTGGAAAAAATTGCAGTCAGTCTGAGTTCTTATGTGACAATTAACTTGCATTTTACCTTTTGTGCAAACCTGGACTAGAAAAAATATTTTAAAATCTTATATTTTGTTCAATACTATCCCTAGGTTGGACTTAGTCACTGGTTCAATAAGTTCATGATCAATGCCCACATTTGTAAAATTCTCTCATTTCCACAGTAAGGTTAAACTTTGCTATTGTCATAGTAATCTACAGTTAATGTAAGACATATAAACCAGGTGAGCTCAATACCATCCAACTCCATCTTTGTAAAATGATCAAACAGGTCTCTTTGTTGGCACTGGATATAAACCATGCAAAATTGTCATTGACATGAATGTAGTTGTATAAGCCAATTTAGATTCTGATCTTAACAACTCTAAAACACATTCTTAAAACAAAACATGTCCTGGTGGCAAATGCAGGGAAATACATTTAGGAACCAGCATTATATCAATTTTAAATGATTTGTTCTATACTGTATGCGCGGATGCTTCAGAAAGTTTCCACAACCTTTCACTTGCCGCGGCAATTACAGCTTTGACTCCTCTTGGGTAAAGTCTCTACAGGCTGTGTACACTTGGACCTTCCAGGCATATCCTCTCATGGTCTGTCAGATTGGACAGGAAGCATGAATGCATTGTAATCTTCAGGTCTCTTTACAGATGTTCTAGCAAGTTTAAGTCTAGACTTTTGCTGGGCCACTCAAGGACGGTCAGAGACGTGCCATGACGCAATTCCAGTATTTTACTTACCTGTATGCGTTGGTTCACTCACTGTTCGGCTTAAAGGTAAACTCCAATCTGTGGTCACTGCAAAATGGAGCCGGTTTTCTTGAAGGACCTCTCTGTGTCAGACTGCATTAATCCTTCCTTCAGTTGTGACTCGTCTCCCTGCCCCTGCTGCTGAGAAGCATCTCCATATCATGATGCTACCCCCACCATGCTTCACTATAGAAATGGTATTAGCCAGTGATGAGCCCATAAACAGTACTGTGAGATCTGTCCAAATAGTTTTATTTCATCAAACCCAACAATCTTTTATTTTGTGTTCCAGAGTCATTTAAAAGTTATTTTATCTGATTTCAAGTTGGCTGTCATGTCTTTTACTCAAAGTAGCTTCCGTCTAGATGCTCTACCATACAGGCATGATTGATGGTGGGTGGTCACTTCCTTGACCAAGTTTCTTCTTGCTCAGATGCTCAACTTGGCCCAACTGCCAACTCTATGAAGAGGGGTGGTACTAAACTACTTCCATTTTACAATTATTCCGACCACTGTGCTTCTGGAAACACTCAAAACTTTAGAAATATTTTTTTCCCCTTCAATTACCCCTTATCTGTGCCTCACCACAATTTTATCACAGAGGTCTACTGAGAGTTTGTTGGACTTCACTGGCTGAGTTTTGTCTTGACATTGTGGAGCATTTGAAAACACAATTGTTTCCCATTCTTAACTCTGTCTAATCAATGCCATTTGGTTATAAACACGTCAAGGATCATTGAAGCAAACAGGATGAAGCTGACCACTATTTTAAATCACTGCAAATCATCTGGAAACATTTTTATGAGAGACTTAAGTTTCTTATATTTATGAGATTGCATAATTTCTAAAAAACATTTTGTCACTGTCATAATGGTTTATTGAATGTAAATTGATGGGGAAAATTCCATTTTTATCCAATCAAAATTTAAGTTATAACACTTTAAAGTGAGCACAAGCTGAAAGGGTCTTAATACTTTTTGAAATATTTCCCTATTTTGCTTTGCCTCTTAAAAATCTAAGACGCTTGAAGAAGTGAAAGGGGTATTTTTCCAATTTGAAAAACCAAAAAGCTGGAACAAACATTATCAGATTTACAACTAGAAAAAGTCTTGTGGTTTATTGTAAACCCGCAGTGGGATCCTATGTGAACAGGAATGAATATTGAGTCAATGCTCTTTATAAGGAGCAAAACCAGAAAATTTCAGATACAAAATACAGAAAACAGATTCATCGAAACCCTCAAATTAAACCAAATTAATCAAAGATAGCTTCCCTGCTACAAGACACCAATAAAAGATCCTTCTGTCTGTTCCTACTTCTAGTTTTTCACAAGGATGGTATTACTATGACAGTGGTGAACAAATCCAAAGAGGACTACAGTATCAGGAGATTAGATTGGACCAATGCTGTTTGAGGTGCAAGCTGTTTCAGTGTTTTGTTCAGAGACCCCTCATTGGTGCAGATGTTTGCTAGCACAGAGGCTGCTGGAAGACTATCTCTGTCCTGACACTCATCCCCTTCTACGCAGCTACTGTGCTCTGAACAATGAATGATTTGTCCTGTTACCATTAATGGCCATGTAAAAAACCAAAAAAACAAACCCAAATGCATTTACTACAGTCAGAAGCTATTAACATCCGCTCAACAACAGGTTTGCCGTACTTTCGCAGAAACCAAAGGCTCCTGATGCTTCTGAAAATCCATTAAAACTACTTACAAAGGCACAGTCTGAGTGCACTCAGTCATTTTGTAGCGAATTTTCCTCATCCCTACGGATAATTTTAAGCTTCATATATGTTCAGTGACGCAATAATGGACTCGGAAAGCAGAACATGTTTTCGTTCCCTTTTTTTATTTTATTATAGAAAATATTGGGGTTTTGGATGGTTGGTTGGATGCAATAAGCACCTTGGGCTCTGGGAAATTTCAATATTTTGTACATGCCCTAAATGGAGAATAACATGTTCATTCTCTCTCCGTAAGGACTGTTGACTACATTGGATATTGTCTAAAGAAGCCAAAGTAGGTTAGATAGGTGAGGTAAACAACACTTCTCACAATTAAATGTATTCAATATTAAAAACTGGCAGTGTAAGAGTCTCTGCTGGAAAATTATCTTCGCTGTAAGTCACTCCACAAGGTCGACATTTAGCTGATGCTCTTATCTAAATGTTAAAGATTGGACCCATGTTTCTCCTCCACTCTCGTCTCCTTGCAGCCTCGCAGCCCGTGTCCAAGAGCATTCATGCGCATGGGGGAATGCAGTCATTCACCAACGTGACCCTCGGCCCTTACAGATGGAAGACGGAGCAGGCTCCTGTCTGACTCAGCTCAGGTCCACACAGTGGGCTGTCAAAGCCTATCATCTTCATACACTCCTGCGATCGATAACTTACTGCCTCCTGGTAGAGTGTGTTCGTGTAACACGCTCCTCGTTCTCTCTTAGTCTTAACCAGAAAAAGCCACATAGAGAGAAAGGGAGGAAAGCAAAGAACAAATATTTGTGTTTTTGGTGACAATGCAAATATTTCTATCCATTTCTCCTCACTTCACATCATGTTTCCTACAATATGAGGAAAATTGGCTCAGAGTGCTGAAGCTCTTTCACAAAGTGTCACTCTTTAGAATTCTGAAACGGTTTTCATCTGTGACGCCACGCAGATGAAACATTTATTTTCTCTCATCAGCTGAAGTTGCAACTAGGGCTGTTTTGTAAATGTTGCAAGATCTTGCAGCAGTTCTTGCACAAAGAGCGTGATTTGTAACTTGGAACTAGAATGCTTAAGGCTCTCCAAAAAGGTTTAAAATGAAGCTCAACTTAGGAAAACACTGGCAGAGTCAAAACAATAATGCTACACACAGTACACTGCGGTGTTTTATCAGCTTTGACATAATGTAGATGCACCCATGAAAGAGCACGACTCAACAAAAAGCAATACAAAATCCTTTATTTCCGTTCCAATCAGTTTAACTCATCTGTAGCGATTTTTGTTCCTTACTTTGAATGACGTCTTCTCTTATTCTCCGAAAAGAACCAAACAAAGCCAAACAAAACCATGTGAAGTTTATTCGGAAGGATTTATAGGTTGATGAAACAGTCCTGTCAGAGGCTAGCCCTCCAAAACACTTTTAAAAGCCTTCATTTGAAAGTCCTGGTATCTCTTTCTCTGCAGGGATCACTGGTGCAGCATTGAGCCCTCATCACTCTATTGATTCGTCTCACAAAGTTTGAGTTGGAAGTTGGATAAACCAAAGCAGAACTTTGGCTGATTAATGGCTAAAAGCTTCTGATTATATAAGATCATTGTTTTTGGAAGCTGAAAACGTAATTATTTGTCAATGTAATATATATTAATACTGTTTAAAGCTGCATCAGGGAAGACAAGAGTAGGAATTCGGATCTATATTAATGGCAATAAAACATCTAAGAAGCTGTAGTTACAGTGCAGGGCTGCATTACGAACAATCAGTATGTGGATAAAAGTTATTGAACAAAAGCGGCCTTTCATGCGCTGTCTGAAACGTCTCTCAGGACTCTATCTATATGCAATGAAGCAATCTAAAGTACAATCGTGAAATTTTATGTGTGTGTGTTCTAGGCTCCTGTCAAAATTGCCATCGCTGTTGTAACATCAACTTCTTGCATTCCAGGGCTACGCGCCAGCTCCCCCTTAAGACACACACACATACAGTGCGATGCACACACACAGACACACTTTCAAAATCAATAATCTTTCATCCCGCTTGACAAACAAACACACCACAGCTTCTCTGTGGTCTGAGGATTTTCCATTGTGCCAAGTCTCAAGTTGGTCCACCACTTGTACAAAACTGTATCAAGGTTGTTTTTTGGTTAGTTTTTTTTAGATGTTCAAAATCCAAGTTTGCTCACAGAACCTACGTATGTGTAAGAACTCAGGCGTCTCACACAAGCATGAGAATATAGTGCAGTATACCTTCAAGTGACAGAGATGGTGTATGGTTAAATAAAATATGTGCTTCGCAGTTCTAGAGAGTTTGAAATCATGTCAGTGATTTTAATGTTTGAGAAGGATGCTGAGGCTGATCTGAGGCTATAAAGGTGCAGTAATTTGTATAGGAATTACCAACAGGGTCCAGTCAGGTTCTCTGAGCTGGAAGCCTTTAACATACATTGTTACAATGTTGATAATAAACTAGTCATGTTACTGTTTCTAGGTCACCGGCAAATTCTTCAAAAAAAAAAAAAAGAAGAAGAAAAAGAAAAAGAAAGTTCAAAATAAAGGTAAAAAAAAAAAAAGGGGGTATTTATATAACAAGCACAGCTGTCCGCAGTAAAACCTCTAAGTAAGCCTCCATGGCTAATATACTGTGTATTATTATATAAATAATGTGTTGGACTCACCCATGCTAATGTCCAGACAGAAGGGGTCCATAGTGAGCTGCTTCTGGCAAATGGACAGATCCAGATTTATGTCTTCCTCTGTCAGGTGAAAACTTGTCCTGGAGATCAGATGAGGTCTCTCTCAAACTGTTCTCCCATCAAACTCTTTTTTATTTATTTTTTTTATTTCTGGCCAGTTCACTCGCAAAGAATGGTCAGTCCCCTGTTGCAGATCAATCTGTTGAGAGCTCCCCATTCTGGGCATTAGGAAATCCTGGCTTTCTTTAGGTCTAAGGCAATCGAAAGAGTGCAGTTCACAGCTGAACAGCCAAAAAGGACGTTCTCATGCTTGCTGCTACCTTCCAGGACAATGCCACTGCTGCTCGGGGTTTGTTTTCTGCTTGTTTTTACTATTTCATGGGCTTCAACACTACTTTGTTTCATGGTTGTGTTTCGCAGGGCATCATTCAAGAACACAATAATGAATATTATCAGGGCTTCACACACAGGTGGCACATGCTAAATTACCCTAATCCGAGCATACATCTTGCATGTGTCATAAAGCAATAGTAGGAGATAATGGTAAAGAAAACGACTATACAGCCACTAGGATTGTATTTGTCGAAGTACCACAGCTCACATGAGATGCATGCGAGCACAAGCACACACACGGGTGTGCGCGCGCTCTAAAATTGTTGCTCTTTCTAAAGTTGTGGACATGTTAACATCCAATATCCAATAATATAGCCCACTTATCTAAAGTGTGATGTGTACAATTTCCGCCACAACAGGTGCTCACAAAGGTTTCACAATAAAGGTTTTGTTAAGAAATGCTTTTCTGCCTACTGAAAGGTTAGACTTTTAATCTGAAACAGATACAGGACGTGTTGGGCTTGTATTAACGTGTAATGCAGTAACTTCAACAGGGCAAAAGGTAGCGGAACAAAACATTGGTTCGAGTTAACGTTGCAAATCAATCAATACACGTTAAATGTCATTATGACAACTTTAACCATTCCATTTGTTTTTATCGGCGCTCTTGCATGACATATGCTGTCAACACATGCTTATAGGCACCACTGTACCACCAGACACCATATTTAAAAACACAGTATCCTGTTAATTACACAGATTCATCTCGTGGAAAGAGGTTTGATCAGCATTGTGCAAACTTGTTCAGCAACGCTTGAATGTTATGGAAGTTTATTTAAATGCCTTGGACTTAGGCCAACAATCATGATTTTAAATTCAATGATGCATATCATTATTTTGTATGAAAGGGTTAGGGTTTCAAAAGCTGATTTGTTGTTGCTGTTTGTTTTTCCCGACCTAAACTATTATTTAAAAGTGACAACAGCGATTATAAAAGCCATAGACATTCACTGAAAGCACATACACACTGTGTATTACAGCTTTCAGCAGATAAATGGATAAATAAATGAACCGAATCAGTTTTGCAAACATGTAAAAAGATCACAATGAGGAATTGAAGAAAAGAAATCATTTCTGAACTTCTCCTGTCATTCTGTCACTTTTTAAATTCATCGTTATATTACCAAAAACATTATTCAGTTACTAATAAACAGTTATCACACACCAAAAGTCACACCTCATATGTACAAAGTCAACTCCCAGTGTGCTGAAGGAGCTGGCAGGTCATTTGTCATTCCATTTGTCATTCCATCACATAGACAGTGACATGAGGCCATGGACATAGAGGAACCTATTTGATATTAAAACATCTCAGGGTTAGCAGTTCGGTCCCTGAACTGTAATAGGCCAAGTCACTGAGTTTGCCATGTTTTTTTGGAGCTCATGTTCATTCATACAGTGTTCCTTTTTCAGAACTAAGGAAGATGTTCCTCCTTTTCTATTGAGGGAGACATCTGTTTCCATGACTCATAAATATAGAGGAGGAAAATTGTTTGGTTCGGTCAAACTAACCTTCTGGTCATGACCGTTTTCTGCCAACCATTATCTCTGTAATGGATTTATTGCTAATATTTGTAATTGCAAAAATGCTTGCAATGTTAGATAACTGGCCACTGGCCACTTAACATCGGTAGGAACGAGTGAGTTTTACCATTTTGTACAACAGGAGTTTTTTTTCTCAAAAAAATACATTCCAAAACATAATGAGTTTAAATGGCCTCATCCTGGTACACGTCTATTGTTGAAAATACATGTGAGAACCCTGAATTCACTCATACTTTGTCCATACTAGAGTTGATAATCTATTACTTCTATACTTCTAACAATGTGTGACGTGTTTCTATACAATCCTTGTTTGCTATGATGTATGGGCAAACCAATAAGGCTCATGAAAATGCACTTTATGGAGGTACCATATCTTCTCCCTTTGTGTAACTGGACAGATCTCAAGGACACACACACAAACGAATTTGCTGAGGCAAATGCAAATGGCTCGTGAAACTCCTTATGTTACTATAACTGTCATAATCCCATGTGGAATTGTGGTTCTGACCTGAGTGTCTGACCCGTCTGTATAATTACGGAGGTCTTTAATGGCTTTGGTTATCAGGCTTATTGGGTCTTCCAGCAGATCTGTTCTTAAGTGGCATGTTTGAGTGATTTAAGAGAATTTGTGGCATTCGCTGGTCTTCTCTTACGAAAGCACAAAACATCTGAGCAGCCCCCACCTGTCATATCCCAGACAAGTGAAGATAGTGTTCCTTTCTCTATGCGGAAAAAAGAAAAACATGATGGTTGGAATTCTGTTTTAATCTGGCTGAGAATTCCTTAAGGAAATAAAAGACACAGAGGTTTGGGGCAAGAATGCCAAAATGTCCTTGCTTTGAAGCCCTAAGAATCACAAAAGTGGTGCCTATTGATTCAGATTATACCAATAAAAGTTAGTTTGTGGACAAAACGTTCGTGGCCTGAAGAATGAAGTAATCACTACACTGCTACTTTTTATTTTGGGTCTATTTCAAACAAACCATAAACCAAAGCCTGTTTTGTGTTAGAAGAGCCTCGGCAGCCACTTCTCACTTCACCCCATGAGGTAAAAGTATTGATATTAATCAATATGAATGTACAAGTGCTGTGATTCAGAACACCACAAGTAATGTTATTAATCCACACACCAGTCTCAGAGAGTTTACAATATGCCATCCCGCGAGTGACGTGTTTATAACGCTCACATCCTGACCTGCAGCCTGACCGCAGGGGTCACAACCCCTTCACACCAGCTTTGGGTAAATATCTCCTTCCTGATTCAACAGAATACACTCAGCTGGGTAGGACAGACCGGCGCTATAATTCCAGCGGTTGAGTCGGAAAGACTCAGGTGTGAGAAACAAATTAAGACAAGAGGAGGACAAAGGGGAAACAGAGTTTGGCTGGTAGGTTCATGTGTGCCAGGGGGAGGGAGGGGCGAGTCTGCCAATCATGTTTAAAAGGCAGGGTTAGCGCATCCTGCTTTAATTAAAATGTCTGGCCTGGAGGGGTTCTTGACCAGCGCTCGAGGCTCCGGCAGTACACACACACACACACACACACACACACACACACACACACACACACACACACACACACACACACACACACACACACACACACACACACACACACCACATGTGCAACTGTGGGGGGACTGGTGGTAGGAGATTGGGGTAGGATGAGGACTGCTAGAGGGGACATTTGAGACTGTTTAAACAAATCAGCGAAGAGTATCAGTCACCGCGGACCCTGCGGGAGATGCTGTTGGTGTGTTCCCCTGCTGCAGAGGCATTTGTCTCCCCTCGAGGGACCATTTTGTCATCTGCTAGGAGGAAGAAAAAAAAAGAATGAGATGTTTCCAAATGGAAAAGAAGGGGAAAGTACCTGCATGATTTCTCAGTGTACAAGCATTCTGGCAAATTATTGCAATCGCACGTTGCTGGCATTTAAAAGTTGAATGCAGCTAATAAGCTATCGGCTGTGCGCAGGGACCTTTGACATATGTGCGAGTGCTCGGCTGTGCGGAGCTGTCCAGCAGACATGCACGTGTAAAACCCAGATGGTCAGATGTAATAAACATGGCTGGTGTTTTTGGCTCACATAAAGGGCATGGCGCTGGTGTTTTATTTCATCAGGACCTCGGGGCATGAGTGTGTTCACCCAGACTCTCAAGTGGGCTTTACGAGGGTGAGGAGGGAAGCCTGTTTCCACCTTGTTTGAAATAGTTTTTACTTAAAAAAAAAAAAAGAAAAAAGAAATAGGGCGTGGCAATGGGGAGGTCCTGGGATACTGGAGGTCATGAGGAGTCGGGGGAGGGAATTCAGGTGGCTTCCTATTGGTGCCGGATGTTTTAGTGAGGCAACATGGCGGCGAAAGGCCTTGTGACAGAGGTCTGTTGAGAACCTCGGTAGAGCAGGCTGCACTGTGAAGCAAGCAACCACATCTGTTTTCATTCAAAACAATCAGGGGCCGGCACTGCAGGCAGCTTGAGCCTGTTATTAAAGGCTTTCTGGGGCCTGCTGAGGGACGGCCCAGACGCCGTGATTTATCCGCTCTTTGCTGAGTGGACGAGGATCGAGTGTGATGTATATGGACATGGAATTCCAATCAGTCAATCTTGCCAGAACACCTACCCAGAAGGCGTGATGAATCGAGGCGGTCTTCTGCGACAGGATGAAACTGTGTCTCACGTCTTGAATTAGAGAAAATATTTCAGTATTAAAGTCTGTATATAGAGATTGTTGTTTGCTGTTACCCATCATACATCATTCAAATCCAACGATGTAAAGGTTAGGACAGCTGTGGAGTTCAGTTGCCGTACACCACTTTCACCGTTTTCTGTTAAAAAGCAACCGTGCTCGTTCATTTCGTTCTAAACTTTACAGACTGCCAACACATAATCTCATAAGTGTATAAGGCAACACTGCATACTGGTGGTTCACGCAGCAATCTGAATCCTGAGCAGCTTCATTAAACAAGCTAGAATCATCAGATCTTTTTTTTTTTTGCTGAGGGCTGACTTGCACAGTAGTTTATCTTTCTGGCTTGAGGACTTGAAGGAGATGCGTGAAACGCATGGAAACCTAAAAGACAAATTCTCATTTCTTCAGGGGCCCTGCCTCGTTCCTCTGACCGGCAAAAGCGGGCTTTTAAATAATTTGGGGAGAGCCCTCTGGAAGCTGAATAATTCACTGCAGCATGATGAAGTCTCCAGCCAGCTGGGTGTTCCATTAGTAGACTCACTACTCGACAGCTCTATTGCCTGGCAGTTCCAGCGGAGGAGAGGAGTGCAGGGGGAGATGAGTATGTCTGTGGGGGTGGAAGGATGGGGTGGGTGGGGGGGGGGTGAATCATCCCATCCTCACTCTGCCCACTTCAATTACATCAACCACTGGCTCTCTGAAAAGAGAAGCAGGCACCGTCTGCCCATTTTGCTTCAGACATGCCTCCATCCACCACACCCAACACGTGACAGCCATTCAGCTGTTGCAACACAACCTCAAAGGACCCCGGCGCTGGTCATCTGATGGCAAAGTTACAAAAAAAAAAGAAAAAGCACATCCGCTGAGTGGTTGACAGTCCCGACTCTTGACGTCTAATTCCTTCTGCCATAGATATAAAGTTTTAGGTCTGACGCTGTTGCTCTTGTCCAGATGGCTGCCGTCGCGGGGCAGTTTTCTTCAGGACAAACTGATGAGAAACGCTGGCCTGCTGTGGCGTCATCGCTAGTTTAGCTCATCTAAGCTCCCCTGGCAGGGGAAACTATGAAACGAATGGACATAGCAGATCAAACGCTGCTTGGCTGTGACTAAAATCTACTTTCCTGTGAGGCATCAAAGCAAAATAGGATTTTCTGCTGAGGGATATGTGCCTGCTTACTGTCTCTCCCACATGCCAATTATCTGTGAGTTGATAGCCACGGTATGAAATGTGAAACAAGAATAGACCTGTCAGTGAGTTACCCTATATACAGGTACACAAGCACTGCAAGAATTCCACACAGTTTCTTCACATCACACTCACTGTGGCACTCTGTACTACTCATCCATGTCCTTTCTGAGTATATGGTCAGTCGTCTATCAGTTCCACATATCACTCAGATTAACCTTGCCTGCATTCCCAAGGCCGGTCTCCTTGTCTGTGCATGGACCCTGTCCACTCCTGCCCTGAGTGACAGAGTAGCCAGCCTTACCTTGTGCTGCCAGCCAGCCTCATCCATAACATCATCACCTTCACTTGGCCATGTCACGCCTCTTAGGGGAGATGGATAACTCCCGTCCAAGGACAGCTGGGTAATGGTCCTCATCCTGACTTCAAGATGGGGTGAAATCACCTGTCGTTCTCAATCTGTCCGATGGAAGCCAGGAGAGACACACAATGCAAAGAGAAAGAGGAAGTACGATCAGTGGAAGTGATGTGCACTACAGCACACCAGTTTAGACTGGAAGCTGAGGAGATTCCTGACACTTCTGTACCAGCATTGATATTTTCCCATACCTGGTCTGTTTATAACCTATTTGTATCAATTCCCAAGAGGATTTGATTATGCCTGCCAGTATATTGACCCTAACGTTTAAACAACTCTATCCCTGTAATGAAAAAAATAGATGATAATACTTTTAATCTCCCTGAGAATCAATAACAGGCTCTAAAGCGAGGTGCCGTTTCAGTTATCATTTCCGGTTTGTTACTCTAAAAAAGTTTGATTTAAAATGGGTGTGACTCAACCTCCATATGAAACTGTCTGCAGTTGCCCCGAGCTCACAAACCAAGCCAGTCATACGCTACCTGACGAGCATGAAATAGAGATCAAAAGAAACCGGTGTCTAATGACGATCCAAACGTTAGTAAGATAGAGACTCAGACCGTATTCTCAGAAGATTGTAAAAAACAAAACAATTCAGGCTCAGACTGAAATGAATCAGATGGATTTTGAAATTCATTATGGTCCATTTATCTGTTGATGTCTTTACATCAGCATCTTAAATTTTCCTTAATTTGCCTCCATCCATTTTATTTAAACTACAAGAAATAATTGAAAAACCTGAATAAAACTGTTTATTTTAACATGTAGATTCATGAGAACAAAAAATAAACGAATGTTTAAATAAATAAAAAAATAAAAAAATTCATAACCTTAAATTGTCTGAAAAATAATTGCATTCACAAGGCAAGGAACACAATGGAAAGGTATAATGGGTTTGTTTCTGATACACTGAAACGATGCAGACCCACTTCCTCTTCTTCAAACTGGGGACTCCTGCACGGTTTAAGTCTAGACCTCTCTGATTAAAATTTAACATCTGCCAAAGTTCTGTGAATCTTTCATTTTCCTCTGGGGCGCACCATGATGAGTCTAGTGAAGACTAATGAACATATAATGAGCTACAAATAGCTCTCCAAATGGTCTGGTTCCTACGCTGTTTCCTGTGTCCTTAGATTCCTCTCAGCTGAATAAAAAAAAAATCATAACAATGAAACATTATTAGTTTATATGGTTACAGAGTGATATATAAAAAAAGCAAAAGAGTGATCCTCTCGTCGATAGTATGAGGACAAGGAAGGATGATTTGTGACACATTACTAAACACTCTATGACTAAACTGGAAGTAACAGCATTTATAAGGCATATTTTTGTTCTTTTTTATGGAAACAAAAACGTGACACACGATGGTAAAATGTGATCACGGAGGAGACACAGCAACTGCTCCCTTTATAAACAAAAAACAGCTGAACTTTTGCTGATTTAATCCCTTATGTCTTTATTAATAACACTGATGACAGCATATCCATGACTCGGGGCGCTTCCTCTATGGAAGATTACTTCTAAAATCTCTTAATCTGTCATCAGTTAGCTGTTTTCCAAACACCGCAACAGTCATCTCTACATGTGAGGCAAGAGGTTTTCTAAAGGGTCTGGACTCCCTCCAGCTCTGGGTAGAGGGTGAAAATGACAGAGGGATGACAAAAAAAAATGTAGGACAAGGGGAAAGAGGTAATTATTATGCTATAATTCATCTAGTCTCTCCTCCACCTAAGAAAACACTGACTTAAGTGCTGAGTAAACGCTCATGGTGGAGGAGTAGCTGCCCATTTTCATAAACACTTTAAATGCTACCCCTCAGGAGTGACTGATGGCACTATTTGTAGGTCCTTACTTGAAGATGAAATATGCAACCATCACCTGAATTCTTATCTGAAAACTGAACATTTCTCTTCTCCATTGTTTTTACCTGTACTGTCTACATCCACTCGTTTCTATGGCTATTTTCAATTTAAGCATAAAAAGACAATATAAATAGTGTAAAAAAAAAAAAAAAAAGGAAAAGTAAATAATGCGAAAGAAGCTTTGCACCTGGTTGAACTGGAAAAACGTGTGTGATTTCAAACATTCACTGAAGCTTCAGCTCCACTGGCGTTGGTTAAATAGTAAAATATGCAGAACTTTCACATATTCCTTTAAAGTAACATAAGTAAGTTGCTTACATAATGTAAAACATTTGTTTGATGTAACATAGGCTATGCAACTTGTATTATTTAAAATAAATCAATCATCTTTCTCAAGGACTCCAACACCAAATTCCCAGGTAAAAGTCCTGCGTTTGCTCCACCCAACCGACCCTGACCACGCCCCTAAACTGACTTTATTAGTCTTTGTACTTCATCACATAGTGTCCATCACGTGACTTATTTTGCTGACCCCTGCATTGACTGTATATAAAAGTGGACGTAGCTTTCGGGTCTGAAAAATGAGGCATATACCGACATGCCTTAAGCTGCTGTAACAGGGGGGCTAGAGGTTGGCTCCAAAAAGCCTCAAATTAAACAGGTCTTATAAAATTCTAAGTGAATACATGTTTTCTGTGAGTTACTTTGGTTTTGGGGCGGCACAGTACTGCAGTGGTTATCAATGTCATCTCAGTGAAAAGGTTTGGGGTTTGAATCCGGGCCTGGGCCTTTCAGTGTGGAGTTTGCATGTTATCCATGTGCCTGCGTGGGTTCTCTCCGGAAACTCCGGCTTCCTCCCACCGTCCAAAAACATGCATCTCAGGTTAATTGGTGATTCTACAAAATATGGTCACAAATATGGTCACTTCCGGCTCCAAACCCCTTCAAACTAGCAACCTGGCCAAAAAACGAACTCGAGGCTTCAAAATGGCCTTTCACAAACCAATAGGTGACATCACTGTTGGTTGCCGACTGGACCCCAGTCATGCAGTACAATAACGCTGTGTCCTCTAATGGAGTGAAATTTGTATTACATGCTTTGGTGTTTTACCGGGTTGGTATATCAACTTGGGTGGTGTATCTTCTTTTACTTAATTTTATTTAGTCTGTCAGTCAGTCTATTGGCCAAGAAACACAAGAGTGGTGAACTACAGATGGGACTCTTGTAAAAAAAAAAAAAAAACGGAGCAAAGTACCTGCTGTTATTTTGTGTATGATTTATAAAATAAATAAGATCTAAGCTTAGATTTACTTGAAAGTGTTCCTTTCTACAGATGCAACCAAGATGGTAGCTCTGAAGCTCTGTGTACACACAGAGTGATGTTGAAAGGGAATGACATAAATTGACAGAACGAGCCGACATAGGCCGACATAAAGAGGGCTAACAAGCTGAAGCAGGTGATGGCAGGGTCAGGCTGATGTGCTGAGAGGGAGGAGAAAAGCTGCCAAGAAAAACCTCATTCCTACCATGCTGTTGCTGCGGCAGACTGACTACCCAAGAGTAACTGAAAAAATACATTAAAGAGGGAGGTGAGGGGTAGAATGAAAATGTGAATAAAGAGCTAACTCACAAGGGTGCCAAAGCTCTCCTCCTCTGCCTTTCATACTTCACCTCTTTCATAAAGGAGCTTAAGTGAAAAGCAGATAAGAATCTGCCAGGATGACAAAGGTCTGATGTTTGCAGACTGCTGTACATTCACCAGCATGGTGGAGTTTCTGGTTCTCGGTGCAGATAGAATACAGTCAATTTAGGATTACAATAAGATGCAGGATGGCTGAGGTGATAAAAAAAGAAAAAGGTCTTAAAGTTGCCTTTATGCTCTTTTGAACAGTCCTTGTCATGATCTTTAAAGGTTTAAAGTCAGTTCAACCTGCATTCCCTCCTTGACACACCTTTATAAGGATTTATATACTTTTAGTGAGATATATATATATATATATATATATATATATATATATATATAACAATTTCTGCTACAATGTAGATTCAGTGCACATGAGCTAAAACTGTAATTTTGCACAAGCATGTAGCATAACATGAAGCAGGCACATGCAGTGTTACGAAATTAAATGAAAATAAAAACATTTACAGCTGGTTGAAGTTAAATACAGGCGGTGAAGTATTCTATGCACCACACATCACAATTACAGCCTATTTTTGTTTTAACATGCTAACAATTATTAGACACTTGGAGTGGAGCCGTTCGTGCCTCTGTGAATCATGCAAACACAATAATGAGCCGCATACTGTTCAAAGACCACATTAGGAGTTTACCATGAGGTTGTTGCAAAACTTCCCTTTAACTGAAAAAGCATCAGTGTAATGTGAAAACTACTATACATGTTTTAGTGAAAGTCCTACACACACTGCATGTTTTATATTTGAACTCATAAAGGTGCACAGTACACTGCATAAAACCAACTGTACTACACATAAAACTTTACATTGACTATCAGGCCGGAGCAGGTGGTCGACAAGTGGATGCAAAATCATGCAGATTTCCTGTCCACAGTGTATTTGTTGTGTCCCAGTTATCGTTTTTTTATCTTAAAATAAAATTAATGGCTATTTAGTCCAGAACGAGGCTATTTTGTCCTTATTGGTTTTAATTTGATAATTTCCACTACGAGCCAACGCAGGGACTCCGTTTCACAGCAGGAAGCTTAAAACTACTGGCACCAAACAGAGCAGAGCAGCGGATCAAAGAAATCTACCCCCCCCCCCCAAAAAAAAAAAAAAGTATCAAGAGTGAGAATGAGGGGTTTTCCAGCAGTGTAAAAGTAAAAATTCTGTAAAATGAACACAACACGATGATTGGCTCAACCATCCGAGCATGTTCTCATTCCCAGGACGTCAAATAGTGCCATTTTGTCAAAGTCGTTGGCATCAGAGAGTTACACGCAAGCTGGAGGAGGTTGGGGGTTGTCGAATGGAACAAACACAGGACTCTCACCCAGGGGAGACTGCTGTTCAAGTTTGTGAGAAAGCAAAAGTCAGCGTGAATTTCTGGTAAAGTAGCTTGAGGAACACTTTGTTCTATTGACAGCAATAATTTTGCAAATTATTAATTTGTAATAATCCTTTTTTTTTTCTTCATCGCAAACATTGATCTTCTCCTAACTCTAACCAAGTAGTTTTGGTGTCTAAACCTAAGCAAATAGTGACCCTCACCCAGGAGACCAGTGTTCAAATTTGTGAGAAACCAAAAGTCAATGTGGATTCTTAGTAAAGTCACTTACGAAACAAAATGTACATAGAATTACTCCTTTAAACACAAACCATGATATTTTTCTAAACCTAACAATGAGATTTTTGGGGCCAATTTCTAAGGCAACTTTCTAAGCCAGTGGTCCGTGACAAAACAGCAGTATTTGACGCCCTGGGATAAGAATGAGTTGGTCGTTCTTTAAACTCAAAACACACAAGCACAAATTTCATGGGCATGCATGCTATGAAAATAACATATTTTAATAAATTAGTAAAATGATTAAATACATTGTTGTTGATTCACTTTCTTTCACCATTTATTTTGTTGCAGTACTGAACCCAATCCCACCTTCGCGCACGTTTTCTTTCAATTTCTGTCTCTCCTCCTCACGATCCATTTTCATTCCATTTAACTTCCATCCATTCCGGTTACAGCAAGCAACCTGCAAGGTGCTGATGAAGTCATCATCATTCTCCTCTCCACCACCTCCCACCCTTCGATAACCCCCTGACAGCTCCCGTCTCCCTGCAGCAAATGTTGGTTTTCCCAACAAATGTAGGGCAGAGTGTTAGGAAGCTGACATCCGTGTTGCGAACATCCCCTAAAGAGCTGCACTTACAAACGCCGGAATAAAATACACAAGACATTATTCAGATAAGAGGGTGGGGTGTGCAGCAGGGTTGCATTCAAAAATGCCATCCCGCTGAGATTCCGGAGGAGGAGTGTGGATAACTAGCATTCATAGAAATCCAGAGTGAGTCTGGTAACCCTGTAAAGCAGAGTTTATGCCTACATGACTGACTGACTTGTTGTGTTGCCCTGAAAATGCTGTGCCAGGGGTATGTGAATTTCTTAGTTGTTAGGAAAACAGCAGCTTCCTCATATTCATAAGGGCATGATAAGACAACGCTACACTGGAGCACCATTGCTGCTAATTATTGGAAAATGTTCTAACTTCTTTGTACCATGTTGTGTTTATGGGCCGCTGTGTGTATCTAAGGATAGGATGACATTCAACAAGGGATACTAAATTCTGATGAAAAATATGTTTCCATTATTCCTTTCCTCTTTTTGATAGATTAACTTTTCCATCTCTGCCAAGCATAACTTTTTAAAAGTTTTTTTTTTTTTTTTTTTTTGTGAGAAATTGCAGAAAGGGCACAAAAACACATCGATAGAAATACCTGGTGGGAGAATAAATAAGCGATAAATGAAAGGGCAGTGGACAGACAGACACACTAATGCTGAGTTGGTTGAGGTTCACATCCAACTTTACAGCCAGACAAGAACTTCTGTAAAGGAAGATTAAGAAAAAAAAAAAAAAAATAACAACCCTTGACTATACCCACTGGCAATGATATTTTTTCACAATATCTACACATTGCAGACGTCATACATTACAGGCTACGGAAATATCATGGTTATGGAATTATGTTAAAGGAATTATGGTGAGGTGTTTTAAGGTGAAGAAAGGTCAAGTTTTCTACGAAGGCTACATAAATTGTCCGCTACTTCCCTGCCTTAAATGTTGACATTATACATACAGTAACCCTGTGAAATACTGCCACTTTACGTAACTGCAACTTCCTGTGACTGAAAGCGGCCTGCAATAATTTGTGCATGTCATCTTGTTCTTCAACTCTCTAAATCTGCTTCCACCTCACACAAAAAAGTGCTTTAAATAAAAAAAATTATGAATATTGCATCATTGGAGATTTGAAAATTAGTCAAGTAAGAAACCACAGATGTAAACCTTCGAGTATCAAAGGTAAAGTGTAATTGAATACATTCACTCAAGTATTGTACTTATGTGAGGTACTTTACTTGAGCATTATCTTTCCATGAAAATGTTGACATCTATTCCTACACATTTCCAAAGGATATTGCATTTTCTTACTCCACTACATATTTCTGCCAGCGTTAGTTACTACCATTTAGGATTTTTGCATATATGAAGTGTTTAAGATAACGTGATTTTTCCCCAAAAGGTAAAGTAAACATTTTTTTATTTAAGCTGAAATGGGTCAATTGCATTGTGTAATGTTAATTTCAATAACTACAGTAAGAGTACATTTCCCTGACATTTTCCATGCATGACTTATAACTTGTAAATAACTGGTCCTATTTACAGTGGTATTAGTACTTTTACTTAAGTAATGAACCTGCATACTTCCTCCACCACTGATGAGTACAGTAGTTCCCCTTTTATAGCCTTTTTTCTTCTTGTCTCAAAAAAATAAAAAAACAAGTATGAACCCCCAACTATAGTACCCTTGCTTGAGGCCCCTTGTATGGAGAGATTATATCCACAACAGCACGTATTGTCAGCATGTGTAAGTTAATCATTCTTTATTGCTTAGACTCGTCTCAGTATTTATCTTTCTCGGGAGCTTACGCAGCTACAAGCTGTGACGTAGTTAAAATGGTAAAGCTTTTTCATCATTTTAATGAGGGTATTTTGTTACACAATCCAGGGCTGAGATGAATATTAATTACCTAATTAGGTTCCACAGCAACAAAATGGATTTGCCCAAAAACTCCAAACTTTATGTGACAGCTCTGTTATTTGCTCGAAACGAAGCAATTTCTTTATTGGTTTAAAACTAATCATAACTTCGCCATTAAATGTGACCCCCCCCCCCTTAATGTTAACCAACTTCTTAATACTGACACATAAGCATTGAGGAGAGATGAAAACAATTAAATATTCTACAAAGTTAAAGAAGAAGAAATACTGAGTACCCTACTTATACACCGTATATGTATCATCCCATGGCTGTCAGTTTTATCACATACAGCTGTGCGGGGAACTTTATTGACCAATTGTCCGTTAGTCCTGCGTAAACAACATGTGTAAACAAAGGGGATATGACCTTGGATCAAGATTTCGTGTGCTGAAATGATGGTTGGTTGCCATTTCTGTGTTTACTTCCATAAAAATATGTTTTCCTCATCTTTGAAAGCCAAAGATAAAATGCTCCATTGTTTTTCTTGTATGGTAAACAGGGCCTGTGTATGCCCCAGACCTTGACCTACACAGTCCTGTACCAACATCAACTGCACATGGCACTGCGTTCATTGCAATCAAAAGGATTCCTCACATAGCGATCATGACAGCCAAGAATATGTATTTTTTTTCAGGTCACCTTTTTCGCTCTGCTGAATAGAAGCTAAAGACGAAGCAGAGGCAAACCGTGACTGTATCTTGATCATTTATACATGTGGTTTGAGAATGTATCTTCATGTCTGTATTGGTTGGTCTATAAGTTTCTTATGTTTCCCCACATGTGCATATTTTTTTTTTAAATCTCTGCTGAGGAGGTTATGTTTACTGTAAAGTTTGTTGGTCTGTTTGTCAGCAGGATTATGAAAAAACTACCAGCTCGATTTTCTTAAAACTGTGTTGAAGGGTGTAACATAGACATGGAGAAAATGTTTTTTTTTTTTTTTCATTCATTAACATTTTAAAATGCATTTTAATTTGCAAAATGCAAATACATTTTAGAATCCATTTGATGACGGTAAAGTTTAATAGTGACAAAATAGGCCATTCTAGAAATATGATGTGTTCACGTAGCTACATTCACGAGTACCAGTTCTCTCCTGGGAAACGTATTTTCTCAAGCTTTATACTGTAAGCAGTCGTTACGAAGCAGCAGAGGTGCACTGGGAAAGACATTCAGATCTAACATTTTCTGATGGCAAGAGATTTCCCACAACACACTCTTTTGCACACCCTGAATGACAGGCACACAGAGAAGCCCAGTGAAGCAAAAGTTGGGACAGGCAAACAATTTCTTGATTTTCTTTTTTTTTGATGGCTCACTGTTCCCACCGGCCCACCAATGTGGCAGTTCACTGTGGTTTGTCCTGGTATTCCTTCTTTAATACCAATGTCTCCGAGTAGTACAGGTGTACTACTCGGAGACATTGGTATTAAAGAAGAAAAACAGAGCTGGTACAATGGTAACATCTTCATAATTGCAAGTGTGTGTAGACATATATAACGGTTGCGGTTGCAGATCTGCATATCAAAGTGGACTGAACTATTGTCCTTTGTGCAGGTCTGCACTCTTGTTGGCTCTTTTAATTTACATTGATATAGTGCCATTATTCACAATTCATTTGTGTAACAGCAGGCTTAGATAGGCCAGATAAATAAGGTGCAATGCTAAATAAAAAACGTGTCATTTGTACATTGTAACAAATGTATTTGTTACAACGTACAATACACAATACAGGTACAAACTATGTGGTGTCTGTATTTTACCAGCAAGATCATTTGATTTACAAACTTACCCTTTTCTAAAAGATTCAAAAAGATGCTTAACACATAAAGTTTAATAGCTAAGTTAATTCATACATTTGAGTTAAACTACTAAAAATGTATTTACAGTATTTACAGTGAAGTATTTACATATCTACGTTTATACAGTTCATATTTACTATATGTATAAGTATTTCCATCTGCATCTTGAAAACAGTGACAATAATCTGTTGAATCTGTCGTTGTGTTTCCCTCACATTTACCTCCAATCCTCTGATTGGTTAGTTCAGTCGCACATGAGTTGATCAAGTATTGAGAACAATGAAGTGCCGCTTAAGTTATCTATCTCCATCCTGCTGTTTATTCTCAAGAATGATTCAACCACTAAATATCGAACTCTCACATGAGAATCGAGCATGGCGCAAACATTTTTCAATCTCTGTTTCATTGTTGTATAATATGCATACTGCAGATGTGACTTGTAGCATTTACTTTCCACAGGAAGGGAGGAAAAAAAGTGCCCTCACCCTCATTCCTTCACATTCAGTATTGATTCAAATGAAAATGACATATGAAGCAGAATCACTTTTCCATTCATCATGCCTGTGGATAAGAGTAAGGCCATCCACGCCACAATTGATCACGCTGGCAAAGGAGGAAAAAAAAAAAAAAAAGCATAGCAAAGCACCTCTCAAGTGTACCACAAACCCCTGGTTCAGTCGCTGTAAAGTGACAGATGACTTTATGGATAAATGAAACAATAAGAATGGAGCTAATGCACGTAATCGTTATGGGATATGACAGCGAAATGTGTGCTATAATAAGAGATTTATGAGGCTATGAGTCACACTGCATTCATCCCTTCTATGATCAAAATATGCATGAGTTCATAGTTTCCTCGAGTGTCAAATGTAACTTTTTTTTTGCATAGCCTGACTCTTGGCAGATGCTTCTTTCTCGTTGGTTTGTATTGACTTCAGGCATCTAAATGGAAGGAAAGGGTTTCTGTGGTATTGGCAGAGTAAAGTAAAGGGGTATATAAGGGAACTGCTTGTCCAAAAGCCAGGGGTAAAAAAAAAAAAGCTGAAAAGCGTGTGTTTCCAACAAGAGGCCCACTTCACAATGTGGCCTCAGGAATTACATGAAAAGTTGTAGTAAAAAAAACAAAAACACACTAGGCGCTTGGATGATGGCTGTCCTAAAAGGGACAGAGATACAATTATTTTCCAGATGAGAAAGCATCCTCCCTGCATTCATCTTCTCTGAGTTTTTGTTTGAGACTTATTATGTGTAAATGACCCCCTGGCAGTGAGCTCTCTGTGTGACAGCGTTCAGACCGGGAAGGTCAGAATCCCACAGAAAACCCAGCACAGCTGCCAAGGAGGCAGGAGGACGAGGAGTCAGGCCAAGAGCTGGCGGTGCACCCATGGGGGCCCACTGCCGAATCCTATGGGAAGACCGTTCTCTTTGAAAAACCCCGGTGTTTGTAGATCTGTACTCTTGCGCTGCTTGTTCTGCTGCACCGATATGCCCATCACAATCTCTTCAATCAGACTCCCCTTTTTCGCACTACCTTTTATTTCCTCTGCTTTACTGGCCCCCTCTGTTCATTTCTTATGTTCTTTAGAGTTTTTGATTTTTCGTACTTTATGGTGCTAATGAGTCCTTGCTTCTCCGAATACTGAGAACACAAACACAGACAAATCTTTTGATTATACAGACACTAGAAGTGTGCTCCTATTATTGGCACACTGCACATGAGGCAGTTCCTCCTTGCAAAAGCAAGCACCAATTATAGGAGAACAGTCTGAATGTCTTCATGGGACTCAGTGAAGTCAATCAAAAGTCAAATGTTAATAGATGCATTTGCCCGCAAATTCAATTGTGTTTTTTAAGTTCTGTCTGTCTGGTGAACTGCCGGTTTCAATGTCAGATACTTGCAGATCCTTAAATAGATTCTTGTTCGGTGCTGAAATGCCTGGTTTCTCAGCACATATGGAACTCAGGACAAGAGAAGGTCAGACAGAGGCTAGCATCTTAAACTGCTCATTTGGGGAGATAATAGATTCACAGGAGAATGCTTAATGCTGAGGCGAAGCCCAGCTTCAGTCATGTCTTCTGGAAGAGGAAAGCAGACACATAGTCTTTTGTAAGCAGCGTAAGACTCGCAAAATAAAACATGGAATGGTTTTAGAAAAAGGCTTCCACTATCAACTTACATGGTGGCCCCACAGCTGTACATTTCTGTCCCTAAGAATGGAGGAAAATGATACAGCATGGAAGCATTTTGACAAAATCACTACTGTCTTTCATAAATAGTGACCCAATTACAACATTTTTCATGTAGCATTGGGTAATTCATAACTTCTTCCAGACCTATGTTAAATCCCAAACACCCTTTCATTGCCTCCTTCGTTCGCTTTATGTTTCATTGTAGTTCCTTCTCCAGCCTTCCACGTAGCTCCGGCCGGCACACATGTGGTTAATGCGATGATGGTGTGCAGACCTCTGCAGCGCCGAAGGAGGAGGAGGTGGTGGGGTACAACCTCCAGTCAACTTAAATAACCAAATAATTGGAATTTCTAAAAACAATGGTTTCCTGACTCGTCCACGACCCCTCACCTTATCATTTTAGGGTCACGGGGACTAAACTTGAACCCTGCTTACTTCAGAGCATTTGGCGAGCTGCCACCTCAGTTTAACCCTACAGCCTGCAGCTTGCCACAAGAGTTACAGGCCTGTCAGTCGGACTGCCGTAGATAAGCCCTCCCACAGGATGTCTATTGCATTCTGCTTCCCTTCCGACCTTCCTCTCTCGTCTGCGGTTTTCAAACACTGATGACATGAAGTTGCATGAGCTCTGAAGCTACATGATAGAGAACGCAAACTGTTTACCAAATCCAACATGTGCATCAAATTTGGCCCACCTTTCAGCGCTGTATATATTGATTGGTGAGGAAAGAACACAGTTTACTCACCTCTTGAAAATACAAACAGACCTTGGTTTTAGACCTTGGTTATAGAATTTGTAGCTGCACTTGTGAATGCAGGAGTTTGATGGTAAGATAAATACTAAAAGCAGAGGCATTTAAAGTCACACTGCTGTGAGAAAGTAATCACACTAACCCAGCTACACACCAAGAAAACAGCCATGCTGACTATCTCTCCCTTTCACTCTTAAAGAAAAAAGAGCAGCCACTAAACACATTCGTTTCTGATAGAAATGTGCTGTCTGCGTTATTGCTGTGTTTGCTAACCTTAACTTACAAATATGACTAATTTTATACTATAAATGTTAGCTATAAAACCTATATGAGCACCGATCATGCGGTAGCCATTTCTTTTTAAAACAATGGGCCTTAATGTGTTTCTTATGTTCCCACATAACGGCCCTTAAAATGTAATGTATTTGTACATATTTGCAGACTCGGGTATATGTGTGTGTGTGTGTGTGTGTGGGGGTGGGGGGGGGGGGTGGGGGGGGGGGGTACCTGACATGGACTGTTGTTGATTACTGTTAATGCATCCTACTGTGTGCAATTAGATGCTTCATCATTCTCTCACAGCGTTCATGGTCTCTTCCCATTTTGTGTTTTTTGTTGAGTTTTTCCTCATCTGAATTTAAGCTCTGAGGATAGAAGGTGTCATATGTTGTACAGATCATCTGAAACTATTTCCATTTTGGCCTGTACAGTATGAATAAAACCGACTTGACTTGTCCTCTGCTGTTTGCTCATATCTCTGTGTTTGACTTGGCTGTGAGCACTGCAGGGACCTCATGTCGAGCATTTTTTGGTTTCTACAACAATAGAAAAATATATTTGTGCAACTGGGGAGATTTCTTCTAAGATTTAAGTCAAACTAAATATGAAGAATGTTTCCATATGATTGCATTAATATAAATATTTGCTTTGTTGATTGGTAGCTGAAGTTTTCAAACAGGCACTTATCTGTGATTTCTATGCATGGACACTGTGGTCACAAGTTAATCAGGATAATCATTTAAAAAGTAACTGTATTACTTGGAACATCCTGAGACTAATATATTAACTTGTGAACTTGGCGGTGCCCTGGATTGAAATCATAACTTCTTATTTTATTTATTTATTTAGTTCAATCCCACATAAATGTGGTTTGGACTCCTCTCAGATTTTTTTTTCTTTCCACATCCAAAATTTCAACTGAATGGTTCTATGTGATACAACATTCCTCACTTGAGACTCCAAAAATGAATCAGAAAGGTGTGTTTTCAAAATTATAGTCAATATAGAGAGGGATATATGCTCCTTTCCTGTTTTCAAAAGCTCCTGACCTATGTGCAAAGTTCAAAATATGACTGAACACAGCTTCTATGTGAATCATGAATATGTTAAGGAGAACTGGATGCTGGACACCAAAGTCTGCTCACTCACTTAAATGAAAATTGCTCGCCTGGCACATGAGCCAAAGGAAGATTCTAGCATCCTCGTTTACTTCTGCATCTCGTGCATCGGTGTTTTCCCCTGCTGATTCAGCCCGGGTGTTCCTGCTCAGCCCTTAGACTTTACATGGAAATGACGACACAAAAATGAAACCAATTTCTTTCTGATGTCTCTTTTATAATTGTGGTTTATATGAAAAGTCAAGAGGCAACCCACTGTGACGTCATGCCCTGGTTTGTGAAACACCGTTTTGAAGCCTGTCTGACTGAGAATCTAAGGACACTACACCCACACACCTGTAGTAGCAACCTGACTGAACTAGACAAACTACACACGTATGTAATAACATATTATACTTAGGGTAATAACATATTATGCTTCAAAGAGAGTTATGTACGGTTTATGTAGTTTGTCTAAGAAACTTCCATAATAAATTATGGAAGTATTTTCAGAAAAAAACATATATATAGCTAATAACACCATTATATATTGTGAAAAACATAGATTCACGTTGTATTTTATGACATAAGTTGACACTTTTTGAATGGTTTTTTTTGGAGCGAGACCCTAGTGGCTCTCGGTGGTATTGCATTTTAAAACATTTGGCTTCACTTCTTAGACACGGAGAAAACGTAAATTTTCTCGATACAATTTATAGGAAAAACTTCTTATTGGGCTGCAGGGAACTTTATGTAGCAATATCACAACTGAGCACTTGGGGAAATTTTCATTAAGGCTTTGTGGCAGAAGTGTCTAGCTTTCTTAATACATCCGCCTGTGGTAACCAGTTAACGCAATAACTCGACCTGAAACATTACCACAACTGGATCCAGTGCTAACTCACATATCAGAAGGTGATACTGGTATTCACTGCTAATATTAGCAAGCTAGATTAACTATCTTCCATTTCTTTGGTTTGATCCAATTATAGTTGCATGAAGGGTCCTTCTAAACACTGAATATTGTAAAGGGACACATGACTCAAACTTAAGAACATTTGTTGTGTAATCCTACTGTTTTTTTTTTTTTTTTTTTTTTTTTAAATTTCAGAGACAATCAAATAGATCTTCTGTTAGCACCTATAACTCCTTTAGGTAAATCTCACTGAAACATGAGTTTAAACATTATAAACCACCTCAACTGGCTGAAGTTTAAACTCTGCATTCAACAAGTGAGGAGAAAATAATCTTACAGTAAATTTAGATTTAAGAAAAAGATTATACTGCAGCATTAGTTGTAAGTCCCTGTTTGATTCAAATCGATTCAATGAACCGACCCACAGACTGACCAAAACCTTTACCAGAATAGCGAGTCTTTGTTTAGTTTTGTTTCTTTGTTTGTTTTTGTTTAGTCTTATTTATTAGTAAAATGCAGGTTATCCTTCTGCATATCTAATCAGTACAAGGCATTTTTGTACAGTATCTTTGAGAAGCAGGCCGCTAAATGAAGAAGTCACTCTGACAGAGCCTCATTTCCATTTCAAACTGGAATTTCAAAACCCTGTCAGAGTTTCTTTGTCTTATTCTGCCATTTGTCAGATCGTATTGGCAGGAAGGAAGAGAACATAAAACAACACTGAATGAAATGAGGCAACTGAATATAAATAATTTGAAGGCATAAACAGCTCAGAACAGGATCAGAATATACTACCACCTGCAGGGCCCCAACACCCTTCTGCTGGCAGTTTATTTTACTATATCCCAATTTAGGGCAGATTTATGTTGTGCTTCAATCAGTAAAACAGGGAAGGATGAAGAATATTTTTCTCACCTTCAACTTTTTTTCTTTTTAAATCTTTGTGCTATCATTTCTTTCTGCAGCAGTATTCCAGTGCATTCTTTTATAGCTTTATTACTGTCTTTGATCTCAAATCCAAAAGGAGCACAGGGTTGCATTATTATACATAGATTCGTCTTTTTAACACATCTTTGATCTGAGCTCTTCATCCCAACAAAGGATGCAGTCAAAACAGAGAATTAGCAATAGATTAAAAACAATAACAACCCAACAGACACTGATGGAAATTAGAGAATTATGAGATGTTAATTACAAAGATTCACAGGACCTAGATAACCAAAGAAGTGCAGCTGTTCGTGGGTACAGCCACATCATTATTTATAAATCCATATTTCTTCACATTTTGGTATTTTTTATGAAATCCTCAAGGGCTTCAGCCTTTCAGTCAAATAGAAAGAAAAAAATTAAATAGAGGATTCATTCTTTAATCAAACTGATGAAAAAAAAAATACTTAGGAACAATTGGGAATTCAGTTTATTTGCACATGTACGACAGAATCTACGGGAGAATATTTTTCTTTTATAACCCTTTTTATATTAATTGCATCCACAAAATCAACTGAAGTGCTCAAATATTTCTGAAATTCGACATTACCACGACTGTGCCATTTATTAATGCTGCCACGTACACGTTAGTACATTTTTGAAAATTGTATTTGAAAATATTATTAAATATATGGTTTTGAAGGACACAAAGTGCCATTTTAATGTGGAATAACGCCACAAGGTTTCGACTGACTCACTGCTGCTGGCTGTCTTCCCCTACCAAACGCTTCGCTAATTCGCAGTATGCCATGTTAAGACTGTGCATGCTATGCTCATTCACCAAAGTAAGAAACCACCTCGAGGAAACCCTGAAAGATTATATTATTTTACTTTAAAAACAACAAAAAAAAGAAATCTGCAAGTCTTTTTTAACGGTCACAGCATCTGCATCGATAAACTGTTAAATTGGATCCCGCTATCTTCTTATTCTTATTTTTTACATGCCTTGGTGTGGCGAGAGAAAAAAAAAACATCATAGATACAGTAACCATGAGATATTTGACACATCGGAAGCTGACAGTCACAACAGCCATTGCTGTCAAAACCTCTCGCTTCCGCTGCAGAGCACGCAGCGCGCGAAACAACGATGATGGGGGTGGGGTGGGGGAGGGTGGGGGGGGGGGTGGGGGGAGTCGAGCCGTGAGGTCGTAAGCACCTCTGTGAAAACACGTAGCACAACATGTTAGTTTCAATGATAAAGATCCCAATCAGTAGCGACCCCCCCCCCCCCCCCGCAATATTATTCCACATTGATGGATAACACAGATACTGGATCATTACTGCTTCTGAGCAAAAAAAAAAAAAAAAAAAACCTCTTTCCGCTCAAGTACCATCTCCGGGAGCCAGACAAAGAGGCTTTTTGTTAGACGGAGCTGCGCCGCTGCCAAAGACAATAACAACGTGGAAGCTCTACCTTCTCGGCACATTTCCCGACTTGCTTTTATTTACAAGATAGGACTGGTCCCGGATCAGTTTAAGGTAATATGATTAATGTACCCGCGGGCCTCACCAGCTTTAATTAAAGGGCTTCGGCTGTAACTAGGCCTCCGGCTCCCGGCTATATTGTGGAGAGAAAAGTGAAGGGTTTGTACGGCCCCGTGACGCAAGCCGTGTACAATGAAAGAGCCAACTGTGAGAGTGTTGAGGGGCATGAATTCACATGTGCTCCCCCCCCCCTCTCCCTTAGACGTGCATTCATATATCATACACACAAACCGGCGTACGAGGAGATCACACTCTAAATCGCAGATATACGCACGTGTGTTATACACACACACACACACACACACACACACACACACACACACACACACACACACACACACACACACACACACATACAGGAAAAACAGCTGTGCTTTGAGGAGGCGAGCCCTCTTATCTCCACGATGTCAACTTTCTGAGAGAGCAGAGGAAAGCTACTTTGTTTTTTTAGCTTGACAACCGTGCACTTTTTTTTAAATTTTTTTTAGTTTAACTAGACCTAAAAGATTTGACATTAACATAGCATTTATGCAGTAGCACACACACACACACACACACACACACACACACACACACACACACACACACACACACAAACACGGGATCCAGAAATAACCCAGAGTTATCACATAAAACCAACCTATAAAATCCATACTTTCTCTGGCGAGAGGCCGAGTCCTGGACTGGGATCTGTTTGACAGACAGTTTAAGTTTGTCTGGGAAGAACGAGCGGCTGTGAGTGGAAATACTCCTCGGCGTCATAACATTTTTACCTCAAGTCTTCATCGGGAAGACGACAGCACAATAGTTGGCAGCGTCTCTTGCTCAGCGCGCCGTGCCCTGCTCTGTTATTAGAGATCATTAAACAGGCAAATGTGACAGATGATGAGGAAGACAGCGCAGCACATAACCCACCCGAAAAAAAAGACGCCTTTTTAAAATCCCATCTCATTTTTTTTTTTTTTTTTGCCCACTCCACAAAACCAATTTCTACAGCAGTATTAAGCTGTCAGTCGTAAGTGGCGCCATAGACTTCACAGTCGGGCTCCAAACTATGGGGCGTAGGGGAGGGAAAGGCTGGACAGACTGTGGGTGAGTGTGTTCAAGTAAGCTCATGGTGCTGTTCACATTATGCCTTGCTGGGAATGGAAACCTGAACACTTTACAATAAGTCACTCATGCTTTTTTTTTTTTTTTTTTTTTTTTTTTACAGCACTCTCCAATTGATACTTTTCCCACATGTCGCTGAGATTTATATTACTGCAGCTAGTTTCCAAAACCCCTCTGTTCTTAGCTCAGCTGGCAGAGAAGCTGCAGCCTATCAACTCTTACATAAATAAGAAAACATTAATGAGGCCTCTATTTAGCGCCCGCCCCCCTTTCTTCCTCTGTCCCCAACCCTTCCCTCACATTCTTTCACCAACTTTCTCTCCTCCCTCCAGCTTTCTGCCATCTTCTTTGGTGTTAATCAGCTAAATGAAAAGCGTGTGACTACTGGGCTGGATGAGCCTATCAGCAGGCCATCAGCGACGCAGGAGACAGAAAGCAGCCACCGACTGGTAGCCACACATTCACACGCCGGGTATCAAGGTTTACATGGGGCGGGGGATTTGTTGCTTAATTAACACAGTCCTACTTTTACTTTTAAAGTGATCGTCGTTTGGCTTTCTCTGTGACAATAATGAATACAAAATATATGCACAAAGTACACAACTAAACAGATGACAGTAGTGCACTGTTTATCTAGGACAGGACTGATCGAGGCTCCCACACCAAACACCGTGACTGGCTTGGTTAAAGTTCGACACAAGAAGTACTTGGCAGAAACGTGTTTCTGAAGACACTGAGACAGTGTGACAGCCTCCACGTCAAAATCGGATGCCACAGCAATGTCATGCTACTTCCATCTATCAAGGCCTCAAGACTGGCAAAGAATTAAAAACCCTAGTTTTGTCATGTGGATTTTGTGGTTAGAACAGTGTCAACATGTTTTTGTGCCCATGCCGGATAGAGTGCACACTGTAATGAAAGAAGCTCCTGGTAGTGTAAGTATTAACAAGAATAATTAACATATAGATATAGATTGATATATATGCACACACATACTATTTCAGCAACACCAACTTTGATGACAGAGAAAGACAGATTCAGATCCCCAGACTCTAAATGAACAAGTCCTACATGTTGAGTAAGGCTATTATTGGTAAATAGTGCCCTCCTGTGAGCATTTGCCAGAAGTACATGGTTTGGGTCATCACGTAAAGTTGACGTCAAATCTTCTGTTAAATATGTGAAATGTTCAACTTGATGCTACACTTATGGGAACATGTTGATGCCTGACGGTGAAAACTGTGACTTTATTTCAGGCTCTAGACGAAATGTGTTCATTATTTTAAACCTTTTAAAAAATGTATATTTTAAGCCAGGAGAAGGTTTGCTGACACAAATTACATTCTTGCACACCCACAGCGGCATCACTGGAGCAGACAGGTGGGATATGTGGATTCTCAAGTCATTAAAAGGGTTCAATTCATAGTAAGATTTACATCCTGTGAATACATACAGTATGTTCACGTGATACGTATCCTGCAGACGACCCTCACCTTAGTGATACAATATAAGAAAGTGTTAATACTTTGTTACTAAATTTAAGCATTTTCTTTTTTGGACAGTATCTGTACTTTACTTGAGCTTTTATATTTATGCCAACTTTCACTTTTGCTTCACTGCATTCCTGAAATAAAATATATATTTTTCGCTACACTTCATTTTCCCTGAGCATCTTCATCACTACAAAATCAATTCAGAAGAAATTTGATAGCCTGACGATACAGACTGCCCACAAGCACATCTAGTTAATCGGTTGTTTTAGCTTGCAAGCGACCTCATTGGTAAATCATCTTAGTGTGCATATGTAAACAACTGCTCTCAAAGCTCACATTTCTATTTCCACTCACATCCAGGCATTCCAGATGTTAGAGAGTCGTGCCTACATCATGATAACTGAACAACATTCATCCTAATTTTCGCTTGTAGCCACAGTGGTCCCAGTTCAGCAAGTCTTACAGGTCAGCTTTAAAAGAATAAACTTCACAATTTGCATTATTAATAACAGCCTTTCCTTTTACTTTTGATGCGTGAATACATTTAATATCAACAAAATACTTGTGATACTAACATGTAGAAAATACCAGATACTTGGAGACTTTTACTGAAGTGATTTCCTAGATTATTTTAACTTTGGTCTCATTTCCTGGTAAGCTATCCAAACTTTTAGACTTGCAGGTGCTTCATACACCACTGCCTGACATGAACCAGTCCGCTTAATTTGTGGGGTAAAATCTCATCCCACTGAATATAGCACCTGGTGAAACTATCAACTGCAGTCGGTGTCCTATTTGTAACAGGGAATGAGCTCCAGAGGTAAAGCGTTCATGGAAGGCATTGCTGGGAGTCTAATGGTAGACTTGCACCCTCTTGTGGGCACAGAATAAGCAGCAGGAGAACGTTACACTGTTGGCATTGTGTCTGATAGCAAAAAAAAAAAAAAGGATGATAGCTTGTTAAAACCACATCAAGGGCTGAAAGTGAAATGTGCCTTTAGGTCACTGGACAATGAAACACTTTATTTGTTTTATTTTTTAATGATAAAGTGGTTTCGCAATCTTATGAGAGCTGGTTACAATTGGTTTATGAATGTCCCTATTGTTATTTCCTTTATTTTGACTGACATTTAAAAGGCACTGCTTAAGTGAATTGAAATATTAAGAAATATATAGCAAAGTAAAAAAAAAAAATAAAAAAAAAATGTATCAATGTGAAATAAATGGAAAGTAAAGTTTAAAAGATGTAAAGTGTAATTATTTAAAGACTTTCAAGATTTGTTCAGGCCTGCAGTTACACATAAATGTGGATGCTACAGAATACATATGAAAAAGGTCAACAACATTCAAGATGAGAGCTGTCTGCAGAGAAGAGGTGGGGGAAATACTGGTATTCACATGCTGTAGCAGACTGGATGAACAAGCTGAGGGCAGGGCAGCGTCAGAGCTGAAATAATGTTTAAGACATCACCATACACTGGTAATAATCACGATTGTGTATATATGTCTGTTTATGTGACTACAGTAGGGCTGTGTTAATGATGAAGCTAGCTAAGATTTAATAACTGCTCTGACAATTTCCATCAGGGGCCAGTAGTACTTCCTCCTTCAGTGTCCTGTTTTATTTTGACAGTTCAGGTGGAGTCTGGGATTCTCATCCAATACACTTCTTGTCATATTCAGCAAATATTTCCTCAGACAGAGCAACACAACGCCATTCTAGCCCATCGAGTACAGGACAGGGGGAAGTAGTTAGAAGAGGTGATGAGGGACTCATACAAGAGTGAGTGGAATGAATATGACAAATGCTAATGTGCCGAACTGCACAACATAATCATTGTCAAGTAGTAGACGAGAAACAGCCAAAGAGAATCAGGTCAGAAAAACACTAAAAGAAGTGCTATGAACAGGTAAAGGTGGAGAGCTTTGTTACATCCGCAAGACCTCCGAGAGTTAAAGAGTATGACGGATGCAGAGGTTCTGGTTCTGTTTGACAGGTGGGTAGCATTGGTTCTGCTTAGTTCCACAGAACAAATAGGTCAGTATTATTTTGTGCCCTTTCCTACTGTTTGTGATAGTTAATCCAAGCTGGTTACAAGAAAGCAGGACCATGTGTCACATTTGTGCGTCAGGTCACGTTACATTAATCGCCCACAGATATTCACCTGACTGTACTTACAAGTTTGCCAAGATATACTGTAAGCTTAAGTAGCAGGAGAGTTGTGAGTATCATTTTCCGGAGCTGAAGTGATTCTGGGGAAAACCTTCTCGTCATCTCTGCATGTTATCTGTGTGTGCTGTTGCACCACTATACCCGATGTCACTTGCTCAGGTCATTGGACCAGCAGCTTTTAGTTGTTCCTGGATCCAGACTGACACTTCAGACAGATTCTTTGTACTTTACAGCAACTTCATTTTTAACTGTGACCAGCAGCTCTGAGCCATTCATGTATGAATGCAGCACAAGTGCCATTAGAAGACACAAAGGCAATAACAAATGTGATAAGTGGCATCACATACAAAAGTGTACATAGCATAGCAGTTGATGAACCAATGATATTTTCAATCCATTGTAGTTGTGCAGCTCATTGGCTAATGACTTGGAGATGTCTGTCAGAAAATAAGCAGAATGTTTTCATAGTTTTACCTGGTTTTACTGATTTCTTCAAATTCAAGGTTCTTACTGTCTAGCAACATGATAATCCAAGGCAGTACACATTTGGATCTGTTAAAGCATGTTGAGTAGAACACACATAAGTAAGAAGGCTACAGAGAGCAGAAAATGGATGAAATAATGGCTGGCAATCTGTTGTGTACCGTCAGCAATAATTGCTACAATCATAAAACTGAAGAGGATAATTACAAGGAAAATGCAGAAAAGTATTTATCATACTGGTTTTAAATAGCAGAAGGGTCGCTTGTTATGCATGAATAGAAACACATACTGCACAGAATAATATTTATTGTTTCCTTAATGCTCATGAATACAAATCGATGCTATAACCACACGATGTTAGCCTCATGATGATAGTGAACAGCTCACAAAATGAACCCTTGGCGCATCTGTTATTAAAATACAAATCAGGGGATTGGGTCAGATTGCAGTGTCAAACTGCATAAAAAGGAAAGCGTAAATGCAGCTAGCATTCATTGTAAGTCCAACCATATGAGACACTCCCAACGTGATCAGAGGTGCTTTCACTCTCATTATCAGCAAAGGGCAAATACAATCACAATCACAGTCCTCACACAGGGAATCTTGTGGAACCATATAACAGTACAATAGGAATGATAAACTGGGGAAATATGAAAGGAAATGCATTTTCTTTTCTTTGTTAACAGTAATTCAAACAAGTACCTGTGCTGTTAGGGTGACACCACTGAAAATTGCCAGCAAGTTCTGAAGCTTTCCTAAACTCTTTAGCCTCTTTTAACTCATTGTTTTGGTGAATGAAACATTTATGGAGTGATTCAGTCCCAGTTCTCTCATCAACAGACTCTACCCCCAAGGAGAGCGACATCATCACAGTTAAAAGTGTCCCCAAAAGGATATATTTTTACCTTCAAGTGACAAAGCCCTTCAGGAGAATGATGACAGGAACACAGGAGGTAAGACACCATTTTTAACGGTGCATGAATGAATCAGCAAAACATTGGAATATTAAGGATCAGTGTAGGATTTAGACTGATCTATTGGAATATAATAGCAACAGGGTAATTATGTTATTATTAGTGTATAATCACGTTGTGTGAAGAATCGTTGTGTTTTCGTTATTTAAGTATTATCTCTGCATATCTACATAGGGAGAGAGTCTTCTTCCACAGGACCTGCCATGTTGCACTGCCTTGTTTCTACAGTAGCCCAGAAGTGACAAGCCAAACACTGGCTCTGAAGATGGCCTTTTGCATTTCATGTAAATTTTGTGGCCACCATAGATTCTCTCACTCACTTGGAGGTAGAGTGAAGTGAGGGGTGCTCAGTTGGTTGCAACCTGCAAATTTACCACTGGATACCACTAAATTATACACACTGCTCCTTTAAACACGGGAGACTGTAAGCTCAACCAGTCAGTGTTTTACTTTTTTAAAGCATACTCATAAACGTTCCATAACCTAAACCACAAATTAATCATAATGTAACATTAATGATGGAGGTCCCCCAACATCCACAAAGTAGCTATTTTAACTCAAACCATAACCTTACCCTAAACTTAACCAACCTGTACGTGTGCCAGATCGAAACACATCTTAACCAGCATTATCACATCATAAAACAATGTGTGTTGGATTTAGTGACATCTAGTGGTGAGGTTGCAGATTGCTACCAAACGTAAACCCCTCACTTCACCATCCCCTTCCAAGTGTGTAAATTAATCAAATGTGGCCTTAGGGTACCATGGAAAGGTGATAGGCCCTCTCTAGACCCAGTGTTTAGTTTGTCCTTTCTGGCTACTGGAGAAACGTTGTGGTAAAACATTGTGGGCTCTATGTCATTCTAAAGTAACAAAAACAGAAGGATTCTTAGCTTTAGGTGATCTTACACAATAAAAACAATATTTTGAAGATCATATTCCATTTCTTCCAATAGATTCCCCAAACTAGTGTAATTACTAACTAACTAGTCCTTTAACTGCCACGTTTTGTTTATAAAACTAAAAGAAGCAGCATGTTAGCTGCAGGACATGCATTCCCCTGTTTTCACATCAGAAATCAGCAACATATGTAATTGGCATACAGCTGTAACATGGAATGAATATATTTCTGTGTGCCCTCTTCCAATAATTCTCTCAGAGTATCGGAAGTGAAGGTTTAAATATTTGTTTAACCTACAAAAAGCCAATACATGATGCTTGAAGATTGTGGCTTTACTATGTCATTATTTTAATGTGTCAAAGCCTGCTGAAAACATGTGCACTATTACAAAGAAACATATCATTTACTCAGAAAAGTGTTACGAAACGGTTTCGCTCTCCACAGGTGGAGGCGGGAATTTGGACCTGATTGAAGTAGTAACAATATTGACAACCATTGCTTGAATCTGCAGTTTCCAACCTGCTGCTGTCTGTAGTACAGACTAATGTTGATGACAGGTATATATATATATATATATATATATCATAAAATCGAATCACAAGCATCAGATGTGCATTTTAATATCAGTGCTTCTCAGAATTTGGAAGGCTACCATTCATAGGTAGCTCCATGGCAACACTTTATAATCCAGCTCAAATCACAGAAGAAACCTTGACTTCTCTATTAAATGCATGAATCACGTGTGTGTCTATTGCTGTACAAACGTAGTGTTGACACTCATGTGGGCTGCATGCAAGAAACAGTTTTTAATAAAAGAGATGCAGAAGGAAGACAGAACAGGGTCGGTGTGTGTTGGTGTACGGTACTGATTGACCTTGGAGCTTCGCCTTCAGGTGTAACTATAAAAGTACCAACTGCAGTTTATCATTGTGATAGAAGATGAATAACACCGCAAACAACTTCGGCATTGCGGCAATGCATCAAAGAAAAATGGAAATCTCGTTGGTGCCAGAACACAACACTTTGTTCAAGAAAGAAATATCTTGAAATTCAAGTTGGCATTTTCTGAGTTATAGAGCATGCAGGAGAATTTGACATATATTAATTCTATCTTCAATTCAGGAGGATTTATTGTGATATTGATTGGCATCCACTGTGAAATAATCTTGTAGGGCAAATGGCAACATCATCTTATTAATTATGATACTAAAAGTTCATTTATCTGCAATAAACAATACAAACATTGATTGATGGATCTTAGTTCCATCACAGTTTATTCTGCAACATCCTGTAGCGCCATGTCAAACCACACCAACTACTCTAATCTACTCTGCCTGCCACAAACTGGTGTGGATATCGAGAGAGGTTGTGTTATTTGACAGAAAATTACAAGAGAAGATAAAGGTCAGACAAACACAATCGAGACCCAAATTAGTGCTGTCTTCAGTAATGTTTTACTCTCAGCTGGAGTTTTTTTTTTAGAAATAGATAATGGCAAGTACAATCACAAGACACAGAGCTTTTAACCTCTGGCCGTATTAGATGGGAAAATAGCAGCAAAAAGTGGCTCAAGGCAACTAAAGCAACCCGAGAAGAGGCTGTACTGAGCTGGATAATTCAATCTGCAGCCACAGCAGATGGCAATGTTGCTCCTTCTCTGCTGCTGCAGGACACGCCTGTAAAAGAGAGGCAGAATCCCAGCGGGCAGTAGATGGCAGTCGAGCTTCATTACACTGTTGGCTGGCTGATTCTGAAGACACTCAGGGGGGATACGGAGGATTCCATTGTCAGGCAACGCGGGAGGACGATGGCAATAAGAAAATGATGTCACGACCAGAGATGGCAGTCTTGCCACGTTGTTGGCTCAGATTGGGGTGGGGGATTGGTGTGTGTGTGTGTGTGTGTGTGTGTGTGTGTGTGTGTGTGTGTGTGTGTGTTGGGGGGCGGAGGAGGAGGGGGTATGAATGGAAACAATGGGGTGTCAGAAGGATAAAATGGGAATGAAGGTTGGAGGTTGGACAGAAGGGCAGAGAGTGTGAACGACAGAGATTAAAGGGGCTGGAACACGTGAGGGGATGTCGGCACAGGGCTGCTTTCATACAGATGAGGATGCAGTGAGGGGTGGGTGGGCATGTTTGTGTGCCGCGGCCTTGGACCACTTGATCCACAGGCTTTATGTGGGAATTGAATTTAATTGGATTATTAATGCCTTTTGATTACATTGTGTATGTTACACAATCATGCGCCTCCAACCTCTGTGCCCTTTACTCAGGTGGCCCACTTGATTGTTCACCAAAATCAAACCAGTCACTATAAAAAATGTGTGATAAATAGTTACAGTAGACGCCTCATCTCATGCCAACACCCCCTCCTTTCTCTTATTTTATTCCACCTCCTCACTCTCTGTGTGACACAGCAGATAGCATGCAAACTAATGCATATCTCCTCATGTACATTAATAATCATTTGCATACAGACAGAGAACAGAGGACCAAAAAACAAGAGGCTAAAAGCAATCATAACTTGCTCAGCTTGTTTTTCATGATGTGACTCGCATGAATTACTGTGCCCCTGGCACCTATTTTATTTCCAAGAATGCGACATACTGGCAGTATTGTGCAATTAACCAAATGACCCCTTAATCATGTCATCTTGCTGTCTGTATATCACTGACAGAAACAAGCAAATCTGACTGCTCATTTCAGCCCATCACCCAAAGCAAAATATAATGGAAACCTAATGAAGTGTATTAAATGTCCTTATATTGTATTCCCTCACATTAAGCAGAGGCAACTCCTAAACAGAGGTTAGGAGGAGTCCCATGTTCTTCACTACAGACTTGTGAGAATAAAAAAAAAACTAAAACACAGGAAACGTCATGGGCAGCATCTCCGAGATGCAAATAAATCCTCATGATGCATCTTTGCATATGGATCATCGTTTCCTGCACAGTGAACGGTAGTTAAACAATGGCAATAGATATGCATTGATGAAGGAAGTAGCCTTCCTGTTTGTGTTCGCAGTGTCCTAAAGCTGGTCATTAATTTTCATTAAGTGCTGTCAGTAAGGACCATTAACCAGGCTAGAGAATAATCACCTCCCCAGAGAGCTGACCTGTTTATGGAACAGGTAAGGGTTAATCGAAACAGTCCACCTTGGAGACACAACACGTAGAGTGTTGAGTAGTGTGCGTGCACACACACACACATACATACCGTGGCGATCATTTCCTAATAATTCATTTTCATTTAGGACACTCACTTCGCATCATCCACACCAAAGTGGAAAACACTTCTCTGAAAGGACAAACAACTGCGGTAATTTGTTTTGGTGTTTTTTTTAATAGCATAATGAATGCAGTGCCACTTTGGAGGAGGATTTTTTTCATCAAACTTAAGTCCCACGAATCAAAGGTTCTTCAGAGAGGCAAGATGATCATTGGCAGCTCAATTCCCCGATGGGATTAAATATTGCATGGCTCTCTTCAGTTCATAATGAATGAGGCAGGTCAAGGCAGACCACCCACTTTAGATGAACTGAGACTGAGCTCAGCTTTTACTGGTGTATGTTTTCAGTATTTGATTACTGACTAAACTGTGCAATGAACTTCTGCAGGTAAGAAGGTGAAATACATTCTTAAAAGCTACTTTTTAAATCAAATGTCCTCGTAATCTGTAGCTCTGTAACTTTTTAACCTCTTTTATCTTATAGTTTTGGTTTTATAGCACCTTTATGGTATGGCTCAACCTCACTGTCTTCATTTATAGCAGCAACAGGGACAGCTGGTATTGGTGAATAAAGTTCTAAATTATACCGCATGTTTCCTGTCAAGTTAGTGACTATCTGATGAAGAAAATTCCATTTAGAAGCTACAGAACTGATAGTTCTCTCTTTAGTTGGTGGAGAGCAAAACATAGAGACTGTTTAAAAAGACTAAATTGAAATGTTGAATAAAATGAACAAAACTAAGAGAAAAATGTAATGATAAGAAATGATGGGATGATAAGGCTGCACTGTATCCATTGGATGTGTCAGGAGGAAATGGTTTGCTGTAAAGTTAGCTCGCTAAACCTGTATTCAAATTTATATTAAAAGTGCTGACTTTAACTTGTAATATGATTTAAGGATTTCTAAAACCTAAATGATGAGGAAAATCTAATTTGTAGCTGTGAATCTGATTTGGTTTGATGTCAGTTTAGCAATTTATGTCTCGAAAAAGTCAGGATCCAATGCATTGAAAAATTCTCAGGAACATGAATTGAAAATATTATTTATTTTTCAGTTAAAGGCCCCAGAAATCAGTCATTTCCAATTAGCGTCTTTTATTTCCCACATGAACCATCCTTTTTTTGATGAAGTTAGAGCAATTTGAACAATTTCACGATAGATTTCTGCATTTTTGCCTTTGTCTTTTCTCGTTGGTTTCAAGTAGGCTGGGCTCAACTGAAAAAAAAAAAAAAGATGACATGTCGGTGCACCTGTCAGAGTTAAATAACATGACCGAGTTTGATGACAGCAGTGGGGTTGTGTACTTATATTGCTACCACTGTCAATCAAACCCGAACCGCACAGTCTGAATGAAGCAGATTTCCTGAGTGTTTGAATGTTGAACTCGTAATAACTAATTATTATGTTTGCCAAACAAAAAAATTACTTTGATTGCTCTTCATATAGCCAAAAGTATGTACTGTTATTGAGAAACATTTAGGATTTGTATTTTCACAAAACTTAACATAAATGAGAGTAATAGCACATGCAAATTCTTAAAATGGATGCCAGTCCCCTTTTTACTCCTATTTTTATTTTCTGCTCCTGATGACGGTACATAAGCAGCATGCAGACAAAGCATGATACAACTCAAGTGCAACATTATCAACCTTGCAGGAGAACTATGCCATCATCACAATCTAGGTATCATTACAACCAATCAGTTGGTACCTCAGCAAAGTTGGAGGTGATTCGAATAATAGCCCACTCGACAGTTGGGATCTTTTATAGTTCGCTGCAGACTGGATCAGAATAATTAAGTTTGATACTTTCTTCTAACTAGTCTGTGCATGGATTATCCTGTCTATATGACGTGCTCTCCAAGTCATTTGTTGAGAATAGACAAAAAAAAGGATTTTGGATTAGATGGACGAAAATCTGCTCCCTATCTGCCATATGGCGGCTATGTCTATCCATTATCCATCAATGTGTCAAACACTGTGCAAGGGAGCAGCTGTCCATAGAAGGCCAGCCAATTGGTTTGATACAGGTGAAAAGTGATGTATGATTGCCTTAGCAAACCTATCACTCTCGGCCTGCCAGATGGCTTTGGCCTAGGGACACTGCAACCATATTAGACCTTGATTTCTTCACTCTCTGAGGGTTTCACCTCAGTGTTACTATCTTGGTCTGGCCTGCTTTCCCCGTGTTGATAGGCGACCTCCCTGGCCTCACTCCTGATTTGGGCAAACTAATAAAGATACTTAAAGGCGGCAACGCAGTCCTGTCCTGCTCTATGGTTAATGGTAAGGTTTCACCAACAGTGGCAACCCGCAACAAGGTGACAGGAATACAATCATGTCTGCAGGGAGAAGCAGAGAAAAACTAGGACCGGTTGCAGTGGAGAAAATGAGCTTCATCAAAATCTTTTCAGACCACATGGAGCTTTGTGGACGTTGTAATGTATGTTGGTACTGGTGAACATTTTTTAACCGAACCCCCTGAAGACCTGTTTGAATCAAACATCCAGAAGTTTCAAGTTTTATCCAACAACACACTGTATAGGGATTTGTGATATAGCACATGCTATATAAGTTAATAAATATAACCTTCCCAGCATTCAATTAAAAAAAGATTGACACATCGAATGCAAATGTTATTTTTTTGTTAACACGTTAACATTATTTGAATACACGTGAAAGGAGGAAAAATAGTTTACTCTTAGAATTATGTTATGATCCATTATTATTGTCCCCGGCTGATTATTCTCTAATCGGCAATGTCGGTGAAGAAATGATTTACAAGGATTGAAGGTTTGTCAACATGTTATACTGCATGTCATCTCCCGGAGTCCTTAGTATGGTTAGTGAAATGATAATACCACCTGGCAGATTTGGTTACCACTTTATTGATATTTTTGTACAACTCAACACTTAAAATGTAATTTTTTTAGTAGGACTGCGCCCTGAAAGTCCATGACACAAATCAACTGTTGGAGACCTTTCAGTCAACTAAAATTCATCAAGTATACCAGTTTTTTTTTTTTTTTTTAACCTATAATTGGGTACCAGAGGTAACGGAGGGCGTCCAGGGAATAAAGAGTTGGATCTTTATGTTAAACAGCCAAATCCCATTCAGCTGAGAAAATTCTAAACTGGGTACAGCCCCAGATTTGAGATCTTTATAGCAATAATACATTGTGTCTTGACAGATACTTAACACCTGGTTTAACTTCAGTTTAGCTGCAGTTCAGCTAACCAATCAGCATGCAACTGTGTCTTAAATCCCTGCAACCTCTGGATGTGATGAATCTGTTCTAAATTGCGATTTAGTCAGTCAGACATAAAGTGACAGAGCCCCCTGGTAATTTGTATTCTCTTTTCTCTTTGCTTAAACATCCATGCTATTTCGTCAAAGGCTAATCATTTTCCATACTCCTACACAAAAATACCATATTTTGTATTCGTTTTAATGATGGGGAGGAAAAACAGACACAGTGAGGCTGTTTTGAAAAACAAATGTCCCTGTGCGTGCAGCAGGTCAGATCTGGCTCTGCAGAGGTATCCCTGACATACAAAAAGCCAATAGCTACGTGCCCTGCTTGATCCTTTCATTCACTCAAATAGATCCATTCATCTGGTTAAAACTATCATCAATAAAACATCTCTCTGGTGATCACACTGCCAGGAGTGGCTTCAGTTTTATTCCACATCAGCAAAACCTATTCCACAAAGACTGTTGGCGACCACACTTTATACAGGTCAACACGGTGGAAGAGAAGAGCTGTTGCAGAGTAGATTTTTAACAGTGATCTGTAATCAAAACTTGATGACTAAATGTCATTCAGTAACTGGTATTGATGCCTACATATTAACACAAAGTAGGTAAGTACAATGAAACATATGCTTAGTTTTTGTTGCAATGTAATCAGTGTCACAACACAGTTTCATTATTAACATACAGAAACAAATTAACTGTACATATTAACACATCACCTTGATTGTATTTTGTACATCTCTTGACTCTTTGAAAAGGAATCCTGAGTGCCTTTTAACTTGCAGAGGGACTTATTACATGATGTTGAAACCAACTTCTCCAGATGGAACAATGCTTCTTCTTTCTTTAAAAAAAAAAAAATAACATCTCAAGAGGATTATGAAATGGAGAAAGAACAATTATACTGAATATTAAAGTTTCATGTTTTGCCTCCCAGGCACAAATCCCAACACGATTTGTTAATTTTTCAGTGTAATCCATGTGTTATGGCAGAAAAAGATTTTTTTTTTTTTTTTGATCATTACATTCATTTTGGATGGGTTACATGGATTTTTTAAGGTCTAATCAATGCAATGCCAGTGCGATAGGAAAGTCTGATACAGATCATTGATTGGTTCCTGTTCTTAACCATGTTGGAGTAAAAGCTCCAGCAATAGAGGCATGAAAAAAGATTGGGAAAACCTGGGTTGACTTAACGAGTTGAAGAACACTGACTGCCTAGCAGGATTATATTTTTTGTCTTAGTAAAGCCAGATAAGGAAATATATCCTGAGTATGGAATATTATATAACAGGCCCTAGAAGTGAGAGTGCAGGAAAAGCTAAAAAGTTAAACTTCAGATTGACTATGAAATATCCAAAGAGAAACTCTGTCTCCACCACTCTGAGTATGCAGAGCTAAGGCAGTCCCATTTCTCTAGTATAATAAGGGAAATATTAATAACATGTCATGCTTTATTTGCCATTGTTCATAGGTTAACCAAACCCAAATTGCAGTCACCCTCGAGTTCCTGTTTGCTAAAAAAAATGTAAGGGGTTTGCATATTTTTTTCTATCATAAAAAAACAGACTAAATATTAGATCCCCTTAGCCCAGCAGGGACATTATGACCTTATCAACCTTTGCAAAAATAATTGTTTTTTTTGAATGTCTGAATTCACTGCAGTTAATGACAAAACTTTTGAAGAAATAGTGCAGCATCTTAAACAGTCTACTTGCTCATTAGAAATTCTGCCTACAAGCTTTTAAAAAAAAAGTGGTTTTAGCTTCCTGGGAGCCCGTCACAAGATTCAATCAGGTTTAGGCTCATATCATAGTCCTGAAACTGCTCTCACGCACGTTTTAAATAACACTCACTTGAATAATAACTCCGGGAGTCATTACATATTATAGTGCAGCATTTGATACCGAGGACCATGAATTACATCTAAATAGAATTGAAAATTGGGTTAGGCTCTAAGGAACAGCCCTTAGGTAGTTCAGCTCATATCTAGTTGGCAGGGAATATGTAGTCAGTCCTGGCAATTATGAATCTGAAAGAAGCGCCATTATCCCATAAGGACTGATTCCTGGGCCTCTCCTATTCAACCTTTGTTTGCTTCCCCTTGGTCAAATTCTTGAAGACTATGATGACACTTATCACAGCTATGCTGATGACACCCAGATCTATTTAGGGTTCTCACCAAAAGGGTATGGTTCCATAGACTTGCCATGTCTCTGCCCTGATAAATGAAACAACTGGATGCAACAATGCTTCCTTCAACTAAATACATTTAAGACTGAAATAATTAATTTTGGCAATAAATAATGAAGGCAGGTGCTCTGTGGTTACTTTGATACTAAGGGACAAACAACATGTCAAGAATCCTGGTGTTATTATCAATGAGATCTAAATTTCTGTGGCCACATCAAAAGTATAATAAAAACATCCTTTTTGCACCTTAAATGCATAGCTACAATAAGAAACCTTGTCCAAAAAAGATTAAGACAAGCTTATTGATACTGAATTTATGTACGGTGGACTATTATAATACACTGCCCAATGAAAATTAAATTGAAAATGCTGCTTCTAGAATACTGACCAACATCAAGAAAAGAGAAGACATTACTCCAATTCTTCAATCCTTATACTGGCTTCCAGTTAAATATAGAATTTAATTTAAGGCCCTACTTACTGTCTATAAGTCTCTCAGTTTCCTGGGCCAAAAATCATCAGCGTTGTCCAAAAGGTTTTCAAAGTTGTGTTGAATAATCAAATACTAGTTGAGTGCTTTTTGTTTAAAATGCCCTACCTTGTTCATATTATGCACATTTTATGACCACTGTCCAGACCGGGACAATTTTTCTTATGAGTAGTTACTGTGATTGTGCTAATTTTTGTCTTACAGATAATATGGTCAAACCACAAACCCCCCAAAATTGTTGACTTGAGAAAAGGTCAAAATGAAACATAGAAGTTGGCATTTGATAACATCTCTTGATACATGCTTGAAGTGATGTGACATCAACTACACATAATAAAAACTAGCATTTTTTTTACATTTTTTTTTTTTTTTTTTTTGGGGGGGGGGGGGGGGGGGGTTGACGCAAGTTCTACAATTAGCAGTTATATAATCAAGTCAATAGCTTGGCAGAGGAGAAAGAATTGCACTGCTGCTCCAGGTGAAAGACAGATTAGCTACTGAAGTCTTATGTAAGGCTGGCTAATTTTCACATTTACATGTGTAATTCTTAGAATTGCTCTGTCCATCATAACAGCGACACGGATTCAGTTATCTAATAAAAGATGTCAATCAGCGCAAGATTGTCTTATGTAAGTGTAACTCTCTTCCTTGTGATGTCCATTATTTCCTCCCCAGCAGCCAGCTTCACATCAGGCCACCTCACGCTGAATTGCATTGAACAGGTTTTTTCTATAAAATTAAACGACATTGTCATCTTTTAGAGGTTTTATGCTCTGCAAGTTTGATTGAATCACACCTCCGTGGCCACAAACACATCTTTTTTCAGCCCAGTGAAATGGGCTATCATTTTACTCCGGTGTGGTTCATCAAAGATGCCATTTCTCACCTAAGGTCTGGATTCTTTATCTGTCTTAGGGGAATGTTAAAGCAGGCAGACCATAGAATTGCCTCTTTGTTGTGTACATTGGATTTGTGTTTGAACAAGATGTAATGACATTGTCTGCTAGTTGCCATGGTGCTAGAAAGAGACTATGGTGTATTTTTTTTTTATAACTGTCAGAGCTTTTTGTAGTCCTTGTCTATTCTTTTCTTCCTTCATTCACCACTTTCATTCCTCTGTCCTTGCTCATAAATGTTAGACGTTTGTTTGCACCCATGATTTTCAACTTTGACGCTTATTTGATGACATGAAAGCAGAGCAGATGTTGTCGGCTACTATTAAGACAGTTAAAATGCAACATGATACACAGAAAGGACACAGCAGTCAATATAACATGGATTTTAACCTATTTCAGTTAATATTGACATTCTCAACATATCGCAAATCCGTTTTCACAAAGATAGTTAAATCAGTCGCAGTTTTACTTGTTTGAGGCAAGTACACAAAACAAAGACTTTAACCTCAAAAGATTGGCTATTGTACCCTTCTCAGAGCTAATAGCTACGTCTCTATCAATCACACCCGCTCACAGCTGTCAAAAAGGAGAAAGCCTGGCACAATTTGGGATTTGCTAACACTGTTGTGAGTGAGCAGCATTTGTTTTCTATCTGCTTGTGTTTCTTTTCCTCCCATTTCTGTAAAAATGAAAGACCTCTCTGGTGTCCACAGCAAATTAGACCTACGGCAAAGATTAACCAATGAACTTCTAATGTCAAATCTAAGCCTGATAATTTGTTACAAAGGCGTTTTCCACGGGAGGCTGTGTGACAGAAGGGACACCTCAGGTGTCTATAATAAAATTAATAGGAGCTTCCATTTAGCCGCTTCAGTTTCAGGACCCTGGCATTGGTAATGTCAGTAGTTCCTGCTGAGTAACATACACATTTAAAGTTTCAGTCTTGGCTTTGTTCTTCTGCAATTACAGTTAGTTTCACAATAATTTTGTATAGTTATTTTAGTTTTGTCAAAGGCGTTGGCGTCAGAGAGATACACACATTGTGTCCTTTGGTGTCGCTACCTTGACAACCTCGGCTGAAGAAGGAGTCACAGAGTGACGGAGCCCATGCAGGGAAGAGATTAGTGGTGGTTGGATGGATCAAACACAGGACTTATACCTGGGAGACTGCCGTTCAAGTCCATGAGAAAGTACGAGTAACTGTGGATTTCTATTAAGTAACGTAAGATCGTTATGTAACAATGTATTGAACATAATCATAGTAACTTTCGGGAAGGACATTACGTTACTAATGTGAAATGATTGTATTAACCCCAACCATGATCTTTTCCTAATCCTAACCAAGTAGTTCTGGTCCTAAAGTTTAACACAGTTTTTGGTGCCTAAACCTAAGGTACGCTGCGCATACAGTATCCAAGGGTTGCTGTTGTCAACAAAACAGCAGTATTTACTCAAAATGCCTCCCAATGTAGTCTGACTTAAGAAACTTTATTTAGTCAGTGATAAAATCAAAGCCTATCCTTGTGCTCTGAAATACTCAACACACGACAAAACAATTACACAGAAATATGTAGTTTGCCTTTTTGTGAACAAAGCTGTGTTCCTGAGCATTATCTGTGACATCTTGTTGACATGAAGCTACTCTGTGGAGACTGAAACTACAATCACAAACCTGTTCGAGAATAAACCTCACTGGTAGTGTTCATCGCAATAACAGCCTGTGTCACCCATTGCAACAGTGTGGCTCTTTAATGTCTTTTTAATAGCTTTTTGGATAACAGTGGAGTTCTGTGGCCCAGACGCTGTATAAAGCTGTGGTTACACAGGCAGTACTTGTTAGCAGGATAAATTCATTGTTGGTTTGGACTCTTCAGGGGATTTGTTCATAATAATAAAAGAACAAAATGATCCTACTTTTTATCTTATCAGCGTGATCATACAATTTTGAACAAACCAGACCAAATGATACTGTCAGATTTGAAAATGACCCCCACTAACAGAGAAATAATGACATCGTATTCAAGCAGTGGGAGCTGTCAGGCCTAAGGGCGTGTGACAAAGGCAAGATGGAGGCCACAGCGATCAATACTTCACTCTGTATGAAGCAATAGGCATTAAATACTCCTCTTTCTGCTCCCTTAGGAAAAGAGCAAACATATCAATCAAAACCCAATCACCCATGCCCACTCCATACATATAAACCCTGAGGCTATACACCAGCTGTCCCATGAGATGGGAGCTTTTTAAAAAAAACTTAATTGTGTTATTATTTTAATTATTTAAAACTAATATATGTATATTATAGTTGTGAATACTCAGGTGACTTTAGTAAAGGTTAAAGGCTTACAGAGGGAGTGCAGTATGGTTTTCAGGAGGGAGGGTGGACAATTTTTCTGTGGACGAGTTTATGAGAAGATATCTTACAAATGACTGTTGACAGGGCAGGGGGCATTCATCAAGAAAACAAGCCACATGAGCACCGAGACCAGAGTTAGGGCTGGGATGAATCTCATAGAAACAAATCTAATCCAAGCACTGCCAGAGAACCCATTTATAATGTTAAGATCACAACATGAATCCATAGAGAGGAGTTCAAGGGGGAGGAGAAGAGGGGGAGAGAGACAGATGCAGAATTGAATAAATGAATGTATCAACTTTGCAGTTGGAGTATAGTCTTTTTAGGCATTATCCTGCAGCCCTATTGTTAAGCAATGAGGACAAGGATTCTGAAAAGGAGTCATTTTGGTATAAAAGGGTTGCTGTCAGCGAGGCTCCAAATTCCTGATGATTTTAAGCCCATTTACAAGCCACAGCCCTCACATTCACTGCAACACCTTGTCTGCAGACAACAGCTCTCTTGGGGAAGGCTGCTTCATATCGAGGAGTAGCAGCATGCTCCGTCACCCACAGCGGGCTGCTCTCTGGCAGTCCTGTGTCTGTCGGCTGATTTTCAAGCCAGCTGGAAGTTTGGGAGTGGAATAAAAGTCAAACAATAGATGGAACTGTGCTGGTACTTTTTAAAAAATCAATATGATATAAAATATATAATATAAAATGAGAAAATGTTTTAATGAATGTAACGGCAACAAAAGTTTCAAACTTTTCATCCAAAAATTGATGACTCTGCCCAGCTTCAGTGTAGCCTGTTATTACCATCCACTGGGGATCCACTGCATCGCAATGGGCGTAGACCTCAGCTTAAATTATTGCAGCAGCCTTTAACCAACTGGCCTTGTCCACCATATGTGCCAAAACTCTACCACTGCTGCAACGACAGTTAAAAAACAGAAGGCTTGACTTCAACTACTCAAATTTGACCACCGACACTGGTCGGCTGGCCGAGCAAAGCTTAATGTGAACAGGGATACCAGACTATAATCGCAAGGAAGAAAACTGCAACTATGAGCGGACGACTGTGACTCAAATGGTAGACTGGGTTGGCCACTAATCATAAGGTTGGTAGTTTGATCCCTCCTGTTCAAATGCAGAAGGGTCCCAGGGCAAGACACTGAACCCCATGTTGCTCCTGGTGGCAGGTGAGCACCTTGCATGGCAGCTCTATCACCATTGGGTTGTGAATGTTTAATCCAGTGGTGGAATGGGAGGCAAACTGTCAAGCACTTTGAAACCGCTAGGGCAATAAAGCGATATAAGGGTGCAGACAATTATCATTTGGCAATAGTATGGCAGAGAAGGGCAAGGAATTGAGTTAAATCCTGATCATCAAGGATGGGATGCCTAATCTAAATCTTGATAAACTGACAACCAACCATACGATAGGATAGTAACCCACTTTTTGAGCATTCCTTCCTAGAAACAGCAGGTTTTCCCACAACACACTGCTTTAGAGGGGAACAACATGTGGACGTGATATAATACAAAACCAATGAAGCAAATGAAAAGTGTTACATTCAGTAGATTTCAGGTAAATGGATAACAGAGTTTCGTCTTGGATTGGTTGTTGCTACAGGCAATTTGGATCAAGACGTTTATTCTCCTATTCTTGTTCTCTACTGATGAAAATTGCCGGTCATGTAATAATCCACTTATGAGCGTGGAAGCTTGGTTCACAGCAGACTCAGCAGCCGTTTTCACTTCAGAGGCCATGACCACCTCAGGCTGCTCTATCATGAGCTCTCCCAGGCCAAACATAGAGCTCTCATCTTAGAGCTTCCTGTGTAATCCCAGATCAAAGGTCCCAGGAAAACGGGAATGGATTCTCTGCTCTAACAAGCACACTTTCTCAGATGGAAGAAATTGAACCCATTTTTCTTTATCTTCCTTCTGCAGGTTAGCTCACTCGGTGCACTAAAAGATAGAACTTGTCATGATAGTGCGGGCCTTGCTCATAGCAGAACACAGAAAGATAGGCAGTGGCGTCTCTCCAGCCGTTTGATGTCTGTTTTCAGCACACCCCGTTGTCGTACTCCCCAGAGTAACAACTGATGATAAGCCAAAGAATAGGAAGCAAATTCAAACAGAATGAGGTGTCTGCCTCATTCATATGCATTCCATATTGCCTAATAACACACAACAAAACACACTTTTAAGCCTTTTTTTTTTGCCAGTGTCTTGTTGTTTAGAACATCCTTCCAACTATGACTTCTGAAACCATGTTTATCCAGAGCTTTTTGTGGTTGTTTATATAAATGAAATATACTCATTACTGTGACAGTCCATTGTACATATCAATCTATTGCAATATACAGTGTAATTGGAAATATTGTGATTGTTTTTTCAGCTGTTCTGCTGTACTCTGAGAAATGTACTAATTGATAAACTTAGTTTTGGCTCTGGAAATATTCCTCATCATGAGCCATACATAGGGCATACAGAAGTACTAAATACATGCTTTAGTGTGTGTATACTTTAGACTAGAGATGTAACAATTAAAGTGAAAGTTTAACCTTTTGAACACTACACGTATTTACATATCTAACCTGCCTTTGCATAGAAATGTGTCATGTTTACAGGTGATATGTCAGTTATTTCTTAACAAAATAACCATCGAGCTTCAGGTTAAAATGTTTCTACACTTTTCTTGAAATCACTTAAAAGCCACTACCTGCAGGCAGGATGCTGTATCGAGCTTCTTGTCCTTTGGATCCTAAAAGTTTCATTTTAAAATTAGCTTATTTATTTTTCTTTAAGAACATTTATAAAACTATGAAAAAATAGAATAGAAGTGCATTAACTGTGATCCTTAGGCAAGCAAGAATATCCAAGAACAACTGTCATACATCAATCCTGTGTCCTCAAAATTATTTGTATATATTACGATTGAAAACAGTTAAAAAGGTGTGAAAGAAACGTACAACTTCCTTGATTACATTTAGCCGCGTAAATCTGAATGCATGTCACTGAAGTAGTGTGTGATCAGAGTTACACCATTAGTCAGACGAATGCGGTGACTTCCTGATGTGAAAGAGCAGTGGCTCTACTCTGGGTTTCTCCCGGACAGCCGAACTCCTCACCCTGTCACGGAGAATAAGGCCCACCACACTGTGAAGAAAACTCATTTCAGCCACTTGTATCCGCAATCTTATTCTTTTGGTCATTACCCAGAGCTCATGACCGTAGGTGAGAGTAGGGATGTAGTTCTGCCTTGCATTACTGCTGCCACTTCGTCCAGCCTAATGAAATGAAAAGCCCTCCTTTCAAATGAGAAACCCTCTAGCGTTGCATACACAGTGCAGCCATATAATAGGTTTGGACCTGGTCTTGTTTGTCAACATAATGAGGAAAATGTTAACTGGTATATGTAACAAGCCACTGATTCAATTATCCACTGGTAGAAAGTCATCCACCAATAAACTGTCTATAGTTATGTTAGGCACACACAGCAGTAGAGCTATGGGTTTTTGACTGTCTTCTCAGAAAAACACAAGAGCAGCACTTGTTTGAACATGTTAACGTTCACGTGAAAAAGCCATCTAACAGTCATGTGAATTATAACTCTCATATGTAGGGAACTAAAGAGATGAAAGTATGATGTTGTTATACTTCCCACAAAGTGCACAGATCACAACATCAATATTAATGCATTACAAAAACACTGCAGTTTAACTCTATGTATTACTCTTTGCTAAATCAATGTTTATTAAAATGTATCAGTCAATGACCATAATATGAGAAGGTTCTATGTATGACTTTGGTTTTGAGTTTATGTATGATATATATTAAAAACAGCACTATACAGTTCTCTTTACAAAAAGCATGACCACTGTCCTGGTGACTGGCAGCTAGAAATGAAAACTGTTCCAACTTTGTTCTGGAGACATGCATGTGTATTTAGTTCTTTTTTAGGTAAAATGCAGTCCTGCCCTGGAGTTTTGACAACAACTAGGTTAGTTTTCTAAATCATTCAGCATTCAACTAGCCTTCCCGTCAGTGCGCGCAGAGAGAAGCTCAGGATGTGGGTTGGCAGATGGGCTGAAATTACATGTATTATGCTTGTAGCTATTGTTTCAAAGATGATCTGGCAATTTGGGTAGTTTCAGTCAACCATACAAAACTTGTCGGGCTCTGTGTAACGATTATTCAGAATAAAGTTTGACGGCCATTAGATTTACCTGAGATTCCCAGGAGAAAAAGCAGAACAGGAGGGCGCCGGGAGATAGCCTTGAAATATGGGAGAAATCCGGGAAAAACTAGACCATTGGCACTAAAAAGTAGTAAATTTAAACAAAACTAAAATATTTCCCTAACTTTAAACAAGTGACATTTGCTGTTTTTTTGTTGTTGTTTTTTGTATATATTCTCAATGGTACCATGTTTCAATAGTTGCCTGTTGAATGTCTGTCTGCATCCTTGACTATCAGGAAAAATAGGAAAGGACAAAAACGGCGAGGCTTACTGAGATAGAGGGAAGTGAGAAGGGAAGATCAGAGAATGGAAATCTGGCCCATGTTCAGAGTCTCTGTTTCATGCTGTGGAGCCTTTGAAAATCAGAAGGGCTGATTGGCAGCCAGATCTGAAATGATGGAGGGGGGGGAAGGCTACGAGGACAAAAAGACATGCAGCAGGAAACATCAGATGGAGTCAGACAAATCTAAAAGGCAAACAGACTCAATAAAACATCACTCATTTTTTCTCATGTTTTCTACAGCCACCCCCCCCCCCCCCCCCCATAAAAACAGACGGATACGAAAACTGAAAATGATGTTGATATACTTTGAAATACGAATATAAGTATTTCAGTGAGACGATCATACATGAGCTCTAATTCTAGAATCAAAGGCTCTTCTTAGAAGAACACTGGTAATGGAGGAGATCATGATACTATATGGATTTTTTTTGCAAACTGAAACTTTTTTTTTTTTTTTTTTTATAGTAGAGCATTATCTTATTTGTGTGCATATATTTGTTTGTATTATGTTTGAATGTTCCCACCCAGTTGTTTACAGAACTGAGTACTCATTACAGAGGGGAACTGTTTTCTAGCTTCACATGGGCAGAATGAAAGGGCAAACCAGCACCCCTCCTGGAAATTTCACACTATAAAACATCTTCATCACAGCAGGTGGGATCACTTTCACCAGGCTGCTAACAACTTCCAGAGACACACTGTGAACTCTAACATTATGAACAAATTGGCAAGGATATTGTAGCATATCCGAGTGCCAATTTATCTAATGAATGTGATGGCTAGTTATTAGAAGAGCTGTACACAAGCCACAGCTTTGATTTCTGTTGCATGGCCGTGGTTTGCTGGAGAACACAAAGGTTGCAGTGAACCCCCTCTTTATTCTCTAAAGTGAGATCGCCTTCTGTAAGTTTTTCTTAATTTGTTTTTGGCGGCTATTGCTAGATTTAAAAGTTAAGTCTAAATGTCTTTATTTTAAAAATGAACAAAAAGGGGGGCATCTGGAGGTGTCATACAGTCTCTACGGCTTGATGCTTTTTTGGCATGTCATTCCCCTGGCCTGTCCTCCTACATTTATTGTCAGTGCTCTAGTGTTGGCTTTCAGATAAAGGAAATAAATACGCAAAAAGCTCTTCCAGTGTTACAGTGGTCTCTTCAGTGCTCAAGTGTGAAATGAGTTTAACAAGTTATGGGTTCTACTCTTGCAAGACATAATGAGGGAGTGCCAGGACCAAGCAAAGAAAATGAGCATGTTGTCTCTATTTGAAAGAAGTCCTCCAAATAAATGACAAGAATGTCATTTGTGTAAAGCCACTAGAATCACGCATAGAAACACTAACTTGGCAGTGTGTCTTAAAAAAACATTTACAAATGACTATAATAAAGCTATTTTATGATTTGATAACTAGGGCCCTTCCCTGAAAGTCAACGAGTAGAGTCATCAGTTGGAGAGCCCTCAGTTGACTGAGATTGGTCAAGTCGAGCAGTCTTTATTTTACTTGCAGACACTAAAAGCCCCTGCCTCCCTCCAGAGGAGGTAGGACAATTGAGCGCACGAATGGCGACCAGGCTGAGGCTGCCACACCATCCTCGGGTTAGGGTTCTGTGTTCTGAGGTTCTGGATGGGGACCCCACATTGGCACACCCAGACGTTAGGTCTTTCTGCAGAGCAGGCTGTCGTGGTGTGTCACTTTCACGGAGGCATAAAATCAATCAGGCCTCAGGGGGCACACAGAATATGTTGTCAATTAATAACTAAAAAGAACTCTTACAAGTATTAAACTAGTCACACGCATCCCTTTTCTTGTATCATTTCCAGACAGCAGCCAGTCCGTACAAAACTTGTAAAGCTACCCAGTGGTTACAAGGCTTGAAACAGAAATGCCAAAAGTTACATCTAAAACACCAAGGAAGTATGATTCATTTTACTGACAGGTCTATATCCATAAATGTAAAAAACATGATGAATACAGTGAAATACTTTCCATCAGACGACCAATAAATGGGCCTGTCAATGATACTATTAAAAACAATTCAAAGCAGATATAAGATGCTTATAGCAAGACCATATCTATATTGTTAAAGGTTAACACAGTGAAACACTATCCAGAATAACAGTGAGTTAGCCTTTTTGAATGATCATAAAAGAGATCTTTAGTCTTTGCATTTTCACTAAGATAACATTACATGTCTCAATCAGGTAATATACCTCAACACAACTATTGTACATATAGGACTTCTGTAATTTTGAGCATGATTAAGGAAGTAAAAGAAATTACACTGCCTTGATTTTGTTATTACAACACATTTTCAAGACAGACACAAAAGTCTTCCTCAGGTTTGATAGAAGCAAACTGCAATACCTCAATGAGAATGATGAAGTCTGTCCTGACGGGCATTTTGTGTGCACCATGCAAGTGCTGCTCTGTACTGTCCTTTTAAATTAGTCCCAGGCCTCAGGAAAACAGGCAGAAAATGAGCTGTAATTTGACTTGTAGTGCATCTTCATGTTGTATTCCTTAATCACAGAGAAGCGTTGGTTGCACAACAAACATTCTGGTTTATTGCCAGCAACGCATTGACAGACCAGTCAGTCCATTAACTATAGAATTGAAGTCTGAAAAAAATAATTCTGAAACATTCTTTTTTATATTTAATTTCTCAGACTGTTGGTCAAAGAACACCACAGATAGTCAAGGCCAACACTTTGATTCACACTGAAATCTTTACAACTTTTGAATAGATTTCCATCAAATAGTTGTAATGGAATTTTGCAAAGACATTCAGTATCCCCCAGAAGATGAATCATTTTCAGTGAAATGCTTTGACAACTATTGGATGGATTGCCATGCAACATGGTTATGAACTTCAACCAAATCTTTTACCTGAATTGATATAACTGGACAGACTCTTCAAGGACATTTCTCAATGAAGTCGTAGACCATCCATTTCCGCTGGAAAAACATTCTTATCTTGTTTTATAGTTGTGATTTTTAACAAATGGGAACATCAATGCCATCATTTGAATTAAACACTGAAGGAGGATATGACCATGGTCAATTAAGCTGTAATAATGTTTAACTATTGCAGTGTGTAGGAGGGGAGGGAGCTAATAACGTGACAAAATAAGACACCCACAGAGGACCATGTTTCCAGCACTTAACAGATTTAGCAACATCAGACCTTCACTGCAAGGACACGCTCAAACTTTTCCAAGAAATGGTTTAGTGTTTTGCTGAAAGGTGTCTCTTGGTCATAGCAAATGTATTTCTACGGTAAGTAAGAGGTGTTTGGGAGGTGTGGTGTGTGGAGGAGACCGTTAAGGGCTGTGAACTAAACCTGTTGAAGAAACAGTTTAGCTCATTGGCCCTCTCCAGGTTCCCCCTAGTTGTCTCTTTCTCCCCTTGAACCCAGTAATCTCCTTCATCCCGGTCCACACCTCCCTCACGCTATTCTGCTGGAGTTTGGCCTCTAGCTTCCTTCTGTAGGAGTCCTTGCACTCTCTCAGCTTCTCCTTCAGGTCGCGCTCAGGAGCTCAGGACAGTGCAGCCCTGTCCCCAGACCTGAAGGCTGCTTTCTTCTTATTAAGAAGCACTTTCAGGTCACTGGTGATCCACGGCTTGTTGTTGGGGAAGCAGTGTACAGTCCGGGATGACACGGTGGTGTGTTCATAGAATTTGATGTATTCTGTGATACAGTCCGTCATGCTGTTGATGTCCTCCCCATGTGGTCCACACAGTACATCCCAGTCTGTGGACTCAAAGCAGTCCTGCAGGCCGTCTTTAGCCTCCTGTGTCCACCTCCTTACAATCCCGGTGGTCACAGGCTGCCTCTGCACCAGAGGAACATACTTAGGTGTCAACAGGACCAGGTTGTGATCTGACCTACCAAGCAGGGGAAGGGCAGTAACACTGTATGCTTCTATTACATTAGCATACAGTAGGTCCAGGGTTTTATTGTTCCGTGTGGGGCAGTTAACATACTGGTGAAAAGTTGGCAGAGCTTTATCCAGAATGGTGTGTTAAAGATTTGGTTAAAGTCTCCAGTAACTGCCAAAAATGCACTGGGATGCTTAGTCTGCAGTTTAGACACAGTGGAGTGGATGGTGTCCACTGCTGCCTCAGCATCAGCTGATGGAGGAACGTACACGGCGGACGAGAACTCCCTCGGCAAATAATACGGGCGCACCCCCACGGCTAGAAGTTCAATGTCTGGGCTACAGAAACGTTCCTTCACACGCACGTGGCCGGGATTGCACCACCTCTCGTTCACATAGACTGCAATCCCTCCACCTTTCTTCTCGCCGCTCTGCACAACGTCTCTGTTTGCCCGAACAGTCCTGAAGCCGCGTACGGCCGCGCTGTGGTCCGGCAAATGTGAGTGCAACTCAGTGAAACACATGATGCTGCACTCGCGGTACTCCCTCTGGGTCTTAATCAGCGCGCCGAGCTCATCCGTATTATTGGCAAAAGACCTCACGTTCCCCATTAAAATCGTTGGTACCGATGGTTTGAATTTCCTCCTCTTCGCCTTCAACTTAGCGCCAGCTCTGCAACCCCGACATCTTCTCCGCAGGCCGTCCGGGATTTCAGGCCTCGCACTGGGCAGCAGCAGAGGTTTACTCAGCACAATCAGCTGATCGCGAGAGTAAACAATGTCCCCAGTCTACTGTGCGTGGCTCTCCATTACAAAGAGGGAACAAAGTAACAGAAAAGCCACCAGAAAAGTGGAAAAAAAGTTATGGTCCATTGCCTGACCGTGACTTAACAAAACGTGAAAGAAAAACAACTCAGAAGAGAGGGGAAAAAAGTTTAAAAAAAGGCTTAAAACTAAAACACAAACGGGGAGCTGCTGCAACAGGCTGCCACTAGCACGGCGCCATCTTGCATTCATGGATGTGTCAACTAATTTTAAGTAATGATGCTAACAAACTTGCTCTACCGGGTAGTTGCACAAGAAAAAAGGAAACAGCCACATTATATTGCAGCCCAGATACCTCATCATTACTGTATATGGAGGAGTAGTTTGTAGGAGAAAGTACAAAATAGAAAAAAACAAAAAACTCTACATCTTATATTTTCTATTAGCCAGCATGATCGTCCTACACTACAGCTGCCCATAAGAGCGAGGTGTGACACAAAAACACGATTCAGAGGGGCACGGCTATGAAAAGTTTCTGTTGTCATCAGAGGGGGAAAGACTATAATAAACTAAGGTCATAATATAATTCCTACTGTAGATGAAGTTGGTTGAAACACTAATCTTTAATGTCTAATGACTAACCGAGTCAATACTTTAATTATTTTAATTATCAACTGTAATAACACTACTTTTCAGTGTTGTTTACCATTACGTTACCCTTTAGGGCCCCAGGTTTTACTTCACAATATAATGAATCGCTCTGTGTTCCTTATAGTCTTGTTTTCCTCCTGACCTCACAAGTATTGGAACCTTTTACCTGCTTCATATGAAATTACACTGATTGGCTTCACACTCACTCGCTCAAATGATCTGGACTCTTTTACCATTTGGGGACGTGTGTAGTTGCTTTTCTTTTTTTATTTAAATAAATGTCGAAGGTTTGTTGGCTGAATTATAGGGTGTTACTGAAAGCTGCTTGGGAATTATCAACAGTACAGTATATCTGTTGCATTTGGACAAACATTGTGACCCTGACCTTGACCATGACCTAACCCCTATATTCCATCTAATCTCCTATGGCCTCATAGGCAGGGGGTGGGGTTGTCTCACAGGATGGTGTAGTTGTATGCATTCTGTATTTACATGGGCCTACTTTTTTCTGGCTGAAAGCACAGAACTGAAGCACATTTAATATTGTGTGATTATTTGATATTCTTATTGTAATTCTTAATAATTCTTATTGATATTCTTATATTATCTTGTTTTTTTAAAATGACAAAAGACAGTTAATTGTATCATTGTTTATTTTTTAATTTCCAACAAGGAAATACATAATTTCCACGACAAAAGGAAGGCTGTAGTGGACAAGTTAAGCCTGAATTATTATTTGATCTGACCGACAGCAGACAAATATTCTGATGATCTGCAGTGTCGATCTACAAGAGCAGACATTTACACAGTCTGTAGTTCTACTTTACAAGCCTCCTGAACCAGTTGCTCTCTCAGGGTCATGTCTTTCTCCAAAACAGATTTTTTGTTTTTGTGCATCTTAATTTAATTCCATCTCTTTTATCTTAATAAATTTGTCTCATGACTCAAACTGCATGCGGTAAGTTTTGTGATACTCTTCATTTTGAAGCACATCCAATATAATTTTAGGAGTAACAGATGTAGAAAAATCTTTTTTTTTTTTTTCAACTGGAGCTGAATTGCAAGCCAGGGAAATGTTTTGTATCATTTATGACTTCTTCTACTTAATTTAGATTTTTGTTTCAAAACCAGCACACAAAAAAGTCACCCTCTGGGAGTGGCACTTTTGCAGGCGTTAACACACTTTCCACACACACACAGAGAAACACTGTGCAGATTTCTGTCGAGAGCACAGACGTGACATTGAAAATAGAGACAGCGGTATGGTTTGACTTGCAAGTCTATTCTGGGGAATTCTCCCTGCTGTGGCAATAAAGCACATCAGCATGACATGCACAGCAACATGCAGGGAGTGTTATAAAAAAAATTCCACCACAGGTGTAAGGTAGAAATGGACACTATCCAGGGTACACATGGAGCGTAACCACTGCAGGAGCAGCAACAGTCAGAAGAGAATATTAATGTTCACAAGAGATGGCAGATTTTTTTTTTTTTCATTATACAATATCAAATACATTTTAAGAGCAATGAACTGTGTTCCACTGTTATGCATTACATGAGACCAAACTCCTCATGTTTACACCAAAAACTACCACACCTAATTAAGTTGGGTTTTAATTATAGTGTGATCTGAATCATTAATTTTGACAACAGAAATTTGGAAAACAAACAACAACAAGAACATTATTAATTAATCAGACTGTAAATCTGCTGAAAGTCAATAGCAGATTTGCTGAATTGATATCTGAATTGAATTTGTCATGTACTTTTAGTTAATGCAGCTACATTTTTTTTTTTTTTTTTTTATAACCCTTTCAATACACATTACTGTAGCTAAGATAATGAGAGCAGTCTATGTTACCTGTAATATCGTCTTTGATGTGAAAACACTACATTTTCACACAGAGAAATAAAAAGTGCAGAGCAATTTCCCACACTGAAAATCCTGCTTTCATGAGATTGATATAGAACTATTCCAACACACAAAAATGTCTGGCGAGTACATAAGCTAAAGCCAGTCACTTATTGTAATGTTTATTAGTCAGTCTCTAGAGAGACACTGGATATGCCTGAATGCAGATTTAATTTAGTGGAAAACCCATTGCAAGTTCTGTATGTAATTCACTTATGTTACCAACAATTAATTTCATCTTGACTCTTGTTGCCTCATGGACTCAAACATTGATCTAGTGTGGGAAGGTGAGGCAAAATGTGACATGGTTTCCTCTCGTGAACTGACAGGTTTATCACACACGTTGGTATGATATCATGAGACTGACCAACTGTTGTTTAGTAGCAATCAGACCAGACTGATACACTGTCTTGAGCTGTGACATTTCAATTCAAAAAGCTCTTTCCCACACCTTATTCCATAAGTCAACAATTCTTAAAGTAAATGCTTTATTAAATAAAGTTGCCACAAGACACAACCTTACTGTACTCACTTTGTCATCTCATACATTTAGTTTTGATTTCTTTAGTGGTCACATGGAAATTTATATAATCTGAATAACTGACATGAAAACTGTGTTACTCTGATAAAAGTAGGCATAAATTGACAGACATTTTTTCAGATGGAGCAGAATAGGGAAAATTGGGAAATACAGCGTCATTCAGGCTGCACTGAAAACAGTTTACATTTTTGATAACATATAACACACTAGATATAAGCACACATGTTAAAAGCAGTGCCAAATTCAATAGTTGGGTACAGGTAAGTGAAAAAAAATACGATTATTTTCTCACATTAAACTACAGTTATATTGTCAGAATCATGTCTAATTCCTCAGATATATCCATTACATGCACATGCCAAATGTCAATGTTTTTATACACTGTCTTGATTCTTTGGCAACGGTGGCAGCAGAACAGACTGCTTGTTGAAGCAATCTGTTGAGTTCTACAATACAAAAAAACACTGTGCAGGAGGCGCTGCCAGCAGGCGACAAATGTGTAAAGGAATTTGCTGAATGACCTTCAATGACAGGCTATAGTTGCAGCGTGCGTCCTGAGATGGCCTTAAGAGAAAGGGTGACTGGGTTTTCTTCACCCTTCTCTGCGGCAGATATGAAATAATACCGAACTGTGGGGATTAACCTCTCTGTTTTCCTCCTGATGTCTATCTCGCAATGTCTCCCTCCCCACCAGTCGTCTTTTCACTTGATTCATTGATTTAGCCCTGCAGGTAAGATGGGAGTGCTGCGGTGGCACTGTGAAGTACTTGCTGAGGGACATGGACATGATTGTAGCTAAGAAGAAGAAATTACAGCTTGTTATACAATTTGCAGGTAGTAGTGCCTAAAGGCTGAAAGAGTGCAGTTCTGATTGGAAGGTCAGATCCATGGACCACCTGAGGAAAGTGAAAGGATAACACTTTTCCCATGGTCAGCAGCCACTTCTGAGAAAGGAACTTATGGGGACTTCACTGACTTTGAACCCCACATGAGGCAAAAAAATGTCACGTCTGAGGCTGAGTATAGTTAAAACATTTTCACTGACAGGAATGGCACCATAACCTTTACTTTAATACCAGTTCCTGAAAAATATTTACTTTTATACCCATTTTATAAAATCCATTTGAACATTGTACAAACATCGTTGTACAAATCTGGAATTTTTGAGCATTTTAGAAGTGGAGAGTCTAACCAACATCGTTTACTGTCGGTGCAATTTACCGCTGTTCCATGAATGCCTCACATGCAGACTATCAGCAGATGACAGATGTTCCAGATGTTCCATAAATGCCTCACGTGCAGACTATCATCATATACTACAATTTAAAGATGTTCCATAAACACCTCACATGCAGACTATCAGTAGATGACAGATGTTACAGATGTGTCATAAACCCGTCACATACAGAATATCTGAGATGCTGCAGTTTACATATGTCCCATAAACGCTTCACATGCAGACTATACGTAGATGCTACAATTTACAGATGTTCCATAAACGCCTCAAATGCAGAGTAGTGGTAAATGCAATAGTTTTCAGGGGTACCCGAATGACAGGACTATTTTTGATACTATTGAGTATCAAAGCAATTCCATCTGTGCCATAAAATAATTTAAGTTCAGCATAGTCATGGCCATTTTTATAACATTGTAAGAGTTGTGACATCTATAGGCAGCTATAGGACTCTTTGAAAAATAAATATTAAAAAAAATGGTTTGTAAAGTCTTACATTAATGAACTCTCTCTTGAAATACTGAATACTTTTCTACAGCTAAAATGTACATCCTTGCACAAGTATTCAGAGGAACTTGTCATTTAGTCATTGAATACTCAAGTACTGTAAAGAAATCATACTTGAAACCCAAGCTATTATTGTCTCAGAGTGAAACGCTGCTCTGCAACATAGCTGTTAACTTTATAACATTATATTAGGAACTGGAAGAAGGCAGTCTATTGAAGGAAGCACAATAGCAAAATATATGATGATAAATGAAAGATTTACTAACATAAGCTATGCCTGTAGGATTCACTATTTCTTGGAGTCAGGACAAACAAAGGATCTATTATTATTATTATTACTGATGTCACCATAAAATAAATTATCATAATGTTTAAAAAACACCAATCCAAAACTATGACAAGTATGTGTTCTAACTTCCTCTTATCATTCAAGTGCAAGGATCACAACTAATGTGCATGCAAGTTGTATTTGGAGAAGGTCACAGGAAAAAATGTACATCTGCATTGACACATTTAATAGCATACTTTGTATTATTGCATATTCTTATGACACACACTGTTTACACTGTGTATATCTGCACTCATGCATATTTTTGGACTCGTTCTTTACTGTACATTTTTATAAATATAATACCCATCCTGAGTGTTGGCTGTATTTTTCTCATTTTGTAAAGTTCTTCTTTTTCTGTTGCTTTGACATCACCCCACCAAGACTAATTCCTCACTTGTGAAAATGTGTTTGGCATTTAATCAGATTCCGATGACTCCAAGAAGGAGGAGTTTGTTGGCTGAAATAAGGCACTAAGCGCTAAAAGTACTTTAATTGCCCCCATGAGCCGTGTGTCACATCCGCTGCAGCTCCAACTGCTGACCATGTTCGTGAGCAGGCCAAATCATCAAGCCAAACTGCCATAACTAACTTCCTGTTATTTTTAGATCACCGGCGTGCACTTGTCCCTTTCACCTCCCACGGTATCTTTGCCACATGTTTCTCCATCAACGCCTCCACTGCAACTCTCCTCAGTTTAAAAAAACGATGATCTACAGTGTAGATAATTTTTCTCATTTTCTTTTCCTGATTCATGTAAGCACTGACGATGTAAAACAATATTTACACAACGCATGACAATAATTGTGCAGCTCAATAAAGCTCAGCCATCAGTGGTGGCATGTTCAGCATTAATTTCAGGAAATATTTAATGAGCTGTGAAGGAAAAAAAAAAAAAAATAAACAAGGAAATCGCAGAAGGAGCACAACTGGAAAACTATTACAGATTGTCACTTAATCATGCCCCGAGCGTGGGAGAAAGTTGACAATACCTTAATTACAATGTCACAAAACTGGGAAGGAGCTGCTTCAGTCGGACAACCCATGTTGAATACAGACTATGCACAGAGTTGATATTTGGTGTCTCAGCTCTGACCTTATCACCCCACACACAAACAAACACCACAGCCAAGCGGGGGGAAGTGAAGAAAACATGCCAAAAATGCTGTTAGTATTTCTGTCTGACCCTAGTGTGTTTTACCTCTGTTTCCCCCGATCACCTCTCCTCATGTGTTTTGTCTTTCCCCTGTCTGTTATTGTTGTGCCCTGTCTTCCTGCAGTACCTGCCTCCGTTTTCCTTCCTCTGCCACACACCTCTATGTAGGTGCGGCTGATCCGCAATTCAGTGATCACCACCAGCTGGTATATATTCTCCGGCCATTCTCTCCTCCATTGTCAGTCCGTGCGTTTACCTGCCTGGTATCTCGTCCTTGTAAGTCTGTTTGTTCATTCAGTGAGAAGTTCCGGTTCTGACTCCCTGTCTGTCTCCTACTTACCTGCCGTCCAGTGTCGAGCCTCGGGTTTCACCTGCATAAAGAAGACGTCCAGTATCGTTCCTCGGTGTTCATCTGCTGATATCTTAGCAATCCTGTGTCGGCCCTCAGGTTACCACACAGTCGACCCTGCCTCGCTATCCTGTGTTGGACCTCGGGAATCCACACAGCGACCCAGCCTGCCCCCTTGTGTTGGACCTTGGGATACCACACAAGCTATGCCAGCCTGCTGCCCCCTGTGTCGGACCTCAGGAAACCACACAGCGGAGCTCCGCCTACACAGTAGGTCCTCTCCGTCTGCCTGCCTGTCGGCCCTGCTTCTGGCTCGGACCTGAGCGGAGGGTGTGGATGCGCCTCCGGCTCACGTGACTGTTTCCAGCCGGCTTTCCTGCCGTCTGAAGTGGTGGTCGATTTTTTTCCCTCGATTCCGGAGGAGTGAGAGAGAAAGAAGACCACTCATTGACTTTTGGTGCCTTGCCACCCATGAACTCGAACATTCTGTGTTTATCTCCTGTTCTTGTCCTGCTCTGGGAGAATAAAGATTCCTGGTTGGAAAGATTCTGCTGCATGTGTTTGCATTTGGGTCCGTTTAATATCACCACCGCATAACAACCGCAATCTATACAGAGCTCAACACCAGCCATTATGTGAAATGTATGTGTTGGCAGCAGCCCCCATGTGGCTACCCCTAAAGTAGCTTCCTCCACAGAGGGATTGTGCCTGTTAATGAACTGAGATGAATGCGTTCAAACCCAACTATCCACCCACCTGACCATCAAGCAGCCATATGCAGCTGCAGCACACAACACATCAGTACATGGCTATTAAATAACCTGATGTCACAGAGATAGGTGAAATGATCACAACAATGCATTTCATGGTGGTGGCATGCAATGCTTTAAATTATGTGCCACCACCATGTAATGTAGCCTTAAGAGGTTAAGAGGGTGGATCAAAAAGACTGTTCCTGTTGTGTGCAAGCGGCGCACAGCATTGTGATGTGCATGAAGCAGCGGGAAGCAAGAATCTTGGTGAGGAAGTATTCCAAGTTTCATCGCTTGAGCAGCATCAACACTTGAGCTAGACACATTTTTGTGACCACTGGTCAGGGCGATTTCTCTGTGCACCTGAAACTTGAGCAGAGCCCGCACATCAAAGTTTCCGATTCTGAACAACCTCACCAACCCCGACTTCAAAATCCAAGGTGGCTTCTCTGAGCATCTACAGAAGCGAAAGCTGTAGTCACACTGATTATGTTTTGTATTGAACGCAAAACATATAACAAATTCACATAACAGCAACAAATACATTAATACAGTTTAAAACAAAACATAATGTAACGCACTAACAGACATACAGCTGCATATACTGTATTTGAAGTCAAGCCTAATAATGTCATAATACAAAAAAAAAAAAATCCATAATAGATTAAATAAATTTAATAAATTAAATGCCACACCTTACAGTGAACAACTGTAAAAAAAATAATATTACACTATTTATAAGCACTTTTGTCTTACTTGTGTCCCATCCAATCAGTCGCACAAACAGTACCGTCCAGCTTCTATCTGTGGACATTTTGTTAGTGTGTTTGTGATGCTGCATAATGAGTTGTTATCAACTGGTATTGCAAACAATGGCTAATCTGACTTTTCCTACTTTTCAAACGCCCAAGGTAAGCGTTACGCAGCATACTACTTACTGTAATTTATAGAGCAAGTTTGTTTCAATTCAATTTATGTTGCATTTATCCAAGGATAATTTGCAGAGTTCTATTTTTTACTTCTCACATTGCATTTAAATACATTAATATAATGGTTTTTCAATCCCGAGTTGAATTTGAATGGTCCTCTTGTGAACTCATGTTACATACCCTCCACTTTTTCATATAATCGGTACATTGTTGTATTTTATCCTCACCATTTGGCAATCTCAAAATGCCTTGACTTTTAAAAACCCATAATTCAGATGAAAGATTGAGTGACTCACAGCCAAGCATGGCTGTTTTCTCCAATGGCCTTTTGAAATTCAGCCAAGCAAAATCTCAGTTAATTAGAAGTGAACAAAGAGGAGGGAGTGAGGGAAGAACACTGAGGTTGACAGCAGTTTTCTTGCCCTGGAAGAAACAATGATCTGTTGTGGGTGGTGGTGCTTTAGCACTGAAGAAAAAAACTGAAAAGAATGATGACACAAACAGCAAGGTGGATAATACGAAGTACCCAGTGATCATAAGTCAGTAAGAATTCCATTGAATGTTTATGATAAATGGAGCCAGATGTTGCAAAGCCAGTGTTTTATCAGATGTGGTCCAAAGGAATTTGTTACTTATTTTCCACTGCAAAGCAACATTACTCTGTAAGAGGTTTAACTCTTACAGAAAAAAACCCATTCATTTCTAGTGTGAAAACATACACAATGACTTGATGCTGATTGCCTTATAATTACTGGTGAAGAGTTTGACGTTGAAAATCAGTAGTGATTTTTGTTATGGGTGTGTAGATGAACGGACCCAAATGCAGACACACAGCAAAGTCTCTTTGGAACCAGGTATTTATTTCTCCCAGGCAGTGAAAGCAAACAGGAAAACACACCAAAAGTCTGAGTCCAAAACCGATCCGGAAGTTGACTCCACTGCGAACGCGGCTGGCAGGCTGACGGACGGACAGACAGGCAGGTAGAACACAGCGGGATGTGGCTTCGCTGGGGGAAATCCCGTGGTTCTCCTCAGCAAGCGACAGGCTGACGTAGCTGGGTAGGCGGAGCTTTGCTGGGGAATCCCGAGGCTTCTCCACAGCGAGCGGCAGGCTGACGTGGCTTGGTGGGAATCCCGCGGTTCTCCACCAGCGCGGCTGATTAGCAGGATCGACTGTGTGACGTCCGCGACTCAACACAGGATGGCCAAACCTTCGACAGCTTATCTCCGAGGAACGAACTGGAAGGCTTCTTCGTACAAGTGACACCCAAGTCTCGACACTGGACGGCAAGGCAGGGTCGGCTCAAAGCTCGACACAGGATTGCCAAGATTGCAGCAGATGATCTCCGAGGAATGATCTGGAATCTTCTTAGTTCAGGTGAATGTCCGTGGCTCGACACTAAACGGCAGGAAACAGGAAACAGATGGAGTCAGAACCGGAATCTCAGGCAAGGAGACGGACAGACTTACGGGACGTGAGGTCGGGTAGGTAAACGGACGGACTGACAGAGGGTTGACGGGAGACTGGGGTATTTAATCCAGCTGGAGGTGAGCTGGATCTATGGAGGTGGGCGTGGCAGATGACGGAACTCGGAGGAGGGTACTGCAGGAGAGACAAAAACAAACAGACAGGGGAATGACAGGACACAGGAGGAGAGGTGATCGGGGGTAAAACAGAGGAAAACACACTGGGATCAGACAGGAATCCTAACACACTTATTGCAGAGGATAAAGGAGACACTTGATGTGTCCCCTTCATCTTCTGAAATAATTAAAGCCCTATTCATATATGAATTATCAGATTTACCTTAAATCCCTTCTTGATTTGCATAATTGCTGAAGTCATCTGCTTTTCTATTCCCATGTGAATTTGCCAAGTTTTTATCTGTCAAAAACAAGCCAAACACACACGTCTTCTGTTAATATTGGACCTGTGTTAGTTTTCCCCATTTTCTTAGGATTTCTTGAGGATTTCTTTGATTGATGTCTCTCTTTCCTCCCTCTTCTGGGTGAAGAATTATTGAGGTTGCCGTAGAAATAATTAATGAGAGCTGTGATAGCATTTTGAGTGCAAATGTGGGTTCATCTAGCTGCTCATCATGGAGAGGAGGCAAGCCCAAATCCATCAAAACAATAAACTCTTGAGAGATAATGACACGGATGGCATGGATGAGTGAGTATATCCCTAAATCACCAGTGTGTGAACGGAAATGTTGATAAATCTATTCTAAATGTTCTGAAACCTGGACAGGACTAAATAGGCCAGCCTGAAATCTCAGCTTTGTGATACATTTCAGTAGCCCAGGTTCAGCATCATGAACAAAGCATATATTCAAGCATTTTTCAGGGTGTATGAAGAGAGAAAATCTTCCTGACAGTTCTCCACACTGTCCCGCATTTGAAATATGTTTGGGATTGTCAAATTAAAGCACATCGTTCTTTGAAAGTCACTTCGTTTTATGCCCTTGATGCGAATAGACAAGCTGTTCCATGGGAATTGCAGCTCAAATGTCAAAGCTGATAGTCTTTCTTCAACACAAATGGAAACATTACTTTTGGCTTTAAGGGAATGAATTGTCAAAGTGACTGCTTGGGTGTATTGCTCTGAATCTCATCAAATGCTTGGCACTGTTCGGATTCTCCACAGAAGAAGATTGGTTGCAAAGCAAACAGTTTTGGTAGCTCATTACTGATTTTTATTTTTTTTTTCACAAGGGAAGCATCAGCGCAGTGTCTCCTCTGTTGTCTCCGGAATAATAAGACACAGAGGGCTACCTGAACTCAAAAGAAACTTTCACCTTCAGTGTGGCTTTGAGGGGACGGACATTTATCACCATCAGCATCCACAAGGCTCCACTACTTATTCACACATTACCTTAATTAGGATTTTATGAGAGGTCATCCCTCTCACTATGCCACTTAAAATACTGCACTGTAGACATGGAAGGAGCAAAACAAATCACATTTATTATCTCCGTTAACTCACCTAAATTCACAGTGCGTCACGTAGCGCCATAAGAGATGTTTAGCGTGCGACTGTAAAATCGGACTGTAAATGTACTCTCACTGACAATTAAAGGCTAATTGATAGTTTTGTGTTACCGGCAATATTCTGCCAAGACCAACCCCAACTCCCATCATCATAATACATGCCAACAGCCAGATAAAGCGCTTCGATGCCGCATATAGTGTTTATCAAGCCTTGTTGGCTTCCAGTAATTGTATACATCTACAGCCCTTGAAGGATGGTACCGCTAATGTCAAAGCTAACTTGACGTGGGCACAAGCTGTGGGCAAGATTCTGTTCCTTCTCCAGGAGCCAAGGTCAGGGTGCATTTTGTATTAATGAGCGCAAGAAGGACAATGCTGTCACCATAACAAAACATCTGTTCTATTTCTCTGCTGATGTGGTGAAGTAAACAAGTTGCCGTTACCGCAGATCCGTATGAGCTGTTGATGTGCTGGTGTACTTCATTTATAATACACATCGTTTAGGGGAAGTGCTACAGCCTACAGAAAGGAGAGATGATGTACTTCTCTAGATGATGAATTTAATGCTCATTCCAGTCCAAAGGTCAGCAGTACTGCAACAGCACACAGCCAAAGGCTCTGAACACAGCTGTGGCAGCTCTACCCGGCTGTGCTGGATGAATATGTGTCCGTGGTTACTGCTCAGACTTCGGCTTCATTTGTGGTTGAGTCTATGGTGCTATTAACATGTCTAGCTGCACTGTCACTATCTGAATCTTTAGTGTAGACGACAGTTGTGCTACCAGTAAACAACAGGAGTTACAAAATGCAGTAGCTTAAAAAACAATACTATGTCAATTGATTGCATGAATGTTCCTTGGTAACAGAGCTTGTTAAAATAGCTCTTCGAGTTGTTTTTATAATTGCAACAGTACAGACTTGTGTCTGAGCAGCCACCATTGACTCATGCTGTGGTCAGCAACAGTCTACTTTATACTGTATCATAATATAGCTCATCTTTTCTCTATGGATTGAAGGAAATACAAATATTACTCTGAGAGATTGCAAAACTTACAGCGAGGGAGTGCAACAGTAGTCCTGAACAAAATGCAGAAACACAATGTTTATAGTGAAAGTTGTATGTTCAGCAACAACCTATCAAGTTAAAAGAAAAGTCAGGCTAATGGCCCTCGACGGCTCTAGTATTACCGGAGGCACTATCCTAATTTAGCTCATCACCTTGCTAACATTTGGTTTGAAGCACAAAGTGCACGAAGATGGGAGGGTCCTTAGTTTTGCAAGCATTGATAAAATATCAGAAGATTCTATATGTAAAATTCTTGATGTACAAGCCAAAAGTTTTGAGACTACGCCTATGTCAACCAAAAACTGTACCTGATTTAATGTTGTACCCCATATGCAACCATACACCAGTGTTCCTGCCATGTTTGAAACATTCCCTGGAAGCCTCTCTGTAAGCACAGTGATTTGTGCTGGATGTCCTCCACAGCGTCAAAACAGCAACTCAGCTTGAACTTCATTTTGGGGAACAGAGAGAAGTTGTGGGGAGCTAAATCCAGTGAGTAATACAAGTTTTTCCTTCCCCCCGAAACAGAACATTGTTGCCATCCTTGCATGCATTTATCTTGCCAGTTATCCAGGTCAGGTGCATAGGGGTCATCGGGACAATCTTGGCAACCCCTACATGTTTTTCCCCCCCGTATGCAGTATATAAAGAATATGTTTGGAGACTTGAAGAAATCACATTATGAACTACCATTTCACTGTGTTTTAATGAGGCTAGCCTTCATAAAACCAAGATCCAAAAACCTTTAGTGGACTTGCCGATAAATCCAACCTATGGAGACAGTGATTTGACCATTTTCATTCAGACCCACCATTAGGGCTCAAGGAACAGGAAATCGCTTCAAGTGGCATATCTTTGATAGATCCCGTTAGTCAAAAAGTGCTTTAACATGAGTCATTAGTATGTGTGACAGGTGCAGTCAATACGGAGCCAACATCACTCACCTGTAACTGGAAGCCCTTTTCTGCGGCACAAATCTGGCAATCAGGCTGGATCAAATATGGAGGTGTCTTACTTCATCACTCTCCTGTGCAAGCATGTCAAGGGCTCTGTCTGTCGAAGAGAAGAGAAGAGAAGAGAAGAGAAGAGAAGAGAAGAGAAGAGAAGAGAAGAGAAGAGAAGAGAAGAGAAGAGAAGAGAAGAGAAGAGAAGAGAAGAGAAGAGAAGATGTTAAAAACTAGAGGCCCCCGATGCCCTCATGCTTAATTTCCTTTCATTATTTAGATCGAGAATGCAGGACACAGAAGCAGCAGCCTCATGCACTGACAGCTAATCAACTCCTCATTCATATAAAATGTCAAATCAAGGCACAGAATCTGGCTTCCTCATCCATTTAATATTGTGTTATGGCCAGATTTGTCTTTAGCTCAAACAAGTGCAATACTCATCATGTCAGACCTCTATCACCCTTTTAGTTGAGAAAATGAGCCCATATTCCCTGAATAAAAAAAATAAATTAATAATCGAATCTGCAGATATTAGACCTGTCGTGTTTGGAGTGGGCTGAAAGAAGGGAGGAGGGCGAGAGAAAGTCCCAACGAATATACTTTCTTTCAGGCCTTTTCCAAATAAAGTAGAGCAAACAGTTCCTCTCCAGGCAGAGCCTGTGTTTGCACATCATTAATCAGGAGGCACAAAGGAGGAAGTTTGCTGCTTTTTGTCCAACAGAATTTCAAAGAAACACTTGAGTCAGAGGAGCACAGTAAGCTTATCAGCATACTTAGTGTGTGGGAGTATACGGAAGTGTGTCTTCGCTCACTGGGAGTATAGATATCTGCAGCAAGATCCCAAGATAGAGTCTAGTCTTATTACAGAGTGCATGTTTTGAGGGAACAGAAGGAAAGGAGGAAGTTGGTTTCCATGAGACAGAATTTGTCTTTTGTTCCTTGATGAAGAATAAAGTACCAAAGTATAGCACAGACCACATGGCAATATTTTTGTCAGTGTTGTGCTGACTCGGCTGAACTCTCCCTCCGAGAGGCTGATGAAAAGGAATGGCCTTACGGGGGAAGCAACCGGGTGCATCCGTAGCTGCCGTTATCGTTTGAAACCACGAACTGCTGAGTTTGTAGCCCCGGCCTCCCGCTCGGATGGGAAATGACCTGTCTATACTTGGCTGGCATTCTCTCAGTCTCCACCTGACTCCCGAGACCCCTTCCTCAAAACAAGCTTTCAGGACCTTTTGTCCTTCTGCACACAGAGTCTGGAGTCTCCAGAAAGCACACCGCAACACAGCTGCATTGTCTTGTGACCTGTTGTGTCTGATACATGATGCTTTCAAGAAACGCAGCAGGAGTGCATCGGTGGAAGTCTCCGGTTCCATCTGCTCCGGGGCCGCCAAGCTGGCTATAGGGCTCGTGTGGCAGATAGGAGGAACCTATCACGTGAAGTTGTTCCGGGCATCGCGCCTGTCAGTGATTCAGTATTTCTGGCATGGCCATTTAACACTTGTGCGCAGGGGCGAAAAATGCCCTCCGCATGAGGGAAAGTGTGACCAAATGTGTGAAAGTAATCGGAGGTTTCTTAATCGCTCTGACCGGCAATTTCAAACGTCCCTGCTCACGTGCCAAGACTCTCTATGAGTAAACACACATGACAGTTTCTACATTTCGAGAGGGGGGGGGGCTAGGGCTTTCCAAAATGCTCTGATAGCAGTTAGTGTGGGCCAAATCCATATTTATAAGCGACAGGCAGGCGACATTCTTTGCCCTCAGCAGGTTGTGCAGAGCAGTAAATTGAATTCTGCCACGCAGCTCTCGCTGACAGAATGCTGAATAAGTGAGAGGATCTGTATTTTAGAGAAATGCATGACTGGTGGCCTGCATACACATTAGAATAAAAATGATATGTTGGGTGGAAAACTCTCATGGCACTTGACAGACAGTGCAACTACACAATAGCAGCTATTTTAAAACTGGACATGACGGAGAAACTGTTTTTAGATTGTGAGTAAAATGTTGATTTAGTCTTTGGGCTGCTGATTTTGGAGTATTCTATAAAATACTGGAAGGCATCCAGTATAGATTAGCGCAATCTGAATACATATTTTATTTACTCTACTTTCTAATTTGGTCAGAACTTCACAGATTGCATTTCTTGTAGCCTGAGAGATGGAAAATTATTCCTATGGGCTTTTTGTGTAGTGCAGCTGGCAGCTTTTTCTTCTCTGAATTAAATTTTCTAATACTATTGCAATGCGGATTATTATGCATCATTAATAACAGCCATGGAGGTATCATTTATTAAGTCTGACATAGAATTATTTGGAGCTCTATGAACAAGAATTAGAGCAAACACGATTTGTGTGTGTGTGTGTGTGTGTGTGTGTGTGTGTGGCAGAGGGTTGAGGGGGAGAGGAGTGCGGGGAGGAGGGGGGGGGGCAGAGCGTTGTTGGCATCCTTGCATGCATTATCTTGCCAGTTATCCAGGTCAGGTGCACAGGGGCATGGGGGCAATCTTGGCAGCCATCACATCTTTTTTTCCCAGCTGTTCCTGGAGAATCCCAAGGCAGCCTGAGGTCAGCTGATTACAGTTTAGACTACAAAGACCACCAACACACACTGGACATCCAAGTAATGCTTGTATTAGTGGTGGGTGATCATTTTCAAATTTCTGCTATTAGCTTCTTTATTTTCCTTGTTTGGATAACACAGGTATAGATAATCGATGGATGGATGGATGGATGGATGGATGGATTTTCCTTGTTTGTACCAATGCTTGGTAGAAGTGTGTTACTACCGCCAAAAGGTGGTGGCGCACCTGAAAGCTGTTTGCCAATTGGCATTACACAACAAAAGGAGAAGAAGGTAAAACGTGTTACTACCAGGCTGTGTAATATTAGATGCTGTGGTACAAACAGCAGAAACATGCAACAACTACAATGGCTGTCAAAAAGTTCAGCGTCAAAAAAACAAGCAGATGCTCCATCCACACATCAACAATCTTTAGATTTGTCCACCGGATGAAGTATGTTTGATGTAAGAAGGGTAGAGCAAACAATGACTCTCATCTCAGGGATGATAGCCAAAGACTTTTTATCAGCTTTGTCAAAGGTGAAGGTTTTCAGAGTTTGATGACGAGTTTGCAGCATTCGTCTCTCTTAAGCAGCAACCAACCATGACGTCACCCACAGGTTTGTGAACTGCCGTTATGAAGCCCAAAGTTCAGTCTGTTGGCCGTCACCATCCTTTTGTTTTAGAGTCAGAAGTGACCATATTTGGACAAGCTGGGGATGAGCGAGCAGTGAATCTGACTTAGAACCCGAGGAAACTACGCCCACCAACCTAAAACGGAAACCTGGCTGCCACAGGCCCGTCAATCAAACAGACACATCCTCAAACATACCGCTTTTTGAGGCTTAAAATTTAATTAATGATGGACTTATTATCAGATGGTCCATCAGGAAACTAATAAGGAGTGACACCATAATGACACGTGGATAAAAGGTAAAGACTTTGTATTTCATTAGCGAAGTTGAAATGGGAGTCTATGGAGTCAGATTCTATTTGGAGCAAACCCCTAATGGCCTTCAGTGGTATTGCACCTCAAGGCACTTTTGTACTGGCCTCATTTTTCAGACCCGGAAGCCACGACCACTTTTATATACAGGTTATGGTCTCTCTCTAGCTTTGTGTGTGTGTGTGTGTGTGTGTGTGTGTGTGTGTGTGTGTGTGTGTGTGTGTGTGTGTGTGTGTGTGTGTGGAGACCGGAGAGGATGGAGTTGAGTTGGATGGAAGTGTCTTCAAATGGTAGTCGAATAGTTCCCAACACATATGGAACAGTATTTTTGCCTGAAGTGCCCATATCTAGTATGTATTTGTCTGTGCAGTTTATAATGCACATGACGAGTTCCCCATGCTTCTATTTGGGCGTGCTAAAGACAAAAGAGTACAGCTTTAACATAGCATCCATTATTAACGCCAACAGTATTTATAGCCCACCACCAGAAGGCGTTTAAAATGGTCCCAGACTTGTGTAAGTGTCAGCAGAAGTTCAGAGCAATTTAAAGACAGAAAATGTCTCCAGTTCAGTGATTCAGTACATACACAAATACAGTGGAGAAACAACAGGAACACTATACTGCAATTACAGATAGGCGCTTTAATTAGATGTTTTGTTCTATGTCCCAGTTTAAAATTCCCTTGTTGCCAACTTGGGGTTGTTCTTCAGCACGCATCCTCTCTGTGTTTCATGTTCTACAACCTGGCTTGGTTTATGTCAAAATCCCAAGCTGTATGCATCACTGTATTATTCGTCAACGCTCTTTTTAGAGCAAGTACTGGAGCATTGCTTCACACTGTTTTTTTTTTTTGTAAATGCAACCATGGAGAAGCAACATTGATTGACAGGAATAGCAGCAGCGAGTGCAAGGCAAAGCAAAGCCACCCATGCAAGAACACCCACAGAACATGTACAACTCTGAGGCTGATTTGTCAGCTTGCTTGTGGATATGGATCATAGAACTTAGTTAGAAGAAAACAATGTCTTTTGGCAGTATTGGGAGGGGAAAAATTCTCTGAAAGACATAAAAGGCACAATTGTCTTTAGTCCACTTTGAGTTTTCATGTCCAGTCGCGGGGCAAAGGCTTTGTCGGTGTGGCTGTGGGAGTTCTGTCCATCACACGTCAGAAGTGCAGTCAGTCAATATATATCACAGCTTTTGAAATTCCTTGCTGTCTCTTCCCTTTTTTGTTTTTTTTTACCATAAATTGTTGTATTGTTTTTCCACTATACTTTAGTGTATATACATTCTACACCTCACAACACTACATGACAATACATGGATGGATGGATAAACATTAAATGCCTCTTTTCACTGGCTCACAAAGGTAACTTGTGCATTAATCATTTAATAAGGCATGTGCTCACACATCCTATGTACAACAACAGATCATCCCCAGGGCCTGCAGAGCTGCTAATCAAGGGGCTGCTGCAGATGCTCCCAGGCTTTTAGCATCAGTAGCTGTGAAGAACAAAAGAACACAGACCCTGTAGACTGCTGTGTGACTGTGATGAGCAGAAACAAAAAAGCACTACGTGAAGAGGTACTGAAAGAAAGCAGGCAGCTTCTCATGGGTCAGTGTGATGCTTGGAAATAGAGCATAACAGATTAAAAGAATAGTTGATATTGTGACTTTGGAATAGATGTTTTTTTTAGGTTATTTTTTTGTTACATTTCTACTCATTTACTCAAGATTGAAGAGTAAAGTAACAGTAAAGATTAAAGAGAGAGAGAGAGAGAGAGAGAGAGAGAGGGGGAAAGGGACAACACACAAATGCTTTTGATATCATGGCTTCATTCCATGACATCAAAAGCAAACAACACACTTCCCAGCTCTCTGTTCTTCTAGCTTTGTTTCGGCTTCAGGTTTGAGTACGGAAGATTTTGTATGAAACTATTTTCACACAGTTGATCTGATGCTCCTCAGATTTCCCTCTCATTATTTTATATTTAATTTGGAGGTGTCTAATTTGACACTACCCTCTAATTTATGCTGCATATTTTGGTACAAAGAAACCTTTTTTCACAGGCATTGTTTAGTCCCTCCCAGAAATCATGATCTTCAATCGTTATAATTAACACAAATTCAAGCAATCTCCACAATATTTGCAGGAGCTTGCAATTTTGCAGAATTCGTGCAATTTTTCCACATAAAATTACCATTTTTATTTCAGTGAACTTACCACAAAAAACCCCCAAAAAACACTGAAGACTGCAAATTACATCACAATTGTTTTAGAAAATGCACTGACAAATCAAGCATGATCGCAAGAACTGGGAAAAAAAAACACTGCAAATTCCTGGAGGGGCTGATTGTTGCTTTTCACAATCAAATATCAATTTTATTTGGATTGTTTACATTCTTACATTCCATCATGGTAGAAAATAGACTGTAGTTTATCAAGACTTACCACAATCAGAAATACTCATAACATACAAAAAAATATAAAAAAAACAAAACCTGATCTGACTAGGTATTGCTGCTTAGTTTTTACGTTTAAATCCTGTTTATACTTGAAATCAGTAATTTAAATGGCCTAGGATCTTTCTTTATTTACAAGTGCTTTTGAATCCCTCTGATTCATTGGTATAGATTGAATAAAGGGCAACTTTAGGGGCAATGAAACCTTTGCCCTTGGTTGTGAAGTATTGCAAATGTCTCAGGGTGTGCGCCTCCTCCACTCCGTCTCCAAGCAGACAACAGATCGATACAATTTGATTCAGTCCTGATGTCTGCAGCATACTGTAGTGCAATATGATACTCAGTACCATGTGATGTAATATTATTACTGTATTTGTAATAAAGCCATTGCTTGAGAATTATTTTTAATTACGACAGTAATGGTGGACGGAGAGCTAGAAAGGCTGTGACTGTCTTATTTCTATCTAATTCATACAAACATGAAAATGAGTCCCGCTTCGTGTGCCTGCTTTTAACCTCATGGTGTCATTCCTGCCTGTCATCACACGTGTGTGGTTGCATCCACTTACACACATCAAATGAGATCAGTCAGTGAGAGAGAAGTATTACAAGTTTCAGATATTTTCAAGAGCAAAGGACAGTTTAAAAAAAATAGCACATATTTGTTTTGAATATTTATATTATTCACACGTATTCATACCAGGAAAGGAAGAAAACAAATACTGATCAGTTTATTCTTTTCTGTAAGGATGACATACCTGTAGTTACTCAGCTAACAGAGCTTTATGACGATAAACAGAAGCCCGGTGAGAGTGAAGTGCACAAAAATTATAAATATTTACTTCTGTAGCTGTAATTATGAACTCACAATTGGCTATTTCCTAAGGTTTTTGATGCGCTGTTTTGTGAGGTAATCAAACTGTTACGGTATTTTGATGTGAATGTGTGAAAACAGGTCTGGCCTGACTTTAGATTCCAGGCCTTTTAAAATGAGGTGTTTTCTGTAAACAAAGTCCTTTAAATGATGTGATTTATAACACTCAGACAGACAGAATGATGTAGCAAGAGACAGACTATGAAAACCTGATAGAAACAGGTGCTGCAGTTTCAGTTAGATGCTAAAAAATGAGGGTGTAAGTATAGTATGTGCTAGTATTCAACTACTGACTGAGTGCAGTGTGATGCAAGGTGTTTCAGTTCAAGTATATTAGCTTTACCAAAGCTGGAGGCATCACATCACATCTGTTTCCATGTGGTCTAAATAAAACAGAGAGATTACACACATCAAGGTTCCGTTTACTGTTCTGGTTCTCAACCACATGATTTCCTGCACTAATAACAAACGTGTAAATGTTCTCATTCAGTACCTTGCCGTTAATTGTGAAATAGCCTTTGGTTAATTTTCTGCCCTATTTCTGTTACAATCAGGGGCCTTCACTGTACTGATGCATGTTTCTAATGTGGATACAATGTAGAGACTCATGCATGCAACCATTTGTATTCTTACCATTTCCTATATTTCATTCACCTGTACCCACTTTTTTCAGCTCAGAGTGAGATTCTACAGCGTTTTGCTGTCATTAACGTCCATGCTGGTATCTCCCTTCTCCTGTGCTTTCTGTGTGTTTCAGGAAGGGTGGGGCTCGGCCTACGCAGCACATGGAGTGTTCACCGCAGAGTGAAAGAAAAGCAGCCAACACGGGCTGAGCACAAGTGGGACCTCCTTCAAGACTGCTGGAAGTAGTGAAACTAGGCGACCTCATGAAGCCTGGTTAAGTGTGTGAAGAGTGTGCAAAAATGTCAAAGCTATAATTGCTTTGTTTACATTCTTACTGTTTAATTCTATATGTGTATTTTAAGCCCAGCATCATACCAAAGTGTGAAAACAACCTGTCAGTCCACTCGAGGATACCGTGTCAGTGTTACGTTTTGGCCTTGCTTGGGCGTGAAATGTACACGCACGTACAACCAGGGTTGAAGTAGGAAGTCACGTGACAAAGTACAAAAGTGGCGTCAAAAAGTGTAGGTTGATGTTGGTTGGATGAATCAACCCTAAGAGATGGTGAAAAGTGAGACTTCTTTAAAGAAGTTTTTTTTTCCAAGTTTTGGTGCCTAACCCAAACCACAGTCTTTTTCCCCAGACATAACCAGACATTTTTTGTTGGATAAACTTAAGGCACCTTACTTTTCACACCTAGATGAGGCAAAACATGACACTGTCATGGTGTGCAGGAGTAGAGTAACTGGTCTATTACCTGTGGAGTGATCCCAGGTCGGTCACATCAAAGTCTCGATGTCCTCATTATTGTTCTACACTGGAAAGTAATGATGTTGAAATCCGATATTTGTGGATACCATCTAGCTGTATGTTTGGGGTCATTGCGATGGTGCAGAATGAATTTGGGACTGGTGAGACACCTTATTCATGGTAATGTGTGATAAATAATTATGATAATTGATGGTCCACCCCCTCTGATACACTGTATGTTAGAAAATCATACTTTTTATTCAATAACAGACACATTTCTAACTAACATTAGTATGCTACTGCATTTCCCGAGGGTGATCGAAATGAGTTTTGGTGCAACACGGCAAAGCTTCACATCCATCTTGCAATGGTAAAGAGTCCGTTGTATTTAACATGTGGGGGCGTTTCATTTCTGATGAGGCGACCATGGCTAGAATGATTGCCTCTCATTAAAGCAATGCGAGTTTGCGGCAACCTGACAAGCTTGGCGCTCATAAAGGACGAGAAAGAGAGCAAATCAGCTGATTATACAAAATCCTCCCTCTCAGCAGGAGCTGCTAATTCTGACGCCTTCGTGCACAAAATCATCAATCAATGAGTGCTTCCAATTATGCAGGAGACAGCCCATTCATTCAAACCTTGCTTTCAGTTTGGTGCCCATTTCAACAGAAGAGACAAAGTGGGAAAAAGATGGAGTGACGCAGAGGAGGGAGAGGACAGAGGAGGATAAGAAGCAAAAACAAAGTCTTAACTTTGTTGTATGTTTTAATGCACTGCCGTTTAGTAGGACTGTGTTTTAGAATATGAATTTACAAAGATTTATAATACTTATATTTACTCCTCAGGTAGCCCTTACTTCACATCTCTTTAAGCCTAATGAATTGTTTGTTTATTTTCAAAAGGTCCAAAAAATAAATACAAAAATCACCCTATTTTTTTTTTACTGTTTAGTCATCATTTTGACTTTTTAGCACATCAAGTACTACCTTGGCTGCATTGTACAAAGAGTTAAACAGTACTGTCTGTGCGGAGACAAAATATACATCAAATTAAGGTCTATATGTGTTAAGGTCTATATCCTTCACAATAAACATGTATAATCTATTAATTGCAGTATTGAATTCACCACACACACGTGACAACACACTGGCAAACATATTTTTCCGTGGATGCCGACACACAGATCATGCCCGCAGTCCATTCCAGATGATTGCTTGCGACGTCAGGAGGCAGCAGTAGAGGAGAGAAGAGGAGAGGAGAGGAGAGGAGAGGAGCAGATGGTGAACAATTCTCAGGGCTTATTTCAGAAGAGTTCAGCCTTTACGGCTCATATAGCGACTTAATTATGAGACAGAGGGGAGAGAGCGAACCCCTGGAAGGAGGATTTAAAGAGGCAGGGAAATCTTCATTAAGTCCAGGAAAATACAGGATCCCTGATAAAAATGACTGTGGACCTGAAAACCTGCTTAAACTCTGACAATGCTTAATAGGGATTGGAGGAGATAAAGCAGCCGGAAATATAACGCTCTGTCTGACATTATGAAATAATTATATATATATATATATATATCACGGACAGAGACTTAATTTAGCTACGTAAACCTACACATCTTGTTTCAGGATGTCTCCGAGGCAATGATGCATATGTGCACTGCAGCAAACTAATATGATAAGACTTTGAATATGAATTGTGGTATCATCTATAGTTTAAGGAAGCTGTGGGATTCGATCACGTTATGACTTCTTAGCAGGCCTGCGCTCCTTTCAAATATCTCATAATTTCTCAGCGCTTATAGCAAACAGAAAAATATAAATTCTCAAGCAAGGCTGCAAATTCAGTTTGTTCTGCTGCCATGCAGACATATTGTTTGTTGCTGCACTTTTCATTCTCTGTAAAAGCAACTGGAAGGCGGTGAGCAATTTCTGTTGATCCACAAAAATATAAACTGGTCATAGTTGTGACCGGGGTTTGTAATTATACACACATACTGAGATTCCTGCCAGGCTTCTTCCATATCCTCTAATTTGCATTCATACATATTTCATGTAGTAAAATACAATACAAGTGAGACCAATTAAAGAGTTGAGGCATTTTGATGTGTAATCTTTTTACAAAATGGTGTTTAATTGGTCATTTTAAACCCTTACATTATGTTGTTCACAGAAAACTACATGCTAAAAGGAGCATTGAATTATTTAATGATAACACAAGACAGAAAGCTCCTTTTTGCAGTGAACTGAGATGGCTACAAACTCAATTTGACCACTGGCCACCCCGCAAGTGAGTAGCAAAAAAACAATACACTCTCTTTTCACCACTGAAAGCTCAACTCTTTCCAAGCGACATCCTCAATAGTGTGATGACACTCGCAGCAGTGAAAATGAGCCCCCTATCGCTCTGGGTATTGAAACAGCTGCTCCAATTTACACTTTAAATAGTGTAAAAGGCAGTAAACATCAAGTTCACAAAGGATCTGTAAAAGCCTCACCATTAGAGGGGAGACATTAGGGCAGAGCAATATCTGGATGTTATTTACATTTTAGCTTTAAATAGGAGAAATGCGTTGGACATTTTCTAAAAAGTCGCAGCACTCTCAGGGGGATTCGGTGGATCCTGGCGCCATGATAAAATCTCTTTTTCAGTGTGAGGCCTTGGAAAAAGCTCCTGAAAGAACCTCTGAGCCATTTTTATGCTGTATCAAAGATTCTGAAGTCATCAAAGAAGCCCCTGAATACTGGCTCATTAGAGGAGCTTTCATTAAAAAAGATGGCTGCACCTCTTAACACTTTGCCTATGGTCTGCACTGCTTGCATCCCAGGAGCTGAAAAAGCACACGTCAGGCTATCTATTTATATTCACACAGGCAGCGTTTCAGCCACACACTCAGCAGTGGGAAACAATGGACATGGCCCACAAAGCTCTGAGTGGCACCGTTGTCAAAGACGCTGGAGTTTTTTTTTTATGCGACGGAATGACATCACTGCCACATCAATGTGCCATATTTTTCAATCACAGATCTGACACTGTCGTCCCGGAGTAAAAAAACATCCGTCTCTCTGCTTAATGGAACGGAATGGTCTTTGCTGCAGAGTCAAGTTCTCAAGTGACCTCTCTCTGCTATCCACCTCAGCACTGCTATCAAAAGGGTCGTGAGTGATCTTGAAGTAGATTTTTTTTTTTATGTTTGAAAGTGGTTTTCAAAAGGGGAAATGTCATTGAACGAGCAGCAGACAGTCACAGCATCTATGTGGAAGAAAGTGCTTGTTAAGTCCTGCAGATAGACAGAGAGAAAAAAAACCACATATATGTCATCCTGTCATAATCTTTTTTTTATTATTATTTTAATTAATTGAACTACTGCACCTTTAAAAACGTGCTTTGCTTTATTCTATAATTTTTATGTTATGGTCTTGTCTTGTGTTCAATTTCATCTGTTCTTATGCCTATTATTTTATTATTAAATTACATGTTAACACGTTTTAATTTCCTTCATATCTGTTTTTATGTAAAAAAGTTAGTGCATGTAATTGTCTTGCTTAAAAGCACGTTAAGCAACATTTCATGTATGAAAGGTGCTATACAAATAAAGTCGATTATTGTTACTGATTTGTTTTACATTTTGTATTACAACAGACAGACAGACAGACAGAATATGGTTAAACAAAAATAGCCACCAATAAATAAAAAGAACTACGGACAATGTGCCAGCAGGCAATAAGCCATAATGGCTCCATAAATAAAATAATTTGCCACTTCGAGGTCAACCGCTGCTTAACCTCACGCTGAATAAAGCATCACAAAGGCAGCCAACAGACATGTATACAATATAAACTTGACAGCAGCTACAAACACTAAGTTTAAAGAAAGAAGAGATCCTGCACACTTGTTTGCACAATGTGCACCCTCGCACACACACACACTCACACACACGCACACACACGGTTGCCAACATGTGGACATTCTTCTTTGCAGAGAACTACATCTATCAGTTTGCGGTTGCACTCAGCATACCTGAACAACATTGTTAGTGTGGCTCAATACAAAGTCCTCCGCAAGCTGCTCCGGGTTTATCTTCTCTGGTCATTCAGTCTGAATAAATCATAAAACTAGTCCACTCAAACTCTTCGTCCTACTGCTCTACAAAGGTGTTTGAGCTTCATGAGTGTAGTAACAGTGTCACAGAGGTCACAAGTCAAGACAGCAGGAAGGCTGCCAGCCGCTCACTGAAGGTAGAACGTTTCCTCCACAGGATCCACCATGATCACATTAGCTGGATGCAGCGCACATCTGCTCCTCACGCAACATTATGCGTGTGTTTGACTCGGGCCACTTCGCTAAGCAGGGCATTGAATCAGTGATTTATTAAGGCAGACACAACCTTTATTTAGTTATGTAACCTGTGCTGACAATTCACAATGGCGTCATTCTTACTTTTCATAACTTTGTGAGAGTAACTAGAGTAATTTCTAAATTGTTTTTCCATAAATTTTCCATCAAGTTGTTCTGGTTTGGTTATACAATTAATGTGAGCAGGAACTAAACTGAAGTTGTAACTACTGTAGTAGTCACAGATGTGTGGGGATCGAAGGCTGGCCAGTGTGGTCCTATCCCACCGAAAAGCTGCTGTAGCACAAATTGCTAAAAAAAACGTAATGCTGGCTATAATCGAAAAAATGCATTAGAACATAGAGTATCACAGCTTCATGTGTATGCACAGCTGCAGAGTAGACCCATGCTGAATGCTGTCCACCACCGAAAGTGCCCACAATGGGCGTCGGAGCTGGAACATGGAGCAGTGGAAGAAGGTGGCGCGGCCTGATGCATCATGTTTTGTTTTACTTTATCATGCCCGTCGGCCCGGTGCGTGTGGAGGAGATGTCAGCAAGATGCACTAAGGGAAGACGTGCGATGCTCTGGGGAAGCTTTGCCTAGAAAAACTCGGGTCCGAGCATTTATGCGGAAGTTACTTTGACATGTGCCACTGTCCTAAACATTGTTGCAGAACATGACAAAGAGTTACAGGGTTGACTCAGCCTCCAAATTCCCCAGATCGTCATCCAATCGTGCATCTGTGGGATATGTTGGCAGTCCGATCCATCTTCTGCCCGCAGCTTACAGGACTAAAGGGGATGTGATGCTCACATCTTGATGCCTGTTATAACAGGACACCTTCAGAGGTCGTGTGGAATCCATGCCTCAAGGAGTCAGAGCATTTCGGACAGCATGAAGGTGACCTACAAAGTATTAGGCAGGTGGCTAGCTGATTGGCGTACAGTGGAGTTGGAAACTAATGTGAAAATGCAAAAATATTGACACAGTGCAACAATGTATTGCACCGTTTTTCATTTCTTCTTCTGTCTGTGTTTATGTTTTGACAGAAGAAAAACTTGTTCTTGTTGAAAAGCATGAAAGGAGCCACCCAGTCAGTTGGCAGGTCACCCGGTGAACTGAATATTGATCGTCATAAAGAGAGGAAAACATTACATTTAGAACTGGTAAAAATAAAATAAATTAAAAAAAAAAAGGACCTTTGTAAGAATTTTGAAATCCTCTGGTTTTGTGTTAATCCATGAACAAGCCTTCCTTCGAGACAACAACACAAAAATATCTCAATATTTAAATAGCATATAAAAGAGCTGTTATACAGATTTTTTTCCTCAGTCTGAAATATGCTGAGACACCCTAATTAGTCAAAACTTTAAGTTAATGGGGAAAGATGGTGGCGCCAACAATAGTTTTCCTCCAAAGATGATATTTGCCCTTGACCTACATTTCTCAAACATTACAGATGTTGCCATAATCACCGCAATTATTTTCAATTTGCCATCATCCCCTCTCTCCTTGGTGAATTAGAAAGAACTCCAAATGAACAAGACTGCAGAGATTGTCCCCATGAATTTTAAGTGTCATTCCCTCTCTTTAGATTAGATGAGCTGCAGGTCACCTTTTCCAGTGTTCACACTTTCTAAAGTCTTTAGCTCATCTGCTGGGAAACTATCATCAGCCTCTGAGGAATATGTATGATTAGTTATGCAATGTCAATTACATCAGTCATCAGTTATGCCACAGTGAACATTAGATCAGCTCTGAGTGATGGTGGGGGTACTCTTCACGACCTTCCACTGGTAAAATGTCTGTATTTCTTTGGAGTTCGAGCCAGAGAGCGGCCCAGGGGTGCGGGAGGGTTCTGTGTCGGGGTGTCTCCAGTGTCAGGTCCTCTCCAAGCTCCAGGGACAGAAAGCGAAGTGGACAGCTGCCGATGTCTGAATGCCCCAGCACACAGGAAATGGCTAAGAGACACACACATCGCTGTCTGCTGCCATTAGCATGATTGACAGTCTCACCACCTTCTGAGACGTGTGGACATGCATCTCCAGTCTCCATTTCAGAGAAGGAAGGATACTGAACTACACAGGTAGGTGATACTGACACAAAGGAAGGTGATGTGTCTGAAGTGGTAGATACCAAACAAATGATCAGGTACTTAATACGGTGTTATGAGAACCAAGCCTGCAGGGACGGCACTGGGCTGTGCAGCAACTTAGAGTAGAGGTCACAATTGAAATTACAGGTGACACTTAAAGTGCCCACAGATACTTTGTGTACCACACACAACTACTTAAAAAAAAAAAATTTAATAAGTTTTACAGAACTTCACACAAGTTAGACCATTAGGTCAAAAAAGATCTGTTAGGGCTTTAATGAAGATATTGCTTTGAGACAATGATGTGTGCGGAGTTTCACTCAGCTTCATATCATCAGCATTCTAAAGCATAAATATGATGGATTCAACCATGGGCATGAACTGTAGGTTGTTTTTGGGGCATTTCATTTAATCTTAACCATAGTGTTATGAAACCACTGTTTTGTTTTCAATCATTGCTTTCTAACAGTTCACAGAAAAAAAATATGTTGTCCTGGTGACCGAGGAATTGGCAACACTACAGAAAATTATTATTTGTGTGGTTAATGAGGGCAACACATGGGTAACTCTGGGGAAACTTCTTTCTGGGCCCAACCAAGTTTTCTTGTTGCAGTCGCAGCACTCGGGCAGGAGGGGTTGGTGCTGAGTTGCTTCACTGCGTCGAGGTCTAAAGGCTTGATTTTACCGAGACCAGCACCACCAGAGCTGATAGCTGCCACTTTAGACAATGCTTGTGATTCAAACAGACACAAAGCAGCGCTTTTCACGAGTGTCCCAGAAGCAGCTCTCCGCGCCGCAAAAAATGCGCGCCTAGTCTATTTTGGACTAAATCTGCATCAAGCTGCATAGAGCAGATCAGTCAGGCAGAATCCAGTCAGTTTTCAATATAAAACACATGCAGACTTCTGATTGTATATCACATCACTAAATCAGCATCTACCCCCCTGGTCTTTTAAGTAGGACAGGCATTGTGTTCCACTTCTGCCAACAGGCACTGTATGTGGAATATAAATCATGATTTAATTATTATCATGTATTTTTAACAACTAAAACAAAGCCAACCGTATTAACTTTGTCTGCAGGCTACAGCACAAAGATGTACGAAATGACAACAATAAACACAATTAAAACAGACACAAACGTAACCAATTAACAACGTCGTCTACTTCCCAATGCTCAAACATGTTAGGAACTACCTCCTCTCTTGCCAGCACATAGACACAGAATGTATGTGCATGTTGGCAACTGCTGGCTTTAGTCTTTGCAGTGTGTTAAAGTGCAGCATTTGAAGCTACTGAATGGGAGGCAACACATCACCCTGAATCCCCAAAAAACATATAGTGCTGCCGGAGAAGAAGAGAGCTTTTTCTCCCGAGTAAGTCGTCATTCTAAGTGACTACTTTTTCTTCCTCCCAGAAACTTCAGCTGAGGTTTGCTTTGCTTGCATCATCCACCCAGGCTCTGTAAATACACGGGTATATTGATTGAAAACAGTCAGAGTGAGGACTCATCCCTTGATCTTCCTGCCGCTCTCCTGTGCAGTATTTCCCCCCTCCACAGTCAGGTCATTAATCTTCCCGTTATTGGAGAAATGCACTGACATCTCACCATAAAATGGCACTTAATTTATGCATTATTTATGCCTCATTTATGTGCTCAAGTCCTCCAACTATTTATCAAATATCCCCTCTTATGTCAAAACATGGAAATTGAGCACCGTCACTCGTGATACTCGCAGCAAACACATCAATGGACAGGAAGTCGCCGGGGACCTCCACTCACTGTCACAAGAAAGTCTCATCCAGGAGACTCGTGTGGCTGAGACTCGTGCTTTTTCGCTAACTGGCAACCACAAGAGGGACGTTGCAACATATGATGCAATGCAGTTCAACATAGATGAATACAGAAGAGACCATTACTTCTTTGTGATTAAACTTGTGTCCTTTATTTTTTATTTCAGCATGGGTTTTCTTTTATTTTCGACATTTCAGCTGCTGTTTTTTTTTTTTCTTTCTGACAAGCCAAACTCATGAATAATTTATAAAGTAGAAATACTTTAACTCCATAAACGGTCCATACATGCGGAGGCCCTGATGCTGACTGTGCGCAACAGAGCAGCAGCGTGTGACAAGGCAGAAGGCGATGTTACTCTATCCTTTACCCCCCCGGCCTCCCAACACACACACACACACACACACACACACACACACACACACACACACACACACACACACACACACACACACACACACACACACACACACCTCTGCTATCTTCCCTGCATCGCCCTGGGAGCGAAGGTGCGTCACACTTCATGGAGCACCCAGATGCTTTCACCTGCACTGCCACTGCAGCCACGCATCACCAGCCAGGTGCTCCACAGTAACTGAGCCCCTCTGCATAACCTCTGCAACCTCAGCTGTCGCTTCCTCGCTGTCAATCTGAATTTAACGCCGACAGAAAGACGTTTTTTTTTGTTGACAGATTTCACTTCGGCTCCTTCGTAATGCCTCTGTATATACAGCTTAGAATTCTGTACTCGGGAGATCTTAGAAATAGCTTGAAAAAGAGCACAAGAATTATTGAAAAGGGAGACTGATACATTTTAGGCAATGTTCCTTCACGGTTTTGAAGAACTGCAATTATTTTGCATATTTCATGCTAAAGCCCAGTGAGAGGCACGGAAAAGTTTTGCAATCCATTTTACAGGAACAACTGTTGACCTGACACGTTCTTTTAACTTCTTACCGCTGACTGAACTCCTTCCTCTCTTCTTCATGACTGGGAGGTCCGAGATACAGGTATATTCCACTGTTTTTGTTGGTAAAAAAAACAAAACATGTCTATGAATTTGATTTACTGCTGTAATCCTTCTGGTGATGTAATGACAATTTGCTTATCCAATCATCAATGACACTGCTGAGAGCAACAGAGAATAAGCCGCACAAATTACACGTCCTATACCACATGAATTCAGATTTTCATTTATATATTTTTTTTATTTATAAAACGTAGGTTCTGTATAAATACTGTGAAATTGTCAAACGTACCAGTCCACAGAAATATGCACTCAGCCCCTATCTGGCAACTGTGCTGTTTGAACTTCTGTATGACTTCTGTCACAAACTCAAGCTGATGTTATATGTCTGCCCTCAGCACGGCCTGAGCAGTCATTCTGTTGTAGAGCTAGTGAGCTACAAGACTGAAAAGAAAGAAAAAAACAACAACAAAAGAAATATGGTTGACTTGGGTGTGCCTCGCTCAGAAAAGAGACAGCCAATTATAAGAGAGGGTCACTGATTATAATGCACCTGAAAGACAAACACAAAACAGCCTGTTCTTGGCAGAGTTACAGAGAACAGCTTAAGAGAGGAGACTTTTCTGTTGCTCAAAACAATGAAAATATATTCTCATAGATTTCAGGCAGGACACTATGAAACTTTTTCACAAAAGCGTTTTGCAAATACTGCTTACATGCATATCACAGATGGTGGCAGCATTAACAAACAATTGCAGAATCATTTGATAGTCCTACAACGCTGTCTCAAAATTAATCAATAAGAACATTATATTGTGTTAAAAACCAAAGCAAAGTTTGTAAAATAGCTGTTGGGTTGTAACTTTTGCTTGTAGTCACATCAACATTTTTGTCATTTCTTTCTTACTGACTTTCTCTCACCTTTGTAAAAAAAAAAAAAGAAGAAAAAAGTATCACTTTTAATTAGTCATCAATGTGTGCATATGTGTGTCTGTTTGTGTTTGTGTTCATGCTGTTTTTTCTGGCTCTGCTGGCTTGGAGACAATGAATTAAAAAAAAAAAAAAGGTTAAATTAATCCCTCGAGGAAAATCCTACGAACTAAAAGCACACGTCAATGCGTTCATGTATATTTACGTCAACACAATAATGTTGCATGGCTAAGAACTATCTCTCCTCCTCCTCCTCCTCCTCCTCCTTCTCCTCAGTGAACACACTTGATCTTCCACAGACTTGACTTTGAGCTCAGGCTTTGACCCGACTTTCTTCATCAACTTGGACACATCCATAAGGTCCTTTTACAGAAGCAAGGTGTCCAATTTGTCCGTTTTTTCAAAGAGCATGAATCAATGATGAGAAGACTTGACTAAACCATGAAAGGAGGCGTTGTCCCTCAGCAGATGATGCAGCTGCCTCTTATATAAACTGCAGCAGATGTGGGAGCACTTGCAGCACTAGCCCGGCATAAAAACAACGTAAAGCAGAGGGTAACGAGGGCACAGATGTTTCCTATTCAAAGGAAAAAAAAGCATCTGTTTATCAGTTTGCGTCACTTACTCCACCACCTACTTATAATAATGGATGCTTCTATGGTGTCATCAGACTGCATGTTAACATAGATGTGAAATCATCTCACATTCTGAAGTATATGATATTTACAATCAGTTTTTCCATTAGTTTAGCCTCACTCTAAACTAAATAATTATATTTACACCAGATTTAGGTTAGGTTAGGTTAGGTAGTTACTTTATTAATCCCCGAGGGGAAATTTGCAGCTGTAAATAGCAAATAACCCAAACTGTATTTTTTTTCCCCTAATTTGCTGATTCATAATGTGTGCATTCAAAAACAATTAATCTCCAGTGAAATTCAAACGTGGTGAAATGGGCGGTGAAACTGAATAATGTTTGATATAGTCCATTTCATCATTTTGATGTTGATCCAGGAAACACAAAGGACTTGAAGGTGGTGCGCTTGTCTGAGGAACTCATTTAGAGGAGTCCAGAAACAAGCCCACTTTTAACCACATAAGTAATTAACATTTTAAACTTTGGATTTTCCCCTTATCTTTGTTTAAATATAGTAAAACATACGAGTGCCACATATACAATCCAAAACTGTCAGTTCCAACACACATTGATGTGTTGTGATGCTGATATTGACTGAAAAATGTCTCTGTTACATCAAACTGTTTTATATGTATAATACATGGCCTTCTACACATTTCCATGACATCCACGCTGACTTGCTTGTCCAGTATGTTTGAAGCATTCTGACCGCCCAAAAGAATCTTAAACAAAGCTCTGCAACTTTGAACCAAACGGCATGGCTTTGTAAAGATTGAGTGCAACTAGAAGCATTTGTAAGGATAAATATTAAAATCATGTATCATACGAAATTAAGAATACGTTTTGGTGTTTCGAAAATTTCTATTTCTGTGACATAATTGAACGCAAGTAAGTTAATGTCAGGAGTAGCCTGTGGACATCAATTATACTCTATTTATTACAGTCTTGTTCTGTCAGTAATTTTCTTGGAAGGTTTTACTTTTTTTTATATGATAATAGCTTTTTGAACTTCCACCGGGCTTTTTGTGTTGCACCATGCAGAGACCAGATTACATGTGTTTGTGGTGACTCTTCTCCCCTTTAGCAGTGATGAGACAAAACTCCATTTGGTCCAGTTACATCAGTTAAAAGTTGACTTCTACAGATGGAAGCAGATGTCGATGATGCTGATTTTCCTTGCAGTTGAAACCAGACTGATGTCAATCAGTTTTAACAATGTGAGGGGCGAAAAAAAAAAAAGTAACTGGGGACAGACATTGACAATGACACAACTAAAAACAACTGCGGATGAGCCGAATGAATAATTAGATAATAACTCGGTAAATATAATTGCAGTGGTGCTCACAATAATTCACAGAAGGAGCGTTGGCAAGAGAAAAGGCCCCTAAGTGTCAGTTTGGCCAAACATTTATTATAAAGTGTCTTCTTGATGAAAGCAGGGAGAAATACAACTGGATTGAATGTGGTTGTGCCCTCTGGCCTTGGGCCTGTTTATTAATACACATTACTTGTTAATGTCTCACAGTAAATAATGTATTGGAATTGTGACAATATGCAACTTGGCCATTACCTGCAGGCCATCAGATTGATGGTAGGGGCCAGCGCAGGCCTTGGCCCCTTGATGACAACATCAAGCTATAAATTAAAGCATAGATGCTAACCATGAGAATTTATGATGCAGGCGATACAGGGGGATGCTAAGAGCATTGTGTGCAGCTTATGGTGCTGAAATCTTAACTTGCATAGAGTATTTTCCCTGTGTCTTAAATTTACACTATATACTAATGTTTTTTCTAAGCAGTCATCATAGAGTACTGTTTAAGTGGTTAGCATACAAAAAGGTTTATGTGGTCTAGCTTTTTATATTAACTAGAATCTCTGTAACAAACAAGGACTAAGTTGGAAGAAACATTCAGGCCTTTTACTTAAGTGAAAGTACTGACAGCACACTAAAAATACACAAGTAAAACTCTTGGAATCAAAACTGAAGTAAAAGTATGCGAGTATTTCCAAAACAGTGTACTTAACGTATCACAAATAACATACTGCAGTAAAAAGCTCATTGTCACTGTTTTACTGTTAAATATGATGCTTTTGGATTAATATTATTGCTGCACTAATACATATGTTGCATTTTACCGCCATAGTTAGTGGAGCGGACACGGGTGAGGCAGATTGTGGGGAGATTGTCCTCAAGACTTGCCTTTGAAATAGAAATGCTTACATAATTTGAATTTGCTGGATATCCATGACTTTCACAGATATATTTTTTAGACACTCAAAGATCTTCCTTTTTGTAGTACAGAACAGATACTGTGAAGGGCAGCACAGTGGTGCAGTGGTTAGCATTATCGCCTCACAGCAAAAAGGGTCTGGGTGTGAATCCGGGCCCGAGCCTTTCTGTGCAGAGTTTACATGTTCTCTCTGTACCTGCGTGGGTTCTCTCCAGGTACTCCGGCTTCCTTCCACCATCCAAAAACATGCACTTCAGGTTAATTGGTGGTTCTACAAATTTCCCTTAGGTGTGAATGAGAGCATGAATGGTCTTTGTTTCCGTCTGTCTCTGTGTTGGCCCTGTGATAGACTGGCGACCTGTCCAGGGTGTACCCTGCCTTCGCCCAATGTGAGCTGGGACAGGCTCCAGCCCCCCCGTGACCCTGCTCAGGTTAAAGCGGGTATAGGTAATGGATGGACAGAACAGATACTGTCTGGTTCGAGTACATATATATTTTTTTTGGTCAGGGTGAACACATATACTCAATATACTATGATGACGAATGGTGATTATTCACGGTGTCTGCGGGGAGCTACAGGCACTGAGGGCTTCTGCTCGTGCTTCCACTTTAGCAGTGTTGTTGTCTAGTTCAGCTTGGCGCACTAAGATTTGACTGCAGCTATAGACTCTGCCGTACACTCAACAAATCAAATGTTAAACAGCAGCCCGATAATTTTTTTTCTGTTTACTGCCGCAGTTGAATGCATATTTGAATGCATGAACAGAACACAATGTGGGACTGACTCTGTAAAACAAAAACAACAAAAAAAAAAGCAGTGCCAAGTGTGGGCTGGTATCAACGATGATGTTGAATAATAATGTGTGAGACGAGAGAGAGAAGATCGACTTGTGATAGATTTTGATACAAAACCTTGAAAAAGTATCAATAAGAGTGTGAGAGGAAAAACTGACATGTGCCAGCCAAGCGTGGGCTGCCTTGGCATTGAGTGTTAAGCCCCAAAGCAGGAGAGAGACAGAGAAATCTATATGTATGTATTCATACTGTGGGCATCAAGGAAGGCTGGCAGGGGTTGGTGAGAGCATCTGTTCTCAGTGTAATGAGTGTACCCCCTCCTCTTACACACTCTTATCATTACCAGTGTTTAATTAGAGACATCCCACCCTGGTTGTTGTTGAGGCTGCTGACAGTCAGGTTTGAGGGAGATGGGGGGCAGACTGAACATCACAGATCAACAATGTGGGGCAGGGCCGGGAAAAAATATGGATGACCTCTATGCGCAGAGCGTCTCAGAAACCACACGGTGACAGTGGACCAGAAAGAGTGGTTAGGGTTAGGAAGGAAAAACTCTTTCTCTGTAAATGCATTATTTATCATAATAAAACCAACAGTTTGATAGGGTTGTCTAATCAAAGTCACATGGACTGGATGTACAACTTCACTTACGTAAAATGTTCTGTGTCTACACCTACCAAGACACGTTACCATTTACATATTCCTCATTAAAATATGTGTCTAGATTCTGCTGTGCAAAACATCAAGATTAAATTATGCATTCTATTTAATGCTTTGTCAATGCAATTCTTTAAAATAGACGTAGTCTTATTGTCTGAAAAGTGATTGGAATGTAAAAGTGTCTTAAAGTGCAATACCACTGAGGGCCACTAGGGGCTGGCTCCAAAAGATCTCTGGCTCAAACAGACTCCCTTTCAAAAAGTGTCAACTTCTTTCACGACATGCATTTTTTGTCCCCACAAGTGTCATTTGGTAAATTTACTCCTTCTGATCAGTGTTCTTGTGGTCCTTCTGAAAACAATTCCATATTTAAATATATATTAGGGCTCAAAGAAAGGTATTTTGGGGGGCATACCTGCTATAATTGACATGCCTGAGGTGCAGTGAGGCTGCCAGTATAGGTTGGTGGGCATAGTGTCCTTGGGTTCTGTTAAAACCATAGACTGTATAAAAAAAAAATTAGATCAGTGCGGAAGTGACTTGAACTGCAATACCACTGATGGCCGCTACAGGTTGGCTCCATAAAGGCTCTGGCTCCATAGACTCCCACTCAACTTGTGGAAAAAAAATAAGGATTTTGTATTTCATGAGACAAGATATGTTGGTTTTGTTAGCTAAAGTCAGTCCTTCCTTTTAGTTTTCTGAGTATTTGAAAATAATCCCCTCATTAAATAGAAAAAGTCCTCAAAAAGCCATGTTTTTGGGGGTGTGTCTATTTGATTGACAGGCCAGTGGTGCAGAAAGATTTCCGTTTTCGGTGGGTGGGATGTGGTATCGTCGGGATTCCAATCAGATCGAGTGAAATCCACTGCCATCCACTAATGACTAAAATGCCAGACTCAAGTCTTCAAAACACAGCACGGGTGACGGTCATGATGGGTTGCCACTCGGTTGTACTTTTACATCTTCACAACTTTTAGATTTGCTGTTTTTAAATGTATTCTATAAATAAAGTGAGACTTTCAATATTTTAGTTTTGACTGCAGCTTCAATTACTTATAGTGTGTTGACTTCATCCTTTAACTTATTCAATTTCAGCCTTGTCTGATATTCAAAGACATTTTTGTCAGGCTCAAAATGTTATGACATTGAAACAGTAAGAAAGCAAATGTACATTTCCTAGTTATTATTCATGGGTTCTTGGATATTCCTTTATCTGTGAATATATATATAATTATTATTATTATTATTTTAAATATGTATTTACTTATCCTGATGAACTGCCAGGAACTAAAGCAAACATCATTGAAAATAAATAATTAGCAGCGTAAAAGACAAATGTAGGCTAATATGGTCATCAATAACATCTCATCTTATGTTACCCTCATAGCTACTTTTCACAGAAAATCCATAAACAATGAGATGTGGCAGTTTTTATTGTTTGAAATCTTTAATCAGGCTTCATTACTCAGTCTAACTGTTATTTACACATGGCATTTTTCCACTTGGTTGCTTATTTTTATTACAAGCAGACAACCAGTTCACCAGTCAGCATGTCTGGATCAGCCTTGTGGGATTTAACAGTGGTCCTCGTGGGTTTTGAGATAGCATGTGCTTAATATGGACCATTTACTTAAGACCCATGCAGGTTAAGGATTGGTGTCGCCCCATGCAAACTGATACAGAATAGAGCAGAGTATCTATGGATTTATCACGGGGAATGACTCTGGGGTCAGAAAAGTGATTTTTAAACTGAAACAAGGCTTCATTTGATGGTTCACAAGAGCTTTGCTGAAAGGCCAAACGATTGCATTCCAACTGGGCCAATATGTCTGAATAATTGTCTGTTTTTTTGCATTACAGACAATAGTTATTACACAGATCACAATGATATAAAAAACAATTGATAATAGGTTAAACAAATTAGAAATAAAAATTAGCCTGTGCTTAGCCATGTAGGTAGACGTCACATCCGACATAGCATAAAGCTAATGTTAACTTGATGCAGTCGGATTCAGACTCCTAAATCTTTAATATTATCAAGTGTAATGAGATTGAGATCAATTTTGATATGGCTACAAGGTCCACAAATACAGTTAATAGGAAAAGGACGACACTGGAACTGACAGGTCCGACAAACATTTTTATGTTAAAGAGGAGTTGGAGTTGGCAGTTAAGCTGCCAAGTGGTGCATTCAATAGATGTGAATCTATTCTTTGATTTCGACACAGTACCCTCGTGGTTTTGTTATTTTGCCTTTTTGGCATGCTATTGCATGATTAAATGAGTTTTATGAAAACAACTGTTGGTATCTGCAGAGGGCAGTGGTACCTGGGAAATTTGGTTTGTTACATAATGGAGTTTATTGAAGGCGCACCAGTCTTGGTTACAGATTAATAAAACCTTGTAGCTCTTATTGTTATAATCCATTCGTCGTTGGGTAAAAATGAACAGTCTATGCCTACAATACAATCCATCTTGGTCCCCACGTTTCGTGGGCTTCACGATATTGTGACTGAAATACTCAATATTAATAATAGTTTTAATTAAGAAAACTTTTTCAGGCATAATCTTTGCAATCTTTGTTTGATAAAGTGCAAAAATCAGTGTCTTCTTACAGCAGAAAACACTATAAAGCTGTGTGAATACTCAAACTTTTGGTTTAGAAAATCAGCTACTTTATTTCATTGTTAAATCTGTGAGAGAAAACAAATCTCTGGGCTCCAGTTCAAGACGTCTTAACCTGATATAAGGCCTCACATCTCTTCATATAACATCTCATCTGGCAAGCAGCAGAATTGGTAGTTTGATCGCGCTCTTTAAAATTCACCCCTTGACCTCTTCGACATCTCTTCCCACGTGCCTTGCTGAGCCGTGCTCCAAGAGGACAGTAAAAGAGATGCTGAGTCAGGCGGGCGTTGGAGGTGACAAATGTTTCTCCATTGATGTTGTGCAGATGATTTACAAGCCCAGTTAACCGGGGAGGTCTGCCAGGCCGGGACTGCGTGTGTGTGTGTGTGTGTTGTGAAAGCAAATTCAGTTAAGATGCAGCAGAGAATAAACACGTATAAATCAGTTTGTCCACATTTTTGTTTGAAATCCAGCTTATCACATCTTTGAGAAGGCAACCCTAAAAATTACAGTGAAACACCACATGATGTTAACTGGTCAATGATTAATACAGCACACGGGCAGCTACTCTGGGAATATTTACAAATCAAAAGACCCCTCAGTGGATGCTGATCTGACTGACTGTGTGGAAAGAAAACAGATTACAGTGGATCAAAAATACTTCAAAGCACACTGGATGACACCTACTGTATTTTCTAAAAGTAAACAATTATATATATCTTCAACAACTGGGCCAATCTGCTGCAGAAGCAGAATTTTGCATCTGATGCAATCCAGGCTGGATTAAAGCTCCCCATATTATGCCCACTCGGAAGACTTCATGAGTCATGCTCATTTTACCACACAGATCAACACCCACTTCATTCACTGCTTTGGATTCAGTAGTAATATAACAACATATTTAGACTGAAAACGGTATATATTTTACTCCAGCCTAATATCTAATATCTCAAATCTAGCCATAATAGATCTGCTGCAGACATGGTTAAATGGTTTTGAAGCAATTGAGCCCAGTTTCTTATCAAGATTACTAGTAATTCATCCCGCAATCATGTTATCACCAGCAGTCCAATCAGAATAATTTTAACATTCTGTTTAAAGATGCAGAACAAATTGCCACACTTAACTTTCGCCTGTATATTGACCTTTAACAGTGTTATGTATTGATGTATTATTGACAGAAGGGCGTCTCAGTCAGGACCTGACAAAACGGGTGTTGATCCCAATGTGAGACATCATGGATCAGGCAGCATCTGACAGAAATAGTTTCCTGGAGTATATTTTTAGGTGAGTTTAGAGAGGATTTACTGACTTGGATCCATGGGGGAAGAGCGTTTGGTTGATGGATGGATAGAAGTGAACCATACAATTTTGGCTCAACGGGTAACCTCCACCTGTCTGGAAGGTAAGATTTGAGGGACATTTGAAAAAATAGAAATTCAACGAGTTAGTCTTTTACTTTAAAAAAAAAAAAAAAAAAAAAAGGATTGGAGTGTTCGAAAAGCTTGTTTTCAGTTCATCTGTAGGTCAACTCTAGCGAAACATCTTCTAATGTTACAAAATTATTTCATTCCACCACTTCAAGACAACCTTTTCATGCCACTTAAAGGAATACGTCTTTATCTACTAAGAAGTGTAGATCAAGGCAGGGTTGGCAGTGAGTTTAGTTTTCTTTCCCAGGAGGGAACTTTTTAGAGGGATCATACTGAGGTTGATAACCTCCAGAATGTCCCTGAAACATGTGGGGATATGTATGGGACTGGAGGATTATGTTTAATGTGACTTGGTATTAGTACCAACACTGAAAAATAAATAACTTTCTGATGATCTATGAGCTGATCCCAGAGGTCAGTGGAGGAGGAAAAGTGGTCGATCACAACAGGTAGCAGGCTAACATGTCACAACATGCATAAATAGTATAGATGATTCGTGAAAGTGAATCATATACGGTGATAACAGTGCATTTAGGAATTAACAGGTGCAGGAAATTGATGTATAGAGAATGAACAATGGATTGGTGGGCTTTTATGTTTGCATTTAATTGTTGCACAAGTCAATTTCCAAATTCTTAGCACATTACAATAAAACATAGTTCCATCAACAACAGCTATGCTTCGAGATATGCAAATATGCTTAAAAGGCTGTCTCAAGAGAAAGTAACTGACATTCATAGCCTTTCACTGCTTTCTAGACTAAGATGGAATTCTTTCTTTTAGATGACTAAATTATATTTTTCTAAATCATTAAATAAATTTGAGAGTAAAGTTCTTTGTCATTTTTAGTAATTTATTGTTTCAAACTTGTGATTCAACTTCATAAAGACCTCAGCAATGTGTAAATCAGTTGCTAAGAAACTGCTTGATCAAAATCGGTCAGGGTGTAACTACCAAGTTTTAAAGCAATGGCCTTGAACTTTTACATAAAAATGAATGTTAAATTCTATCCCTGGCCAAAATAGTTCACACAATGCTGATTTAGCCCATCACCTCCAGATAAATATCTCTGTAAATTACAGTATACCGTTTTTAAATCTGGTGTCTGGTGAGACATTCTCACACTGTCTGAATTAATGCATACAGCACATGCTCTGTGGGCGGAGCATGCGCACCAGATACTTCTGGTTTAGCACGATGACAAGTTAAATCCGGATAAATAAGTTCAATGGTTCGGCTCTTCCAGACTTTCCAAATGTTATGGGATCGAATGGATCAAGTTCATGTAAGCATGTATCTGTCAACAGTGTTACGTTCTGCACTTCAGATTTAACAGCCAAACAACATAACTGCCTGTCAGGCCTTCAAATCTTTCAAAGTAGGGAGGACTTTGCTTTAATGCACATACATGAAAAGTTATTTGTTCAGATTGAAACTAGTGTTAGATATGTGATGGTGCTAATCTAATTTATAGGATTATATATATAGCATTTATCATTTTTTCGAAAGCTTTGTCTGATCAGTATAAGGTAGCTTTTTATCCACTGTCATGTCAAATCCATCTACCATAGAGAGTTTTAGTGGACAGGGTCACCACATAGTTTTTATTGTGCTTGAAGAGGAAATAATCATAACAGCAGAGAAGTTTAGTTTTGTGGCCCCGAGACCTCAAGGAGTCCCGGTGGACCGGAGGTTTATTCAGGCCTGTTGGCAGATCTCCCAAAGCCCCCGAATAGTTGATACAAGGCCTGACGATCTGCTGTGACAACTCCTTATTAGCATGTTAGTGCTTTTCTCCCTCCCCTACTTTATGTCTTCCTTTTCTCGTCCCTCCGTTCCCTCCCCTCAGCTGCCTTGTCTAATGGTTTGTGGAGGGGTGTTTCGCTTATGGTGAGAGGACATAAATCCACAGAGCTGCTTCAGGCAAGGTCCTCTTCACCAGCTCATTTCTCATCACTTTACATAACGTCAGCAGTCTTAATTTACAGTGGGTACGGGAAGTATTCAGACCCCTTTACATTTTTCACTCTTTGTTTCATTGCAGCCATTTGCTAAAATCAAAAAAGTTCATTTTATTTCTCATTAATGTACACTCAGCACCCCATCTTGACAGAAAAAAAACAAATGTAGAAATTTGTGCAAATTTATTAAAAAAGAAAAACTGAAATATCACATGGTCATAAGTATTCAGACCCTTTGCTGTGACACTCATATTTAACTCACATGCTGTCCATTTCTTCTGATCCTCCTTGAGATGGTTCTACTCCTTCATTGGAGTCCAGCTGTGTTTAATTAAACTGATTGGACTTGATTAGGAAAGGCACACACCTGTCTGTATAAGACCTTACAGCTCACAGTGCATGTCAGAGCAAATGAGAATCATGAGGTCGAAGGAACTGTCCAAAGAGCTCAGAGACAGAATTGTGGAAAGGCACAGATCTGGCCAAGGTTACAAAATAATTTCTGCAGCATTCAAGGTTCCTAAGAGCACAGTGGCCTCCATAATCCTTAAATGGAAGAAGTTTGGGACGACCAGAACTCTTCCTAGACCTGGCCGTCCAGCCAAACTGAGCAATCGTGGGAGAAGAGCCTTGGTGAGAGAGGTAAAGAAGAACCCAAAGATCACTGTGGCTGAGCTCCAGAGATGCAGTAGGGAGATGGGAGAAAGTTCCACAAAGTCAACTATCACTGCAGCCCTCCACCAGTCGGGGCTTTATGGCAGAGTGGCCCGACGGAAGCCTCTCCTCAGTGCAAGACATATGAAAGCCCGCATAGAGTTTGCCAAAAAACACATGAAGGACTCCCAGACTATGATAAATAAGATTCTCTGGTCTGATGAGACCAAGATTGAACTTTTTGGCGTTAATTCTAAGCGGTGTGTGTGGAGAAAACCAGACACTGCTCATCTGCCCAATACAATCCCAACAGTGAAACATGGTGGTGGCAGCATCATGCTATGGGGGTGTTTTTCAGCTGCAGGGACAGGATGACTGGTTGCAATTGAAGGAAAGATGAATGCGGCCAAGTACAGAGATATCCTGGAAGAAAACCTCTTCCAGAGTGCTCTGGACCTCAGACTGGGCCGGAGGTTCACCTTCCAACAAGACAATGACCCTAAGCACACAGCTAAAATAACAAAGGAGTGGCTTCGGAACAACTCTGTGACCATTCTTGACTGGCCCAGCCAGAGCCCTGACCTAAACCCAATTGAGCATCTCTGGAGAGACCTGAAAATGGCTGTCCACCAACGTTCACCATCCAACCTGACGGAACTGGAGAGGATCTGCAAGGAAGAATGGCAGAGGATCCCCAAATCCAGGTGTGAAAAGCTTGTTGCATCATTCCCAAGATGACTCATGGCTGTACTAGCTCAAAAGGGTGCTTCTACTCAATACTGAGCAAAGGGTCTGAATACTTATGACCATGTGATATTTCAGTTTTTCTTTTTTAATAAATTTGCACAAATTTCTACATTTCTGTTTTTTTCTGTCAAGATGGGGTGCTGAGTGTACATTAATGAGAAATAAAATGAACTTTTTTTGATTTTAGCAAATGGCTGCAATGAAACAAAGAGTGAAACATTTAAAGGGGTCTGAATACTTTCCATACCCACTGTATAATTACACAGGGCGTTAGTGAACAGGTATGACGGCTTCAAAGGCAGGTTATCTAGTATACACACACTCACATCTAACAGGTTTATATTCTCAAAGTTAATGACAGTATTGTTCAAATTGTGTTTTTGGTTTCGTATTAAACAGTTTTTAAAACTAGTAGAGAAAGTAGATATGCAAATGCAAGAAATTGAATAATTTAATAATTTGACAGCTGTTGATTTCCTGCATATATGATAATCTTCTGTATTTCAATTACCTTTGCATTGGTGGCATTAATTAGAAGGAGAGTCATGTTTATTTCAAGCTGGCTGTCATGAAATCATACAAATTTTTGCCAGTGCTTGTCTGAGAGCCTGACTGAAAAGAAACTGAAAGTAGTAAACTCTGTAAAAAGATCTATATCTGAATCAACTTGCCGTCCTAACATTCTAAACTATTATTAAACTAGTAAAAATGATTAATATAATTATTATTATTATCCCTGCTTAATATCAGCATGTTATTTTTCAGTAAGTGTATTCCATGCTTGCAAAGTTTTTGTATTGATACAAATAAAATACGACAGCGCTTAGTGAAGGCAACATAAATCATGATGTACATTAGGTAACAATGAAAGTCACTGAAATTTCCACTTAACTAATATGCATTTTCCAACATGCACAGGTCCACCACGGGGAGTGTTTCATAAGTAGTGTTTTGTCTTCCTGTTTTTATGACTTTCTCATTTGTTTTTTGATAAACGTTAGACTGACTAAAGTACACATTTAGTTTTGTATTTTTTTTTCTTTTCGATGCAAACTCTTAAAAGTCACATAACGGAAATGGAAATAAATACTTTTTTTTTTGCAGTTTCTAGAAATTCAGTTCAAACCTGGTGATTGAATTTGGATGTAAACTGGACTATTATGAGCACGCTGACATGAACATTTAGCTCACAAAGCCAAGAGCATAGCTGTAGACAAAACACCTCTCAAGCCTGACCCGACCCACTGTGGTATTCATGCCGTCCTTGTAAACACTCCTGAAGGTTGTTATTTGGGAGTGAATCAGTCCATCGAATGCACACCACATGTTTGTTTGCTGTTAAGATATAAGGTGGAAAAGTCAAGAAACCTGTGACCCTACATCCCTGCCTTAGTGAAAAAATAAAGTTGTTCAATGGAAACTTCAATTTAAGACATGCCTCGGAAATCGTGACGGTTTCGAGGTTTTCTAACCTTACATTTATTGAGTAGAGCTTAAATAATAAAATATGATAGAATACAACTGTGGAGCAGAGTTGTCTGCTTCATGCAGTTCAGCAATGGATGTCTCTGTCAGGGATACAGTTTACCCTCTGGTCAACTGGTGCAGAAAAGAAGAGAAGGGAGTTTTTACATGTTTCATATGAATGTTTAATACCAGCTCTGTGCCGCATTGTTTCTATTTTTTTGAATGGTTTCATACAAATAATTGATTTGTTGGACAATAACAGCACAATTGGAGAGTGCATGCCCGATGCTAACACAAAGGAAAACAAATGTGTGATGTAAGACAGAGAAAGAGACAATTAAGGAGAGGATGGAGGAAGAGACGAGTGAAAAATATCTGGATTTTTTTTTTTTTTGATGATTCTGCACTCATACCGTGTTCTTAATTACTTCATTAATTATCCTGCCAAGAAAAACTGGGGGATATTTAACAAGTAGTCATTATTTAATCTTCAGTTACAATGCACATGCACGAAGGTCAGTACTATAAGTCATTATAAATGAAATACATGTTCAGAAACAATGGCTTTCGAGGGTATGTGTAGATGAATTTAAAAACTGCCACCGGGAGTAATTTGTCATTTTTATGCAGGCACAGCAAAGGACTACTACTACAACATAAAAACAGTGCAGGTTTTCACAACACTCACTGTTTTGTGCATTTGTTAAAATATCCAACTCTTCTTTTGTGAATTGAATGTTTGAATCGAAGTGAAGGCACAAGTGTAGCTGTGTTCACATCTGCATGCACGTGAGCCTCTGTATGCGCGTTATATACTGTAGTGATTAATGTCCCATGTCTCCATTTGTTGATCGCAGAAGATATCTTGTAATGGCCTTTGTGCCATAATTTCACCCAGAGGGTTTAAACAACCGACAACCTGCTTTGAGTGTAACTTAAATAAAATGACCAAAGCCAAAGCACGAACAATTATGCGATGTGAAAAAAACAAGGTTTTCATTTGTCAGTGGAAGCCTGTTTCAGAACATGAACTCATATACAAAGGTGTTATACAGACATGATTTGTGTCACAACAGCATGGTTTAAGCCTGTTAAACAAAGAATGCAAAGCAAAACCACTAGCACTAACAAAATCTGCTTTACGATTTGTCATTTAAAAAATAAAATTACTAAAATTACAAAAATTGAATGTTTAATTATTTAAGTTCTTGGGTTGATTCCTTGTTTCTTGTAATCTAATCACAAATTTAATCCAAGGGTAATATAGACAGCTGCTGCTGCTGGATCCGCTCTTCACAGAGTTTGTTCATTAGCCTGTAATTGTGGTTCTGTTTGATTTTGCAAGTAGCCTATGTAAGCTGTGTGTAATCGTACTGCTATCTGAATATTATTTACTCTCTGCAGCAAATCCCATTGTTTGCCACTGTTGTCCGATGTATGTAGCTTCCTGCTGTCTCTTGTTGTTGCTGATTTGACACTGCAGGATATCTATGGGCTTAGCATCTGCACAAGTGATGTAACCAGTGATTCATCTCCCCTTCCTGGGAATTGACTGATAGATATTTGTAGCTAGTGGTAAGCAGGGGGCCAGATGGCATCCAGGTTGGCTTGTTTACTCATGGAGACTGTGAATTAAACTTTGTGTATGTTTTTTGTAGAAGAAGACTGCAATTTAATTCAGTCCAGGTGAAAACCCAGAACAAATATGATTTTTTATTCTTTCCTTTTTTTGTAATACTTTCCTTGAACGCACTGATGTTGAATATTTTGGTTTCTTTTGTCAAGGGGTGTATGACAAAAAAAACAACCCAAGATTGTCAGAGAAAAAAAATAAATATATATATATATATTTTTAATTGAGCACTGTAGGTTTTCTATAAACACATTTTATAAATTTCATGAAAGAAACTAACATCTTCAATGTGGGCAAGACAACTAAACATACAAAAACATTGGCTAAATCAAACAAATAATCAGAAACTGTACGTTTTATAATTTCTGTGCTGCATAAACAACTCTGTCGTTACTAAAGAAGTACTTTTGCCCATCCCTGATTTCATTCTTACCGACAATGTTATTGAGTGTAATGACCTCGAAGCCTTGTTCTTCAGTCCTGAGTAATACCAGCAGTACAGAAACTCTCTCTGCAGTTTTCTCTACATTTTTATGCACCTACATCTCAGCCTTTAATGATCTCAATAAAGCCAAATAACTGAACACTTCCATTCTAACACAAGTATCTACACTTTTCTTCTTCCTTCATCTCTGTTTCTCTGTGTTCCTGTAATGCCATCAAGCTCTCAAACGATTTCATAAGATTTGATGTTATAATTAATCTGTTCTGTGTGTGAAGTGGGTAGTGAGTAATAATGTCCCTTGAGTTCAGATTAAAATGTTAAGACAGTGGTCATAAAGTTGAAATGAGGTAGCAGCACAGGCGAATATGAAAGTTTAACCCATTTGTCACCAAGTGCTGCACCGTGATTCAGGTGGCCAAAACAGAGCAGGAATAACACGGTAAAAAGGTTCACGAAGAGAAAAACAAGGATATTAGAAAGAACACCAGAGCGAATGCATCCGTGCGGGCTAATGTATGAGTTTTCACATAGGAGTACACCTGTGAGTGAATATGAGTGCTCGAGGCAACGCAAGAACAGTCTGTGGGAAAAATGAGTAAATTATGAATGTAGGAAGGTACAAATGGAGCGTGTGGCGTACTCTGAGCTAATGGAGCCTGCAGACTTTCCTAAATTCCTGCCTGAATAATTCTTAATTATGCTCACAAACATGCAGACAAGTCCATTATTGTCAAGTTCATCTGTGTATCCTCGAGTAGATTCTCGACATGTCCTGCAGTATCCCAAGTATTGTGGATTTTTTTGTAATGCAAAGTTAACACAATATAATTCCATATTCCTATAACATATCTATACAATTTAGAGACCTTGCAGTCAGCCTGGCTTACTTGCATTATTACATCTCTGTTATGTTAAAAATATTCCTACAGTAAATTATAATTTATTTTCATTCTTTACCATTTTATCACATAAATTATATAGTCGTAGCCACTCTGCAGTAGGTTTGTGATATTTGATGATATTAAGTATTTGATTAGATGTGTCTTTTAACTTCCTGTCTGCAGCAGAAGGGAAGTTGTGTTGGATTGTGTAGACAAACATCTGCTATGTGTGATCCCTTGCGCTGCGTTTCAGCTGATATCTGACCAGGTTTACAGCATAATGTTCAGTTTGCAGGACTGACCGAGCCAAAAACGAGAGACTTTCCTCAAACGTCTGCTGTTCTTTGTGGTTTTAATTAGATCAGATCACCTCAGATCTCCTGCAAAATTGTCTGAATGAGGCTGTTCAAAATGTCAGTTCACATAATATTCATTCATATAAACAGATACTTTGCAATCATATATGCTACATATTACATAGCTGAAATGGTAAAACATTTTATGTTAGTTCATATTTCTAAACCAGATCAGACCAACAGAGATTCAGTGATCGGTGATCTAACTTTTGTTTGATAAAGATAGAAGACTGAACGGGAAATGGAACAAATGCAAGTAAATGTTACCCTGAGCACATTGGATAATAATACTTTAGGAGCTCTTTACAAGTTGTCCACCATGCCAGTGTGCACTACTGTAATCTCGGTATGTCAGGACATGTGACAAGAGTCAAAGGGACAATGTTTTTGGGACACTAAATTTGTATTGTGTCAAGGAACAAAGGTCCAAATACTACTAACCTAATGTAAGCATGGGTTCCTATTATGTAAAATACAAGTAGCTCATCATGACAGGTTTATGTTGTGATGAGCAACAATCAAAGGCCATAATTCTCCTAAACTGTGATTGTAAAACTATCTGAGCTCATTAATTAAACAGTTGACTTTCAACAAATTTATCTGTCAGCATTGTTGTGTGGGATCCCAAAAGGTTTGTGCAATAGTATTACTTTATGGTTTAATTTTGTATAAAATACTATATTTATTCTTATTATACCTCTGCTACAACATCCTCTTGCTTTCCTCCTGTTTACTATTATGTTGCTTGTTACTTTGATATTTGAAAGTCTAAACATATATATGGACATTTTATATTGTCAACAGATCAATGAGATGTACTAGCAATAGAGTCAGCCTTCTCTGTACTGTATGTGTATTATTGAGATCATATAATTAATTTAATTACGTTAGATAGTGGATAGTGTGGGAGCTGAGTTACTGTAAAACTGAGTAGATAATATGCACTATACAGGGTGGCCATGAGAGAGAGAGAAAAAAAAATATGACCATGTGTTCAACATATTTCTTCATTTTAATAAGATACTAATTTTGATGTTAATCATCATCATCATCTGACTGAGCTTTTTACAGTAACAAACCAGAAGCTCCGATTCCAAACATAATCTGTTCATCTGTACTACATAAACATAGCTGCAGGGTTTCCAAACACAGACATTCACGTTGCCCGACAAACAGTAAAAACTGGCTGCATCACTTTGCTATAATTTATAATTGCATTCAAAACATTACAAGAGTACAAGATACTCCTCCGCTCTATACTGCCAGAAATAAATTAATAAGAACATCATAAACACAAGATGCTAATGTTTCCTCAACATCTAATTCTGTTTGTGGCCTTATTTATGTCCCTCTGATGGACCTAAGTATCATTAAGTGACATTTGTTTTGAGGTAGGTACATAGATAATTGCAAAATTATGTGAATTTTGTTGCCGTTATCCTCATTTTCCACCTGCATCCAATCAATCAGAAAAGAAATTCTCATTTAACAATGAGCTCATCAGGTGCATGAAGCCATCTCCGTATTCTCTCTGGGAAAGCAAGAGCTCTGAGGAAATGGATGGCAGGGAAGATGGAGGGGGTGAAAGAGTAGGTGGAAGTCTGGAGGGATAGCTGCTAAATGTCCTGCTGCCTCTCCTCACGCAACTTTTCTAGCTCTGTGGTTAAAAGCTGTTTGTACAATGAGCAGATTAAAAGGAACACCAACACCATTCTGCTGTAGCCATTTTCACAGAGATCAGGCTGAATAAACCCCAACATGAAATCTGATTCTGTTTGACTGATGTTAAATAAAGTGAGACAACCTTTTCTTGTCGTTGTTAGATAACTATTTGCCAGCACCTTGCACAGACTCTGAGGCTCCTGCTTTTTCTTTAAGTAATCACGTAGCGCTTGTCTGTCTGTAGAATGAGACAATTGATTTGAGCATACCACCAACTGCTCAGCTGAGCTCCATGGGTCTGATTCAAGAAACCTTCATTCAAACTGCTTTGATCTTAAACAAGATCTTTGGTCGGGTTTATCAATGTTGTCTTATTTCCAAAATGTTGAAAGTCAAGAAATTAAAGGAACAATTAAGCGCAGCTCAAAGAAATAGGGTATTGATCAGAATTATTACATGGAACAGCTTATTTATCCAGCAATATCATTTTAGAGTCAGTATAGTAGACCGTGTTTCTTGGTGATCAGGCAATTGAATTTAACGTACAAAGTAAATTTGGGAAGGAACTACCTTTAACAGAGGGCTGGTACTGTATATGTAAAGTAACTGAATGCAAGTTACAGAAAACAAAGGCAAAAGTATGCAAAAGGTGAAAAAAGCATATCAGATTAATAACAGCAAAGGAAAAGAGGCTGGCAGAAAACAGGTCATACATTTGGAAATGTTTGGAGTTGCTGTCGGAGTGTGGCTGAGAATATTCTGTTGATTAACATTGGTTAGGCAACGCATAGACAATATAGGACCACGGCACGAAGGGAATCCAACATTGCATTTCCAGTGATGTTGTCTTATAAATTCTTGCAGGAAATTCAATGACGTATCTGTCCAGTCCCTGGCTTCACTTGCCTTCTGGGATGGTGTCAATGCCCAACCTCCCTCAACCATAGACTGTATATAAAAGTGGACGTAGCTTCTGGGTCTTCTTACCTAAAGTTCTTCCTTCTTATTAGTTTTCTGCTTGATCATCTGAAAAAAGTCCATAATTAATATTAGGCCTTAATAAGCGGTACATTTGGAGGCATGTCTGGTTTGATTGACAGGCCTGTGGTGCAATCAGGTTTCCGCTATAGGTGGGCGGGCGTAGTCTCCTCGGATTCCCAGTCAGATCCACCCCTTGCTCCAACCCAGCTTGTCCGTATATGGTCACTTCCTGGCTCCAAAAAAACAAGATGGGAGGTGGACGAAATGCCAAACTAGAGGCTTCAAAATGGCAGTTTACAAATTAATGGGTGACATCATGATGGGTTGCCGCCTGGATCCAACATCATGTGTATCTTTAAGGGTTATTTAGGTAGGATCTACGTGGTGTCAGCATTCATACAACTTCCATATATGTGTTACATAGGTAAGAATACAAATGTGGATTTTCAAAGAATAAAACAAAATGCAGAAGTAGTAGCATTTAAACGTTTCCTTAAGCAGTCTCTTTGTAAAAAGGGGAGAGGAGACAGACGCATCTGGCTTTGACTGTTCCTGAGCCACGGTGAAGATGAGAGGCTGTGACAGTTCCTCCTCAGTTCTGACAGTTATTTTGGAACTCTGTTCCTTTGTTCAATCCCAGATTGAGAAATCTTTCTCTTCTCTGTATGAGGTTTAGTATGGTTTGGGAAGATGTCCAGGAAATTATTATATTGGGTATGGCGGGGCTGCGGCCTCTTGCCTTTAGAGAAGTCTGTGTAATTTCAATAAAGGCCGAAGGGCCATTGGTAGTCCATTGTCCCATTTCCTGTGTCTTCCCATAGAAGGCCATCGCTGTTTGTCTTCAATGTGAAGGCAATTCTTTGTTTGATATGATTCTGTAATTATTTTGAAGCCGTCAGAAATAAAACAGGCCCTAACCCACCACCCGAGGGAGTTTTGTTCTTTTGCACCGTTTTCCAGTGTTTCTGCTTTGAACATCCAACAAAATTGAATTAATGTTTTTTTGCGTAATTTTTTCATCACCTTTTCAATTAGTTGATGCTACAATACCTAAATTCTGCAGTTGCATGTTCCCCACATCAAGCAGGTGTCTGTCAATCTCAATTATGAGCGCAGGTGTGGGCATGTCTTCATGATCCACTGAATCTCAGGTTTTGGGTAGGTATTACGGTGACCTCAATACTACCCGACAGATGATTTGTGGGCACTCATCTAAAGTAATACAGCTTTTATTTTCAAGACAGCGAAAGTGATGTACATACGTGTGGATTCAGCATACGGCTTTCGGCGGTGCACCGGTGCTCCCCTGCCGGGCTCTTCACCACACTGCTTAATTAACCATTCATCCATCAAAATACTTTATACGGGTCATGGTTGTGGTGATAACAGTGCAAAAGAGCAGCTAATACAATAATTTGCCTGCAACTTCCTCTAACTCACTTGACATTATTATTCTATGTTATCCATTAATTGTAAATATACGAGGTGCAAAAGTTTAGAGACTGTGTCTACAGAAGCCAAAAACAGTACCTAATTTAAATATGGCCACCATCTCATTCAAAGTATGCAGTGATACACCACTCCAAGGGCTTCTGCCATGCTGTTCTGTAGGCACATTAAGAATAATCTGTCAAATTTGGCAAGTAGTGGTGGTAGGGAGTGTTTTCTGGGTTGTTACTGACGAGAAACATTGTAATGTTGGAGAGCCGGATTGCCATCGATCCACAGTTTGCACAGAACGCTTTCCCTCAGACGTTTCACAGCATCACAGTAGAACTGTTGGAGTTCATCAGCGTTGACAGTCTGACCCTAGGGGACGAATTCACGATACACAACTCCAAATGTCAAAGAAAACCACCGACTTGGTTGTGCTCCGGACCTGATGCGCCGTCTTTGGCCTTGGACAGTGACGTTCTGCCCCTCTTGAAAGTCAGATGCCACTCAAAACACCTTACCCAGCTCATTGTTTCATTGTCGTGGTTTTCGGAAGCATTTCAAGGGTGTGCATTATAGATTTCCAAAGTTTGCCACCAAACTCGATGTGCCCTCTACTCAAGTTTCAGGTTTATGGTGCAATTGTAAATGTTCACATTCAAGTAGTCACAAAAAAGCGTGGAACTCGGGTGTTAATGTTGATCAAGTGACGTAACTTGGAAGAGACACCCATGAAAGTTAATGCTTCCCACTGTTCATTGGCATTACAGGAACAGAATATGAACTTTCTGATCGCACCTCATATATTTATATTTTTGGCCATATGAGATGCATGTATTATTTTGCCATTCCATACTATCTGCTGCGTCTACTTGCCCGCAACCTGTCAGTGTACCTGCAGTCTACCTGTCCTGTCACCTTGCCTTGCACTTGCACCTGATACCATGCGGAGATACCCGGAGATTTCACCTTCAACTCTCACCTGCTGTCCTGTGTAGTCCCACGGAGGTCACCAGTCAGTTCCGGTCTGTAAATCCTGCTTCATCCACAGAGATCCTCACTGACGTCGAGCCTGCTCCTCCCAGACTCCCGTCTCTGGTTCATCCTCGTGAAAATAAAATCTGTTCTGTACCTGAACTCGATCCTATGTCTGCATTTGGGTCCGATCATGCCGCACCTCATAACAGAATGCCCTGTACACCTGCACAGGTGTCTGAACTTAATCTGGCACATTAGATCTCTGCTCAAGTTGAAGGTGGGTGGAGCCATGCCAGGGATTGTGTGAGCTCACCATAGTGCACGTACCAACAAGAATGATGAGGGTGTAGTTTGACTTGACAGTGTGCGAGAGCGGGAGGGAAATGTCAATCAACCGCACATGCTCACACAGTCCGGAAAACGGCTCTAATCAGTCAGAGTAAAAGAAAACACCTGTGTGGGAGAACCACAGGAGTGCTTGTCCTCAAAGGTAAAATAACAGTTTCATTTCTGCTGGAAACAAAAAGAGAGCAATATATCTGCAGGGGGTCGGCAGGGTTTTTGATCAATAACAGTGACTCAACTAACACTTGACTGTGTGCTAAGAGTTCAGCTTTCAAAAACAATTTCCTGCCAACATTTTGTTTAGAAGGGAGTGTCTGAACACCAGCAGGAGGAGTTTTACTTCAAAGGGAGAGGGGCTTGATGGAAAATACTCTCCACATTTCCACACTTAACCCCTCTCAGATGAAATCACAGTGCTTATTGGGTGTTTAATTCTTGATGAGACAGATTTGTTCCGGACTGCATTGTCTTCACAGCTTTCATGTGCTTGGGATTTGGGTTATTTTTTTCCCCCTCAGAGACAAACAAGGAGCTGCATTTCAACAAATATTTTTTTTCTCAACTGTTTTTCTTTGGTCCTAAAACACTATTTCTGCTTGTTTACTAGCTTGTTTAACCCTTATAAGCCCACTGAGTTGTCAAAAGCACAAAAATATAAGAAGAATACAGCAACGCATTGCCTCAGAAAGACGATCAGTGCATCCAACCATGACCTGCAACCTTTTTACACAGCCTGTCTACAGCTTAATTGTGTTATGCTGTGTTACGTATTTGCATAAGTGTCTCTATGAATAGTTAGGTGTCTGTGATCAATCCTAGTTAAATAGCATAATAAGACGGGCAGATCGCAGTCATGAAAACAGCACCTTGTGAAACACTGCATTAGAAAAAAAAAAAAGCATTGCACTGTACATAACGTGAATGTGCTTAATGAGGCCAAGATGCTGTTTCACACATGCTTGCTAAGACACAGAGGAACACACAGGGCTCCTGATGTTTCATAAATCACATTCCTCCAGGTCTGGATTTAAGAGTTGAGCAGATTCTAAAATCCATTTTGATTTCCAAGGTGGCAAGAGGTAATAAATCATTAAGCACACTCCCTTATGCATCCTTTTAAAAAGCAGTGAACACCGGCTCGTAAATCTCCCATGACTTTGCCATCCTCCCTTCCTCGGTCTCGGGTAAAAAAAACAAAACCCCTACCCATCCTCATTTTAGCATGATTCACCCCGACATTTTCAGCCCTTTTGATGTCTGCGGAACAGTTGTGTTGTAGGACAATCGAAACAAGACCACAAACCACGGCGCAGCTTTTACTGTCAGCGCGCTTTGATTCCCCTCCTCTGGCTCATGTCTTCTACTGTTGCATACGGTAAGCCTTTGAAGGTTTGAGAGGAGAGCTGCTGCACCGCTTTCAGCACACACACACACACACACATGCACACACACACACACACACTCACACACACACACACACGCACACACACACACACACACACACACACACACACACACACACACACACACACACACACACACACACACACACACACACACACAAAATGTAAGACTGATTTGATGAGCGGGGAAATGGCTGTTTCACACAGGCACTAGTGTAAGCTGAGGAAAATGCTGTTGAACTACAGGTATTGGACTGTAAGGAACCCTTTGTTAGTGACAAAAAAAAAAAAATCATCTTTAAGACAATAATTAGTATGACAAATATCTTCCAATCGATGTAAAGCAGTTAGAATGGGCAATTTAAATGTAATTGGGACCACGGGGAGATGCAAAGGTTCTTATTTGGCTTGCAAGGGCTCCCTCTGATTTGACTGGCTAGTTTCCAGAAGCTGCCACTCTGCAGGCTCCAGAGGCTACGAAAACAAACAATAGTAGTCGGCCTCCATTTATTTTTCCCCCAGTATTTACTCAAAATGTCAACTTCTTAAATACATCACGTTTAAGGCCCCATATGCAATCTAAAATTTGGGGATGTATCTCATCAACAAACTGAACAAGCAACCTTCACAACAAAGGCTACACAATTGACAGGTGTTTGTAGGTGCATGCAAATAATTTGACATTTATCCAATATGTGTAGTAGAGGTAAGATTAAAATTGAAGCATTCGACTTGTAGTTGTACTTAGCAGTTTACATCATAACAGGACATAAATGACAGAAAGTCACAAAAAGCCAGACATGTCCCCTTTTAAATTGAGGTGGAGAAGGAGGCAGTTGGTATGACACATTGTTCATCAATGTCGGAAAGTGTTTAGTTGTTTTGAATGACTCAACTTCAAGGTAGAAGGAGCTGTTAGAAAGACAGGGAGATGGGGTTGCACTTGATAGATGGATGGATGGATAGATAGATAGATAGATAGATAGATAGATAGATAGATAGATAGATAGATAGATAGATAGATAGATAGATAGATAGATAGATAGATAGATAGATAGATAGATAGATAGATAGATAGATAGATAGATAGATAGATAGATAGATAGTTAATTTATTAATCCCCAAGGGGAAATGTTTTCGCTACAGCAGCATTTATAGATACAACAAAGAAATAAAATAACAGTAAAAAATATTAAATATAAAAATGCACAATATATACAATAAACTGAATAATAAAAAAATAAAATAGAATAATTACATTAAATTAAAACTAACTAAACAATAGTGCAACGTTTTTTTTTTTTTTTTTTTTTTTTTTTTTTTTTAACAAACAAGAAAAACAGACAACAGTGTTATTGTTGTGTGATGGATTTAACCAGAGGTGAGTTATTGTACAGTCTTATTGCAGTGGGCAAGAATGATCTCCTGTATCTGTCCTTGTGACAGCGGAGCTGGAAGAGTCTTTTGGAGAAACTTGGTTGTTTACATTAAAACAGCTGTCAAACAAATACAAAGAGACACTTTAAGAAAGTTCAAACCCAGTTTACTTTCTCACCTCCAAGGTGTGAGGTGGGTGTGAATACCAGACCATCACAAAAACTTACTGAAATGACTCGACACGTACTGTATCAGGTTATCTTGGCTGCTGTAAGATTTGACCTATTTCAGACTTTAAAAACGCGACCTAAGAGCTGAAAGCAAAAATATTCGTGTCACATTTTGATCTGGGATACTTATTGATCTAATTTCCAAAAAATAAAACAAAACAATAAAGGGATGTTTGGCACAATCTTTCCACCTTCGGTGCACTGAAGGGTTCCTCACTGAGTAATTCACCTTCCACAACAGCATGTGGTGCTATAAGTTAATTCAAACATGCTGGTAAAAGACTGTGATAAAAGCATAGACTGTATATAAAAGTGGCCACAGCTTCTGCCCCTGAAAAATTAGGCCGATACGGAAGTGCCTCAAGCTGTAATACCACCGGGTGCCACATGAGGTTGTCTCCAAAAAGCCTCCTGCTCCATAGCCTCCAATTCAACTTCTCATAAAATTCTCAGTCAATAAAATTCCTCCAAAAGTTTTCTGTATTTAATTTGATAAATTCTCTCTTCCAGATCAGTGTTCTGGCCGTCCATCTGAAAATAATTATCTCATTAATTATTAAATAAGCCTAAAACAAAAAAAACAACAAAAAAAAGGGTTTTGGGGGCGTGTCTGTTTGATTGACAGGCCTGTGGTGCAGTCAGGTTACGGCTATCGGTGGGTGTGACGTAATATCGCAGGGTTTCCAATGAGATCGTGTCAGATCCTCCGCTCGCTCCCCCCTAGCTCACCCAAATATGGTTACCACGGGCTCCAAACCGCTCAGGACGAGCAAGATGACGCCGGCCAAATTCTGAACTCGAGGCTTCATAACGGCCGTTCACAAACCAATGGGTGACGTCACTGCTGGTTTCCGCTTGGACAAAAGTCACATGATATTTAATTGTCTTTACATGCTGTACATATGTCTCTGAAGCATGGCGTAAGAGAAACATGCTGTGGATTTGTTTGATAGGTATGTTTTGTATTTGCACAACTAATAGGATTAGTTTAATAATGGTGTTTTGGATTGGAAATGTGTTACATTTTTAGAGGAAATTATAGCACCATAAACAATCCCAGGAGTTGGCACTGTTGCCTCACAACAAGAGGGTTCTAGGCTGTTCTCCTTGTGCTTGTGTGTGTTTTCTCTTGGTACTAACAACCGACATGCTTGGTTAACTGGTCATTCTCAATGGCACATAGGTGTGAATACAAGTGTAAGTGGTTGTCTGTTATTGTGTCTTTCTGTGTTGGCGTTGTGATGGACTGGCAACCTGTCCAGGATGTACCCGGCCTCCGCCCAGCCAGCTGGGATAAGCTTTAGTCCCCCCGTAACCCAGTTCAGGATAAAGCGGGTATAGGTAATGGATGGATGGACATAAGCCTATCATATCATACCTATCATATAACTAAAACACCATACATGATCAAAAAAAATAGCTTCTATTTTATTTGCCCAGTTGACATTAAATACAGTACAATATATGTGAAGAACATTTTGGGGGCCAAGCAGGATAAGGTGACATTTAAATTAGTTTTTTGGAGAAAAGATCAACTTAAACCATAAAATCTGATTTTGACCTCCTCTCTGCTTTCCAATTAAGCCTGATCTGACTTTAAAGTGCTTTTCTTGATGGAGCACTCATTACATGCACTTGCACCATCATATTTATCTAACGTTTACATCCATACTGTTTGTTATCGTGGCTCAACATTCAGTATCTGCTCCTAGTGCGTGGGTTGGGTTCAGTACAATGATCCATGTGCATGGCTGTCAATCTTAAAACCCTTTCAAACACGAGCTTAATACACTGATCTGAGCTGGCAGCGAGTGTGGGAGTGGTCTTAGCTTCTGTTAACGATGTTGCCAAGTGATTCCCATCACGACTGAACTGATACATGTTGTCTCATATGTTCCCTGTCTTCAGAGTTAAGAACCAAGTTACAGAATGATGAGTCAGGAGGATGTAAAATGCTTCTCCTTGTACAGGCTAAGGTTGACTTCAGGGAGGACAGTCTACAGTAGCACACTTGAAAACACAAAGCGCACCACTCTGCCTTTGATGTGAGAAGACAGCGCAGTCAGACGGCCACGAGATATCGGCACAGTAAACTGCTGTCAGTCGCTTAGCTGGCTTCACAGGAGCTAATGAGCTCGCTAAAATGAAGAGGAAAAACACAGAAGTCTTCATTTGTTCCAGTTGAAGATGTTTATGTTTTTCTCTGTTGGTGATGAAACAGGTTCAGAAGAATGCCACCGTTTTCCGACTTGTTTTCCATTTTACTTGTGCACAACAGACAGGATGTACAGTACAGTAGGTGTCATGCTGCTGTACAGCACAGAAAAAAAAGATGGAATGACTGAGGGCATTTCTCTGCTCTGACTTGTACATTTTTAACAGAGTGCTGGGAGCTTTTTTTTTTTTCACCCAAAAAATGCAAGGTGCGCAGAGCGGATAAAAAGTGAGATGCTCAGGGTGCATTTCTAGTAAATGCTTTATGTATGTCCCATTTTCCCTGTCTACCAGCACGGTTACATTCAGTGTTAGTAATAAAGCTCTGCACCATATTTAGTGCATTAAAAACCAGCCGTATCATAATTAACAGTTTTGTATAAAGAATACCTTGTATAATTTAACAATATAGCTTTGTGGCTTTAATAACTCACAGACTGAAGACAGAGCCACAGGATTCAGCCAGTGGTGGAACATGACTAAGTACATTTACCTGTACTTAATTACAATTAGGTGGTAATCTGATTTTTCAGCTGGTTTCTACTCCACCTCATTTCAGAGGCAAATATTACTATCCAATACATTTATTTAATATTTTTAGGTAATAGGTACTTGTCTGACAAATAAATTATGATGCACTATTTTGAGAAAAAAAATAAAATATGATCGTTAAAACTACCCAGCAGGATAAATCAGTTAAAATTAGCCCCACTTTCACAAGCTGCAACATTAAAGCAACATTCATGCATAAATAATTACAATCCAATAATATAATATGTTACTTTAAGTATGATGCTTACACTTTTGTACTAATTTAAATGCAGGACCTTTACAGGACCGAGTGAATATTCTTACTATATTCCAATTATATTGACACGTTTAGTAGCTGTATTTATTTCTTCCACTCCTGGGTTTAGTATATGTGTTACAGATATACGAATCCAGGATCGTGAAGGATCATGAAGACCTTTCATTTGATAGCAATTAGATATTTACGTCATGAATTATATACAAGGTTTTTGAAGTTGCTTGTGTTGTAGCAATGTTATGATATTTTGTCTGTCTTTGCTTTTATCTTAGTGCAGTCAGCAGTGGTGGCAGAGGAACTAGTTGTTTTTTTTCTTGACATCTCTTAACATGTCTGATCTAAGCAAGAAAAATCTCCACTGACACACAGCAAGGCACATCTTCAAGAGGGGCTTCTAGTGATCCTGCACAGCAAATCAGGGGAGCAGAGTGCCCGCAAACCTTAATTATTCACAGCAGGGAAGGTGTTGTCTGGCACAGAGGACGGAGGCACAATAACTAATCAGTAGGTGACAGCCTCTTCAGGACCTCTGGGATTCAGGATCCAGGAATCCTGATTTCTCCTTCAGGCCACTTTTATTGAAAATGAAACCTTCTGGGAAGGATTTAATGGGGTCTCTGCTTTTCAGGGGGGATTCATTATAGAAACATGACATTTGCTCCACTTGTTAATAAAAGGTATTCATAAATAACGCAGTTTAGCTCTCTTTATGCAGAACCATCGACGGAGTGACATTGTGACACAATGAAATACACAGTTCAAACAGCAGGCGTAAGCTCACAATAACCTGCATTATGCATTTTGTTGCTGTTTTGTCTCTGATACAGTGTCAGCATTTTTTCTGTAATACAGGCGGACTCCACATAAAAGAAGCATTACAGAGATGTAAGAATTTTCTGTGTGCCTGGTCTTTGTTTTGTGCACGCTGCTTTGCTGTATTCTCCATGGGTCTGTTTGTGAGTGTTGTTGATGAGGTTTGGGCGAAGAGTCATGAATGCTCTGTACATTTCAATCAACCTGATACATATATAATTTACATAAAAATAGTCTGTCAACAAGATATTCGAAAATAAAAAATATGTTTCGGTAGAGCGGTTCTTCCCCAGTGAAATGGATCTTGCAGCTGTCTCATATTCACTCCAAACAGAAAACTAAAACTTTTCCAGAACATTGAAATTAAGCTTGCATTCACATAAAACTGCATTACAAATGAACACAGTTTTATTACACTGCTGGTCACTGACAACACCAGAGCTTAAAAGGTTCTTCAGTTTTTTTTGTTTTTTTTTACATCTTTACGCCTCTAACTGTGACTTCTCTCATGCCTCATTTGCTTTCGTTTGTGGGGAAACATTCAACATAATAAGTGATGCCTCAAAAAAACAAATTCCTCCATTAAAGCAGTTATGATGTTGGCAGAGAAGCTGAGACAAAGTGACAAAATGTTATGGCCCACTGAGCTGTGACAGTCAATCTTAGTGTAATATAGATATCACAACATTATCTCGGAAGGAAATCAAAGGAGCAAATAGGAACAAGAGGGAAACACTTTATGGAATCATATTTTAATATAAAACAGGCTTGTCTTGGTTATCCTGCATCTAACATCATGAAGAAGGACTTTACAGACAGTCCTGTAAATTAAAGTCTGTTAAACCAACTTTTACAAGATCCTGTCCCAACAGCAGGTCCTCCTGACAGAAGACAGCTTCACTGGTATCACCAAACCAATTGGATTAAAAACTGAATACCAAGAGTATCAAACAATAAGCTCATAAGTATCAACTGGCTTGTTGTGTCCTAAAGCAAAATAAACTAACAGCTACAAACATGTTTATAGTCTCTGCAGTGGCGTAACTATCAGAGGTGCGGGGCCCCAGAAGCTGTCAGGGGCCCATATACTGTAAGTATTCTGGAGAGGGCCCACTCACACATACTGAAGGCTGTTTCACACAGTCACCATACAAACAACATCTATATTTATTTACCCATTGTAATAGCGATGTTTCCCACCTTGTGTATGTATACCACATAAATAACATTGTCACTATTATCTGCAGTAATTTTTCATCAGTGTGCAGTGCTGTCGGTATGGAAGGCCAAGAGGTGCGACATCTGCATTGTTTCAAAATCAAAGCAGTCGATGAGAGTTTTAAAAGTTCCAAAACACGACCAAAGTTTGGCGTTTGTCACTAAATAAACATTGAGTGTCACGTGCACAGGTCATTTTCATGAATTCCGATTCATTGGTTTCTTGACAACCAAAATTTTATCATTTTCTTTGCAACAAATAAAACTAATCTTTATACTTATTCTCCATACAATGCTAATAGTAACACAGCTATGAGCTTCAAACATATGATATGCTGCATAATGGTTATAACTGACAAGATTATATGAGAAAGAAGTTGATATTTATGTTGCAGGCCTCTCTATATAAATAACTTTTTTTTGCTTTTTATAACCTTTTTCATAAGATTGTTAGGAACCTACAACAATTTAATTCCAAAGAAACTAGTAGAATATGTTGTGCTGTCAATGCAGTTTTTGTTTTTAAATAATATTTGAAGATTAATAAGTTGATAATAAAACACACACACACTGTAAATCCAAAATGACTTAAACTTAGCTTTAAGGAGATCTCCTACCATGAGCTGTATCTAGGTTAGAGGTCTGTATACGATTCTTTTTTTATAAGACTCCACCTGGCTGCTCCTGCTGCTGCAGCATCTCTGGTCTTGGTCGAATTTCTGTTCAGCAAAGAACAGAGAAATACATTTTGGGTGTTTGGGAGTATCAAGGGTTACATAACTCAAACATGGACCTGGAAAAGCCAATCAGCAAAACTACTGTTGAGATATCATGGAAAAGTTTTATTCTGCATTTGGGTCAGATCTGCCAAGTTCCTTGATTTTACATTTGATTTTTGTACATGCAAGAAAATACATGCATTCTATTCCTTCAAATTAGTACATATTGTTTGCCCTAAAATGATAATTCAAGAAAACACTTTTTTGGGGGGGATATAGCTTTGCAGCATTTGTCACAATGACAACAACAGAATCCAGACCTCGCTGCCCAATAATACCTACACTGCATCCGGAAAGTATTCACAGCGCTTCACTTTTTCCACATTTTGTTATGTTACAGCCTTATTTCAAAATTGATTAAATTCATTTTTCCCTCCAAATTCTACACACAATACCCCATAATGACAAAGTGAAAAAAGTTTGTTTCAAATTTTTGCAAATCTATTAAAAATAAATAACGAAAATATAACACGTACATAAGTATTCACAGCCTTTGTGCAATACTTTGTTGAAGCACCTTTGGCAACAATTACAGCCTCAAGTCTTTTTGAGTATGATGCTATAAGCTTGGCAAACCTATTATTGGGCAGTTTCTCCCATTTTTTCTTTGCAGGACCTCTCAAGCTCCATCAGGTTGGATGGGGAGCGTCGGTGCACAGCCATTTTCAGATCTCTCCAGAGATGTTCAATCGGGTTCAAGCCTGGGCTCTGGCTGGGCCACTCAAGGACATTCACAGAGTTGTCCCGAAGCCACTCCTTTGTTATCTTGGCTGTGTGCTTCGGGTCGTTGTCCTGTTGGAAGATGAACCTTTGCCCCAGTCTGAGGTCCAGAGCGCTCTGGAGCAGGTTTTCATCAAGGATGTCTCTTTACATTGCTGCATTCATCTTTCCCTCGATCCTGACTAGTCTCCCAGTTCCTGCCACAGAAAAACATCCTTACAGCATGATGCTGCCACCACCATGCTTCACTGTAGGGATGGTATTGGCCAGGTGATGAGCGGTGCCTGGTTTCCTCCAGACATGACGCTTAGCATTCAGGCCAAAGAGTTCAATCTTTGTTTCATCAGACCAGATAATTTAGTTTCTCATGGTCTGAGAGTCCTTCAGGTGCCTTTTGTCAAACTCCAGGTGGGCTGTCATGTGCCTTTTACTGAGGAGTGGCTTCCGTCTGGCCACTCTACCATACAGGCTGCTTGGTGGAGTGCTGCAGAGATGGTTGTCCTTCTGGAAGGTTCTCCTCTCTTTACAGAACAACGCTGGAGCTCTGTCAGATTGACCATCAGGTTCTTGGTCACCTCCCTGACTAAGGCCCTTCTCCCCCGATCGCTCAGTTTGGCCGGGCGGCCAACTCCAGGAGGAGTCCTGGTGGTTCCAAACTTCTTCCATTTACGGATGATGGAGGCCACTGTGCTCATTGGGACCTTCAATGCTGCAGAACATTGTCTGTACCCTTCTCCAGATCTGTGTCTCAAGACAATCCTGTCTCAGAGGTCCACAACAATTCCTTGGACTTCATGGCTAGGTTTGTGCTCTGACATGCACTGTCAATTGTGGGACCTTATACAGTATAGACAGTGTGTGCCTTTCCAAATCATGTCCAATCAATTGAATATACCACAGATGGACTCCAATCAAGTTGTAGAAACATCTCAAGGATGATCAGTGGAAACAGGATGCACCTGAGCTCAATTTTGAGTGTCATGGAAAAGGCTGCGAATACTTACGTACATGTGATTTTTTTCGTTATATATTTTTAATAGATTTGCAAAAAATTCAATTTATTGTGTGTATTAAGTATTGTGTGTAGACTTTTGAGGAGAAAAATGAATTTAATCAATTTTGGAATAAGGCTGTGACGTAACAAAATGGATGCAATGCATGACATAGATGACTAAATAATTAATGTCATTAGAAAAGTCTCTTCATATAGTATGACAGCTGACCATTTTGTCCCTGTGGGAGCGAATTGGTGTGCTTGCTCGCCTGTGAATTTATCTTTTGGAATGACTCACTGACACTTTTCTAAGTTTGTTTCTGCTTACGAGGAAATGAGAAATAATAACCAAAAGTTAACTCCAGAAAATGTGTATTCTAATTTGGACAACTTCACAGCATGAAATACGCACATCACAACAAGTTTAGCTTGATTTTACAACAACATCCATCTCCATTTCTCTTTGCTTACTATGTGACCACTAGACTTTCATCGGTGTCTCATCTTCCTCTGACCTTCTTAGTTTTATTTTTCCTGCCTGTCTTTCCCCATTTACCTCTTGGATTTCTCAACCTGTTTGAGTCAACTAAACAATGCTTTAGGCAATGAAAGGAACAAATCTGCCCTGTCAGAGGATTTCTCTCACTTTCAGTTTCTTCCACGATGTTACAGGCAGTGCATCATCTATTTCAAGCTAGCTACGGTTCAGTTTATATATATATATATATATATATATATATATATGAACTATCTGCAATAGCTTGTCAATCATAAAGGGAGAGTTTCAAAAGTAATGTTTTCATTTTCCTTCTACAGATGAATGCTGATCTACAGTCTAACAATGCATTTTCTCTCCCCAGATGATGGCTGATCTATAGTCTAACTCAAATATAACAAGAAATCCTTGAGAAATAACCCAAGTAAAGCAAGCAAAATTTCATTCAACGGACATAAAAGAAAATGATTTCGAAGTCTACAGCCCAGCAACAGCTCTGTGAGGCTACAACGCTCAATCTAAGGAAAACTAAACTGATAAAACAAAGCACTTTACAAGTTGAACTTTTGACTTGATGGTGTGAGATGAAAAGCCAGTTCTCAAACACTGTTTGTATGAAAATGCTTGGAAATGCACTGTTCGACAGTTGAGATATTTTCAGTATGAAACAGAAATGCCACCCTGCTCTGAGGAAATATATTTTGTACACCAAAGCTTGTGCCAATCCTAAGTGTAGAGCAATACTTTACTATAAAACTCCTGACTGGATAAAGAGTGAATCACAAAGGTCAGTGAGATTAATCCTCTGATAACTGTGATTGTTGTATCTTTGTCTCCAAAAAACAAGAATGTCAACTTCAGTGGATTGACATTGTCAGTGGGCTTATACATGCGCTTGTGCAAAATTATATTTCAATGAATCCCGTAGGCCAAGAGCTGCTCAGTTAACATTGCTACGCTCTACAAAACTACTAACCCATGAAAACATGTCAAACTTATGTTCTCAAAATATGTTCAAATTGTTCTATATTCTTTCCTCATCAAAGGATAAGACAAAGTATAAGCATACGGATACACTGTCCTGTCAAACCCTAATAACACAAGTTAATTGGTAACACTGTTAATATTATTTTTCTGCTGGTACTGCAGGTGGGGAATTATTACAATTTTTCTATAACTCTCATCCATTTATTCCTCCAACTTTAAAGAGAAAAACAGAACTATTGAGTTTGTCATCTTTGATCAATTACACCTCATCCATCAGGGGTTACTTCTTAATCCTAATTGTCTGCTGCCTCCAGAATTATGAACCAACAGATGCTCTGCGCCAATGTTTGTGACTTTAGGATTCTTGGGTTTGGATCCTGCAGTACAGCTTTCTAGGTGACTGATTGCTTTTAGCAGGTACCCCAACAGTATCTTGCTCTTCATGTACTGTCTAGAGTCAGAGCGATAATTGGTTCACCAGAAATTGTCATCTGATAATATTTCACTCGATAATCTGCATCAGTGAAATCTTAGTTTATTTCATAATAGTGGCAGACGTAGTCATTATAAGATGTATAGTTTCCAAGTACTCAGCATCAGACTAGCTCCAAACAAAAGGCTCATTAATTCTGTAGGTCTTGGTCCCTTGGCTCAGTCCTTCCCTTATATTTTATGTAATGTCTTGGACTTCCTATGACTTGCTCTGGTGATGACATATGTCAGTGTAACACATGGCTTCTCCAACAGTTGCTATACAACTGTTAGTCTAACCTTTTATGCTTTCCTCTCACACAGTCAGGCTGAGGACTGACTTAATTCCCCAGTTGGAAGTCTCCACATAGACTCAGCTTCAGCTTTGACAAAGCGACAAGACAAGACCACATCACGATACACTGATGACTGCAATAATGAAACACCATTCCCATGATAGGTTGACTTGTCCTCAAATCATCTGTATTACTGCCAATTCCCCAAATACACCCTGCCGTTCTACTCACTGCTTCTGCTCTGATTATGACTGAAAGAAAAAATAAGCGGCTTTTATAAAACATATTTGGCTATCATCTGACTTGAGGCACCCAATAGAGTTTTCATTTAAACAAGCACCCATTGGTTTACATATGTTTTTCCATCCCAAAAGTGCACTGCGTGCATCATTGAGGCCTGACAAATTTATAAAATAATTTCAGTGTCAGTTAACACACTTGAAAAGCTTTTGAATCTTTGCAAAACACATTTTTTTTTAAAATGAATGCTAGCTGGTGTCTGATAGCAAACTGCCATGTTTCTTGAGACATTACCCCCCCGGTAATGCACCTAAAAGCTGTATGCTAGCCGACATTAAACAACATATTGAAAACAATATGTTGCTCCCAGGTAATTATCAAATAGTACTTTTGCTTAAAATGCCCATCCCTAAAGCTTATGCCATATTAAAATAATCTAAGATAATAGTGAGTCTCGTATAACAATATTGATATAATATCAACATATTGCTCAGCCCTATTCCTCAGCGTATGGGGTAAGAAAACATAATCTACTCTTATATTGTGTCACACTGTTCATCAGTGAAATAGTCAAAAGGTTTGTAAGTCCAAACATGTACATATTTTCTAAAAAAGCGAGAAGAATGCCAAATAAAAGGAATGAAATGTGATGAATAAAGCAATTATCAAGACAGAGTTACAACAATGCACAATCGATTTGTCTCGAAATGGAAGTTTTTCCTTTCCTTTCCTTGTTATTCAATTGTTGAGTTTGCGGCTCAGAAGGATGTTGTCAGTGTTCCATTTCGCACAGATTTGTCTTTTGCTCAATTTCGCTTTGCTTTTCTGGCATTTCTAAGTAAAGTGGGAGATTTGAAAGCTATCTACCAAGTTCAGTTGCTGTAGGACTTGGTCCCAGAGCTGCAGATCATTTCTGGGCTGAGGGAGAAGTAACAGAAGAAGAAAGTGCAACAGAAACAACAACTGCCAGCAGCTCTGAGCAGGGGGGCAAATTATGAATGACACCAATGTGAAATGTATTAGTCATGTACATCTGCACATGGTGTGCACCATTTTTTTTTTAAGACTATATCATACAATAGCAAAATTTGGATATTTACTGTGACCCCCCCCCAAAAAAAAAAAAAAATAATAATAATAATACAAAATTGTAATACTGTAGCATCCACTTTAAGCAAAGCTGCAGTTGGCAGCAGAATCAAAGTTATTTCAATACCATTGAAATATATTCACTAAATAATTAAAGAATTTGAAAACAATTTTTTTTTATTGTATCCAGGCTATTCCCTGAAAAGGTAATAGGCTGTGCTTTCTCAGGGCATACATGTGCAGCATGTCCAATCACATGAACATCAAAATAATCCATGCAAATTTTAGATATATTGCGTTTCATATTTCCATCACCATATCCAACAGACAAAATATTGGATGGTTTGTGGATTTCAATACACCCTCTGGATACACTTAACCAGCGAGCTCCATGAAGACGACCCCTCTCTCCTTCTCAGAGATGTGTTTGGAGTTTGTTTGTATCTCGCAGCCAATTACAACACAGATTGCTGGACAAGTCTGATAAAATTCCTCTTCTCAAAAAGGGAAAATCATTTCCACCCATAGGCACATTTCTCTGACTTTTAACCTCAGAACCATTTTCACATGTTCCACTGAAGATGTGCAGAGGTTTGGGGAACAACAGCGTGTTATTAACGCAGTGGTTATCTAGTAAATGAAAGTGAGTGTAACATGCAAGTAGATCTTTAATTAATGTTTCTAATCTGTAAATGGCCGTGTATCTGTGCGTGTGTCAGTGCACAAATGTGTGTATCTTTTAGGCAGCAAGGTTGAGCACTGTGGTGTTATAATTGTAGCATTCAATTAACTTTGAGAAGAGAGAGAAGAATAGGCAGTCCCCTGTGTCAGTCACAGCTCTGTTTTTATTAGGCCAGGGGTTTAGTGTAAAGTCCAATGGGGATTAGACACTAAAGCTGAGGAGGAGTAAAGGAACGTCTGCCTTACAGCTAACATATAAGGAACCCAAGCACCCGGTCCTTATATGTATCTTATTTCACAGTGTGATTGGATTTTGATTAGAAGTTTTCCAATTCATTAAGATTCACCATCATTATCATGAGACAACTTAAAATAAAACTATACTGTATATCAAAGCCCTGAAACTTTTGTACTACTGAAAATATGTTGGGACTAATGTATCCAATTATTCTGATATAATGAAGTACATCAGAAAATTGTAGTGCAGTGACCCACGAATGGTATAGTGAAATGTATTTTTTTTTTTTAATGTGTTTGAATTTTTTTTTTTAAAAACAGTAAACAACATAAAACAGCTCCTTAATCAAAAGAGCTATAGGTTTAATTGCCAAACAGGCCAAACGTGTGTTTCCAGCCTCTAAAATATGAGTTTGCCACTTCTTTTCTCTATCCTTGTAACGTCAATATATTTTAATATTTGACTGTTATTCTGTTGAACAAAAACAATTTGCAGACGTCCCCCTGAACTCTGGGAAATTGTAAAATAATTTTACTGTATATCTGGCATTTCATAATCTAAACAACAAATCTATCAATCAAAAGAATGTCCACAGATTAACTCATATTACAAATTATAATCTATTGCAGCCCTTCCACCGCCAAATTTATCATCATCATTGTTAATATTTGGAGTAAGTTTAATTTGCAATCACGGTCTAAGCATTTTTATGTGCTTGTTAGTGTGGTACTTAATTCTCCTTATTGATGATTTGCATTTAGTTTCAATTTCAGCCTACTTACTTGTGTTACATCCCCATGTATGTATTCATATATTACATTCAAACCGTTTAAAATGTAAAAAAAAAATAGTTTTCAAACATTGAGTGTGTTTCTGCAATAATATCACATGTAATATTGAAGAAGCACACTGCATGGGTCAACAGATTCAATGTTACTACCTATTTTTACCATTCAAACGCCTCACTAACTCTCGAGATGCTATGCTAATGCTGACTTAATACAACTATCCATACCCATACACTCAAGTAAGACACTAGAGAGTACAAATCCTCAGAAACAAGGTGGGAGTGTGCAGTATCTCTCTGGGGTTATCAAGTGGGCACCTCTCTTCGCTGGTGTTTCCCCAGATTATAGAGATATGTTTATCTAAGTGTGCTTCTTTTCTTGAACACTACAACACTGAACAAGAATGTCAATATGGCAGATATAGGGCAAATTACTGTACTGTATATCTGTGATTGGCCATTTTGTCTCCAATGTTATCCATCATGTGGTCTCCTCTCTCTTAAAAATAATTCCTACACTTGTCTGTCAGTAATAATAATAATAATAACTTTATTATATAGCACCTTTAAAAACACAGTTTACAAAGTGCTCTACAGAGAAGCAAAGCATAGTCATTCATAACGTCAATACCGGTAAACATTTAAGAAAACAGGAGGCAAAAAAGACCATACCATAAAGGTAATGAATACAACAAAACCAAACAAATAACCAAAACGAGCAAATGGAATAGAAAACAAACAAATACAAAAATGAATAAAATAAACAAACAAAAACAGGGGAACAAAAGAACTGCATAAAAGGACATAAAAGGACAACATCACTTAAAAGCAATTCTATAAAAATGTGTTTTAAAAGAAGTTAATGATTCTGCAAGCCTTATCTCCTCAGGTAGGGAATAAAATCAAGGCTGCATGTGATTGATTTCATGTGAGATATGATTTGGGATAAGAAGGACAGCGATACAGGTTAAAAATTACTAAAATAGCTTTGAACTATACTGGCATGTAAAACACGGGTTGGGGGGGGGTAATGTGTTGTCTTATTTCCTTTACCTTATTAATAAAATAATTAAAAAACTTCTCACACATCTCTTGTGAGGCATCAGTAAAATGACAGGGGGAGGGGTTTATGACCGAGTCTACGACCTTGAATAAAACTCTGGGGTTCGAGTGACTATCTAAGATTAAACTGGAGAAGAAGGAAGCTCTTGCTTCTTTAACTGCCTTTTGATAATTCTTCATTGCATCTTTCCAGATCTCATAAAATACATGTAGGCCAGTTTTTTTTTTTTCCATTTTCTTTCCTTTCTCCTACAGTCTCTCTTGAGTTCTTGGGTGGATTCATTTAGCCAGGGCTGTGGTGTCCTATTTGACTTTTTGACCTTGTAGGGGGCAACAGAGTCCAGGACAGTCTGACAGGTGTGATTAAAAAGGGAGACCAGCTCCTCTGTATCAGAATGTGGATTGAAAGCAGTTAAAGAAGCAGCAGTAAAACGCTCTGAGAATTTGCCACCAGACATGAAGTTAAAAACCCGGCAACGGGCAGGTGAACTGAGATTTGTGGGAGGTTGGGATAAGCTCACATTAAATAAAACTGCTTTGTGATCAGACACACAGATATTCTTCATTTTTAAGTTTTCAGGGCTGAGATCATTTTACAGGACGAGGTCAAGGATGTGACCCTTTGAATGTGTGGGTTGTTATATTGCCTGAGTGAGGTTAAAAGATTCCAAAGTATCCATAAAATCTTTGACACGAATCTGAGATGGGCAGCAGACATGTATGCTAAAATCACCTTGAATAATAATTTTGTCATACTGTGACATAAAATAAGCTAAACGTTTGGCAAACTCGTGGGTAAAAATACTGTTCGGCTTTGGCGATCTGTAGATTATTAAAATGATGACAGGTTCTTTTGAGTTGACCATAAAATCAAGATGTTCAAAAGATGTAAAGTTACTATGTAAGATGGGAGTGCATTTAAAATATTTTCTGTGAATAACAGCAACCCCCCCTCCCCTGCCTGACAGCCGGGGTTGATGAAGGTGTATAAAATCAGGGGGGGTTGCCTCTATAAGAGGACTACAGTCTCCCTCAGATAACTATGTCTCAGTGATAATAAATAATAATAAGTAGAAGTCATTTGGTAAATGTGTCTAATTGTGGACACTAAGTGAGGAGCCCTGTCACTCTTTATTTGGTCCTTCTGGGCATTCTTAAGCATATGAAAAATATGGGCATCAACTGAAAAGCTTGAGTTAACAATCAATGGGATAACTGTCTACTACCACTGACTGTTAACGATTTACAACCAAATATTAAATAAAATAACTTCTATCAAATCCACAGCTGAGGTTAGTCCAAGACAGACAGACATGTAATTTGAGGGTAATGACACAAATATAGAATGTGGAAAGACTTTAGGGTAGCACGATACTGGATAAAATGAGAATCACAACTTTTTTGCTTGGAATTGGGATCAGGATTTTCTCAGATTATTGTTCTTTTCATTATACATGTTTATTGCTTTAATTTACCTGATACAGAACACAACTAAAAAGTACCAATGTGCCTGACATAAGATATAAAATATTCCAGTGAAATATAAGTATTAAAAACATTGAAATTAATCAAGGAAATCTTGTAAATGTCATATTAATCTTATCAATGAAATGCTACTACCGAGTCTAATAAAACATTGATGACTCAAAATGTTCAAAAATGGTTCAGATGATTTATCATCATTGATAAAGCTGACAAAGAAGATTAATTCATATTTAAACTGCAAGTAAATCATTACACTGTCTGGTATTTTTCCTTTAGTTTCTGTCACAATGCTGCAAGGTGAAATGTAACTATTCGAGGGCAGGCAAAACGCAGCAGGACACCTTTCATGATACCTGCATATCAACAGTGGACACCAAAAGGGAATGCTCTGAACTTAACTGATCATAAAAAAAAAAACAATCAGCTTTAATCTCTGGTCATATTTTATTTAACCTTTGAACCAGTATTTTTCCGAGCGTTTACTTTGCTGCCATTTTCTGCCACACTACATCACGCACTGTAATGCTGCATTGTTATTGGTTGGGAGAGAATAAGAGTGCTTGTTTTGATGAAGGTAATGTCCCAAATGAAAATGTGGCAGAATTGTTGTCATGTACAAATTTAATTGTATATGGGAATGATTAGAGATCGTGATTTTATTATAATTAATTGTGCAGCCCAATAAGACTTTATTTTCCAATTACTTTCTGCCAACTATAATTGTAGTGCCCTGTTCATCTGTGGGCGTAAAATCCTTTAATTAAAAAATAAAAGCATATAGCTGTTATGCTATATGCTTTCTGACAATAATATTATCACAATAAATACAACAATGACTTCAGTATTAGAAGTCTCTATATTATATGCATTCTAAACACACCATGGATTCTCGGGAGAAGTTGGAAGACCTTTACGCAAGACTCAACAGATGGCACTCCATTTCTCTTTTGGAATACAAGTTGATCCCAACAGGCCGATGCATTCGGGAAGCCCATTATAGTGTGGATGGTGAGAAAGAACAGCTTGAGTGTACTCAACAGGTGTTCATCTGCCCTTATGGCTGTCACCATATATCATGTGAATAAAGATGAGTAGAAGCTACAAGAGCGATGGAAGGAAAGAGCTTTGATTGACAAGGAACACGAAAGAGCTGCGTCTGAAAGCCATAAATCTCACAGACAAAAGAGGTGGAATGCTTATTTGGAATGAAAGAGTGACATTTTAAAGACCAAATAATTGAGAAAATAATTCACACATTTATTAAAAATAAAAATAATAATTTGTTGCAACCTTAGTGAAAAGCTGGTTTTACCTTCATGCTTTCCTCCTCTGCATAACCTTGACAGAAGTTGATTTTTGTTTCACCAACCCACAGAACTGTTCTATAACCCTAATTGCTGTACTTTTTTTTCCATGTGTTTGCATGAAAAATATATTTTGTTTCTCAAGTCATCTCTTGATTGTTGACAAGGAAACATGCAGTCATAAAGGTGTTTTCTTAACCATGTATGTGATTTTTGGCTTATCCAAAAGTCTATTAGGTCGGGTTTTCCTGGGAACATCTAATTTTTACAAAATCTACCAGATGTTTTATTTTGGCGAGCCAACTTCTTTAATCTCACTGAAAGATTTTTGCTTTTTCTTTAAACCACATTAATATCGTCTTCACTTGCATGGTCACCTCTTTGCTGTTCATATTAACAGCGAAGTCCACCTCAATCTAGGTTCTTTCAATATTGAAGTAAAGCTATTTAAATTGTAGTTGAGACTTGGCACTTGAATCTGCTGTTTATTATTTTATTTCAAATTGAATGCACTGAAGCACAAGGTCTGGAGAACAAAAAAAAAGGGGTAATTATCCATATACTGTATCAGCTACTGTATATAAATGAGGGCAGGGATTTTTCTTTTCTACCAGCACATAGGTGTGAATTAAATCAATATGATCATTAAACAGATACTGACGTGCACATCTGCTGGGTGGATTTTAAGGCACGTGTGTACTTTCGCTTTCAGTGATCTCGGCTTAAAGCTGAAGCACTCAATTGGATTTAAATTTAGTCGTGCTTGAGGCGATGCTTTCTTTTCTAAACTTGACTTGAAGTGTTCTCCTACCTGGGGAGATGTTTGGTTACATGTATCTGTAGGGAACATTTGTCTTAGCACCCTGCTGCTAACATTTTTGGAGGGCTGAATATTAAATGGTGGCATATCTGCTGTTTGGAAAGTTGAATACAGAAACTGGATTTTTAAAAACTTTCAAACTAGGACACACTGTTTCTCGTCACCATACAAATCCAATGCCAATCAAGCAATTTATAAAAGAAACCCATTTGATTGCTGAATTTAAACCACTACATCAGAGAGCAACTTCATTTGCTGCACGGCCTTCAATGCAAGTGTGTATTACATGGGATACATCTTTAATAGCTGAGCCATTTCACTTTGTACTGCAGAGGCTGCTGCATGAAGCCGAACAGATTGTAAAAATCAATTCTCTCGCAGTGGGGTTTCATATTTACTGTGATGTTTACAGATGAAGGGATGGAAAAACAGAGCACCAGGTCTGAATTGGGAATGAAGATGAATGGAGCTGTCTGGCATTAGGGCTGGAAGAGACCGAGAGTTTAGCTATGTGTATGCAACCCCAACTACTCCGCCTTATGGAGTGCGGTTCAAAATGAGCTGTATCGAGTACACGCACAGGCATAAACATACTTTGACCAGTTACCTGCTGGAGGGAACCAAAATAGAGGAAATGCCTGCAAAAACTTTGATTCATTCGACACGGTTTGGAGGTCTAAACTCTTTCTGTTGGTTTTTCATTGAGGGAAAGGTATTATGCATGTGGTCCCATGGATGGATTGAAGGGAATATTAAATCTCTAGTGCAAGAAAACTGGCTGTTTGTTTTTTGGCTGCAGGCTGTGCTTCAATGCAAATATATTGCTGCTGTGTGGTCATTTTAACATTTGCTTCTTCAACATAATTCCCCTTCCTCTAAACTTTTAACATCTGTATTAAAAAAAAAAAAAAAAAAAAAAAAAAAAAAAAAAAAAATCATGTCCATTGCACAATACTGCTTGAAAAGTAATTACACTGAACAAACTAAAATATGGCCAGATGGTTTTGAGTTCCCAGTTTTACATGTTTCATAAGGGTCATGCACAAAAGACAGAAATTATCAACGCAGACAAATAGCAAGGTTCCTAAATCATGTTTTCATAATGAAGAGATAATAGAGGACACAGGAATGAACCTTGTTTTTATTATATTCTCAGAGCTATTACAGCAAGAGTCAATTGTTGGTTTGTCCAAAAAAAAGACGAGAGAGAGAGAGAGAGTGCTGGAGCTGACAGTTCAATCAAATTGTAGGTAATAGTTCATTTTATCAGTGTTTGCGTTCCCAGGGCTGTATCATGACCAGACACCTGCAACCCAGAGAAAATGCGAGCGCAGTGAGAGGGCATGCATCTTCAAACAGGGCCAGGATTTGAGTCAAAGATTTCAATCTGCACTGGAATTATCCCAGCCTGCAGGCACAGATCTGTAGAACTGTTCTGTCTGCGGACAGACTTGGATCTCTGCTACACAAGCTAGTTGCTCCTTTGAGGGATGATTTACTGTCAGGAAAATATCTGGCTTCATTCAAAGTGTATTCTCTTCACATGTATGAAGGTGTGGATTTGAATAAAAATGCATTTAAATTGGTACTCTTTGCAAACGCTTGCAGATACATAGACAGGAAAATACTGTTACAATGAGGCCCACTGAGTCCCTGTTTCAATTACTGTCTGTTTTTGATCCATGTTGACTACTAGGTCATATAGGAACTCAATAACACAACAACATACACAGCACATATCCCTGACCTATTTTTTCCAAAAAGTTAAGGCGTCCACTCAGAGTGTTCCAAGTGGGGAAAAAAGTGGAAACAAGTGTCAGTACACCCCTTGTCAACATGCTGGCGTGTGTATCGGCCAGTAACAGCAAATCATTGAGTATTACTTCAGTGAATAAAATATACATGGAGCTACAGCTGATATTCACAACAAGAACTTAAATAATAAAAAAAAAAAAACAATAATTGTAATTATTAAGAAACAACACCAGGTCAAAACCTAGTGACCTAATGACCGAAAACCCTGGAGAGAATATATGTTGAAATGAGGGCTGGAATTAATACAGGAATTTGCAGACAGTATCTGGAGTTCATAAGAAACAGTGGACACATAGGTTGTATTATCTGATTAAATGTTTGATGGTGGCAAAAATTCAGCAAGCACCAGCCATCTTTGGGGAGACAAACAACAAAGTTAACATAATGTTACTTAGACTAGCCACCAAAAGAGAAAAGCAGACAGGAGATGACGGGAAGGTGAGTGCTGCATAGTGCCTCTAGATAATGCAATTTAATTCATGCTATCATGAACAGCTGACATTGAGAAGGCAGAAAAGTGCACCGGCAACTTGTTATAAGTGTCAGCGAGGTAGAAAAACGCATGTTACTGTTTACTGGTGAGTATCAGCCCACTTCAAACAAGGTTCAGGTTAATGTTTTAGTAAAAGAGTGACTGTAACATAGCTAGCACAAGCGTCGTCATTCATTTGGAGTTTCTGTTCACTTGATGCAGTCCTGTAATTTAAAGTCCAATGATCCCCCTCAATTTTTGAGAAGCAATATTTGACTCAGTTGGCTGCTTAATACACACTTTCTTCACAAGGTAGTTGCCAACTTCACCAAACTTTTGTTGCAGTTTTAATTGAGCTTTTGGTAAAAACCGCTGTGTGCTGATGGACAAATGTGGTTGATGAGAGCAGTTGGCCCTAACCAATGGTCCAAAAGAAGCTTAAAAGCTTAGTAAAGCAGCAGAGTTGGATGATGCTTCTCTGTGGGTTTCTCACTTCTACTGATCCCTTTCACACAATCTTTAATAGATATTGTAGGTTTCTATTTTGTATTTACTTTCATCCATTTAATGACACGAGTTGTCACAGACTATAATCTAACTGTTGGGATGTTGCATGTACTTAGAGAAATGTTTATAAAAAAAAAATACAATACATAAATAGGCTCATACTACTTAATGCACTTCAGATGGTGCATTTCTTTGATTTGACAGAGAAATTTGTCTTGAAACATAGACTAAAATATAATAATCTAACCTTGGCTAAATTACAGTTATAGTACCTCAATTCAGAAAAAAAACAAAATTACTAGTCTACAGTCAGAGGAGGGACTGTGATGGAAAACTTGATATGGCACCGGGCTATGAAAAGGCAGGGGTTTGCAACTTCCATGACTATTAAGTGATGCACACTGAGGTTTTGTAAAACAGGAATTATATTTTTTCCTAATTAACCCAAATTCACTGAAATGATCCATTTGATCCAATAACGTGGATTTCCTGGAAGTAGCCAGAGCAAATGTTAGACGTGCATGCACTCATTTAGCTTTCATAGATATGAATTTCTTGTTGATACAGCCATAGGCACAGTGGTACTTTGAGCGAAATGCTAACATCAGCATGTTAGTATGCTCACAGTGACCATGCTAAATAGCTGATGTTTAGCAGGTTTATTGGTAAGTAGTCACAATTCTAACTTGGTGTTAGCATGCTGACTAGCACTAAATCAAATTAAAGTACAACAGGAAAGGTCGAGGCACTAGAGATATAACACCAAGTACTTACTCTGCATCTATCAACATTACATTTACGAACTGCATGTACATTTGTATGGTTTTTCAAAGTGGAAGCAGCTACAGATTGCCCAAGATCCGACAATAAAAATCCCCATTCATTTTTTCCATAAAAAAAAGTTAGGTGACTCACACCTGGGGCCCCTCTGTGCCTTGGATCAGCATGAATATTAACTCTTTTGTTTAAATTTGTAGTATTTTTGTGTTCTTGCAAAAAAAAAAAAGATGAAGCATGGCAGGATCTCATTTTGGCACATTATTAATATCTGTTGTCAGTTACACATGGGTAAGCATCAATATTATATTGTCAGTGTATTACTGCAGAAAGGAATTGGCCCATTTGTTTGTCATTTCTGGTTTCATAGGTTACTTTATAGCTTTAGATGAATAGTTTTATGTCATTGCAGTATTACAATGAATTAAAAAAGTATTTGTTTCTATTACTTTGTTTATAATTTGTGTTTTAACTTGGTGGCTTTCATTTGCAGTATCCGAGTGACATATTAAGATTTTGACATTTAGGTATGGCAGGTAAATGTTCTTCCATGGACCGCATTTTGGTCATGGTTTAACCGGAAGAAATTATGCGCAAACCTTCATATTACAGAAGCTAAAACTCCCTTCAACCGGCACCACCTGGGTCCCTGCTGGGTCAACATTTCAGTGTAAGCCAGAGAAATCAAAAAAAGAAAAAGAAAAAGCTGATGGGGCCGAAGGACTCGTTGACTGGGAGAAAATGAGAGAAATGGAAAGTAATATTCAGAAATCTAAATGCAAATTAGAAAACCTCCACTACACAATTATACATTAATGTTGTTGGTTAGTTTGCACACATGTGTGTACTTCCATGTGTACTAATTCAGTGGGGAGTATTCCACAATATATGTTTTGCAAGCCTCCGAGGGCTGGCTGGAGCATCCTGATAAGGACAGTTTGGTGTAGTGCAGATGTGTAGTGTACTGGGCTGCTGTGTGAGGTGTATTACGTGGTTACTGGTTTGGCATTTGTGTGTCCCTCTACTTCATCTGTCACAGTGTTATCTGAAGGGACCCAGGGAGCTCCTAAGGGGTGGGTCCAACTAATGTTAGAAACACACGGAATAGAAAAAGAGAATTTTCTATTTCTATTCTTTCAAAGAGATGTTTGACCTAAATTGATTGGTTCTTCTAAATCCACAGGAAATAATTTTTTCATTTGAAGGATTCAACCACTGTTAGTCAGCAGTAAATAAAGGCCTGTTCACGACAGCATACAGGACATGACAGCCAATTTTTACACAGAATCCACTTAATTGAATGGCTTTGTTGCAATCAATATTCACTCACAGCAGTGAAGTAAATCTGCCTGGAGCATTCACCTCAGCTCCAGCAGGATGAATATGCAAATGTAAGGCCAATGGCAAACCATCTTAATAGTATTGATCCCAAGCTATCATTTTAGCCAACTGTGAGTCAAAGGAACTTGCATGGCCAAGTTCATGGAAATATAAAACGTAATTAAATTTGTCTATCTCTCAATTACCCATTTACACATTGTCAAACTGGAGGCAGCAAGTCACCATGCAAGATGCTGAACATCAGGGGTCATCTGTGGTTAAGTGTCTTTCTTACGCACACTTTGACATGCAGTGAGAAGGAGCTGGGGGTTGAAGAATCCACCAGAGCCACAGCCATGCTTCTTGGTCAACCAAATAACAACCTCACCATTACCATTCTTTTATTTAAGTTTAACTTCTGTGTTACTAAGCAAAAGGAATTGAGTGTTCCTTGAGCTCTAAACAATACATTGGTTGCATTTTCTTCCTCACAAAACATTTGCAAAATATGTTAAGCCCAGCATTGTTCAGTTACATCCATTTACTTGTTGGACTCTGTTGGGAAACTGCTTCCACTTTTCTGGAATAGTGTTATACCAGCATTTCTCAGGTACTGCTTGGATGTCCCAGTCGGGTAGCTCAAGCACCGCACAGGCAAATAAAATCACTGTCTTAATTTAGGTCAATCTTGCATTAGTTTGGGTCACACACCTGTCTGAGTTTTGTGCGCTGTAGTAACTGAGTGGGGATAAGAGCCACCTACCTAGCCTATACAAATATGAGGCATTTAGGGAACATTGGTAAATTTTAGTGCCTAATGAGGTGTTTAGGGGACATCTGTAGATTGTACAGTAGCTACTTAAAATAACCCAAGTTACACTCCCCCCTTCTAAACTACATTAGTCTCTGCATGTACAGTACATTGGTCACCCGCTGTACCACCCACCACCGTAAATTCTCAAATTAGGGAAGGTGCAGAAAACTATTGGCAGGAATGTACAGCCATAACCTGTGACTAGACCATGGGACATTTCATTCTCGTTCAGCAAGCTCACTAAAACCAGATGTGCTACCACAGCAAATACTTAATCTAGAACTGTGATCAAACACCTTCTCTATACGAGTCTGGTTACACTGTCCAGTCAATAACAATCTCAATGGCCAGAGTATAGGTTTTCTTCCATTTTAGCAGCTGGCCCCTTTGAAAAGGCAGAATCTGATTTCTTCAACAAGATGAACTGAAAACAACAAACAGGCTGAATGGGACATTACAATTACAGTCTGCCTGTCGTATCTCTTGATTTCAGCAATGGCTGTTCTAAATTCTATGAACTTCAAAGGTCTATGAAACATGTAAAACACACAGATACTGTACCTACTGTGTAAACAATGGTTTAAACAAGGCAGCTGCTAAATCCGGGCTGAATTTTTTTTCTTTCTTATTTACCTTTCCAAACCTGTCTAGGACTGAATGAATCATGTCAATGAGCTTCTTTCAATAGTAAATTAATAGGCATAACACTTCCTCTAACACACACTAAAGCAATCCCGCGCTTGCGTTCCAAACAGTTAGTCAAACAGTTAAAAATAATGTTGATTAAACAACGTTTTAGGCCTGTATTTAAACAGATATGCGTATAGCTTACTGCCAATTCTATGTTCCTCTCTCTGAACATATAACTCATGTTGATTAATTATTTCTGATTGGATTGCCTGACAAGCTTATTTGTTAAATACAGTTTCCGATAATACATCTCATAATCCATCCCCAAGAGCTCCTAGCAAAAGCCTTGATTTGAAGGAAAATTACCATGGTAACAACTCTCAAAGCACCCGTTATGTAGTTATATGTGACCATGAATAACACTCCCTTTGCCAGCATCCACTTGTTGAGCACCAGGAAAAAAAAACAGCATAGTGTTACTGGCAGTGAGCTGCTGGCCTGTGCCCATGGTGAACATGCTGCTTTCAACTTTCCCTGTGGGAAAGCATTGTGATCGAGGGGCATCAGTATTTCATCAACACGTCTAACAGGGGGTATTCACATTGTCCAAGTAAAATGATGAGCAAGAATGAGTGCTTTATGTCCACTTCTATTATACAACATCGTCTTGGCTTCTTTCCTGGAATGTGACTGTGGTGGTTCTTGGATAATGGAGCCATCGTTATCATACAAGTGGGCCTTTCTCATGGCAATACACTGTCAAACAAATTGAGTAAAGCAGTAAAAAGGAAACATGCATTTGTACTAAGAGAAATAGAAGGAGAAAGGAAGTGGGTGGAAAAAGGAGAGACTGAAAAGCCCTGACTGACATGACAATTGCAAATCTTGTCATTTCACTTGTCTCATTCTTCCTTCACACCTTACAGTACAGGTGGAGAAGGATGTAAAGTGAGAGAAAAACATGCGTGGGAAGACTGCTGTCAGCGCATGAATGTTGTATTTAATATGGATGCTTGCAACTACAACAATAAATCAAGACAATTTTGATTTCTAAAAAGTGCTGAGGAAAATACATATTTGTTGGCATTGAGTGTAGCTTAACTTTGAAATTCAAAGTTTGACACCACAGATACTTTGCCAGGAAGACCCAAGTCTGATAAACCTGCAGACTGACAAGAACCTAATCTCATCCGTCACAATACTGAGAAATAACTTACATACAACAAACAAACAAACAAAGGTAGTTGAAATAAAACAGTGGGACAAAGATTATGTCTGAAGGGATGAGATACAATTCAATTCAATTAAACAAGTCATCCAAGAAAAACAACAAATGCTTTTCTTAACAACTCGTGAGTGTTTTCTGATCTTGTACCGTACCGTTCGTTTGTATGTAAATGTAAAAAGGCAGTATGCCGTTACAAAAATAATATATTTCTTTCATTTGCTATGACTATTGTTACGGTTTGGTCAAGTTCTAACAAGTGGTAACCAACAGTGATCTCACCCATGCCGTTATGAAGCCTCAAGTTTGACTTTTCAGCCGTCGCCATCTATCTCAGAGTGGTTTGGAGCTAGAAGTAACCATATTTGACCGAGCTGGGGGGGAGCGAGTGATAAATCTGACTTGATCTGATTGGAAACACAAGGACACGACACCCCGCCTACCTACAGTGTACCGCAGGCATTTTAATCAAACAAATGCCCCTCAAAACATACCCTTTTCAGGTCTAATTTCTAATTATTGATGGCATTATTTTTAGATGGACTGCCAGAACACAAATATAAAGGAGGGACTTTAGCTAGACACTCCACAATAACTAGTGGGAAAAATGGATTGTATGTCTTTGTATTTCAGGAAAGAAATTGAATGGGAGTCTATGGAGTCTGAGGCTTTTTTGAGCCAAGCCTGAGCTGTTCTCGAAAGCTTCACCTATGGATTTAAATCACAAAAAACACATATTTGACGGAACAATATCACTATAAGTGGGTTCCTGTTTTGTTTATATTATGCATGTGTAGAACAATGCAATACACATATCTGACACCAGCTTCATCTTATGCTGCTGATCAACAGTTAGCAACAGCATTGCTTTAAAAAAATGTAACCATCCAAGGCATTCCCGAGATAACACACTTATGACAATGGGAAGGATAAGTGGGACAAATGTTTTTTTCACAGTAACTTTGACCTTTGACCACAAAAATCAAATCAGTTTAACCATCAGCATAAGTGAATGTTTGTGCCAAAAATACATTTTCTCAAAGCCTTCTTGAGATATTGCGTTCACAAATTTGCAACAGACAGACAGGCAGCCAGGCAGGCAGGCAGGCATGCACTTTGGTGGGCAACATAAAAAAAAAAAAAGTTTCTTTGTTTACAAGAAAACTCCTTTAAAGTCAGGGTTATAATCCTAGATAATAAAAACCAACAATGACTTTGGGTAGGTGGCAGGTTGTGAACAGCCCTCTCTAGTGTCAAAGTCAGGGTCTTTGTACATCATCCATCCTAACTCTCCTCTCTAAAAAGTGTTTGACATCACAGAACTTTTCCTTTGCTTGTTATAGACAATAGTCATTATTCACATGGCCACATCTAATCAATTGTCAGGGATCCATAAAGCTCCTTAAAACTATTTGGCCAAACAACTTGTATTTTTCTGGCAAGAAAAAGTCCTGCATTTTAGACCGGTGTGCCTTGTGCTAATCGAAGGACAAAGAGCACTAGGACCTGCCAGCTCCTTTGACCACATGGATTTCACAGTTCTTGGGTGAACAACTTCAGTGGAGGCCTGATGATTGAAAAGGCTTTGTAAATCTCTTCAAATCCCCCCCACACACCTCCCACCTCCCCCCTGGGTACCAGACAGGTCCGTGCCAACTCTGAGAGCAGTATAGCAGCCAGGAGAAAAATACTCGGTTTGACTGACAAAAAAAGATCTCCTTTAAGTCAAGTCAAGAGGAACTTTATTTGTCCCCGGATTGGTTGTGCAGCAGTAATAACAAAACCAATATAACGCATTAAAAACACAAATAAATATAATAACCCTATGAAATAAAAAAGTAAAAAACAACACAGGTGAAAAACAAACAAAGGAGTACATAATCCTCCATGTTTAGGTACGGCCTAAATTAAAAACAATGTTTGCCATGTGAGGTGTGGTGGTCAAGGGGATATTATCATCAATATTCTGAAATGACTGAGGATATGAATGAAAGTTTCTCTGTTGGTATTGGCAAGTGAGTATTTGAAGGCTGAACCTGAAAGGAGACTGTCGGTGCAGGGCGTGGTTCCTGTTAGACAGAATTGATTCTCCTTTCTTTAACAACTGTGTTTTGTACAGCTCTGTACCTGGAATGCTGCTGCAGACCCTGTTACTGTTGTACACTTTTTTTGCTTTAGATTGATTGAAGCATACCAACAAATATAAGGAAAAGCAAAAATAGACTCATTAAAAGATCCATAAATCTTCAGGGGCCAGTAAACAACAAACTTAGCCAGCCTCCTCAGGCTTTTACACAACATATACAATCAAAGCTCAGTTTATTATCAATTAAGTATAATACCTACGTACACTTGTATGACTCAACTATTTCTATATCCTGACGATTAATTTTTATTTTGATAGGTTCAGAGTCATGTCAACTCAAATAAAAACACACATCCTTGGTGTTTGTCACATTTAATTCTAAAAAGGCTTGATGACCAGGGCTGGGTACTGAAGTTTAACTCTTACTATACATCGTACAGACTGAATTGCTTTGGTACTATATAGTATTATTTAGTATCAAATTTGGATATCTAGGCTACATCCACACCAACCTGTTTTAATTTTAAAACACATAATTTTATCTATAAATCTCATCAGCACCAGTGGGCCACAGTATTTTCTATCTCAATTCACCAATCATGGGAACACGAGCGCGATCCAGATTAGATCACCTCCATGATAAAGGAAAGGAGAACATTTTAGAATCAAAATGGATGTCAAACCAGCTGGCATCCAAGCAGGACCCATTCTGGCCACCTTTAATGACGAATGTTCATTCACTTCTACGACAGCACCACAGAACTGCATCGATTAACTTCTGAATACTTGCTTGGCTTTACCAGCTTCTAAGTAATGACCCAGAAAATAAGTTTGTGACAAAGGAATCATAACAATGAGGTCACTAGATAAGTTTTTTAATACTGTATATTATTCCTCCAGTCTTCAAACTTTATGCTTCAAGTAGCCTTTCTTTGAAAACAAGTATACTGTATTACAATAGGCATAATGAGGCCACACTTGAATAGTATGGAGAATTCTGATTCTATCTATTGAAATGATCTTACAAAACAGATTGCACTGAAAGCGTATTTCATTATTCACATCCATTTGGTCACCAAAGCAACTTTAGTTTGTAAAGTGCAGGTATATTGCTTCCAGCAGTCACTCTTAAAACCAGTCTTAAGTTGGTATTATAAGTGATTTGGGCTCCTTATAGATATATAAACACATCATAGTCTATCAACTATTTGTTAAAACATGGATCACAATAAATATTTAAATTCTTAGACAGCAACAAGAATCCTTCAGTGTCTTTCCTTCGAGCATAAGATTCTCTATTAGCATACCTTTGAGAAAGAATTGTTTTTTTTACTGCCTTACAGAAAACACTTAGCAGGCTGACTGTAATAATATCAGCTCTTTAGGAAATAACATGAACAGCAGATGATTTAACACAAATGTAAATGAACACTTGTACAGCTTGTTAACAGCTAAACACACAACAGGTTTGTTCTACCAGTGTGTTTTACCAGTTCAACAAAACAAAGCAGGTTGGAAAATCCAAAGTGGTTCCACTCATAGTCAGTTTGGTAAATGAACAACACCAGCAGCAACACATCTGCTGTTTAATATGTTTCTTCCCTTAACATCCATTACAGCCTACATCCCCTCCTGTGCACTGTGTGAAGCACAGTGGCAGAGGGGCAGCCTCTCTCTTCCCTCTGACACCCTTCCATTTTTCACACCGAGAGGATGCCTTCGTTTAAGTGAGTGTGATGACGATGACTGCAGGTTGATTGAGGACACAGTTGGAACCCTCTAGGTTAAAGTGCCATGATCAATCACCAGATTATGGATCAAAGAGTCTAGCTGAATGCTAACTGTGAAATAGGGATCACTCCTGCATGAGAAAACACATTGACAACACAAATATCACAGAGGACCTTGCAAAGGCTTGCTCGCATGCACAGCACATATACAGTACACAGATCACAGGTACAATCCAAATGGAGAGTGTGGCGTGCGGAGATTACAGTATTAGCATTTCTAACATCTTGCACAACAGGTAAAATATCACTTTAAGAATTATGTAAATTATATATATAAAAAAAAGCAACAAAAGAAAGCATACAGTCCTATTGTTTACTGCTCGATTGGATCTTCCAAAATATTTCTCCTCATTTGGTATTTTAAGGAAGCAGACAGAAAGCCCTGCCAGGCATGTCAGCCCAAAATCTCCCACAAATTTTCAACTGGGTCAGAACGGATGACAGCACAGACTAGAGTATGATTCAAATCATTCACATTCTTATCAAACCATTCCGTTTCCTATCCCTGAATTATATGGAAAGAGCCTTTTCCTTGTATATGTTTTTATCTTTATCCTGAGCATCCTTATGACTTTTCAACACACAAAAGACACACTTAAGAACTGATACACTCTAATTTTAATTAATGAAGTTGACTACATTTGGCTATACATCTGCTTCATTCATGCTTTATGTGTAGAACTGAAGTTTCCTTTTTCTGTGTGCGTGTAACTGCATTGATGGTGTATTAGTCGTCCGCACTTCCAAATCAGCAACTGCTACTAATGTGCTGCAGACATAATGCTATGACTACATGCTGCAACATTTACCATGTGACTATTTATAATTTTGTTTTATTTGATTGTGGCCACGGGCTTCTACTACTTCCCAGTGTATCATGTCTGCCTCTTGAATAAAGGCAAAATGCCAAAAAAAAAAAAAAAAAAAGTAAAAACTTAGCATTTTGTTATGGGCATATTCACTCACTGTTGATGGTAAATACAGTCTATTGAATTAATAAATGCCACACTATATTGATCACAAAGCCATACCAGCAGTGCCTGCATGTACCTGGATACCTTGTGTGTGAGCTTGTAATGCCAAATCCGCTCCCCTTGTAGCACCCACTCAACAACAGCTCAATAAGCTGCCAGAAAATATTGTTTGCAGAGAGCAAAAGACAAAAAAGGAAGTTGGTTATTCATCTGGAAGATACTGATCATAGACTGTAACATTAGCAGCTAATGCTAGAGCAGCAGGGAGGCTGTGGCTCAGAAGGTAGAGTGAGTTGCACACGAATCAGAAGGTTGGTGGTTCAATCCCCAGCTCCTCCTGTACACATGCCTAAGTGTCCCTGAGCAAGACACCGGACCCTAAGTTGCTCCCCATGGTGAACCATGGGTGTGTGAATGTGCTCCTGATGGCAGCACTTTGCATGGTGATCAGTCTCATTAGTGTGTGAATGGAAAAAACATGTTAAAGTGCTTTGAGACCAAAAGGTGATAAAGCACTATACAAGTACAGACCATTTAATGCACCAACAACACAACATGTTGAGAAAACTGTAGTTTCTGCTCATTGCAGATCAATCACACTTTAAACACTTAAACTTTCAAGGCAGCACATTTATTTTGAATGTTTTTTCTTTGTCTTTTAGGCTGTTTTTAGATGCTAGTCATCCCACAGTGGAGGTGGCTAGTCCTCCCACAATATACATCCAAACATGCAGCTGATTGCTGACACCTGCTATTTAAAAGGCTCAGTTCCTTCAGTCAGGTAGGCTGTATACGAATTAGCATTACACCTGTCTGCAGTTTTTGACTTCACACTGTATATACCAGCATAGTTATGAATAAATGCGTGAATGAGAGGCCATGAGCAGTGTGCAACTATTTACTTTTACACACAGGTGTCAGTTGAATATTACATTTAGTCAGGACAAAGTGAATTGACGGAGGAAGTAGGTACACGAGATAGATTTGATACATTATGGACCTTTTAAATTTCCTGAGCGATAAAGACACCGAAGAGCCTTGAGTGTTTACTGAAGATGGTTAACCAGGCCAAGGATTCCAGGGACTGTTGCCTGCCCAAAATGAGGCCTGTACTGTACTTGACCATCTCAGGGTAAAGCACATCCAAATTTTAAAGTTTTTTTTATAAGTTACATTATAAAACAGATATTTTCTTTTTTGTGAGTTTTGATTTGGTGCCACTACTGACTTCAATGTCTTTTCACATTTCCCAGGTAGTTAACTTCAACATGTTCTCATTCCCAAGGTGTCAAACACTGCTATTCTTTAAAGCTGTTTCTGTCTCATATAGATGTGCAAGTTGCCTTTTGTTTAAGTGCCAAAAAAGATCAGGAAAAGATCATGGTTTGGGTCAGTGAAAAGAAATCTACATTGACTTTAGCTTTTCATGGACTCGAACACCAAGGCTCCCAGGCGAAAGAACTGGGTTTTGTTGCCGCCAAACACCCCTGACCTCCTCCCTTTATCCTTCTTTATATTTTGTCACATGACCTTCTTCGAACAGCTTCGTCACAGTGCAGAACACATAAGGCACCCTGTTTATGTCTTTGACGCCAAAGGGCACTTTGTGCGTATCTCTTTGATGCCAATGGCTGTGACAAAACAGCATTATATGACACCCTGGGAATGAGAATGGCCTGCTAACTCACGTAGAGGGGACAATGGACGTCAAAAATGTGTAAATCATTTGGAAACGTCATTGAGGGCTTGTGGGCTGCATAAAGGATGTTACTCCCTCAGAGGATGAGACTTTAAGAGAATGCTACTACTTTCATGTTCACCATTACAAAAAGTGCAGATACTATTTTGATAAAGGGAAAAGGAGCCTTGCATGTTTGTGTGGTTTGTATGAGAAGCAGTAAATGCAGAGACAGTGATTCAACTACAGTACATATACTTGCTATAGCCCATTAATATAATGTAATACAAGACGCCTCACATGTCACCTCCAACAGACAACATATTATCATGTAACACACTACATGTTATTTATATCTCATGTGCACTGTTCTATGTTACGACAGTAATATATACCTTTGCTTACTTCACCTTTCCAGTGCACTTGCTATGGTTAAATAACTAATTCCAAGTCCCATTAGGATTGGAGAGCTTGCCAATTAGTAGATATTTATGTTAGTTATTTCGTTAAAAACTCCAAAAGTCAACATCTTGAGCGGCAGCATGCCACCTCAAGTAATACAAAAGGTTAGACACATTATTAGAGTGGTTCAAATATACTGCAGGCCATATTCAGTTTGACCTGACTCATTTGCAGTTGTTAACAATTTCATCTATATCTTGCATGATATTTAAAAGAAAAGGCAAACATATTTAACTGTGTTAAAGTAAACAAAACAGCTTGAAGGCAAAGACATTTAGTTCCCCCCTCATACCACTCCTCTTGCCATTTTGAATGGTTCGGTTTACAGCTAATAATCCTCTTCCTGTCTCCTGGGCAGTGGTATGACCGTTTCACCAGCTCTTGAGCTCACAGTACAGCACAATGAACCTTCTTCCACTTGGGTGAGCAGCTGATAGTCGCAGAATGAAAGGTTTACGGAGCCATTAGTAAGGTTTTCATATGTCTGTGCCACTTTTAATTACTTCACAGCTAATAGTCACGTCCACTGTGGTAGAGGGTGGGAGGAGGACGCGTTGAGCTGTCCTTCAGTTAATACTCGTAAGGGCCCTCCCTTTCTCCAGGCTGCAGTGCAGAACATTTGGCCATTCATGGAGCACGTTTGTATTATGGCTTGTTCACCATTCTGATGAGCCTATAACAAAATGCCATATTGCCTGGTCGGCTAAAGGCTACTGTTATTGCCATGACTGTCTGTTTTGTTTTCAACCAAATGAGCTGAAGTGGTATCACCCACAATGAGCCTATAATGTAAATGAGTAAACACAGAAAGGTCTCCCATTCAATGTGTAAATTATGATGGGCTTATCTCTGGCTTAATGAACTGCACACCCCAACATTTTGGAGGCCATTTTCAGCCAATTAACAGTGAATCACCTCTGAGCTGAATAGAAAACAACCTGCTGGATGCGGAGAAAAATAGTGCAGCGTACCACAACTGGAACAGATAACCCACCCCATTATTTACAACACAGCAAACACTGGCAGGATTATTTATTTATTTAGGAATTTTTTTTTTTTACTTTTGTTTTTGGGGAAGAAATATCTCATATGCCTAACTGTATGGTCATAACAGCGACAGCTCAGATCTCTCAAGGAAACCCCCAAAAAACAGCACTGAGCCACATGCATCATATTTACGGTAAGTCATAATTTCACTGATAGCTGATTCTGTATGTAGTTTGAGTATTTATGCCACATGGCATGCGCCCATGAGGGAAATGTCAGCCCAAGTAAGCACCAGCAAGAATATGGTCTTCAATTTAGTAAATGCTATCAGTGCACATTTGCACACTGCAGAGTTTTGTTTGTTCAAACTCTAAATTAATTAAGACAGATAATAGGGAATAGTCCCTTTCATTTACTGAAATAACTGTAGCACAAATCAACTAAATGATTATGTAGTTAATTTCTAATGCTTTTGTTTTTGAACTATTCCTGGATAGTAACCAGCTGAAAAACTGCTTTGACACATTATGGAAGGAATTTTTTGTTTTGTTTTTCATTTTTAAGTTATTTGGACAAAAGTGTCAAGTATGAAGTATTGCAGAAAGTCACTTGCTCACTGGGATTTATTAAAACAAGACTATATTATGTGTGTGCTAGTTAATTGCCTTGAGAAAATGTGTCGTAATTCTCAACTTGTTCCAAATTAGTGTATTGTTGTGTAACACTGCGCAGCGTTGCTTTGCTTTGGATGGTGAGGACTGTGGATGACCGAAGCAACCAAACAAATTAGGACAAAAGTGTCCAGCAAGATTTTCTTATGAGGCCTCATGCTGAGCAAAAATGAACGAATAACTGTTTCGTATCATACCAAATCTCAAAAACACGATGTATATTTTTAGACATTTCATAACGTATTTATTGAAGCACCTACAGTGCAGTCTTTTTGGTGCGTTTATCTTAAGAAATCATTCATTTCAAAAGTTCTGTTTACTTGCAGATATAACTGTGACCTCACTCCTGTACAATCCTTTAACCCCCTTCCATCCTGCTACCACTATGAAGACCTCATACTATGTGTGTGCTACCTGTTTTTTTGCCAGCTGTATTGCTCTGCATTCTGACCAAGTAATTTGATTTTTGTCTCAGAAGACCAATGAATGTTTACTCCTCATGCTGTTGGAGTCCTTTAGGTGCCATTTGGCAAACTCTAGGCAAGCTGTCAAATGCCCTTTATTCAGCAGCAGCTTCCATCCAGCCACTGTACCATGAGGCCATGATGGATGGAGTGCTGTGGAGAGGGCTGTCCTTCTGTAAGGCTCTGCCATCTCTGCAGAGAAACTCGTGACACTTATCCATTGGTCTTGCGACTATTCACTTTACCGATGCCCTTCATGCTCAGTTAAAGCCAAGTTGTTTGAGTACATTTTTTTTTAGTCAGGTGGGCTGTGAGCTTTTCCTTATTTATATATCTGTGGTTTGGCTCAGCACTAAAAATTGAGATGTGGATAAGTTATATAAATATTACAAATATACAAATATTAATTTGTAATTTAATGAATATGCTACAAATCAGAGACTGATCAAACTAAGTCAGGAAGGTCTTGTAACAGTTCTTCATGTCTTGAAATTAGTTAGAATTTTTAAAATATAACATGGTTGCAATCTACTCCATCTTAAAAAGAAGATTTTGCATATTGGTCTTCGATTTTAGCTCAGTTTCATGAGGCCCAGCTACCCTCTATTTATGTGGCTGGGGCTCTGAGTTCTTCAACCTTGGTATTATAACTTAATGTTATTTAACTTGGGCCACTCTACAAACCCTATAGCTCCCAGATAAACCCAAATATACAGAAGTCTACTAGCCCTTTAACAAAGCATACAATCACCACATTGTATGCAACCGGAGCTGACTATGGCTAATCAGCATAAAGCTTGTGATTCATGAGCATCTTTCAGAGGCAGATCTCCATTCTGCTTTGCAAAAAAAATGTGCATTTAGACTATTTTTGATGCCGAAAATTTACCAGGCAGGAAGTCTGATAAGGGAACAGCAGAGTATCCAATCACTTTTCAAAATAAAATATCCTCTGCAGACTCCCTATTGTATCGTTACCCTTAGGCTGTCAAGTACGAGAAGAAATGCAATCATCATATGTAAAATATAGACATGAAAAAAAGTATGATGATGACACTATCTTTTACAAACAAACAAATTTAAATTTAGAATCCATGTCACACCTACTTGTAGTGTGTAGGCTACAACAACACAACAAAGCAGGAAATAGCAACAATAGACACAATTAATATTGTCAAAACAAACAAGCCATTTAGTTGAACAGCCTACTCATCAATGCAAGAAGAATAAAACCCCAAGAAATATGACAGACTTAGCAACAAAACAAACAAAACACCATCATTGAATATAAATTAAATGTTTCTATACTTATGGACCCATAACCAGAATTGAGTAGGTTTTACTACTTTACTTTTTTTTTTTTTCAATATAACATATTTAGCCTTAAATAAAATGAATTGCTCTTTTATACCTTTCCCCTTGTTACATCAGTAACCAAACACACCTGGTGCACACAACAGTAATCACTCTAAGCCAGCTAGTGCTCCAACATAGAGACCAAAACGTTGAGGTTATTCCACTAAAACTGAAGCAAAAAGCAAATAAAGCAGAGTAGTACCTTTTTAGAGTTCTGTGGTCTTTCAGGCTTCCAGTCCAAAGCCCTCCCCCGGTAGATCAGAGCTGATGTGGCTGTTGTCTCACGTTTTACAGGTCAGAACCGGTCCAAACAAAACTACTATGTCCAGCTGGGTTCGCTAGCAGCAGTTCACAGCACGTGCATCTTGTTATCAAACAATTCACTTGATTGACCAGTTTCATACCGGTAACAGCTCAGCAAGCCTGTCTCTGTTACCAACAGAAGCATTAAAGCGTGAACATGATCTTCCTGTAATCCGTGTCTGCAAACTTTTCCAGCACAGTTTCAGAATTCCACCACAAACTGCCGCATTTGCTAAACTCGAGCAAAAAAGGAGAACAAAAATCCAACCTGTAAACTATTCAGGCTTAGAATAAGCATGTGCACCTTGAAGTGAATTGCCAGAAATTTAAGTTAAAGATGCTTGACACTTCATTATCACACTTTGCACCTCACAATCAGACTTTCTTGTCTGCTTTAGCTGAGAAATGGATTGGATACCTTACGAAGACAAATCAAGAGTTACTTTGAAACCACTCTAATGCCCCAGTGCTTTTGGTGATTAACAAGATATTTTGATGAAAAATAGAGATTTAATGACATTCTTGAATTTTATGTTGCACTGTTCCCTGATGGATTTGTGTAATGCGACTTTTGCACACTGCTGAATATAAATTAAATCTTTCTATACTTCACTCTACATTATGTCTATTACTAATCTCCAAAAGTCATGACAAGAAAAGTGAAAACCTTTATCAGAGTAGCAATATTATTTGAACCTCTTTCCGATCCAAATAATGTTGTTTGAAAGACATAATCTAGAGTGTGGGTGTAAATTTAGCATTCTTAAAACATTTTTGAAATGGAAGCAGATTGCAATTAAATGAGCTCAATGGCATCTTTTTTTGTTTCACCTGTATGAATACAATATAACTTTTATAATACAATAGAGGACAGAAATATGTGTATTTCCACCAACGCAAAACGAAGTTTTACCTGGCTGAGGTTGAAAACTCTGTAAAGCAAATGTGACAATGGCACGTGGAAACAATAAAGCATGAAGCATGCGACTTAAAAAGTCCACTGTAGCTGCTGCCCCACTGCAGAGACAAAAAACATCAGCCAGAACAAACATTATACCTGTGTGGACTAGTGAGATATTGGATACTGTGAAGTTATTCAAATTAAAACATAAAACAAACATAAAGGCCATATTTCCAGCACAGTTTTACAATTGTTATTTTTCAATTTGACTGGTACTCCCTTAATAAAATCATTTTGTTGACCCCCTCCTTTTCTACAACGGTATTATGGCACCTGGCTAATAAGTTAGAACCACCTATTGTTTATCTCAATGGATCCAACTCTTAATATACCTGGAAGTGGTAAATGGATGGATTTCTTTTGCTGATTTTCTGGAATTCTAGGTAAAATGTGCATTAAATTGGATAGATTGAGTTGACATAACAACATTTTTTAATGTCCCCTTACGTTCAAATTATTTGTACACTAAGAATAACGTCTGTAAAATATACCATTACAGCAACCGATTACTCTAAAACATGCATGTAGAATCAGGAAGTGCCTGTTTCTCCTCTGAGAGCAATTGTAATGCATGCTGTGTGTGTGTGTGTGTGTGTGTGTGTGTGTGTGTGTGTGTGTGTGTGTGTGTGTGTGTGGTGGTGGTGGTGGTTGAGGGGGGGGGGGTATGTAGTGGTGTAAATGCTCTGTCTGGTGATCCTTAAAGCTTGCCCTTTCCAGAGTCAAGCGCCAATGCACCTTTTCAGCTGCGTTGTGACTCTGCGATGCTGCAGGACTGGCACTCTGTGCAGGTACTTTCGAAAAGGTGAAAACATTCACAGTGCTTAATGGTAAACACACAGACCAGGACTCCAGGATGGGCCAGTGCAGAATCTGGGCCTTAAAAAAAAAAAAAAAAACTTCTTTCAGAAAGCATCCAGGTGTGCTTGAGCAAAAAAACCTGAAACCTACACCAGGTGCAGAAGCTCTCCTCTGTCTCCGAATCTTATCTCCTCGTCGTAGCTTGTACAGAGGAGGCAGAAAGACAATTACGTATGGGATCAATAAAGTATGATATGAGACAAGGGCAGTTTCTTACCTTGCTGAAGTGTTCCAAAAATCCCAGTAATGATCTTTTGAAATGATAACAAATGAACTATTGTTGTATTTTGATTACAAAACCTCAGCTAGTCAGACACTGAGGGATTTTGGCAGTGGGACTAATAGATCCAAAGTTCTCATGCACATCACAAAATTCCTTCAACCTGAGATATATCAATAGCGAAAGGCACGGCCAGTCAATGTGATGAATTTCCCCCCATTGATGTCTTCTTCTTGATCAAATGCTTAAGCACAGGTCTAAACACAACCACATGAAAAGCCCTCGACTTAAGTGATGTTCTCTTTGATTAGGGTGTTGGCTTGATAATCTTGTGACATGAGAAATGATGTGGTTACAGATGTCTATCACGCACAGTTAAGCTTTCCTCCATTAAGAAGCAAAATGTTTGACTTCAAAGGCTACACTTGTTGCGCGCAGGTCTCCAAATATGTCATGCTGTCTTCAAACGCAGCTGCAGGGCGTTTTATGCCTGGCTTCTTGATTTGTCTTCTCGAGTCTCCCTCTTTGCCAAATATCTTTCAAAGCCCGCTGACGCAGCCGTGAGAAGCTTCTGTCGGGATTGTTTGCTTTGCCAAGGTGTGACGGAGTGGACAGGGTCCCTCCTGTGTCCTCGTTTTTGTGTCATCTACTGACGGCTCCACGTTGAGTCGCTAAGTTATTCCACCACAGGGAGTGACAGTCGAATGTATACGTCTTCATACAATTTGTCGCTCATCCACACAGCTGTCCTGAGGGCTGCCATATTTCCGTTTTTTTTATGTTGCTAAATGGCATGAGATTTACATGTTGCATCTTATAGCACAGCTATATGTGAAAAACCCTCAGACATTTACAGCATTATATAAGTAGTAACCTTGAGTAACCGATTATCATTGGCTGTAAAACTCCTAACACAGCTAATAGAACAGTAATACTGCACAAAGAAGAAGGTTAAACGTGCAATGAAATATATTCATGGCACTTTCCACTTTCTAAACTGTAATAAATTGTCATTTAAAAATGATTTATTTTGCACCAAAAATTAAACATGTTTAATAAACCATGAAATGCAGTCAAAGAGACATTTCAGTTTTTTTGTTTTTTAAAGGGCAGAGGCCATGGAAGTTCTTGTTTTGGGGGGGGATGTTCAGCAAATATATTGTAATTTTGGTCATGCAGAGTTTATCTTCATAACTTAGCTGATAGCCTACATCTGAGGGAAATGTTGATATTCCTAACAGCCTCATTGTTTCCCTCTGTGCCTTTGCATTCCCTGAATTACTTTCCTCCCTGTTAGCTTACCAAAATCAAACAGAAAATCAGTTGTCTAGTAGTTTTGATCCTGTTCTCTGCTTTTCGACTCTGAGTCTTTTAGCCCATTTTGGTACCTCAGCCTGACGTTTTGTCTTCCTGGTTGACCACCGCCTGATTCTTGGACTCTGCCTTTGCAGCATACCCGTGATCTACTGCCTTGTTGTTTCATACATTGTGCAAACTTCAAGTAAAAACCCTGAACGGAGTTTATGTGTCCTGAGCTTGTATACCTCGGTGCTACATTTACAGAGATTGGGAAAACAAGACACTGCAAAAGGACAACTTTCATTTAGCCATGGAGGGGTTCACATAGAGGGTGCCTGAATGAAAATATTGATTTAATCACGCAGCCTTCTTCACCTGACTTAATTAATCATTATTTTCACGCCTGCACCCCGAGGACAGATAAAGTATTGTCTGACTGGTCCAGTGCATTGGATGATTAGCACTCTCATTAAGAGTGGAGGTGGAGTGTGTAAATCTCAAGAGAGATGGGACATCAAGAGCAGTTGTACAGGCAAAGTGTGCAGCCGTGACGCACAGTCTGCATTTTCCCGCTATGGTGTTGATTGCCTGGCACCACAGTGAAACAGTTCTTGACAATGGCCATGAATAATGAGTCATACTATTCATCAATCATCTTTAAAATCTGGATTTTTTTTTTTTTTTTTTTTTTTTTTTTTTTTTTTTTTTTTTTTTTAAGGCTGGATTCACCCCATACAGAATTAAAATTCATATTTTTGATATTTCATTTTTTTGATAGTTGGTTATATTTGTCTAAGAATACAACCTGACCTGACAGCTATGTCAGAAATACACGCCTGCATGGTGTAAGAATGACGAGGGACGTCACATCCATCCTACAGTCCTCATTGCCCACTGACATATCAGTGCTGATATGAATTAGGATTTGGCCTTCCAAATACAGTCACATGTAGGTCACAGACTTCAGAATGTGATTCAGATGTAAAAACAAACATAGAACTACATGTCAAAACCATGTCATATTGATGTAAATTCACAATACAGGATGATGAAATGGATTTCTGTCTGTCTGTGGTCATGTATTCCATAAAGCTGTCATCCTTTCAACAATAGCACTGAACTAAAAAATGAAGGCTTTTTAACAGCAGCTGTTACCATCCAACTGAATGCACTCTGCAGAGAACTAAAGTCCTCTTTATAAACGATTGGTCAGCATTGATTGCTAATGTTTTACAGCCAGAGAGACACGTGTGCAGCTCACTCATTGTGTGGTGTTCATTAATATGGACTCCACAATCCACAATAAACTTCTGAATCAGTATGAGTGAGGGCACCTGATTATTCTGATGCAATGTGTTGTTTTTTTTTCTAGAATGAAAAATGAAGATTACATGCAGCAAATGTAAATAATACAAAAAGTTGACTGCAGACTGACATGCATTGGAATATCGTCCATGTCCATGATTACAATAAAGCACTGACACTCATTATTTATTATGATCATTATTTTATTTTGGTAACATGCTTTGCTCACAAAACTGTCCCTACAAAATAAAATATGTCAAACGAAACAGTGACACTTCAGCAAGTTGTTTTGCACACACCTCAGCTCACTCCTCTTTTGTGTGTTGTTAATGCACATTTTTTCTCTGCTACTTTATTAAAAATATTCTTCAACATGAGGTTACACCACTAAAAGTACTGAAAATACCTGCACCCTGCCTCTCTCCTTAGTGTTTCTCCCAAAGAGTGAGGTGACAGTTTTATCCAGACTAAGGTCGATATCAAAAATGACACCCAGGATTTTTCAGGGGTAACAAATTGGGACAGAGACAGTTCTGTAGCCAATCCAATTTCCTTGGACGGATGGGGAGATGATAATATATCATCAATATTTCCATTATTTCCCATTTAATTTGAATGATATCGCAGGACGGAATTCAGGGACATATTGATGAATTAGTTCATTCAATTTTATGAGGTGGCTGGACCTGTTGCATGATGATACTTATACAAGATTAACAAAAACAATTCGAAGTGATATGCTTGCCAGACCAGTTTATGCATCCAATGTATTTGCAACTCAGCCAATAAAAACACAGCTTTAGTTACACTTTTGTAATTACACTTCACATACTTCCATAATGTCCTTGCAGCATTTGTAAATCAAATGACTGACCACATGACTGTGTGTCCCAAACACCATTAAAAATGCACTTTAATCAAGATAACTACTGTGACACATACTGTTTATTGTGGAGGGAGCCGTTACCAAAATATAGCTATAATTCAAACCAAAACAGGGGACAGGGATGGGAGAAGTGGGATGTAATATGTTGGAAGAAATACAATACCCATAATGTATTTCAGCCATCTGGAGCATCATGGGTGTCTATTTTGCACCCCGTCTGGCCTCCCCATGGTGCCATGTTGGCTGTAAAAATGGGTGCAACACTCACTACTGTAGAAGGTTTTGTACTACAACACATGTCAACTTGACTGAGTGATGGCAACAGTAACACAAATATATCTCCCATGTATTTCAGTATAACATGCTTGATTGACAAACTTTTCTGAGACCGAACTTGTTTGTGGAACTTTTGCATTCTGAGAGTGTGAGAGAGTCAGATGGAGACCGGGGCCGGGTGAAGGTAAAGGAAATGTAGCAAATTCTATCAAGGAGAGTCTACATATTTTAAATATTACATATCTTAGGAAGTGAGTTGAAAAGTGTAAAATGAGTAGGATCAAACTTACGTGGATAACTAGAATTACTTTGATCTTCTTCTGTGACCTGCTTCGGCACTGATCTTTGCTCTCTCTATTAAAACATCCATCAATCACAGCGCGGGGTCGAGGACAAGGCAACCCCATTTCCCCGCACTTGCACAACCCAGAAACACCTGCTCAGTTACCCAGGACAGGTGGGGCTGGACATAGAGGCCGGTGAGACTTCATGTACTCAGCCACCTTTCTGTAGAAGTGGATCTCCACTAACAAAAGCAACAAACAGAAAAACAGATTTATATATTATATCTTGATGATATAAAAGCATATTTTAACCAGTTCACCATTTCAGTTCCACAATATGCGCTGTGTACTGCTGGTGGCAATGTCAGCATGGATAGAAACAGAGGGAGTTGAAGCTTATGAGTTTTAAGCAGTTTGATTTTTACTCACTCCAATTTTATTTACATTTATTTACAGTACTGAAGCAAATCTGTGTAATGTTATTAAAAGTCCTGTAATAAAGAGGCTTAATTGTTTAGTTATGTACAACAGTGGGGTTTGAAGGGCAAGAAGATGTAAATATAAATTTGCATTTCATTGTTTCTGTATTTGCAGTGCAGATTTTTTTTTTATTCACAGTACATGTAATTGTATTTTCGTTATTTATTTTACATCTTATTGCAACAACACTTAAATACAAAGGTTTTAGCCCAAAATTTAGACTGCACTCAGGATAGGTCAATCGAGAGCCTCAACGTATTAAATAACCAGACACCATAATTATCTATCAATTAGCATTTAGTAATAATATTTCTGCAATTCGAAAATAAAAAAAACTGAACTAGTTTGCGTAGCTTATTATGGAAAGCTTGCGAAACAATTTTCAACTCCCCAGTAGATTTGCTTATAACTTTTTATGATTTCATGATTTGGAGATCTCTCCACAGGTTTCAAGAACAGGTTACCTAACTGTAAAAGTGGATCACTGCCGTTAAACTGCCCGAGCAGCTTCACATTTTATCCGAGTGATTTCAAAGGCTTGAATGATTTTTGAGTGTCCTCCTCATCTCTGGAGAGTTTATGCTTCTCCTCTCTGGAGCTCCAACATGATGAGAAAATGCTTTTACAGCTGATGATGAGACTTTGATACCATTTTTCATTATGCAATGGGTAAATGGTTCATGATGCCTCCATTAAGCAACAATTTTATGTTGACAAGTTATCAAATGAAAACCTGTGATGAAGGGCTCTCGGTGATGAAACTAACCATCTCCTGACTTAGCTCATTGTTTGGCCTGCGACAGCACATTTACTACATGCCTTGGTCTAATTGCTGCAACAATCTTGCAGCAACAGGCAGCTGTTTTCAGCTACAGGCTCCAAGCACTACCTTTATACCACCAAAGTCAAAGCTAGCGACGAGCTGGTCAAGAAAGAATAACACCTGACTTTAATTCTGCACTGCATCCTTGGTTCATGTGACACGTTAAAGGCAGTGCAACAAGCTGTCAACTTACTATTGCATATTTTCACATTATAAAGTTGTTATATCTAGCACATTAGCGAGGAGTACTTAAAAATCCAGCAGACAAAGAACAACATTACCATTAATTTGTAGTCATAGCCACCTGGATAATTAGAGACAATAATCCCCTTTCATTTTAGCTCTGCTGCTAACCCCTAATGGAGATATCTGGCTATTTAGCTGCTAATTTCCCAAGTATGTTCTTCACGAGTCACAACTTAGTCTGCCTGCTGCCTGGTGCCAGGCAGGTTTGCAAACAGGGAGCTTTGTTGCTGAAAACAGCTGCCTGTTGCGGCTGGAAATGAGGTCAATGAGAGCGCTGAGACTGAACCAAAACAATGAAGCTGTGGGCCATAACACCAAAACTATGAGCTGAAAGACAATAAAACGCTCTATAGAGCTACCCAAATTGAACCTCCCATTTTAGACAAATGTCTAATCTCCAAAATAACTGCCTGTTGTGTGATGTGCCTTTGACCCGGTTCATCTTTGACAATTTGTCTCGTATGTTTTCAACACTCACGTCTCTCAGTGCAGCATTGACGCAAGCACGCACACCAGAGACCGAGGGTGGGTGAAGCGAATGGCTGCCCCGCTACAGAGTGCCTGTGTTCCCTGATCAAAGTAGACTCAGTTGGATTTCATCTGTGACTTCTCTGCTCTTTTCATCTCAGATATGCCACACACACCGGGAGCTCTGTCACAAAAGCACCTGTCTTCATGAAGTGCAATCATGTCATTTCCCTGCCTGTCGGGCTAAAGGTTGTGGCTTTTCATTGATTCTGAATGTCACTCGAGTAACACAACAAAACCTTACATGTGAAACTGAAAAATGCAAGACCTTTCATTCCAGTTTCCCAACCTCCTTCTTTGTCACTCAAACAGGCGCGCATGGTTTTATGTTTACGCTGCTGTCACTGCAGTGGAAACTCTTACATTTTTGTCCAAAAATTATTTTTTAACATGACGCGTGTGTAGTCTATTTTTATTGGAACTTTGACAAACTAGGGAGGCTGTGGCTCAGACGGTAGAGTGGGTTGAACACTAATCGGAAGGTTGGTGGCTCAATCCCCAGCTCCTCCTGTCCGCATGCCTAAGCGTCCTTGAGCAAGACACTGAACCCTAAATTGCTCCCGATGGTGTACCATCGGTGTGTGAATGTGCTCCCGATGGCAGCACCTTGCATGGTGATCTGTCTCATTAGTGTGTGAATGGGAAAACTATGTTAAAGCGCTTTGAGACCAAAAGGTGATAAAGCGCTATACAAGTACAGACCATTTACAAACTACACCAGACAAAAAAAAACACCCTTAAAGAAAAAATAAATTAATTTTAGTAGATTTTCATGGTGTAATGTGTAAAGCCCATGTAGATTCCCATGTGGCAACTTTTCCACATATTTTTTCCCATGTTATCATCTGTTGCAACATGTGGTAAACATGTGTCGTACATGCAATCACACGTGCCCTGTATGAAAAACACGAGAATCTCAAGCCAGAAAAAGCTGACATTTGAGTTTTCCATGATATATTCAGCCCCACATAAGATTTCTAAAGCACAGAGATCCAGATTAAGATGATCCTATTTAAACCCTTAAAATTTCTAACCAAACTCTGGGTGGTTTGTTCAGAGTCACCACCCCCCAGTTCAAACCATTATTGACGGAGTCATTTATCCCTTTCTGAATCTCGCTGCCTCGTCAACCTTACTCACAGTCCAGATAAATCAGTGCAGGTCAGTCTTTAACGAGGGGACTAATGCTGAGGTCTCCCTCCAAACCCCATTAACCTGTCTGTGTAAAAAGGACACAGGAAGGAGACCATTGATTGTGCTTTAATCTCGCCCTTGTATCCTCCTATCTAGCAGTAGGTGTAATTGAACTGATGGGTTTGCCTTGGTTTTAATATCAATCCAGTTGTCAAAACACATGCTCTGCTTCCTCCATGTGACTACCGTCCAATCACATTTGAAAGACATACAGTAGGTGGGTCAGGTAATGTATATTCAAATGCCAGTGACAACATCAGTGAAACCTCCAATATGTAATTATAATGTCAACCTTAACAGATGGCAGTTTGCAAATCACCACACAACAAACTTTACTTCTAACAGTATCGCTGTTTGCAAACTGATTTTAGATGTTTCCATGGTGATAGCAGTGGATAATGATGGAAACCCGCTGCCATCAGATGAAATTTTCTGTTCATTTTCTGCCCTCCTGGTGCTTGTTTGCGGCTCTGCCGACTGTAAGGCTGTGATCATATGGCCATTTCTCTCCAGCTCAGATGCACAGCACAGCTGCAAATGTTCAAAATAAGTGTGGGAGCAAGAAATCAAAGAATTTGAGTGGCAGTGGGTCATTCTTGTTGCTATGCAATGAGCAAAGTGCAAAGTGGCATCTAAATTATAATTATCTGGCCAACCTAAGTTAAAGGGGGGAAAAATTGAGAGAGTAAAAAATGGACAGAGAAAGTTCATGAGTGATCTGCTTGCTCAAGAGGAACCAATCCTGAGGGTATGGTATGTTATATCACCATGTACAGATCACGAAGCACTAACTATAATCTGCTGTACGACCAGGATAATAACAGGCTTTTCATTCATGCGGGATGCTTCAATCCATTCCTTTGTAACGCTGCAGCCCTAGGTATTATCTATAAACATTGCTATGTTCTTTATGGGAGCGGGGACATGTGGTAGGTGAATCTAAAGAGATGTAAATGCTTGAGCTTGTCTACGGACAATAGGACATTTTCATCAGCATTGCAAGGGTGTCCAGCATAAAAGGCTATTACTGCTCACATTTGGTATAGTTATATAGCATTGTTTTGTCATAGGCTTTCATATCACTCAGTGTTACATGACAGGCAGGCTCTGTCCTGAGGGTCTGGTGGTTGCTATGAATAATGATAAGATGCCAGATGGTCATTGTCAGACAGCCTTTTTCCTGTGGGTCTGGAGAGGAGACTTCCCTGTACAACATCATCAGCCTGTCACTACAAACTAAGAGACAGGGAAGTAAGACGGAAAGACAATATATAATAAATTATATTGTGTGGAGGTTTTATCGCTCCCCACTGCACTTCTCTGCTCAGCGGTCGGACCCCACTGGTGCTGCATGTTAGGCGTGCAGGTGACCCCTCAGTATTCCGTCTGTCACATACAAACCTGTAGAGCCACCATAGTGAGGGTGGTAGTCTCAACCAGACAAAGGCTAGAACTTTACTTTGGTCTATAATTTCACATCAACATAAAAAGACGAGACCTGAAAAGCACATTTTCTTATTGTCTTCATTTCTTGCCCCATGTTTAGCCTGGAAATCATTCTGGTTTGCCATTATAAGGAGTAGTGAATAGTGAGGATTGAGGAGGGCTCTGAGGAGGATTGAGCAAGGTTGCACAATACCTCTTAATGTCTTTTGTCTGACAGATACGCTCTCTTATTGGAAATCGTTCAGTGATTGGATATTTGAGCTGTTCAGACAGACAAGTTTTCGATGTTTTCTATTTGTAATTTTACCCAAGTAATGTTGCACACGCTGAATACGTTACTTTATGTCTGTCGTGTGGTAGCAGGTTGGGGACCCAAGAGCAGACACAGAAGCATAAATGGCGAGAATAAAGTGGAATGTTTATTTGAAGACAGGAGTTGAAAATGAAACCTGAATGTGTAGGAACCAGAGGTGGGACACTGGGAGCATTAGGCTTGACGTCAACGATGATCTTCTTGGATCGATGCAGGACTTACAGGTCGGAGTTGACTGGTGACCTCCGTGGACAGACACAAGATAGCAGGTGAGAGACGATGGTGGGATCGCCGTGGATCTCCGCAGGACATCAGTTAAGTCGGAGGCAAGACGAGGGGACAGATCAGACCGAATGCAGGCACGCTGTCAGGTTGCTGAGGCAGGCAGAAACAAACTGAGGTCAGAACCAGACGAGGAAAAAGAAGGCTCAAAAACTTACAACAGCATGGTACCAGGTGAGAAGACGGAACAAACTGACGACGCTGGAGTGCAGGACCAGAGTTGATATATTCCCAGGAGGTGATCAACTGGATTGCCAGCAGCTGCGCAGACCGATCAGAGGAGTGGAAGTTGGAGGTGTCTGGAGGCGGGCAGTGGAGAAACACAAAGCACATGGCAGACAACAACAAGCGGGAATGACAGAACACATGACAAGGGGAGATCGGGGCGAACAAAGGTTAAAACACAGGGTCAGACAGGGATCCTGACAATGTACATCAGTTAAGTTAGATACATGATGAAAGTAACCTTAAAGAAACCAATGGTTACACCAGTCTCTTGGCTGAAAGTCCTTTGGATGTTGCGTCTAACCACCTCCAACCTCTTTCATGCATAGATTCTGTCACTCTTTCTTCTCTGTCACATGACCTTCTTTAATCACAGTGCTGATGCCAAAGGGTACCTTGTGCGTACCTGTCTGATGCCATTGGCTTTGACAAAACAGGAGTGTTTGATGCTCAGGGAATGATAATGGGCTCAGACCTGCAATCCAAAGACAAAAGAGAGTTCGCTGATGATTTTCTGAGTGCCAGATAGTCTATATGGGGAAAAAAATAAGAAGAACGAATAGTCGAATCCTCCACTTGAACAGCCAAATCCGATTCGGCTGACAAACCTCCGAATCGGACCGGGTGTAATGCTACAGTTTGATCTCAAAAAGATTGCTCACACATCTGCTCCATGAGTACACTGCAGTGCCACCACTCATGATAAAAATCTGTCAGTGGGTAAACAGTCAACTGCAGTGCGGATGATGGGAAAAGGTGATAAGGTTTGTTTGTCTTCGCTGCCACCAATCTGTCCCAGCTGGGAAGAACTGCCCATGGGAGGCCAGAGATGACAAGGCCACTGCAGAATAATGCCGCCACACATGGCTTGGGAGCTGAGGGAGAGATATCGCTCCCAGAGGTGCCAAAACATGGCCCAGATACCTGCCTCTTATGAGAGAGGAAGGTGGAGGAAGCAGTAAGTGGCTGAACAGAGGAAAGCGACTGACAAGTCCCATTTGGATATGCTTTAGCAGTGTGGAAATCTCCCAAATGGATCTCGGGAACAAAAACAGAAAACAATAGTGACTCACTCCCATTCATGGCCACAGTCTTTTTCGATCTAAAATATGTGGATCAGTATCCTTCTAGTCCACAACTAATCTGGGTAGACAGATGATAAACATGATTAATGCTTCTGAATAATGTAAGAGAATGATGATCTACTTAATAACCATGAAGAGATGTGATATATTCTTTGTACAAGTTCACACTATTCAGCCAATCATCCAACACAAAAGACACAACACACAAAGACCATGACCAGTCAGAATATTATCACTGTGGAGTAAACCATTAAAATAATTTATTTTAGCCCCTCACAAGAGTTTAACATTATGAAGTTGACATTAATAACTAAGTCCCTGATCAAGAGTGTCATGCTGTTTTTTTTTGCTGTGACATCACAGCAGCTGGAGCTGTGATCAACCTAAATTCAAGGTGACAGCAGCACAAAAGCATGTGTCAAGAGGATCCAGAGCTATGATATCCAGTCACAGGTCAGTTGTGTTGCTCCAGCGCAGTTTGTGTTTAATTAAAAGCCAGAAATGAAACAGACAGGAGTGTCTAGCATCATAATTACTACAAACCAGTACTACATAAATGCAACCATATATTTTTATTTATTTCTTGCCTTGTTTTTGCTGCTTATCTAGGTCCAGGTTGGGATGGCAGCCTGAAGTCCTTCTCGCCGCCCTTGTTCTCCAGCTCCTCCTGGGACATCCCAAGGCGTGCCTGGGCCAGACAGGATATACAATCCCTCCAGCTTGTTCTGGGTTTGCCCTTAGGTTTTTTTTCCCAGTTGCACAGGCCTGAAATACCTCTATAGGAATACATCCAGGAGGCATCGTGAACCATCTCATCTGTCTCTTCTCAACACAAAGGAGCTGCGGTTCAGGTTGTAGCTCCCTCTGGACATCTGAGCCTCGCACCCTGTCCCCTGAGGGGTGAGCCCCAGACACCCCTGAGAAGCAAACTTTCGGCTATTCTGGGTTGCAACGTAGATCAACTTGGTAAAGTGAGCGCCTCACTTCGAGGCTCAGCTCTCTCTTCACCATATTAGTCAGGCTGCAGGTCACAGTCTGATGAATACAGTAGGCCCTCATCACTTATATGGTGTCATATGAGCTGAACATTGTATTTTAGGGCATGATCTAAGTGTAGCTTACCATGAAATTCTGGCATTCTCTTGAATTTCAATGACTAATTTGAATCATTAGCAGATTCAGTGGAATGACCACAACTCCGTGCACTCTCCAGTGAGAGCACAGATACTGATGCAATGGATTTAAATTGCACAATTAAAAATATATTAACATTTGCTTAGCTGGCAATTCAGGGAAAATGTCATCTTATTTGACTTTAAACAATTAATTCACTGAGATTCGACTGCAGCTTAACCTCGAGAACAACAAAGACACAATCCTAACAGCCCTGAGTCTAGAAGCTAACAGACTTGGCCCAGATACAAGCCCCAGTTTCCAAGGCATCATGCTCTAGAATCAGTGAGTCAGGAAATATCTCACAACTGCTGTTAATGTGCAAGAATCGTGAATAAGTAAACAGCAAGAGGAGGCTTGTGACAGGGATTTCGCTCTGCTAAACAGATTGTTCGGGTCCCAACGATGTAAAAGCAGCCCACATCACATCTTATTAATTCCCCGATTAGTTCCTCAATTCAGGCTGTCATGGGTGTAATGTCTCGGCGGCAAGCTAGGAAATTATTGTCCAGACATTGTCAATAAGTTGAAATCTCTCTCAAACAGTTGGTAAATAATACAGGGCTAATCTTGTCTACAGAGATGAAAATAATAGAAGGGCTTATTCTGATGGATTACTCAAATCAAATTCAGTACAAGTATCACTGAGTCACAGCCACAAACTGATGCAACATATTATTGTAGGAAACACGAGGTAAAGACTTGAATATCCCTACTAACTTTTTAAAAGTCACTTTGGTTTTATTGTGTATTGCCTCCAATTGCTTTTTGTCCCTAAGAAGGTTCTGCGTCAATTCAATAAGGAAGATTTGTTCCCTCAAGTTTCATTTTCATTCCTGTGAGTGAACTTGTGCTTTTCCTGCTGCTCTTTTTTTTATCATCACATCCGTTTTCCCACGCTGTCAAATCACTCATTCATAATCTTGTCCTCACTATTCTTGCCCAATGGTCATTCTGTCACGTTTTTTAAGACATTGGGTTTCTTCGTCCCTGTCCTTTAAATATCATCGTCATTCTGTCTTTCAGACTACCAATCATGCAACCCACCTTCTCTCCGTCACCACCTCATCCGTCTGGTTTCCCTGGGAGCATCAACTGAAGTTTCCATCAGTTGTCGCCACCTTCCCTCACCCAAACCGTTTGAAGTAGATGACTGCCCACCTCTTAGTCTGGCTCTGTCTGAGGTTTTCTTCCTGCTTTCACTCGTGGGAATTTTTAATCACTGAGTGCCCTGAGATGTCAAATGTTGTGATTCGGCGCTACATAAATAAGAAAAATTAAATCCGCTTACTGTGCTCCACCACCTCCAGCGTCTGTGCTCTGGGGGTTTGTGTCCTATCTCTTAAATCCATTTGGGACATCATTCTATGAAGCGGCCAAAAATGTCTCATACTGTAATTTTTTAATAAATTGGTTTTCACTACTTTCTGCTTATTGAAATACAGATTTAGTGAACTTCTGAATATCTAAATTTCCTCAAGAGGAATTATCAATTCAACTAACTGCAATTCATTGGCAGTCATAGAACTTTTGTGATTTTCATTTTGTCGGTCCACAGTAGCAAGGTGTAACACGCATGCAACACTCGGAACAGATTAGAGCTGCCACATAGCCTGTGGCAGACATATTTCATGTGCATGTTATACCTCACTGCTGTGGCTTGTCACATGTATTTCTCAGCCAAATTATACAAGGAAAATATCTTAATAATCTATATAGATTGACATTGAATTTCACCATGAAGTTCACATTTGTAGTGTTGAATGAAATGATTTCACAACTATTGGACAGATGACATGTAATTCAGTGTTGGCATTCAAAGTTTCTCTATCGATAATTTTTAACAACCTTGGTGATCCTTTGACTTTTCATTTTGCCATAACATTGTCCATGTGTTCTGTCAGACATGGTTATGCAAATAAATATATTTGTTTACATTCAGTTTCGTGTATGACCATGCAGGTGTGTAATGTAACTCTAAATCCAGTCTCTCCAGTCCAAAGACACGTATTCACCACACAGACCGTACCAACTCCTTGTCTTCCCAGGGGGTTAAATACTGCTATTTTCTCAGAGCTTGCTGGTGTCTCAGATTTGGACAAAGCACTCTTAAAAGTTGCCTTGGGTTTAGACACCAAAACTACTTGGTTGTACATAAAAAAGTCATAGTTTGGGTTAAAATACATTTTACATAAGTAACACTACATACGCTATATTAGTTATTTTACGTTAAAGTTAAATACGTTACATAACTTAAAAGAAGTGCACATTGACTTTTGCTTGCTCACGTACTTGAACATCAATCTCTCGGGTAAAAGTACTGTCTTGCTTCCACCTGACCACCTCTATTCTCCTTCCTGCACAGACTTAATCTGTCTTTCTGCTCCATTATGTGACTTCCTTCTTTGACCCAGGTGGTTATAGCACCAACGCCAAAGGGCACCTTCTGCGTGTCTCACTGCCATCTGCTTTGACAAAACAGCAATATTTGATGCCCTGGGAATGAGAATGGGCTCCAACACATTTACTGTCCACCTCCTTGCATAAAGGGCATGCTACTTCCTGCATTGGCATTCAGTGTTGGCATTAGACATACAGACTAAACGTGACCTGCAAAATCATCCAATATGAATGCAATTCTCTGAACACTGGTCTGGATCTCCATACCACCTCCCACAGCTGACTCAGGTGTATAATTTCTAGCATATTGTAACTTTTGGTCTCTTAAGCTCCATCTCCTCAGACTTTGCGGGCCTGGCGAGGTGGAAGGCCTGAAATTGCTTCCACATACAAACACACACACACACACACACACACACACACACTGTAAATGGATTTATGCACAGTATTAAAAAGCTAATAAGTCAGACAAAGCCGTACACCAGTGCACATGGCTGAACAAAGAGACTCACTTGAATGGGCTAATATTCAATCATTTCCTGTCATTTTGATAAGTTTGGAAAACACTGCTGTAATAGCCTTTTCAACATATTTCTTCACACCGTTTGCACAAGCAATCTCTGGAATTAATAGAGTAACAGGCACAGCTGTTCATTCTTGCCTTTGTGGTTGGGCTTTATAGATTAAACCTGCAAACATTAAGATTCATTCACAATGACTTATATTTTCACCTCAGATAAGGGCTTTCAGCTTGAAAAAAAATACAATAAAGTTATCAAAACCAAGCAGAAGTATAGATTATGTTGTCCAAATTGAAAGGCTGCAATTTTAAAAGAACACACATTCATTTCAGGTGAAAATCAAGATGGTAATAATTCAAAAACAGATGTTGTATTCCCTAAAACTCGAAACCAATATCTAAAACTAAAGTATTTTTTCAACAGCACCTAGCATACCTTTACTTTGATAACAGAAATTAGTTTAATTTCAAATTTTCTACAATGTTTCACAGACCTTGAATTGGAATAATACATTTACTGCATTTTATACTAAGCAATTATCTCTGAGTTTTGAACAATTAAACTGATTTATGAAACAAGCCCAGCTAACATACTGTATGTTTAATTTATTACTGTATGAAACAGATTTATTGAAAAAAGTACCAAAAAAATTATAAACCTGAGAAACAAAAAATAATATGATTACATTACATTACATTACATTTAATTTAGCTGATGCTTTTATCCAAAGCGACTTACAATAATTGATTGTCATCATTGAACAGGAGTCCTGGAGTAAAGTGTAAAATTCACACGACAAAGGTAGAACAAATTTTACTGAGACTCATTATTCCTCTTTTTTTTCCCGGTAAAGGAGGCACCCTGCAGAGGCCTCGAGTTGAGAAAACTCTGCTTCACATTTCAGACTCAGAACTAACGATGTCAGTAATCGCAATCGCAATATCAGACCCATCGATGTCTGTGTTATCTTCATTGGCCAATGATGTAATCACTTTCTTCTTTGTCCTCTCTGGCTGATAAATTGGGTTGTCACTATAAGGAAGCACTGCTGCTATGACTAGAAGGGAGAAGCCAGGAACGAATTGAAAATTGAACAGCCCGTATTCTCAATAGGGCTTTTTACTCCAAGGACATTGTAGATTTCTAGAAAGACTATAGAGCAGTTGATACGTTTCTACCTTGGATCTCATTGTATTTGTGTGCTTCGCAGGTTTTGATCTGAACAAATTTGGTCATCATCTATCTACAGTAAAACAATTATTTATCCAAATATTTTGTTTTGCAATAACAAAAATGGGCTGGAGTTAGTTGTGTTTGTCAGTCACTTCAGGAAACAATAATGTCCGCCATATTTGCTGGAGACTGCAATTTTGCAGAATTCCTGTGTTTTGTAACTTTCATCCCATGGTTCTTCAAGTGAAAACAGTGAAAACAAAGATGAGAACTAAAATATTTTGGTGATTTTGCAGTATTATTGTTGTCATAGGAAGAAATTAGATATGACTTTTGCTCTGTTTAAGAGTGAAAATAAAATAACCCTGTAACGTTATTCAGGTCACTGAATTAAATGAACTCAAATGTCATATTTCCATCACATTTTTTTGGAAAGTTTATGGTAGTCTTTGTGGTGTACTGTGAATAGTCATGTTTTACAGTTGATAAAGTAATGAAATTGAATGAAATAATACAATGTATGGACCAGGGCATGTCAATAGAGCAGATACTTTGAAATGCCACTCCAATGTAACAAAATACAGATAAATATTTTTTTAATTTTTTTTTCAAAAATGCTGAGAACATAATGAAACTAGATCAGGTCCATGTAATCGAGGTTGGAAGACATAATTCATAACAGGATGAAGTTTTTGGGAAGAGGGAAGGACATCTGAGAGACAACGAGCACTGGGAGTCCTGGAGGAGACAGACTGAACCACAGGGAAGACAAAGAAACAGACAGCAGATACTCGCCAAAACCAAGCAGCCAGGGAGCTGAAGAAATGAGCAATCTGGACATGCAGGGAAGGACGGTCCACAGGAGAAACAAAGAACTGGATAGTCTGGAGGAAAAAAATCACAGGGCACTGTCTAGAATAATAATATGAAACATGTTTTGTAATTAGATAATGATTTGAGAAAGGTGTCTCTGATTAACTTTAATATTCACATCATTGCAAAGGAAATTACAGGCCAGAGAGTGCAATCATTTTTCTATAATTTTTCATAAAAATCTCAGTTTCAGTTTCGACATTTAATGTGTTGTCTTTAGTCTGCTTTCAATTAAATATGGGTTTACGTGATTTTCAAATTATCACATTCTGTTTTACATTTGACACACCATCCCAACTTTTTTGGAAACAGTGTTGTATATTACAAACAAAATGTGTTGCAATCTAATAATTTCAGTCTTGTGGGAAAAACTTCTGTCAAACGATTATTTAACTCTTAAAATAATCTTAAATTAATCTTGCTATTAGTGGCTTTAATAATGGTAGCAGAACTGAGTATTACAATATTCCTGCAGTTGTAAAGTACATACGAAAGTAGGCCTGTGATACTATAAGTAACTTCATTGAATTAAAAACACAAATTAATTAAAGATATGGTTGATAAATGGATGGAAAAATATGTTTTTAAAATATGTTCTATTTTGTTGCAAAGTTTACTCTCGACGCAAAGCTAAAATTTGTTGTATCATTAAAACACAACTACATGTTTTAACAACATAAAATATATGAATTATTCTGAAAACAAAAAGTAAACTGATTATTGATATAAAACAAATAATTCAAGCTTGAAGTTGAAGATGGATATGTGTTACATGAAATATATAATTCATGATCCTTACAAGCCAGTGGACCAATCAGAAAGCATCAATACAATAAAGTAAAGACATCCTGATACAATCTTATCTACTGAACATGTTTAAAGTATTTCAAATAAAAATGCAGGTTCTGCAGTAAAATGACCTGCGAATGATTATATATGGCATCATTAGACTGTTGGTAGTAATGCATCAGTTGGTTAGCAGCATTTTTTGTTTTAACGACCTTGAATATGATTCTCACACTAGGAAATGTGCTCCTCCATAAGGTCACAAGATAAATCTGAGGGGTCTGAAAAAGTCTTCAGAAGAGGAGAGAAACAAGGTTGTGCCTCACAGATTTTATTCATTCTTGGCTTGTTCTCTAATCTTTAATAAGTTTAACCATTTGGGCCTTGAGCGGTTATTCAAATAAAACCACCTGAGAATTTTAGGAGTGAAATATATCTGTTGAAACTTTTTCTTAACTAAAAGACACTTCTTTTTTTGTAAACAGGTTGAACAAACTCTAAAACCTCATGCAGATTGGTAGAGTCAATAATTTTAGTCCTGGATTTCAGAGAATTCAAATTATGGAAATTATCATAATGCACAGACTATAGACTTAAAATGCAAACTCATCATTGCTTCTCCACAAATTTTACATTAAAAATAATAATTTGATATTACACTAGTGTCGTTTTCCATGAAACTCTCATTATCAGCTGTGACAATGTTTTGATTAGTTTATTTGACATTTTTAATATCCAAATGCTGACTGGTGCAGATGAAAGTGTTTTAGAGTGTCTCTCAGATCGAGGTGTGTGAGTGTGAGTGTGAGTGTGTGTGAGAGAGAGAGAGAGAGAGAGAGAGAGAGAGAGAGAGAGTGTATGTGTTTGAGTATTTATATATTTGTGAGGATGGGTTTCCAGTTTCTACCAGAGAAGTGAGGATATGTTAGCCTCATTTTCCAGGTGTAAAGTCTCATCCCTCAAATAACAATTTACAAAATGCTGTTTGAGGGTTAAAACTGTTTTCACTGAGTAATCCTCACAAATATAGAAGTGTTTGTGTGTGTGTGTGTGTGTGTGTGTGTGTGTGTGTGTGTGTGTGTGTGTGTGTGTGTGTGTGTGTGTGTGTGTGTGTGTGTCTGAAATTCCTCAGGCACACTTCCTCCTTTTCCTTGTGGCAATCTTGCTCTCAAGGTCTTCCAGCAGGAACATCATGGACCTCCCCTGCTAGAGATCTGCTGTGGCCTGAAGGAGGTTTGACTTGTCCTCTCTCCACTCCATACGATAACTCTCCAGCTGCTGCTCAATATTCTTCAGAGCAGTCATGAGGTTGTTGTCATCATTTTTCTCCTCCTGAAGCTGAGCCATGTTTAGATCTGCTGATTTCTCCATCTCCTGCAGCAGGGAGGTTTTCTCCTGCTGCTATTCGAGGGGGCCACTCCAGCTGTTCTTGAAGCCTCTGTAGCTGAAACTTCCGCATTTCTTCCTCCTTCCTCTCGAGCTGGGCAATATCAGAGGTCTATAATGTTTCCCACACCGTGGTAGAAGATCCTCAGCCTTTCTTTGGCTGGCAGCGATCTTCCTGGCCACTGCCATGTGCTCCTCCAGCTGGTCTCCATGGAAAGCCTGGGCTCTCTGCAGCGTTTTTAGCGTCCATCCTTCCGCTTTAGGAGAGCATCCTTCATTTTGTTCAGCTTTTCATGTTTAGCCCTGTCAAAGGCGAGATCTTTTTACAGGTCCTCTGCTTTAGAGCGAGCCTCAAAATCTGCGGTGTCTTTATCAAAGAGCTGAAGCAAGGCATCCAGGTGCAGGAAGTCTGCTGCTCACGATCTTTCTGACGCTCCACACTGGACTCTTTCAGCCATGATTTCAGTTTGTCTTGATCAAAAGACAAATTAAATGAGATTTTGACTCCATGAAATTGTACTCCGTGTCTTCCAGCTTCATCTTCGGCTTAACGTTGGTGTTTTTTTCATGCTCTGTCTTTCCTGGTTCTTTTCTGTGCTCCTTGAACGGCCATTATGAAGCCTTGACTAGTTGAATGGGAGTCTATGGAGCCGGAGGCTTTTTGGAGCCGACCTCTACCCGGTGGTATCGCAGGTGAAGGCGTTGCGGCTTAATTTTTCAGACCCAGAAGCTACGTCCACTTTTATATAAAGTCAATGGTTCCACTCTATGTTATGTCACTGTTGCTATTGGATACCAATCTGTTTATGTTTACAAATATAACTTTAACCACAATTACATAATATCTTCACAAATACAAATGTAATGTGCATTAAAATTCTTACTTATTTGAATAAATTTGGGTAAAGACTGGCTCGGCTGAATTCAGAGGGCTTTTGACAACTGAATCTAACTTTCATGTGGCTCCCATATACCAACATTTACAACACAAACACAGTACACACACACACACACACACACACACACACACACACACACGCTGCACTGCAGAGGCTCTTATTTTACAAATAGATAAAATGCATGATTTTGTTTAAAAAACAATGTCAACTGGAAAAGGACTAATGTCATTTTGGTGGTCATGTTCCAGTGAATGCAGACATCAATGCAATCACCTCAGGCAGGTCTGGTGCCTCTGGCCATTTCTGGCCTGCAGTGCCAGTTTCAGCAGTGAACATTCCTTTGACATATCATGTTTTCTTTGGGTTGCAACAACATGGTCAAGGTGTGAAAAAGTTGTGTGTATCCCAAACATGTCTTCAAAAAAAACAAAAACTGTTGTAGCAAGTGACTTCCATTTTGCTAAATAATGTGCCAAGGTTTTCTGTACTTTTTATTGCTGTAATGATGTGCGCCATTGAGTACTGAGGGTGTGATTCCTGCCAACAGAAAACAAATTGACCCAATTGTTACACATATCATTTTGTTTTCCAAGTTGCTCTGGCATATTCACCAACCATTTGGTCAGTAGCCAAGCGGTTGGTTAGAATTATTTTGATTAAGCATATTGCTGAGTCATACTTACAGTAGGAAGTCATTTTTAATGTATTTTAGTGACTGTGGTTTTGCAATTAATACATTTAATTGAAATCATGTTAAAGACTTGTGCTTTCCTGGGTTGTGACTTCTTTAATTTCCCCTTTTGAGAAACCCTAACCCCCCCATCCTCCACCCCAAACACCACCTCCAACACCCCTTTGGTCATTTGTGCAAGCAGCTTATTATAACAATGCCTTCTGTTGGCTGCAGTAAGTATGATGGGAGCAAGAGACAGTGGCAAAGTGTCTAATACACATGCCTGTCTACTCGAGTTAAGCGTCTTTGCCTCATGAGACGTGTCAGTGTCGCATGCTTTAGGAAAACAAAACTACGTGGGAAGCCGTGTGGTTATGGGTTGGGAAAAACAAACCGTGGGGAGAGTTAGGGAAGTAAAAAACCCTTCTCCGGGGTAAGAGCCAAAGACTTATGCCGCCAAGCCATCCCTCCTGCCTACTAACACGGACTTCAGTTGCCTTTTCTTATGTCTAGACTACACCCATTTAAAGGACAAGACTGTGTATTACATGCTTTGCTGTGATACTGTGCTGGGAGGTGAGGTGATACGTATAGGCTGGTGGGAGGTTTAAGTGTTTATGCTGTTCATTTCTTATTTTAAACCAAATTTCAAAAAAAAATTTCAACCATAAACGTTCATTAGTGTAACAACACAGGTCCTCCATTTCAACCCACTACCCAGATATCCCTTAAGCTAAACAAGCTGTTTTTGTCCTTAAAATTATACCCATCTTGTCTTTTTGCCCAACAGCAAACACACAGAAGATAAATAATATCCCCCAAAAAGAGTCTGAATATTTTAGGTGCATAAATTGTCATACTTCAGGCATTGCCTCTCTATCATTGCACTGCTCAGACAGAATGTAGCAGAAAGGGAAAAATTGTTAGATCACCCAAGGTACAGTCATCAACTCAATCAAAGCTGCTACTCCATCAATGTCATTTTTGTTTACAAATTTGCAGCACTGTGTCTTACTTCCTTGCATTGTTCCATCCTGTAAAACCCATTTCACAATGACCTCAGAGCTACTGAGGACAACTTCACCACCAACTTTAGCTTAGCTTTATCTTTAAACTTAACACAGTCTTCACAAATAGTAGTCTACAACTCACAGCATCAGAGAAAGTTATTTTTTCCCTTCAAGCTGAATTACTTGTTTTCAGCTACTTGTTAACAATCAAGCTTCGATTGTGTGGTCATCCATGCTGCCTTTCTGTTGATTGTTTTAGATATGCTCACTATTCTGTCACATATGTGGTTCCCTGTAGTCTAAGAAACCTTCTAGATCTTTATTTTGCGTGTCCTCTTAGGTGATTTTATCTGACGCTTCCCAGCCGATCAGAAACAAGTAATTCCAATGTGAATATCCCAGCAGGTTGCAGTCCATTTTGTCAATTTCAAATTGTCAGAGTGGTTAATGTTGGTGGTTCTACTGTTATTGTCATCTTGAAACCCTGTTCAGATTAAGGTTTGCAAAGCCACGCTGAAGGGTGGGCCAATCAGCGGCCAGTGGGCGTGGCTAACTGCAATAACATTGTGTGTTTGTTTCTGAATGGGATTCCAACAACTGCAGCAGTGATAGAGTTTCGTCGCACAGCATGCGTGGTCAATGCCGATTGGTTAAAGGCTGCTCCAATAGTTCACCTGAGGCCTAAGCCCATTACGATGCAACGACTGGAAACAATCCACAACGGAGCGTCGCATAAAGACTATAGATGTCTCTATGCCCCCAAACCAAGCAGAACATATGCACTACAGACACTGCAGATCAGTAGTTATTAAATCAAATTAGATTCAAATACATTAGGTCAAATATCTATGCATGTATGGTTTCTGTTAGGCATTACACAGCAGTCCCGCAAGGACACAGCCATCAACCAGTTTAATTGAAAAGATAATGGGACCATTAGCTTTCAGTTAATAAATGAGTTAATAAAGTAATAACATAATAAAGACACTTGATCTGTAGTTTTCTCATTGTTGAAAATCGGATAAAATACATATTCTTTCAAGAACCTGAAATAAAGTGATTTATGATACAATACTTAACAGGGTTCTTATCTGATTTGATGCTTTCTTGTGTCAGAATATACATGAAGCAAGGGCATAGAGGGAGAGCCAAAATTGACGCTACTTGGTTCCATAATTCAAAGAAAAGAATAATTTCATTCCCCCCTATTTTTTTTCTAATAAAATCTCCATTATGCTGGGGGGATCTTCTCTGCTGCTTTTCTACTACATCAGCCATCATGGGTTATTCGAGCCGACTTCTGCGGGCTAGGGTTGAACTTCAAACAAATAATATATTTGTAATGTAAACTTATACTGCATGTTATTTTTTTATTTTTTTATTTTTTTGTGTCCTGCTGTTTCAGCATAATTATCAAATCATATAATTACTGAACCTGAAAGCACTTTGTGACTTTTCGTTTGTGGTTATAAGTCTCATGGCATGATTCAAATTTAACCTAATTATCTAAATGTGTAAATGCATTTAAAAACAAAATAAATCCACTGAATTTATAATAAGCTTAGAATATTATGTAGCAAACATCTCATATGATACAATTAAGTACAAACATGCTCTGTCATGTTTTAATCTTAAGGTAGAAAAAACATAAACAAAAGTATTTTAGTCTTGATTTCTTTAAGCCTGGGTGGAGACTTTTGCCAGGCCTGGGTACCTCATATCAACCCCCAAATTCCAAGCAGTGCTTCACAGTTCATTGGATTAATTGTCTTCCTGCTGTGTTGGAAGTAGCAAGCTCATCATGTATTTTCCTCTTTAGAGAACTACATGGAATGGATTCTGTCACAGTGAGTGCTAACTTTGGTTCTCAAAGATAATCGTCAAGCACCTCAAGGATGATCGTGCTAACGAGTGCCTGAGCTCTTGGTTATCAGGGCTGTCTGCGTATTTTGAAATAATGGCAGTGTAATTTTATTGGTGCAACAACTGCACTCGTGGTTACTACTTCCCACAGTGTGTTTTAGATGTGCAGTGTTCAGGCTGTGGGGGACAACTCTGAAGAATGTTGCTGTCCTGCAGCTGTTGTACCATCTCAGAGACACTAATTGCACCCATTTTCGCTGGACATGTTCCCATTGCTGTCTCCTCAGATAGAGCAGTGTTGTGCTTCTCTTTGGCCTGAGACAGATTTGCTGGTGAAGGCATAGTTAGGGTGAAGGATGAGCGAGAAAGAACACAGCGAGATAAAAAAGAGAAAAGGAGAGAAAGGGACAACATTTGCAGAAAAATAGGATACGGAGAAAAAAATAGATCCTTCAAATCTTTAAAATTAGTGTTGCTGTGATGATGGCAAGCCAGAAACTGGTTTCACACTTCTTCTTTTGCTTTTCGGCAACAGTACGTGTGTCTAAATAAGATCTGCCAAAGGTGCCAAATTCTAATTATACACTGTGTGTAATTTATTGATTACTAAATTCCTCAGCCTTACCCACCTCCTCATGAGAAAATCTAGCCTCTCAGAATTCAGCACGATTTAAGTTATTCAGTGCAGTTAATTGAGGCCAAGAAATGCTCAAAATCTTTCAATGGTTCTGGGGCTATGTGTAAGGTGGTCACAGCTAAATGCAGAGACATCAAAGCACACAGCCCTCCAAATTATAAAACTGATTGTTTGCTTTAATTTGGTCTGCGTATGGGGCTTTTCTTTCCACAGAGTTTGCATCCTCTGGGCAGAATCATGGTGCTCTACGTGTTCCATACAGTAAATTGCATGTGAATATTGCGGTCCAAATCCCTCTCCGTGAACCACATAATGAGGTACTAGGAGTTCAGATGAAACAAGCCTCCTTTTTTTCTGCCTTTTGCTCACTGAGGTGATTGACTATGTGATGAGCACCATGAGAAGTGTGGGAAGGCTGCCAGTCTTTTTGATGTCAGGAAGACGCTGCTATGTGGAAGCGCATCACAGAGCGGCATGCAAATTCACAAAGGCAGCTTCCTGGTTAAAGGGGTAGTTTGGATTGTTTGAAGTGGGGTTGTATGAGGTACTTATTCATAGTCACTGTATTACCTGCAGTAGTCGGGGGTCAATTTGGAGAGGCAGACAGCTTTACTAAGGACCAGGCAATGTACTGCTGTGGACAGGTTCAGCACCAAAATGTGTTTGAGGCGCTTGGAAAAAGAATGCCCACCTAAAAAAGAAACTGTTTCAGTTTAAGTGTACAATATTGCATATTTCAAATATTTTCATGGCTTTACCTACTTTCCAACAGGGGACTGTAGCTGTTATATTACTCTCTTCAAATCCACCAAACTCCTTTGACAAAAACAAAAATGTTACCTTTGGGAGCACATGAGTTGCTGATCTCCCGCCGCTTTGATGGGTTTGTTCATTTGTGTGATTCTAAATATAATATACACATTAACTGACATTGTTTTAGGTGGACCGTTTTTTAGGTGGCTAAAAAAGATTCTGTTGCTGACCCAATCAACAGCAGTACACTGCTTCGTTTTTTTGTGCCGGTACAGCTGCTGAGCCTCATCTACTGCAGGTAATACACTTACTTTGGAAAAGTATCTCATGCAACCCCAACTCAAACAATCCAAACTGTCCCTTTAAGGGGAACAATTTAAATTTCAGGTTTTGTCTGTTGTTTCTGGTTGGAAGGCCAATGAGAGCCCATTTGTCCATTACTGAATATTAAGATGGTTAAGGTTCAAATCTCTAATCTTTTATTTTTTTATGATTCAAATTCAAAAGCAAAAGATAGCAGCCCAGTGTTCCCAACCTTTCAGCTCACTTTAGACTTTCTGCATCTCGCAGTATGTATCCAATGTCACTGTTCATGGCCGATGTAAAAAGCCGTGTCTCTTTAACTTGGAAGGTCTGTCAGTAAATGTAATTCAGGTTCTTTTTTTCTTTTTTTTTAATTGTCAAATATACATTTACTTGTCTGCTTATAGAGATGAAGAAAGACAGGTGTTGACACAGATGTTGGTCTTAAAAATGTATTGTGTTTTTTATTTACCCATCCCCCCATCCCCTCTGTGGAGAAAAAAAGCTTACCTGGGTGGTTCCTTTGATTTAATTCGTTGACTTATACTCTCCATTTTAAAAATATAATATTCTGAATCTATTACAGCAAAGAAGAATGTGCCAATGTACCATCTGCATTGTAAAGTAACTTAGCTTGTATACTTCACAGGGCTTTATACAAACATGCCCACATGATACTGTACATAGTGTACACTATCATATAATTTCCCACTATTGCATTACCAGCAGGTCAAGGTTTTACTTATCTGGCTACGTCCTAAGACAAACATACATTGTTCTTCTGCTGATGAATCATTATACTTCTGCTAAAGTCCCATGGTAATACGTACATGTTAGTTATGCTAACATGCTAAAGATGGCAAACATCTGCCAACCACTTGAATGTTTGTACTACAAGCATGTTTAAAAGCTCCTCATACCCAAATAATGCAATTGATTGATTTGACATATGAGTGTTTTAAGCATCCTCTATGGATGAATAGGATGAATAGGTAATTTGACAGGCTCGTATGTTAACTAGCCCTCTAAACTTTGCAGACCCAAGGAAAAGTATATGACCCATGTTTTATATTTTTCGATCATGGGCTAGTTGGTTTTTACAAAGCTTTACTGTTTTTAAGGTAAGTACCTATCAGTATCTGCCATTTGACACATCTTGACGCATGGTTTGATACAATGGCTTCACACCTTGAATACTTTTATTTTGTAAAATAACCTGCATCAACGAGGAATAATTCAACACTACTTTCAGGGAAATTCACCACCAAATGATATTCTCCCACAACAATTGTTGTGCAAACTGTGGTTGTTTCTCTGTCCTCTGCTCAGTTCATCTGGCTTACTCCCTGTAAAGCAAAACTAATTTTTCTCCCACTGTATCTCTGCGCTTTTGAAGAAACACGGGAGGGTATATTTGACTGGGAAATTCACCAAGAGGTGTCTTGTTTGCTTTGCTACTGGCTGTGTCACTCCTTTGTGTATTCATTATAATTTGAAATACAGAACTTCCACGTTCCCCTGCCAGCACTTGGACTCAGCTGAAATACTGCACAAATTACAGTGTTTTAAAACAAGCCTCACTTGGAGAAAGGTTTAGATTTCCCTTCATGTCTGTCTGTATTTGTATCTGTATATGTTTAGAAATGTACACATGTATTTGTATGCGCACGTGTTTACTCGCTGTTTCGATGCAATTTACATGAGCAGATCAATCAAACGTTCATGTATGTATGGTAAGTATAAAGCCACAGCCTACTGCCGGTATACTTTAGCACATATAGTTTAGCACACAGACTTGAAACAGCTTGCATGGCTCTGACTAAAGGTATGCGAATCTCACACATACTCATCACTGTACTAAGCTCAGTGATGAGCATGTTAAAACAACATATGCATATGATTCCATTATTTTAGCTGTGTGAATGCAGATGCGTCCTGGATGACATTGATGGACCACCTACTCAACTGATACTCTGAATATGCAAGAGAAATACTGTATGCAGCTCTCAGTGTCATTTTCTGTGGGCGTACTTCAGCCAGTGATTTACACGTGTTACCGTCACATTACAGCAGGTTTGTTTTTTCTTCCACAAACAGTTCTTACATCTGAAGATCTCTGCCTGCTCTTCTTTAATTCAAATGTTTTTATGAGAAAAAAATATCCCTGTGATTCGGCCGAGGGCAGCTGAACTGTATAGACAGTAGAATAGATTTACCTGCAAACTTGTGGCTATTAAGCTATATGTTAAGTGATTTTAATCACAAATCAAAGCCTCCTCTGTTTTTTGTTTTTGTTTACCTTATCTGTCATTTCTGACACACAATCAGACCCACAGCTGTGAAAGAGACACAGCCCCACCGCACAGTTCATTTACCAACTGCAGCACAGAGCCAGATCCTCTCGATCCTGCTGAAATACTTGAATAATCTGAGCCTTAACAGATATAGATAAAGACTGGTAACGACTCTATTTTTACAGAAGTGGAACAGAGATGGCAACAAACTGCATAGAACAGATTAGCCAGGCATGAAGTCAGAAAGAGAAAAGCATAGAGCACCCAGTCAATTTTCAAAATTAAAACACCCTGTGCAGACTCCTCATTGTATGTCACATCAACATATCAACATCTACACCCTCAGTCTTAGGACAAGACAACAAGAACAAGACAAGAACAAGAACAAGAACAAGAACAAGAACAAGAACAAGAACAAGAACAAGAACAAGAACAAGAACTCCTCCTGCTTAGAGGCTCTGTGTTTCAAATAGTTACAAAATAATTGTTAAAATTAATGTTTGGTTTTCTTTCAACTAAGATACCACAAACTGTATTAACTTTGTCTGTCGCCTCCAGTGCAAGAAGAAGAAAGTGGTTAACAAGCAGAAAAATCAAGAACAAAAAATGACCATATCAGGAAGTCAGAAAAATTAGGCAGACAAAACACACGATTGCTGTATTAGGAAACTGGACAACAAGGAGTGGTCTTATGCCATATAGACTTGTGGCTCTATTACATGATTATTTACTCTTCTGCACCTATAGGAAGAAGAGCTCACTGTTTGTATTTTGTCATTTTAGGGCATTTGTGTGTTTTTTTTTTCTCTCTGCATGAGACCAGTCTAGTCTAGAAGTCCAACATCGTACATACAGCACTACAATATTTTTTCCTCTACAGACATAAGTGATACAATCCCTAAAGAATTGCCAACACAAGTTCAGACATGAAAAAAAGTGAGTTAAAAGCCTCCCTGTGGCTCAATAGATAGACTTCTTGGAAAGGCCAGAATCTCCGAAAAGTAACTTTGCAATACAGCATCCTGGTGTTGTGTTGGTTACAAGGTGGGGTGGGTAGAGGATAGTCATTCATGATAAGAGACCCTGAAAACTAAGAGGGAAAGCTGAAGCCATGTTAAATAATTAGCTGCAGTTTCACAGTGACTTTGAAATGGTGTGCGAGTTGAGTCTCCCTGCCAGATCTTAAGTTCCTGCTCACAGTTATATAATGTTTCTGGAGTCAGTTTGTTTAATACTATCTCAGTCAGCTGTAAAATAAGTTCCCAGTAGGTTTTATAATAAAGGTCCAAAACAATCTTCAATTACAGATTCTGCAAAACCCAGTTCGGAAGTCGAGCATGACGTCAGCTCTCTGTAGATGATTGATAGTTCTCTGCTTCACTTATATAAAACATGAAACTTCCTGCTGAGTTTTATTCATATCTTCACTCTCAGTTGGCATATTTCCATTAGTCTTCATCTGAATGGCTCTGATGAGTTAAAGAAGTATCAATAAGGCCAAAGCCACATTTAACAGTCCTCTGAATAGTAACTAGATCTAAAGCTTGCTTCCGTCACAGCTGCTCTAGTGGTTGCTAGTAATGTCCTTTCAATCCGTCGCTTCTTCCTGCTCGAGTCTGAACCCCGTTGCATATGACTCATCTTCCTCCCTTTCGTTAGTAGACTCAAACAGTATCCCTCTTCAGAAAAAGTCTTTGCATTGATGGAAATATTTCAGATGTAACCTATATTTGATCGACTGATGGAACTATTTCAGATATCAGACATGTTTTGCCTTTTGGTCTATCACAGCTCAGAAAAACAAACAAAAAAAACTTCTCAAACTTTACTTATCAAATAGATGGGGTCACATGCAGTTTTCCAAATTAAACTCCCTCTCTGATAAGAAAACCTTTCTTTTTCTTCTTCACTGCAGAAAGCCGTATTTGCTGAGTGTAAAACTAGAAGGCTGTTTTTCACAGTTATCTGCTGAAAGCTGTTTTCTCTGTGCTCACTAAGAATTTATTTTTTATGGGGCGGGCCTATGAGCATGATTTGTGACATCACAAACAGTTTTGAAGCCAAATGTGGTCCAATTCAACTTACTCAAGTACGATCTGGAAACGTTAAACCCCTAGTGCACAGACACTGAGAATAAACTTCACAGTGAAGTAGGAGACAAATCGTGTCTGGTAGTTACATTTTACAAATGTAAAACATCTGCATATTCACTTTATTTTTTTTTAAGAAATGAGAAGGAGTGGATGTCTATTTAAGGCTAGTTCAGCCAAATAATCACATGAAGATAATTTAATAATAAAAATAATAAATGTTATTTGTATGGCACCTTTCATACAAGAAATGCAGCTCAAAGTGATTCACAGCAAGACCATTACATGCAGTGTTTCACATACAAATATATAAAGGAACATTTAAAAATATAGAAAAAGAAATGAGATAAAACAGATAAAAAGCATAAGAAACAGATAAAAAGCATAAAAAGGAATACAAGTAGACTTGATTTGGGTCGTTTTCTAGGATTCAATTTATGATATGAAGTATCGGAAAAAGCAGTTGTAGCAGTTGTACGTCTTGTGCACTTTTCTAGAACTTTACTTCACACAGTCTATAATATTACCAAGTAATACACTAGTGTTTAAATCTCCTTTTCTGCTGTGGTCTTAGTAAATTATTTAAGGTAGACTCGTCAGTGTCCCTCCAGGTTTCTGCTAAACCTTGGTTTAAAAACTCACATGGGTCCAACCCGTTCATACACTATTAAAATTCCCTTTTCACTAACCTATCAGTCTTTTTAAGTTTTATCAAAATATATAGTTAAAATATAAAATGATCAATATACATTTCAAAGGCGTGGTAGTTCAAGAGCAAGGGAGGTGCAAGAGAGCTTCAAGAGTTGCTAGTTAAAGGCTAATATAAAGAGATATGGTTTGAGCTTTCTTTTGAAGTTATTAACTGAGCTATATTCCCTAATATCTACAAGTAGAAGCAGAAAAAAACACTAACTCTGGAGACAGCTGTAAACCAGACTTTGCTAGAAGCTGATTGGCTGTTGAAAGCGGTGACATGCTTTCGAAAACTGCTCACTGGCGGCTTGACAAGATGACAGTCAGCTAAATTGAATCAAGCAGGAACTGTTTTGTCTCGTTGAAAATCTTTGGTTTGAGTTTGGCTTTTGGGACTTTTTACAAGACAGTTGAATGGTGGAAAAACCCTTTATGATAAATTATAATTCAAAGACTATTTCGTAGTCATCATAAAGCATGTCTGGAGGGGAACTATACATAAATAAAAAATTCGGAGGTATGGTATCTGTTCTTTAAACTTCAAAACAGCAACAGCTATTTCAATGTGTGATTATGTCATAGCACTCATCTGTTTTGCAAGTATTACTGAGTGCAATAAAGCATGACGTACATGCTAAAGCTGACAAACCAAGACTTAAACAAAGCAGCCAGTATGCACATGTATGTTTACTCTACAGTAAACGTCTTCTATCCTAAACTGTGTCACAACAAGTTTATGAAATGTAAACAGATTATACCATTAAACTGTAAAGCTTGACTTTAGCTAACCCAAAGACACGTTTAAGCCAGGCGCTCAGGACACAGAGACTCCAGATGTAACAAATGCAACAAATCATACCAAACTGCAATCAAGAAGACAGATGGCCTCGCTTATTTGGTTGCAAATAATGCGTGTGTCTCTCTGAGTGCACTTGTTATGTTGGGTCGTGTCTGTGTAGCAGTGCAAAGTGCAAAGGATTGGAGTGAAGTGGAATTAAAGTCTAAGAGTGTGTAGTGATTATTCATTAGAGTGCACTCACATCCAGCCATGTACCTGGTCTCATAGCTCTAAAACACCTGGACCAATAACAGAGGAATGACAAAAATGAATCAACTAATGGAAACAAATGCTGCAGTTTATTTGATCGCTCCAATCCGACAACATTTGGTTTGAACTCCAATCTATCTCTTTTTGTAAACTGTTGTAACATCATGTCATAAAAAAAGTGATACAGCAGTGTTTCCATCTTAAAGCCTCTCAAAAATAAAACATGAAATGTGCACCAAAACATTGGAAGTAGGTACACATAGTTAATCAACAAAAGGCCATCTGCTCTTGCAGCTTTTAACATAAAATTTCTACCAAATATACCAACAACAATACCAACATTTAAACACCTGTTAAAGCTTTTCTTTCCAACGGGAAAATACCATTTTAAGGTTGGAAACAGCTACTCTGGTCCTTGTGCTGCCATAAACACAGAGTCCTGATGGGTTGCTGTTCAGTCACACATCAGTCAGGTCTGTTTTTTAGCCAGAGTTACATACATTGGAGTATTTCATATGTCATGTTTCCAGTCCATCTGTAGAAAAAAAAAACACCAGCTTGCAGCATTCAAAATTGGATTCAGCAAAAATGGCACTTGCATAAGAAAATCTGTTTATCGTGCCATCATAATGATAATAGCTGAAATTGTCAAATACCATTGACAATAATTGACTTACTACATCTGCTCATAGCTGCAAAAATGTATCATTTTAACAGTGTACACTTTTACTCATTAATCATGCCAGAGTCATGGTTCTGGCTTTTATTTCCTGCTTTATTTTGTAATCACTCACCCCACGTGACTTTGTGAACTGACCTCCTGCCTTTGTGTCTTTTCTCTGCTAGTTTTCATAACTACCTGTGTCTCGTCAGCCAATTAGCTTCTTTATTTCTGTAGCTCTGTTTCTACTCTTGGCAGTTGCCAGATTGTCCTGTGTATTTATTCTTATTTGTGAGTTCATTGCTTTCCAACTTATTACACTTTGCGGCATTTGCTTTTTCCCGAGTTTTTGCCATTTTGCCAGCTCGCTGTGTTTGTTTGGTTTGCTCAAAACTTGCAGAGTTACATGAGTAAAGCTTTAACCTCCACTTCCTGTGTCAAGAGTTTGGGTCCTTTTCGACAGCCAGTAATAATTATATATGTTCTCAAAATAAAAGCACTTAACCTGGCCCTATGACAGTCCAACTTTTATTTCTTACTGCATTATGTCTTAAGAATGTCCATATTCATACCAACAAATTATATTTTTCTTGCGAGCGTACTGCAAACGCACACCTACTAGAAGAACCAATCTAATAATATATGTTAAGAACTGACTGAGGTGAATCTGAGATCATGTTTGTTGTTGCCATCATTTCTGAAGGTTGTGTTCCACTCAGGGGATTTATCTAGAACACTGAGATCAAAACACAAACAGCATTTGCCTTATCTTTAGCCAAAGCACATGGACTTCAAAGGGGGAATCACTCTTTTATTATTAGGTTAATCATAGTTCCAATTTCTCTTTTATAACGGGTAGATCAAAAGGCATAGTCGAGTTATTATCTGGAATTCTAGAGGAAATGCACATTCAATCAAGTGTGGAGGGAGACTGGAGGGAAAAAGAACAATTTGTGATTGCGTGATGAGATGGTACAGACCGAATCAATATTCCACAGCCACATTTTTGTTTGAGAGAGAAGTCCATTATACTCATTGTCATGAAGTTCCCCAGAGTTGGCTTCAAGCAATATTAATCCCATGAATTAGAAATGAAAGGATGGCAGCAGGTACCATCGAGCCGTTACATTTCATACGAGTGGATGAACACTTAGTGACAGAAGTTGGCTATTGCTCCCTTGGTTGCAGCAATTATACTGTTCAACGGGCACACAATACATAATAAGGGGAAACTTCGGCAAATCTTTTTGTATGTGTCATCCTGTTATATCCCGGCTGCAGAATGGTATTGTTACGCTTGGAAGGATTAACATGACATCCATATTAATATAAAGCTTGCATATGAGGGGCCAAGTCCATTGTGAGATTTCAGATGGGAAGATTAATCCAGACAGTGGTGCCATTTACAATGTAAACCATGTTTATTCTCAGAGCAGCGTAATACTGTGTTTTTTGCCCCATAAATCTCATGTATCCATTAATTTAGGTACAGAGTCGTCAGTAAGTTCTTTCCACACAGTGTGCAAAATATGAAGTGCAAAGCGCAGCAAATACTGGCCATGTCGTGTCACCCCATTCTGTATGAGTCAACAGACAGCTGGAGCACAAGCGGTCAATGTATGTTAGCCAGGTGTATTGTTATGTATGGGCGCTGTGGACAATGGTAAGCCAGTGATGACGCAAGACACTGTGAGTGTGTTGACTTACACTGAAAATAACATCTATAATAAGTCGTAAGCCCTTAAGATTGCTTCCACAATGCATTTGAAGTCACACTTGCAAACATGCAGGGTATCATTCAAAATTACATGAAAAACTGTAATGGATGGCATTGTTTTTGTCAATTATATTATGTAGTTCATTATTATCTAACTTGATATATCCTTATTATTTATCTAGTACTGGATAATATCCAGTGTGGATACACCACTTCTCAAGAAGCTCGTGACGGGTCAGCTGTCCACTAACACTGTAGGTTATAAGAGGTTAATGGACTCCAGCTCCCTGTCAGCTTCTGCAACTTGAGCCACCAATGCACTACCGACAGAGAGTTTAACTGTACCATGCTGGGACATGTCTGGCTATCCGGTAGCTGCGGGTTCAGTCTCTGTGTGTTGAGTATTAATTTGTGTTCACATAAAATAAGATTATTTGGTGGTGCTCAGGTATGTGAATAAATGTAGCTCTTAGACGCTTTCATTTTGTCAAAGTAGCTCTTAATATTAGTGTTGACACTGAGGTTGCTCCCCCTGTTTGTTGCAAACTGCTGGCAAACTGGGTTGTGTGGGTTGTTGCTTCCAGCAAAGTAAAAATGATTGCAAGCCATTGGTCATGTATCTTGAAAACTACATGACTACATATTGATGTCATCAATAACTGATTGGCATTGTATTGACAAAAAAGCCACTGTGTAGCATAAAAGGATCTGGTCTCTCGGATAAAATCTTCACAGCAGTCAGGAAATGCTCACAGTTGATTGAGTTGGTACAACAGAACTCTGTAAAGGTTTGAGTTTAAAGGGTCAAGGCACAGAGACTGATGAATATCCAAATAAAACACATTTTTTTTACCATCTGAGACAAATTGTTGCCAGGTGTCTCTTACACTTGCACTACTCCACAAAATTGCAGCAACTGATCAATAAAGACTGAACTCATTTATTTCAGTGTTCTTCACTGATTTGACCATTAAAGCTTCTGCATTGTTCTTCACTGTGGTGTTTCCATGGCTTTATTTAATGGGCACACAAAACATCTTAATCTACATAGCAGCATAATCCACAAGACAGTAGAGCTCAGATTTGTTTTTGTCTTTTTCGATCCACCATTAATTTGAAGAAAACCAGTGAATTCCCAGTGGAGACAAAGGTAAACTTGGAGTAGATGGTCATTTAAGTGTGGTCTTAAAATTGTGACCTATGTAGCATAGTTATACAACTGAGGACTTTAATTCTAGGCTTGGTAGTTTTTGATAGTTAGCCATGAAAATTTCTCTCAAATGTCCTTGTAACATATGTGGTACTGATCATAGCAACCACTTTGATGTGCTGATGTCTCTACCTCTGGTGGTATAGACATTGGCAGATCAAAGTCTGTACAGTATGCTCTAGTGTCCTTACAAACTCCTACAACACAGCACATAAGTATTGTTCATACCATGCACACTAGAGCAATGTCAAATAAAAATGAAAATGTATATATGTATATAAATATATCTATATACACCAATCAGCCACAACATTAAAATCACTGACCGGTGAAGCATAAACTATAGTACAACAGCACAGCAATATAGCTTCCCTTCATAAAGAGTACAATGTTCAGTTGTTCAGTCAATTTTTATTGATAGAGGTATTGACTTATTCATTTTGGAGACCGATTGAACTTTACTGGGTAATACTGAGGTGTTCTTAATATTTTGTTGCTTTAATTTAAATTAACTAGGTTGACAAAATATTAGCAGCACCTCTCAACACAACCCAGTGTATTTCAACAGCACCAAGTAAAGCTAGTATATAAGTCTAAGTTTGATTTTGTTGGGCCTGAGTTTATGGTGTGAGTCACTCTCTCTTTACGTGTGACAGTCGGGTAGGAGAAGGGGGGGTTTGATAGTCATATAGTCCCCAGTGAAAATCAAATATACAGTCCTGACAGCAATAGTGGGACATGATTCAACATGATAATGACTCATCTGTGTCTGAACTTTCAATTAACTTCTCACCACAGAGGAGATGATTAAGTCTTAATTATGTAGGGAATAGGCAATGAGTGTACAAATAAGTGATTTTAGACACAGCAGTCAGTGTTATGATCAACTCCACATTGCAGTTCCCTTCGATTAAACCTCAGAAAGGCCACCATCTGGCCATTGTGGGTGGCCACCAGCTGGCCACCTGTACAGGCTGCATCATCGCTCTAAAGTCAGGTAAAGTCCTTGCCTGGGCTGTGCTGTGTTCGGGAGCAGCCAGCTCTCCTGTGTGTTAATTACTCCTTGTTTACAGCGGAGGTGTGAAGGTCTCTGATCATCTGGTCTCTGCGAGAGAGGAGAGCAAGATGATTTGGGCCATGTGCCAAGGTGCTCATAGTGTATGCAATTAAGCAGTTGTATTTCATACAGCTAGACTGAGTAACACCCAGTACCTTTCTAGTTGGCTAGAATTTGGGCTGGGATTTCTTCACTGATTTTGAAATTTGCATTGGCAATTGTCTGATACACATTCAATGTTGGGTTACTTGTTCACGTTGATCTTGACAAAGTGTTGATCTGAAAGTCAAAGCAAAGTAGTGGAATGGCACAGCCAACAATAGAATATAGGAGCTAACAGTCTAGGCAGTTTCTGTCCTCTGATCTCTGTGTCTCACTCAGGTCCACTCTTTAATCGATCACGTTGATGGCGTTGTTTTCTCGGACAGGTTAAAAAAAATAAATGCTGAAATGGATCTCCAAATATACTTGGGCAGCTGTCATTAAACCTGGGCGGCCCGCCCAAGTAAGTCTATATACGGGAAACACTGCATACTGTTCGAACATTCCGTGATCTACTCAGAACCGGGTCACGGGCTACTGGTAGTTCATGAGCTACGGGTTGGAGTTCCATGTTTTCTTGTATACTTACCTGTTCCTGTATGTCTGTAGTGGTCCGAGCCGACCAGAACGATTGCAGCCTTAATTGAAAAGTCCAGATCGAGATATACAGCAGGGTCACATGATATTGCATTAAATCTTCTTGGTCTCCCTGAACGGTAGTCATGATAATTGGCTGTTTTCATCAGATTTACTATTTGAATTCTCAATTCTTTGTTCAGATACAATAATTGGAAGCCATTGTTTATATAAACAAGGGAAATTAAACTAATTTTCTCTCTCAAAAAAAATTGAATTTAATCAAAAGGTATTTTTGTTTATTTTGTAAATTAGGAAAACTTGTTAAGACTGATTGCTGAAATATTAAATATTGAGCATCCTTAATGAACTGTGTCGGTGTGTGGGAATATGTTGGTGGAAGTCTGATATGTCCAGGTCATTCAGGCTGCAGCACTTTTAACACAGCTAAATTAAATAGGGATGATTATGTAAATTAGATATCAACTGTGTGAAAATAAATAGGATTTTCCTTGAAGACGAAGTATGATTTATGTCAAAGTAGACTTCCGCCAAATTCCAGTCACCTTCAGCCTGTTGTCTGACCCGTTCTCTCGACTGTTAGCGGGACAGATTAATTAGAAATAGGCTTAAGCCTGGAGCAGCCGAAAGCTCTGCTAGACAGATGCTGTTTGAACAGCAAACCGGTCTTGGGATATAAAAGTAAGATGAGAAAATTGGACTAATTGGAAGTGAAGGACATATGGGTCGTGGAAGTGATCCTATGGGACTGGCATATTCTTAACTTCATTTAGGCCGAGTATCAGTAACCCACAATTTTCACACAGTTTCAATGTGGTCCTTTATTTCATCATAAACTAATTGGCAAGTGTGGATCTGTTTCAATTACACACATGAAAGAAACTTTTTTCATTGTTTCACACCTTATTCGAAAAGTAGTTAACCTTGGTTGTACCTCTGTGTTTGGGAGCCTTGGCTGTCATTTCAGTGTTCATCATGCAATGATGATATATCTAAATATCACAATATTGTGAACGGACTTGCTGCAAATAATTGTTAAAAAATATATATTTCACTAAATGTGTTTAGATTTGCATTATTTTGCTCTTGTTTAATTCAAAATTAGCACCCACCCCTGCTGATTTTGAGCAGCAGTGTTGGTATCTGCAGTGAAAAGTGATGCTTTGGAAAATTCTACAAAACTTTGGGAACCTCTGCATAAGACATTACACTTCATAGGTTGGAAATTAGTGAACTAAAACACTATATTAAGAGGTTGAAATAAAATGCTGCTTATGCATTAGCACTAATGTGCCAGTAGTAACACTAGTCATGTAAATAATCATTTAACCAGTTACAGAGACCTTTTTTCTGCAGAATGGACTCTTTGACTGATACTTTATCCACAAATAATGTTGATTTTGCTATTGTACTTTTATCAAGTAATGTGAATACAAGACATTTCACTTGTTATGTGTTCATTTTTGTATTTCTTTTAACATATTGGCAATAAGTATAGGAATAAGTAAAGGGATTGAACACTTTCTTCACCTCTGCTGGTTTGCAAGATGGTTTTCCTTGCAGAAATAAAAAATAGAAAATAATATTTTGTAGATTAATGTTAAGCTGAAATGAGGCATGTGCTATTTAGGAAACATAGACATAGGACAATTGACTGACTTCAAGAAGAAGGGTTTGTATGGAGAAATATGAATGCCTTGGAAACGGGGCAGGGCCAATGATAGACATGGCATTGGTAGAAAAAGACTCCAAAATCATACAAAACTTTAAATCTGTCACCTTCTGTAATGGGAATTTATCTATATTGGGGCTCATTTTCTACATTTCCTTTTGTCAGATCATACTCACAGACTTTGGATGACACAGCTTCTTGTGGTACCTCCTCCATACTAAGTGATGCAGGGTGGCATAACGTTTGAGTACCACTGTTGCTCCCAACAGGCTCATTACAATGTCTTGGCTAGTTGTTGTCCACAGGGAGCAGTATTAGTGCCCTCACTCTTAATTAAAACAACAGATAATCCCCAGGCGCAGACAACGCTATGGCAGCACATTCGTTGGTGCATAGAGTAATTAATTGTGTCATTAGTATCCATTTTGTATTTCAAACGAAAGTTTCATTTATTGTGGTCCTGAGGGATCGTATCCATACTGTGCGAGACCACACCAAAACTGTTTTTGTTGTTCACTGGCTTCATAGTTAGGAGTACTGGGAGGCCGTGCCAGCAGCATAGCTAATTAGATGTAATTCTGCTCTGGAGCTTATCAAAGCTCGTTCTGTGCCACAGCCTCTACGCTTGGAAACGAATGACATCAGGACATTAGAGAGCTATGCCTGATCGCTCTGCTGGATCTTGCTCCGACTGTTTGTTTTGCCTTTTGTAGAAAGGTACCCTGACTGTGATAAGTCATATGAGGGTGGTCTGTCCCTGATAATTATTCCGTTCGACAAACCGTGCCCTCCCTTGCTTGTGTTTTATCCAGCTATTTAATGAGTTCCAGCTATCTTGGCTGAACAGAATGAAAGTATTTCCAAAAAAGAGAGGCATGTGGCATGTGGTGAAATTGATCAGAAAATGTGAATGATAGTATCAGTACCAGAATGCAACTTTATTATTTTTTCTCACTTTATTGCCCAAGACTTACACGCTTGCTGCACACACTTCAATTTCTTCCACTAATGGTAATTGGGCATCGGTGGTTACAAATTAAGACACACCAAAGTACAAACAAGACAACAGTATTACTACAATTAGTCTGATATGGGTCTAATTGCATATAATCAAACCCATTCATTTGATAAAGGTATTGCTTTAAACAACTGGCGAATGAAGTTTTACCACAGTGAGCAATTCCTCCTCCAACGTGTTGCATTATAGCAAACCAAATGAACCCTTGAGTCACGTTGGGGCGACTGACTGGCCTTTACATTTAGTCGATGCCCTCTTTTATTCTGAAATACTGATTGTTTTGTCAATGCATCCATGAAAAATATATACTACTGTTCATTATGCATACGTGCTGTATATGTTATGGAAATCTTTGCGAGTCCATAAATAGTGGGGGTTCTGTTTCATTGCCACACCTTGCAGTTACAATGAAATATTCAGAATATTATACAGAAACCGCACAGAAATTGAATGTTATTTACAGAACATTAAACTCATCTTTTTGTAGCGTGTGTCCTGGTGTTTTCCCTCGCGTATACAGCAAATGTGCTGTGTTATCATTTTAGATGTACCAAAACAAGTCTTATGAACCATATCGTTTTGTGAGATGAGGACAAATAAACAGTCTTACAGTGCACTGATTGAATGTTTACATGAGTGTCCCACTATATGATCTGGACTTGTGCTGCAGTAGCCTTCTGATTTGGCCCTTTTAAGAGCAGTCAACAGTTAGCAACAGTTTGTGTGTACACATCCAAATGATATGTTTAGTAGTTTAACCCAAATTAAAACAGGTTTTATTAAAGTCAGGAAATAAATTGATATTCAGAGGAATACAATGTGCAATGATGGATTATTTATAATACGGATTTGAAGTGCAATTAGATTTTATTTTAGCCAAATTAATACCGTGACTCTCGGGATGCTACCATTGGTCCGTACATTCTCAACTTTAATCAAGAGTAAAATACCTTGTCAACTGTTGGACACATGGCATGATATTTTGTACAGCTATGTCAGGACTTTAGCATTTTCAAATAGTCATTAAAAAATAAAAATCATTTATGACAGTCAGTGGCTGTAATACACTTAAAAGCTGTTTATCGACCACCATTAAGTGAAAAAAGAGATGTCACTTCGAGCCTCTGGTAAAATCTGCTAATCTAGATTTAAAGTCTGTATTAAAGTATAAACAAAGAAATATGTTGACACGATCTGTTAAACATGTGTTTACATGGACATGAACATGTGATTATGGTAAGATGCTTATGTTAGCATTGTGTGTAAATACAGCCATGGGTTTGGGACATGGGTGTCGAGTGTTAGTTAACAGAAAGCAACTTCCTTGCAACTTCGTCCCTTTCCTCCAACATTACCGATGCTCAAGATGAAAGTTGCCAGCATTATCCTTTCTACTAGTTGGCAGAAGGTTTACCTTAACGTCCTGTATATTACACAAACAGAACATTTGCAAAGATGGTTAAATAGGTATAAATATAACACAATTAAAATTTCTCAGAAAAAAAAAATTAGGTTGGATGTTAGATCCTTTGCAGCAGTAATAGTATTATAATGCACTTCTGAAGATACAGTCTGAAGTTGCATAACGCTCTGCTGTAAATCACTGTACAGTATGTACACTATTATACTGGATAGTATCTACAGTTATTTACAACAGAGCACACACAACAAGCAAATTCATGTAGAAAAAAAATACATATTCCTCATCAGCATGTCTGCAGTACATTTTTGGAGAATTATGATTTGAGGGTTAAACGGTTGGCGCTGTGTGATGCAGCCCCCTGTGTGTAAAAAGAAAATACCTCTGTGTGGTGTGGCTGCCTGTGGCAAGACACTGTTACAGCAAGGTCAGCTATGGACAAATACATTAAAGAACAACCTTGCTTAGGGCTAATCAATATGCTGTATCATTTGGGTGAGAGCATGTGCTTCATTTTCAGCTTCTCAGTGGACATTAGTTGAGCACAGGAAAGGACAAGTGAACCTTCTCACTGGGTAAATCAATGTTCAGACTTCCTCTTTTTCCACCCATCATCACCTCTTTAGGGAATGTCAGACTTTAATGTGTCTTAACCCGCAGCCCTCCCACCTGCTCTACATAATGCTGTCATCATTCAATATGTAAATTTGTCTGTCTTGCTTGTCTGTATGTAAACTGTCAAACATTATTATAGACTTAATCATTTAAGAAATGTTGAGGATAAAACCTATTGAAAATACAATTGTCAATATAAACAGTTTGGCTCTTTGGAAACATGTCATTGAAATTGAGATTTTAAGACATTTTATCACTGTGTTTTTGCCTGTAAAATCATTGATAGAATGAACGTCTGAAAATTGGTTATATTGATGGAGTTTTACAGAACAAATGGTAAATATTTGATTTTTAGTTTTTAATCAGAAGGCTGTTTTTAAATTCATTGGCTGAAGGAAGAATGTAGTTTTGTGCTTATTGAAAATCAAATTTGAAGGGGTATACTCTTGAGCAGGAGTTTTGACATCATAAATCATGAGTAAGCCAATCCTGGTCATATTCAACTTACACATGTATGATGTGAAAACTTATAAGGCATTTTCCAAATATTTGCAAATTTCAATATTGTTTCGGGAAAAACAAAATCAGACACAAAATATTATTCAAAGTATACATTTAACAACATGAAGGAATCTTTAATCTTTATCTCAAAACGTTTTTGATACTAATTTAGAAACTACTGCCTATTCACAAATCAAGCAGATACAGAGTGATATAATATTATAATATTTGGCATCCCATTAATTTAGGGCAATTTACTTGCCTTTTATCTCTGTGTTGGTCTTCACCAACTAGTGAGAACATTTTTTTTTATTTTGTTTGTTTTTTGTTTGGAGTTTGGGCTGGTAGCTGCTGCTACTTGCAGTAAGAGTGAACCAAAACTGTGAATACTACATAAAACCAAAACAATAAGTCAAAAGAGGCTGAAAATATTCTATTCAATGTTGGAAAAGGTGTAGGTTGGGTGGGCTGAAAAGTAATAGCCATTGTACCAGACTAGATCTGGTCACGTAATTCCCCAATATGTAACTTTTTTCTACCCTAAAACAACAGCTTCAAAACCATTTGTAATAGGGATAATAAGACCTCTTTCATTCCACTCCGAGCCCTGAATGTGTGTCCTTGCTCTATGCAGCGTTGGTGAGTAGGCTGGATTTCCTGTATCAAGTGCAGTTTTCACTAGCAACAGCTTTTTGAACTCCAGCTGCAGGTGACAGGGGCTGATGCTGTTATTCTTATTGTTGTGGTCAGATACCCACACGCTCCGTGTTCTGTATATTGAGTTGATGTTCAGATTATTTTAATTAATCCCCCTGGTGGTTACATGTGTTCTTGCAGTTAGTTTCAGTAGCAGAAGTCTTCTTTGCATTCATTGTCCAATAGGGTCACATGATGTGGGCAGCTAATCCTCTGCCTCTTATAGTGAGTGCCTTGAAAAGCAATGCTTGTGAGTACCAAAATATAATATTTGCTGAATTGTATTGTTTATATAGCGGTGGCACAGTGCTGCAGTGGTTAGCATTGTCGCCTCACAGCAAAACGGTTCAGGGTTTGAATCCGGGCCTGGGCCTTTCTGTGCGGAGTTTGCATGTTCTCCCTGTGCCTGTATGGGTTCTCTCCGGGTACTCCAGCTTCCTCCCACCATACAAAGACATGTGTATCAGGTTAATTGGTGGTTCTCCAAATGTCCCTTAGGTGTGAATGAGAGCGTGAATGTTTTTTGTTTCCGACTGTCTCTATGTGTTGGCCGTGTGATGGACTGGTGATCTGTCCAGGGTGAACCCTGCCTTTGCCCTAAGTGAGCTGGGATAGGCTCCGGCCCCCCATGACCCTGGTCAGGATAAAGCGGGTATAGATGATGGATGGTTGGATGGATGGATGGTTTATTGGATGTTTACACAGACATGTTAACATAAAGAGGGACGTTTTATGGAAAGTGTATTTTAGTATCTGAGTTAGGGTGTGTCATTGTTAATTATTAAGTCATGCCTTGTTGCCTTGAAAAGGAAGGTGATTTAGCACAGTGTTTCATTCTTTGTACAACAAAGAGACAGATATGCAAGATATTTCGACATACTTTATTGATATAGTGATTTATTTTGTCTTTATTTCAGTTTTATAAAAAAGATTGTTGTACACGAGAAGAAGAATAAACAGTAAAGGTTCATTCAACTTTTCTTCTTCGTCTGACTCTATACAAGAGTATGTTCGCTATCTGTCGAAGTGTCGTCTGACACCTACTCTGAGGACAGAATACTCCATATAGTCCCCCTTCCTCAGCAGCCTGTGGACATAGCTGATGGGGTACTGCATCGGAGGAGCGGGTTTAGGTCTTTGCTGGCACCGGTCTCTCCACATTCAGACGTTTCAGTGCTTTGTTTCTTTCTTACAGAGCAAATTTCTCGAGTGAAATATCCTGGAGTTAAACAAAGAGTTTGATTATGGGAGTTTATTTTCCAAATTAGATTACAGCTTGTGTTCAGTGTTACTCTCTGGTGGGTAATATGTTGGTGTTCATTCGCTGAGTGTTGAGGAGCATGATTCAACACTACTCCTGGTGTTGACTGCACAGCTTTGTTGCCATATTAGCATTTCCCAGTATGCCTTAGTTATTTTTTCGTAACTTTTGAGAATAAAGCAACCAAATTAAATCTAAGTGATGGGTAGAAATTATATTTAGTTTTGTCAAAACATGGTGTTTATTAATATTTCAATAAAGACAAAATGATAAATAAAATGGGGCTATCATTCAAAACCATAGGTGTACAAGGTAGGAACATAAGATATATACAGTCACAGTTGCACTAATATATTGGTTTGTTTGCAACTTCGTACACAGCATAAATTGTTGCACACTGAATATAACCACTGCATATAATTGTTTAATGTGATGAATATGTTGTTATAGTGTTGTCAGTCCTACCTAAAACCTTTATAGAGTGATGAAATTTGAACTCCATCAATGTCAAATAATACACACTTTTAAGTGTTGACTGTAAACACTGTGAAAGAGTTCACATTCAAACAACTCAAGGTTAAAGTAACATTTTGCTCTTCATGGGAGTCGAGTTTTAACTCCCAAAGAGTTCTTGAAAAGTGTGAAAAATCAACTCCAAGAAAATAGTTACTTTCACTCTGCTTGAGGGTGTATACAATGGTCTCACATGTACCAGCAAAAATAGTTGATTTGAACTCTCAGAGAGTTTATTCCAAAGGTAGAAAAAGAACATTGGTTATGTACACAACCATAGATTCCATGAGTGGAGTTGATCCTGCATTCATCTCTCATGCATGTACAGTTGTGAAGCCGAATTTAATGCACCAGAATCTTTGTAATTTGCTCAGCAAATGGGACAATATGTTATTTTGCTAAGTTCCCAGCTGAAAATGCAGATAAAGAGAGATGCTCTTCCTACTGACATAACTCAAGTGCACACTTAAAAAAATTATAAAATAGTTCTGCTCCTCCATCAACCTAAATTAGGGTCAACTTACTAAACTTTGAGTCTGGACTGTGGGAACAGTCCTTTATGAAATACAGTTCATCCTTCCTCATGGCTGGGACAGTAGCCTCCTTTTTTTTACTATATGCTAATCGTATGCAGCTACCCATGCATGAAGAGTTACTCTTGATGAAGTACAGGGGAGAAATGGCAAAAATAACATGGTGCCCAATTTCAGGACACTTATTTTAGGATTCTTATTAACCTCAAATGAGATCATGATTTGATATCACTGGAAGGCTCACGATGGTCTTGTCTTTCTTTTTCCTCTCTTTGAAATGCATGTTCAAGTTGTGGCGAGACCAGAAACACAGAGCCAATTAAGATGCCACTGCACTGCTACACAGCAAGTCCAAAATGTTACAAAATGAAACACATTGGAACACTGGGGACTTTAGAGCTTTGGTGCGGACCCAAATATCTCATTAACTCAGTTTTGCACCAGACATTCATGGTGCTCAGAATATGTCCTAATGACTTTGGTCATCCCCTGAGTTTTCATCTAATGCCAACATCAGGTCAAAACTTCCATTTGTCTGTAAATATATAATAAAACTAATGACCTTCCAGTTTAAGTCCAGCGCCACAGAGCCACTAGCAGAGCTGCAGACTCTTACTGTAGAGGTGAAAGTACTGAATACAATTTCAATAGTAAGATGCAATTAGATGTGAATTCACCGATGTATTTACTGGTGCTAAGATGCATCCATACAAGTTTCTGTTTTATTTATTTTGATTAAATTAGGGTCTCTATGGATCTGCTGAGACGAGAATAAAAGGAGAAGTTTCTGGTGAGGTCTGAGATCAGTTAGAGAGCTGAACATGGACACATTCTCCCACACTTGTTGTTGGTGCTTACATTGCTGGATAGCTCATAGCCAACATCTGCATAGTCAGTTGGCTATTTGAGGCGAATAAACAAAGACAGTGCTATGGCCAAATCTATGCAAATGAGGCAAGGCATAAAAATGACTTTGTTTTGTCTGAACCATGGACTTGATAAAAGTAGATGTAGTTTCCGGGTCTTAAAAATGATGCCAATGCAGAAGTGCCTTAAAATGCAATACCACCGAGGGCCGCAAGTGGTTGGATCCAAAATGGCTCTGGGTCCATAGACTCTCATTCAACTTCTCTCACGAAAATAATCCTGACATCAATTAGACATTAGGCCTAAACAAATGGTATGTTTGGGGGTGTGTATCTTTGATGGGCAGGACTTTGGTGCAATCAGGTTTCTGCTATTGGTGGGCGAGGCATAGTTTCCTCAGTTTCCCAATCAGGCCGAGTCAGATCCCTGCTTGCTCGTCTAAATATGGTCACTTCTAGAAAACATAACAACGACCAAAATCCAAACCCAAGGCTTTAGAACTGCAGTTTACAAACCAATGGATGACACCACTGCTGTTTGCCACATAGTCAGAACACATCCTTTATTATGTTTTTAAAGAGTATGATAAAGTATTAATATATGCAATGGGCAGTAAGGCGGTACAGTGTCCTAACCAGCCTTTAACTGACGTGAACATCCATTCATTATCTATACCCGCTTTATCCACGGGGTCACGGTCACAGCACAGAGAGACAGATGGAAACAAAGACCATTCACAATTAAAGGTAATTTGTAGAAACTCCAATTAATCTGAGATACATGTTTTTGAATGGTGGGAGGAAGCCGGGGTGCACAAGCAGAACATGCAAGGCCCAGGCCCCAGGATCAAACCCCAAACCTTTTTGCTGTGAGGCGACAATGCTAACCACTGCACCATTCTGCTGCCCCTGACAAGAACAATTAAAAAGTAAAAAAAAACATGCAAACAGGAAATATAGAAAGTAGGGCACTGCAAAAATAATGGCAAGCAAATGAGGTAGCACTGTATGGTCACATCTGTGTGGAAAATTAACTCATATAGTGTGACTTCAGGGTTATCTAACTTCTGTCAAGTGTGATATCAGCTTACAACTGTTACAATCTACACAGTAAAGGAGGTTGTAACTTTTGGACCAGTTTCTGTGTTTATAGCAAGATAACAACAGAGATTTCACTCTAAGTGCAGTCGTATGGCTTTCAGCAAAGCAAGGCTTAAATTCAGCCTTGCTGAACTTCATCCATAACCTTTGCATTTGTAACGTCCCTGAGGCACCAGAAGCTTTATTAAGAGACTGATCCCCCAGGTCCTGGGTCAGCACTATTTTCTTGAGTCCCTCATGGCAGACAGAGTTCACAGAACTCCAGAGTCACCCATGGTAAACCCGACCAAAAATCATGAAGTTCCTACACATACAAAGCCAACTGAAAATACTGTGTCTCTCCAGAGAAAAGAGAGCTCAGATGCAAAAGCAAACATTCATTTTCATCTTGACTGTTCCTTTGCTACTAATGTTAAAAGGGAGGCATATGAAGAAGAAACACAGTTAAAGCTAAACTATACAGCTGCTCCTGCAACCTGAAACAAAAGTGGTATTCAGCTGATCATCCCATTTGCTGTTGCTTGGTTGCACCTAAAGTGAGGGACCTAATTTAACTCATTCCAATTGTCATTAACCTGCATACTGCTGTCAATATTATTATAATGCACACTGGAACGAATGATGTCATGGCTAGAAATTACATGCAGAGCTTCAGTCCCTCTGCTACACAACTTAGAGTCTGGGAAGATGTTATCTAATGTCTGGTCCCATTCCAACTCTTTACAGAACTTATGAACATTTTTAGTCGACTATTCAATCTCCACCACTTCTTAAAAGAAAACTTACATTCTGCTGCAGGATATAAGTTCATCTACAACTTTGATTTCTTTTGGACTAATTCAAGCTTGTACAGAGCAGATGGCACGCCCACTAATAGAAAGGGAAAAAAGCAGTTGACTACTAATTTTATGAAGTTTATAGTTTTTACTTGTTCTCAAATGAACCACAGACCTGTGCGTCTCCCACTACTACTACTTGCCGCTTTATTTCTGATGATGAACATTCATATTAATGACACCACAGATCATTTAGCTAACCAGTTTACTGGCCTGCTCATAATACTGGTCACACTCTTGACCTACTTCTAAAAAAAGGCTCTGTGTAATTAAAAAATGCATGCAAAAGATCACTTGTATATTTTTCTCATTGTTGCTTTAATGACCAAACATGGTTTAAAAAGAGCCAAATTACACACATTTGTTTGCAAACACATCAGATAGGCCTATCAGTAGACTATATCTGTTGGGTGTACCTGATCACATTTTGACTTGGTCTTTGTGTGACAATTTGGTTGATAATATTGCCTTTTCAGTGATACAAATTATGGACCACAGTACACCTATAAAAGTTATTTATTGTAAAACAAAAGCAACTACAAGGGGTAGTTGTCGGTGTGAGTGTGGATGGTTGTGTGTTGGTTCTTTGATGGACTGGCGACCTGCCCGAGGTTTATCCTGCCTTTCGTCCAGTGTCAGCTGGGATAGGCTCCAGGTCTGTGACCTTCTACAGGATAAAGTGGGTGTAGGTAGTGGCTGCATCCCTGTTCTGACCTCACTTTGGTGTCTCAGGGAACAGGGAACTCTGGGAAGTGGTACCAAAGGCAAAAAAAACAAAGGAAACCTAAATGCTAAGAAAAAGCTGCTGAGACTTTTAACCATAACGATGAAAGAGATGTACAGAAACGATTTAACAGAAGCAAAATAACTAAAAGCGCAGGTCTAGAAGCAAATATAAATCAGGGTCTCCAAGGCCAAAATGATTAATAAAAAGCCACATTAACGAGAAAATAAAAAGCCAAACTGCCTTAAACAACTAAAAAGACAACATTAAGCTTCCAAGCTAGCTACAAAACAGCAAGAAATTGGGAGAGCAAAATAAAAGGTGCAGAATACCTATAAAATGTACTTAAAGTTATCAAAAGCTGAGCAAAACACTTTTATCAACAAATTAGTACAGGCAATGGCAAAACAAAGCTGTACCAAAGAGCTACCCCCAGCTACACACTCAACATTGGAATGACATTAGGCAACAGCAGCACCAGCCCAGTACACATAGCAAAGTGGCCAAATGGCAAGAAGCTCTGGCTCTGGGGGTTGATGTACAGCTCCACTGACGGTCCAATGAGGTTCAGGTGTGGGTGATGCCAGCACACAGAGAGGCATGGCAGACCAAAAACACAGTGGGAGAGGAAGAGACAGAGGCACAATTCCAATCCAGCTCCTTTCACTTAGAGCAGGGGACTTCAACATTTTTCAGGCCAAGGACCCCCAAACTGATAGAGAGATGGAGCAGGGACCCCCTTCTATATATATTGTATAAAATTGTGTTTTATATGAAACTGGAGGAGTGCAAGAGGCTTGGAGGGAAAGGTCCAGGCTAGTCTCGCGCTGTGAGTGAACCGATGCCCAGTTTGAGAGAGCTCCTGTGTGTTGCTGAACGTGTCCATTTCTGACTGAAAGATGACAGATTCTGCCTCCATTTATCCATTCGCTACAATATGTTGGATTCATGTTAATGTGTATTTAAAGACATTTAATTTGTGGGGGAAAAAAATTGAAAAAAATAAAAATAAAAATTGTCTAATCAACCAAAACTATCCCGGACCCCCTGCAGTACCTCCACGGACCCCCTGTTGAAGACCTCTGACTTAGAGGGTCCGCCATCTTAAGTGTCACTCCAAACCAGTTTCCCTTAAAGGGTAGTAGGTTATAAACTCCTCCAACACTGAGTCTGTGTCGATGCAGGCTTACAAACGACAGTCCCAGATTTTGACTTGATTGTTTGTATTGTATAATTTTGGGGTCTGTGAAAAAACTTTTTTTTTTTGATTTTCAACAAAAAACTAAATGTGGCCAAAGAAGTGTTGGAGCTAGTTTGTATTTTTGTCAGTGAGTCATTTTTCATCTCCTAAGCTTATGCCATGAATGTAATGCATGTGTCAATGCCCATACACTGACGTCTTAATCAATGCTGTGTATAAGATTGTCTTAAATATATTTGGTAGCAGAATTTTCTGTCTCTTTTTTATAAAGTCGAGGGCGTCCCAAAGCTTGCCAGTGAATTTATGACCTCCCTCTAAATTAAGATACCCTCCACCACCACCAGTGTGACTTTACACAGTTACACTCTGTCAAGGAGTGGGAGGGTGTCGGGGCTGGATTGGAATTGGGCCGGAAAATTATCTTCCAACAAGAGGCAAAAAGGAAAGTCAGGGGACATAACAGTCCCTCATGCATTGGAGAATACAATGTATTAAATGTGTTCCCAGTCAAAATAAAAGATTAAATGTCATGGGCCGCTCCTGACACGAGGTTGTGTTTTTCTTTCCTGCACATTCTCAGCACATTTATTTTCCTGTTTTATTATTGACTTTCAGCCCTAATTTCTTCTTTCTGCCTGTGAATTCCAGCCTCGCCCTCATTGTTCACCCCTGTCCAATCGTCTCTCCTCCCTCATGTGTACATAGTTTGTGTGCTTGTATCCTCCAGTGCCAGTTTGTTGTTGTACGTCGTGCTCATTGTTCCTTGCTACTCGTTGGTGTTAAACTGGGCTCACACGTCACAATACATTTGCAAATGAAAGTGCCATAAATTCTTGACTTGTCTTTGTCGGGAGACTGGTGACATTACAAGTATGACCGGACCGATCACCGTTATAATGCTTATGTGAGTTCCAGTGTCGTTGAGGAGGAGGGTCAAGAAGTTGTCAATCATGGCTACTATTCACCAGGTTGCTAAAATGTCTTTGTTATTGCTCGCCAACAGTTATCATTTGGATGGTCCCCTTGTGGAAAAATTTCAAAAAATCTGGGTTATTGTTGCCAGAGCTCAATGAACCATTCCTATGTTCCATTGTTCCACCTGACAGCAACACCAGCCGCGTCCCACTTTACAAATGCACGCCATAGAGCGCTGTCATTGACTATTGGTTGACTGTCCAAGATATGTCAAACTAGGCAAAAATAAAAAAAATAAAAAAAACTTTTTTTTGTGGTGTTGTGTGGTGTCCTAGACGCCACATCGTTGTTTTCAAATTATGTCATAATAGCCTTACTATTTTTTTTATCCTTGTCTGATTCCTGGTTATTGTTTTTGTCGAGCCCCTTTCGTCCCTTTTTGCCCTGCCTACATTTGTGTCCTTTATCAATCTGAGTAAAAAGTTTGACTTTTTGTGTCTGGAGTCGTGCATTGGATTACAGTCAGTTTTGGCCAACAGACAAAAATAAATACAAGCTAAATGCACAAAGCAAGGTGGTATCATACTGGCAGGAACTTTGTATTGACATTTACGTCGAGAAATAAAATGATGTATTATTGCTGCAACTAAAATTCACCACATTTTGATTCTCATTAAGACAGTTTAAGATCACAGATTTCAAACAAAACCAGATAGTAGGTATGATTCAGCTATTTCTCCATTTAGTTTTAAATGTAAACTGTGGTTCTGCGCTGCTATTCTGAAAGTCTGACTCAAGGTTAAATCCCACATTTTGCTCATATTAAAATTTAAAGTAGACTTGAATCTACTTAAATGTAACCTTGGTTTTTACCCCCCCGGAGGCTGATTTACAGAGCAACCAAATAACTTGTTTCAGTTGCCGTGGTTTGCAGCATGGCAAGACCTCCTGCAGGTCTGAATGGATTGAACAGAAAACATTTTTTTTTAATATTTCCCCACTGGCTAGATTAACTCATGTATTAGATCATTTATTATCAAGTTTTATTGAAATGTGTCATCTTGTGCTTCTTCATCTACAGTGGGACCACATTTTGTTCTTGTATTGCATAGAGCACTGGCTGTGCCTGATTGCGGAGCTATTATTAGATTGTAGTTGATTATTTTCAAATTTGTGGCTCAGTGACCACTAATGTCCAGGGAGATTTTTCAAAATTTGAAATGGTCTGAAATGTAAAATAACAGAAACAAAATGCAGACAATTATCAATAATATATTAAGAAGACTGCATATTATAATAATATTATTTGTTATATATATATATATATATATACTAATATATATAATATATATATTATATATATATATATACACCAATATAATTTAATATATTGGTATTTTTTTATTTTTTTTTATTGTGAAATAACAAGAATCAAAACAACTTTCTGATACTTGCGCTATCATATTTTTTCGATGCTTTATTCTGGCTTTATTATTTCCAAAGCAAAGGGACCAGGTTTTCTACATTTAACTCAGTATTAATGTGATCATTTCTTGAAAAGAAGGTTAATTTGTGGTTAATTGAGGTAAACAAATTTCAACTTCAACTTTGTAAAATATGTAGATGCTATATAAACTCAATAATTGTAGCAGTACACTGAAAAACTTTAATCTTTGTATGCCCATTTCCAGTGACCCAGCCTTGAAATCAGTGTTTTTTACTCAGTGTAAAACAAAGAGCATACTGTGCACGAGACACTGTCATTTTTTTCACTTGCTACTTCAACTTTGTAAATATGTTTCTCTCAGAGACTCGACTTGGAAACACTGTCCTAGAGGCAGTCCTGTGTTGTGTTGACATTTGTCTGTAACATTCAACTATAACACTCAAGATTCCATTATCCTCTTTAAAAACAGACCTGCCAATATGAAAGGGAATAAAACGTCTCTGTCCATGTTTCATTCAACTCCACCTTGTCTTATCCTGAAAAGAAATAGCCCTTCACTCCTTAATAACAGAGGAGAATGATCACAGTGTGAGAAGTGAAGATTGGAATCCTTCGCGTAATTGAATGGTGGGAAATGAATTGACGTTTACTTCCTAGATTCCTGGTTGACTGTGAGAGTGAAAGCAATTATACGTGAGGCAATCTAATGATGTTTTTTTTTGTTTTGTTCTAAAAAGGTGACAAATTAAGGGCAAAGAGATGTGTTCCAATATCAATAATAATTCATTGGGTTGGTTTCTCTTTGTAGTCTTTCTCACAAGTGTAGCTTTAAGCTGCCAAGACTGTTACAACATAAAACCAATCAAGAAACATGCATTCTGTTTACTGCAGATAATCAATAAAAAATAGCAGCAAATGACTGAGGTAAACCTTCATACTAGATGCCTGATGTGTGATTATAATATCCTCCTGAAATAGATTCAGCTATTATCCTTCAAGGTGTAATTTTCATCAAAAAGCACCTACTGCATGACTACCGACCCTGAAGCCAGAATCCAATTAATTGGATTTTACCCTCATTTGAAATTAACTGAGGGTCAAAAGCGAGACCTGATCACTGGAAACCTCCTCTCTAAGTACCAGTGTAATTAGTTTTTATTTTTTTTATTTTTACGGTACTCATTCATACTCTATTTAGAAGTGAATAGAGGAAAGAAAATCTAAACACATGTATCTTTATTATCCAAATGATGTGTCTGTACATGAGACCAAGCCTGTTTGAAAGGGCCATGGTTTGATTGCAGTGGAAGTGACCTCAAATATTATTTTTTTTTCTAGAATCGACAGAGACAGTTTTTCAACAGCGATGAAGTCTCACAATGCATCATTATGTAGGTGTTATATTTGTATTTTTGTATCCTGCTCTTACCACACCCAAATTGAATATGTGAATATGTAGTGTGGTCTGACCATGCTACATATCCACATATTATTATCATATAATATAATTATCTCTATTCATTACATCCTACTGGGCATAAACCTCAGGTTGCCAAAACCCAACATCCGCCACCACTGTTGGCACTACTTCAACATAATCTCACTTTGCTAAGCCTCACTGGTTGCTCATTGGTCTGCCCTTCAGTATGGCCGGACAAACATTAATGCGAACAGTGTCTAGACTATAATCACCGTGAAGAAAAATGAAGCTGTTAGCTTCAGTGATGGGCGGAGCCAGGGAAATATTAACAATATCGATAAGCGGCCAGCAGTAACAAGACACTATCAGCTTTATACCACTGTTGTTTTTGTTTTTGTCACAAATACTTTTGCACATGAAAACTATTCTACTCATGTAAAAGATTTGCACTGCAGGTGACTCCTGGGAAAAACATTTATTTTACTACTGGCAATGTTGTACAATATGTATATATGGCCTTTCCAGGATGTTACCAAACAAACGGGATTCAATATTAATATAATACACCCAGATTGTATTTAAATACCATCTATGAATCCATATTATTCAGCAAGAGGGCTCTGGCATAACCTAATAATAAATCAGGCCACGCGAGAGGAGAGAGAAAAAAAAAACCTCACTGCAGCCTCTGTTAACTCTGGCAGAACATATCATACACAAGGACAAAAAGTTCAAATTTTATGAAAAGCCTTTAGTGTAAAACCCCACTTATATTTTTCTTAGACTGATTATAGTTTTATGATTCTTAAGAGATTGGGTCATACCGCTTTCAAGTCAGAGAAATGTTAAGACCCTGTGATGTGGTTAAGACATTCCCTTCTTTTCTTGGAGTACCCTTAATGCCCATTACAGCAAATTATCCTGTAAGATTCCTCACTACCACAAGGGCATCGTTAAAACCCCAGTTGTAACCTTACTTTCAATATCTACCCTCAATGTACATAATGTATGGCAATTTAAAACTCAAAAAGGAACTCCATTTAAAAGTAAGTATAAACTAAGCCAGAGATGCTCTCAAATTGTATGCCAGACACATAAATAGCAACTCCACCAGGTTTATCATTTCTGCCTTCAGAGAAGTTGGTAATTTACTATTTAAAGTAATGGAGGAATAAGAGGAGGTCAAGTGTTGTTCAGTAATTGCCCAGATACTGAAATTGCTTTAGAGATTCCCTGAAGGAACATGATTGCATCAATTTTCAGGGAAAGTCTTAAGTGCATAAATAACACATCTTTTATATCTCTGCATTCTCAAGTTTCTCTCAATTGACTCAAGTTATACGATTTTTTTTTTTTTTCTTCTGTGACCGTCTGAACTGTTGACATGTCGCTGCAGATGGACATGAAATTAGCAGGATTTCTTGAAAAACACATCGGGCGAGGAACGCTGATTGAAAAGATGTTGATTGTGGAAGAGATGAATTGGATCTGGTGTTGCATACACAAACATGCTGCAAAATCTTATAGAGTAAGGACACAAATAACTGAACCACTTTTGTATTGTTTTAGTAATGGAAATGATCAATTTGTTGTTTGTATTATTGGGTATTTCTGTCTGTGTACTCAACTCAATTAACCTGCTCATGGTGTTTTACCAGACAAATAATCCTCTGTGTTTTGGCTTTATAGGAGTATCTGTAGGTTCAAGCACAAACGGTATATAAAAACTGAACAAGCTTCCGTGACATCACCCAATGGTTTCCTAAAGAACAGTTTTAAAGCTCTATCACCATCTTGGCAGTTCTTTACTCAGGGTTAGTTCAAGCTAATCAATCCATCCATCCATTTTCTTCCGTTTATCTGGTGTCAGGTCACAGTGAAAGTAGGTCGAGCACGTTGAGATATATTATGCCTCCATCAGTTCTCAGTCTCCTACCAGTTGGACATGTTCAGAAAACCTCCAACAGAAGGCAATCAGAAAACCCTGAGCCACCTCAACTAGCTTCTTTTAACTTGAAGGAGCATCGTTCTACTACATAAACCCTCCGGATGTTGGGGCCCCTTACCTGATATCTAAGGCTGAGAATGACCACCTTGTAAAGGAAACTTATTTCAGTTGGTTGTATCTGAAATCAAATTTTTTTCAATCACCACCCAAAGCTCGTGACCATAGGTGCGGATCAAAACGTAGATTGACTGGTAAATCAAAAACTTTGCTTTCCAAACAATGGGCCGAACCTGGTTGCTTAAACCACAGGCAGCTTGCCTACTGTGACAGCACACACCTGTATTTCAAAACAGCCCCTTAATGATGGATTACTCTCAGCCTTAATGCCATTGAAACGACTGAGCTATATTAAAATTCACCCTCAGTTGTCATTAATTTAGCTATAGAGACCAAAACTATTTTTTGTAGCTCTTTATTTTATTTCCGGTGTAAAGTTGGACTTTTAAACAAAAGGGTCTGTTGGAATAGACACAATATCTCCTAAATGACCCTGCCGCCGCAGAGAACAGTTATGCATTGTTTTGGTAAATGCTAACCAGTGAAACACTTTGGACTCCTCTAAGACAGGAAAAACATAAAGATGTAACAGGCTTAAATGTGTAAGATCATGTCACAGATAATCATTGATACTCGAATGGCCTGGATGACATGTTAGTGTTAACTGTTCAAAATGTCACTGTTCATTTTTGTTGTCATCTCTGTACCTATGACAGTGAGCAGTGTGGGGCAGCCAGTCTGCGATTGGCCAGGAGCCAAGGGGGGAATGTGTTCTTCTTCCTCGCTTGTCGTTAGAGTTGAGTGAGTTTGAGTGTGTAGGAGCTACCGGTAAGAATTAGCCGTTGTGTTGGCGTTGGCTACGGCCCACAGTAGCCTGTGTATTGTTCAGAATAAAGTTCCAGCAAACCGGGTACCGTCTGGCAGTTTTGTTAAGTAGAGATGCTAGAATATATTATTTGTGAGCATTAGCCTCCATCCAAGAGCAACAAAGAACAACTTATACATAAAATGAGTGGCTCCAAAAACAAGTAATTGCCATGACATTTTTATTTTTTTTATTTTTGTGTGCATATTATTTTGTTTTATCAGACAAGTTGCTTCTGTTGTAAATGTTTAATATGTGACCTTTAGTCAGTAAATCTCTGTTCTTTGGCTTTGTATGCTAATTGCCATTCCAACAGGCAAGCCTCCCCCTGACTACCACTGATTCACTTCAGAAAATTGAACTGTTAATGAGATCTGATGGACAGATGGACAGCCACCGAGAGGGCAACTGCTGTGTCCTCTCTGACTCAGCAGGGTGGGAGTAAAGGTGGGCCAGACGGCATTTCTTCTAAGACTTACATGAATTTAGATCAGTTTACTTCATAGAGTTTCTGTTTTGAAACAGAAATCAGGGTGGATAGTGAGTCATTAACTCCTCTTTCAGAAAACAAAACTGAATCACTTATCTTTCTCGAACTTTCCTTTCCTTTTTGTAAATTCGCAAAAGTTCACTTTAGGTTTACTGTAACCAAACAAAGTTCACATTCACCAAAACTGCAAATACAAAACCATATGCTTGATCAGATCAGCAGCAGGAAGGACACACTTCCTGCGCTTGTGTTTTATGTTGTGGGAAGGTTAAGGGTGGTTTCGAGATTCGGAATAGGATTAGGTTTTAAAACAAGCCGATAGACAGTTAAACAACCAATCACAGCAGCATGGAATTCAGATTGTACGTCCCCCCCAGCTGATTCAATCTAGAACTACCACTTTTAAATCCTGCATGATTTACATCCACAATTGGAGCTTTCTTCCTCTTTGTCTTTGCTTGCATATTTTGGTGTGTTTTCGCCACCTGTAGATCAGAAACACAGTTGGCGATGAAATCATTTGAAGGAATGCTCCCACATGCAGAGATATAGTTTGACTTGAAATCATCAATGGGCTACTTATTTTAGTAATATATTTAGGCACAAATAGAAGAACACTTAATTATGTCTTGTATGAGGTAAGAATTAAGAACATAACCAAGTACCGCTCTGGTATTTATGCTGCGTTCATGGATTCGTATTTACTGTGTATACAAACGGCACCAGTATTGCAGCAATTATACACATACTATTTAACACAATTCGATTTTTGATAAATGTTTATCAGTAATGTGGATATAATGACTAAGAAGGTAAAGGATAACAATAAAACAGTTAGACCATTGTGGTAAGAAAAATTATATCACCTTCCTGAAATGCAGCTTTAAAAATTGGGAAAGGATATAACGGCATGCAAAATCTCAGATGATATCTCTTCCTTATATGTTTAATTTCCTGTATTGATTTTATCTCATTTTATTTTATTCAAAGTTTATTCAAAAGATAAATGAGTTATTTTACGAGAATCTGTGTTGCTATTTGGTTTCTTTTAGGTTTTTGAAGCCTTCTCTGCCAAATCTGCGTAACCACTGGCTGTAAATAGCAGTACCTTGATGCAAGTGTCTGCCAAACTTGAAGCAAAAACCATACATAAGAACATATACATACAATCATATGATCATGGTGTTCTAAATTTAAACACATTCATTGCATATAAAAAACATTTAAAAAAAATCAGTGACCATTCTGGTAAAACAGCTTCATTTCAGTTAGCCCTTGTGCAAAAGTGCGTCCTCCTCACCATGGCAGTAAACTCTGGAGACAGATGGCACAGACAGTCTGTATCACGGCAGCACGCTCTGTCAGTTCTCCTCCTTGTTCACAAGACTGCCCTGGGATTTAACAACGTCCGAGTCCATCTTTAATGAGAGCTGTAATCATCCCATGCACTGGACCAGACAATCCAGCTAAGGAAGACGACCGCAAGATGAAGAAACCAAACACACTCCTCATCCGCTCCTCTGGGGTTCTGTGTTGCAGTCTTAATCACAGAACTCGACAACACGTCCCATGCTTGTCATACCCCCGGCTTTGAACTTGATCTAATTTTACATTTCTGCTAGGGTTTAGTCAGACCAATTATATCACTGACACGAGCTGCTCCATAATAAATCAACCTATAGAATCTAATAAATGCTTTTAGCCTGACTGCCGATACCCACAGCAGTTTTCTTGAACGTAGCACATACGAGGATTTTGTTCTTTCATGTGACAGAAAACATGTCACCACTAAAATTGCTCCTTTGTACAGTCTGTGTATAGCTTAAAAATGTGTAGCACTGTGGAATTATAGATTGTGATTTAATTGCATTATTGAGGGGTGATTTATCCTTCAAATGCCTGAACTCTTCAGGCAATCTGCTGTTATCTTGTTGAAACAACAATGAGCCATAAAAGGAATCAGTTTAACAAATCTTCCAAATCTAAGATAACATAATACGCAGTTTGGTAGTATCCTCTGAAACAACCTCTGTATATGAATCATAAACAACTAATATTAGCATTCTGTGATGCTCCGACAGTATGCCTAAACTCTAAGTTAAATCATTGTGGCAACTGTGGCATTTTACAGATGCATCAGTGACTAACAATAACAAAGAAATCATTTCTAAGAGCAATCTATCATTAAAATAATTAATGCAACCCCACATAATAATCAAATTAGACAATTACAACTACTTCCTTACAACATTTTAAAACTCTAAACATTACCTCGATTCCAATATTGGTTCTTGAACTATATATATATATATATTTTTTTTTTCCCATTGTTCAAAATACATTTTAAGCAAAATATAATTATCTTGCACACAGAGAAACCTCCATTTGTTGCAGTGCACACAACTCAGACATTTATGTGGCCAAAAATGTGTTTGAAAAGAAGGAAATAAGATGTTTCAATATAAGATTTACTTTCCTAAATTGAAACCAAGGGAATGTATCCACGAGGGCGGGCCGCCCAAGTACAGGCTGTGTATAATAAACACTGGGACTCACTGATGCTGATGAGATTTACTCCTTCATTAATAGAGCAGAAGTTATGGGATTTGAAACTGTTGTGGGTATGGATGTAGCCTGGGTACAGCTAAATATGGTACTAAATGATGAGGCATGGTACCCAAGCTTTTCAGTGAGTGTCATAAGAGTATTGAAGTTCAGTAGGAATGATTTACTTTCACATTTCCTTGTCACTGTTTACCTTCAGTGTTACTCACCATAATGAATAGCCTGTATCCCAGAGGTCTAACAAACATGCTGAAGGCCCTTCTTCCCTTTAATGATTGAAAAATGCATATAGTTTACCTGATCTGACAGTGTCCACAAGCACAAAGCACTGTGGTTACATTGAAAATGACTTGATATGTTATGATCTCTGCTTGAGCTATGTTGCCTGTAGAGGTAATGACAGCTTGTCAGAGGAAATTATAACATGGGTAATCTTAAGCATAAATGTTTTGTTAAAATGCCACAAGTCTTGGTGCCGAGGACTGTTACCTGAGCTAGAGGTTCAACTAGAAACCAGAGAGCTTATTACCAGACTGCATGTTAAAGAGTGCAAACATAATACTATATGTTCTATATATGTAGTTTATTGCCACACAACACAAAAACACCGATTATGATTATGATTATATTTAGTTTTTCATTTCACAATGCTCTGCTTTTCTCTCCATTCAGAGGTATTTCTAAATTGTTTTTTTTTTTTTTTTTTTTTTTTTGTCTCTTCTGCTCAAAACAAGCCTCAGCAGAGAGTGTGACTAAATTGCACAATTATCATTACCCTCTGTGGGTGAAACAACAGGTTTTATGTGCGCCTCCTTTGTGCGATTTTTTTTTTTCTCTCTTTTTGCAGGCCCACCATGAAACTGATTGCACCACAGGCCCCACATGCTGTGCTATTCTCTAATCTGCTCAAACCTGAAACAGAAAAACACAAACGACTGATAGTCACATGGACGCAGAGGGGATGACTGGAGGTGACGCATTCTCACTGTCGGAAAGACAAAATGCGACCACGGTAGCCTCGACCATCGCCGTGTAAAGCCATTCTTTAATGAGAATGAAAATACTTCCCTGACAATTGCACAAGATTAAGGCAGGGTTATAAATAACAGCACCTTACCTTTCCTTCTCTCTCTTATGACAGAGTAATCTTTACTTTTTTCTGTTACAGCAGCTGCAGGTTGGCTACCCCCTTCGCTGTCTTCATCTTTCTCGGTCTGTCTCGGCTTCTTGTTTAATTAGCTGGAAAAGTCAGCGTGAGTCGTAGAGCTCATGAAATACAGCCCTGCTGCATCTGTGGACCATGGTGCGTTTGAATGATTTATCTTGCCCAGAAAAGCCAGAACCTCTAGTTTTTAGAGACAACAAAAATGTGACTGCTAGAGAAGCATGTCTCATAATGTAGTCAGTTCACTCAATTTATACTGTTTATCTCTGCATGTTACTTTTTGCCTCGGTTAGAAGAAACAGATGGCTGGGAACGCTGATTTTCATCAAACAATTTCGCACTGCTGCTGCATATCAGACTTGTCTAAGTATTTGGTTCTACTGTTTGTGCTCCCTTGTTGTAACTTTCATATAGATTGCAGTCAGTGGACATTAAACAGTTTCATTGTACATTGCAGCTCCTTCACAGCTTTGAATCGTATTGTGTACAGTTTTACCTTCAAATGTCTTTATCCTCACTCCAGTGGGACTCTCCAGCTCCAACAATAGTTTGTTGGGCATACTGCTTGAACCCAAAGGATAGTTGCTTTATCTAAATTCATTACCATTGTCAGCAGTTGGGGTTACAGTACAAAGCAAATAATGTAGCTGATCAAGAGGAAGCAACACATTTTGTTTTGTGTGCACGAGGTGGCTTCCTGCCGTTATCTGCCTGAGTGGCTCCCAAAATGTAATAAGTGTGTAAGGAGTTGGGGTTGCTATCTGCCTCTCGCTTTGTGCTGCTTGTCTGGCTTTTCTCCATTGTGAAGCTTTCTTCTGGCAGCTCAGCTCACTGGACCTTGACAGCATTTCATTAGACAGGAGGTCCTCAGGGTTCTCAAGGAGAAGAAACCTTTCTTCTTCAGCGCTGCTGCTCCGTTCTGGCCTGCGAAGACATCTGCTAAAATATCTGTTAATGAGATGGGAAAATATGATTGCCCTCTCTCTGCAGGTGAACCTCCAAGCTCAACAGTGAGTCAAGGAGCCTATCCCAGCTCACAATGGGCGAAGGCAGGGTACACCCTGGACAGGTCACCAGTCTGTCACAGGGCCAACCAAAAAAAACCTAAAATCCACAATTCTCTGTCAGTTTTGATGCCATGAGAAATTTGTGAATGTGTTTCAACCTGGACTCAATTGTTTGAACAAAATAAGTTTTTAGGCACAAGGGTGGGATCGAGCCTTCCAGTAATAAAATAATACATCACTGAAATGTCAGGCAAAACAACACTGGAAAATAACTTGTGTTTTTATGAGTGTAGAGCATTTCTACAGCACTGCCGTGCCCAGTTTCCTGACATATGAATAAAAAAATAATGTAATTAATAAATATCCAGGTGCATTTAATAGTAAGAAAAAAAAAATCCCATTACAAAGATAGTGGAAAGTAATATTTTAAATGAACGATACTAGAACTCAGTCAACTTTCAATGACAGCAATGACATACTTAAAGTCCACCATTGGCACGTAACCTTTACATACAAATGTAGCACAAAAGTACAATGAGCTTAACAATGTCAGTGTTATAGCTTCCCTAATGTTATGAATCAACAAATGAAACTCTTAATTTTTATTCTGCATACACACTTGGAAGTCTGTCTTTGAGCTGCTTAGATAAGTTTGACATGTTGCATTCTGGCTATTGGTTGTCTAGAACTTGTACCTTATCGTCTGACCCAAAAGCAAAATATCTCCATTCGCAACTTTTGGATTTAGTTACACTTTCTAACACCACTTAACATATTGCTGTTGTTAACTACTATTTTCTGTTGGCGTCTTTGGTACCATAGAACAAATTTACTGTCACATTTTCAGAATTGTGGTGTCGACTTGGCACCAAAGAGTTCAGACATCCCTTCATTATACAAAGATGCACTTCGACAAACAGCATGTTCAACAATGTATTGGGCCTGGAAAAGCCAGATGATTACTGTGTGCTAACATTTATTTGACCTGTGGACCAGTTTCCTAATTCTAGCAGTGGACATTAGATCCAGTGATGCAGTCCAAAAGCATCCATATTAATGGTTACGAGGTGCAAGTGTAAGTGATGCACGAGGTCACATTATCATCGGGGTGCCAAAAGCCCACAGATCCATTTAAAGTTGAGCTCAAAATGTAAATCAAAATATCACACCAGCATTTGAAATTCAAATTTTTTTCAACTTGAAATGAAGCAGCGTTGCTACCATGCTGATCGCCCGTGGGCAGATCACTGACAAGCAATGCTTCAGCCACTAAAGACAGCACAGCGCAGGCAGGGACAAAAGACATTGACTCGGCCCGATCCCTCTGAGCAATCACAGTATCGCCCTGCTGAGATAACTGACTGATTTTGTCAGATGTTGTTCGGGGTTTGGCCTCTAAAATATTCTCAAGGCCTTTAAACCAGAATAGAAACAGAGCACCAATGATTTCTAAAGCTACTATTCCCATTCATTAGCCAGTGGGGAATGAGTTTAGCATGACTGGTTACTGTAATTAAATTAAACAAACAAGGTGTTTTGCTTTGCACGAAAACAAGTTTAATATATAGAAGTGTAATTGCCTGGTTAGGGGATATAATAATTGCCAATCCATTTTCAGGTCCAGATAGAAAATGGGAAAACTAAGAATAGTAACAGTTACTTTGCCTGAAGTGCGGAGGAGGATGGATGGTGAGTGGGAAAATGGAACAGGCTACTGGAAATCACTTTTAACTGGTGCGGACATAATGCTGCTCTCAGCAGAAATCCAACCTCTACAGACATCTATTATGCTGATCAGGTCTTTTTCAGACCTCACTATTGACTATTGAAGAGATGTTCTGCAAAAATGACAGTGAGAAAACTTTTATAATGACAGACAGCAGGGTCCAGTTTGATAGAAGTCTATGAAACTCAGTGTAAGAAAAAGCAGTGTTCAATGAAACCTTTCTGAGGATGAGACTATTTCAGACAAATCTCAGACTCTCAATAAAATTATAAAGTGTTAACAGTAGCAAATTATACTCAATGTAATTAACTATGTTAAATAAATTATAATACTTCAAATGCAGCAATTATCCCCAGTAGTTTATTTATGAACACAAGATGAAAACATATAAAAGCAAGAAAAGAAGGCAGAATGAACTTCCTGCACGAGGAACTGTAAAAGCACAGCTTGTCAGTGTTGTTGTACCACAAATCAGAAGTACGTTGCAGACAGTTAGGAGACAGGTACAGCAGTTTATCGCTGCAGCCGTGACAAAAATAAATTTGCCACATATCCTCACTATGACAAGATACTTTCTCATCGCACTCGTGTCCTGGTCATTGACATTCACTGATACCAAACACGCACGTGCACACACACACACACACACACACACACACACACACACACACACACACACACAAACATACACACACACAAAGCAATGCATTGGTGCACAAACAAAACAAAAGCAGGTCATAGCAATAAAACATAAAACATGTTGCCACATGTCTGCACCATCATGTGTCATTAATAGTCATGTTATACCAAGGCTATCCAGTCTCTTCACAGAATAATAGATCTTATGTTTATGGTTTTAAGACATAACAAATTCACGAGAATATTTTGTAATAAACCGAGATACTGTGGAGTGATATGTTAAGGATGTTGTAGAAAAAAATAAATAACATGAAGCTTAATTCACAAATGTTGTTTTTTTTCCTGAAATGGGGATATTTTCTTGTCGTGGTGGCAGCTATAATGATAATAATAATGTGCTGTAGACTAAAGTCAACATTACAAACTGTGAATCTGAAGTCTCAACAACCGAGCTAACTGACAGTTAGCTCACTTTTTTAATTATGTACTTATTTTCCTTCAATAACTCTTTTCAGTTTTTCCTGAAATAAATATTGCACAGCCTTGAGAGCAGAGTACTGGGGGAGTAAAGAAAATGGCCTCTAAACAAACACAATACAGGCTGAGATCGAATGTGCACAGTTCATTGTGGGCAAAAAAAACAATGTGTTGCAGCTAAAAGCCATCATAAGCTCAATCGAAACCAGCACAAATGACAATTTATAGAGACAGGTGAGGTCCAAAAGCCAATTGGCAAAGAGGGTCCAGAGTTAAATAAACAATAACGAGTGTCACAAGCATAACATGTATTGGATAAATATAGCATGGAAAAAATACTGAGCACTAATACATGAAAACCGAGGACTCAAACTACTCAGTTAATGGAAAAGTAAATCTCTTAATCGTCCATAACAGAGGCAATACATTTCCAAAATCTTAATCTAAAATTAGTAAGGACAAATAGCATGTAAACGGTAATTAATTAACGACATGACGCTGTTCAATTTCAAATAGAGCCGTGTCAAATATTGAAGAAAAAAATGTACAATAAAAAAATATATATTTATATACAAGATACATACATCTACACAACCTACATAGATCATTTAAATATGATCAGGTCCCTGATAGATGATAAGAAGCATCACAATAACAGTTCTTCATTCAAACCTTTGGGTCGCTCAGTTTATATTGTGTGGATCTATACTTCTCTCTGGAACAGAAGTCTGTCCCTTTCACCACCCCTCTTAAAAGGATGTACAACTTCTATACCCATAAATTTAAGAGGACATACATCATGGACAGCTAAATTGAAGTGTCTGGCCTCTGGGGATTTGTCATCTTTATCCCTTGTACTACTTTTATTTCAGAAAGACTTGTTTTCAATTCCTGTTTAGTTTTAACTGTATTACCAACCAGTTGTTACCAAAACACCAGCGTTCCCAGACCCCAAATTCACTCCATGGATACTTGGGTCTGGGAACACTTAATCGATAATCGTTTCCAGTCGTTGCATACTGCCTCAGGTTAATTTTAAAACTATTGAAGTAGCTTCAACATTGTTAACTGAACCACCGTCACTTTCAGCAAATGATATCCGGAGTGATTTTCAGACTCTCATTTTTCAAATACAGTTGTCTCACAACCTTTCTCTTCATGTGGTATTATCAAACAGTTCAAAGAGTAAATATTTGTAGAGACTTGTTCAACAGACTTGTGAAAAAAAGCAAGAAATCAGACGATGACTCTATTGAATTACCTGAGACAAGTGGTATTTTTTTGTCCAGAAAAAAATAAAATCAAAATGACAAGGTTTAAAAAAAACAACAACAGTTTAAATATTTCTAGTTGTTTGATGTGCAAACCATTCCAAACTAAATTGAGAGGCTGCGAGTAAATGAGGCAATAGGGGATGGAGCCTGCCAAGAGCACTGCTGGAGCCACAGCTGTTCAAATGGGAAAGGGTGGGAGACAATGTAGACACTTATTATGATTCTGGGACACTTGCTCTGATTACACATGGGTGGCCCCTAATTGTCATCCTCAGAAAAGATGTAGTTGCCCGCTGCACCGAATGTAATGAAAGACTTATGTTGTTGAAAATGGGTACAACAACTCAACTTTCAAATTATAGGGAGGTAAAAGTTTTTTTGTTTTTTTTTGTGCATCACTGTGTGTGTGTGTGTGTGTGTGTGTGTGTGTGTGTGTGTGTGTGTGTGTGTGTGTGTGTGTGTGTGTGTGTGTGTGATATGGTGTGAGGATGTCTTGCAGCTTTAAACGATAGGTTTCTGCCAACTTATGGTTTTGTTACCTTGAGTGTGATATCAGAAGGGTAGTTTGACCTAGAAGACCTTTTTTGATTGATCAGAGCACTTTAGCCTGGAGGGTCCTGCTGTGTCCACAGCAGGCCTGCGAGCAACTTTATCACTTTCCCTTAAACCCAGGAATCACTCTGCAGTGATGGATGAGGAAGAGGCAGGGGGTATACAGGAACAGGGTTGACAAAGCCCTGTGTCACAGCAGCACACAGCTGGACAGGGGCAGAGGAATGGGAGCCAGTTGGGCAGGCCTAGAGGGAGGAGGGGTCTTATAAATGAGTCCTGCTTTGGGCCAAATACTCAATTAGCTGATCTGACAAAGTGCTCCGTCTCCCCTGTACCTTTGTTTTTCCATGGCTCGCCGCAATGTTTGTCCTCAACTTACAGGTGGAAGAGAAGGAGGACGGGGTGCAGGTGTGATCGGAGCTTAAGGTCAGAAAGGTCGTTTTCAAGTTTTTCTTTTCATCATCAACTGTTAGTATCAATTAAATGTAATGAGATGAGCCTTCGTCGAGAGGAATTCCATTTTTTACAACTCAGGCCGGGATCATCAGAGTTTTGGCGATGAGGATATTTTACTCAACAACTTAATTACTGTGATATGGGGCTGCAGGGAGTCCTGCTTCTAAAATAGTCCACTTTTTTAAATTAATCCCTAAAGTGAAATTCAGTTCTTTATGTGTTGGGTGATGGCCAAACCTATTTCCATAGTTTTGGACATAATTTCTGGGAGTTGAGAGGGCTACACAACAGAGTCCACTGGGCATAGCGATATTATAGTTCAGGCAATTTTCAGCCCTGCAAGTTTAAACCAATATGTGAACACAAAGGTTAAACATTCAAATGATTATCTAAAGCATCTACATTTATCTTTACATTTTGGAGAAATGCCTCCGGTACAGGCCTAGTGCAGTTTTGTATGTACCCATGACTACAGTTCATTATGTGAAAATGATATGGTATTACTCGACCTTTTCTACTTTCAATTATCAATATTGCACCAGGCTCAAAATCCCAGTGTGGACCAGGCTATGCCAGAGAAAGCACATAACAGACCTTTTTTCAAAATAAACCACAACCTTGAGCATGACTTGACTCTAACCTGGTGATTTTGTAGCCTAAACCTAACAGTGTTGGATGCAGGAAAATTACTCTTTGTATGTCCAAACACCCACTCATGACCTCCTCAACATAATTTCGCTCCATTGAGAGAACACTTGAGAATCGGAAAATTGTTTACGAAGAAATCTTGGCAGCTGTTACCTTTTCTTCAGAACACATTTGAAAAAGCATGAGAGGAATATCAATACATTTTGTAGGAGATTGCTGTTTTACAACCAGGATTCATGTTTCCTGCTCGCTGAAGTCTAAGGAGACCTACAGTTGTTTCAGTGTTTGTCATTATCGTGCTCTTTAGTGGTGTGTGTGTGTGTGTATATATGATTCGGGGTGGGCGTTTGGGGAGGTTCATTAGACGGTCTCTATCGTCCTGCTGTTCCATTTGCAAAGTGTGATCAGCAATTATCCTCTCTCATTACTACGACCTGGAGAGCTGAGCCTGAGGAGCTCGCTGGGACCCTTCAGATAACACAGTGACACAGGGGCTGTGGAGAACACCAATACTTAACCACTAACTACACAACACATAACAGCCCTTATCTGGAGGCTCCAGCCAGCTGACAGAGGCTCACTAAAAACATATTGAGGAGTGTTCCCTGCAGAGCATTGGGGCTGTAAAAAATAAGCCCAGATATAAAGCAAATAGACACACATATACACATATAGTGTCTATCCAGACACACACCAGCATTACTTTACTTTACTTCCATATGTATGTACTAGTTTGCACATGAAAACACTGATACAGTTTGTCACCCTCAGCTGCCTCAACTGTGAGGATAGAAAGGTTGCAGCCGCTTAGCTTTTCATACAATTCACATCCAGTGGCACATGTGTAAATGCATTATACTGTATGACAAAGTGAAAATCGAGTAAAATAGGCTAAGTAAATTCTGAATTTGAGTATCTACAGTGTCGGTCAAAATGATCAGTGGTTGTGTTTGGGTGGGCGTTTGGAGTCTCGGCCTCGGGCTGTCTAAATTATATTGTTAAGAAAGAATTCTGACAGGAACAATTGCAGTAATTACGGCAGAAATAGGTGTTCTACCGGAACACATGTCCACTGTCAGTTTAAAATGTGACCTGACGATTAGGTTGAACACGCCGGCATTAATGGTTCCGGTGATGTTGTTTGTAATTTAGAGCTGTCTCTTTCACATGAATGCACCCATGGCTTGGTTGGAAAGCCCAGAGTTACCTGAGCCAATGATATCCAGCTTTGTTATGCTTATTATCCAGAGTTGCCAATGTTATGCTCAGTAAAGCAGGTGACCCAAAGTCAGCCAGAGGAATTTATACTTTTTGATACAGACTGTAACAACCCTCTTTCCTTGAAATTATGTTAATATATTATTGAACTGGTTTCCCAAATGTGTTGGACTTAATTGCTGGATGGATTATGTTCAGAGGCAACATCTTTTTTGAATGAATGAACCACTAAAACGGAGGACAGGTGTTTGAGGAACTAATAATAAAAATGAAGATGAAGCACAAAAGACAGGCACTGGGACTGAAATAGGGCATAGACTAAGGAATAAACATGGATGAGGAAACTGAAATGAAAAAGTAACAAAAATAAGATGGAAACAGACTAAATACACCCAGGAGAGGAGAACTACAAGGAACAGATGAAACTAATGAGGGTGAGGGAGATAATCACAGGGGCAGGGAAACAACAAGGGTCGGAAGTGAAGTCACAGAAACGACAAGACCTGTGAAAATTATGAAATAAAACAGGAAACACCAGGGAAAAGGGAACACAAGGAGAAAGACAGTAGTTACCATGACAACCAAATGTAGTGAGCGCAAAAACGTTTAGAGAAAGTTACTACAAGAATGTATTGGATTGCATTGTCAGTGAATGCTGTACTGATATGTTCGGTATTAACATATTTGTGACTTGCAAAACACGTCAATTAACAACATTATCTCATTATTGTAATACTTAACAAAATTCTGTTCCTTCAAAATCTATTTGCTGTTGCAAATGTAAATACATTTTAGAGGGTTAGCTCTAAAGGCCATAGTGTACGACTATTCTCCTACTCAAACCATTCACCGATGTCCCGTGTGCTGTACCTCCCATTTCACCCACAGATGTGTTCAGGTTTATTCTTTAATTCATGATGTACTATGTTTAATCAGAACACCATGTGAGTAAAGCTTTACTGAGCTGATCTGAGATAGAGAGACAGTTAGTCAGTATGGGGGTGGTACAGGAGCCGGCGTTTTGTTCTTGCCAACAGTTAGACTCTTTGGGACGGAAGGCCTTTTGGCAGCCCAGGCAAGGTTTACAGCTGAAATCTCAGCAAAATGTTTGCTTCTGTTTTGGATCTCCACCATCACCATGATTTAGGCAGCGCGCTTGCCAGCACTAACTGCCTAATTAAGCATTCAGCGGTGCTCTCACTGACTTTGAGGTCATTTTCACTCTGGCTTACAAAACAATGGTTTAATTCTGCAGGTAGTACATCACCAGCTTATTAATATGGATAGCAGCTCTTGGAAAGTGTTTCAGACAAGTTTATTCGTAGAAATTAAACAAATCACATTATCTAGACTAGGGTTTTATCTAAATCTAATCCAAGCTTTTCCACAGTACTTCTGTTGTAAATAAACTTTGAAACTGATTTTACTGACACCCTAAAGGGATTGTTCTCTACTGTCCCAATGCTGTATTTCTGGACTTTTTTATTCCCTGAGACACAGCTGGGGGTGTTTGAATATGGGCTATAAGCATATCCAAACTGAAAAGAAGAGCCTTTCCATTGGCATCGGGGAAACAAGATCAGACATGCTTTTTTCTTTATGTCAAATATATTATGTTACATTTATCACTATGGCATCTTTTCTGCATTCGTTCCCTCATCCTGTTCCCTCATCCTGTTCTGGTCATAAAATAGTTTCAATGAAAAGCATAGTGTACATTTTCCCCTATTGTTGTATGTATACTGATTTAGTTCCAGTATAGAAATGTGACACTTGTGAAGTTTGCTTTTAATACATATGAAGGATAATGTATTTTTTTTTTCTATGTTTGGAAGGCCAGGCTAGTGATCCACCACTTTGTTCCACACTAAAATATCTACAACACATTCATAGCTTGCAATGGAAATGTTCAGTCATGGTTAGAGGGACGATAAAGCCTGCAGATTTTAGTAATCCCCTGACTTTTCTCTTAGTACCACCAACAGGTGAAGGTATTGTAAATAATTCTGTAGACATTGTTAGTTGCCAGCCCTCACAGCAAAACCACTTGAATTTCACATGCCTAAAATGTGTGAAGCAACATAGATTCCCAAATATTTTCTCCATGTTATCATATGTTGCAATATGAAGTAAACATGTTTCATATATTTGATCACGTGTCCCATGTGGCAAACATGTTTTTTCTGTAAGGGAGTAAACATATAAGTGGACGATCCCCTGAGTTTTTGGTAGCTTTACCAAAAGGCTGAAATTAGTAGTAGGCCTACTGGGTGAAAACAATTATCAGTTATATTTCCTTTAAATTTGGTACATGATAAACATAATACCTGTTAAACATCAGCATGTCAGTATTGTCATTGTAAGCATTTTAGCATTTAGCTCAAGCAATGCTGTACAGCATCACAGCATTCTGCCATGGCTATAGGGCCTTATTTTAATCATGCCAGCACACAGACAAGACAAAAGCATTCAGTCATGGGAGTTCATGGGTCCATGGACTGTGTGGTCATCTCGGGGCACCTGCTATTGCGCTTCCTGCATGCCACCAGTCAATCGTGCAAAAGGGCCAGCTGAAGGGCTAAGGGCTATAAACCGGATGGTGTGATAATTAATAAATTCATTCTTAGCCATTGAAATCAATGGTGTCACTGTACTAAAACAGCCATGTCAGTCAGTGACACATGATGACAACAGCTCAACAAATGACAGCAAAAATGCTGATTAAGCTTTTCATATGGCTGCATCAATCTATGCTATTTCTACTCTAACCCATGTCATACATGGGTCAAATCATAACATAAAATATGACACAACACCTTTTGTCCCATAAAGCATCTCAAGAATAAAACATAAAACCACTTGTATTGAAGTGAGAGTTGGAAAGGAGCTAATTAATGACAGATCTCCCACAACATCCTGCTGCCTTTAGATGGCTGCAGGGATTCAAAGGGAAAATTGGATGTCTACTCATGTTGACGGTAAATGTAGTCAACTGAAGCAAGAAATTCCTCAGTGTGTACCATATTCACCAAGACAGCTACGTTTTTCTGAGTTTTCCTGCTCATTGACACATTGTTTCACTTGAAAAGAGAACAGGGTTTAGTTTTTGGTGCGCCATGTAGAGCACCCGCTGGAAACCCAGACAGCTCAATTACCCTGCAGTTATTCTGACCACCAACTGCATTAATGTGCAAATGATGATTCTGATGCCTGAAGAATAAAAGCTTTTGAGGGTGATTCACACATACAAACCAAATGTATTGAGGAATTGTTTGCCTCACTTGACTAGATTTATAATCAACACTGACTAGACATGCACATAAACGGTGGCAAATTGTTCTTGTAATGAACTTAATGAGAGGCTTTTCCCACAGCATAAAGCAACTTTAGACAAAAGATACCTAAACATACAAATTTACAGTATGATAAAGATGCCTTTACTGACAGATGCAGTTGCTAGGTATTCAGTATGATGTTGTTGATCAAATCACTGAAGTTCCACCAGATTAATGCCAGAAGTAGTACAGTTTTGAAACTTCTTTAAAACATTTATTCTCAGTATAAAATCTAAGAAACATTTTCACACCAAAATTTTGATTTTTTTTTTTTTTTTTTTTTGTGAATGAACATCCCAACTTATTTAGCCTTTCCTCCTGCCTGTGGATCATGCCCTTTGTGGTTGCCACTAAAATACCACACAGATACAAGAATTTCAAGGTCTGGAAGTTACCAAGCAGTCAAAGTTCTGCTTATTTTTGTTGTTGCCATGAAAATGTAGACCTTTGTCTTTCTCTGCAATCTTTTAAAGGTTGTAAGTGGGAGTCCAATATGACCAAAGCCCTGGAGTCATGCTATTTAAAAAACAAAAAAACAACACTCAGACAGAGCAGTGATTCAATCATAAAGAAAAAAAAACAACACAACAAATTAAACTGCTGTGCTATACAATCCCCCCCATCCCGATATGTGAGCCAATCATGTGGTAAATGTTTCAGGCATTAACATTTTTTAAATGTCACAGATGAAAAACAGCAACAGCAGCAATAATTATAATGAGGCTGGAAAGCAATGATTCAAGGAGATGCTCTGTTTCAAAGAAAAAAGAGGCATGTCAGAAATATTAAATGCAGGTAAACTGTCAAACCAAGGTAGTGGACTGTGAATTAGGAGTTGTTCTTTTTTTTTTAACTTGAGTTATAACATTAGAATTCCTTATATGATTTAGTTTAGAATATTTTAGCAGCATTTGTAGTGAGACTCTTAAGAAATGTACACCTACAGTAAACCTCTTCATATGGCTCCTTGCCCCTTCTTTCCTCTCAAGCGGACAAGGAAGAACCATAGGCCACCTAGTTAGAACAAGAAAGAGGAAGAAAGAGGGAAGGCAGAGGAGTCAGGGCAACAGACAACTTATCTGACCAGGGTGACAGCCGTGGTCCTGCATAGACAACCAAAGGGAGAGGCAGGAATTGCTTATAATGTTCAAATTGGTCAAATGTAAGTTATGCAATCCTTTAAAAAAAAAATAATAATAATAAAAAAAAAAATATATATATATATATATATATCTGGAAATATCTCTTATATATATATATATATATATATATATATATATATAAGAGATATTTCCAGGAGACGTTCCCAGAAGGGTGGAGGCATTAAGAGAGAAAGCTAATTGACAAGTAAGTAAAAGGTTTCATACACATTTATTGGAGCCTAATCCATCATCAGGGAATCAAACACTGGACACTGATTAAATGTTGTTGCAGAAAACAAATTTGTGTAAATAGAAACTGAGTGCAACTACTCACATTCACCTCTTGTCCTTACTCCACTTATGATACATGCAGTGTAGTCTCGCCTAGATTTAAGACAAGCCTGGCAGCTTCAGTCCTCGCTGTGATAATAGTCTGGAAACCCTATTTACCTGAATGGAGGACCAATCAGTGGGTGGCCGAGTGCAATGATGTCAAAGTGAAGTGGCAGGGTTAGAGCTGGTTGAAGCAATATAAACAGTTGTAGCAACGCTAGCAAATATCAAATAATTGAAGCCAGAGCAAAAACAATGCCTAAAATGAAAAATAAAGTCTGCAATGGCCATTCTCCAACATTACATTGCACTCTCTTCATATTGGGGTAGGGTCTCTATCATATACAGCTTGGTGAGTTTTGGCGCCCAACACGCGTTATATGGTGGTCAGTGCTGTTTGGTAACAGGCTACTCCAGTAGTGAAAATTAACCTAATGCCCATCAGGACACAGGGACTGGAAACAATCTCCAATGAAACGTGTCCCATAATATTCATACAGTGAATTTAGGTCTGGTAATACAAAGCTAATATGAAACACTCTCTTGTGGAAACTCCAATTCTGTGCAGGTAAAATGACCATCATGCAATGATGCAATTTCCATGGTAACACATTATGTACACTACTACATTTACACTAATACTAACATAACACTTATATAAACTGTTTCAAAGCATGTGCAAACTAAGTGCAATCAGAAATGTGTAGTATATGTTGTGTTAATGTCTGTGTGTGTATGCTGTCTTTAGCAAATAAATCAAAAGTGGAATGATATATTTCAGTTTGAGATGAACAATGTTCTACTTGTTACAGTTGAGCTGCTTAGTCTGATTAATTTTCACTTTTAACCGAGCAGAGAAAAGAACCAAAAAAAAACAAACAAGGCCTGGTGATTAGAAAATGTCTAAAATCTTAATTATTTCAGTTTTGCAAAGCAAGTTTGATGCATTTTATGAATGCACAACATATTTACTGATCAAGGTATAAAAGTAAGCAAATAATGTAAAGTGTAAAAATATTTAAGCCGGTAGGAACAACATGCTTAATGTGTTGAAAAAAAAATCTCCATTTGTTTATAGAAATTCCGATTTGACTGGCCTTTGAATAAATAATGCAGCGAGTTCCTGAAGGTGTGCTTGTTTTCTCTGCTTTTATTTGTGATAAATGTTGTCCTCACCCGACTGTTGTACAGAGGTCAGTAGGGTGTAATAAATATTTCTTTTATCATAACCTCCCATAACAATGCTGCGCTGAGAGCCATTCTACATGATGAAGGGCCTTGGTAGAAGTGGCTCTGTTTCACGTTTGGTCACAATGCAGGCCTGAATTTTAATCACACTCTCCTTCCAAGCCATTAAAAGTAGAAAGTGACATTTATTAGACAGTGGAGAAAAATAAACAAGACCTAATTGGCTCGCAGCGAGTGCGCTCCACTCGCTCCTTGGCCCTTTGTCGGAGAATAAACCTGCCAGGGAGCTCCGTACAAAAACTCAAGAGCAGACTGATCTTTGACAACTCACCTCTTTCTTTAAGTGGACCCGCAACGCCAATAATGACCCCAGGGATCGGACAGCCATGCTTTTTTTTTTTTTTACAAATATGCAGACAATATTGACACTTAATATCCATGACGGGTGTGAAATGGGCCATGTTATGTAACAAATGAAAATGAGATGGGCCCCCTTAACGGCTTATTTTAATTGCCTAACTGACCTTGCGGTCTGTAGCCTTGCAATTTCATCAAAATAAGACTTCTGACACTGTAGTTCTTCAGTGTCAGGCAAGGAAAGCTGTGTAAAACATAATTTACTGAAAGGAAACTCCTTTAAGATTCCAATTTAAGGACCCTGTGTTCCTGAATGTGTTACAATCATCTCCACAGTTTCAGTCTTTTATCCTTCATTTTTACGCTATTAAACACCCACCTTTTAAAAAAAAAAAAAAAAGAACTAAATAATGGCTGTGAGGAGGTGGTACACAACATGCCTAACGGGAACAATACTCTGTTACTGGGTATTGAAACATTAGAGTTGTGTTTCCAAACAGCCAAACACATTAGACAAGAATAGGTTACACTTTGATTGCACAGGGATGAAGTGCTTCTCACACACAAGATGCCTGCTTTTACCTGTTTGCTCAGATGGTTTTATATTGAGTATATGATTGTTGCATGATCATCACCTCAGTGTTTCCTAAAGGGAAATACCATCCAATTTATACATAAATTAATGATTAACTCATATGTGGCAATTCAGCACTTGGGATTCAAACAAGCCTACCTTTATGGGAGGAAACAACAGTCGTTTGCGGGTGTCATTGACATAATTTCTTATCAGTCTAGAAGAGAACACACTATGGCAAATATTTCCTCCAATGAATTCCTTAATACCATATAGAAAACTACTATTTTACTGAAATTGTAAAGCTGCTATGAACAATGTTTTATATATATAAAAGATCATTTGCATGTTAAACTTGTCCCTCTGCTGATTCCACAGAAAACGATCATCTTATTAATCATCGATTTCCCTGTTATTGTTTGTTTTTGTGTCTTTCAGCTTGCTATTTTGGTTCTCAGGCAAATTTACTGCTTAGGTTGACTCTCACCGCTGTGAAAAAAACATTAAAAAAAACCCCACTTTATTCTAACTGCCCTGCACCAATCAGCAGACAGACAAAGGTAGCAGTTGGCTGGTCAACATAGTGGCACAGTTTGTTATGATATGGGGTGTGAACATCCCAAACACAGCAACCACAACAGCAGAATTCAGGTAAGAATGTTTATTCAAACACAGGACAGGAGATAAACCGTCGAATGAATCGTGTGTGAACACAGAACCAAGTCCGGGGGAAACCAGAGTCCTTGTAATCCTCACCGGAGTGAGTCGTGTCGGAGCAGAGGTAGGCTGGTCCAACGGCGTGGTGTGAGCACCTCTGGGCCCTACACCATCGCGGCTTGGATCCGAGCGGAGCCGTCCGGGTCGCAGGCGAGCAGGTCAGGCGGAGTTGTACCTGCGACAGATAGGCAGGCAGGATCGACTGTGTGGTTCCCGTGGACCGACACAGAATAGCTGGACACGTCGCTGGTGATCTCCGAGGGACTACGCAGGACTGCTTCTACTTCACATGTGATCTCCTTTGATCGACACTGGACAGCAGGTACGTACCACAGGCAACTAGGCTGGCAAGCACGCTGGTAGAACTGCAGCAGGTAGGCGACAGACAGGGGGTCAGAACCGGAATTGCAAGACGTCCAAACTGACCTATGGAACCGCAGCGTAGTACCAGGTGAGGTTATTTTGGACGGACTGACACAGGTGGGGTGTAGGACCGGGGTTCATATACTGCCAGGTGGTGATTACTGGAATGAGAGACGGCTGTGCCAACCTAATTAGGTGCGATAGTGGGAGGTGTCTGGATGAGTCTACACCCTCCAGACACCGACCAAAACAAGAACACGTCAGACAGTAACAAACAGGGAGAGAGACAGGCACACGAGGAAGAGGTGGCAGGGGAGAACACAGGGATAGACAGGGATCCTGACACATTTAGCTACAAAGGAAAAGAGATATTCTTCTCACGAGTTGGTGGAGACCAAAAGAAGAGCTAAAACCTTAGTGATTAAAAATTTGACTTACATTTGCCTGGTGGTCAGAAACACATTACATTACAAATGAATGCCAGTGTTGGTCTGTGTCTGTTTGTGGTGTGAATTGGCCACTCCTTGTTAACAAGTTAGCAATTATCAGCTTCATATTCTGAGCAATGTCAGTGTTGTGTTTATAGCTTGTTTCAGCTGGCTGTCCCAAAGTGTCAACAAAAAAATAAACCAGTTGTTGAACCAGTTAATGTAGATTAAATAATTTTTCTTTTGAAAAACATGCAGAGGAGGGCACACTTTTTTGTCACCCATGGGATGTGTGCTCAGAGCTTTCTGTCAAGCACCTTAAAGCCCCACCAAGCCCCACCAAGCCCCATCAATAGGGAATTAATGGCATCCTATACAGCTAGTAGCCACTGAGGCAAAGCCAAAAGCAAACAAAGAGGGTTTTTAGCTCTCAAAGCTTATTATTGCCTTGAGCTGAAAGGGACCTAGTTTATTTGACTGTTGGATAATTTGGACATTTGGATTATGACACTAATATTTTAGCAGGTAGCAAGTATTGTGATAATTAGACTGTTAAAAACATGTTTTTGGTGGTCCCTTTTTTCTAATATTGGACTGTTTGTACATTTTTGTGTCGGTGGTGAGAAGTTTCTGATCCTGTTTTGGTTCTTCAGATGGTTTTGATAGCGGTGGTCATACTGTAATGCTGCTGTGAGTGATTATTATCTAACGTGAGCCTTATCTCTGTTGGTCTCCTGCACTTCCCCTACATCCCGATCATATTGTAAACTAACTCTATGACAATACATCATAACAATAGGCAGTCCAGAAGTCGTAGCGTTAAGGAATAGCACTATCATGTCCTTATATCCGCTCCCCGCCCTCGAAACTAGACATGATGCATAGAGTGGATTGCCACAGTTGACATAAAATTCAGTATATCAAATAAGCTCGGTGCAGCGGCCCAGCAGCGTGTCTCCAGGTAACAGTACTTCAAACGGGTGGAGATGTATCTTACTGATCCACTGTAAGGCATGAACAGAGATGAAAGAACACGATTCCTGTTCAGGATAGTAGGTAAATGTATCAAAACTGCCAACGAGTCTTGTGAGAATAAAGGAAGGTAACATTCCTTTCTCCTGGTGGACTTCTACATGCTTTGTTAACATAGTTTTTTCTTTTTTTTTTCTTTTTTTTTATAATCCAGTAGAGTTGCAAAGAGAAGCTGTTACATGTTTGTTTTTAACAGCTTTGAATTTGTCATCAAGTGTAGCATTAAACAGATTCAGACAAATGCTTCGGTAGTCGGATCGTACTTGCAAAAGCATTTCATGAAAGATGAGCTCATGTTGATGTTCATAATTATGATGTCGTCTTGCCAACTTAAAACCAAATACATCCAAGAATTTTCAAATCCCTGGCTAATGTTGTGACTAATGTGAGTCAGGGTGTACCATATCATATCATTCATACTAATATGCGCGTCATTGTCAATAATTAATTGTAATATGTGTGTAACTTTTGCAACGCAACAACAACCATGACTGAAAGTGACTCCACGGTGGAGTAGTTCAGTCCAAAAAGGGAAACCACTTCAGTCATTTGGAAATGGTTTGGTTACAAAAGATCAGATGTACATTGCACAACAAACTGCAGCAATATGTTAGTTTTTACTGAATATGGGAAGGCCAACTATTGGGCCTTTGTTGTCTTAATAAACTATAGCACTTATTTTGTGTGTGGTGGGCGGCTGGGGATCAGATGGTAGAGTAAGTTGTCGACCAATCGCTAAAGTTGGCAGTTCAATCCTACAGTCCACATGCCGAAGCGTCCTTGGGTAAGACCCTAAACCCCAGATTGATCTGTCGCCGTTGTTTTCTGACTGTATGTGAATGGGTGAATAGAAGGCAACAATTGTAAAGTGTTTTGTAAACATCTAAGGCAAAAAGGGCACCATTTATGTTGCTGAAATTGTATGTTCTTAGCATTAACGTCAATAATATTGTTATAGCAGAAAAACTCTGAAATAACTCGGTAGTATTTCAACGGCCCACCCCTGGTGTGAAGTCACTGCACTCTCAAATTTACTGCACAAAGCTCATTATAGTTCAAGCTATTTTTTAAAAGTACACAATGAAAAAGTGTGCTCTCCATACATGCAGAGAATTTTAATGGTTTTAAGGAGGCTTTGCTCGAATGAGATGCGTAGTCGCTCAGACATATGGAATTTGAATATAATATAATTGTGTATCAAGTGAAAAAGAGGGTAATTGATTATTGGGCAGATTCAAATAAGCATTTTCAGAGTCTATTTTAGAGAAAGAGTCTAAAATACAGAAAGCGGCCTATTCTCTCTTTGCTATGTAGATGCCAGCAAACACTGACATTTGCAGATATATTATAGCTAATTATGGTTCAATAGAATACTTTACTTTGTAAGGAGCTGGTTTAATCAAAAAGAGCTTGCTTTTCAGATGGGGGATCCATTGTATTGTAGGAATATGTGCATGAGTGATTTTTGTTTCAAGTCACACAATTGATGCATTCCTCTTCAGTTAAAGTTGCCACTGATAACAACAAAATTGTATTAATTAAATATGCACTGAAGCAAAAAAATAATAATATTGTGCGCCTGGCTTATGGCGCAGTGAAATTTGCAGATATTTCCCTCTCTCCTACGATGTGTGAATAACTGACAAACAAGCTTGACTCAGCTTGAGGTTTCCCCCAATTAGTCTGAGCTTCCCACTTACCAAATACCAAAACATAACACCTCCTTTTTTTTTTTCTTTTTTTTTTTTAATGTATTTGTACTGAGATGCACATGGCCTACTGTGGTAATGAGATGAAATTATGCTGTATGTAAACTCCACCTGTAGGAGGAGATCATGAGGAGAAGATGCTGGAGGTGAGACATTTCACAGCTGTAATGGGGAGGAAGTTTGTTTAACGGTATTAATGCCATACAAGTTGAGTCTCATTACCTGCAGTACAACAATAATAGTAAATCAATTGTCACCAAGCTCACAATGACATCTGACCGCTTTCTTCTGTCTTAGTGGTTCTTCCCCCTCTCTCTTTGTGTACTTTGTAAGGACACAAATGGCTGCAGGGGACCACTGTGGATGGATTCTTCTTGTTTCTTTTTTTTTTAGCTTGGTGGCAACAGCAGCAGAGAAAAAAAAAACACAAAAAAAACAGAGCCCCAGTGCCGAGAACCACAGACAAAGAGAAAAGTCAAGATAATTCCCCACATCCTGTGACATAGATGAGTGGGTCACTTAACCTTAGGCATAATGCTGTGGTCGCACAGCTTTGAGAATCTCATCTGCGGAGAGTCCAGCAACATGAGTGTTCAGTGTAATTAATAACATTATGCTCTGTAATTACCTTCTATGTGTCCCCCCATGGCCCAAGGGAACAGAGCAGCAGCTAATGGGAGTAATACTTCAGGTTTACAGAGCAGCCATGGTGAGTCGAAGACTGACCCAATTATGTTACCGCTCTGAGTGCAAAAACTTCACCCAGAAACCTGTTTAAAAAAAATATATATTAATATAAAATCCAGGTGGAAAACAGGTGTGTACACTTATTTTGCACCACAATTGAAAGTGGTAATTAAAATTCACTGCTGTGGCTCCAAGATACAGATAAAGTTCCTCAGGAGGAAGATGCTTAACCCATCACTTTCTCTCCCAACCGCATTTGTCTCACCCCCCCTCCATCTTAATAAAAGGGACAGAGATAGCGGTGGGAGTTTGCCTTTCCCAAGTCTCATCATTAGTGGAGTTCAGCCAAGCAGCACAATACGGAGACCAAAGCAGCATCACCTTCACATTTAGTCTGTACGGATCATCTTGTCTTGAAAAGCAACTCTTTCTTTAAGCTAGTAAATGGAGCATTTGCATTTTTATAGCCATTAAAGGAGTGACGCATGACGCTTTATGTGAGTGAAACCATTCAGATCCTGTGGAAATGAGATTTTTAGGGGTTTTTTGTCAGCTCTGTTCACATTAAGCGGATGCCAAAACATTGTATGATTCCTTCAATGCAAAATATTTCTAATCAGCATTAATCACGGCGGTGTTTGTAGCATATTATCACTTTTGAGATCGTACCCGGTTCCAAAAGGTCAAATTAATCAATATCTGCCATTTTAAATTAATTAGGCATTTGAACTTTTCTCATAACAATTGCATAACAAGGAGGCTTATTTTTTTTCTTTAGCAAAGAAAGAGAGCACTTAAGAAGTTATAACAGGAGTGGAACAAGTTCTCTGCCCAGCTGAAGATAACCATTGACCAGAGCTGTATTATGGATGTCACGTACAATTAACCCCAAGAAAAGTGCTTGGCTATTGGGATCTTTCTCTCAGATTAAGGGAGCAGAGGCAGAGGCCCCAGCAGGGATACATTGAGAGCAAGGGTGGCCTGCCTTTGTGCAATATTTAATGTATTTAAACACTTTGGCTGATATCTTCACTCCAAAAGGCTCTTTTTGAAGTTTAATTTTAGAGGACAGAGTAACACTCAAGCGGCAACCAACAGTGACATCATCCATTGGTTTGTAAACTGCTGTTATGAGGCTTCAAGTTCGGAGATGTTGTCCTCTTTCTAGCTTGAAGTGATTAGGAGCCAGAAGTGACCATATTTGGATGAGCTGGGGTAGATCGGACTCGATCTGATTGGAAACCTGAGGACACTACGCCCCGCCTATTGAGGTCTCATATCCAATTAATGAAAAACTAATAAGAAGGGGGGACTTTAGGTAACAACAGCATAAGTACTTGTGGAAAACATTTATATCATAAGATAAATTGAATGGGAGTCTACAGAGCCGAGAGCTTTTTGGAACCGACCTCTAGTGGCACTCTGTGGTTATGCAGACCTCATTTTTCAGACCCAGAAGCTGCGTCCACTTTTATACAGTCTATTTTAACACTAAAACATCTACACACTGTGAATAAGATTGTATATAAACCGTGAGACTGTACTACAAAGGGCTAATAGTGTGCTGAACAAAAACTGAAATGAGATAAATGGTCCTCCAAAAGGATAGTGAGAAGCATTCACTCAGCATGTCAAGTCATTGCATGAGGTCTGCTCTACCAGATATGCATGTATAAATACTGTTCAAACTTCCATTCATTAGAGTGTTTATGCTCTGTTTGATTTACTGCTAATGGGCTAGCAGAGGAAACCATGACTCTGTGTGACATTGGCTGGAATGATAATGATAAAACCTCACTTGAGCTTTCTGTATTCGGGGGGATGTTTACAGACGGAGCAGTGGAGGCACTGCAGACCACCTGGGCTGAAATGAGACGGATGGAAATTGATGATGCCCCTGAACCATAAAGCTACTCAAATGAAATTGAATAGAGCTGTGTGAGTATGCACAAAAAGTATGATATTTAGCACTTTTTACTGCTTTTGTGAGCTCAGCCTCTTTGTTTCTGCATGCTGCCCTTGTATAGGTTTATGTTTATGCAAGGGACTAACCGAGGAGATCAACGTTGACAACAACCTGAATTAATAGAAAGCCTGGATATCCTCTTTAAAGGGCACTTGTCTTTTCTAACCTCGCTCAGGCTCTATCCAATTAAGCTTTGGTTATATATAACTGCACGTGCTGAATTCCCTGTAGTAGTTCTGTTTTGGAAGCATATTTGAATCGTTTTAAATAAATATTACTAAATTTATTCAGCAAAAAAGGTCAGCCCATGTGTGGAAACTCTGATTTTAAAATGCAGTGCCGTGAGGAATAAGTGAGGAAAACTGCAAATGGAGTTTACAAATTGTCTTCTTTTTCAATATCACTTATTCAAAATAGCATTGAATTATTTTATCTGCATTATTTTTTTCATTAGTCAAAGACATTGGAGGGTCATTCAAATCACTGAGACAGTGACATTTTGTCCAGACGGTGGCACAAGAGAAAAACTCCAGGAGTGTCCTAGATGGAAAAGATTCATCCTGTGTGCTGTGTAACTCTGCAGGGGATGTTCTTGCCTGATAGTGCTACAAATCCTCAGGAGGTCTACAATATTAAAATGCATCATATCAGATGGCCTGGTGTTTCCAGACCCAAATTCACTTTGTGAATATATGGGTTTTGCTACGCTCCATTGGGGATTGTTTCCAGTCGTTGTGTCCCAATGGGCATGATCCTCGGATTACTTTAGAAACTATTGGAGCAGCCTTTAACCAATCAGCATTAACCGCCATATGAAGCATGTTGTGCTCACCAACAACAGAGAGCCTCCCCCAATTATTTTGTTTTAAGTTTTATTTTAGGCATTTGTGGCCACAGCCTCCACTAGCAAAATAAACAGAGGTGAACTTCAATAACGAAGCCAAATACAGGCCGATTTATTATAAAGAGGGTCAATACAATATATTAAAAACTTTCTACAGTGGTGCAGCACACCAATCAACAGGCTGATGCAATGCTAGTATGCTAACAGTGAATAACCAAAGCTACACAAAATAAATCCCCAACAGAAAAATCCCCAGACCACTACCAGGGCCACCGCAAACCTTAAATATCACAGCAAACCAACAGGTGAACTTCCACCACACCAGCTGTTCCTGTGGCTGGAGGCCGACACCACCCCGGCGCCCTGAGAGATCCAACTGTGTAAATGATCTCAATACCCGATCTATTAGAACACACACAGAAACATAATATGAACAATATGAAATAAACTGTAACCTGCACTTTGACTGAACTTGACACTGTCACTAGCCTTGGACGTTGTGACTTAAGGAGGCACGTGCACAGGGATGATGAGGTGCTCTCACCTTTATTTACCAAATAGAAGTTCAGTCCTAGTGTCCCTCTGCTCCACATTCTTCTCGCTCCAGCTTGATATCCTCAATATTTGCTAGCTTCACTGCAACTGTTTATATCGTTTCATTGAGCTCCACCACCACAACTGTTGTTGAACTACATTTCGAAACAAATGCTTCGATGACTTGTACATCATCATTTCCAGACTGGAATCAAAGGGAACCATAAATTTAAAAAAAAAAAAGTCAGGATTAATAATCTATCTATCTATCTATCTATCTATCTATCTATCTATCTATCTATCTATCTATCTATCTATCTATCTATCTATCTATCTATCTATCTATCTATCTAAATATGTGAGCAATGGCAGGCATCTCTGCCGGCTACATCTGGGAAGCATGAAGCCTCACAACAAATTTAAAGAAAAACCTTTTTTTAATGACCAAAACGCTGGTCAGAAGGGATGAGATATTTCACTGCACACCAAAGTAATTGGCCAACTGACCGAGGAACCTCAACATGCTTTGGCATAAAAAATAACATGAATGTTAAAACAGCTCAAAGCCTACCTACACACCTGGTGTGATGCAGCATCATTTCTTAATCTCCATAATCCCTTGAAAATCATCCATACAGGAGTCACAGCCAAATAGAAAATAATGCAAATTCACACTCATTTTGGAGAGAGTACAACACTTTACAACATGAGAAAGGTAAGATTATTCATCAGCCTTTAAGTAACAGGATAAGGTACCAGATGTTTCAGCAATTTCTGACATTGAGCACCCTCTTTCACACCCACTCAACACCAAAAAATAACTCCAGCCACCTACACTACCCTGCCTTGTTTGAACACTACCCAATGTGCAGACTAACCTTCTCTGGGAGCTCACGCAGCAAATTTATGCATAATTTGGTCTGTGTATTGAGGATTGGAGGGACACTGCTGGCACACGGCGAGACATATAAATGCACTGTATTACCTATTTCAAGTATATATTCAGCTAGACTTTTAAGAGGGGAGGGGTTGAAGTGAAGAACAGCCTCGATTCTGGACAGCTGGTACACAGGTGCATCCATTTTGTATCATCAGACTGGGAGAAAGGATTGTTTGGCAGCAGACGGGGTCACATAGTGCAGCTATTTTTCCTTGGAAATGAATCAAATTTGTGGTAGTCTGATTGTTCTCCTAAATTTGGGACATATTCAGTGGACAAAACACTGAGCCTCGAGGCTCCATCTGCACCCGGTAACCATGCACATCGTTCTCATTTTTTAAAATCAACCTAAATAATTCCAATATTGAAACATATGCAATAATTTAATTGCTTAATACATCAACTTTGTTTGAAATTATGAGCCAGGATTTCCAGTTTCATTTATTTAAAAGCAAAATGTATTCCAAAGAGAAGGAAATAAAATCTGACATTAAGAAAATTATTGTAATTACTTTTGGTAGAAAATAAAAACTGTTACAAAAGGGGTTTCATTGATCTTAATTACAGGTGCCCTGTGGGGTTTTTGACCCCTAATAGCAGTATGGTGTACTTATACAAGTGGCTACCCGTTATGTTTGCACTCATGCATTGTACTGTATTCTACTGAACTGTAAGCAGTAATGCACCAGAAAGAAGAAGACTGATAGGAAGCGAACATACTGTAGATGTAAACAATGCAGGTTGTAAATGTTTCATAAAGTCAGCATTGCAAATGTTTTAAGAGGAAGGACATGTAATCAACACGTTTGTCAGCAGTTTTGGGAAATAACTAATTACAGATAATGGATTTACATAATTGAATTACAAAATAAATGGAATTGTAAGCAGTTACAGTTACTGAGAAAAAGGTGTTATAAAATGACATTTACTAAAATGTTAGCAATTGCAAAGGGGTCACATCTAAATATAATATTTTTGATATACAAATGATTTGTAGAATAATATAAACTGTGAATACACTGTGATTAGTACCTATTAACAGTTCCATCATCATGGAGACAACTTGAATGTAGATTTGGATTGATGTTATGGGAAAAACTTTTCCTTCACTTCTGTCAGTTTTGATCTAATGTACATACTTGTGATTTGTTTTGGTGGCTGTGCTTTAAAATCAAAACATCCCAATCTTAAATCAAAATATATTACAGAACTTTTATTTCAAGTTTGACAGTAAACATAGTTGAGTCCTGTTGGGAGGTTTACGTTTAAAACATTTGTCAGGGAATGAATCAAAAAGTGATCAAATGTAAGACGTTACATTTCTTTGATGAGGTACTGAAAACAGTTACATGTTTTACAAGTTAACTCTTTGTCTGTAACCTTTTACATTTCAAAAGTAACCTTTCCAACACTATTTGTTACATACACAAAATGCACATTGGTAAATGACAGTATGTAACTCCATGGGGAAGAATGTGCACAGCACATGTCACAGGTGGAAGTTTATAGAGTCAAGAAATTTGCTTTTGGAAGAAATAATCATTATTCTTTACTTGAACATGAACAGAACACAACAGTCTGCAGTGAAGTCAGTGATATAATGCAAAATGTGCAATTAAATTGTTTTTAGAACACATGCATATAGGATTAGACCATCTTTTTTACTATGTTACCAATGATGAGCTATTTTTTTTTTTTTTTTTTTCCTGGCCTATGTGGAGAGTCAAGAATAATGCACTTTGTACGTTACCTCCTCATATTTTATTTCATCACAGTGTTGCTGGTAAAATGGAATCTAATTCAGTGTAGGCCAGTTTTTCTGTCCAAGTTTTTTGTTTTCAAAGTTTGGCAGTGATCAGATAAAACATATTTAGTCCCCTCTGCTCGGAGTTCTCCCTTCCTCCAGTTGTCCTTGTCTTTCCCTTGTCACACTTGCTGACTGATAAATGACCACAGAGGAGCCATCAGACCTGGAAGATAGGGGCTGAGCTGAGTTGTCGGAGATGTCGGGTGGACTTTAATGGCTGTGCTGGGGACATTAAGGAGAAAGCATCCTTACAGTAGTGGCTGCATTCTCTGATCATCTCGGTAATGGCTCATTTTCAGCACAACACGCAAGATGCTTTTTTATATACTTCAGAGACAAATTGCATTGTCAAAGCACACAGCATTATCGTGCATTTGCAAACTCGACTTGAATGTTCATGGTGAAGAGAGCAAAAAAATGTCTTGCCATTATTACATCTCAGAGGACTAAAGGGGGAAGTCTGATACATTTCTCTGATCTCTGCCTGACTCCTTTGTAATTTTGTGACCGTGATCTTTGCTCCTGGCAAGACAGAGTTTTGGTGACTTTGTGGCTCTTCCACAACAACATCCTATGCAGCATATTACTCACTGTCTCTTTTGGTGGTCACTCATTGGAATGCTGCAAAATGTACATCTTATATCAGTCACATTAATTCAAATCAGTTTTAAATTTGGGGTTTGAAATCTTTAGTTGTGCTAAACGTGACAGTGTAACGACCCCTGCTAATTGGTCTCGTGTTGAGAAGTTTTGGGAAGAGGGTTCTTTGCTTTAGCTGCTACTAACACATTTTTTTTTTCTTTTTCTGGTAGTGTGCTTTGTTGGTAAAAAAAAAAAACACAGTTGGAAGGTTTCTTCCCCCTTACATGTATACTGATCTCTCCTTGTTGTTAGGTTAAGGCACCCAGCACTCTTGCTCCTCTGATCTCCCCCGGAGACTTGTGCCTTCTGAGCACCTTTTTGGTTGTGTTGCCTCTTTAGTTTATCTTTGGTTTTACCCTTTACTTTGTTTACATGCATCGCACAACACTCACACACTATTGCCACTCTCATGCAAAATATTTTCCACTGATTCCCACACCATGTACCTTTGCACCTTATTTGATTAATCACAGTGATTTAATACATTTATTTGTTTAAAATTGCAAACGGTTCATCATCTCTGTCATGACTTTACAAGCCGGATCATGACAGCAGATATAATTACAACAAAACATCAGGGATCTTTGGAGAGTTGAAAACAGAGAGTAAAGGCAGTGAGAACTGAAGATCAACATTCAAATTTATGCTAAATGGATGAAACCATTGAACCACACTCCAAGATGAAAGTTCCCCTCAATTTCCCATCCTGTATCTTTTCATAACCCTAAGGCAGTATCATGACCAAACACCTGCAGCCCTGTGAAAAAAGCAGCAAAAATGACAGAGGGTCTGCAACTTCAAAAGCGACGGTGGATTTGTGTCAAGATTTCAAAATCAAAAACGACATTATCCTTGCTCCAGGCGCATGCCTGTGAACTTGCTTATCAGAAAACAGGCTGGAGCTCTGAAACAGGCTGAGAGCATCCTAACAGGCAGTTAACTCAATGAAACCCTTTACAAAACAGTTTGAAATATACAGTTGATAAAATCCACCAACAATATATATTTTTAATATACTCTTTTGATCCTTTATGTGTCTGAGGAAATATTAACTTGTGTTGGAATAAGTTTCCCTTTTTCAAATAACAAATTCAACATGTCTGCACTGACACTGTTAATGTTATTGTAATTTCAATTAATTACAAGGTAATTATGAGCCATTCAGTGACAGCAGATGTTCAGAAACTCAGTTTACAATAATTTAAAACTGTGCTTTCTTACAAGCCAGGGTGTTACCAGGGTGGTCGAGTCCTTTCACAGTTTAGATAGAGAGATATATACTTTATTTATCCCCGAGAGGGAAATTTGTATGTTTAGAGACACAATGAACAACACCGTAAAAATGAAAACAATAAAAAAAAAAAATTCATGTTTGCATGTTTTTTGCATTGTGTTTTTATTGAATAGAACACAGGAGAGACATGGACATTAAATGCCCTTAACAAAGGTCTTTGCTGTTTACTATCATGGTGAATGGTATGCACGTTAAACACTAAGCCACCAGACGGCCCCATAATTCTGTCAAAAACACGTATCTTTCTACAAGCTCAGAATATTGCCCTGGGACATTGGTAAATATGGAGGATAATCTGGAAAAGGGGAAATGGAACAATAAAAGACAAAATTACAAACTATCACCTTACAGTATTATGTTATTCGGGATACTCAGGCCTGAAAAAAAGAAGAAAAGATAAACAACTTTGATGTTGAAATGACCACAGCTCAATTGAAATGCATGAATAAGCAACGGTCATTTTTGCACTCAAGTGAGATGACTAGCGTAAATTTGACTACACATTTGTCATACATTTCTGCTACTTAGAGCCATTGCAGCTAACATGTAGGTGAATATTTAACTAATGCCAGAAGAAGGAAAAAAGTGGAAATACGTAGAAAATCACGTGTTGTTTGAAATTTGGCATGAGTTTTCCATAGCAGAGTTTAAATTTGCATCTTCCAAACACTTAAAGGTCCCATATAGGTTGTGTCCAGACTGCAGGCAAATAAATATTTTTTTCAAATAAGATATTTAGAACAGACTTTCCGCACTGTTTCTAGTAAGTGAGCAGATCGGATTTAGCGTGACCAGACATCACCAACCTATCTGGGTTATGTGGTATCAATGTACGCACAGGTATGCTGGTCGTGCAACTTTCCAACACAGAAGCTGCTGGGGAAATGGCAGCAGAAAATTTTGGCTTCTATCCCTGGAGTCTTGTTCTCATTGTCCTCCAAAATGCTGAAATCTACACTTTCTAATCACACTTTACTCGTAGTAGTATAGATTCTGGTCACTCCGCCTCCAGGAAAATTACAATTTCACCGTGTGATGCATTGCGACTGATGAAAGAAATCCGATCTGAGCCAGCAGAGCAGCAGGACTAAGAATCAAACTTCCTAATGTGTCCACAGTGTGCGTCACTCAAAAAAGATTAGCCAATCAGAGGAGAGAGGCATTGTTAACAATGTGCCCTGAAGAAACACATACAAAACAGCCTGTTCTTGGTAGAGCTCCATGAGAAGCTATATTGAGTTGTTTTTTGCTACTTAAACCCACAAAACATATATTCTTGTGGACATCAAGACTGTAAATAAAAGACAGAATGTATGACCTGTAATATGGCCTGATTATACTTGGCCAGTATAATTTCACACTATATTTTTCATTTTTCTCATGTAGATTTCTATATTACCTATTCTTTTTGAACACGATTGTTGGATGATGATGGGTCTATGAACTGCAGTGTAGCGATTCGCAGCAAACCAGATATGAAGAATTGCAGTTTAGTAGCTTAGAGGGAATATTGGAAGAGACTGAAGGGTCAGAAGTGAGCCTTCCATTCATTTACCCATAAAACAAAAACTCAACTGTAAAGAAAAGACTCTCGGGGCCTACCAGCCATATGGCCAGTAGCACCACAAGCTTTGGGGGACGTCAGATGAGTGCAGTCCTGACTACAGTTTAGTTAAATCTGCAAGAAACCAGAGCACACTCAGGGGAGAAACTGAAAACCCAACATTATCGATTTATAAAATTAAATCTTGTCACCGTTTTAATAAATCCTGCTCAGTTTGAATACACATCCAAGCTGAGGATAGCTTGGACTTTAATTGAAGGCTGGGGTAAGTGACAGAATTGTGTGCCTTGACAGAAACACTTACTGCATGGACAGTCACTGACAAGTATACCTCGCAGTAACAGGGATTCATTAATTCCAGCAGTCAAAGGCAATTTCTCAGCACTCGAGTCACAGAGAATTTTCTTTGCCATATGGGAAGGTGAAGACTTATGTGACTGTCTTTGCGGACTTGTTAAAGTTGTCATGCATGACTCTTGCCACACAGTATGTCTCATTACTGGTGCCGAAAGTTCTGTCCCAGCAAAGATGCCCTCGCACCCAGAGGTGAGGGTGCTGATGGGAAAAGCAAAGCGCCTTGCCCCCCTGACACCAGACAAACTGACATCAGATGGAGCCTCGTGTTCTGCCTCGGGGGCCTGTTGGGCTGAGCAGCTGTCAGTCGAGCCGAGGACAAAGCGAGGGAAGCCCCAGGTTTACACACAAACACAAGAACAAACAAGCAATCAGAGCTGAACTGCTTTTGATGCTTGGAAAGTTTTGTAAAAACACGTTCCATTAGAATTATGCTATTTTGGCCGTAGGCAAGCTTATAAATGAGTTCATAATTTTTGAGAACAACACTCACTGACAAAGATATTATAAAAAAAAAAAGAAGTGCTTTATTTCAAAGGCTTCCTTTGAATGGAAGGACCTGATTGAACTGGTTGTAGTTGGTATTCAGCTTGCATCCTCTGTTACCAATAAACTTCTGTTGGGACAAGCGTCTGCAAGTGGGTCATTTGGGAGCTGGTAAAGAAACTGTGATGAACAGAAAGGTCTATACAGTCACTTGTAATGGACATTCACACAATCAAATCTAGTCTATGAATTTATTTGGGGATGTAATAATTTGAGAACATTTCATATTTTTATTTTGTCCTTCTTCCTATCTCACACTCTCTCTTCCTATGTCTTTAATTGGTTTGAGTTTAGCAATTTCAGGGATATGGAGAGGATGAATTACAGGTTTTGTTTTTTCTGCCTGTCCTCTTTCTCACAGAGCAGTTACTGTGCCAAGTTCTGGGCAGTTTATCAATCTTTATGACTCAAGGATTCGATTAAGTACCAGGACTTTTTTTATTCCACTGATTTAGCAAGTAAATGGGAGTATTCTACTATAAAAAAAAATGGAAAATAAATCAAATTTCTTTAACTTAGCTGCATATGTATATGTTTAATCATGCTAATTCCCCACTAGACTAAAAGTAACACAGCACAGCTGTTTCCCAGAGAGAACATGTGTGCAACCCTCCAGCAATGAGCTGGATGCGGGTTTCTACACTTTTTCTGTACTCATGAGTTGGTAATTTGCATTATTTGTCTGACAAGTCCTACATTAAAAACTAGGTTGTTTGTCTGAGCCTTTTAATTTCCTTTTTCTGGCCTGCTGCCCATAGACTTGAAGTATCGGTAGGTTTAGTCAACCAAAACACTTGGCTTAGGTTAGAAATCATTGCTTGACACTAATCTTGACTATCCGCCTTGAAACTGTGGTGATTGTAAAGGTCTTCTGTGCTGCAGGGTTGAAAATGTGTGTGCAACGTCTACATTTTAGGTTTTGTAGCTTTTCTGCAGCAGCATTGTCTACTGTCAATCAGCTTTGTTGCATAGCAGATGAACACACAATAATGCCTTTCAATTTGTTTCTACAATAAGTCTGTAAAGATATAGTGTGCCTCAGGCACACTACGAGCACGGGGCAGTAATTCTAGTTTTGTACTTGCCACATAGACATGCTGCATATGTTGCACACCCAAAAATAGGGAGACCACATTTGTGTTAGTTTATAATTAAATTTTTCAAGGTTTCATTTTTAGCGACTTAAAGTTCACAACATCAGCCGAGGAAGATTAATACGAATTACAAAGTCTATTTTCAACACAAGGACTGTATAGAAGGACCATAAACTATTGCAGCAACCCCAAGGGAACTGTTGTCATCGCACCTGTTGCGCCCAGTTTGCTTCAGTGTTGGACCATCGCTCACTCCTCTGACGCTACCAGGAAGAGAAATCGCGCGTGACTTCATTGCAGCTGAACTTTTCATGTATCTTCCAGGTAAGTACTTGATCAAATCTGCTAATGCTCACTTTTGGGAAATGGAGTTGTGTTTGTGCAAACATTTTGTAAGAGTGTGTGATGTCATTTTGGGCATGTATGTAGAAATATGAAGCTTAGAAACACATGGCGGCAACGAACCGCAGGTGTAGCCTTTGCAGGTAAGCCAGCTACCATGCGGCAGTGTTGGGTTTTGTTTACCTGCACGTTGTCTTGCTGGAATGTTGTTAAGATTATTTACTTTGCATAGTCATTATTTTGCCTCCCCCACTGCTCTTAGTTACAGGAAAGTGTTTTAAATGTTACAGTGTCTTGTGAATACGTATAATTCGAAAAGTTAAAAGCTTGTTTACGTTAAATGTTAGCCTGTGAATGTCAGACACATTCATTTTGTAAATTGTAAGTTTTGTTTGCTGCATTATGGATGAGTTTTAATACGTGTACATAATGTGCATACGTTTAATATTCAGAACAAGTACCTTCAATTTCAAAATAGGTAAAAATGTAAAGGATTGCACGTTAGTTGTATTAACATAGCAGTGTATGTAGTTTAAGGTGTATTACTGTTTTAGTGTTCTGGACTGAACTAGTTTTGTATTTCTGTGTGTAAAATGCAGGTTTATTATCAGTGCTAACATGTAATCTAATTTAAGGCAGATAAATGTAGCTTGCTTTAAGTACAGTTAAGTATTGCTGTAAATTGCACTATATTACTACAATTGCCCTAAATCTCTTACCGGTACATGTGATTATGTGTACGGTATGTTGCTTGTTGTGGAATACTATGAGAGCTGCACTATACTGTACACGTCTTATGCTAGTAGCTGTGAATGCATTTGTGTAAGGGACTAAAATATCTGGCTTTTATGACATGTACACACTCAAGACACTGTAGGTAAGTGGATTAGAGACTGCAATAGCATGTGCGCACAGATGTATATTTTGAATACTTAATTTGAATTTAGGAATAAGATACAATCTGGAAGATGAGATGGGTGCTTCGTGTCCTCATTGATTCTGAACTTTACCCTTATCTTGTAAATACTTTATTTTTGTTAATGCATGAACATGAATGACATGAAACCATAAGCTCTTCACCAAAAAGAGAAGGGGAAGGAAGCAGTACATGCAGGTAATGGGCTGACTGTTAAAATAACCTGGCCAGTGAGTTTGCTGTGCACTAGTGCACACCAGAGACAAATTGAGAGGAAAACTGCTGTGGTTATGATTTCCCCTTTGAAATGTTCTGCTATGCTGAATGTCAGACTGCCTGCTTTGATTGATTATGTTGCCTTTTACCAGACTGTCCCAGTGCCCCATCACTACCCAGCGGAGGGCATGCATGGTAATATGACGAGCTGGGTGGTCTTTGACATCCAGGGATTGTCACTGCCTGTTTGGCTCTGTTGTTTCTGTCTTCATAGCTACATGCCCTCTTAGCATAATGATGGTTTGCATCTGCTCTTTTCTATCTTTCCTCCCCGGCTCCCCTGCAGATAGACACATGTTTATACATGGACTGCCTGCTGTGATCAGACATGTTGAACATGGTGCGGAGAATCCCCCTCAAGACCGCTATTCACCACCCTTGGGAATACACCTAGGATGCCTTTAAACTTTTCCACAGTGCACCCACGCTTAAACTGTGGCGTATCTGTTTCCTCAGTCGTGGCCTGCTCACCTCACTGCTGCACCGTCGGACTAATAGTTACTCAGTAGGTAACACACAAAGGCTAAGGTTCTGTTTCACCATTTCTATTCATCTGCTTGGAGTTAGACAGTTTCTCAAGGTGATGGGAGTATTTCTCCTTATATCTTTTCTCCTTTCAAAGTCAGCAACCAGCAAACACATAATATGCAATTATATATATATATATATATATATATATATATATATATGCATATATGTATATATATCATAAACTGCTAATTTCAAAGCTGTGCCACAATTGCATCAATTGCTCCCATTGATTGTGCTGCATCACATGAATAATTCTACGTGTACCATGAGGGTTTGTTGCCGGTTCAATAATTTACAGAGAATAGCAGTGAAGGAGTTTGAGAGAATGCACAATGGTGAGGTGCACCATGGGTAGCTAATTATAGGCCCAAAGCAGACAGTTAAGGGTACTTATAGTCAACAATACAGCAGAGAAAATCATTATGCGCTGACTGAACTAGTTCTCTTAGCTAAGGCAACATTTTGATTAGAAGCTAAAACATTGTAAAGCCTTATTTTATCTTGCGTAGCCTTCAGGTATCCCCCGGGCTTATTATTTCAGTGAATGATAAGCACATCAGTGATGAATTAGGAAAGCTCCAAATTAATGTCCTGATGCGCCATTCAAATGAACAAGCAGCGTTTTCATGTTGAATATTAATAAAGATAACAGCCCATAAGCCAAATTACATTCAAAATGTAACTTTATTTTAGTCAATGAAGGTGTCTGCTGTAGTTTTTGTCTTCCAGTTTTTTTTTCGTAAACGAGCAGTCCTTGTTTTGTTTTTGTTTTTTGGTCTTGTATACAAGCACAAGATTGCTCATGCATGCTAATGGATTCACACCATTACACTAGAGGTGTTACGCTGTAGGCCATATGGGTGCAAAGGTGGGAAGTACTAAGTGCATTTACTCAAGTACTGTAATAAAGTCAAATTTTGAGGTACTTGTATGTGAGTATTTCAATTTGATGTTACTTTATACTTCCACTCCTTGACATTTCAGAGGGAAATATTAAACTTTTTATTCTATAACATGTATTTGACAACTTAAGTTACTCTGAAGATAGTGTTTTAAAAAAAATAGATAATATTGTTTTAATGAGCCATTCTCAGTTTCACTGTAGCGGCTGTTAATATACAACACATTGTTAAAGTCTGAATCAGTGGTTTTCAACCATTTGGCCCCTGATGTTTTACAAAGAGCAGTGTGTAGTTGGGATCATATTTCAGATGTGTATCAGTTGTTCACAGCTCCACCAAATAGTGATTTTTCCCTCTAAACATCTCACATTGGACTAATTCAATAAATGGTCAAATGGTCCAACATAGCAATCCAAGATTAGAGAAAAAGTTCGAACAGATTTGCCTGTAAGAACTCTGTTTTTCCTTCTTCTCGGATCTCCCAGTAATCATCTCACATCCCCTCCGATTTATTAGCTGACCGTTGATATAAAACTATATAAAGTAGTTCAAATTCCGAGGTGCACAACCCCATGGATGTCAAAGAAAACCCCAAGAATGCTCTTAGTTGCACTCCTGACCTGAGGTGTCCTCTTCAGTATTGGACAGTGATGTTTTGCCCCTCTTGACACGCAAATGCTATTCAAAACACCTCGTCCGGCTCATTGCCTCACGGCAGTAGGCATTCCGAAGCATTCCTTTTCTTAAATTTCAGCTTTGTGGTGAAATCACAAATTCGCACATGCCAGTGGTCACAAAAACGTGTGTAACACAGGTGCTGATGTTTACAAGCGAAGTAAATTGGAATCGTTGCTCATAAAAGTTATTGCTTCCCCCCGCTCTGTGCACATTATTATGATGTGCTTTGTTTATGCATAACAGGATGAGTGTCTGAACTTTTTGAGTGCACCTCCTGGCTCCAGCTGCAGCAGCTACAACAGTAACATGCTGCTTACACACTGATCCTTCAGTATTAATAATCTGATTATGTCATATGTCATCATTTAGAAGGACCAAACTAGTACATTTACTTTAATATTTTAAACTACATTTTGCTGCTTATACTTATGGACTTAAGTAGGATTTTTAATTGCAAGACTTTCACTTGTAATGGAGTACTTTTTGCATTATTGTGTTGGTACTTTTCTCTCTGTGTGGTTACAGGGTAGTAGAAGAAGCCAAGCTAGTAAACAATCCATGTTTCAAACTTTTAGTTTTATATTGTGGATATTTTGTGAGGAAGATAATTACATTCATCACCTTTTCTCAAGGATTGGCCTGCAGGATACACAATACATTTTGTTGAGAAACGCAGACTGTAAACATAATTAAAAAGTGACTGGTAGCATTTTCTTGTAAACAAACAACAGTAAATATTCTGTATATTTTTAATTTGTAGATATATTCTACAAGTATAGAGTTGCTGAGGCTTAACTAATCCAACGAAGAACAGCTTGTAGTTTTACTTGCGACACTTTCAAAGTAGCAGCCCCAACTCTGCCTGGAGGTAATGGTGGTAATGGGGAAGTGGCAGATCGTTCATTAAAAATAGGTCTGAAAGCATCAAAGGAGACCATTTGGTCTAAAGAATGTGGGTTATGTTGGGTAATCTGTAATGAATGGGATGTGTGACTGAGAAACTTCGACAGCGTGGGAAAGTAGAAGTTATGGAGTAGATTAGAACAGGAAGACACAGCAAATCCGCAGGACTAAACTTTTGATGTGACTTCATCAAAAGGTACCTTTTTTATGGGGGGCTTCCTACATCGGATTTTGGAGATATACTTTTACGTTTTACCCATCAACTGAGAATTCACATAAGCAAAACTGTATTTTGTTGATAATGTTAAGCAAGTACCTGGACAGTTCCCATTAACCCATGCTTTTCTTTTCCATCGTCACTTGTGAATAATTTAATCTTCCTTCTTTTAAAATGAATGGTATTTTTAATATGCACTTTTATTTATTCAATTATTGATCTTTTAATAATTGCTTGAAGCAGCCGTGTAGGTCCTGGAGGGATGTTTCCCATAATTTCACCAGATGGAGACTATTTTGCCTTTCATGCCGCACGTTTCAGAGCGTCCAATTTAATTCAGCCCTACTTTAGCCTTAGCCAACCTCTATTTTGCAAAACCATCCTCCAAAGAATAATGTACTGGCTCAGGTCAGGCCCTTAGCATGCATACAGAGTACACATATAAGCAACCTCAGCACATAATGTCTTCTATTTGTCTGACAATTATGTCTTCTGGGATCAAATCCATCACAGTAAATGACAATACTTTTGGGAAAAAAAATATATTTCAGAGAAGTAAAAAAAAAGATGTCTGCTTCCATTTTCATAAGCGCAGCAAAGCTCTCAGTGGAAATCAAATGGAAGCTGCACATTACCGAAGCAGAATGTTTAGAGATATGTCAGCATGGCAGGGTAACATGATATGAAGCATGCATGCAATACATGCAAGGTCACATAGTGTGAAAATAAGTTCACGCTCCTCCTGCTTTTGTATTCAGAACACTGATGTATTTGTGCTACACTGCTTTCTACTCTAATGTTGCCTGGTTTTTGCACATCCATTCCCATCGAGTCAACATATTTGCCAATCAGAATAAGCCTGTGATAAGCCCATTTATGCTATCTGGGTTTTACTGATAAAAAAGGACAGTGCTGACATTAGTCTCCATCTACTTTTCTCCAGGTCTCTATAAAATTACGAATAAATAAATGATTGCTTAAATATAATGCAAAGGAACACCCTTTTTATCCAGCAGTTCAGCTCCGGTTAATATCTTATAACCACCAGTTGTGCAACTCATGCATGCATGGTAGACTTGAAAAGGGGAAGCAGAAACTGCACATGAACATCACCTGCACACCATCAACACATCATCTAGGTAAACAACACCTATTACTGTGTGTTTGCTGTCCCGTTGGATGGGAAACCATTCATGTTGGCCTTGCATTAGAAATCTGATCACAGTTTTTTATGGTCCTGTTTCCTGAGATCTGTATGTTGAAGTTTATATTTTGGAATGACAAATGATCTTTACGTGGTAAAGGCAGGTGACCACAATAGAAAGAAACAACAACAATTGATCTAGCTGTCCTTGAAAAATATGGTTCTAGATTGAAGCTTAATGACCATTCACACAGCAAGTTGGTAAACTAGCATAGCCAGTGAGGTAATGATTAGCCATAAAAGCTTGACAAGCTCCTTTTTCTGTACAGGGCTGTTGACTCTCCCTGGCATTTGTTCTGAGGACTGTATGCCATTTTCTTCAGTAGAGTAGAGAATAGAGTTAATGGAGGGGGAAAAAATAATAATAATTCTCTCCAGCATATCGAGCTAGTTCAAAACACAGTAGATTCAGAATGTATTTAAATCCCTACACTTTTTTGCTAATATTGTGTTGAGAATTGCATTGTAAATGGATGACATTATCATTATGGGTGATTGTAGATTGATGGGCTAAAATGGCAAAGTACAAAAAGTTAATTTATTAAAAATCAAAAAGTTAAATCTCCCATTTACGGTTACAAGTATTCAGTCCCTTATTTCAGTGCTTTGTAAAGCCCCTTTGGCAGCAATTATATCTCCCCGATGTCTGGGTTGAGTCTCTAGATTTTCTATGCTTCACCTTAGGCATGGTATTAGCCTGATGATCAGCAGTTTCCATTGTATTCGGCAGACATGGAGGATGGGAGCTCATCAGACCAGGGGCTCTTTTTCTTCAACCTTTCAGAGCTCTTTTAATGGCATTTGTCAAATTCCAAATGTGATGCCTTGTGCTTCTTACTCTAGAGTGGCTTCAATCTAGCCACACTGCCATAAAAACCTGTTTGGCGAAGGGCTGCTGAAATGGCCGTCCTTCCATCAGGTTACTCAATAACGCCATATAACAACCAGTTCTACAAAGAATCTTAGCGGTTCCATGCTTCCTTTAACTCACAATTATTGAGACCAATGTTTTAGTTCTAAAATGTGCATCCTTTTATATGCAGGTATTTGCCCTAAACTTCATCCAATCATATTAATTTGACACAGTTTGACTCCAATCAAGTTCTACATACATCTCAAGGATAATTAGACCAAAGAGGAAAGACCTCACTGTAATGATGTGTGCTACAGCAAAGAGTCTTAATACTTTTGTAAACTAGGAGGGTACTCAGACTAATTTGAGGATTCATCTTGTGATTCAGGTCTGTTCCAAAGTTTAATGGGTTATTCTTTGGTCCACACAACATCTTGGCCCATAGAACCAAATTCCATGAAAAGCAGGATGGTAGTCTTTCCTTAATTGTGCTGACAAACAGACAAACAATCCTCACCCCAAAACCCCACCTTTTAGGCATAAGAATCGAGACATTTCAGATTAGTAGATAAAACCGAATGATGCAACACAGTTAATGGTAATTTCTGACTCTCTAGCTCTTTGTTCCTTCAAAGGTCGACAGTAAAAAAAGTCCCATGTCAAAGTTCACTGAAATTAAATCAGCACAAAACACATGCAGATCCATTTTGCCTGTGAGAGCAACGACTGATCTGAATATTAGTGGTGTTAGAGAGTTTATTTTGCCATGTCATATCTAAAATATCCAACATTGTAATAACTCCAACTGTTGTAGTATCTAAAAATGAAGTGTTAATCCCTGAAAAGAAAACAGAAGGAAATCTTTGATTGATTTTTTTTTTTTTTTTTAATAATAATAACACATTTATTGGTAAGTAAAATAGCATTTCCACTCGTGAACAACATCAACAAAATATTTTTCATCAATATTTTATTCAGATTTGTGCCCATTTGTTTTGTTTGGGGACCCACAGGTCCTGCACAGGGCTATCCATGCCGCTGTGTTTATGGCTCACTGTCAGAACACTAACCTGCTATGTCAGGAAATGAGCTGGATGGACAGAAGTCAGAATTGAGTCTGTTGGTCTGAAGACACATAGGTGAACCATCAACAGTACCTGTTTGAAGATGCACCTGTTGCCTTTAGGGGTGTAGGAACAGTTTTAGGTTGTCATGGTAGACAACTCTCACCTTTGAATGTGGCCCCATGTTTTTATTATAAATCAGATCAGTGTGAAGGTTGCCTACGAGTCTATGATGCAATGTGCAGGCAGGAACATTTAGTTTAACTTTAGTCCGTTGACTGCCAAGGTAAATACAAGGTACTAGAATCAATTACTTGAAACCAGATAAAAAAAAAAAGAATCGACAATAAAACATAAAAATAAAACATCTGTTGGCAAATATGTTAAAGTTATGTAATATAAACTGATCTGAATATGCAAAATGCTACTTTCATTCTTTAAATGATCAGATTCTGTTAGATGTACCATTTCTGCCAACATGAATAGTAATTCCATGAATTTAAAGGTATTTGTCAAGAAAGCAAGGCAAATTTCTCCAAACAGTGATGCATCAGAAACCAGCTGCATTAGCCCTGATGTTTCTGGCAATGGAGTCACTTCTTATCACTTATACAGAGGGAGAGCAGAGGGTCTGGTGAGGAAGCAGACTCGGAGGGAGGGATTGAAGGAAGCTGACAGTGCGCCCTGAGGCAAGGGGGATGTCAAGCTGGGTCAGCAGCTCCATTTGGGGATACAAACTGTTGAATGGAGGAGACAGGGAGCTCCTGGTGTTCACACGGAGGAGGGGGATCCATCTCCTGCAAGGCCTCAAACTTGTTTCCCGACTGAAGAACCGCTGCAGCTGGAATATGGACGGGGTGGCTTTGATTAGTGTTCACTTCTCAAGCTGAGGGTTCAGGGTCTGCCTCGCTCTGGCATGTCCAGCTCCCCATCATCACCTGAAACAGGTCTTTTAAGTGTATGGTCCTCTCCTCTCTGTTAAACAGGTTGAGGATTATGCTCAGAGAGACAGGGTAGGGGTTGATCTTAGATATACAGTAAAGACAGATTCAGACTGAGACACACACAGGATCGGGTTGAGGTGCAGTCACTGATTCAAAATAGAGAATACCGACAACACCAGGCAACGTCCCGCTGTCTGAAAGAACATGTTTAGGGAAGCCGGAAGGTGTAAATGCACATGGGTCAGTACATGTTATCTGTACAAAAGGAAATATTCGTACACCCTTTTTGTCAGATCTGACCAACTGTATAATTTATGTGCAGCACATCTCTCAAATCTGAGACTGCACATCGTGGGCACATATTGTTTACTGATGAGAAATGCCAACACATACTGATTCAATTGAAACAAAAGGACTACTGATTTTACAAGTGGATGATAATGTCATCAGTTAGTTGTTTCACTGGGAAGAGACCGCTTGAAAGTATTTTGTGTGTTTAGAGGAAAAAGGCAAATCAATCTGGATGGCTTCTTTGCCATTTTGGTGTTTTATATTTTACGTGAAGCAGTTTATACTATACGATTGATTTTGAAAGTTGACATGTACAGTAGTAATATTAGCAACAGGATTAGTCGTAGTATCAGAGGTAGTTCTGTTCTTTCTTTCTTTCTTTCTTTCTTTCTTTCTTTCTTTCTTTCTTTCTTTCTTTCTTTCTTTCTTTCTTTCTTTCTCTGTGTCTATGTTCTTGCCTGTGGCAGCTGGATATAGCCTCTGTTGATAATTAATCAAAACAAATTCTGGCATGGGCGCAGGAGTGTGTTTAGTTAGGGGTGCCGTGTGTAGTGACCCATCGACTAATAAGGTCCCATGAGGTGAAACTGCCTCAGAGCATTTGAGGCCTGAAATTTGAAATCTCACACTCGTCTCCACCTTCCCTTGGGAGGAAGTATAAAGACTGAAGACTTGGATGCCTATGATTTCATGCACATCATTTATTAATTTTGTCTAATCTCTCTTGTCAGTCTATCTTACCGTGTTTCTGTCTATCCCACTGTGCCATGGTATCTGATAAAGTGTCACAGAAATAAGAAATTGCTGTAAGAGTAGGTTAAGAAATTGTTAGAAGATGGTGATTCGATATACAAACAATACTATGAAATGTATCTAAGTGATACTTGAAAAAGCTTTTATCTGAAGCATATATTATAATATTACATTCATAATCAAGCAAACCTCTGTAGGGATGTATGGTAATTTCAACACAACATCATTATCAGCCACTGGAGGCTTTAAAATTAACTATTGGCAGCTGGGAAAAAAAATATATTTCTTCTGATGTGACAAACTAATAAATTGACATTTCATTGATGTCGAAAAGCTCAACACTTGACTAAATGCTCAACTCCTTGTCCGTGGTGAGAGGGAGCTTCACACCTCATAGTCCAAACCTTGATTTGTGTTTTTTGTTAGATTGCGTACATTTGATCCGGTTCGTTGTGGTTTCACACAGCAATTTTGCAAACACATACCAAATAACTTTGCACGACATACCCATGTTCTGTCATCATCACCTGTGTGTACCCTTGATATTGGTAGCCCTTTCTGTTTGAATGGAGAAAAAAAATGAAAGAACATTCCTTTAGTTTCTCTTATAATATTATTATGACATTACTACCAACTTTTCTCTGTTACCTTTAAGTTTCTGGATTTTTCAGCATTTTCTCAGATTTACTTTTCATTTCTTTGTCAGACCAAATTACAATTTAGTACTTTCTCTCCTCTTTTTCCAATGTGTTGCCATGGCAAACAAACCAAGCCTTGGTACAGTTTGATCTGGACTGAGAACACCTCTTTTGTTCAAAGAAAATTCAAATCCTTTGGCTGAATCTTGGTCCGATACACTTTTCACACCTGCAATTTCGGTTCAGACCAACTGAAAAGTTGGTGTGAAATTGCTATTTGCAATAATTGCTCCGTGTCAGTAGTGCGATAGGGAGCTGCATTGCATTCCTTCAACACTACACATTTAAGTCCCCATCTTATAAACCATCTTCCTAATCATTATAACAACGTTGGGAAGATCAACAAAAATATGTGCATATATTGCTTCCAGCAATGGCCATCAACCAAAAGACTTTTTGCCAATATTCCAGGATTTTCCAATGTCATGCATTGCTAGTTGAAAGTGAAAGGCTACTTGCAGAGGTGGGGTTGATCGTACTTAATTGTAGACTTTTTAATCACCATTGGCTTTTTCAAGCCCCTCAGATAAAAAGCAGTGAGTACTGTTCTATCATCTAAGAATATATCACTGATCTTTTCTTTGTTTCTTGTTTTGCCAGAGGGGTAAAAAAAAAAACCAACATACTGTAGTTGTAAAGATTTGTCACATGGACATTCAGGTAACTCATCCCAACCCATTTTTCATCTCAGGTTATCGAATACTTGTCACCACCCGCTGCTGTCTGTAACATACACACAAGGTGGCTTAGGTTTCACATAAGTTACTTTACATAAGGTAACGTAGGTATTACATGACCTGCCAGAGGTGATCAGGGACGCTAACACACTGTTTTCTTTGAAGTCACTCTTAAAAGCACGTTATTTTAGACTTGCCTTTTGTTGACTGCATTTCATTTTATTGATTGACAGTCTGGTTTTTTTGTCTGTTTTACTTCTGTTGTATTTTCTCAAAATATTTTATACTGTTGCATTTAGTGTTTTAAATGTAAAGCGCTTTGTAACTTGTTTTTAGGGTTACCTTGTAACTATTATTATTATTATGTAAATACCTTACAGTTTGGTAATAAAAAGTCAGGACATCTTTTGCTTTCTCATGAACTCAAACACCAGTCTCCCAAGTTTTAAGTCTTATATCTACCACTTCTGACAGTCTCGCTATGTGACTTTGTCATTCTTTCTACACCCTCATTCGACTCCCATCTTTGACGTTGCTCGTCACATCGAGGCACCTTGTACTTATCTCTCTGACCGCTTTGACAAAACAGCAATATTTGACACCACTGGTTGAGAGAAAGATGCTCATCCACTCTTATGTGTGTGACTGGGAAATATGTAAAAAATGATTGACTTATTATAGTGTAACTTTTGCATTTGTTTAAGAATCACACATCCATATAAACTCCCCCAAGGACTTTCTTTGTTCAGGGAAAATACTGTTGAGACATATTTGGAGCTTCTCCCTTTAGCTGCTCAAATACAGTATACTGAACTGAAGTAGTGCATGTTCTCTTGGGTTTTGAAGAAACTAAGAAGCTAGTTCTTTGTTTTGGTAGAAAGTAACTAATGATTACTATTCGTGAGGCTTGTTAGACCGAAAAACTTCCCTCAACTTTAATCTTCTTTGCTCTGAAATCAAAACAATCCTTTCTGTAAAACATGTAAGACCTATCAGGGTCTTGAACCACATAAAGATATTGTATTATTTACATTGTTAACTTTTTAACATTTTAAAATGGAACAACTATTTGTGTGTGTGTGTGTGTGTGTGTGTGTGTGTGTGTGTGTGTGTGTGTGTGTGTGTGTGTGTGTGTGTGTGTGTGTGTGTGCAAACAAGAATCTCTACAGCCATGCTAGCAGCTCTGTGAGGTGGGGAAAGCAATGCAGGTATAAACTTACTTGGCATCATTATAATGTTCACCATGCTAGTTTAGCTTAATTGAATTCTAAACGTTACTAACAAGCTTATTTGTGTCGCTGATGGAAACATAGTGAATGTGTTATTATTTTTGTCATAAACCAAAGTACTGGACAAATGACACCAACTGACAGACCAACATCTACATGATACAATGGCCAGATAACCACTTGAATCAATTACTAGCCTATAAACAGCCCGGTCATGTCCTTGGCCTCAGTAACCTGACGTCAGCTTCATGAATAACAATCCTCTGTGTCTAGCTTTTAAAGGGCATCCGGGAATCCATTTTGATTTCTACTTCAGCAGCAAGAATAAGTCAATACATACCCTCATACTTTTTGTGTGGAAGGGCGTTGGTTGGTGGATTATCAGTCTGCTGTTACTTTGCATTATTTCCCCTCCACTGGCATTGGTAAGTCAGGATAAAGGAACGGATCCTCACACTTCGTCACTCAGACATCCTTTACCCCTGTGCGCCCGATTCTTTGATGTGCGAGAAGCAGCTGTTTACCAAGCCAATTGTACAAGACCACAAACCCCAGCACGGCATCCACTGACACAACAGTGTTTGATTTTAGGGTTGCTCTCTTTCTTCTCTGTCACATGGTTGACTCTGTCACAGCTAATTTGTGTCTCAAAATAGATCTTTGAAGATCTGAGCAGGAAAGCACCAACATGAAAATCTGATGAACGGATGGAATGATAGATGATTTATACATGGTATCGATTATTAATATGAAAAAGCCTGCAAGGAGAAGGACTTTTTTTTATACAATAATTCAAAGATGTGAAGAAATGTTGTCATGAGGCGTCCAAAATGTGCCTGCAAAAGTTAATGTCTATTAGCAAATGACTACAAATCCTGTTTCAACCGCTTTATGTTCAAACTAGCAACTTTTCCGGCATTCAAAAGAATGGAAGAAGAAGGAAATATCGGACATGGCAGAGGAAAAGTTCCAGGACAGTCATTAAAACAACAAGGTTTCTCAGGCGAATATGGGAGAGAAGAGGCTATCCACAGTACAGATTAGACTGTGCCGCTCTGAGTTTACATGGGGGATGAACCGCAGACAGAAATCTTAGCATATGCTCGCTTGTGGGCACAAGGGAACGGCAACTCCCGCCTTTATCCTTTGGAGAGGCAGGAAGGAGAAGTCACCTTGATTAAATTAGTTGTATATGAAAATGGGGTTATGCCTATTGGGAGTATGTGACAAGGGCTTATAAACCTCGCCTTTCACAACCCTGCGAGAATGACTTTTTAATTTCCCCGTTTTTTCGTCGCGAGTTATATTCCTCTCTGTCTTTTGTCCCACAAGGCCTTTGTGTGTCAGGATCAATGCAGAATTCTCATTTGGTTACTGTCTCTTCCATTCATTCACAGTGTAAGATTCTATTAGCATCCTCCAAAACAGATTCTTCCCGGTTTTTTTTTCTTTGTCCCCTTTTTTCCCCCCTCCTTCTCCCTGGTCTTAGTATAGCGCCTACCTCTTACATAGTTTTCACTTTTTGTCCCATTGCTCTTGTATGACATGTTATCAGTTCATTGAAACCATGAGGAAAAATGCTGTATTTTCCCGTTCTCAAATATGAAATAGATAGTTACTCCTCGTCAGGTGTCATGTTCATGTACCCAAACTGAAATGATTTCTTCCTTTTTCAAACAAATGGAAATGATTACAGATGGTGAATTCTTCAGTGTGACGAAATTACACCCTGGTACTATAATAGATGAATAGCAGCACCTGATAACAGAGGAAAGGCTTTTCCTGTCATCTCTGCTCAAGCTACTGACTGCTCTCACGTCCCAGCTGGGGCAGACCTTTTTTTTTTTTAACTATTTAAGTTTGCAAAGAGAATTAGTGTTAGCATTGTTCACATGTACCCTGCATGATATCGTCAGTTGATCCTTCACAATCTTTTTAGCGATGTTGCCTTAAAACTAACAAGGCCTTGCCCGCTCCGTGGTCATCCTGCAAATGCTGCTGCTGTACTGCTCATCTTCAAACAGTGCTGCGGCTCATGAGCAAAGTCACCCACCAGAGATCGGTCATGTTCATAATGCCTAACTTCTGCAAGCATTCAGCAACTGACTTTTTCAGATGTTGGTTGTATAAAATTGTGACAATTTCAAGGCAGATGAGGTTGTGGATCTGAGGGAGTCAAAGGCTAAAAACACTAAAGCCCTCTATAAGAAGGGCTACAACCATCTCTGAGGACCTTCAACAGCTGCTTTACAATGTTGAGGATATTTTATGAGACTGTGATGGCCACTGCTCTCCTGTGCACTGGGGCTGCAGGATAGGGGAACCCTGGTACACTCAACAAACTGATTTGTAAGGCCAGTGACACTGCGGGGTTGGAGTATTGCTGAGAGAAGGATGCTGTTCAAGTTTTGTGTCATCTTGGACAATGTCTCCCGGCCACTTCATGATGTGCTGGCTGAGCACAGGAGCACATTAAGTGTAAGACTCCTTGTGGCAACGTGAGCAACAGGAAGTAATTCCAGCCTGTGGCCCTCACCTTTTCAAGTCCTCCTTCAGATTTAAACACTGTGACTCAATAGATTGGCCCTTGGACTTATGGTAAATGGTTTGCACCTAAATAGCATGTTAGAGATTTATAAAGCACATTACTGTATTTGCTTTCCTTTCGCGTTGACGTACTCACACACTAATGGTGACAAATGGGGTTCACCATTTTTCCTGAGGACACTCGACTCTGGAGGTGGGGAATGAACCGCTTCTTAACCTTAAGTATTTATATTTTCAACTCTGTAAAACCTGTTCACTTGACAGTGTAATAATTACTCTGGTCTCTATACTGCACTGATACTGCATTTGTATTGTATATTTCAACTGATATTCATTATTGATATTTTTCCTGCATTTACATAGTGTAGTTTAAAGCACATATTTTTACATTTCTCTTTCTTATATATTTATGCTTTTAAACTGTATATTTATTTTCCTCAATATGAGAAACTGTAACATGACCCTCTTTTATTTTGGGGATCAACTAAGTGTTTCTGATTTAGCATCTGTAATGTAGCCATTTTAGGAAGCTTTTCCACTGATCCCTGTATTTGCAGCTTGTGTTAACATGCGCATTGTGATTGGACATTTGACATATGGTTGTCATTTCTCAGTTTTTCTCTTCTGCTGCCAGATTCGCTGGTATGATAAGCTTTAAAACTATCCAAATAAGGTGCATTGCAGTCAAAACATTCTTGGGGTTGTTTGGGTTTAAAGGTCAAATCAACCTACTGTGTTGACCTTTGACAATGGCTGCATGTTGCCCATGCAATATGATGCTGCAGACTTTTTTTTTTCATATCTCTTACTTTGTTTCGTAAACTAGCTTGAAGGCGTTGGTATGCAGCTGCTCTGACACATGCTTTCACCTACTTATGGCAACATACCAAGTGCACCCCTTGTTTTTAGGTTTTCTTTTAAGCATGAAATGCTCTGCCCACTTTTATAATCTGCTTGGCACTATGTTCTTGTGCTGGTCCTTTGCATACACTGCTGCTAATGGTCATAAGTAGTTTCTTAAGCCCCACCTACACACCAGTGTCTGCCCACAGCCTCTGACTTGCAATGCTTAGTTGGAGTTACTGAGCTTTTTGCTCAAACACAACAGCGGGGCAATCCTGAATGTCTGCCACGTACTGAGTGTGTGACTGAGTTATCAAGGTTATAACATTGTTTTACTGAATGGCACGTCTTTCTGTGTCATATCAAATTAAAAGCCCTTCTTTCAAAATAAAATCCCTATAGCATTTCCTACATGTTCAGCCATATACTAGGTCTTGGCATAGTCTTGTTTGTCATCAGCCCCCTTTTCTTTGCTGAACTTAGTGTACACTTGCAGGAAGTGACTAAGTCAAACTTTAGATGCTGAATATGAATTCCTTTTCATTCATTCCCTTCCATGCAATTTAGTTGACTGAACATTCTCCATAGAAGTCATTGAACTCCAGGTCACTTGGACAAAAGTTTTTTTTTTATATCAGCGGATACTCTACATTAACTGACTTTTGTTGGTCAAATCAATAAAAAATCTCAGCAAGCTTTGTTTTGTTATTCAGAACATTGACCAAATTGCAACTGATCTACGAGTCTTTTGGTGCACTTGTACTCAACATGAAATAAATGTTTTATAAGAAGTCTAAAAACATAGCCATAAGCTAAATCATTCGTGCATCTTTCAAAGGCATGTGAGTTTTAGTGCTCTGTGTTTTCCTGAGAATAAGCATATTTCAAATCTTGCTTGTATGTATTCCTGAAAAACAAAGACATTTGGGGAGCTTGCTTGCTCGTTTTGTTCACAGACTGCTAGTCAGGCTTGTATCAGAGCACAGTTTTCCCAATGTTGACCACATCTTTGTACAATTGCTCAACAGAATGTGATAGTAGTACCAGTAGAGTCTTGATTTCTTCTGATAACAATATAACTAGAATTATTGAGCTTTGCCCTCTAAGCTTACACATCCCAATTAGAGTGCAAACCTGTCCATGGTAGTCTCATATTATAATGTTAGTTCAAATATCACAGGCAGAGGGTTATTCTGCTCATAGTTGCAGATCACATAAATGCAAATGTTCAGTGCGTTTATGGAGATTTGTGGGCTCTGTTGGCCTCTGTACGACTGGAGCTGCTCACAGCTCTAAGGCAGCCAGGACACCAAATATTAAACTTACCTCAGAATTCCATCATTTTAGTGATTATAAGTGATACTTATTACACTTAAAACTGTCCAAACTGCACTACCCTGTCTCTATCAATCATTATTTCCTTAGCAGAAAATAAAAACTTTGACCTTGCTTGAAAAATGCAGGTGGGACTCGGAACTCAATTCCTTGGCAATTTTTCAGAAATGAATTTCGTCCAGCCAAAGAAACCAGGACCTGCAGGAAATATTATTATTTTTTCTGTATTTTGAATGATTTTAAGCGCAATTTAATGTCCATTTGAAGTATCTATCTTTATTAAACGTTATTAGCCATTGCTATCTATCTATCTATCTATCTATCTATCTATCTATCTATCTATATATCTATCTATCTATCTATCTATCTATCTATCTATCTATCTATCTATCTATCTATCTTTGTGGATGTAAGTCCTTAAAGTTGCAACATCACCAATGAGAAATGACAATTAAAATACGTTTATCTCCATTACACAATTTTTTTGTTTCTAATTAAGTGTTAAAAACACAAATTTCTGCCGTATCGTAATTTCTTGAAATTATTGAACATTCTGACTGTGTTTTCAGGTGCTGCCGTTCTGCAGAAGTGCAGTGATGCATTCAGAATATAATCAAGTTCATATTTGAAAATTAAAACGTAGCTCTCTTTACCTTACTCAGGTTACTAATGACACAGAAGCCTGAAGTAACTTAGGCTTTAGTGTTTGAACTGAGCCATCCAGCCATCATCATCATGTCCTCCTTCTTCTGAACTGGGGAACACCTTAACTTTCTAACTTTGGAATCTCTTTTCATCGTGTTCCATTTTATATGTGTCTACTTTATTAATACCATTGCTCTTTTTTGTTTTGACTCCGTCCCTTCCTCTATTTTCTTGTGCACCACTTTTTCTCCTCTGTTCGCTTTGATTTTTCTGTTGCCCTCTAATGCCAACAGAATTGGAGACCTCGGCTTCGATTAGGGCTCAAGACTGTTGTACTGGAACATCAGCAAACATTTGAGGGCACACTGATTGACTTAACAATTATGTCAGAGCAAGTCCAACTTATGTCCCAGTTTTGTTTCTTGGTCTCCTTCTCCTCATCCTTTTTTGAACTGCAAATCAATACACATGCTTATGTTAGAACAATGACATCAGATAGGAGACTTTGGACTGTGTGTTAAAAATGAAGTAAATAAAACTATTTCAATAGCTTGCCTGCATCAAATGAGTGACCTGCAGGGCAATAACATATAATAGACATGTGTCTTGCTGCCAGTGTGGTGGATTTATAAATTTAGAATATTGAACTTATTGAATGTAATATATATTGGGATGCAATTCTCAGAAGTCCACCATACTTCTTAAAGCCTTTGTCAAAGTGGCCAGCTATAGTTTACTTGCTTGAATGATGGTGAAAATATAGAGGGTTTGTCTCAGATGGAGTTTTATTTTTTGCTCTCTTACTCCTGTGGGGAGGATGCGGAGGTGTTCCTTTTGTTGCCGTGCATTGTATTGTACAATACCTGTTTTTTTTCCCCACTCCTGCACATTTGTCAGGCAAGCAGAAATGCTTGATTTCAGTAGGCGTAACTGCTGAGAAATTCACACCCAGAAAAAAAACAAGAAAACACACTTCTCGAGCTGTGCAGGTTTTGAGATTATTTGGCTGAGTTCTGGCACTGTGGAACACGCTATGAAACAAGAAATTCCACTTTCTATTGTATTTACAAATCCATCACCACCACACATTTTTGCAGGCAAGTAATTATGATTATTCCATAGATTGTTCCCGTCAAAGAAATTATGGATTCAATTTAATTTTGTGTACTTGCGCATTATTGGGAAAAAAAAAAAACACTACCACAGTGCATAAAATATATGCAGAGGTAGAATTTAACAATTCCTACATAATAGAACTCATTATCTACAGAGTCAAGATTAAGAGACATGTTGACCTTTTATTATCATTAAGAGGGAAATGCAAAAAGCCTATGTATAACGCCAGGTAAAAAAAAAAAAAAAAACAGACATTACAGTTGGCCTTTGACATAGCAGACATTTTGTGTATAACTTTACATTTAACCCAAACCATGATCTGACTTCGAACACCTAACCTTGTGGTTTATGGTGCCTACACCAAAAAAAAACCCTGCTTTTCATGCTCACGTGAGGTAAAACGTAACACTGACATGGTATCTGGTAGGGGACTGACTATTACACACTTTGATGTGATAGCAGGTTGCATGCTACACACATACACTGTCAAATCGAATTTAAAATGACCAAAGAGACAACTTTGTGAGAGCAGTGAATAAATAATGTGAACATTTTCTTTTTATTCATACAACAGTCCTCAATTCTTCCCTCCATTCTCCTCGTCTTGCTCACTGCGGCCTATCCATGAACACATCCTTGCAAATGTGATTCTTTAGGCCTTTTAAAATCCCCTGATAGGTGCAGGCATTAACACAAACTGAGAACACAAAGGCCACAGCCTTCTGTATTATCTCCCTCTCACAGAGTGGAGACGCAGGACATTAATCACTGCAAAGTCACACTTCAACACACACACACACGCTCACACATTCGTGCTTTAGAGCGAGGGCTGATTCAGTCAGACATATATTACCACTGTCTTGGTCACTATTAGTATTTGTTCAAGTGATTGGACCTTCGTGACAGATCATAACCGGAGGCTCTAATGGCTACTAGTTAAAAATACGAAATTAATATTTCAGTGGCTGCCTAATTACTAATGAAACAAGGACAAAGGGTGAGTGCAAAGTCATCAACTCCAGAGGGGAAACCTGCCCTGCATGCATTTCCCCTTTCATTATATTGAATACTTCTTTAATTTCCAATTTATCAATACCAGAAATGGCTCGCGGAGGTGCCTGTCTGCTCTTTTAAAGTAAAAAAACAACAACAAATGTTTGTTGCAGACAAGTTTACAAATGCATGGATTTGTGGTGACCATACAGCATATTTTATATTGTAGATGTATGCCACATTCATAATTTATGACAATTTTACATAATGACACCATTTCATGTTTAATGCAGTGGAGACCGTTTTTCTTCTCCATCTTATTCTCTGCAGCTCCTCTGTCACAGATCAGCGAAGTGATTTTTCTCTTCCGAACCACTTATTGTGGAAAATAACTTAACAATGGAGAGTGGGCACAGGGTTCCTTGAGAAGTAGTCACTAATTGTGTAATTATACAGGCATACTGCTGACTTTAGGTAAAATGATGAGAAATGAGCTCCTGATGAAGACCTTGCCTGGGGTGGCTCGGTGAATTTATGTCCTCTCCTAGTCCTCCAACCCCCCCGATAGCCGTGGTGGGAGAGAGAATAGAGGGGGAAAAAAACAGGAAGAGGAGAGGGAGGTAAAGGACAAACGCACTAGATTTTAATAAGGAGTTGTCACAGCAAATAGCCTGGCCCTATATCAACCATGCAGAAGCTTTGGGAGATCTGCCAACGGGCCCTGAACACAGCTCTGCTCCACTGGGGCTCCCTTAGAACTCGTATAGTCACAATATAAAACTTCACATCTGAACAGTACAGTCAAGGCACGAACACTTTATCTCTGTGATGACCCTGTCTACTATAACCATCATAATGCTATATGACCCCTGATCCCTGACCTCACTCCTGAGAAGAACCCCCCTGACCTTCAGCCTCAGATCAAAGCCCCATTTTGTATTGTCAATTTTAAAAATCATCACCTTTGAAAGAGCTCTTCATTTTACTTCAGACTTAGACTTTCCTCACTCATTTGTAATACATTTATTTTATTCTTGATTCCAAAACTGCTGGATTCATACTCATAAGTAGCAGATACTATGAATCAGTATTATTCTGTCTTCACTAAGAACACACCAGTATGTAAACAGTGTCTGAAATCCTTTCTGCATGGTAAATACAAATGTTTTTGTTGTTTAACACCAACGTTAGAATAATTCCATCAACAATACTCCATCTGGTTGGCACAAAAACATTACACAATATCGACATGCAAACAGACACGAACATGGTAATGTAGACATAGCTAATATATTATGTTAGCATTTTAATAAAAGACATTTTGCAGATTAAACAGGAATTTTTAAATTACACACATGAAAAGAAAACTCCTTTTATTATGCCTTGCCTTCCCCCAAATGAGGTTCCAGCGCGCACAGTCACCATGTCTTTGCTAATCAGGTTTCCTCTCTGCAATGTATTCTCGATTGTCAAGGGAAATCACTGTCACTGCAGATGCAGAATACAGAGACTACTTCATGATGTGAAAAATAAAGTCATTGTTAGATCGAGAAGGGGTGGAGTTGATTGATGTGCGCCGTGTGATTTGCCATCCCACAGAGCCTCGGCACCACCGACGGAAATTCTAATGGATTTCTTCATGCTGCATGTAATATATTGTATTTGACTATGCCAGTACATATTGTGGGAGGTGTTAGATTGTGTCAAGTCATCAAACATTTTTTTACTGCAAAGTATGATTAAAAAAAAAAGTGACTGAAATGGATTATTACATATTTGAGAATTCGTTGGCTGCCATTTAAAAGTTGAAAAATCAACATTTAGCCAGAGTGGACTATGATGTCAATTGCCCTGCACTCTGAAGCTCTACATAGATCAACTGGAACTTCCTACTTTTACTTACTGTCAAATCCGGTCTCCTGGAAATGACCCCTCTTATACTTTGCAGTTGAGTTGTGCAGGAATGAAATAGGTCACAATGTTACCAAGACTCCACTCAACCTATTTTACATAATTTTGCTGTGTCACTTTCTAGTTGGGATTTCAAAGGTCATGGACATGTCAGTGTTGGAAGAATGTGACTTGGTGACCACTGTTTGTGTTTCCTCTCAACAATTTAGCTTGAATTCAAATTATACAAGTGATATTAACCTCGACTTGGTGGCTGTAGCTCAGCATGTACAACATGTCTTCCACTGATTGCAGGGTTGGTGGTAGGGTCCCGGGCCAATCACAAAGATCATTATTGTGGCCTTTCAAGGGAGCCACTTGTAATGTCTGCAATGCAAGCATTTTGTGAGGTGAAGTAACAGAGCTGATAATATTAATAAACTTGAATTGTGCCCTGTGCTGCTGTATTATCTCGGAAAATACAATAATAAGATTGAGACTCGGTATTTGGAAATACAATATTGAATGATTGATTGGGAAGCAGAAAAACTAAATTGGGACATCTTTAGTTGGTGGTGCAGTTGACATCCCCAGGCCTCAGTGACCTTTACCTAACAATATACATAGTAACCCCAGGGAAAAAAATCAGGCTGGTACATAAAGTTAAATGAACAATATAGGGTGCTCCATTTTTCTGTGTTGACACCAACCTACTCTAGTGCCCTAATCTGCCTCTAGCAACTGTTCTCCTTCCATTGTCTATATTTGTCTCTTCCATCAGCCCCTCTGGACACAATAATGTCTGTAGGGTCCATAATAATGTACAGACATGATAAACAATCCAAATAATATGGCACTTAAACATAAATATAATGTAACTAATCACTGTCAATTAAGACCAGCGTTTCCTTTTCAGGTATACACAACATAGAACTCCCCCTGCTCACATATTGCAAATTGCTTGTAATATAGTTGCAACACACAAGAAAAAAAAAAAGAAGTGCATTAAAAAGATTACTCAGAAAAGTCAAAATCTTATTCCCAAAACAATGTTGTGCTGCTTCTCTCATCCTGCTAATATATGGAAGAATACTGATAAAACGTTAAGGTATCCGCCCAGGTGGTTTCAGCACAGAGTGGATAAGTACTCTAGCAAAATTGACATTGGAATTTTAGAATTTGCCACAAAGGGAAATAAAATGCCAGTTTCACTCTTTATCGTGTTTATTAATTTCAGGATGGGCTCATATCACAGCCTATATATATATATATATATAAAAAAAGGCCTAGTCTCCAGGTCTGTAAAGGGAAACCAATTATTTGAAGTGCAATACCATTGAGGATCCCTAGGGGCTGGCTCCAGAAAATCTCTGGTTTGAATAAACTCCCATTCAAAAGGCTCAAGTTACATTGCTAAATAGTATCCATTGTACTTGTTTATTGTAAATAATAGTGACAGTGCAGGCTAACAAAGTGCTGTTTGGGGTATGCAAATGTATAATACCTGCAGCCCAGGGAGAAAGTGAGTCTATACCTTGGAGTACCATCAGTGTCCCGTTGTATTATAAAGCTCTCTTAAGTTCACTGTGAATTATTATAGTAAAGCTTATATTTCCAGCATTGGCCGAGGCCTCGTGCTGACCATTGCTATAAATCAGGAAGCCTGGAAGGCAATGGCAAGCATTGCATACTGTTAAAATTCAGGTGCGTTATTTATGATGTGGCGATACAGTGTGTTAATAAACCACAGGGTATGATCATTTCAACCCCAGTTATTTTCCTCCCCAGAAACCACAGCATAGTACAAGAACCATTCTGTGTAAACCATCTATCAAAGCAAACAAATTAAAATATAACCTTTCCAATTACACTGCTTGTGTTAGCGTTAGCCTTCCCTGGCCCAAAAGCAAACCTTGTATGTGTCGCAAATGCATCATCATAAAGGATATTTGTTTCTTCGGAAGCTGCTTTGCACTATGTGCTAAAAATGTCTGATGATACAGTATGTTGGTGGTATTTTCCACGAAGGGCTGAAAGTGCTCTTCAGAACAGCATATGCCGGATCCCAGGTGAACCAGCCAGCACTGTGGCCTTATCGACATACCTATTACTGTTTCTTCTGTTTCTCTGCCTGCTGCTGAGGCTATTTCCTTGTACCAGGACCAGGCCAGCAGTACAGTATCATGACATATTATGGGTTGAGGGAATTGGGACTTTATAAGATGTAGCATTGAGTTTCACAGTCAGCCTTTCAAACAGTTTATGGCAGTCATGGACCAAGAAGGAGAACAAATCACCATCAGTTACTGTAAAAGATTACATAAAAACAAAAACAACTTTTAAACATGAAATTATGCCTTATTTCTTGCGTAAAGTGTCAGATCCTGTATTCAGCACCTGGAAAATGAAATTATTTTTACAGATATCAACTTAACCCAGCTAGTTTTATTGGTGGTATGTCATGAAAGACTGGCATCCACAAAACTGATCGAAACGTTGGTAATCCCCCTGGCATGCACACATTAGTTTGTTTGGCTAACATTTGTATTTTGTATTTATTTTTTAAATCCTAGTTTACTTTATTTCAATGACATCAAACATAGTAATAATGATAAAAAAAAAATAAAAAAAAAAAATCCATGGCATTATACGTAAGTTTTGTTTCATTTATGATAACTTTGGCAGTTTTGATAATAGTTTAGTTGTTATGGTGACATCGCCTGAGTTGATTTTTGTTTGAGTTGACCTTTTTTATGAGAACTGAATTAAAGTTACACATTTAAAAAAACATGTTTTGGGGGTAATGTAAAATAAACAAAAAAATAAACAGCTTTTTGAAATTTCCTGTGACTCTGTTACAATGTAACAGAAAAACATAATGTTAAATCAGCAATATTCAAAGTAATTGTCAAAGTGCTTTGGTTAACCGAAGGTATTTCAATGGCGAGGTAATACATAAATACATGACTAAAACTACAAACAAACATACATGTTAGGAAATTCTCTTATCCATCCTAAGTAAATCTTAAATGATCTTAAGACTTTCCCTTTAACATTATTCAACTACATGCCCTCAGCTTCCATAGATACATTAAAATCAACACTGATCGTAACACTGCTGTTACTGATTTTAAATCTTATTCTGTAGATCAACATTCAACCGGTGGTAACTCCCCTCTAAATTTTTCACACGTGGTGCAAACTAATTAACAGCTGCAGCTGTGGCTTGTTACAATTAGAAACCCTTGAGTACCGGTGTGTTTCGAAGGAAGGGAAGTCATTTGGTTGACAAGATAAAACGTTGCAAACTCTTTTCTTTCTGGTTTTCTGATATTGTAGCACCTGCAATCTTAAATTTTGCCAAGCTCAGACATTTGATTTGTTCATATTCAGTACATGAACAATGTCTGAAACTAATTAAAAGTTGAATGGCTGGAACTTTAATGAGAGAAAGTTTGATCTTATTTTATCGTAACTCATCACCAATGAGCTTTCTTCCTGTGACAAACCTTTGACTACCAATCTTGGGTAGTTTGGGACCTGTATTTTGGTAGTTAGACATCAATCTGTCCATTTTCTTCCAGGCACATACTGTGACTGTGAGGTCACGCCTCTCTGCAAAGTCTGCAACCAAACTTTTGAGACAAAAAAAAAAGACAATTTCTTCCCTGCGGAGCTCTTTCATAAATGACTTCCACTCCTTTTGAGCAATTGATTTTTTTAAGATCGTACTGTGCTTTTAAGGAATTCTTAGCTTTTTGCCATACGTGTCTCAGAGCTTTTAACCCCTCAAGTACCCCACCGTATCTCTGGTCTCGTCTGACCAAAGCGGCTGACTCTTGTGTGGTCCAGGAGGAGTCTCATGCATTATTTGTGGCACGTAGACGGTGGGATTTCCTGGTTGTGATCAGATGTGCCCTACTGTTGACATAAAACATTTCTATTTCCAATGTGTTGGGCCCGCATGAGTACCTGCATACCCTTGTGCCAGTATTTATATTGAAACTGTCTATTGCTTGTTCCATTTGTGAAACAAACTGTCCACCACATTGGTCAGCAGCCTCTGCAGATTTGACCACGCAATTTAAATCAACACCTCTCTACCACAGTGTCAACAAAACCTGAATATGATAAGCCTCATGAAGGTAGGGTTTATTGCAGGCTGGTTGTATTGGATGTAGCCCGGTGCATCTAATAAAGTGACGACGTGTGTTTATGTGGTTGTGAGCGTACAACAGTGCTGTCAACATCAGGGCCGCTCTCTACCCAACCAAAGAGTCAAGCATACCGTACATACAAAAAATATTTTCCTCTTCAGCCTTGGCCACCTTCACTATGTCAGTTAGAGCACGTCGACCTGCTTGGGTATGCGTATGACAGCTACCCCATAATGTACTCCACTATTTGTGTGTGTGTGTGTCTATAGTGGCTAAACGTAGTTCCAAAATCATACACGTATGGTAGGGTTGTGTATAAATTATTGAATTACTTTGAATTAAATACAAAATATCTGCACATGGAAGGGGAAAAACATGCATTTGATCTCAGTGGACCTTTAAAGACCTACCATCAAATGAATTGCAAATACCTCCAGCTTTTTAATAATACCCAACCCATCATATAAATGATGAAACGTATTTACATCCAAATCATAATGTGCAGTTTCATTATATACAAGCACACACTAAAATCCCTTACAAACACACACACACACACACACACACACACACACACACACACACACACACTGATGCTGTCCTCCTTTGCGTATGCTGGGTCACCCTCCGCTTGCCATTATTGGTTTTTGTTTCTTGTTATCCATTCATTGCCTTGCACATTGTTGATTTTCTTTTTTCTTTTACCCGAATGCTTTTTGCCTTGTCCAGAATAATGACTGCGCACAAAGGAGTGATGCCTCTACATGCATGGCGGCTCCAATGACAGGGTTGACGGACCACCTGAATTGAATTCACGTGTCTGATCACTTTCTATCAGCGGCTCTCCTTCTCTCTCTTTCACTCTTGACTTTTTCCCTCTTCTTCCCTTTTTGGTAGATTTTGTAACACCTCATACCAGCAGAATTTGTTTTACGATAACCGCTGCAAATAAAATACGGTCAGTAACATTTTAAACAAAACAGCTGTCGTATACAGTTTCTAACTAGTTAACCTGTATCTGTGCACGCATTCACAAGTAATTTTGAAATTCTTTTACAGCATCTATATATTTTGTAGCACTACACTTTTATCAAAGCAAAGAACGTTCCTCAAAGCGTCAATAATATATATCAAAAACATTTAGAGGATTTAAAATCTTGATATTCAAGAATATGTTTGCCAAGACGCCTCCGACTCAAAGAAAAATAACGTCTGGGGAATTGTTCAAAGTAGAAAATGTTTATAGTCCTCATTCATATTGAACATTGAACCATACGAAGCTTTGTGCTTTCTTTTTCCAACTCCTTTCATGTCAGTCAGCCAAATATAACTGCTGTCAGAAAGACATTTGGTCTCAGGAGGTCGCCATCATGTTTAGTAGAATACATGTGTGAAATGTATCTCTGTGTTCATACATCCAATGATTGTCTGCCCCTGTTTTTCACCCTGGAGTTGGATCAAGGCTGGATTCCTTATGAACTTAACTGGCATTTGCATGCAATATAGATTTATAGATGTTCAGCAATCATGAAGAAGCTGTTAAATCCACTGAGTCTCATTGTTGATGTTGAGCTGCGCATCTTTTTTTCATTTTCTGTATTGATGAAAGCGTTCTGCTTGCATAATTTGAATGGCATACACCAACATCTTTTTGTTGTTGTTGTTGTTGTTTTTGTTTGCTGCATGTTTTCACTTAGTAGAAATACAAAAAGCTGTCAGGTATATGCACTACGAGCCCAGCGTAAGGATGAAGGGTGTAATGTTCAGCCTCAGGCAGCTCAAAGTGGTTGCTGTGCTTGGCACCTGGGACCCCTGTCTCTCAGTAGGAATTGGCGCGGAGCCGGCAGCTTTTCTAAGAGCCAGGTGTTGTTTTATTTATCTGAAAGCACAAGTGACCTTTCTGGAAGAACACCGCAGAGAGATCTGCCTCACAGGGCTGTCTGCCTCCCCCCCCCCGTCTTCTGTCACACACCTCCCAGTGAAGGATGAGATTGAGAGCCATCAGCCAGCTCCGTCTTCACACTGTCACAAAAACAGACCCAACATGAACCTTTACATTTTGTTGAACTATGAGTCTGTCTGGTTCCGTAAGTGTCAAATTATGTATGAATGCTCCCCCTCCAGTTAGCACCGTTTGACACCACAAAAGGTGTATTTTCTGGTCGTCAGTTTCTGAATGTAAGAAATTATTTGCCTCAAGAAAGGACCCTGAAGAACACGTCTATGTTTAAAAAAAAAAAAAAAAAAAAAAAAAAGTTTATATTAGAAAGTTCTCCAAGACTCAAGATTTCTGCGTAATAGTCATTTTGTTATTTCGCAGAATGTATGGTCAAAAACAGTCATTTTGCCAATTTTTTTTCTACGTTTTCTCTTGTCAGTGAGACATTGCCTTGTGCTCTCATCTTGACTGGCTGCCCAAAGTCAGTGGTGTGGGAAACACTAACAGCACACAATCATTAGCAGGAAAGAGAATAACATAACTGCAATTTAATAGGGAAGCATAACATTACTTCTCTGTACATTGCCTAAAACTAAAATATGATGTACTTTTTAGATGTACAAAATGTATGGTTTGTAGTCATTATGGTTATAATTTTACAGCACTTAGCATAAAGAGAATACGTTTAAGCTTTTCAACTGACGAGCCTTCTTTGTTTTGGCCTGCAGGCCCCAAATTACGCTGCACTAATCTACAGGATTGATTTGAAAACATCACAAAAAACAACTGTTGAACTGTACCTGTCATTACAATGAACTTGTATTGCACCCTAAGCTGTTGTTGTATTGTCATTAACTACACATGCTCCTGTATGCCAGGCTAAGAGTAACAAACACATGCAGTAACACTGAAATCTTTGCCATTGATCCGAATGAACGGTTTTGCAGAGTACCTCAAACTCACCCTGGACTCACTGGTTTCATTAAACGGTTTTCAACTGGTGAGAGCGGACAGGAAAGCGAAGGAGAGTGGTAAGAGGAAGGGTGGAGCAATCGCGATGTTTGTGAAAGATAGATGGTGCAACCCTGGGCACGTTTGTTTGAAAGAACAACGTTGCACCAGGGATATTAAGCTACTAGCAGTCAGTATTCGGCCGTTTTACCTCCCGCGGGAGTTTTCGCACGTCATTGCGATCACGGTGTACATCCCCCCGTCGGCCGATGCTGCAGCTGCCTGTGAGCTCCTGCACTCTGTCGTATCACAGCTGCAGACGTCGCACCCACAGTCCCTCGTCCTCATCTCCGGGGACTTCAACCATGGTTCCCTGTCCTCCACTCTCCCCACCTTCACCCAGTACGTACAGTGCAACACCAGGAACAAAAAAAAAAAAAAGTGGTCACTTTTTCCATTCATCCCAAACTGTATTTATTTATTTACTTTTGTGTGTATAGTCTGTGTGTGTGTATTTATTCATTGATCGTTTTCATTTTGTGTGCACCTTTTTGTTCTTTCTATGCTGCAGTGATGACCCAATTCCCCCACTGTGGGATCAATAAAGTCAAAAATCTAATTTAAATCTAAATCTATCAGCATTCTGTGTGTAGAGTAGGTCAAGTGGGAAAGTGTGCCACAGCTTGATTCCCAAAGAGCATGATCCTGACCCTCTTCATCTCTCCTGAGTTTGCTGTCAATATTTAGATCACGTCACCACCAACACCAGTTTTTGTCAATGCCATTAGAGGTAATTAAACTACTATAAATTGATGAGAATTGAACCTGTACATTATGAAAACAACTGCTTTTGAAATGGAAGCAGTGCAGCTCTTTAAAACATGAAGCTGCGTTTATGAAGCAACATTTCAAGAATTTCATCCGACATAGATAATCTATTAATTTGCTACAGTATTTCATAACATCGAGATTTTTGTACAGGAAGGTTAAGAGGAAATTATTCTGTTTAAACACTGTAGAAATTATATTGTGCAACATCAATGCGGTAGCTTCATTCTGCTTACGCCTTGTTGACACGACTTATAGAGAGAAAAAAGTGAATTTTCAGTCTAATACTATTCACATTACATCACCATTAGCCGTGAAACTTAATTATTGAGTGTTTGACTGAGAATTCATCGTAGGGAGTGTCCAGAGCGAAATTTTAATGGTGAAATAATGTATCATGCTGCCATATTTTCACTGCATGATCAGTTACTAAATACTAAATCATGCTGAAAACTGCCAGGTTGGTGTCACAGTCTGCTCCTTTATGATATTTGTCATAGAATGCCTACAAGGTTAAAACTAACGAAGATGGCACCCTTTGTGTATAATGTGATGAGACCTGAACAAAAGCAGTCATGCCTGCCTGGAGTCACTCTAGTTCTATTCCCCGTCCCTGTGCATTATAACAAAGAGACATTAGAGTGAAACTGATGGTTACTATGGCAACGTTACATGGTCTTGTTTGTGTCTATGGTACTTGGGAGACCAGCTGTTATTAACCATAGGTGAATATACAGGAAGGATTGATTTAACACTGTCAATGCAATGAATGCTCTGTACATAACGGCATTCTAAAGGCTGATTACAAGAGCGTATTGAAAACCTGGAGCATGAATCATTTGGTTTATCAGAAAAAGTCCAATTTAAAATCACCGGAGTTTGGAATACATGGTTTGTAGTGGACAGGAAGGGTGTCAAAATTTACTTCTGAAAGCAACTAAAGCTGTCAGACAAAAAGTTGCATGAGAGGGAAATACTCAAGTATAGTGCAAGTACCTTGAATTTGTACTTTGGTAGAGTACATGAATAAATAGACTTAGTTACATTTCACTTCTGATACTTATGTTTAAAAAGAAAAAAAATGAATGTAAAGCTTATGGCTGTTCAGCACTGTTGGTGATCTGTGCAATTATACAAGGATTACAAGAACAACTAATTAGTTGAATAATGTATTCATGCACATCATGACACAACTCGGAGACTATTGCTAACAGTGTTGCGTCTTTTATGGTGCTGTACCTGACTTGCATGTTAATGGTCGGACAACACCCACCTAAAACACAGCGACTCAGCAAAACATAAAATTGTCTTGCCTCAAGTTAATGTCAAATGAAAACAAAATAAAGGACAGAGCATATCAAAGGGACATGATGAGTGGGGCCACAAAATGTCAGTAAATGCCATCACATCAAATTTTTTCCAGCCATGCTTCGTGGTCTTGTATTGTTTAAATCTGATATCCTGACATCAGTCTGTATGTTAGTGATGAAAGGAGAGACTGCACAGAAATTACAGGTACAATTGTATTATATCTGGGTTTATAGAATTGAGGCAACGACGCCATGGCTAGGCATTATTAAAAGTATGATGTGCTGATATTGTTTACTGTATGTATTGAAAAAAAAAAAAAAAAAAAAACTTAAGTTCACAAATTCCTACAAACCAGGGCCCTCTATGCACTCAGAAATAGAAGCACAACATCCTCCACTTAACATCAAACACTTGCATTGTAGTAAATTTTGAATGGCAAAGCTTTTAGCAAGGGACCAGCAATAATCCAGGCGAGATAATTCAGTAATCTGACCTGATGTTTCAAGTTAAATTTGAACATGTACAACTCAATCATGGAGAAATATAACTGGTATCACTCGAGAGACGGCACTCTCTCATCATGGTGAAAGACTCAAATGTTCACTGTTTTAGGTCCAGCAAGGTTACGGTTAGATGCTTAATTTCTGGCTTGGATATTGCTCCATGACAAAAAATTGTGTTGTGATGTTGCATGCCACCAATGTGGGCCAAAACAAAACGGTACATTTTAAAGCATGAGACAAATTATATTTCATGAAAGAAAAATATTTTTCCATTTCATCCATATTTTTCCAGTTCAACAAGCAGTTGACATGCATTTGTCAGTGCTGTTGTACAGAGTAAACTTGATTATCCCCACTAAGTGCAAATCAAGTTCACTTAGATAGGCGCTTTATGCTTGAACAGTAACTACCTGGGTAATAAGTATAGCACTCTGGCAATAAGAGGTGTTCAAATGACTTGAGTTAAAAGCATGCATTACTAAACAGTCTGCACAGTCGCCTTTAATGGGAAGTGCATCTTAACCATCTATGTCTTTTTGTTAATTGTGTTGATACATCTACTGTTGAATTACAAAGTTCTCCTCAGTGCCTTATCAGGATGACAATTAAAGTGGTAATTTCCCATCCCACCAATGTACACACAAATAGAAGAAACATTGATCTTTATATGGTCACACACATCTTGACAAAAATATTAAAATAACCTCATATGTACATGTTTGATGGCATTCTAGAGGTGCATGTGCAGCCAAACATACAGTACGTGAAGCCATTATGTGGCATATGTATTGCACGTGAAAGTTGCCCTGTTTTATTTACAGCAGCCAACTAATTTTGCTTCATGACTTTTTCGTTACCTAATGACCCAGCATACACAGTCCATATCAAGTGAGGGGTAATAAATCACTGTGGAAGTGATTTGAAGTCTAAATACCAGCCAAACAAGTGCACTAGTTAGTAGACAAAGCATTTCATATTTGAAATATATTAAATTAATGTTAGGATAAACCGTTGTGAAAATCATCATTTTCTGTTTGACCCCCTCTATCATTTACACACACACACACACACACACACACACACACACACACACACACACACACACACACGCACGCACACACACACACACACACACACACACACACACACTTTTTTCTATGGGGCAGCATTTTGTCGAAGATAACTGATAGCAGGCCATCAGATAAAGTATTGTCAAGGTAAACACTTTCTTCTTGTTTCAGGTGAACTAAGGTCAAAATGATTTGTCACTTTTTAGAGATAACTCTGGTACAAATCGTTTTAGGTTTTCCTCACAGTATATTTCCATCCTTTTCCATAGAATATTAACATCATCAAGTGTAAGCACTGTTATTCAAATGGCACTCTGAAAGTGTGTCTTCCCTAATAGGATATGAGAATGTATTGTGAGTAACTAAATTCTGAATACATTTCAATGAAATGCCAAACTAAGGGCTCTTGTGGGCTGCAGTGGTCATCGAACTCTGCAATATAAGATTTCCGCAATTCATAAAGTTTCCACTTGTGGGCCTTAAAATGAAAAGTTAGTTCTAATGGCAACAGATAACATGTTACAAGGCTGATATGCTTTTGGTAGTATGTGTTGAATATTGTGACAACCTAACTGTTGTGTGCGTCATCTTTTATGTTTTCTTTCTTTAAAAGCATAGCCTAGTATCACCATACCTACATTTACTGCTTGAATATATGGGCCTGGCCATGCATTATTGAGGATTGCTTCCAATGTTGCATCCTGATGGGTGTAAACCTTGGATTAATTTTAAAACTATTGGAGCAGGCATTAGGTAATCAGCATTGACCACTATATACCTCATGTTGTGTCCACTGTTGCTACTGCTGGAACTACTTTGACGTCATTGCACTGGTCACTGAACACCCCCACTGGTCGCTGATTGGTCCACCCTCCAGAGTGGCTGACCAAACCTTAATGCGAACAGGGTTTGCGGATTACAATCACAGCAAGTTTGAAGCTGTGAGCAATGGTCAGGCAGAGAGAGGTTATTAAAAGCAAGGTTTATGATGTGTTTATCGAAAAAGTGCCCTCTCTGGGAAATATGAATTTGCACTCCCAAAAGAACTTCAGATTTTCATACTTCTAGTGTATAATTAGAAATAATAGCCTCACAGCCAGTTTTCCAGAGACTGCCGAGTTGTTTACCCTAGCTTGGACCTGGGATAAACACTGATGGGACATGTCAAAACATCCTGACTGTCACTTGGTCCAGAGGTGAGGGCGGGATGGGGCGGTGTCTGCAAAAAAAAAAAGTTAATTTTGGCTTGTGGATAGCAACGACGCTGGTGGCAAAGCTGGCTCCAGTGGCAGGACAGCAGGGAAACTATGTTCAGTGAGACCCTGCAACTGGGTGGATTGTTCTAACAAGCCACTGGAGCCCTGAGTTTTCCAGGACTCTTTGCTGCCTCTGAGCTAAAAAGAGTGGAAGGAGGGAATTGTAGCCAGAATGTAGGCAGCGGGATGTTTTTATGGCACTCTGGTCTCTCGGTGATCTCTAGCAAATCCCAGTATAAAGACTGAGAATAACTGGAGGAAAAGGGGGCAGCTGCTGAGAAGGCGGGACCCTCTCCTCGTCTTCAATCATCAGGTCTCCCATTGAGAAGAGACTTGAGCCCAGAGGACAGCTAGCAATAGAAGAAGCAAAGTCAGAGGACTCCTGTCCTGCACTGTGTTCATTCTCTGGACTGATCAGATCCAGGATGTCCAGTACCTCTTCCTCTGTGACTGTGGAAGTTCAAGCCTAGCGTCTCTACTCCTTATCACATGCCTACGCCAACGCTGTAAAAGTGTCTGCTCAACTCTGTCTCTCCTCCTCAGGCAGTCGTGCACAGTATTGGCATGAGGCCCGAGAGGTGAGAGCAAAGCTAGCATGTTCTGGACCATGGCAGCTCTCGCAGAGGGCGTGGAGGTCACAATCAATAATGTAGCTGGCCTGGAAGGATGGGCAGAGGCCGAAAGCTGAATTTCTTTGGTTTTTTTATTTAAACTTCTTCAAAGGACGCAGAACTCAGGCCACACAGGTGTATTACACTTAGTATGCAGATCACCCAATAACAACAGCTTTTAGAGGTCAAATTCTATATGATATAGAACCATACAATAGTATAGTAATAGTAATATAAGTATTAGCTAAGGTCCTCTGTGTTTTTTTGTACCAAAATGACAGACCAGCATTATTATCCTCAGGCTTCTCCACGAGGTCGAGTAAGATGTGAGGCTCTACCCTTGATTGCATCTGTACCGGATAAAACACTGGACAATTCTGTTGAAAAATGATCTTGTGAAATCAATGCAACCATCAGAGAGTAAGCATTCATTGCAGAGAAAATGTGAACCTACATATTTTGCCTATTAATGATGACATTTGCCACTGTTCCCATGCTTTGATACTGAAGGTCAACACAGCTACTGCTCGAATTCCAGGTATAACAGAGAAAACCACAATGTGTAGTGTACCATGGTTACAAACAAAATGAGTGAACAGAAAAGAGCGCCAAGACAAGTGATGAGCAAAGAGGAGGATAGAAATGATCCAGTGCAGCAACTGTCCACTCAAGTCCTGGCAAAGAGTGAGCCATGTTGAAGAGCATTAGGTCTGAAGTTAAAGAGAACACTGACCTGACATATTATGGTGAGTAACTGAGTGCTGCTGAGCATGATAAATAATGGAGCAGAATTTGAACTCCTACAGAGAAAGGCAGTGAACTTGCTCTCACTATCTTTCTCTCGCAGTCTCTTGTAGCACTGCTGCCTTTGTGGATCCTCAGTGTCTCTGAGATGACCTTTTTGTTAGATCAATACATTACATCTATTGCATTTTTCATTGTTAAACTTATTAAATTAAAGGTTTCTTTGACAGGTAGCAGAGACAGTTATTAGCACAACACAGTTACATCAGAATATACAGTACATAAGCTTCTGTCTTTTAATTATTGACTGTTGCATAGAACTACACATAGGCATCAATCCATTTGAAGGTGAAAATCTCAGAGTTGCGATTATCTATGGTGTACTGTGAGGGGCGGAAAAAAGGGTTCTTGGATAATATCAAATGTTTTAAAGTGGCTCTAGTTCTTTTCTACTACATGCACTTCCCCCATACATCTTGCTGAATTCCTAAGATAGATGGAATTCAGAACAGTGTGGAATTTCTGCTTCACATAATACATTTTATTTGAGTCCAATTCTTGAGGAAACAAATGGTCCCCCTCTACCACTGCTGTTTGTAAGAAGACACTCTCAGTGTGTTTATTTTGGATGATTTCTCAACTGACCTCCACTGTAAAATAACTAAAGATGAATAGAGACCTACCTGTGACTTACAAAGGCACCCCCCATCCATTCACAGTAGAATTATGTATAATGTGCTCATAAGGGCTATCTGGTTATACATCAGTTGCTAGGGAAGAGTCTTAGATGAATTTGCCTTGCTTTGCTGCATAGCCAGGTCGCAAAACAAACTGAAAGACAGATATTCAAGAAAACATTAAGATTTTATTCCAAAAACAGATTTAAATTGAATTCTAACTTATTTTACACACTGATCAAGGAAGCCAAATGACGGTCAGGACATTTAGTGTTTGGAAAGCTGGAAACACCGTGTGGGGACTTGTATATTTTAGGTTAATTAAGGAATTAAAAATGATCTATAGCATAATTAAATTTCATTTTGGATCTCTGTAATACAGAGGCACATAATCAACTTCAGTTGAGCTAATGCTGACTGATGGAAATGCAGTTTAAGTATCAATCTTGATTGTGCTGCTGTGTAATTATACTTTTCAACTGAATGCATGCGTGGGAATAGCAGGAAATGCTTTATGGTGGCTGACTTTTTATTTTACAGATATAATTGTGTCTTTGAAATTGATTTACTCTGTAATTTTTTCACCACCTGCTAAATCAGCCAAACAAACCCGCCACCTGCAATCCTGACATATTGAACAATAAAAAACATGTTCAAATGAATAATTATGATAATTCGTATTAGAAATAAATTATCAATATCAGAGTGAATCATTCAAATGAAATAGCACGTTTAAAGACTGCATTCATCTGTGACTTGAATGAACTTGAAGATTATGTAATCATTTACGCTAAATATAATACAAAACCAATATTTTCTGTTGTACAAATAGAAATATCAACCACAAAACTAAAAACAAATATTTCATTTTTTGAGGGCTAAAATTACTTTAAAGGTCATAATTTTGTTATTAAAGTTAATGCAATTTCTATAATTGTCCATGTGTTTCTACTTTGATATATCTATGTCCATTCCTTTGAAGCTGCACTATGTATGATTTAGGTCCTGTTTTTTTTTTTACTTCCACTTTGTACATCAGAGAGTCACTGTAGTTTCCAGGCAGTCTGCCCTCAGTCTGACAAAACTGACAAAACTTCAACAACCAATTTTTATCCTGCTGTTGATAACTAATGATTGTAACCTAAGATTGTAAGATTGTAACATGTGACATTCAATTCCCTTAACTTTCTAGATAGGTAGATGACAAGCTAATGGAGCTGGTCACATATAACTATTTCAACTGGTCTTAATGGCACATTAAGTATCTTAACAAACATTAATACTTTTAGTAACGTCGTATCTTTTAAAGTCTCTGACACTGCTTCACTCTTTCTGGACTAAGAGTGAGCATAGCCTACCGTGTGCAGTTATCAGTTATCAAATATGTTCTATATCAGGCACGTCACACAGCATCTCTACATGTTACACGAGACTGTTAATCATCTCATTGTATGTCTGGGCCATACATAGCTTCCAAGTGCCCACTTTTAATTAGCCAGTTTGAGAATTGATTGTGCTTACTGTTTTGTCATTAGACTTAAAAAAAATACAATTACAGAGATGAGCATTTGTCTCAACATCATTAAACACAACTCACATCTCCCTCAAGACGAAACTAACCACACAGTGAAACACTGAAAGTACAAAGGCTTACGTTTTTTGTTGTTGTTGTTTTGTTTTTTGTAAATCTGGGAGGTGAGAAACAGGACAAACTCCTGAAAGCTGACAAAAAGTAGCTGACAGCTGATTATATATTTGACTGATATAATGTATCTGTGCAATTGATTTAATCCGTAATTTTCAACCTATTAAATATGGTTGCTAACTGTTAACAACAGGTAAGACAAATCACCATCCATTGCTATAATAAATTAAAACCTTCATGATCTGAACAAAGTTGTCTCCATTTAGTTATGACATTGTAACTTGGTATTTTCCATTTTTATTACACTCACCGACGCTCTTTCTAAAGTAATGTTTTCCACTCTATTAAATTTTACTGCTTAAAAACTTCTTAAGTGCTTGCCTCTCCCTTTCCCGCCTTTATTACAGAAATATGTGAGCCAGCCACAAAACCCCCGACTTGCCTCTTCTGTCGACCCGTGATATTTAGAATGTAATATGTTGGAAAAGTAGGAAAAGGAGTTCAGATGAGCAAACAGATGAAGAAATGGTGATAATTTTTGTTTCACAAAACTACCATCCTTATCTAGACATAAGTGAGTCATGCAGTAGATTGCTGTGAAAAGCTGTATTTGTATGTTACTTTAATTAATGCATGTCTGTTGAATGTTGTTTCTTAAAGCTGCTGCACAACTGAGAAGTTCCCGTTTTCCTTCAACCTGTGTCTGCTAAAATATGAATGATACACGAGGGCTTTTTAAATGATGATTGTGTTGCTGCAGATGAGAAAATTGCAGCCGTGTTATCATGTTGGAGAACACAATATCCTTTGCGTCATAGTTCAGGTCGTTTGCACTGAATCTTTTCCCTCAGACGCCTCAGATTGTCACAGTAGAACTTTGTGTTGACTGTCTGACCCTGTGGGAAGAATGCACTGTGCACAAATGTCAAAGAAAACCTACTTGGTTTTGCTGCAACTTCTTTGGTTTTTGACAGTGACGGCCTGGACCCTTGAAATATGAATACCATTCAAAACACTTCACCCGGCTCACTGCTTCATTGCTGTAGGCTTTCTGAAGCATTTCAAGGGTCTCTATCATTGATTTCCCAAGTTTGGCACAAACTGTAAGGTGCATTCTCTTTTCAGATCCATGGTGAAACTGCAAATGCACACATTTAATGTATTGCTTCCCCCTGCTCCAATGCATTACTGTACTCCACTCTGTTCATGCATATAACCTCACAAGCGACACAAAAGATTTGGCATGCTGCATTTATTTGTTAGCCCCCTTTTTCCTATGTACACGGTATATGTCGAAAGTGCAGATAGTTCCATGATTACTGTTCTTGTTTTCATTAGTTTGATCTTTTTGTTACTTCAGAGTTAAAGTATTCCATGAGTTCAAGATTATGTCTTCTATCTATTAAGTTCCATCTTATCTTTCAGTCAGGAGCTCTCCTCTCCTCTGTAGGCTTTATTTTCTTCTGTCCTTCAGCACATCATCTGCATTTTCTTTCGGCAGCCATTTCTTTTCATTGTTAATTTGCAGTAATTGTCTCAGGCAGTCCAGCTCAGCACTTTTTGGGAGCTATCCGATGTAGACTAAAGATGGAAGAAAGACTGGAGGCTATGTGCACTTCAGTTTGAGTGGGGGAGGGTAGAATTTAGGGATTGTCTGTGTGCCATCACTGATCGTACCCGCTGGCAAACAAAATGGCAATTTCTCATATCAACATTAGTTGTAAGTCCGGGATTCGGAGAAATAAAACAAATACAGAGTCAAGAACAGGGACACCTCAAAGTAAATGTTGCTTGCTTGCATGAATGCACCAACAGCTGGTGTAAAACTGTCTGACACAAATTCATATCCCCTCCAAAAAAAGTTTGCTCCATATTTTTTTTTAAAACTACAGACTGGATATAAACCACAGACTGGATATAAAACTACAGACTGGATATAAAACTACAGACTGAATATAATTTTTTTTTTAAACAAACCTTAATTGTTGTAATGCTGCATTTAAAATTTAATTTTAGTTATCAAAAAAAATATTTTCGGGTCTAATTAGTATTTCATTTTTATTAACAATAATTGTGAAGGTACTTTCTTATGTCTTTCTTATGCAAGCACAAAACATTTTTGAGAGCAAAGTTCTCACTGAAATCAATAATTAAATTTCTAAGTAAAATTATATGACCTGATAATAAAATGTCTTGGATTGCAGACAAATTCTCCCTAACAGTTCTGTTGTTTTTTTGTCGCAAACTTGAGAATTTTGCTTGTGTCACAAAAACGTTTGGCTGTAAATCAAACCTCTTTGTTTGGGACTCAAACTTTTAGTTGCGAAGCAAAAACCTTTGTTTGTGAATTGAGTTGGATGTGATGGACGAGAGAGGAGTTTCAAATGGTGCACAAGCGTTTACTGCCAATACACCGGCTTGGGTAACCAAATTGTGATTATCAGGAGATGAGGTCGCTTAGATATAGCTGGAGCGTACATAAGCTTTATTAAGTGCACCTCAATATTATGCAATACCCGAGTTTTGCTTTGCTTCAAAATACAACAAAACCTTAATTTTTATGACCTCTATCTTTTTTGTTTCAAATCATGTACAGCTTCAAGCAAGACCACCTTGACACGTGAGCAAATAAATATTTAATGTACAGCTCAAGCAACAAACAAAGCCTCACAGCATCCAAACCAACACAGTCTCAGTGTGGTTCCACTACAACTACATTCACATAAATAAAGCATCAATGTATGTATTAATCAGCTTTGTACATTATTAAACGGCACTGAGCCGAATCCAGCTGAATCTATTCCCTCTTTGACCACGTCAGAATATTGGCTAGCCATTACAATAGTTTAAATTCAGTTCAATGTAATTACTTATCATAATACATACAACAAACATACAAAGCTACATAACACCCATTTTAATTGCTATTGAACAAATAAATAATGCATTTGTTGACTTAATGATTTTGTTTTGCTACTAGTGAAAGAAGGTACCTCTAGTTTACCAAAGTCCTCAACACCAAGGACATTCTTGTTGAGTGTGTTATTTATTGGGGCATGCCACCAGCTGATGATGGCACTAGGCCTGTCACAATTATTACATAATCACCTGCTCGCATTTGTTTAAGCATAATCATCATTATGTTGTGTAATAGAACTGTTTCTATTCATGTCTATAAAAATAGCTGAATGAAACTAACAGAGATGTCATATTTCAATCAATAATTCCACGTCATTTCCGAGGTATGAGGTTTGACTTGCAGTCTTTTAATAATGTCTCATCTCACCTCCTTATTCTGGTATGCTTTAAAGGCATATGACTAGAGGATTAGCACCAACACCTGTTTCCCTCGAGGCACTTAACTTCGAAATTTCAACCAATAACATGTCAATGATCATCTATTGACATGAACATTATGGATTTAGTTGCAAAGCCAAACACCACTGCCAATCAATTACTTTTCTTATATATTTTATTATATGTGTGTAATCTAATAGTGGCATTAAATTAACAGACTAAAACACCCCAATTGTCAATCACAATTATTTGTATGACAATTAATTGTCAACTAAAATTTAATGATTGTGATAGCCCTAGTTGGCACCATATTTCCTTTTATTTAATGTGTGCTCAGTTTGTAGATTGCTGTGTTGGAACCTATTGAAAGAGATGCAAAGTCTGATCGTGTGTGTGGTAATTGTTCGGGTATTTTTAGTTAGGTCAGTGTTTGGTTTGTTGTTCTGTTCTTACATGTGTGACAGTTCCGCAGAGCCATAATTAGTGTTGTTAGTCTTTCCTTGGCAGTAGTGCTTGTTGTTTTTCTTCTGTACGCTGCTGTGTGGTTTTCATTCCATCATTTTTTTTAACTGCCTGTCTCTGTGGTGTCTTTGTTCTCAGATCCAAGTTTCACTTTGGACTCAGCAGAGACTGGCCAGGTTTCTGCCCTTTAAATTTCAGGCTAAATCCATTGGTGAGTTCTTAGAGTAATACAACTCCCGTGTGGTGGGATTATCAACAATTAGAGTGACATTAGAGGACAAATTGAAGAGCTGCAGGGCAAGGATGGAACAGTTCAGACAACTGTCCAGCAGCTCTTTAACATCACTTATAGCCCCATCACAGAAGCAATTCCGAAGTTTTAAGTAAGGTACAGAGCAGAGTGCCGAGGTTAAGGAGTGGCATAGTTTTTTGTCAGCTCCATGCATCAGTCGTCATGAAGCTACTAATGTTTACCACCATTTTATCCTTAGTATAATAAAGGTCAGAGCACAGTTGTCCTTCTACTGAGTAACCAAACCCAGCAGCTCCAAAAAAGTATTCAACATATGCATGCTCCCTTGCCTCCCCCAGTGCCTGCACCTGCTCCCAGTCTGCCATTTGCTAACGTCAATATTTGGCTTCTCCTCGTCCCTCGGCCCTTGACCCAAACTTTCTTGAATCTGCAAAGTGTTTGCGTAACCAAGAGACCTGCTGACACTTTTGCATTTGGCAGCCGTGCAGAATTGGGAATAAGGATAAGATAATAACAGCCACCATGACCTATTCATCTGGGCAGCCCTTGAATGTTGAAATGTCTTGTAGCTTATACATTAATTACCTGATGTCCTTAAGACCTGTGTTAGCACAATAAACTAATTGCACCTATTTTTCTCAATAATATGTTCTCTCAACAAAGACCTTGATAACTGTAATGAGTAAGAGTATATTATGCACATTATGATTTGATTCCATTTTATTTTTCTATAGGTGATTATTTTGAAATGTCTTTATTTTTCTGTGATGAAATATTACCATTTATGTCTGAGCTGCAGCACTTAGATAACTTTCCAAATCTGACTTCCTATAGTATGTTTTAAATGTATCCAGTTACCTTAACTTATTCAGATAAATACATTACATAACCCAATTGACATGCCAGTGTCTCTTTTATTCGTCAGCCAGTTATGTTTCATGCTAAACTCGAATCATGAATAAATCTCTACAAGCAATATGCTGCAATGACAGTCTTGAAAACAGACCCTAAATGCTGCATATTGTGCATGTCATCTCAAGCTTCTTCTTCAACAGGATATGGTTAAATCTGAAATTGCTCGCTTTAGTTAAAGACTGGGCTGATTGGAATAATTTTTCCTTATTTGTAGCAGAGTCAGCAGCTACACTTGAATGCACCGTGCGCTCATGCACAAGGTTGTTTCTCCACTTTGTCCTTGTGTAGTTTGCAACAAGTACCCATGAGCTTATTAACCATAAAGTACAATAATTCACATCTGGATTTTTTTTTTTTTTTTTTGTATTAATACCATAAATGATATATTATTTAAATGTTCTTCATTTTTTTTTTTTTTTGTATATTCTTCCTCATTGTCGTTACTTTGTTGCTTCAATGTTGAGGGCAGTTTTATGCATTGGTGTCCAAATCATAGTCTATTTATAAAAGTGGACAGAACTTCTGGGTCTGACAAGTGAGGCCAAAGCCCAAGTGCCTTAAGCTGCAATACCACTCAAAGCCACTAGGGGTTGGCTCCATAAACTGTCAACTTCTCTCATGAAATACAGATTCAATACATTTTATCCTTTAGTCATAATGGTGTCATTTGCTAAAGTCACAAAACTAATAACAAAATTACTTTTATGGTGGCTCAGCTGAAAATAATTCTGTGATTATTTGGATATTAGGCTTCAAAAAGTGGTATGTTTGGGGTTGTGTCAGTTTGGTTGACAGGCCTGTGGTGCAGTCAGGTTTTCTCTCTAGGTGGGCGGGCATAGTGTCGCATAGTGTCCTTGGGTTCTCAGTCAGATCAAGTCAGTTTCACTGCTCGCTCCTCCCCATCCAATCCAAATATGGTGACTTCTGGCTCCAAAATAGAAAGATGGCAATGGCCAAAATTTCATACTTCCCAGATGTCCTGGTTGGTTCCCACTTGGCCCAAATACATGCATTCCATTTTATAATTCTATCACTTCTATTTAGTTTCCCGGTTGTCTTTCTTGTCAGGAAGTTAATGTTCTTCATCTGAGCCAGTCTTAAATGCTAACATGTCTGACAACATGTCTGTCAACATGCGATGTCAGTGTTTCCAAACCTTTGCTGCAGAGCTTTGTTGGGGCAAGAAGCTGCATCGAGGCTGCGTTTACTGGGTAGTATAAAAGGCACAAATCGCAGATGCTGGCTGCGAAGAGATGCTGCTTGTTTACTTCCTCTATCCTGACGTAACGGACCGGTATCTTCATCAGGGGAGACGATAAAGGATGAGCTGTTATCATGAGAACAACAGGAGGATCATAATCATATTGGCCATCTGAGGTGATAATTACATTTGAGAGGCTTAAGAGAGCACAAAGTTTGGGCAGCCTCCAGCATCTGGATCCCTGGACTCGTGTTTTCTCCCGTACTCTCTGCGATTTCATCATTTCCTCAACCTGAACAGACTGAGATTCATCTCTTAAAGCCAGAAAATCTCCACCAGATAAAAGGGTGTAGCAGCCTTCACTGCATCTCGCCTCAAATGTCTGGTGAAACATCAGATAGGACTGACCTGTTATAGTGAAAGTTCCTTTTAGCATCTCAATACAATTCCTCTGCTTTCCATATCTAACTTTCATTTCTTATGGATGGAAATGCAGTCTACTAATCCTCTGTTGACTGTTGTCACTTAGTTGCCTCTTCTTTGCCTCAAACTTAAATCTGGGTTCCTGCAGCTCCTGGACTGGGTTGTTGTGTCCAGTATTCAGTGCACTGGAAGAGTTTGGTGAGGTCGTCTTGTAGATAAGGGAAGTAGAAGAAGACAACAGATTGTTTAAGGGAACATATTTTGCTATATTTCTGCTTTATATTCCTGAATATTGTTTAAGCTTCATGACCCGTGGATTCCACCGGACATGGCATATAGTTTGATACAGGTGGGATGATATTTTGTTCCGTCCTCTGCACTCCTTTCATTCTGAGAGTTATTTCCTACCTATTCCACATACAGTGCTTATTTCTATGAGGGGAACTAGTTTCTTCCCCTTCTTGAAAGGCCGTTGGGTCTCAGCTTGCCATCTGTCTGGCTTCCATCAAAAATAGACTAGGCCCATATTTTTAGCAAAGCGTAGCAAAGAGCCACTTCTGGGATGCTGATGACACTTCTGGTGGAAACACAAGCGTCGTCTTGAATGGCAGCAATCAGTTCTGATGGTCGGAACAAGACAGAGCTGACAATCCAGCCTTTAAAGTTTATTTAATCACTACCCAGATCAAGGGTTGACTTTGATTTGCCACTAGTCTCTAATGCTTTTTCAGATTATACAGTTTTTTTCTGTTATTGTTTGGATGCAAAACAGTAATAAATCCAGATTGCAATGTACAATCTACAATTACTACAATTTTCTGTAGTGATACAGAGCAAAATGAAGGGCCTGCATCATTATAATTTTGGCTTTTTTGCAGCCAGTTTTGGTATTCATGAATATAATATATAACTCCGCTCAGTGTGAGTACTACTACTACTACTACTACTACTACTACTACTACTACTACTACTACTACTACTACTGTTTGCTCTCTATAGTGGCGTTGATGAGATGGCAAAGTCATTTGAATGAATGGTACTCTTTCCTTGTGGACTTAATGAAGATTTTCCTGCCTCTTTATATCCTTCTTTCGGGGGTTCATTCTCCCCTCTGTCTCATAATTAAGTCGGTATATGAGCCATAAAGGCTGAACTCTTCTGAAATAAACCCTGAGAATTCTTCACCATCTGCTCAGCTTGTCTGCTTCAACACTGTAGGCTACGGCCACCCCTGCTAGACTCCCACCCCCACGTTAAACAGGAGGGAGAACAGTATTTATGGTCAAAAAAGTGAGTTTTGTCCACACAAAAAGGATAAAATATGACTTATCTTACTTTCTGCAACTGTCATTGTCAACTTTTTTTTTTCATTAGAATCGCAGCCCATCTAACACACTTTCTCTCTCTCGCTCAGACACATCTTTTTCTGTTTTTATCGCTTCAAACACCAGGGAAAAGGAGAGCAAAGTTGACAAAAGGGGCTGTCTGCCTAATAGCCAGTATTCATTAATTAATCATATTGTTCATTTTCAACCAGTGAGTACATTCAAGTGAAATACAGTCAATGTCAGGAAGACCGGCCTTTTTATTTAAACACTTGGACTTTAATAGTTTCTAGAGGGATTCCAGCAGCTATCAGGGTTTAACATTTTGATCACCAATTCCCTCAAAGTCTGTGGTCATGTGCCCATATTTACATTGAATCATCTGTTGTTTGTGTAATCATTCATTCTGTTCATTTGATATGCAAATTAAAAGTTCAGAGACTGTGCCTACGACAAAGGAAAAGCATACCTGATTTAAATCTGGCCACCACTCCCTTCGAATTAGCCCTCTTGTGCAGTGATACACTGCTCCGAGCGCTCAGGCTCCCCGGTAGCCCCGTTCGGCAGGCACCATCTGTGATTCATGCTGGACCTCTTATGCATAGTCAAAACACCGAGCATTCAGTTTCAACTTCATTTTGGGAAACAGAAAGCGGGACAAGTGTGTTGCTGTGTTCGACAAATGTTTTAAACTCACTGTGAGCAGGTGGGTTGTCATGTTGGAGCTCAATTACCATCGCGCAGCAGTTTAGGTCGTTTTTCCCCAAGTGTTTTTCTTCAGACGCCTCAGAATGTCACATTAGAACTCTGTGTTGAAAGTCTAACTATTGGGAATTCACAGTGCACAACCCTGGAAATGTTAAAGAAAATCCCATAACTCTTCTTGGTTGTAGTATTGACCTGACGCTTCTTTTTCAGTCTTGAATGGTGACAGATATCACTTAAAACACCTCGTTTCTCGTTGCTTCATTTCTGAAGCAACAATTTTTTTTGTTGATTTCTCAAATTTTATAATTTCTCAAATTAGCGCACTGAAATAATGTTTTTCTTAAAACATTCAGTCAAAGACTCAACTAAAGTTTTACAGAAACAGCTACTTGGTGGCAATAAAGTAATCTGAACACAAATCCTCCAACCTAAACGACCACGTAGGTTGTTTGCTCTGACTCTCAAATACAACCCACAGGAGTGTTTCCAAATGAGCACCCCTTGTTAGATTAAGACACGAAAAACACTTAGTTTGAGATAAAACGATGACTTGATCCATGTTGTGCATTAAAGTTACCATTTCCTTAAAGTTATGCAACCTTAGTCGTCAAGAGCATAGTAAAGACAGTTTTAGCTGTTGGTCATACGACTTACAAAAGACTTATGGGATCATTGTTTGGAGGAGAACACTCTAAACTTCTAACAGACATTTGTGACAAGTAACATCTTTTTTTTTCTAACCTCTGAAGTGAGTCATTTGATGGAGTAACTCCTTCCATGGACATCACTTCTATCATGCAGCTGCCTGATAGGCTGTTCAGTCTGGGAGAATAGGCTAGACAGTCTAACAAGTGAAAGATGAGTCCAGAGAGATGGGTTGTACATAGTATCACTGTCATTTATCATCAAACAGCAACCATGTGACCACGTGTTGATGGTATTCTGTCAACTCTACCCGACGCGGCATCATTCACAATAGCTTTGGCAATCTCTTGTTTACGAACACAGTAGCGTGAGTCATCTTTGCACAAAGAGAGAACAAATTGAGCCTACAAGTTAACCCTTATAATTATGTGTGACAAAGACCCTGATAGCTACAGAGATTAGGGATAACACAATTAGACTTATTTCATAAATGGTATTTAACAAGAAAACTGGATTCGTTAAAAATGTAATTTTTGTAATCACATTCTGACTCATCCAAGACTAAATGTACTCAGTCAAAAAGGTTGACCTTGTAAACAGTGCTGATGCCACTTTATTATGTGTTAAAACATGACACGTATACTGAAAAAAAAAAAACGGTTTACTCTAACGTTTTAGAGCCACATACTGTAGGTAATGCTAATCTTCTATGATCTTTAGTTTTGTGGTGCATGAAGCCACTGTGACATACAAGCATTGTGTACCTCCCGTGGGTGCAGATCTCATTGAAGCATCTCACGTCTGTTGTGCCCAGGTGAAATATATCAATATCTGTGGGCTGATAACCGTTTAAGCCAGTTCGATCTTGCAGAGTCAGAGAGCCAATCCCTCACCTTTATTCATGTGGCTGGCCTTCATCTGCTCTAGTCTGACCCAGGCCATTAATTACCCTGCAGCTGGATTCAAACACAGACGACAACACGCGGCAAGCACTCTACAATAATAGAAACTGATGAGGACTTGTTGGGCTGTGCTCCTACGCTGGGTTCTCCTAGGCTAGGCTGTCATGCTTTTTATTTTTCATCATACATCTAAGGTGATGCCTCCCCAGCATTGCAGCGCTGCTCGGCCCTCACTTATATATATGTTTTGTCAGGACCAATAGGTTCATACTTCCTTGAAATTGTAGTGGCAGATGCGCGGTGGCATTTCTGTGTATGAATGTAACACAAACAATGACAAAGCCTATATATCATGCTGGAGGAATGTGAGGCAGAGGCTCTGTTCTTTGTATCTGATTCTGTTACAAATGTCTTCAAAGCCACTTTCACAAAAGATTGAAATGAAATTCTGAGGCCGGTGCTTTGATGATGACTGTGAAGAAAATGAAACAGAAAAAAACTTTAAAAGTGCAGACTTAGTGACTCAAAAGATTGTCATTTTGTTCCTGGTGGAAACACTTTGCCTGATAGTGTAAACAATAGAGCCTGTTGGGGACTAGGTTTGTGGGAAATATCACAAGGATCTTAAAAGTAGTAAAGGCAATGGTTAGTCCCCATATCCCCAACACCCTGCCTTTTAATAATACAGAACTGTAATTCTCAAACTTTATGAATACTTCATAATGTATTGAACTTCAGCGTTCTGGCAAAGCCTGTAAAAATTGCAGTTTGCATGAAACCTCATCTTCCAAACTCAAACTGTACTTTGCACATAATGGCCGAGGGTCTGTTCCAGCTGGTTTTGAAAGAATTTGCTGAGTAATTGAAGGGATTGATAAGGATTAATGGAGGAGTCGGAGATCAATATCATTTCAGCTCATTTACAGCACTGCAATTATTCCTTAAGGTAGAGCTCTGAATTATTTATCTTAATTGTAAATTGATCTCGCATAAGGGATAGGAATAAAATATGGTGATGACAGGAAATCCTTGGTTATTTTGTGTTTGGGAAACTCTCAATTTCTTGGTTAATCAGTTACAGAGTCCTGTTTGTTTATGATTGGTGTCCTCTCATGTGAAACATATACAGACAGCTTCCAGCTCTATTCAATATTCAAAATATTATTGCCTTTTATACCCAGAAGAAAATTAAGAAAATAGGCACTATTGACTTGTAGCGCCCTATTTCGGTAAAACTGATAGTTTTGTAATGTGTAATGCTAAAGCAAAATTGGTTGTGTGTACCAGCTGTGAATGGGGTTCCAGACCTCATTTACAAACATGATTAAAATGCAGCTTGGATCAAGAGAGCTTATCTGGATAAGTGCTAACATGTTTTATAAAAATATATGATAAAAGAGAGGCACAGAGCGTTAAGTTGCTCTTCTTCTCTGGTGTTTTTATTTTCCAATTTGTCCCTGCTCCTTATTATTTCTGCCACACTTGTCATTCCAAACTCATAAAATGGTGGGCTTGGTGCTTTAATAACATGTTATGGTCTTCTCAACTGTTTGGTAGAGCTAGATTTGAGCTCTGAAAAATATATATATAATAAATAAAGCAATACATACATAGGTGTAAATGTTAATATAGTTCAATATCACATTGTTTTTAATTTTAAAAAAAAGACCATTTATTTACTACAGGGGACTTTTATTTCCTAATACAAACTATTTTTTTATTCACAGAAAAGCATCTCAAAATTATTGAGAAAAGCTGCCACCCGCCTGGATGGGATGGTGACACAGCAGCCACCAGCCAGCGCCGTCAAAGTGGGCACCCAAAGTTGGTGTTCTCCAGGTAAATGTAGCTCAACAGCTACAGCTCAACTGTAATCCACTCGATCATATCCACTTGAATTTGAACTTTTCTGTAAAATGATTTGTTTTGTAATGGTTTGCCTTTATTGTAAGGTGTCCATAAGTGTTTTTGAATTGCTGGCCCCACTGGCAGCAGGACGCATACAGTAGCACAGATGCTGGTCATGGTTAATGGAACAAAAGGAACAAAAGGAACAAAAGGAAACGCAAAAGTTTCTCCATTATCATGCTTACAATACTAAACAGGCAATCAAGGCCTTGGGAAGGTAACTGTACAAAGAGACAGTTTGAAATAGGTAAACAGCAATTTACCATGTTAAGTCCGATGTTTTTTCTCTGCAACTACAGTATGTCACCGCACTTCCTCCTACGCTCTTCCTCCACAAGGGGCACTTTAACAATGAAATGTTAAACAAAGGGTCATAATAAGTTGCTTTCACAAACAACCAAAGGATTGATTTATGCAACAATTTGCCATTCCATTTCAGGGCTCATAATTTAACATGGTAGGAACTGTTAAAAAAACAAACAAATACAGACCAAATGAACAAAGAAATGCAAACAAAAAAATAACATGAATGTACCACCTTTTTTCTTAAAAGGGTTAAGGTGCTGGAGTTAACGACTATGTTCTTTTTCTGAGATTATATTTGGGTAGTTGTCGATGTGCACATCTCCTGTTTCATATTTAGAATATCTGCAATCATTGACGCACAGTTGAATAAAATGTGGAGAAAATACTGAAGAGAAGGAGTGCTGACAGTTATCCATAAATATCGATGGGCCGCTCAAACTGCAATTAAAAGATTCACAAATCATAGATTTTTATTTTGCTATTGTCAATACATATACACTGTGTATATTTGTGAGACTTATCATGGCTTTTGTATTACATTTCTCAGACAGGGCCCAACTGAAATGTGCTTCTTCTCTGACTTTTCATCTACAGTTTAAAAAGAACATGTTTTCTTTGGCAAACAATATGTACGCTAAATAGGCCAAGCAACCAAGTCTACACATTCTCTTCATGGGCACTTCTCTGGGTATTTGAACTAGTTTAACTTTCCCAAGTGTCTCAACTTGACATCAACGCTTTCCATTTGTCTTAGAATAAGCTGTTATGTCATCATCCAAACAAACAGTCGAAGGCGCATGAATGATACAGAAAGACACACCTCTATAAACACCAGCACATGCTCTCTTGACTGCACACACACATTTATAAAGGTGAGTAAGCAGCCACCTGTCTCCTCTACCTCCCGCTTCCCTACAGATCTCAGGTAACAGCCAGCTCGGCGGTCAACAGCAGATGGAAGCTGAGGCTTCCACAGGCTCAGTCCAACTGGGTTTATCAAAGCACCATGGATCAAAAGCAAAAGTCTTCAAATACATGTGCAAAAGCAGACAAAGAAAATATAATATTTTAACTCTAACATTCAGTTTTCGCTTTTTCTTTCTCCCCAAGTAGTTTGAAATTTGTCTTCATCTTCAATAATCTTCCTCAGTTTGGCAGTATGAGCTTTTTCCGAGTCTTCATTAAATTACACACTGCACTGAAAAATTCACCGTGACATTAGTTTTAATGGAGAGACACCTTTTTTTCCCTTTGATAACTGCTTTATGTTTTAAATCACCCATTTTCTCCTTCTATTGATTCAAACCTAAACTTGTGTTCTTTAACTTCAACTCTCTCTTACTGCCAACATCACTGCAACGACACGTTCCTGTAGATACATGCTGCACAACATCAGGAGAATATGTGCTCTTCCCACTCAGAAGGTGGCGCATGTTTTGGTCCAGGTTCTGGTCATCTCACGTCTGGACTACTGTAACTCCCTCCTGGCAGGTCTACCTGTTAGTGCCATCCGACCTCTGCAGCTCGACTGGTCTTTAACCTCCCGGAATTCACTCACACCACTCCGCTCCTCCATTCCCTTCACTGGTTACCAGTAGCTGTCCGCATCCATTTCAAAACATTGGTACTTGCTTCCCGCGCTGCAAACAGATCGGGTCCAGTCTACATCCAGGACATGGTCCAACCTTACATCCCAGCCCGTTCACTCTGCTCTGCTTCTACCAATCGGCTTGTGGCTCCCTCACTGCGAGCTAAACACTCTACTAAATCACGACTGTTTGCTGTCCTGGCTCCTAAATGGTGGAATGAGCTCCCCAACGACATCAGGACAGCAGAAAGTCTGTACATCTTCCACCGCAAACTAAAAACACACCTCTTCCGACTTTACCTTGAATAGTAGAACTTTAGTAGCGCTTAAAATGGCACTTGCTGATAGAACTTTGTAGTTTGGCTTTCTTGAAGAAACTGTATTTTCTTGATTCCTGTTGTTCTGGGTTTTGTACCCTCATGGTTGAAATGCACTTATTGTAAGTCGCTTTGGATAAAAGCGTCAGCTAAATGAAATGTAATGTCAAAAAAAATGGAATGTGTGTTTTTCTCAAACGTGCCATGAATTGGAAACCCTTACAGAAAAAAATACATGAGTTTCTCATGTTTTCGGGACGCATGTGATCATATCTATGACATACCACATGTTGCAACATATGATAACATGGGCAAAATATGTGGAAAAGTTTTAACATGGAAATCTACATGGGCTTCACACATTATACCATGAAAATGTTCCAAGTTGCCCATGGGAAAAATACATGTTTCACATGTTCACAATCACATGTGTATATGGTCACATGTAATCACATGAGGTTTCGCACATTTGGAATTTCTGTGTTTTTTCAGTGAGGGGCTATTGTAGCCATTTCTCTTTTTACATAAGTTTTATTGCATATTTCTTCTGACACACTTGTATTTTGGAATCTTTAAGGGTGTCAGTAAGGTTTGGAAACATAGCATAACTTTGTAATGAGAGACCATTGAATCACATGATACAACAAGTAATAAATAATACATATTGTATACTGATGTAATGTAATTGTAGGCTATACTAAGAGATAGATCTATACCCAAATTTAAGGCCCAATTAACTTGGATTGTTTTTGGGCATTCAAGAGTGTCAGCTTGGAAAACAGTTATCAGAATCAGCTTTATTGACCAGGTATGTTTACACATACAAGTAATTTGACTACGGTTGTAACTTTTCTCTCAACATGCAAAAAACTAAAACAGACAGACATAAATAGACATATAAAACAGAACTAGACATATATACAGCTAAGAAACATATATCACCTAAACAACGGTAAAATTGCACCGAGTGCAAATGGTGCTGATGCGGTTGGGTCCAGTGATATTGCACGTTTTGTGTTGAGCAGAGTGACAGCCTGTGGATAAAAACTGTTCTTGTTTCTGATGGTCTTGGCACACAGTGCTCTGTAGCGCCTACCAGAGGGGAGGAGCTGAACAGAGGGTGTCCAGGGTGGGATGGATCTGCAGAGATGCCACCGGCCGGTTTCCTGACTCTGGATGTGGATAAGTCCTGAATGGAGGGCAGGTCGCCAACCGATGATTTTCTCTGCAGTCCTGACTGTCTGTTGTAGTTTGTTCCTGTCCTGTTTGGTGGCCGATCCAAACCAGATGGTGATGGAGGTGCAGAGAACAGATTGGATTATGGCTGAGTAGAAGTGGATCAGCAGCTCCTGGGGCTGGTTGAGCTTCCTGAGCTGCCGCAGGAAGTGCATCCGTTGCTGGGCCTTCTTGATGATGGAGTTGATGTTGGACTCCCACTTCAGGTCCTGGGAGATTTTGGATCCCAGAAACCTGAAGGTTTCCACAGCAGACACAATGTTGTTGAGCATGGTGATGGGGGGCAGCGTTGGGGGACTCAGATAAGCAAAACTTTATAGAACAATTATGACAAAGAAACACATCCTCCATTGTCTTTCAGCAGTCAACTCTCAAATCCTAATGAATGCTTTTTCACCAAATGAAAGTGCTGCAGCACTGCAGCAATGTCAGGAACACAGTCACAGCGTGCAGCATACATTTCAAATCAACCATAGTAAACAAGACAAAGCATTGCAAAAACAAGGGAATGATCCTTGAACATGTCTATAAAACATGCATGAGTAAAAAGGAGAAAACAATGAATTCAACTGTCTGTACGCTGGGAGCTTTGCAGCAGCGGAGTGAGGAAGGTTCAGAGCTGTCAAGCTGCGTGCTAAACTTCTGAATGATAAGTGTAAGAAAGCACAAAGCTTCACACACAGCATGTACCTGAGCTGTAGGCGCTGCAGCATGTTGAACATGTACCACAGTTAGATCAGATAGACAACAAGTGTTTGTAGTAATGACCACACACTCAGCCCATAACATATCCTCATATCACATTGTGGGCTTTGTTCATCAGTAAGGTCAGTGCATTATGCTTACATTTATGTATGCATAATACTTACCCCCCCCCCCCCCCAAAAAAATAAAAAAAAATAAAAATAAAAATAAAAATATATATATATATATATATATATATATATATATATATATATATATATATATATATATATATATATATATATATATATATATATATATATATATATATATATATATATATATTTTTATTTTTATTTTTATTTTTTACATAAATGTAAGCATAATGCACTGACCTTACTGACTTACTGTTCAATACTTATTTTACCCTCTTTGTGACACAGCGGGCAAAATAAGTATTGAACACGTCACCATTTATCTCAGTAAATATATTTCCAAAGGTGCTATTGACATGACATTTTCACCAGATGTTGGTAATAACCCAAGTAATCCATACATACAAAGAAACCAGAACAAATACATTCAGAAATTAAGTTACGTGTAATAATGTGAAATGACACAGGGAAAAAGTATTGAATGCATGAAGAAAGGGAGGTGCAAAAAGGCATGGAAAGCCAAGACAACAGCTGAAATCTATCAGTAATTAGAAAGCAATCTGGCCTCTTGTCAGTGCAAATTAATATGAGCTGGTTCAGTCCCAACTGATGGCCTATAAAAAGTTGTCTCATTACCAAGGTGTCACACAAGAAACATCTCATGATGGGTAAAACCAAAGAGCTTTCTCAAGACCTTTGCAACCTTATTGTTGCAAGACACACTGATGGCATGGTTACAGATGCATTTCTAAACTTCTGAATGTTCCAGTGAGCACTGTTGGGGCCATAATCCGGAAGTGGAAAGAACATCATTTCACCATAAACTGGCCACGACCAGGTTTCTGACAGAGGAATGAAAACAATTATCAGAAGAGTTGTCCAAGAGCCAAGGACCACTTGTGATGAGCTTCAGAAAGACTTGCAATTAGCAGGTACAATTGTTTCAAAGAAAACAATAAGTAATGCACTCAACCGCCATGGCCTGTATGCACGCTCACCATGCAAGACTCCAATGCTGAAGAAAAAGCATGTTGAAGCTCATTTAAAGTTTCCTGCGCAACATTTGGACAAGCCTGTAAAATACTGGGAGAATATAGTCTGGTCAGATGAGAGCAAAATTTAACTCTTTTGATGCCATGATACACATCATGTTTGGAGGACAGATGGGACTGCACATCACCCTAAAAACACCATACCAACAGTGAAGTCTGGAGGTGGGAACACATGGTGTGGATCTGCTTTTCAGCATACGGTACTGGCAAACTTCACATAATTGAAGGGAGGATGAATGGAAAAATGTACCGAGCATTCTTGATAAAAAAATCTGCTGCCATCTACCAGGATGATGAAGATGAAACGAGGGTGGACATTTCAGCAAGACAATGATCCCAAACACACAGCCAAGGAAACTCAAGTGGTTTCAGAGCGAGAAAATAAAGCTGCTAGAATGGTCCAGCCAATCACTTCACTTGAAGCCAATTGAAAATCTATGGAAAGAACTGAAGATCAGAGTTCATAGAAGAGGCCCAATAAATCTTCAAGATTTGAAGACTGTTTGTGTGGAAGAATCGGCCAAAATCACACCTGAGCAATGCATACGACTAGTTTCTCCATACAGGAGGCGTCTTGAAGCTGTCATTACCAACAAAGGCTTTTGTACAAAGTATTAAATAAATATCAGTAAGCGTGTTCAATACGTTTTCCTTGTGTCATGTCAATCGCACCTTTTGGAAATATATTTACTGAGAAAAATGGTGACGTGTTCAATACTTATTTTACCCGCTGCATATATATATATTAAAAAATGATTAATTAGTCGTTCTCTTTATTTTTAATTGTTTTAAAATCTTCCATAGGATTCACCTGAATTACTTAACAGATGTACAAGTACATACAAATTCAGCATTTATTATTTAATTTATTTTGCTAACAACTAAATTGCATTGCTGCATTACACTTATTTGTGCACAAACTATTTTTAAAGGAACACTTTTCCCATGATCTATTTTATTTTCTGATTCTGCAGACTGGGGTTGATCTGAGTTTCTAGAAACAGTATTATTGGTGAAGTACTGTAATTATGACCAGCACAGATCTGTAGACTGGGAGGGTCTGTGTTGTGTCCAGGCTGGCCTGACGCTACATCACTTCTTCCCAAGACGGTGGCAGCTAACGCTGCTGGTAGCTGACAAGGCAGATCTAACTATCCGCTGCAGTCTGCCCAGCAAGCTTTTCCAAAACTCTCCATATAATGCACTGAGGTTTAACTATGGAGCAGTCTGCGAGACTCTGCTGGCAACACAAGCTCAAAATCTCATAATGTATACATATTTTGAAGAAATAAGGCCAAGAGATCGAGAGAAGTTAATTACTGTATCTTTTTATACTGAATCTTCTTTCAAGAGAGGTATCGAAACATAATTTGCTCAATATTTGCTAATATGGCAAGCATAACAGCTAATAGCATAGGGATAGAAGTTTGGGTTACATGGACATGTTCGACCAGCTCTGTCCCAAGCCCATAGAGGAAACTACTATTTCGTAGCTATAAATTGTGACGGTTCTTTCGATGCCTGCTGTGTTTTAATGTGCTGGATGCTGACGTTTTTTGGGATCATTATGCTTGCAGGCTGGACTTTGAAAGATTGGATTTCTAAGGTGGTTACAGGTTGTTGTTGTTTTTTTTAATTTAGAAAGGCAAAGGCAACAATGCTTGGCTCTGTATAAGAAGGTCCCTAACAATGGAAAAGGTTTTTTTTCCATCAGTACGAGTGGTGCCAAAGTGGTTATGGTGTTTTGGACAACATAGATTACCAGCATTTTTCTTTGGCTTTTAGCATTCTGGCTACTTTTTCTCTCCGAAGAAGCCCCTTCCTCCATTAGGAATATGATGCTCTGTCACAGGCACAAGCAAAGATGAAAAATGAAGTTGCAGTTTTAAGGCACGACCTACATCAATCCTCACATTCAAAAAGAACTCACAGACCCAAGCTGACAAGTTTGAACTGGGCTGTGTTGTTGTAAATGGAGGAAGAGGGGTTTCTCTGTAGACGGAGGGGGTGTCAGCCAAGCTCAGACAGGTCATTTCCCATCCATGCAGGGGGCCAAAGCTGTGGATTCAGCAGTCCTGGATTCACATGATGATGACAGCTACGGATGCACCCGGTTGGTTCCTCCACAAGGCCATTCCTCCTCATCAGCCTCTCGGAGGGAGAGTGCGGCTGAGTCAGCACAACACAGACAAAAATGTCGCTGTGTGGCCTCCTCCCTGCGCCTTGCTCTTTTTGTTCTTCTCCGTGAAGCAAAGGACTGCATTTTGAGAGAAAGAGTGAGAGTGCAGGATTAAAAAGACAAAGACAAAGGAAGAGAGAACAGAAATGCTATCCTTGCGGGACGCGCTCGCTCTGTCTCTGTCTCGCTCACTTGCTGCTCCTGTTGCTCATGAACATTAAATTATCTGTGATTCTGGGTCCTGACATTAAGTTTAATTTCCAATTTTCTTGAGCAATATTTTCAACAAATGCTGGTCAAAGCATGCTCCAATAAAATCGAATGACAGCAAACCATGTATTTCTGTGGGTGCACTCAGGAATTTGCACGTCTCAACATGAGCAGTCATTTTCACTCACTTTACAAAAAACGCTTTGGTAGGAGTTCTTTAATCATGGTCTCGCCATCTTTGAAACATTTAATTCAGCATAGCTTAAAATAATTACCCCCTTTCTGTTTCTCTACACTTTGATTCATGTTTCAGACAGGGAGATTTTGTGCTTAATTAACCAGTGAACTACAGCTTTATACCTTCAAGATTATGAAATGCAACCTCCCAAAATATTGTCTAACACTATCATATCTAACTTCTGTCTGTTGTAAAAATTTCATGAGAATTAAAACCTCTGTTACAAGTGGCAACCCACCATGACGTGACCCACTGATTTGTCTTTCATGACACTTTTAGAAGGGGAGTCTGTCGTAGGTTCATTTTTATTTACAATCTATGTTTACAAGTGTGTTATTGTAGATTTTCCATTGAATTTCAAATGATATGAGATGCAGCTCTCTTTACCTTAAGTTTAAAATAAATTACAAAGTCCAAACGTTGATGACTGTTAGACAATATGCAATGCAGTACATACAATACATAAAACCAGTCATAAAAAGACATTCAAGTTATGAAATTGCTAAGCCGTCTTAACCCAGGCATAAAGGTAACAGAACACTTAGATATATAAAGTGTATGACTGGGTCAAAGAAGCTTTCAAAGCATGAACAGTCTGGAGGAGCCTGCTGTCTGAAAAAAGAAACTCACCTTCAGCTACTGTAAAAGGTCGATTTTTGGGGGTCTGAAGTATGGGCAGAAGCTCAGAGAGCATGAATGGATATGAAAAATATCAGTGAGAAGCTAGTTGGTGAACCTGTCATTCACACCTCAAAACCAGAAAATAAAAATGAAAAAAATAAAACATCATCATCATCATCGGCTGCTTCTTGGCTTTTGCTTCTCGATTCACTTTTCTTTTCCATTTTTCTCTCTTTTTCTCCTCTGTTCATCTTTCCAGTGGTTTGCCTCTCGTGATCTCTTTCCTCCTCTATTTATTTCTTCGGGCCTAATAGCACGTGTAGCATCGCAAAACAGGGTCCCACCAGTTATAGGTGAATGATGTTGGCTCAATATCGACTGAGCCCGTCACGCACTCTGATGACTCACGTTAAAGCGCTTTTCGACTAAAAGGATTTGTAAAAGATTTGTCACTCACAGAGCATTTCCATTCCTCTATTCCCGCCGGTGGGTCTCTTTGGACGGGAACAGTCAAACCATTATCTTTTTACTCTTGACTTATTGACAGGATGCTGGAAGAGGGCTAAATGGAGGTTAGCCAATCACAGCTATTAAGGTCAAGCACATAAATATACACCTCTCTGACATGCTGATAGGCAGTGTGAGAGCCAGGCTTTATTCCCTTCTGGAATCACATAAAGATCAAAGCAACTCATTCACTGACTGATCTTGTCTTACTGAGAAAACTGTAGCCTTTTGATGTCAGGAGACAAAGACGAGTTGAGCGCAGGGAGAACAGTTGGCAGTGCGCAAGTAAGAGTGCAAAAGCCCATTTATAAAAGTAGACAACCTATCATTGAACACAAGTCCACGATGAGCCAGGTTCACTGCAGGGTGTCCCACTCTGAACGTTGCACTTTGCATCTGTGTCCTACAGCTGGTGTGTGATTGAATCTTGCATTCACATTTCTTTCATTAGTTCAAGTTCTCGCCTGTATCTGCATGATGTGCACAAACTTTAATTGCAGTTCAATTGCATTATTGTCAGACTCAAGATGGACAGGTAAACAAAATGATGCAGCAGAAACAGAAAGGAAGAAATCTTCATCCAGTACATGATCCCTTTATCATCCACAATGCAGTTCAACAGCTGCAATATGGGTGTGTTATGGTAGGGGTTGCTAAAGCATCAAGCCTCAAACAGAGATGAGGAGCAGGCTACAGGGTTCTGGCAAGCTCGATTCTTAACAAATCCGCATCCTCAGATATTTTTTTTGCTTTTTTTTTTTTTTTTAACAAATTTGTAGTCTTCAGCCCCAAGTGACATCACTCCCTCTGGAGCTACAAAAGGCTTTAAAAAACAAAACAAAAAAATATACATCAAGCAGTAGTCCCCCAAGACTTCGCCAAGGCTTTGATTTGTAAAATTGGTGGAGTTTCCCATTAAAACGTTTAGGCTCTTATTGGTGGTTGTACTTTGCCTGAGTTTCTTTCTTAAACAATTGGTAATGTCACGTTATTCTGTTTCTGACCTCAGATCTGAGGTAGACCTCGGACCATACTCAATCAACTCAGCACCTACCTTCTCAACCCAACTGGCTTTATCAAACAAAAACCTCTCTAATGAGCTGAACTCTCGGAAGCTTATTCCAGAACTAGCAAGCCATTTAAAGAGCAATATTGACAGTTAAAACAGTGAGGACACAAAAGACAGTTGAACATCCATCTACCCACCCAGACCTCCTTCTTGAGACTTGTTGCGATCGTCTAAAGCAGTCAGTATGCTCAACAGATCAAACCAGAAGGCAAATGCATTTAGACCTGTCCCAAATAGTCACGCAAGGCGGGCAAAAAGCCGACCATCATTGCCTCCTCCAGCTGCATCAGACTGTCGCTCTCTATGCCCACTGTCTTTGCAGGCACAATACAAAATTGTTCAAATAAGGTTAAAGGCAAATACCTTTGCACAGTCTCTCCTAAAAGGCATTCATAAGATTTCACTCAATTTTGAACACAGAAAGTGACAGTCAGAGTCATAGTAGTAGAAAAATACAATAGAACGCTTGACAGAGATGTTTAAATTCTGCCTGTACCTTCATGCTCTCAATCAGTAGCTGTGTAAAGCTGGAATAATCGGTGATTTTGAAAAGTTACGAGAACTGCTCAATGCCATTACTTCAGTATAAACACTGGAAACGGTGTGGAGGCAAATACCCTCAGATGCAGCTTGAAGATCTTGCGCCTTATGAAGACTCTACCTCCTGTGATTATTTCAATCTGATATCACACCAAAGTGTGTAATGTACCCCTCAATCCACATATCAGTGTCATATATTGCAGCACTTTGGCATGAAAAGTAAGGTCCTTTAGGTTTAGGCACCAAGAACCATGTGATTAGCTTCGGGAAAATATCACGGTTTGTGTTAAATATGACACAATTGCAATTTGGTTAGGTTTAGGAAACCAAAACTATGTGATTAACGTTAGGAAAAGATAATGGTTTGGAAAAAAAATAAGCAATTTCACTTAATTAACATTACATACATCACATAAGTTACTTAGGGTACGCTACATAGATAAATATGTATGTAACGTAAAATAAATCCATGTCGACTATTTCTTTCTCATGGACTCGAATGTCAGTCATGCAGGTGAAAATCGTGTGTTTGTTCCGTGCGACCACCCCCAACCTCTTCGTGGTCAGGACTCAGTCATTGTACTTTGTCACATTACCACTGTGAGATGACCTTCCTGGTCAGACATGCGTGTACTTTGCACACCTAGTCAAGGCAAAACATGACACTGACATGGACTCTCTAGTGGACTGACCCCAGATGCACACTTTGGTGTGATACCAGCCTAATTACATTTGATTTTTTTTTTTTCCTTTAAGACAGCACTACACAGTGATTTTCAGCAGAAATACACTGCAAAGTGTTCACAGTTCTTATTTTAAGGAAGAAGGACAGTGTCCGTAGAGACTACTGCAGTGAGACACAATTGTAAATAAAGGCAAATGACCTTCTCTCATAACCAGATGGTCCATTTTTTTCTAATTCTGTGTCACTGATAAATGTTACATTATGGGCAGATGGCAGAGGACAAAGTTCTATCAAGCAGAAAATGATACAAGGTATTTCACATCGTAGCTACAAACAGATGTTTTGCACTGTTGTCACCAGCAATGACCTCCTCAGACACATTATCATTAGATGCCAGCTCTTCTGACTGTGGCTGCCATCTTGAATTAGTGACGGCCTAGTGTGCAGAGGGCCTTCCTGTCTCCCTGTCATCTCTATGGAGACAGAGGAAGTGGATCTCGCCCACAGCTTGTGCCCACATTTCACATCTACTCAGCTTCACGCCACACCATTCCTGTAGGCTGCTGCAGAGCACGATTCTGAACATGAAGCCAAGCAGACTTAATAAACATGATCAAGTCTCCCATCCCTCTCTATTTAGAGCTTTAAAAGTCTACAGATGGTCTAAGTACAACAGCGGGGGAAGTAGTTTGGCTGAATATGACATTATAAATTGAGGTTTAAGTGCAAGTAAGCGTATTTGTAATTCAAATTTCAGTGTATTGCAGAGAGCATCTCTTAAGCCACTACCTGGCACGCTGCAAAATATGAGTTACAGGAAAGTGTAAAGTTGATTTGTTTCAGCTCTCACCATGTCTACTGTCCAACACTGCGGACGCCAGTGAGGTAATAGGCAGGGTGTAAGTTGAACACTATTTGATCAAAAGAAAAAATACAGTACTCCATTCTGGGAACAATCAATGCTGCCTTTTAGCTAATTATCAAATTATAAAACATTGCAACTACAAGCATGGCAATCAACATATGAAAAAGTGAGAAAATTGCACGCAACATTACAAGTTAATGTTACTAAAATTGTTAAACTATGCTGATGAATGCAAGAAAGCTCTGTATGAATAACTCTCCTGCTGTGTAAACCTTTTTTTTTTTTTTTTTTTTTTTTTACATTTGCCAATTGTACACATATCTGCATAAACAATGAAACAAAGTGAACAAGATATTATTAGTTGTTAATATGGCAAGCTGCATATGAGGAAAATAAAGAAAAATATTATTATTTTGACAAGAGCTGTTTGATGCAAGTCAGACGAACAGAAGATTGATGGAGTGATGAAGGCAGTCAGACCATATTTATATATTCATCATGACATTTAGCTTCCCTCAGTTTATAGGAAAAGCTTTCTGCATTGTCACTGTCAAGGAAGTTCTCCTCCTTCCCAAACGAGCGTTTACCTTGTTTGACATTTGAAGTCAGCTCGATACAAAGCACCAGGTGGAATATGCTTAATGGGGATGTAAGTGGGTGAAACATGAACTGTGCAAGAGCGGGAAGTTCACCGCCTGCCGCAGAGGTTATGAGTATGCAAATTCTTGCAAAAGAATATAGTTACAATATCGTCTCTCTGAAATAGTGAATTGTATGAACGACAGCAGAAAAAAATAAGAAACGGAAGCATGGACTGACTGTAGAAGAAAAACTATGAAAAACAAACAGGTATGATAGGCCTGGATAGTATTCATGGCATGCACAGCTCAAACTATAAACTGTGGGCTAAAACTGTGAGATAATTTATGTTTTTTTGGTTTAATTGTTCTACAGCGTTGATTTTGAGTCTGCACAAAATCCCCCCACGTCTAGATGAAATCAATCACCACCCAATGGAACCCACTTCCTGGAAGAGAAAAGAATACAAATTAGAATAATATTCCATATAAAAAACAACAACATAAAATGCAAATATAGCCAGTTTTTTTGAGAATCCATTGCCAACGACAACACTCTTATTGGTCATGAGCACCAGAAATAAACAAACTAACTAGCAACAAGCAACGAGCGAGTGATGTGCTGTAGCCGCACTGGTATGATTCAGGAAGAACTGACCATTCTATATATCTCTATATAAAAGTAAACAACTGAAAAGTGGATTTTAATACAGGATTTTTTTTTGATGGACACATTGATGCTGGTTGAAACACAGTTGAAAGCTATTAGGACCACCCATTGTAACCAAGCCAAGAGTCGGTCCTCCTTGAGGAAGCACTACAGACTTAGCTTTTAAGTGGAGCATCCCTTTAACCAGAATCCGGAATTAACAAACATGAATATATATGTCCAATATGAAATACTAAATAGCTCAACTTTTATTTTCTGCTGCTTGTAACTGTAAATATTGCAATGTAACCTGTATATTGTATAATTGCATCCCAATATCTAAATGGCAATTTAAATGTCAGGTCAAAATGATCAATTGCAAATTTGCAGCATTGTGCAGTGCTGTTGAGAAACAAAACAAAAATAAAAAACAAAAAAATACAAAAACAATATATATATATATATATATATATATATATATATATATATATATATATATATACATATAATGTGTGTATATATACAATAGAACATGATGGACACTGGCAACCAAACCATTTCTTGCCAAGGCTCTGACATCTCTTTGTATGTAATTATTTATTCCCCCATCACCCCACATGCTATCTTGTCATCTTTTTTTGTCAGCTAGCCCGCACGTCATCTTATCGTCCTCAGCCACTGTGAACTGTTTTCTCTGCCCCGCTTTCTGAGCGCAGTAGGAGTGGATATCTCAAACTTGCCTTATTACACACAAAGTAGAAGGGAGGCCACAGAAAGGCTTTCTGTCAGGGCAGCTGAGCTTTTTCCAGCAAAACCCATCATGTATGTTTTTGTAAGGGAGACAGTATGTGGATCGGGAAAAGTCTGGAAAAGACACATACATATACAGATCGGTTACATCTGGCCAAACAAACAGCTTGGTTGGATATAAGAAACCATTTGGTGAGGGCTTAAATGACCCAAACAAAGATTATATAATGATTTGAGTCATGTTTAAAATCAATAAATGACAGTCTGAAAAAGGGAAAATAACAGCTTCCTGTTTACAATTTTGGGTGGACCCATCCATTTTTTCTGTAGCTTTTTTTCTAAATCTGATCATCTCTTAAAGACTTCCTGCACACTATCTTTTCTATCCCTTTCTCTTTGTGTGTATTGGCACGTAAACATGTACATACATACGTGGAGCAGACAGGAACATGGTCATTATCCGTAGGGAAGTTAGGATGAGATAGCAGTGAAGCATGATGAGTGGGAGGTCTGTGATGCTGGCGTGCCACTTCTATTCTTTTGGCTTTGCAGTTGACATTAGGCCCCGAAGCCTAAGTCTTGATACTGGACATCTCTGAGTCATGGGGCAGAGGGCCACAGTAAGATAAGATCTGTACTTTCTCACTACTCCACACACAGTCACATAAAACACACACACTTGTTTCAAGCACCCATCATGCAGCAAGTAAATGGCGTCATTCAAATGGTTTCATAGTGAACTAGAATTCCAAGGCCAATACTGTGTAGCATATAGGCTCAAATATATATATAAAGCTCTGGTGTGGGAGTTGAGGATAATAGAATACAAGCCTTGAAGTTATGATCTATGCATTCCAGCACTGTGTCTACGAAGAAGGCATAGCATAAGCAGCACTTTAGTAAAGCAGCAACAGCAGCTCAGGCGTTCCATGTATGTCGACAAAAAGAGCTGCTCAGGTGCAGTACTGAGCTGGGTCAGCTGTGTTTTGGAAGTCAAATACCCACTTAGTATAGTTATGCAACAAAGTATTAATGTTTGTGGTGTCAAGAGAATCTTCGGAGGCCGTGACACTGGTGAAAAATATGAAAGGCCCTTTATAGGGCCCGTGTTTGGTTTGTCCTTTGTGGGCTTACTTTTGAGCAATTTTTTTTTGTAAATGCTTCACAGAAAAGGATGGACACATGTTTGTTGGCTTTGTCTCTGTGCTTTTAAAAGAACAAAAAAAAAGAACATTTCAGAGAATCCTGGATGAGCAACAAGGCAAAAAAAAAAAAGTCAGTGTGTCTGCTGTTGTTGTTTGTATGTTTACCATCATGCTCCACTCGTGGATGTACCTATTGTGATGAATGATTGTGATTTCCAAGGTGCACATTGTATGAAATTCAACCAGTGATTGATTTCCCCTTGCACAAGGGGAATGACAGTTGGAAGATTATCGGTTTGTTTTTCCTCTCCCTCTCTCTCCACAGGTAATTTTCATGTTGTAAATGGAGGTATTGATTCAGGCTCCATTCTGTTCGTCCTCGGCTCAGTTTATCATCTAAGGAGAAAACAGGAACGGGAACTTGCACAAGTTTGACTTCATAGCATGGGGGAGTATGATCAATGGCTCCAACATGACATGCTGTTTTCAGAAGGATGCTTGTTACATAGTTGTGATTTGAATTTCACTCTTCTCTTTTGATTCACTCTTTCTAAATATACTTATTTTCCCTCAGTTCCCCAACAATCAAACATATGTTTCATCCTGATGTTTTTTTCATGTGCTTACACATATAGTTTGGGTTTGTCATCAGGTCATGGGAAGTTTGTCACTGATGATTGATAGTTTGGGGTTACATACAGACTGAGATCTAGGCTGACTTTGAGAGAAGGGTGAAGCAACTGATTCAGCAGCTCAGACAGGATCAGGATCAGGTGGAGGTCAATAGTGTTGATATTGCTGATGGTAATAGAGTTACTTGCAGTACTCGCAGTTAAAATAGAGAGGAGTGCATTTTATTCGCTCTTTAGTAATCAGTCATTTTCTCTAATAATGACGCACGATTTAGTTTTTTAGAAACATTGGACAAATTATATTTAAACCTATATTTAAATATTATAGTCAAATGCTAATATATAAATACCAGTTATAGAAGCTTTATTAAATCCAGTGGACTACATAACCAATCTCTGCTAACATACAGTACATCCACCTATTATTTGTACTGCCCACCTTTAAATGCAGAGGCAAAATGCCCATTCCACCAGCTCAGTTTGCAAAAGCAAAAGTACATGTTTGCTCCAGATAGATAGATAGATAGATAGATAGATAGATAGATAGATAGATAGATAGATAGATAGATAGATAGATAGATAGATAGACAGACAGACAGACAGACAGATAGACAGATAGATAGATAGATAGATAGATAGATAGATAGATAGATAGATAGATAGATAGTTACTTTATTAACCCCGCAAGGGTAAACAGCAGCATTTATAGATGCAGAGTAAAGCAATAAAAATAACAGAAAAATATTAAATATAAAAATGTAAAAATGCACAATATAGACAATAAAAATAAAAAATAAACTAATTAAACAATAGTGCAAATATTTAAACAAACCAACAAACAACTAACAGTGCAACGGTGTTATTGTTGTGCTATGTGATATGTTCATATTCATATGAAAATAGGGAAACAACGCTGCTGTCTTCCCTGTTGTTATGCTTTTGCATCTAACTGTCATATAAACACAAAAAATGTCCCCCGAAACTTAAATTTAACATCAGCGAGCATTGTAAAAAAATTGAATGGGAGTCTATGGAGCCAGAATCTTTTCTGGCGGCCCTCGAGTCAACCTCTAGTGGCCCTCGATACTTTAAATCACTGGTCTCATTTTTCAGACCCGGAAGCTGTGTCCACTTTTATATACAGTCGATGGTTTAGCCCCACCACTCCAGCATCCACCTGCAAGATATATATTCATTACTCTTCAATATCTCAATGTTATTCCATCTGCGGGGAGCAGTGAGGCCGGACTGTAGACGCCAAACTCTTAACTCGATTCTGCTACTGACTGAACTAATGTTTGTGGTTTTTTTTTGTTGTGGCCATAGTGCAACTTTAACTGCTAACATAACATTGCTAGTAATGCTAATATGTAAGTTTCAGAACTTATTAGCCAGCAAGACTTATTTTAATAGCGTGTCTAAAGCTTTGTGCCATTTTCGTACATTTTCTTAAATCTTACTTAATGCCACTACTCCTTACTCCCATGTTTTCTCCATCCTACCTGCTGTGTTAAACCAACACGACCCCTACCCTCTGCTTCTTTCTTGTGTCCCGTATTTGATCTGCTGCACGTCCTTTTCGTCCATGTGCCCTACACTGATCAACAGCATCGCCCTGCAGCGTGACATTTCAATACGAGCTTGAAGTGACACAGGCTTTTGATTTATTGCAGAGCAAACACATGAAAAATATTTCTGCTGGGCTCTAGATATTTAACAGTTGGACTGCACTATAAAAGCCAGAGCCAGATAATCAGACAACTGGTCATGTCTGGCCCAGCGTGCCATTCAGGACTACTTGATTGTGTCGAATGTATGCATATATTTACTTAATTTCCTTCTGAATACAACATCAATTTTAATGGGTTCTCTTATATTGAAAGCAACTACTTCTGTTTGAAACACCCAAACCAAACCAAATACTCTGTGAATCACAAACTACATGTGCATTTTCACAGCACAGTTAGTAGCATTCTGTAAAAGGTCTCTAAGCTGGAAGTGGCAAAACAACAGGTGGTAAAAGGTTAATGTCATTGTTATGTATCCCCTCACTCGTCACATCCTCACTGAATCTTTGTTTTAATGAGTTTATGTAAGCCTTTGAGGGACATTTAGTTCCACAAGATATATAATACTGGTAAGTGCTTAGTTTCTTCTTGCAACATTTGTGCACTTGAAATGAAGGAAAAAAAAAAGGTGAGAGACTGAATATCTTCAATGCACATCAGCTGCCTGCTACAAAATGTGTTAAAAATGTGTTAAAAAATGAAAAAGCGATGTCAAAAGCGCAGCGAACAATCCCAGAGCTGGTGTGAGTGGGGCAGAGTGGATACTCGCCGACTGTAATGTCATGCTTCAGTAAAGCTGCCGTGGCCGAAACACTCAGCAGAAGGACGAGAAAAGAAAGGCAGAGCTGGTGAAATTATTTGTTAAATCAGTGATGTCTGCGAGATCTTGTGAAGCGCTCCCCTTCAGAATGTACTGAACCATGCCTTTAAAAAAAACCTTCAGGGTGGTTTGTAACTGCATGCTCATTTCAAATTCAGTCCAAATAATAAACAAATGTCATGTTTTTTTAAAGTAAAGAGCCAGCAGCTGCAAAAAGTGGAACTGCCTGTTTCCCAAGGACACTGAGTTCCGCCTCTGAACATTTTTAGTATATTGATTCCTCCAATGAGTGAAATTAGAACTGACATGTGTCTCTTTACTCATTCAGTTTATATTTAAAGACATGAAGGCTCATCTTGTGAAGTCAGCTGCATTAACTCTGTTGTCATATTTATGCCCAGGTGTTAAAATATTTTTAAAGTTATCTTCAATTCTAACTGATCTTGAAGCTTTACTTTGGCTCTATTAGATTTACTCTGTTAATGTGGGAACATACCGCAGCAACAAATACCCAATCCAGTGGTGTAACAACCTTTCAAGAAATGAGATTTAGTTTTGGTACCTTTTTTTTTTCTTCACTTTTATTGTGCCTTTCACTAATGCACAGCATAATTTAATTGGCTTCTTGCCCAGGCCATGACATAATCTTTATTACTGCAGCTACAGTGTGATGCAGCATGGAAAATAGCAGCTTTCCAACAGAATAAGAGACATGAAATCATTGTGTTCCATTTAACATTTTTATATTAGACACCCTGAACATCAAATTTGTCCAAAAACTAAAACTATTTTGGTGTCAGAGAGGGCAGCATTGTATTACACATCATTTGCATGGAAATGCTTGCATCTATGACAGTTGTTCTTGTTCTTAGTGACCTCATAAATCACAATACTTCACGCAGCCCAGCCTCAGTACAGTACAAAATATGTGCAAATATGAATGTGCTTAAATTCTGCAATCTGATACAAAGACTAGAACTAATTTTCTCCGATATATAATTTAATAACATGCTGATACGACACTGACGATGAAGTGGGAGATTATGTCGCCACAGGTGGTGTGATGTTAGACAGAAGTGAGTTTGATCTGTCATAATTCTGTCCGTAGTGCCACTTAACTGTTAATATATGTAAACCAAAATGTATTTTTACACAAATACTTAGGACGTTATATATGAAGTCGGCACATGAATATTATACCTGTGCACACATATATGCATTAAATATATGTACAATATATTTCCATTCATACTAAAGTCACTTTCACATTTGCAGCTGAACACACGCTCTATCACAGCTGCATTTAACTGATAAGGCACTTAAGGAACGAACCCGACGGCAGCACTGAGACCAAAGACTAGTAAAATAGATTGACTGTATAAATCCCATGTGGAGCTTTCCATATCTTAATAGACCAGAGAGAGGGCAATGATTTACAACACAACAAGTGATGGTGGTCGGTTGGTGCTATGTGTGTGCGCGCGTTGTGGTCGCTCGGTGCGTGTTTGTGTGTTTGGCAAGCTCAGGATGTTCCTGCGCAGGACGTCGCATTACTTTTCCCGAGTTAAGAAATACAGCTCCTGCTCGGCACATCTGCTCAGAGGCACAGAAGGGCCCGGCGAGAAACCAAAACGAAGCTGTCGGTTCAGCCACCGCTCGCCGCCCACTCACAGATTTCCAACTTTCAAGTTTTGACAAACTACTCAGTGTTTTTACCTTCTGATCCACTCCAAACACTGATGGTGAATCCAAAAGAAAGTTGCATTATAGTTGGCGGATCAACTCTCAAATGAATTTGATGTGTTACAGCTTTAGGATTACACAGACAATGGAGTGGTACCGTTAAAGTCATCTGTAATCTAATACTGTCATTCCTAACCAGTGGGTTTAAAGCATCCCAGAGAGTCACAAAATAGATCTGAGGGCTCTAATGATGATGAAAATGATAATAAAGCAGAAAACTATATTTTTACGACATGGTTTACTTTTTACAGACACCATGTTCACAATCCAGACATAGACCATCTTTGATAATAGGTCAATATATAGTGCATGGTGCTTTGTTTTAGGGGTTCACAGGCAAAAATATGCAACTGAGCTTTAACATTTGCGCAGGACGTCACATTACTTAAATGTTTGGCTATTTTTGGATCCTTCTATCGTACACTCTAATAACACTGATGGCTACAAATTCACTTAATTTCCAAAAAGTAATTCCATGGTCTGATTTCTTGCCTACTGACATGGATGTTCCCAGATTTTCCTCTCACATCACCAGGACGTAGAAGTGGTGTTGAATAAAGTAACTTGATTCGTTACAGACATTCATCTTCTCTTTAGAATAAACTGTGTAATGTTGGTGATTCCTTAACTTTTTATCCCCTTCAATCATCAGGCCTTTAAAAAGAAAAATTCCAAACTAAGTAAATGCCTGCAGAACTAATGATATCCTCATCAACCAGCTGTAGTTTGTACTTTTAACAGTAAAGGCAGATAACAGATTTGTACATAGTTGCTATAGCAATGATTTGATTCATCGATACACTGAAAACAGCTTGGGATCAACAAAATAGTTAAAGAAGAAAAATTAAGATAGCAAGATATATATACAATGATGATAATAATAATAATAATAATAATAATAATAATAAATGCAGCTTCATGTCAGTCGTGTGGCTGTCACCCAAGAGAATCTGTCCTGATTTTCAGAGACCTTTGATCTGGGATTACACTGTGTCTGCTGAAGAGAGAACTAAGTGATTGACCTGGGAGAGTTCATGGTGCAGCCTGGGGTGGCCCAGGCCTCTGAAGTCAATGGTGCTGCTGAACCTACCGAAAAGACAGAAAAATGGTCCAAGTGTAAAAAAGTAATAATCTGAAAACTGTTTAATACCGCTTGCCTGGTTTAATATTAATGTTTTATTTATTTATTTATTTATTTTAATTTAGCATTTTTTTAAAACTTTTTTATTATCTCTTTCGATAATCAGCATTACATTCGAAATGTAGAAAAAAAAAGAAGGCATTTTCACTGAAATAAATGCTCCTATGTTTCAAACCCATTTCAAGGATTATGGGGAGAAAAGCATTAAAACAGATGTAGCACCTATTCTCATACACAGCCTCAGGCTTGACAGCTCACTGTACTTTAAGGAGATGTCACCTCCCCTCAAACCAGAGGTGCTATGCGAAAAAACAGAACAATATGTGTGTCTCACAGCTCGCCTTGGGTCTTCAGCCTGAAAGGTGAGATGCCTGCTGAGATCACCTTACAACACTGCACTCGCCAGCCTCAGTGATTTTCCTCTTCAGAGAAAAAGAAAAAAAATCCTCCTTCTCTAATATGAATAAAGATATAAACGTCTCTCTTATTTTTTTTCCCCATTTTCTTTTCAATTCGCCTGAAATTAACTTATTTGATTCTATTTTACCGAGATGTTTCTTTCCTCTTCGTTTCCTCTCTTTCCCCATCAAAAAGCTTTGAATCAATTTCATGCCCTACAAATGCTGTTTACCCTCTTGGGTGTGAAACATCTGTAGCTCGCTCCCACTGGCTTCTTGGGTTTTCCTTGCTCTCTCTCTTTCTCTATCTCTTTCTCTCTCTCTCTCTCTCTCTCTCTCTCTCTCTCTCTCTCTCTCTCTCTCTCTCGCTCCCTCTCCCTCTTTTTTTTTGTTCTTTCTAAAGAAGCTTGTTGCAGTTCAGCCCCATTGTGAAAATGGTCAATTGTGCATAATGCAAACTGAAGAAGGGGAAGGTGCAGAATAATCCCCACCTGTATTGATAGATGAGTGGCACTGCTACTTACAATTCAGCCGGCAGTGTATTTCATTCTGCAATATATTCTTTATACACAGTGGATCCTTAGTGCCATTATTATGAGCCTCGCAGTTGCTGCTGAAAACTTATCTCTGAAGTCCAACGAGCCTTTTACAGTCAATAAAAAAAAAAATCTATCATATGGGGAAGTCTGTTATGAAACACTTTTAAAATATAAATTGTATTTATGAACATCCACTAAATTTTTCTCACACTGCAGGCTGTCAGATTTGGAGGGAATTTAAAAAGCGTATAATTACTGATGCACCCAGGCTTTCAATGCAGTGCCACACTAACAACTGAAAGGAAAATGCTCCTACAGTGTGCAGTCTTAGAGGCGATTTGCACATCTATAGTAGATGGTTTAAATGTCCAGTAATCTATACCGACACAGGAAGAAGTGTATTATTTGTGTCACAGCCTGAGGATTTATTGGTAGGTTTTGTATGGCACAAAGACACGTAGCATTAAATCCTTTAATCCATATCTTCCCAGCATGTTTTCACTCAGAAACATATTATTAAAAATGCTATTTTTAGAGCCTGTACCCACAGTTACACCCTCAATGGGCATTATGTGTGCAATACTGATAAACAAACAATTGAAAAATATATTAAAAACACAGAATCTAAATTGTGTTTCTCTGGAAAGGTGCAGTTCACCTTTTCAAATCACGATCTTCAGAGGTGATCTTTATTCTCAGTTTCTGCTTTATTGGTTCAAAGATGACTCTTGAGATGTTGAAAGGTGGAAGTTCTCAATTCACTTTCACAGTTTTGTTTTTTTTTCTCAAAGGCTCAGACCGGGAAATGTCACTTTCTTTTCTCACCAAGACCTGACCTTTTATTCTCCCAGCCTGTCTCTCCTCTGAGTTTTCTATTACCCAGCTGGAGATTACTGAGGTTTCAAACCCACAAGAAAAATATTTCTCCAACAAGTTTGTGTTACCATCGTGGGTTCCTCGGACACAAATCACACTCCAGGCACCGATCTCAGTTCAAGGAGTTTATTTTAACCGTAGAGCCACCTGCCACCGTGCCCGCGCTCTCCTGCCGTGCCTCCGAACGCTGGTCACATCTCTTTGTCTCCACACCTGAGGAGCCTCCTTGTACCGCCGCGCTCCAGTGTCTCACTGCTCACTTCATAGGAGAGAGACAATCAGTACAAATCCAGCTCAGTTGGGCTAATTACACCTTTTCCCGGCACCGTTCCCTGAACCACTCCCCCACTTTATCCCCCCTGCAGCTGAGCTAAACCACACCCCACCACCACGACTTCCACTGTCACCACAGCCATACAGAGAGGCTGCAACCAGGGTTGTACGACAGATTTTTTTTCCAAAAGATTGAGGATCAAAGTTGCAAGATAAATCGGTGTTGTATTCTGTTAATAGAAGGAGATGGTAAAGAAGAAGAGGCAAGACAGTATCAGTCATTTCAGCAAGTGCTGAAAGTGTCAGAGGTATTTAAATGGATCAACCAAACAGCAGACTTTAACTTGGGGAAAAAACAATTTGTTTCATGTATTTTTTTTTATTTATTTGGAGGACTTCTTTCTTTAGTCACACTTCCTAAACTGTAACCCTTATATTCCACATACAGTGCGTGTCAATGATGCCGCGTGTGTGATGCTATATTGTTCTGTCCTTCTCGTGGCTTCACATCCCGATGGGAAGTGTCAAAGAGGCATTCGCAGAGTGTTTTGGTCTGAGCTGATTTGGTCATTTTCTTCCCCCGATTTTTGAAAAGCTTTTCTGACCGATTGACTTCTGGCTGGGTGCCACCTGTTTTGACATTGACATAGTGTTCTGATGTACGATTAGGAGGCTTCACAAGATGTTCTATTTAGACAATTGACCGACTCTTTGTTTTTCTCTGTCTGACTTCAGCTTGTTGCGATCTCCGGCCAAATGTTTTTATCAAAAATAGATTCTGCACACTTGACTTGAACGGCGGCGATCAGCTCCGGTGGCTGTGTTGGGAAATAGCCTTACGTTTTGAACTGCCATAGCCGTGGACGGAGACATCTTTCTTTTTTTTGTCTATTCGTTCCTACCTTCCTCTCTCCCTTGTTAGTTAACAGGTCTAAAGAACATCTTCATGGAATTCTCTCAAATTTGGCATAAATGTTTATTTTGTCCGATAGGCTTTTTGGGTCAAAATTTAAAGGTCACAGCAACCTGTCATCATCCCATCATTATGATTTCAATATCTCAAGAACATGTTTTAGAACGTGTAACTTCTTTGCAGCAACATTCATAATTGAAGAAATTTCTACTGTCATGGCTACAAACTTTGTGTTCTATCAAAATCAGCTTTATAGGCCAAGCATGTGAACACATACGTTTTTCCTTTAAAACCTTCGCCACAAATATTTCATGAGTCTGGACAGATATGGATGTAAACTGCAGGTTGAAGTTGAATTCTATCTTATTTTAACAGTTGGACTGACCTTAATAATCGCATGCTTGCATTTAAACCTGAAAAAAAAGAAATCCCACCAGTCATTCCATGGCTTGTAGAATGTCAGGTCTCCAGACATTATCACTCAGAATTTTTAGGATCTCATTACAGTCTGAACTTCTCCATGACTTCATAGAGACAAAGAAAAAAAAAAAAAATCACATCGCTGTTGCTCTAATATTCAAGAGGATTTGGCCAACCTTAACAAAATATTGCTGATAAAAAAAAATAAAAAAATCATCCAGCTATACCACCCTTGCACACACATACTATCTTAAAGGATTTATTTGATATAAATGTTCACTGTAATCCCAGTGATCACAGCTGTAGTGTGAAGTACAGGTGATAATGCTCTTATCCAGTAGATTGAGGTCAGATTAATAGGCGTTAGAATGTACCAACACGCTAAAGTGGATATTCCAATAGTAACACATTTACCCAATGCAAACAATGTTACCGAAAAATAACCAACATAAAAACTGTTGTGCAACTTAAGTCTGTGAGCCTTGTGTTTGTCTGGAAGGAACAATTAACCTCTGAACTTCTAAACCTCACCGTATGTTCAAGGGTCCATGCACTTAATCTTCTCTTGTTTTACTCTTTTCGAAGAAGTATTTGACCACTTCTGTATTATTGATACAAACTGGTTCATTACAGAGGGCTGTGTGCTGTGAGTGTTGTGTTGATACATCTAAGGTGGGCTGTTTCTGTTAACCCTTACCTGTGCCTTAAACGGGTCACCACTCTGGGGAGGTGATTATTCTCTCGCCTGGTTAATGGTCCTTACTGACAGCACTTAATGAAAATTAATGGCCGGCTTCAGGACGCCATGCGCACAAATAGGGCAGCAACTGTATTTCCCCCTGCTTTAAAGCTCCCATATTCAGAAAACCAACCTCAGGATGAAGGTTGATAGATTGATACAGATAGTGGTGGCGCTACAGGGTTTACAAAATCTTCCCAGTGTGTTCATGGACTGTGCCAATGTGTGCCTATGCATAAAAGATCGGAAGTAAATCAAACCACCTTGCGGTAATACCCCAAATTTACTTGATGAACCAAAGTCTGGGATGTATTTCTGTCTAATAATAACAAATTTGAGATGCTGGCCAAGCCGCTGATGAACTACCTTGGCAGTATTTTTGCTTCATCATCCACTCATTGGTCGGCCCAGCTGGCTGCTCAGAGAAAGCTACACCCACTAGAGGAGATCATCCTCAGCCTTAAGCCTGTGAGAATCCCATTAATGAGTATTAATGGATGTCTTGGAATGCCGTGATCCCCACAACATGGATTGGATCTGCAGCCTCTTAGCCTGACTCAGTCGCAAAGATTAGGTCTTACCGGATTTAAAGGTACAAACCTTTTACTTACTCCCTGTGACACTGTATTGCCTTCAGCGTTGACAGGTCCCATGTACACAGCTGATACTAAGTTGCACAAAGGCTGTTACTGTTTTGGTTAGTAGATAAGTGTCCTACAATGTGTGGCGTTTATTTAAGCTGAACAAGCTGCTTCTTGTCTTCCGGACAACATTGTTTTTGATGATTATTAGAATTGTAGCTGTTTACTGTAACAGCAAAATTAATATATATATATATATATATATAATATGTAATAACCTGTGTGCTACAACGATTCTCTGTAACTTTCCAGCAGACCTGAAGCACATTATATTTGTGTGAGAAGCTTGCTTAGCTGTGTCTAGTGAAGAGGGAAACAACATATTCTAACGGTAGATCTCCCTCTTCTATGTTTTGACTGCATGTTTTCAGTTACAAATGTGTGACTGTATCTGTATGTGGGGTGAGACTCACCATGCACACTCTGTGATACAGGTTCAAAATTACTAAAATAGCTTTGAACTATACTGGCATGTAAAACACGGGTTGGGGAGGGGGGGTAATTTGTTGTCTTATATCCTTTACTTTATTAATAAAATAATTAAAAAACTTCTCACACATCTCTTGTGAGGCATCAGTAAAATGACAGGGGGAGGGGTTTATGACCGAGTCTATGACCTTGAATAAAACTCTGGGGTTCGAGTGATTATCTAAGATTAAACTGGAGAAGAAGGAAGCTCTTGCTTCTTTAACTGCCTTTTGATAATTCTTCATTGCATCTTTCCAGATCTCATAAAATACATGTAGGCCAGTTTTTTTTTTCCATTTTCTTTCCTTTCTCCTACAGTCTCTCTTGAGTTCTTGGGTGGATTCATTTAGCCAGGGCTGTGGTGTCCTATTTGACTTTTTGACCTTGTAGGGGGCAACAGAGTCCAGGACAGTCTGACAGGTGTGATTAAAAAGGGAGACCAGCTCCTCTGTATCAGAATGTGGATTGAAAGCAGTTAAAGAAGCAGCAGTAAAACGCTCTGAGAATTTGCCACCAGACATGAAGTTAAAAACCCGGCAACGGGCAGGTGAACTGAGATTTGTGGGAGGTTGGGATAACACCACATTAAATAAAACTGCTTTGTGATCAGACACACAGATATTCTTCATTTTTAAGTTTTCAGGGCTGAGATCATTATACAGGACGAGGTCAAGGATGTGACCATTTTAATGTGTGGGTTGCTGTATTGCCTGAGTGAGGTTAAAAGATTCCAAAGTATCCATAAAATCTTTGACAAGAGTCTGAGATGGGCAGCAGAGGGGTGGAGGCAAGTGTCGCGAACCATGGAGCTGCCGATGACCAGGGTGGAGGTGGTAGAATCCACACAGGGTGGAAGACGGCCATCTGGGTCAGACAGTCTGGGCCGAGGGGACTGAGATGGGTGAGAGGGGGTGGGGTGGGGTCTGGAGGGTCCAGGCCTATCTGGATGCACGGGGGCCAGGAGCAGGGTGAGGTGAGTGGGACAGAGAGCACCGGCCCTCATCTGAGGTCAGTACTTTGAACCGGTTTGAGGGCTGGAGAGAAGGGTGACGTGACGAATGTTGTCCTTGTGAACTTGTTCCGTGGCGCCAGGGTACCATCTTCCAGGAGGGGGGCCGGGGGGTGGAATTTGTGGGACCAGTCGGGGTAGGTGAACAAGGGAGATGATGGCAGGAGGACCCTGTAGAGCAGCGTGAGAGGTGGTGCTGGTGGGGATGGCAGCAGGAGGGTCATGAGGAACGGTGTGTGTGGTAGTGATGGCAGAAGGGTCCAGAAGTGGCAAGGTAGCAGCAAACAGAGCAGAATGAAGAGGTCCGAGCCCAGGAGAACCGACTAAAACAGTGCTGTTGAAATTGTCCTGTAATTTGGATTGCTCCTTTAAAATGGCATTTTGCCGGGTTAGCAGCTTGATGTGGCCTTTCAGTTCGATAAGGAGGTCTTGTAAGTGGTTGATCTTGGTACATTTGGAGCAGATAAAAGCACTAGTAGTAAAATCTTCTTCAGGAACGATGACAAACATGTCGCACAGATCACATTTCATAACCTTCGGGTTATCGCTCTCCGAAATTTTTACCTAAACAGGTGCTGTGTTGCTCTTCTAATTATGATTGATTTTTGTGTTGTGCATTCATTTAAAACACTGCATAAATGGCTTAACCGATCTACCAAACAGGTCTGCTATTAAGCGTTCCCCAGGGTTTTCCTGTTTTGCAGATTTAGAGAGGCTTTGGTGAATAATTAGTAAAGTGTAGTAAAAGCGCAGAGAGAAATGTCACATTCAGCAGCATCAAGCCTTTCATTCACATAAAGTAGATGCAAGAACCAGAGCGTAGGGTATATATATGTATGAACATATACTGTACATAGAAAACAGTGTTGCATCCATGAGATGTAAAGGTAAGCAGGCTTGTGTGCATTAGTATGTATGTATGTATGCATGTTCCACCTTCTGTCTCCTGTAGAATTACAGTGTCTTTCAGAAATAACAAATATTTCTATATGTCTGTTTTTTTCTTGTGCTATTCCATTGAGGCCCAGGCAAGATATTGGCAGTCAATACTTGCATGGAGCATCTGAAACCATTGCAATTTATAGGCCTTGTTTTTGCTGATACAGCCTGGCTGTCAAAATCATCAGTGTGTACACAAACAGCGGTCCTTCTGGAGGCACGGAAATGCATACAGAGCAGACACGCCGCACACTGCAAGAATGAGCTGAGGGAAGAATTGAATCCCTCTCTCCGTTTCTCTCGGCCTCTCTTTCTCTTTTCTCTAGCTGTTTATCTTCCCGTCCCTCTTTCAACCCTCAATACTTCATGCCATTCAGAGATTATCTTGTTTTCCTCTTCTTCCACAGCAGCAAACTCCATAAAGCTGGGATTTGTGTGGAAAGCAGTCATTCAAAACCTTTCAGCTGTTTTTTTTTTTTTTGTATTATTTTTTATAAATAATCTATTGCATTAAAGGAAAATAGATGAGATTATGTTGCATATTGCATGGCAGTAGTAAAGCATACAGAAAAAAATTAAAATAAAATAACATTCAAACCATGAAGGGAGAGTTTAGTGTTGCAAGATTCTTGCATCACAAGCAGTCCATTTTCCTGTCAAACTATGGCTTGTACTGATTAAACAAAATCATGTCAGTCACAAGGACTGACATGATTTAGTTTAATGGGTAAATTATTTTTGTTTAAATATATATTTTTCACCTGTTCCTGCCTATGGTGTGTTTATTAGCAAATGGGAAGTGGGAATGTTCCGACCTCCGAGTGGGAAAATACACCTGAACGCCTGTCGAACTGGAAATATCTGACATGGAATGTCAGAGGTTTTTTTGAGCTCAGAGAAGTAGGTTTGACGTCACTCGACATGACAACGTTTGTAGTGAAAGGAAGAGATACGAGGGTGGATCAATAAGTTCACAGACTGCTGCTGTTGTGTGAGCAGAGAGCGCACATCAAAGTTTGTGACAAATTATAGGGGAACAGAAAGAAGCACCAGGGAGACAAATCAGTTGCGTAGACGTGGTGTGGAGCGACAACTGTGTTTTCAACACGTTGCGAGCGGGCCCGTTGTCATGATAGAACCAAAGTGCAATCGTGACACAGTTCCGGTCATGTTTTTGCTCAGATGCCCCAGAACATCACAGTCGAACTCGGTGTTGACAGTCTGACCATTGGGGATGAATTCACAGTACACAGCCACCACATGTCAAAGAAAACCCACCCGGTTGCAGGCCCGACCCGATGTGCCTTTTTCGGTTTTGGACAGTAAAGTTCCGCCTGTTAGAAATGCAACTGTCTCTCAAAACACTTCGCCTGGCTCATTGCTTAATTGCCGTAGGTTTCCTGAAACATTTTAAGGGTCCCCTTAGTCGATTTCCAGAGTTTGACATGAGATTGTAGTTGCGGCCTCAGACCAGTGCTCGCAAAAATGTGTGTAACTGAAGCTGATCAAGCAACACAATTTGTAACACTTACACATTAGGGTTATGCCTTCCTCTTGCTATGTTCACGTCACGTTGTGCAGCACTGTGTGCACGCAAAGGCAGCATGTTTCGTAACTTACTGATCTACCCTCATACTTTCTCAGCGAAAGAATAAGTCACTTTGTGGTTAATTTAGGTAACATTAATTAGAGGTGGGCATTTTGACATTAAACGATACTTTGCAATTTAAAAATGTGTTGTTGCTTAGCTAATGTTACTTTGTTGCAACTGACATACAGACAGAATACAAACAGGTAACTGATCAAACATGTCGTGAGCACTGTCAAATGGGAACTTTCCCAGCTGCCTGAACACAGCACGACACATCACTTACTGTAAATTAATTTGGATTGCCACCATTCTTTTATTCTCACCTACGTATGCCTGTTGTGGATTACTGTAAGCAACATATCCCTTCCACATTTAGAAATCATATGTTTCAATTGGCCACAGTGGATATGCCAAAACCCCTACACAGACAGATAAAATGGAGGTGTGAGATGTTAAAGCTATCAAGGACTGATAAGTCAAAGTGATAAACCCTGCAGTGGCTCCTCCAGTGGCCTGATCTAACATACCTGTTTGTATCAGGCTCCACTGTCAATGGCACACAGTGATTTGATCTCTGCCTCTGGGTCCTGTGATAATTACACTCCTAGAGCATCAATGAGGATTTATTGAGCTTCGCTCCACAGTGCACAAAAGAGCTTGTCCTTAATCTTTGTGGGGTGAGAGCCTTCGACTTGTTAGCAACGTGTGAAAAGCCCCATCGCTTCTTTATCCTTGACTAATCATTTGTGGAAATTAGCACAGAGTGGGTGCGGGTGCTGTGTGAAGAAAAATGTGAAAGTGAGAAGCGCTCGCAAAGTACACGGTCACTCTGCATAACAAACGAGCCGCGCGTGACCACGAGAGGCAAAGGGCAAGGCAGGCGTTGAGTATGGATGGAAACATTTCACTGATACACACAATCTATTGTTTTGCATCTCTCTCTGTGTGTGTGTGTGTGTGTGTGTGTGTGTGTGTGTGTGTGTGTGTGTGTGTTTGTGCTTCTGTCTACGGCAGCATACTGATTTCACTTTCCACTTGAAGGAAGTTTCTTGCCTTCCTACACTGACCTAATATTTCACAATTGAACGTTTCATGTTACTGTGGATTTCAAGTTTTCCGACTTCTACGCGTGTTGGGTTGTGGACACTGCATACATGGATGGATGTATTGAGACTTTGACTCCAGGAGATTATGCTACAACATTTGTAAAACATCCAGAGGAAGTATATATAAAACATAGAGCATATGTCAGAGTACTGCTTCTAGTTGAATGGGCTGACTACCAGCACACATGAAGAGCATATATGAAACTTAGAATTTTGTATTTTAATTGAACGTAAAGGTTCAGGTTATGTTTGGAAAGTGTTTTTCAGTGTTTGACAGTGCCCACTATGCCTGGAGGTGCCTTTAGAGTGTGGGACAACAACTTCAAGTGCAGCATCTGAATGAATATTTTCCACAACGAACAATCGGGATGTCACCTGAAATGCATAATGTGATTGGTTGATGCCTTTATTCACAGTGCAAGAGCTGAGAAAAATTGACCTCCTTCGGTAAAAATGTAAAATGTAGTTTTATTCAAAACAAAATAAAAACGCCTCCACTGTCTAAAGGCCTTAACTCTTAAGTGTTTTCTTCTCATCGTATTAAGTTAAATCATCATCTGACCTGCTTTACAACCTCAGTCAGTAAGACCGTAGTACACATCCAAGGTTCACTAACATTACCTCACAGCAATTCACAGGAGTTTGTATAGAGATTCATCCATCTGATAAAAAGTATTTGCTTTTCTTTAAAATGTAAATAGAGCAGTTATAGACCATGTTGTTTTTCTTAACATCTGTATTATTCAAAATCAGACAGTTGTAGTAATAAAGAGATAATTGTCACCCAACTTGGCAACTCCTTTCAGCTCCCCCGGGCATTTTAACATCTTTGTCTTCCTTTTCATCCCACAACTTACTTTGACTCACACTAACCACTTTCATCGGTGTTGTTTCCTGACACAGCAGGAAGTTGTTATTGTTTTTGGCAAAATGAAGGCTCAGATGTGTTGCCCAGCAGCAGACGGCAGACAGAAAAGGTTAGCAATTAACTTGCAAAAGGTGGTGGTGAGCAAGTGTGAGCTAAAGAGAGTGAATGATGGACATGTTCACCAGGTAACACGACTTAAAATGAAGGCGAACGTTGCTTCTCTGAGTAAGTAAATAAGCATGTTTGCAGCAAGTTCGGGTGATGGCATAGTTTGTTTGAAAGAAGGTGCAGGTTTAAGGTAAAGCTTAGGTTTAGGCACTGGTAGAGGTTAAAGTGGCCTCCAGGGAAATAATTTAAGTCAACAAAATTGCTCACTAATTAGGCTAAACTGTTTTGTATGCTTGTGTCCTTGTGCATCTGCGTTGTTTACTCCCATGACGTCCAAATCTAGGTCAGAGAGAGCTTGTGTTTTGTGCCCTTGGCCTAAGCGTGTGAACTCCGAGGTCTGAGCAAGGTGACTCCCACAGTGTGTAATTAAACAGCAAACTGCCTCACTAAACACGGCGCTGCCCTACTGAGCGCCTCCTCGCTCTGGCATCTGTGCCTGACATCAGACTGGCCTCCTTCGCCCATTTTTCATGGCACTATTCACACTGTCAAAGAAGTCAACAAGCAAACAGGGGGAGACGAGCTGCTCTGTGCCAACAGCCTGACAGGTTATAAGTCAAGAACTCTGGAGCACACAAAGAAAAGTTTGTTTCACCTGAAGTAACACATCTCAAAGAGTCTCATTCCACTGCATCTGCCAGAACAAAGAGGTGCCAGTTATTAGATAGCAGCAAAGAGCACACTTTGAAGAGGGGGTTTATGTATTTATTATGAATAAAAATGTCATGAAATGCCAAAAACAACAGCACTGAAAGAGTGCAGAAAGAGGAAGTGGCCTTTCTCTCAGTTCTCCTAAGGTAAAGGTAGAATAAAAAACCTTATATTATCTAAGCCAAATTGCCAACATGCAGTTGATATCTTAAAATCATACTGGAGAATACACACAATTCAGATTTGTGTAGCCTACAAATGTAAAGGTGCAATATGTAAGATGTGATAGTGCATTCATGTGAATTTTTGTGAAGTGGGAAATTATACCTGAACGCTCATCAAACTGACAATAAGAAAGTGGAAGATTTTCCGGAGCCCTGAGAAGTAGGTTTTAAGTCACTTAACACGGCATCGCTTGTGGTGATGGAAAGAAATGTACAGGTTACAACAGACAACTGTGTGTGTGTTAGCCGAGCATGCTCAGTTTAGTCGCTGGGTTCAATTCGAAAAACAACAGAGCATGAAAATGTGTAGAAATATAGTGTACAAATAATATTAACCTCCTACTTTCCATTTTTTTTTTCTCCTGTGTTGGATGATCTGTCAATTTTCTGACTTCTGACAGCAGAAATAGAGTACATTTTCTGGGGCAGCCATGTTGCCTGTTTATGAATGCTCTAAACTAGGATTTGGGATATTCCTCCTTAAAAAAAACCTTCCCAATTTTCAGCTGCTTGAATGCACATTAAACCCTGATTTGTACTACCACAGTATACGTTAAGAGGTGATAGTGAGTGACAGCGAGGTGGTGTTATTAGACAGAGCAGGACAAAGCTAGCTAGTCAGCACACTAACTTCTGCAGACATCTGTGCAAAACAACAGACATCTTTGGCATAATTCCACAACTGCCGTTTCTTCACACTCTCTAGATACTTTAAGTAAATTATTTAATGTTTTGAGTTAAAAACCTTCCATATAGAACATTTAAGTATGAATGGTGTGTCGAACTATGAGAGAGGCCGAGCAAAGTAAAGGTTTTATTGGTATATTTTGCCCGCTGGAGCTGAAGTTATTAACAGTTTTCAAAAAGCTTTTTAAAGGCAATTGAGTCCAAGAGTTGGGAATATACTTTCTATTTCTATTCATATTTCTACCACTACAAATATGTTTTTTGTTGACTGTTTGACAGTACCATTGTATTTTCTTTAATGTTGGGAAACGGCGTGTGAGGAAATCCTGGCATGGATCTTTGTTCAGAAGCTTTCATGCTTAAAGGGAAAACAGTAACAAAGGCATTTAGAAAAAACCTGAGATGTTCTGCATTCATCGATAGTTAATTAACCTCTGCAGAAATCTTCTTTGAAGCCCGGCCAGGAATTGGCAATGCTGCACATGCTACAAAGCAAACAGTGCAAATTTGAAAACAACAACAACAACAACAAAAAAGGCCATATAAAGTGAGTTTAAAATCAAATACCCTCTCACTGAGCTACAAGTAATGAAACCTTATATTTGTGTGAGTTTGAAAATGATTCTGTGCATTGGTGTTTAACCACAGTCACCCGTATGAAATAGCCTGAGACCATCTGCGATTTATGATTCGCTCCCAGCCTCTGGCAAGCCAGGCTGAATAATTTACATTGTGCTGAGGCCTACGTGCCCAGAATGTCTGATGCCAAAAATAGAGGAATGAGGGGAGAGAGCGGGATGAGGGGACGGAGTCGTACAAGCTACCGCCACTGCTGTCGGGACGTGGCACGGAGTGGGCGTGTCGGGGGGAAAGGGAGCAGGTAGCATACTGAGTAATTGGCCAAACATGCTGAGTCACATGGAAACGCTCTCGTGTGAGCTTTGCTAATCTGTGCGCCTCCAGCGTGTCACCATGACACGATAAACACTATGCGCAGGAAACACTCTCCACTTCTTCTTTAACACTAGAAAGAGACACTCGCACTGTCTGTAATCCACAAGTCAACAATAAAGTTGGTGGAAAGAATGAAAAGCCTTTATTTTATTTATTTTTTTCTCCAACTGTCAAATACTGTTCATTCAGCTCAGATGGAAGTCGGAAAAGGGAATCATCAAACAAACAAATTATTTAACAGTACAAAAACAAAATTGTGTTCGGGACTTTTCAGGAAATCTGTGAGGGTGTGTGTGTGTGTGTGTGTGTGTGTGTGGGCGGAGGGAGGGGGGTTGTGTGTGTGTGTGTGTGTGTGTGTGTGTGTGTGTGTGTGTGTGTGTGTGTGTGTGTGTGTGTGTGTGTAGGCCTGTGATATGTGTACATGATGACCAGAAGAAAAAAAACAGCCTGTTTTCTCACTCTTCTCTGCCTCCTGGCTATAACCTTGGATGGCACTGACTCTTTTACAGGTGAATGCACTTTAACAAAGGTGTAGCCCCCACAGCTCACTGCCCTCTCAACGGCCCCTGAAAACTGCAAGATGGGGAGAAACCAAAAACGCAACAATAACCTTCTCTTTTTTTTTAAACATTTATAGCATGTGTTCATTTAAAAAGGTCACGAGTAAAAAAGTCATTAACACAGCAAGAATTATAGGGAGCAATAAGATACAATATGATAATGGTTAAATAATATCACCTCTCCTGTAACACAATACTGTTTTCCGTTAACATAAATTGTGTCCTTGAGGATACTTTTCTTGTGTCTTTGAACACAAAAGTAAGCAGGCAAACAGCGATTGCATTCTGCGATAATCTTCAGCTTGTGTCAATCAGCCGGCCCTAATCACATTGGGGATTTAATGAAAGTAGAGGACCACAGGCAGCACAAAGTTAAACTGAAGCAGATAAGAAACTCCAGTGGCCTGTAATTGGACCTCATTGATCTGCTGGGTTTATAGATCCTTATCATCTCACATTATGTAAATTCTTCCCTCTCGCAAGAGCATTACCAGACATCCCATGCATCTTTACTTTTGACCCCATATGGTTGTAAAATGCTCTTTGTACACAGGGAATAATGGTCACAGAAGTCATAATGTGAGACTGTGCTCATTCTGAGTATCATTTCCACCTGGTATTGCCAGTAGGAAATCACAGCGCAGCTATGGAAGTTTGTCACCTCCATTTCTTCAAGAAAACAAAACTTGAGCACCTTTTATTTTTTGCTTTCTCTTGTTTTTTTTGGTAATTTCTATTATTTTATTCTCGACATTTGTGTTGAACTGGAGACTCTCTCTTTGCCTTCCCGTGTTCTACCCATGTGAGTTTATGTCCACAGAGACCCCATGGGCAGTTGACAGATGGTAAGGCACTGCCATACACAGATGCCCACCTCTTATCTCTCACATCTTTGCCAAGACAAAACACATGACGCAGGCATGGAATCAGGTGGTCAGGGGAACAGAATCTGGGGAGAGACTCTGAAGTAAGAAAGGCACGCTACAAAAATATAGTGTCGAATCAGCATAATATCATATCTTCAGTATTGTCTGGCAGAGCAACATCATTTTTTTCTTGTGTGCAAGAATATATTTATTCTGTTTATACAAATTCAATAGGTGCCATATTATTTAGATGTCCTGCTTATGGATTTGCAATAGAGAAATAGAAAATAAAACTCTGAATTAAAATTCACTGAAATTAAGGACAAAATACACACATTTCTAAAACACTCTGCCATGGTTTGGTAAATGTTTTTTGGCAGGATATAGAGTATGATAAATTTAGTTGCAAAACCTGCATTACAGTCTTTAAAAACCATAAAGAAATAATCCTGCTCCCTCCGTGTGAGATTAATACAAATAGAAGTCCTTTATCCTGCTTGTTTAACATGCTTCGAGCACTTTACCGGTATCATGTACATCCAAGCCCAAACACCTCAGCCCCAACCTGAGCTGCAGTGTGTGAAACAGCACTCCAGATTGGAAGCCAGCTTGGGGTAAAGGTTAATGGAAGCAACGTGAAAAACAGAGATTTACAACTACCACATCTGCTGCGGCAACCGTGGCATCATAACATTATTTGCACTAAAAACATATTTAAACATAGACGAAAAAAATGTGGGGGGTTACGAGAAAAAAGTTTTATTTTCGCACGACTCAATGTACACCACATAAGCTGTCCCTGGATATTTGCTCGGTGATTCACATTCATAGGTGAACTCGCGAAAACTCGGTTTCAGGTTGAAAATTGCCTTGAGGCAGGTTAAGATTCTGCCAGGCTTAAGATCAGAGGAAATGGAAAAAGAAAAGAACACTAGAGAGAACAAGTCCCAGTCTAATGTGAACACGGGAAGGACAGAGCAGAGCTGTCTCTCACCCTGGAGATAACCTGAATATATCCTCTGTTGTCAGATTTGCTGAGACAGAACACTATTCATTTACACATACAGGTGGGTCATCCAACCATCCACAGCCGTTACATATTTGTATCTATCTTGTATTTATATATGCATTTTTTTTAGCTCTTTCACCCTCTTAAAACCCCAGAAATTAATTTGTAAAAGCATTTATTATCAAATATTTAAGTATCATAATAGTGCCTTGACAGTTAAAAGAAGCAGCATCAATAGGCCAGTACACATATTTCTGTTTGGTTCCCAGCAGATCTACAGTCCTTTAATCATACACATTGAGCCTATAAAGACTATCTCTATTTTGAGACTCTATTTCATGCATTCGGACATTTATTAGACATATAACGCAAGCCATTTCTTGCGATGAATATCACAGAACATGTATAATTCAATGTGCACATTGCACGTCTTAAAAAAAAAGAAGAAAAATAATATAATGAACATAATGTGTATGTAAGCATGTGCAGTATGTCTGTTTCAGTTGATCCTATTAATAGGCTGTGAGAGAGCTAAACAACAATGCCATTGAAATCACTGAAGGCCTCAACATCTGCAACCAGAGAGATTGTTCAACATGTGAACGTTGCTGGGCAACAAACGCAGTTTTAGCCGGGGGAAGAGTGTTTTCGCACATATTACCTTCAAAACTCTATTTTCTCTACTGCGACAAAAGTAGTCATGAGAGTGACCGGCTACTGTTGGTTGTATATTGTAAAAAAAAAAAAAAAAAAAAAAAAAAAAAAAAAAAATCTATTTTACATGAGAACACGACATAAGGGATTTTTTTTGTCCAAGCCTTTTTTCCTCTGTAAGTGTTAAATACTACCTCCTCCATAGACACTTAACTCAACAAGCGATTCATGGGAGAGGTAAAAAGGTGAAGGTAAACTATGCAGTTATATTTCTTGAGAAGAAAAATCCCTGTCTCCCTGTAGCCTGTGGGCTGGCTCTCTGTATCTCCATAACTTCACAGGGTATTAATTGTTTCAGCGCCGTCAGCAGAATGGCCTCTACTTGTTGAACTGAATCCAAAAGTAAAGTCATCAGCCAAATTGCATGGGAGCAGATACAGAGGCTGAGCCACAGAGCAGGTTGCTGAATTGTAAGATGGTGTTGAAGAATATCTGGCGTCTTTTAGTGGTGCTCTGAAATCTGGTAACCAACACATATCAGATGAATGTGTGGTACAATAAATACTCAGTAGGTAGGTTTCAAGGCACATTTCTAATTATCAGGACAGGATTACTGTAAAATTATGAAAACAGTCTTCACTGGTGCAGTCCTAATTGACATTTATATCACAGCCACTCTTACCAACCCGGCTCTATAAAGTAGTCACGGCTTTTGAATACAATATACAATCAGATCAGTGGAGAGTGGTATTTGGTTGGAGTCACATATAAGTAATTAGCTGTGCATGAGTATACATAAATAAATAATATCCTGTACTAGATGAAAAAGCAATTGAGACAGATTTCTACAGTATTATTCTGAAACCCACTTAAAAGGAAGGATTATTTGACATATTTAGCAATATTATTTATTGTTTATCAAAAATAACGATCAAAAACATTTATTGTAAGACGATATTTAATTATGCAGCATTTTAATTTTGTTGCTGACTCAAGTGGTCCTACGGTTGACCTCGACTTACTGTCTCAGAGTTTAAATAGTAGTGTGTATGTTTTTATTCTAATATATATATATACACACACATAGAAACAGTAACATGCATAGGTTTTCAGGTTGTCAGTCCATCCGTCCCATTCTTGTGAATGCCATATCTCAGGAATGCCTGGAGGGAATTTGCTCAGCCTTCCATCCTTATCATTGGATAACATGGTGAAATAATAATGTTTTATATCCAATAGGTCAAAGGTCAACACATTTGTAGCATCTTAATGTTCTGCAAAAGCACTTTTCGGGCTATTATTCAACACCATAAATCAGGGACAGAGAGGGAGACTGTGACCATATTTTACATTTGGTCAGATACTGAATTGGTGACACTAAACTTGGGTGTTGACAGTAAGGATTTCCGTTGCTGTTGGTTTGAAGATGTGTGTGAAGCACTCACGTTTTAAAAAGGGTTGCTTCTTTCCAGCAACATCCAAATTCGAAGCATTATCTATTGAACTTCATTGGCCAAGTGTGTGAACACATAAAACAATGCTTTCAAAGTCTTCACTACATATTGTATGAGTCCAGACAGATATGGACGTAAACTATAACTTGACTGGTTGGGCAAGACATACCCTGAGGCGGTAATTCTATTTCTATTTTTTTTTTTTGTATTTCCAAAGAAATAAGTACAGCATTTTATATTTAAATCATACTTAAGTATGATGTTTTCAATAGACATAAAATAAGCCAACTTTATATTTATTTGTTTTAACCACATCATTTCATATGTTCAAAACCTATTCTTAGGTTACAGTCACTGACACAAACGTCATTTTGAATAGATACAATTTGTATTTTTTTTTTTTGCCCATCAATCAACACTTAACGATCTATAACTACAAAGTGAAAACATTATTTTTTCGAAGTTTTAGAAGAAAATGTATGAAACATCTAAAAATTCAATGATTAACTTACGAAAGCCTTCTGACTCTAAACTCTTTGTATTTTGTAGAGCTCCTTTTGGAAGCAATTACAGCTTTGAGTCTTCTTTGGTGCTGTAAGTCTCAACAACCTTCTCACACCAGGGTTTTATCCTATTCTTCCTGGCATATCCTGACAATCTGGGAAACATATGTGAACTGCCATCTTTAGGTCTCTTCATAGATGTTCCCTGAGGTTTCAGTCTGGACTCTGCCTTTGCCGCTCAAAGACTGTCAGAGATGTGTCCTGAGGCCACTTGAGTATTGCCCTAGCTATTCGGTTTAGTTCACTGTCATGCTAAAAGGTGAGCCACAGGTCTCTGGTCACTGCATTCTGGAGTAGGTTTTGTTCAAGCTCTCCATGTCCCTGCTACTGAGAGTCACCACCACAGCATGATGCTGCAACCACCACACTTCACTATAGAGATAGTATTAGCAAGTAATGAGCAGTGCCTGGAGTTCACCAGACACAGTGCTTGGGGTTCGGCCTATAGAGGACATTTTTTTGAAAACAAATCAGACAATGTTTTTCCTCAGACTCCCTAAATACAGTTTTATATGGCTCCAGTTTGGCTGTTATTTGACTTTTACTCAAAGTGGCTTTTGTCTAGCTGCTTTACCGTAAAGTGCCTGATTGAAAGTGAGCTGCTGAAATGGTCTTCTGTAGCTCTGTTAGTGACGGTTGAGTCCCTGGTAACCTTCCTGAACAAGGACCTCCTTGCGTAATTTCTCAATTTGGCTGGACGGATAACTCTGGGAAGAGTCCTTGTGGTCTCAAACTTCTTCCATTTCCCAATTATTGAGGCCACTGTGCACCTGCTCAAAGGTTGGGAAATTGTTGTATACACTTTATGCCCTGGTCTGAGCCTCACCAAAATGTATCCAGAGGTCTACAAAGAGTTCCTTGGACTTCATGGCTTGATGTTTGTCCTGAGATGCAGTGCAAATTGTGGGACCTTTGTATACACAGGTGTTTGCAAACTGTGCCCCTTTTATTCAATTTACCACAGATAGACTCCAGATAAGTTCTGGAAATATCTCAATAATAACTGAAGGAAACAGGATGAACCTAACTACATTTTAAAAATCAATTCCCTGCGACCATATGGCCAATTTAACTCCATGATCACAAACCTCCCAGACCAACTTCTAACTGTCTTAACTGTTTATATTGGTGCTTTGTCTGTATATTAGTATTTTTTGTATCATGCCCACTGTGTTTGTTTTAACTAACATATTTAAGTCTATATTTTCTATTTTTTATTGATTCAAATTTGCACACTTTGTTTTATTGTCAAGTTTTATTAAGCTTTAATGTATTAGTGTAATTTGCTGCTCATTGCAATCTTGGCACCACTGAAAATGAGGGTATGAGATTTAAATATAGGTTGAATGAATAAACAGTTTGGAGTGCCATAAGAAAGGGTCTTAATGTTTTTGTAAATGAGAGATTTAGATTTTTGATTAAAAAAGAACAAATAATTAAATCTGCAACACAGTAATATGTCTACTATCTAAAACAGCTGTAGATGGCAGTGCATTATTATAGCCACCTATATTCAAAGACAGGGGCAACATAGATTAGTAACCCAGTGCAGATGCATTGCACATTTACAAATTCAGCTTCCTATTTCTTCCTTAAATACATTGAAGCTTTGAAAGGCACCTGGGGTGACGAAGAGGGACACCACTGTCGATTAAGATAACACTGCATTTTTTTTCCCCCAATACAAGTTGGTGCAGAATGTTAAGTAGAATTGTTATTGAGGCGGTTTTCATAATACAGAAAAAAGGATTCAGCACTGGACAGTACCAAGAATCAGCAGGCTTGATTTCATCCACGCAGATGTGCAATTTCAGCACCATGGACAGCACCCGGCAGAAGTTTGTATTGGTTCACAGTATGTGGCTTTGCAATAGGGCCCGCTGTCTCACATACGTCCGTGTATACGTGTTTCCAGCCACAAACAATCATAAGCAAACCCAAACTGTAATTCTAAACGTAAAACTAAAACAGACTTAATCCTCAAACGTTCCTTTATATCGTCCAAGATGCCGCCACTTTCCAAAATGACCCTCATCCTGAAGGTCTAACTCTTAATTTGCGGTGCTCACAAATATGCACGCACACGTATATACATACACAAACAACAACGCCAAAAATAATTCCTGATCATCTACAAACGTATATGTTGCTTTCACTTTCTTTAATGCTGAATTGGGAAAATATTTCTAAAATCATATGTATATCCTTAAATTCAAGCCTATAACGACGGTGTTAAATTAAGAGTCTCTTGTAATACTTGGTTTAGGATTCACTGTGATGATAAATTCCCTTCTTTTTTTTCTGCGGCAACCTTCCTTCAAAACCGTGCCACGATAACATTTAACTCGTGATGCACCCTTGGACGAGCTCCTGGATCGTAGTCTCACCAGAAGAGGGCATTCCGATTCTGCCTGACAAAGTTGCTTTGACATGTAGACGTGATTAACAACAGCGTCATGCTGTATTTCAAAGCGAGCAACAGCGAGAATGAAAGGAACATTGGGATAAAAATTAAAAAAAAAGGTGGATATTTGGATATTTGACTCTCCTGTGACACTCGTTGACAGCGTTCCACAGTGAGGGGGTAACCTAACGATACTTTCCTCTGTGCGCCATGCGCGGATCGGGACTGAGCATCCTTTAGAATAGAGACGCAGAGGTTTACTAGGAATCCAACGGCGGCTCGACTTCACTGGAAAATTACGTCCTGCTTCTTTTTATGCATCATGCCACCGCATTTGTGAAGTTTTGTGACCGGATTTTTGAGGAATATCGATGCGCATGTGAGACTGACATGACTTACTTGGATGTGGCTTCGTTATTGTCTGCGCCTACTGCAGTACTCTTTTTGGCTGTTACTTGAAAAAAAAAAAAAAAAAAAAAAAAAAAGAGAATGATCCTTTGCTGCGAAGACATGGATGGTGAGTTTTGAAGCCGGATTTCTACTATTTCAATCTGGAGTTGGAAGTAAATGACATTCGCCCCGGTTCGCTTGCACGGTTATAGATGCAGAACTAAACCGGATAGCACATCCAGGTCCGGGAGTGTAAAGGGCAGGTGCGCTTTGGAGTCGGCGGCTGCGCGGAGAGACCGGGCTAGTGGATTAGGACGATACCTGTCTGTGGAAAGCGCGTCATGCGGACTCGGATGTCGCGCACTAGAAGCCATTAAAACCTGTAGGCTGGAGCTAACAGATAAGCGGATATGGGTAAGTTTGCTTCTGTTTCCATCTTTTTAATAGCGTAGGCTGTTGCGAAATCTACTACAGCTGTCCTCCCTTCTCATAACACACCACAAAATACAGTGTTTCTTCCGCGCACAACCTGCTTTGAATCGCATGTATGCATAGAAATGATCCGTCTTTTTTTAAAACGCGCTGTTGGAACATCAGCGCGTTGGTTGGTGTCTTGTATTAAGTGGTTCGAGGAGCTTGTAGAATGTGGCTGAAACCTGTGCTGTTGCCTGTTAGTCGCAGACCTGCAATGTGTTTTTCCTCCATTCCCTGGCGGTATGGCTTATTAGAGACTGAGGATACTTGTTTAGTCTTTTTTTTTTTCAACATTGTGAGGTTAAAATATTCGATCTGGAAATCACGAGCAAAGGAAATCAGCCTGTTTGTCTGAGTGGGGACTATCCGCTGTTTTCTTGACTAGTTAGAGTGGCTGGCTCATTGACATGGACAAGAATGCTAATCACGGTAAATGTTGGAAGCCAGTCAACTTTATAAAGCGTGGTCCTGCATAATCATTTGTCTCCTATCCGTACGCACGAAGCCTATTGTCCAGTTGCAGCGCGGTGCTAACGCCTCCCCAAAAAACTCTTCTGTGCAGGTTTTGCTCAGCAGACTAATTCCCATTCAGGAAACCCGTCGTATTCTGCACCTGCTATCAAGAGGCACTCTCCGAACCGAGCATTGAACTGTCCGTTAATGTATCGATACTCTGCGTGCGTGAGTGTGTGGTTGTGTGTGAGTGCGCGCCTCTCCTTCAATAACGCATGATCATATATCTGTGTCTGCGCGCATGCACGTTTTATCCCATCTTGTTCTCACTTCTAATTAAAATTTGCCATTCCCCCCCCCGTTCTGTCTCCCGTACGCGTGCGCAGTCATCCACTCGTAACCCCCACCAACCACCTCATCAGCCCCCCTTTCACTTTGCCCCCTTTCCTTAACTGTATTGTGTTTTGTATTTTGTCACCCTCTTTTCCACATATTTTTCTAATTGTCCAATGCTTGTTCTGTTGCTCCAATATTAGTGTGTTAGGTAGCCTAATCTTCTCAGCCATCCTTAACTAGTATACAGATGGCCAAGTTCACTGGTGGTGCTGTGCCATTAATTGTGAGACCGCATGATATATCGACCCACAGCAGGTTACTGCACCACATCAATATAAGCTACAACGGCACACAAAGCCATACAGCACACACTGTGGGAGCTCAGATGCATTTCAGGTGCACTGCAAAAAGAGTCAGATTTAGTTTCTTATTTCTGAATTTAATAATGGCATTTGTGTCAGTGACTGTTACCTAATAATAGGTTTTAAACATATTAAAGGATGTGGTTAAAACAAATAAATATAAGGTTGGCTTATGTGATGTCTATTGAAAACATTACATTTAAGTATGATTTAAATGTAAAATACTGTACTTATTACTCCACTGTCTTTGGAAATGAATTTAATACCTGAACTGCAGTCATGCCTTCAAACCAGGTGCACAACCCCCCCTGCCCTCCCCCCATACATTTTTTTTTTTTTTTTTTAACTTCTCTAAACCACATAGCGTCGTGCTTTTGCTCACAATTTGCTGATTACACGGGGATGCAGTCTCAGTTGTCCACCAGTGTAGCTGAGTGCGATGCTCTTCATTAACAGCATGCAATGCACTTATGTTTCACGGACCATATCATTAGAGATCTGCTGCTCAGGAAGGGAACAGTGGGGTAAGGACGGTAAAAAGCTACAGCTGGAGATGCAGTTACAGAACTTTAGGATAAATTTAGAGTGCAAATGGCATTTCGCACATCGTCTCTGCATCTGAAAAAAAAAAAAGAAATTTGCTGGGGGAGGAAAAGAATGACCAGCTGTCTTCAAAAATAGGAACTAACATGGTGTGAATGTTAAACTCAGACTTATATTTCCATGTCTTGTCTGTGTGTTAAGAGTAGCTCAATATAGGCAACAGATGGGTTTCTGCTGGCCCAGCAGCATCCAACAGGCAGTTTTTTTTTTTTTTTTAAATGTCAGGTGAAACAGGTGAACAGAGGAGATTAAAGGGCTCTTTAAGGGCAATATCTGTGTTTTTTTTTTTTGTTTTTTTTTATGAACATTTTCCTATTTTAAAAGTATAAAAACATCAACAGCTTGTGAAGGAATTTGGATGTGGCATCCATTATTGCAGTACAGCCTGTAATAGTTAGTAACACTGCCAACTATTAATGCTGACTAAAAACATGTCATGTTTAGAATTGTCTGATTATAACCCTGGTCAGAGGATGATCATTTTTATTGTTTCACATGACACAATTAAAACTGGATTGAAGTACAGACCACATGTAGTTCAGTCTGACAGGTCGGGAAGATGGCACTCAAAGTGTCAGCTGATGGTAGAGAGCCAGTCAGCAGTGCTACAGACCCCCACTGACATTTTGAATTACTTAGTCTCTAACCTGAAGCTTTACCACCACAACTAACCCTGATTCTGACCTTAAACTAAGTCTAAAAGTAAATCCTAAAACCCAGTTTAAATCCCAAAGTAACCATCTGAAGTAGTGTGGAGCAGAAACAATATATTTACGTTCCAAAAATGTCCCCACTTAATGAAACACACGTCCGCACACGCACAATGTGAATTTATTCTCCTTTAAGGAGAAACAGGTGTTTTTAGTGTTTCTGCACCTTTTTTTTTTTTTTCTTTCCAGGGATGTGTTTCATCACTTTGGATTTAATGGGTCAACTTGACCAGAATGCTTGTTTTTTTCGGGGTATCTAAGAGATAACAGGATGACATGGTAGATGAAACAAAACACAGCTTTTAACGTGATATATATATATATATATATATAAATAAGGCTACAACCCTGTTTGTATTGAGCCTAAACAGATTTTCCATTCCAGCAATATATTGTGTTTAGTGCAAAAGTACTTTAGTGAGTTCAGAGCTTAGTTTTTATAATAGACTGAAGTGAGAGAGCTGATTATTTATTCTCTATTCGCCTTCATGGAACTGTTGCCACCGAGGGAAATCAGCAATCAGACAAGGAGTAAAAAGAAAACAGTCTCCCTCTCTCAATCTTGCTCTCTCTTTATGTATGTAGAGGGGGAGTATTTACAGTATATCCGTATGTACTGTATGTGTGTTTGTTTGTGCATAACATTCATAAAACGTACTCCCCATGGTGCTTTTCCACCTAATCAGTGTAACAAATATACAACAGGCATACCAGAACCCACTGCTTTCCAACCGCTGTTGAAATGGGTCTGACTTGGCAGGCCTTGCTATCATCCAAAAGATAATTGGAGACTAATAGGATGGCTTAGGCTGATTTGGGGGACGTCCTTCCTTATGTGTTAGGCTGCTGTCCAGCCTCTCTGCAGTCAAGACTGAGGAAGGTTGCAGTTTTGTCAATGACAGGCAGCAAATAGCAATGAGCCACTTGTGTGCACTCAAAGTGCACCAGTTAGCGAGTCCATTTGCCAAGTTATTAAGCTACATTTGGTTTTATTTTAGGTCAGCAGTAAAGTGCACTCACTCTCTCTATGTGTTAGGGTTGAGAGGCAGAAATAGCCATCTTCTCGTGCTGAGGACAGCAGGGCTGCCTGCTACATAACTAAACATGACACATATGCCTTTGGACAAACTTTAGCTTTGACTTGTCTATAGGCATTGTGTGACAAGGAAAACATGATAAGCACCGATTTATATGTTGTCATACCGAACAGTAAAAAGTAAGCAAGATGAATGTTGATCATAAAAAGGTGGATCTGAAAGCAAGAAGGATGGAAAAAGAAAGCCAGATGGGGAGTGAAAATGGAAATCAACAAGGGGAGTAAAAGGGCAGCAGAGATGGTCGACCACATACATATAAATAGACTGCATATTATAAAAACAGCCTGATGGCTGCAGGGTTCAAGGGCAAGCAAAACTAGCATTGTTTCAACGTGAGGGAGCACGAAGGAGAAAATGTTCATCTTTGTAGTTACGGCAGAGGAGCAGTAATGCGCAGAGGTGCATAAGGTAAGCGCTAATAGAGACGCAAACCCTGTGAGTGACACCTCGGAGGGTGACTCGTGTTCCTTTGTGAATAAGATTAGAAGAGTGGTGGGGAAGGAGATGGCTTACAAAGGCATTAGCGCACGGAACACTCATTAAACCACATACAGTGTCAGTAACGGGAGAGAGGTGTCTTGTGAAGCAGCCTCAATCTCTAAGAGATGGTGGAGCCACATCTCATGATGCATGCCTTCTATGCACAAGGGAAATAAAAGCAATTGGGGGGTTGTTTCTACAAGCCTCCCGGGATACGAGTCAAACACAAAATTTTGAAAACATGCATTCATGTTCAGCAGCCCACACATTTTGTTTCCCAATCAAAATGCACATGGAACTTTACACACAGGCATTCTTCTCCATCAGTAAACTTCTGTTGTCTCTACCTGTGTTTTGTTTTCGTCGTATAAGCCTTTGAGCCTTGGAGATGTTGACTAATTAGTTAAAGGTACATCCAGAAACCTGAGAGCAAGCAACAAATGGGGAGCACTCAGAAATTCTGCATCTTGTGATCACCTTTCTGTCTCTGCAATATTTATGTTAAAGTATTGCATATGTTGGATTCAAGATGGAGAAACATGATTGATGTATCTGCTGGTATAATCAATAGCCAGCACAACTTATCTGCACAGTTCCACGGTTCCCTCCATCTGCAAGGAATGATGAAAGATTCCTAAGAAAACAAACAGTAAGCGTGTCTCTCTCCATCACACTCCGAGATGCAGACAAACACACATATAATACCCATATGGGATCAGCAGATGCTTGGCAAGGAGTGAAATGGCTATGTTAGATACCATATGCTGTATGATGCCTCTCAGCCACTCTGTGTCAGGCACTTATTTCTGACAAATCCTGCAAAGATTACGGAAAATACTACAAAACTGAAGTCACGCTTAAGGGCCTCGACTGCACCTAGAGTATCCCAAAAGTCTGCAGCTTCCATGTTTGAAGGCTGAACTTAATCATCAGTGGAACACATATCCATATGACACATTCATTTTAATGAGTTGGTGAATTTAGCATGGCATCTGCCAACACATTATGCATTTTGTTGGCTAATTAAAGTATGGGCTACTTTCTCCCCAGACATATCAGTCTTATCTCACTGTGATGAAGGTACTAAAGTCCATACTTGATGATATTGCCACGAGAAACACACACGTAAGAAGTGATTCCCTTCACACTACCTCCTCAAGGGGAAATCAATGTATCTTAATGACAGATCATTAGGGGCTCTGTAAAGGGGAACGATTTTAATGGAAACAACTCTGTCTCACCTCAGAACAAGGAATGATATCGCAGGAAGCCACAGACCACTTTTCTTCACTTTCAAAATAGTATTTAAAACACATTAAACTCCACCCCCCTTCTAAAAAAAAAAAGTAAGAATTCTACAGCACGTAGAACCATTCTCCACAGACACATTTGGCATTCAAGTAGTTGTTTTCTGCAGCAGAGGTAAGTTGTGTAATTCCATAAGGTCAGGGTTACATATATATATATATATATATATATGGACCTATTTGGAAATCCGATGCGATGATTCACACTGAATCTGTAGTGCATTTGGTTTGGTTAAACATGAAATGGCTGGAGATGAAATTGAAACGCCTCCAGGATTGTATACACAACCATCAGCTCTTGAATGTTAATTTGTTCTGTATGGGCTTCCTCTCATAACTTATCTGCCCCTGCAATTGGTGCAATGATTGCTTATGGGAGGACTGAATATAAATACAGTTACAGATATGATTGAGTAAATTGTGTGTTTTCTTTTTTTTTTTTTTCTTCAGCATTGTTTGTCTGTGTGTATTCAATGTAGCCTTGCACCGCAAATGACATCAAACCACACAGTGTAAGATTGTGTAATTTGGGGTAAGGAGTCCACACAAGGGAAAAATACATGGCGCAGTTCTAGAATCCCGCTTTCTTTGACTTCTTAATCTATAGATGAAATAGTTCACTAGGATTAGAAGAGTTAAGTCATTCACAGTCAGCAGCTGTTGTCTACATGTTGTCAGACTTGAATCCAACAGTAAAAACTCAGATCGTGACCTGTTAATGCAGATGAGTCTCTCCCTCACAGAAGCTTAAGGAATCTTAAATCGTTTTTGGGCAATTGCTTTACTACAACCTACATAGAAGTCACACTCATGTACTGTAGACACACACTCACTTGATTATGGCACAGCATACCAATACTGAGTAAGGCCTCCTTTTTCTCTCAAAACAGCCTCAATTCTTTGAGGCATAGATTTAACAAGATTAACCAGTCCTTTGAGATCCCGGACCGTAGTGACAAGATTGCATCATATCATTTCTGATGATTTGTCAGCTGCACTTTCATGCTGTGATTCCCCATTCTGCCACATCTCAGTGATGCTCCACTGGATTAAAATCTGGTGACCGGGGAGGCCACTTAACTCACTGTCACTTTCATGAAACCAGTCTGATATGGCTTTTGCTTTGAGCATGCCTTAAAGACCAGGCTATGTTTTTCAGTCTTCCACTGTCCGCTTTCAGGGAGCCAGTGCCCACTGCAGCCTCAGCCCTACCTACTGTCAGGTAGAGCTGACAGGAGTGCAAATCGATGTGCTCCTTTGCTTTTATAGCCCTTCCACCTCAAGGTCAGACGTGTGCATTCAGATATGCTTTTCTGCTCAGCATAGTTGTAAAGAGTGGTTATTTTAGTTAACGTAGCCTTTCTATCAGCTTGAAACAGTCTGGGCATTTTCCTTTGACCTCGCTCATCAACAAGGTTTTTTTTATCCAGACTTGCCACTCACTGGATGTTTTTAATTTTTCGCAGCATTCTGAGTAAACTGTATTGACGTTTTTGCTTGAAAATCCCAGGAGATACGCCATTTCAGATGTACTCAAACCAGCTCATCTGCCACTAGTGATCGTGCCATGATGACTGAGATAATTAAAAAATGTTCCCTTTCTAATGATTAATGTGAACATTTGCTGAAACTTCTGACCAGAACCTATGTGTTTTTGTGCATTGCACTGCTCCCACGAGTGGCTGATTGGATGATTGTAAGAATAAGCAGGTGTACATGTGTTCCTAATAAGGTGCTTAGTGAATGAATCTCTATCTGCAGATACTGTAGGCTGGATGGTGGCTTGATGAATTACTGTCAAGCGCACTATCTTGCAAATGTGCCGTGTAATAAAACTATATGTGTTAATAGGTGTACAGTAGGAATGGTGAACACGGGCAGTTGTGAGGGGGAAATGTTGACAGTGGACGTGTTAACTTTGTAGCCTGAAAATTAAAGGAATGCATGACACCATTGCTGTTACAATTAAGAGGAGGGAGGAACCTGGACATTTTGGAATTGGAGCGCCATGCTATTTCTGGCGACTTGATGAATGAATTTGACAGCCTCAGATATAAACAAACGGAAGGTATCTGTGTCTATGTTTAAGCAATGGAAGTATAGGAAAGACCTAACCCCTGAACATTGAATATGAGTTGAAAATTCTGTGATGTTAGATTGGTCTCCACCTGACTATTTCACACTGCTACAGTCCTTACTGTAATTATAAACCCTGTTCGCGTTAAGGTTTGCTCAGCCGCTCTGAAAGCCACCCACACTGGTTGATGATTGGTCTGCCTAAGTGTGATGACGTTAATGTCTTTCCAACAATGGTGCCAGTGTTAGTGTTTTGGTGCACAAGATGTGTCATATGGTGGTCAGTGATGGTCAATTAAAAATTAACCTGAGATCCACGCCCATTAGGATAAAACTACTATAAACAATCCTCAATGGAGCATAGCCAGATTCATATATACATACAGTGAATTTGGGTCTGGTAATACCAGGTTAAGTAGGGCTGGGTATTGTTCAAACTTTTTTGTTACCAGCACCGATACCTTGACTTTGATACCAGCTACCTAAACAATACTTTTTTTTTTTTTTTCGATAGGAATCATATAATGTCCATTTTAAGAAAAACAACGTTTCATTACACATTATGATACCCACTCCTAATGGAAGAAAAACTAGCCATTTAATTGCAACACATCTTGGAGGCAGTAACACCATTTTAAAGGAGGTGAAAGGAAATCCAACTATTTCAGGTTGTAAACACACAAACGAACCAAAAATCCTGAAGAAAAGGGTTTTAAAGACATCAATTCAGGATATGGCAGCAGTTGATTGTGATTTTCTTGACTTTCATATCTCAGTGGCTTTGATTTGAAGCTTTTTTAGATTAATTTATTAAAGGAATTAATGTAATTTCCATTTAGATGCACACACGTTAATCATCATATTGAATATGTAAATGAAGTGGTTCACTTTTTGTTTCAGTATTTTTACTTGACAATAGAAAGAAAACAATCCAAATGTAGAAAATACTTGCTGTTTGCCTCGGGACACCTCTACAGAAGTTGTAAGCAAAACTGCCAAGATTGTTGGGCCTCATCTTTTCTTTGGCAATAAATCATATCTGAGTGTGTATAAATATATATTCTATCTTCTCTATCCATTTTATCTGAAGAAGAAATGTTGTTGGACTCCATCATTTCCAATATTGAACAAGAACAGTAAACCACTCAGAGTGTAGAATGTATTTGTTTTCAAAATTAAAATAGTAGAATATTAATTCAGATGTATTGAGTTTGTAATAAGCTTATTTACTTAACATTTTTCTCCATTTTCTTTTGCTTCTCTCCCTTCCCCGAACTCTAGGCTCTGCTCTGCGGCGTCGCTGGCTAGTGGTCCAACTCTTGATGCAGGTATGGCTGGCGGCAAATCCATCTCTAAGTGAGCGCCCATGCCCCAAGAGTTGTCGCTGTGATGGAAAAATTGTCTACTGTGAGTCAAGCGCCTTTCGTGATGTCCCCAAGAATCTCTCGGGAGGCTGTGAGGGCCTGTCTTTAAGGTACAACAGCCTTGTTAGTCTTCGTGCAGGCCAGTTTGTAGGCCTCAACCACCTCATCTGGCTTTACTTGGACCATAATTACATTGCCTCTGTGGATGGAATGGCCTTCCAGGGGGTCCGAAGGCTAAAAGAGCTGATCCTGAGTTCCAACAAGATCACATCGCTCCACAACACCACATTCCACCCTGTCCCTAATTTGCGTAATCTGGACTTGTCATACAATAAACTGCAAGCCTTGCAGCCTGGGCAGTTCCAGGGCCTCCGGAAGCTCCTCAGCCTTCACATACGTTCAAACTCTCTAAAAATTATCCCAGTACGTCTGTTCCAAGATTGCAGAAATCTTGAGTTCCTCGATCTGGGTTACAACCGTCTGCGCAGTATCACTCGGAATGCATTTTCAGGCCTCGTCAAACTCACTGAGCTGCATCTGGAGCATAACCAGTTCTCAAAGATTAATTTCTCTCACTTTCCTCGCCTCTACAACCTGCGGGCTCTTTACCTGCAGTGGAATCGCATCCGCTCGATGAGCCAGGGCTTGACCTGGACCTGGGCCTCCATCCAGAAACTGGATCTGTCGGGGAATGATCTGACTGAGGTAGATGCTGTGGTTTACCAATGCCTACCCAACCTGCAGACCCTCAACCTGGACTCCAACAAGCTGACCAATGTTTCTCAGGAGGTGGTTGATGCCTGGATCTCTTTGACTATGATTAGCTTAGCTGGGAATGTATGGGACTGTGGCCCTGCCATCTGTCCTCTGGTGGCCTGGCTGAGAAACTTTAGAGGGGCAAAGGAGACCACCATGATTTGCGCCTCCCCCAAGAAAGCCCAGGGTGAAAAAGTGATGGATGCTGTTGAAGCTTTTGGTGTTTGTCAATCAAACCCAGCAACAACGCTCACAGTGAGTATTCCTCCAAACCCATCCAATGTCCCTGTTCAGACTGAGCATCGCCCGGCCATTCTGGCTTCACCTACTGGCTCTGGAAAGCGAGGTGAGGGATCTCTTAGGGGCTCCACGTCTTCAGTGGTTACCCCACCTGTGGCACTTCCCCCAGAGCAAGACTTGGAACCCGTGTCCTTCCATAAGATCGTGGCCGGCAGCGTTGCCCTTTTTCTCTCTGTTGCAATGATCCTGTTGGTGATCTACGTGTCTTGGAAGCGCTACCCGAGCAGTGTCAAGCAGCTGCAGGAGCATTCTGCAGCTTCCCGCAAACGTCGCAAGAAAGCTAGAGAGACGGAGCGCACCCTGAGCTCCCCCCTGCAGGAGTACTATGTGGACTACAAGCCCACCAACTCTGAGGCCATGGATGTGCTTGTCAATGGGACCGGACCCTGCACCTATACTATCTCAGGCTCCCGAGAATGCGAGGTATGACCCACACCACCGCCACTCCTCCTAAACAAAAATCTGCCCACAGCAAGGCAACCAGAGGTAATTATTTATACTGCTTTGGTGGAAAATAAGTCTGCTTCTTGATTACTTAGCCCTTAAAAGCAGGTTAGGTAGAATCTATGTACCCACGGATTATTACTGAATGAAGCAGAGTTGGTTTGGCATCACTTTGTGTATAACAAGACATCACTTGTTGTCAGATGGGTGTTTGTGTATTCGCTTAAACCCTAATCTTCGCTGAGATGCAAATGTTTGTCTGGCAGCAGCATTGTGCAGAAAGATAGATAAATAAGACTGATTGCACATCCTTTTCTGCATAATCTTGAGATCAAGCTATGCTGTTTCTGATAAGACATTTGTTCTTGTTCAGGTAGTTGTTTGCTTTTTTTTTGCTTGCATATCACACGTTTTCTGCTTTGTATCTTTGCTCGACTTCTTTTCAGTTTTTGATGAGCAGTATTGTGGAGAATAGCTGAATGATGGGGAAATTCACTTCTGGACTCTGGATGTGAATGCTAATACAGACTCTTGTTACTGAAAAGAGCTTCCCCTGAGCTGATGACTTCACCCTTTCCTTGACATAGCTATGACTCAAGATAGATGGAAAATATTTAATCTCATATAGTCCCCCAACAGCACTTCCTTTCTGCATTTTGTCCATCATTTTGATACCAACTTGCTGCAGTTACTCATTTGTTTACTCACTCACTTAATTGATTAGTCACACATAAACCAAAATGCATACTTTCACTGGCCATTCACGCTTCAATCCAAACATGGATTGGAAGAAAATACACATTTTCTGACACACAGACAGAAACACTCTTTGATAGTCCCAAAAGGAGTGGGAATCCTTTGATATGTTTTGTACACAGGCAAGTGAATTTCTTCAAAGCAGTATTTACAGACTACAACAGTATGGGAATACCACTTTTCTCCTCTGGCTGTCAGCTGCTACACTCTTGTGTACCTGACATGCTGTACTGTTCTTAGTTAAACCTTTTATTCTACTGCAGAGTTTCCCAAGGTTTTTCAAGCTAAGTGAGGCTTCTATAGAAATGTATTTTGGATTGGTGGTTAACTAGCCCATTTGTAACAGGGGGCTAAGGAAGATCAGGTAGCCCACAGTCCAAAGCTGTAACCCAACAGGTATAAAGCATATTTTGGCTCACCTCTCTATATATTTTCACATTACCAGCCCACTCATACACACTCTAGTTTCTAGATTTTTCAGCTTTTACATGGAATGAATTTCTAGCGGAATCTCTCTGGAGGAATGACTGTAAAATGCAGAGGTTTCAACAGCAAGAACTCGATCATCCACATTCTTTTCCATTTCTCTGACTGGCCATCTGGCTTCCCTGGAGGCAAGTCTCTTGGTAATATGTAATACTTGCAGGTATAGCTCTCCCTGGTTTGATTCTAAAAAAGAGAGCACGAATCACAGCTGCCATTTTGTTGTTGTTGTTTGCCCTGCCTTCCCCCATCAAGATTTTGAGTGGCTTCTTTCAGCCTAAAGTTCTGTTTTAGGTGTGATTTTGTTTAAATGTAGTACTTGATTGTTAGGGTTGTTCTGATTGAAAAAAATACACACCACTGTAGTTAACGATTTTCAGAAAATGTATTTCTATCTGTACAATGCCAGGCGACCTTCCATTTAAATTATGAGGTTTTCATTGTGATTCACCACTGTATGGCTTCAAACTAACTTGCTACGCTGTGTGCAAAAACATGTTATAAAAATGTGTGCAATAACAACTTATTTTTAAATCAGACCAAGGCCATGAATACAGCATGATCTGGCTTTTAAAATGCAGTCCATTTACCATTTACAGAGTCTGAATATGATTAAAAGAACATGTGTTAAACACAAGATTATCCAGTAAAAGAACCTTCCAAAGATGTCTTAAAAAATACTGTAGAAATGTGTTGACTTTGATCAATTTGAAATTCGTTTCACAGAGTTAATATCAGTCATTAGGTTGCTTTGAATTTCATAAACCTGTAAAGGTGTTCATACACTTGTTGCTGCCCCCTATACTTTAAATTATTAGCTAGTTGATTTGCAAAGTACACAGCAGACAGCTGCCCACAGACATCGTATCAACATGAAAATGATGTACTGACACTTAAAGTGAAGATTCATTTTCAAAATAGCAGGCATGTTTTCAGTATTGACTCTTAGCTTGGTCAGTAAAACATTGTGTTCATTTTGGTGTTCAAGTCACTTCTTTTAAACCATATAGCTTGCAATTACGTTTTTGTCTCCAGGGTATTACAATTAGTTTACGCCTGCATGTGTTGTGCATATTCACATGGGCATTTTAAATCGGAGAACATAATACCATATACCAGTGTTTATTAGGAAATTGTTAATGTCGGCAGTAATATACTGTCATATGATGCAAACATTGGAAAGCTTTTTGCACTGAGGATCGGAAGGAATTAACAACACTGGGGAGGAGGTGATATTGTCACAGTCGGTGAAGACAAACAAAAAAGCCATTGGTTGCATTCCAGTATGTCACATCATAGGGGACAAAATGGCAGAATTTAATTTCCGACACTCACTTTCATCCCTGATACCCCACGCCAGTTGGATATGAGACGTATGTTCCACGGTCTGGGAAGGCCCTGTAAGAGGTGGTATCTATAAAAAGGTGCCTTCCACCTCCACTCTTACGGGACCCCACGCAAAATAGCTCACAGGCTCTCCATCAGTGTAAGCTAGAAGCCAGTCTCGCATTTTACCACCGAAACCATTGCATCTATCATTAGCCTTTTATCTTGACTTGACAGAACTTGGCAATTAAGCTGACTCTTTTATCCTGTTAGCAAAATAAAGCAGGAATTAACCCATACTAAGAAGGACAGAGGCCAAATCAACATCAGAGAGCCAGCACAGTGTGACAACTTGGAGAAAAATAAATTGTGATTCAACAGCAAGCATATGAAGGAAATGTCAACAATTGAATCAGGAGGAAGCAAAGACTTTTAGTTATTTTATGATTTGTGGCAAAACAGTAGTAAATCTAGTAAATAAAGGAGGGTGATAAGCAGGGAGTGAAGTGAGCCAATATATAATAGTATGGATTCAGGCTATAAACTAAATACATGTTAATCTTCAAAAGGGGTGGTATATTCCTATAAAGCTAGAATATCAAAATACATGTGAATAAAGCTAGTCAATGCTTATTTTTAATGGAATAACAGTATTCTATTACATAAGGTCTTATACAATTTTATTAGGAGTCTTACAGCATGTTCTCTAAAAGATATCTGGATGTCCACATCCTCACCTTTTTTTTTTCTATTCCACAAATTTGTAAGAAGAGAATACTTCATTTGGAGTATTAAAGTAGAACATCTTATATTTAAATAGAAACAGACATATAATCCATTTTAATTCATATTTAATAAACGTTAGAAGTAGCAGTAGTTGTGCACCTTCTGTTATGTTCTGTTATGTTCATAGGTTTCTTTTTTGCTCACCCCCATCACGGCTTACTCTGTTCCTCCTTCCCCTGATTCCTGCATTTCTGTAAGGGATTATTATTTTATAAAGTATGACATTTTGGTCACAGTTTTTGTACAGCACAGCCTGTATAACTGCAGACATGTTATATATTGCAATTAAACTATTTCTGCAAACATAAGGCAAAAAAAGCAGTGAAGGCCCAAAATTCTGATAATTCTTCTCATATTAGCACTTTTCTTTGACCAAGCTTTCCTTTATTTCCCGACTGCCTTCCGGTTTGTTTTGTTTGTTTGAGATATCCTTGAAACTTAATTATCTCTGGCCTTATCTGTCCTTCCGTCTCATCTTAAAACATAGCTGAGTGGAGACAGGAACTATCAGTCAGCGGTCCACAAAGTCCCGAGTTCATCTCAGAATGTGCGCCGATCTTGTTTCTACATTTTGTTGCCTGCGCACAGACATAAATCACTCGGCGGCACCTGCTGCACTCTGCCCACCTCACTGCCTCACTTCCTCTGCTCAGGCTTGAGGACATAGCCGCTCAGGTTTGTTCATCCCTCCTGAGTGTGAATTGCTTCCTCATATGTCACTCTTACCATTTCTTTCATTTGAATCCTGTGCTATTATCACTATATAGCAACCCTGAGTCTCTTCACGTGATTGTCCCCTATCATCTCCCAGGTCCACTTGACATGAATGGGCAACCATTTTAGTGAATTGCTTGAAGATGATGCAATCCTAATTTTTCTATGTCACTTCAACCATTCAACTGAAAGGATTCTTTCTGTCATTTCATTTTGATCTTCTTATGATCTCTTCCATTTTCGCTGTACTCCCACGGTGGGCAGAGGACTTCACTCAATCTTTCTGATTTCTGATTTAATGTATCTGAAGATCATTTCTTGCTCCTTGCCATTTTCTCTGACCCATTGCTCTCCTCTCAACTCTCTTCACTTTGTAAGTTTCCCATATGTCTTGCAACCCTCTCGTCATCATCATTTAACTTCTACCACATATGTCTGCATATTTGTTCGATGCTGCCCCTCAGCAGCCTAAAACCGAGTGAGGTACACAGACGTTGCTTTTTGCAGGGGACACAAAGTGCCTCAGATGTTCTTCTTCAAAAGGATTTTGACTGCATGCCATGCCGACTATATCAGCTTACTTTATGCCTTCCTTTTCATAGCAAGTTCTGAAACTCATTTCTTCCAGCAGGCTCGCTACATGCCCTTTTGACTCCAACTCCTCATCCCTTCTTCTGATACCGTTGCTGACCTTTTCCAAACTACAAGCGTCCACTCACTATAATGTCACACTGTGTATGGCTGCCTTTGAATTAATTAATGTTGCTGCTATTTTTAAGAAACCTCGACTCGCCTGATGCAAAGAACCGCTGCTATTTTTAAGAAACCTCGACTCGCCTGATGCAAAGAACCGCAAAAGTGTATGGCACCTATCTCTTTTGAACGTATCCTCAACCAAGTTTTTAAAGAGCAGGATTCCGTGGTTGTTCTCTTTGCTGTCATTACAATATATCAAAAACAGAACTGAATGCTGGCATTAAAAAAATACTGAAATGTAATTGTTCTTTGCTGACCTGTGGTCTTGCGCTCACTTCAATATCATTCTCCCAGGAATGTCACCAAAAAAAGTATCAAATGTTGACTGACAGAAAATGTATCAATAAGTCATTATAAAGGAAAAAAAAACAATACAAAATGCTCGACAAGACCTGTTTTACCAACAGTTTTAGCTTCCTAAATTCAATGGTTTTGACAGAAAGGCCACCTGGAGATGTCCCCTTGGCAGCTGAAGAAATTTGATGTCCATTTTTCATAACTATCTAAAAATGTACAGATGAAATAGTTAATTAAATAAAATGATATATCCAATAATGGCTCTATGCTAATTATCTGTAATGAATGCTTGAATATTTTTACAATATAACTGATACTATAGCTAGCATATTTTTTCCTTGTGCCTTTTCCAAGCAAACATACTGAAAATGAGAAACAAAGTAAACATTGATGTAGTTAAAAGAAACCAGCAACACGTTTGGTGGCTTTAGGGCAAGAGTCACAACCATCCCAACCTCTTCCTGAAGGCTTTTCACTAGATGTAGGGTAAAAAGTCACTGCGTGACTCATTTGGAAAATGTGAATATCGGTAGTTTTAAGCAGTTGAATGACCAACTAATGTTGATGTTTTTCTGGTGTGGACAGTCTGGAGATGAGGGTTGAAGGCTTGCTTTCTGAGTGTGGCTCCGCCCAACTACTGGTGACAGCATCAATCTTGGCTGTGATCGTAGTCTGGAAGCCCAGACTACGATCTGGAGGTTGGTGTTGTGGCTAAGTGCAATGTCTTTAAATAACTTATAGTTCCAACTACCAATTTCGGTACTCAACATAATTTGGCGGTTGTTGCCGACCGGTTAAAGGCTCCTCCTATAGTTTTAAAATTGACCCGAGGTCTACGCCCATTACAATACAATACTCAATTGAGCGTGGCCATATTCACACATTCATGAAGAGAATTTGGCGTTCATATCGGTTTGCTGAATTTGCAGTATCCACAGTGTGAATACCTATTACAACAATTTGATTTATTTTTTCTTCAGCCATCCTGGCCTGTTTCAGATTTTTTTTGTGCATTTTGTCGTAGATGTATTCATTTGAGAAATAATTTTGTAGCGTTTTTTTTATTATTTATTTCTTTATTGCTTGTGTCACTTCTGGAATTTCAGACTTGCGTCACTCTTTTTGTAAAATGTCAAAATTCATGAGGTAAATTATATTGTTACTGCACTATTTTATCCTATACCTCTGAACAGCAGTAGATATATCTTAAATGCATCAGGCAGATTCCCTCTCTCCCTCTCTCTGCAGTCCAAGGTCATGGTGTCAGATTGTTAATTGCTCAGAAAAAGAATCAACACAAACACTGGGAGGCTAGCCAAGGGCATAAGCTATCTGTAATTCAGTGGGGAGGCTGAACTTCTCGATGCTAGTGTCTTCAGTCCACAATTAGCCATGTGGGAGACTTCAAACATGCACTGCACGTGAGAGAACATCTCTCTCATCCGCTAATCCTGTCTGTTTCACACTCTGGTTCCATGCCGCTGCTTTCTGCACTGCTGTTTGATCCATGCTTAATGATGGTGTTAGATCACCAATAGCAATTACATTACCTAGAAAAGAAAAAAAAGACTCCTTTCTTTTTCTCCCCGTTTTTACAAAGCAACCCAAGTGCATCATTAATGCTAAGCTTCCCGATGCACTGCCTCTGTTATCTCTCTTTCTCTTCGGTGATACTCATCTTAAAATCTTTTACACTTTGAACCTGGTGTACTTGCTTTGTACCGACTTGCTCGGCAATTATTATTATTTCCCCCCTACTGGTCTCTTCTCTTTCAAAGCCATTTTTCAAAGCTGTGCTCATTTGTTTTACATAGGTCTCTTGCCTGTTTTACTACATTGTACTTGCTTCACTATCTACTGATGAAATACTGCTGCTCTAAACAGCTACTTCTATTGAGCCCCCCATATTGATGATGAACATAGAATGACTTATTATAACTGTTGTAAGTGGACAAAGACAAAAATTACTGACAGAGAACAAATGCCAAAGGGTAATATATTATTAGAGGCACATCCAAGAGTGATTTGTGCTTGGCTGTCTACTCATTTTTGGCGCTGTATTTCCAGCAGCAGCAACCGAAAAAAAGAAGCTCTTTAAATTCTAAACTAGTGTCTATCCCACAGTGATTATTCAATGAAACAGCATTTACAGCGTGTTCCAGTGAAAACTATCCCTATTAGAGAAACTGTAGCAGAGGTGTGGCAAGCGCATAATATAACAAAATCAAATTGATTATAAAGTTGACTGAGTACTAAAATCACATTTTTGCATAACCTTTTAAAATTTGCTTTTTACCATCATACAGCAGTTAAAGCATCCTTAAGATCAGTCATTATCTGAACTGCCCTCTAGTGGTCCATTATTGCAATACAGAAAGTATTGCCCCCCTCCCCCTCCCCCTCCTCCCCTCCTCCTCCCCCCCCCCCCCACACACACACACACAACCCACCCCTTCTTTAAAAACAAAAAAAAATATTCAAGATAGCCACTTCAGCATTCCAACAGATGATTTACTAAACTATTAATTTGCCATTTTATACAGCCACAACAACACATTTGGCTCAAACTTATAACTGCAGATAGATAAAGGGAGACAAATTCACCATAGCCAAGGACCAGTAAGGCAAAAGTCATTTAATTTACAAACAGCATTAAATCCTTAACCGGAAACTGTCGGAGTCGAGAAGCCGCATGGTCAATAAGAAGAAAATGATGAGGGCGAGTCTGGGTTAGCCATGCAATGAGCTGTAGGACCAGGAGTATCAGACTCCCTAAACTAACCAAGATAAATGAACTAATCTAACGGATCTAAAACCCCAAAACTGGACAACCGGGCCGCCATCCTCAAATAAAGGCAAATAGTCAGAGGGCATTGGAGTGAGAGTGCCTTCTATTCCAACCTTAAACAGGCTAAAGTGGACAGCACCATCCACTAATCACAGACCAGAAACTCCTGAGGAGACACAGAATAACTCAAAGGAGAGCACATAACAGCCTCATTGAGAAATGTGTGATTCAAATAAATGTGTTTCTACTGATCTTTGAAGATTAAAACAAGCAGAACAATTACCAAAAATATCTATACTTTATCTTTCCATAATATTATGATGAAAATGAGTGCATCAAATAATCTTCAACCGGTATAAGAGTTGATATTTCTGTAAATCCCTAAAATATTATCATTGCACATTTTATGATTACATTTCACACAGTCGTACATGGCTTTCATTTTTAAATTAAATAAATTAAAGAATACACTGTCATCTCTATACGGCAGTTAAAGTTTAATTCTGGCAATTCTTAGACTTTATAACCTTATCTGCCAAAATGGGCGCAGAAAATAATAAAATATGCATGTGTGATAGAAAATAATGAAAAATAGGTATATATTTTTATTTATAGTAATAATACCATTGAAATAGACAAACTGCCAAAACTTAACCCCCCAAAAAAATGAAACATCATATCCTCTAACCATTTATTTTATTTAAATGTTCAATAAACAACTCAATTAAAAAAAACAAAAAATAATTCTGATAACCATTTTTTATGTGTCAGGATACATATTTTTAGATTTGAATCTGCGTTTTAAAATGAATACATTGTCTTGTATCACTATAATCAAAGCAAGTGGGTGGAGATTTTACAAGACTTCAGCTTGCAAATTACCTAATGAAGCTCTCATTTTTCCTCATTAACTATATGATCATTTTCAGTAAGGTTGAACAGCCTCACCACCACCTTGCCCATTAGTCACAACATTCCAGTAGTTGTGAATTAGTATGAGGGTATGAGGGAGAATGAAGATGAGTCATTTAGGACCTGTATCTAAGTACATTGCAAAGGACCCGCAGTCGTACGTCAGCTCAGGACTAAAGTGCTATAAAATGAAGAAGTAAAAGGCAACCAAGCTGTCCCTATGATGGGCATTTTTTTTTAATCATACGAACACTCACCATTGAATGAAGCACTTCTGTTGAAGTTCTGCGGACTTGTTCACTCTCAACAGAAAATTATGTGCTATTTAATGAATTGACAATGAGTCAAGTATAATTAGCCCGTCATCCTTGCATAACGCTGCTGTCAGAAGGAAATATTTTAGCTTTCCAAAGTCAATTTTATATTTTGTTTTAATAGGTTTCATGGGGCCCAGTGTCAAGAATCTTACTTAGAATTAAAGACGGCATCTTTCAAGGAACTCGAGTCTCAATTCATTACTTCTAAAGGGAGTTTTTATGGGATTCTATAGTCCTAATTAACTAACTGCTGTAATTAAAAGGAATTCTCTCCAAAAAGAGAGAGTCGAGGCTTTGTCTTTGCAGTTCAATGTGGGTGGACAGAGTATTAAGAGTCAAAAAGATCACACAGATCTGTGCCTTCATAGGATTTCTGCCTCCCTTTGATCTACTTCTCACTAAGTGACAATATTTGGGCGTTATTCAGTATCGCTTCTATGAAATTCTCCACCATTTCACTAATCGACTTGATTTTATATGTTCGAAATTCATTTTTTGAATCATCTCAGGACCTCTTGTAGGGGTCAGCACTCCAGTGTATCCTTGGCACATCCCCTATTCCCACTTAACTGATTGGAGCTCTTGTCAGCACTGCGTGGGGGTGTGCACGGCATTTTTGATTGACAGTCTGCTGGTGGATTTCTTGCACCTGTTAGGATGTGAAAATGTACCTCTTTGTCATTTCAACTCATGGACCATTTATTGTCACCCTTATATGAAAGGTCACTATCCTCCTATACAATGAAAAGTGATTAAATGTTACTGGTAAGATGCAACAGCGGTAACATTGTTCAACACAGCAAAGTGCAGATTGGGGAAGATTGTTAGAATAATATATTTCACCATCTTGAATGTAGAGCATCAGTGTTTTGTATTAGCAGAGTTCACTTCACACAAAGGTTAATGCATTAGTTAGAATGAACCCAATGACTTAACAGTAAATTCAGTTTACCATAATTTGAGGTGATTTTAGGAATGGGCTGTGTTCAAATTGGATTAATTTTCAATACATTTTGTAATTGTATTAACACCAAGCAAATAGCCCCTCTTCCCCCAAAGCCGAGGAGCTGTTTGTGCTTTTATTGGTATTGACACTATTCAAGTCATCCTGTCCAACAAATTCAACAGGCAGGGAGGATGGGGCCTGCACTCGGAGTTGAAGTGTAGTAAGACAGGTGGGCAAGTGAACCTGGCAGAGGAGCACGTTCGACATGATGGAGCGCTCGACAGGCAGACAGGAGAAGCAGTTAGAAAGCCAGCGAAATCAGGCAGTCATCCAGACTCGACAGCTAGATTGGCAGGCGTCCGTCCGAAAAGACACACAGGCCTTTGTCCACGGACAGCTGTCCATCCTCTCAGTGATGGCTCAAAGCTTTTTTTTATTTTTTTATTTTTGAAAGAAGATAATAAGTTCGATGCACAACCGAGTAGATTGGCATGTTTTCCTCAGTGGAGATCACAAACCTACAGTATATGACTGAGGACAGAGCCTTGCCCTCACAATTAAAGGGTGTATTTGATCCAAAAGTTGTTTGGTTAATTAAACGACTTGGACTGAATAATAACTTCTGAAGTGAAAACACAAACGTGCAATTGAATTAACTAAAGAGCCAGTAAATAACACTGACGTTGCCATATGACAGAATCCTCACTGCAATGCCCAATAAACGTATTGCTTTTATTTATATTGAAATATTGATTGATTGAGTGAAGTTGATAGATAGAAAGTAATTAATAATAGTCAACAATAATTCATATAAGTGTTGTTAAATATCTTTGGTTTTGGCACTGTTGGTTCTCTTGAATATATTGCATACTGACAGTTTCTGGCATGCAGAATAGGAATTATAAACCAATTTTCAATCAAGCAGCTTCTTGACATATTTATTGCATTGATATTGAAAACTACTAGGCAAACACTGTAAATCTACTGACCAAAAAAAATAACTGTTTGAGATCTATAAATCAGGATATCCCAGCTTCATAGTCCCAAAGTGCAATTATACATTCTATACTGATGCTTGTTTTAAGTTTCAGAAAAGTAAAAGAAAGTCTAATTAGCCCACATGATTTTGCTTGTTTCAGTTTCACATCACTCAAATCATGTTACATGCATTATTTAAATCAAAGGGCAAGTGCACATGTAGGTGTGAATACATTTCTGCATGTTACACCAGACCACAAAAAATCGTAACGTTAGCAAGGGCAATCAGGGATCAAACTTCCGATGCAGCTGCGGGTTGCTGTTGGTCTTTTATGCTGTATATATGAAATTAAAAAAAAAAAAAATCCTATGAAGGGATGTGGTTGAGTGAAATATATTGATGTGGAAATCTAATGAAATTTCCCATGCCTTTCAAGTTTGATCCCTCTCCAGAATGTAGGTGTCGGAGCAGGCTGCCTGCATGTGCTGTATCCACTCATGCCGGCATACAAAGTAACCTTCATCTCCTCTGCTCGCCTATTCTCAGAGGTTTCAATCCGTTGCGTCTCCTGTTCCTTTTAAAGCCCTTTTCCTGTGCTCTGTGAAGCACATATTATTTTTAGTTAATTACCTGTCTGTGTCAACCTCCAGCATCCCACACCCTGGCTTCACTGCATCATCCCCGATGCACGTTGTCTTATTCTGCAGGAGAACGTACACCTCTTATGATTGATGAATTATGTTCTCCCATAGCTTCACTCTTGTATTCTGGCCTCACATGTCCAAGCTGCAAATAACATAATATAAATACATTTTCAAAGAATAAGTCACTTTTTCTTGGTGTTCCAACACAAACAAAGTGACATCTTAAGACATTTGTGAGAAGAGGAGAAGACAGGAAGGACAAGTGGCTCTAGTATTATTATTTCCCAATGCACAAGCTCAAGCAATATCTGCTTTTGGATGCAACACGGTCCATGTAACAAATGTCATATAATTTGAAGCCATCTTTAACAGTAAAATATAATGATCCCTCTTATCGATTGGATTAGCAAGGTAATAAAAGCCCCGTATTGACAAAACTGACAATGGATACGTTGGGGATTGATTGTGCCATAAAGCTAGTGAGGCTACTTAGGGACCAGGACTCTGCGCGGTATTCATTGACTGTCCCCTGAAATGTGAAAATGATCTCAGGTAATGATGATCATAAAATGATGAGATGAAGAGGGGTGCGAAACCCAACTGAGCCTTGTATCTGTTATAGATAATAGCATCTGTTACTTAGAATTTTTAAATCCTTAGACATCTTTTAAAATAAATACCATTGTAATAGACCGTAATGCTTTGGGAATCACCATGTTCACATAATTCAATAGCTGCAAATTGCTGTCAAAGTCAGCATTATTTTTTATAATGATTTATTTGTAAGGATACAGGCAAAAATAAGCTTTGGGTGCTTCATGACCCTTTGCTCCTGATAAGGTCTGTGCTTTGACTTTGTATACTGTTGCTCTTTAAAGAATAATCGTATCTGCCATCATACGAGAGTGGGGTATCAGGGCTAGGTCAGTAGTAACTCGTGACTATATTAATTTCCAGTATCACACACAGCGCCACTCCCTCGATATCTGACAAGATTGTCAGGAGTCAATATACAATACATTGTGGGTAACGTAGGCAGCAAGAAGAATGAATGGAGAGACATTATGGTATCTCTGGTAGAGTTACATCTATTTTGGTATTTTTTTTTCAAATGAACCTTGGTAGTTATGGGTCTGGGTCCCCGAGGCACGTCTCTTGTTTTGAGACACGCCCTCTCCAAAAATTGACTTCACAGATCTTTCGTGCAAGCATCTTATTATGACCCACAGCTATGTTTTAAAGTTAAACTGGTGACAATAATCTGGTGTCTTGGAGCGGTGACACACATTACGTCTGTACAATGTAAGTATATTTTCCTCGTTAGGATGAAGCGTGTTGGTTAGAGGGTTTGATACAATAGCCAATGAGGCGGGTTGGGTGGATCGTCCGATACAACAGATGACTTAAGTGCAGGAGACTGTCCCAACTTGTTGGTTGGAGACAAGAAGCAAACAGCAGTTTTTTAAAAGTCCATTTGCTGTTGCCATGATGACAAAAGTTGCATAACTTTAAGGAAGTAGTAACTTTAATGTTAAACACAACTCAAGTCATAATTTTAACCAAAACCATTATCTTTCCCTCACCTTATGGTTTCTGGGTCTAAACCTAACCAGAGGTGTGAATCCAGAAAACACTCGTGGGTTGTATTTGAAGGAAGGCACAAACAACTTTAATTGTTGTGTGGGTTGGAGGAATTGTTCATTTTTTTCCCTGGAAGGTTTTGGTATATCAGATATTTGGTCGATATATTTTTCCTATAAGGATGCTTCTTTGAAGTCCCAGTCAATAAGATGCCTGAGTTCATGTAATAACCATCCGAGAGGATTAGTCCGTTTAGTGTACGTACAATGGATAGATATGTTACTTTTCAAAATGGATATTGGACCCGATGTTGCCACCTATTACCGTCAATGAATAGCATGGTGGAAGACCGGGGGCACTCTGTGTGCTCAAGGGCAGTTAGAAGTCTTATTTGTGCCACATAACCGATGGTCTTTGACTGGCCATCGTTCATGAATTAGAAAAAAAAATAATCACTCACACTGAGCATAATGTTCCAGCTCAATTAATGAAATGTGAGGATCTGCCATAGTTCTCAAAATAACCGTATCTAAAACATCTAAACATTTTTGGTTTTGAACTGTCACTTGGAAAATAAAAAAAATAAAAAACTGATTAATCTCTACTGAAAATAGTCTTTGCTTCCTTAATTGCAACCATTTTTGAATTTTCCAAACTCAAACTGTTCTATAGCCTGTCTGTCTTTCATCACATGTATTCGGGAGGGGAAACCATCAAAAGAAGGCCTTTTTCATTCCAGCTATTCATTTTACCTGATTTGAGATATGATCCTTACTGCTATTTCAACACAGTTTATAACCATTAACAAGGAGTCTGTGAACAGATGAGGTCAGTGCCCTCAGCTTCACTGCATTTATCATTGAATACGATTCTCGTGGTACTCTAACCAAGTGTGAGGATTATGCTCTTTGTGCTGTTGATGTTTAAATTGGAATGTATTCCAAAGCACATCACAATCAATGCAAATAGAAAGTTTTAATCACATCAGTCTCACTCCTTCATCTCAGTTCTGATCTATTGAACTATTCACTTCTTCAGTAAATACGTGTCTGATCAGTTTCTCCCCTGTGACATGACCAAGCCTGGAGGTATCTAAAGAATGATTCCAACCTTTACCAATGTGCTATTTTCAGAACAGAGAACCATTACTGGAGTACTTGTGTACTTGACCCATGATAATGAAATTCTGAATTCTCATATTTTTTTCTAAAGTGATTAACTACCCACAAATTAAACAGTTAAGCAGATTTTTTTTTTTTTGTCCACTCTTTTTAATCAAGGCAGGTGGATTTATTTTTTAATTTTTTTTAATTTCCTAATTTCCTTATAATAAAGGCCAGTGCAGGGCAGCAATCAACATCAGGCTACCCAGATTTGCGTCAACAAATTGATGTTTTGGACCTATGACCGCTATAGTTGATGAAGGTAGAATAATCTGCACAGTGCACATGAGTGCTTGAGCAAGATTAAAGCAGTGGGTGTCAATCTGGTTATCCATTCAACCCTGAATTAAATCACCTGCCCAAAGCATAAAAGTACATACAGGGCAATGCAGGGAATCATGACTAATACTGGAAAGGTACAATAACACACACTCCCGGGGTACTGAGGGGCCTTACTCTATTTGTCTGACTTTTTGTTTTCCAGTGGAACATTTTACACTGTCACCTAAATGTATCAAGTCAGCTGCAAAGAAAGGTGCGCTACAGAAAGGGCACCAGAGAGCAATGGAAAATTACAAGTTGAGCCAAGACATAGGAGTAGACAAAAGGACAGAGAATGGAGAAATGGGTAGGTGGACCAGGAGTGATGTAGGATATAAGGATGGAGGGAAATTGATAGTTGGAAGGGAGAGCAGGGCACATACACAGCCACTCTCTCAGCTCCCTCTGACCTGAGAGGTGCAGCCTGTTTGATTTAGTGCCAATCAGAGTTTTTAATGTCTGTGCAGCGCATCATAATTTATTAGGATTATCATAAACTTGCGCTGGGAGAAGGAGCGGGGCACTTGTGCCTCCCTCTCAGAATGAATTACTTGCTGCAAGCTGGAGCGTCAATCAGACCAGAAATGGCGACACCAGCTTTTTCCCACTTTGTTTTTCCCCAGCCTTCCCATGCAGCCCTTCAGAGCTTGGACCTACAATACATATTCCACCCTAGAAGGAGCTGAAGATATAAGGTTAAGGAGAGCGAAAGGATAAAGGAGTGGGAATGTTTGGGTTGTATGAATGAACGTATTGGTGTTAATGCAAAGAATAATTTTACAACTACACCCAACCATACAAGTCCTGTACTGATTTCAGAGGGTCTCTTTTGCGCTCCCTGCTTCATTTGAACTCTTTGTAAAGGAGACGCTCATCTCTTTGGCAGTTTTCATAGAGATTGAAATGAAGACACTGATCTCTCATCCTCCATTAAGCTTTTCCACTCCATCTTGATCACGCACAAGTCAGAAAAAAGAATGGCAAGCAATGCATTGAATATGGTTCTAAAGCTCTAAATCTATACAAGGAGCCCTCTTTCACCTACTCTTCACCATGATGAACTGGTACTGAATTACTTTACTCAGGACAAAAAAAGGCGAGTTGTCAGAGGAACAGAGGTGATGACGTTGCTTCAAAAATATATTTGTAATAAGGAACACATTTTCTTTAACCAAATATATCAAAACATAATTATTTTTTTTTACAGTTGTGTTCAGGCAGAACTTGTTAAGGTTATGGAAGGATCACGGCCTGCTTTATTACAGAAAAGTGTTGGTTCCATCCAACCACCCCCACATCATCCCCACATTGATTTGATCCCTCTTTGCACCCCTGTGAATGTGTGTACTTTTCACGAGAGGCGAGGCAAAACGTGACACTGACAGGGTATCCACCAGTTGACTGACCAGTGTATTACACACTTTGGCTTAAATTTCACAGTGATTTGATGCACATGATGTTTACTTAAATTGAACTAAAACTAAAATCTTTTCTGACCTCAGCCAAAGTTTTACTGCCAAAAGACAGAATTTTGCACATGAACGCTGGTGTCTGGTGTGAGAGTCAAGAGCTTTGTACACCCACCATCCACCTCAACCCCCTCCTGCTGACTCACTTCATAAATGTGGTGCCTTAATCACCCAGAAAGCTCCTCTGAATCTAATCCAGCCAGCAATACTTAGCTCCTAAATGTTACTGTGAAACCAATTTACAGTTTTGAAATTACACTTCCATTCCAAATATGAATATGAATGTATTAGAAGTTCTGCAACACAGAAAAGTTATTTTTTTGTCGATAATCAAGAATTTAGTTTTTTCTTTTTTAATAAAAAAAAAAGGATATTTATAACTGTTTCTAATCAATTTATTTGAAACATTCTCAAAGACCAGAGTACATTCTTATGAATTATAATACAGTAACTAGCCTAATCTGTTTTTGTTTTAAGTTAGACACACCCTTCCTAGCATTTTTAAATCATTTACTTTGGAAACATTTTTCTTTAACTGCATTGGCAGATTTTGTTGTTTTGTAAAAATAGCTTTTTAACAGTTGAATAACTGACATAAATAACTTGAAAAGCATAGTGCTGCAGTGCACTTTACAATGTAAGTAGGTAACATCATGAGCACTGTGTTACAAAGTAAAGGTCATGTCCCTCAACTAGACAATATGTAACCTTGTTGGAAATTTAAGCACCGGTAACCAAATGTAGCTTGCAGCACATTTCATGCACAAGCGCAATCTCGATTAATTTCTTTTTTTTAGGTGTTTACTGTAATTTACCACATATGCAGTGTAGCTTTAAACCCCGTGGTGGCCCGCATTGATAGTGAAAACACACATTCCAATGAATGGATGGAAAATCTGTGCAACAAAAGGAGGGCTGGCTTTTGGGAGATGGTTTGGGGCCTGTGCTGGCATGAAGCTCAGTGGGAGTATGAGAGGCAGGCAGACTGGAAGCCTAATTAATCCAGCCTTCCTTAATTAGTCCCTCTCCTATCCATGATGCACTCACCAATCTTCTGATGCTCCCTCTCCCTCCTCTGCTTTCCCAGTCTTCCTCATACGCTCTCTGTTCTTTTTTCCTCCATCTATATTTCTCTGCCCCTTCCTGTGATTCTCTCCTGCCCTCTGTCTGCTTTGCCATCTTTCCGGGCTTGACCGAATGGTGACAATATGTTCCGAGGTGATAAACAAGCACATGCTGCTGCAGAGGGCAGCTTAGGCAAAGCTGTGGTTGTCTCTGCTGTTGCCTGCGTTGCCACTAGAGGACCGGACAAAAGCCCAGCTGTATGCGGCAGAGACCGTCTGCACCGTATTGTCTTTAGAGATATATCGCGTCTCACAATGCAGGTGGTCACTGTGTGGCTGGATGGTGATGCCCCGGGCGCTGCAGCTCCTGTTTGCAGATTACTGTCGTAATCTGCAAACACTGGCACAAGAAATCACTGGATGCATCCCTCCAGCATTGTTGGATAACAGACCGTGGCAGGAACTGTAACTAGGGCCAAGCCTGCTATGCTCAAAGATGCTGACTTTAATGACGCTGGGCGATGGGTCCCAGCCCTCACTCTCTGTGCCCAGAATAATGAGGCACTTATTCCACCAGTGGCCATGACCATTCAAAATTACTGTACTTTGAATACTGATCAAGACTAACTGTTGACATTTTCATGCAGCATACTGGTTTTATAATGAGCTGCGTGATTAACTCATCAGGGTTTGTTTGTCTTTCTGGCATTAAAGATAATATACTTCACTTCAAATGTGGAGATTGGCAGCAATACAAAATTTAGTCATTGAAATATTTTAATAGCTAAAACATATTTAAGTCATTTATTTGCTGTGAAAACATTGAGTCATCTATTATTGGTTTCTTACCACTTCAAGATGCCACTGCGGATGACTAACTCAGTGTTGCACTCTATGGTAGTTTGCTACAGACGGCATATCAAGTGTTCCACCAGGAACAAAAAGACACTGGACCGCTGCTGTACCGCATTAAGGGATGCATATCCTTCTGTTCCTCCTGCAGCGGTGGGACTCTGTGATCACTGACTGATTCATCTTTTCTGAACTTACAGACAGAAACTAAAATCGGCAAAGCTTGTGCTTAATACTGAGAAGATGGGCTGACGAGTCAAAGCCAGAGCTACAGTCCTGCTTTGCCTGCATTGACTGGAGGCTTTTTGAGGCCGAACCCTAAGCAACTATACTGAGAATGTATATGTCATGTACCCTCTTCCTTCAAATGTTCTACAATCCTCCCGGTCCCCAAAAAAAACACTTTAATGACAGGACTGAATGACTACAGGCTCATTGCCCTAACGTCTGTGGTAATGAAGTCTTTTGAGAGACTGGTGTTGACCAACCTGAAGCACATCACAGGCCCCAGTTTGTTGATAATGGATGATGCAGGGTAACATGGGATTGCACTACATCTTGCAACACCTCAACTCCCAAACAGCCCTCTTCTCCCTCGGCACCAATGACTGCACCTCAGGAGACCCGTCTGTTCAACTCCTGAAATTTGCAGATGAAACCACAGTCATCGGCCTCATGAGAGACGATGATGAATCTGCATGCAGACGAGAGGTTGAACAGCTGGCACTGTGGTACGAGCACAACAAACCGGAGCTGAACACACCCAAAGCGGTGGAGATGATAGTGGACTTTATAAGGAGACCCACAGCACAGCCCACCCTCATTATTCTCAATAGCATCTGTAGATCCCAGAAACCTGAAAAATCCCACAGTAAACAATCTCCCAGGGCCTGAAATGGGAGAAACAACACTAATCAAAAAGGTTGAGCAGAGGATGCACTTCCTCCGACAGCTCAAGAAGTCAAACCTGCTCAAGAGCTGCTGATCTAGTTCTACAAAGTAGTCATCGAGTCTGTTCTCCTCACATCCATCACGGTCTGGTTTGGATCGGCCACCAACCAGGACTTGAACAAACTGCAGCGGACAGTCAGGTCTGCAGAAAGGATTACTGGTGCCAACCTGCCCACCAACCATGACTTGTGCATGTCCAGAGTCAGGAAACTGTCGGGGAGAATCACTGCAGACCCCTCACTCCCTGGACATAACCTGATCCAACTTCCCCCCTCCGGCAGGTGCTATAGAGCACTATATACCAAAGCTACCAGAAACAAGAAAATGTTTTTCCCTCTCGGCATCGACCCAATGACCCTTTCAGTCAGTCACTTGTCACTGTCAAATATACATTCAAGCAATATGTACACAGACAAGCATGCATGCATACACTTCTTATAACCACCGACCTATATAAGGTAAGATAGTATTTATTTTAGCACCCCGTGCACACTCGCATCTTTTCTCAACTTAAAGAAAATCCATAGAAACCATTTGACCTGTTGTTTCAAATATGTCTATATAAATAAATCTGTTCGCATGTGCAGTAAATATCTCTCCTGTAAGTATTATTGTGTTGTGTGTAAGCACACAGAGGCTAGACCACAGAGTCCATTTCTTTCAAGGCCAATGAGGATTGAATTAAATTCTAAAAGTAGCATTAATTAAACAAACTAGTGTACTAACAATGTCCTTTTAGCCTCTTTTAGCTAAGCATTTATTTTCATTGAAAAATGTTCAGCTAAAAAATGTAATAAACCAACCGTATACAAATCACCAAGCACAAAACATTTAGCATATAGACACAAGGGAGGCATCAATCTTCTCAACTAAGTTTTAGTCTCCAATATGTTTTTATTGAAATTATAAAAAAAAAAAACAAGATTAATTTGTAAGACAGCATATCAGTCAAAAGTTAATGAAGTAATCTTTGATAGGATTTAATTATGCACATGCATCCTAACAGTTTCTTCCTTCTCTATGTTTACTCCATCAGGTACATAAAAAAATCAGATAAAAAATGACAGATTAAAAGGTGATAATTACCTGAAACAGATTTGTCGTACTGCCAGTGGACCATAATGTGATAAATATCTTAAGGGATGATTTTTCATCTTTTCCTCCTTTTTTTTTTGCCTTTAAAGACAGGCTATTTGTGTATCAAGGTCATCTCACATCCCTGCTACACTTCCACAGAACTCTTGCCAGTTTTTTCTTCTCCTTCCTTTCATCGTCACCCTCCTCTATCGCTATAGCCTAAATCTCTACGTATTTTTTTTTTTCATTTCTGAACACTTATTTCCTTTGAGGGGAGGACACAGTTTGAAATAGAGACTGCGAAGGTTGAAGTGAAGTTGTCTTTTACACTCCAGAAGCTACAAATCCCTTTTCCTCCATGCCCTCCTCTGTAATAATGCTTCAAATGTCAAGCCTTAGTCATGATTGCCTTCGCCATATTTGATGAGGCTCTGGCTGGCATTTTGCAATGAACTTACTTTGAGATGAGATTAAAAAAAAAAAAAAATCCTTCAGTTATTTATTTAGGTTGTGAGAGGAAATGTAAAGGTTTACGATTGAGAAATGAATATTTCCAGGAGTGTGGTCTATCTTTGTCGAAGTTAGAGCTCCAGCATTGGGAAACCCATGGATTGGGAGAATGCGGCCAAAAACACAAGCCGTAGTAGTTAGCTTCTTGTGCTGTTTCTGTTTGACAGCTTGGTGAGTCGGCCTCTAACTCCTTACCCCTGCCTGTAATCCCAGGCTACTCCAAGGCTGTGTGGGCCTGTGATCCAGGAGCTTCCAAGGTTCTGCACTCTTAACTGGTGTATAGTGACTCACCACTAAACCGCAGTCTGTAGACTTAACCATCACAATCCTTGTGCAGCTAGCATAAATCTGTTCAGTCTGCTCCACTTTGCAGCTTCTCTCTCCCACATTTCTTGTTCCTTGAAGCTGTGATTCACTGGCTTTGCATCTCCTCTTTGAGGATAGCAGAATATTATCTTTGGCGTAAATGTTTTTTTATGACCTATTCATTGTGGCCCATTTTTTTGTGTGGGTTTTTGGCTCTCTGTGTGTGTGTCTTTCCTTCTATAGCTCGCTCTTTTCCAGGCCCTACTCGGCATCATTTGCATGGCCTACTTACTGGATGGGGTTTGGTTAATACCCACAAGTAGACACTTGAGCAGTAAACACTTCCCTTGCCATGTGGGCTTTCCAGAATGAACTGATCCACTTAACTCTTATGCCTGTTTTTACCATCCAAGACGACACTTCCCTTTCAGGAAGTGGACCAAGGAAATGCACACTTATGCACAGTCAATTTAATTCACTTCTTTCCAAAAGTGAGACACTTATATGTCAGGTGTTTTGAGCAGTAACATATAATTTGTATGCACACACTTATATTACTTCTAGTGCTGCTAATTTTAGTGAATAACCCTTGGCACTACGAAGATGCAAAGAGTAACAACTCTAAATCTTTGTGATCTTATCAGGAAATAATGGAAACCTGCCTTTTTTTTAATGCAATAATTCCTTCAGAGATAACGACTAAATAATATCGGTACATGACTGACACAATGTAAGTTTTACCAAAATACTCTATCCTTTAAAGGGGAAAAGAACCCTCCGTGAGGCATCTCCTGCTAATTGAGGGTATTGATTCTCAGTTTTTCACCAGAGGAGAACAATGTTCGAAGTGAGTTAAGGTCCCTGAAACTCTCGGAACAGTCGCTCCCATCCAGTCTGTGATCACACCTGTCACAGCCCTGTTCAAATTGAGTTTCAGATGTGTAACAGCTGAGTCTTTTCAACAACAGACAGCTGTGCCTCTTTCACTTGAGAGGAATCTGTGTTCCTGCTTGCAAATCCATGATTTGTTTTCACTTTTGCTGATTATGTAGTTAGAATTCCTTAAAACATACTCAGAATATGACGGTATCTTATGATTTACAGGATAGCTCTGTTTCTAATTCCATATTCATTCAATAATAGTTCATACACAACAAAAGTAAATATAAAAACACATAATATAGTGTGTCAGCCTGAGTGCTAGTCTCCATATACCTCCAGGGCACTTGGGTATTTCTCCTTAAATGTTCCCTGCAGAGGTGGAAAACAATCCATGTGGAAGTGTCAAATGCATAACTTGATTGCAACATTCACACATTTCCGTGCACTTCTTCAGTATTTTGGGGAGAGAGGAAAAAAAAAAAAAAGATGGAGAAAAAGACATCTCAGAAAGCTAATCTTCCACTGCATTTGCAAGGCTTTCTGGGACACCAGAACCCCAGGAGGAAGCTGACTGTGCACTATAAACAACTTCTCCAAGTTTGTGTTGGGGTTTCTTTGAGCAAACAGGGGATAGACGTGGAGGTTTGTCTTCCTAAGATGGGAGCAACAAATAAAAGCAGGGGAATGGAGGAGGGATACAGAAGGGGAGAGCTCGGGTTCATATATAATGCCTGACTGGTAGAGAATGACAATTGGCTGTTTTTCATTTCCACCAGTCGTTGAAAAAAGAAGTACCTGTCACAATGAGGGCAATGTCACCAGGACAGTGGATGTTTCCATGACAACTAGGAATCCCCCCCACCCCCAAACCCTGCTATGCATTGAGCTGTTGCACAGGATAAGGTCTTTAAACAGGGACGTGTCCGCCTTACACGGAACATAAATGAGATGCACGCTTGTTCTGTCCATGCTGCAGGAACAATGTTGTATCTTTCATCTCTTCCTCTGCGCTGCTGTTTAATTCTGCTCATATCAAGCTGCGCCTTTTGATCGTCACTCTGCTTGTTCTACATAAAACACTGGCAGTGAGTAAATTTATAGTCTGTTGTACCGCGGCACCCCTAATGTCTTACATCTGTGTTTAACATCTTGGCTAAAGTCAAAACAATCAAGTTGTCATTCTCACATTCTCAGACACTCTGGGTTTTGCCAAGAGTGTTTGTTAAGTGCTGGAAAAAAGAGACTCTTGAGATCCCACTCTGTCCAACAGAACAAAGAGTGCACAGGTTGACATCCAAAGGCTATCTATAAAGATAACAACATCCCATCATGTTTAGGACGTTTCCTGCGCTACCCATGAAATCCCCAGGATGAAATATATCAGCGCCATGATCCGATATAAGAAGCTGCTGCATACTGGCACACAGAAGTGGTTCAGTCCATCTGAGTGGTTCAATAAGTGTTGCAGGAAAAAAAAGGAACACCCTACATCCTGTGCTCAAAGTTATCATTACTTAGTGTGTCTGTAAAGGGTCGGTTTACCCAAATCACAACATGTTTTCTCATTCACCTTTAGTGGTATCTAACCATGCAGACTGCAGTGCCTTTATATCCTTAGCTTTTGCGATATCCATCTCTGAGTTTTATGTCCGCACCTGAATACAATAGAGAGGACTCAGGCGTCTTTGTGGAGCTCAAAGCTCTAAGAAAATGCATTTAACAAATCTGTTTAATCCACAAAGACTCCATCTTATCATTAATTTTCAGAGGGACTTCTTAGTAAGTAGTCCCAGTGAAAATGCCTCACAGTGAGTTTCTTTGATAAGTCAGAGAAAACTAGACATTGTTAATGTGCACACAGGTTAAATTCAGTTTTTTCTAATGTAATTTTTTCAGTGCAGTAAAAACAAATGAAGAAAAAAAGTATATACTTCCACTATGATTGTGTTGTGACCAAAATCTCAGAAGCAGATCTCAAAAGAACCTCTGGAGATAAGCCCAACATCTTCAAACTGTAATCCAAGCAAACACTTGAGGTAAATAAGAAAATATGGTCCCTTTTTGTGATTTGCATCAACCAGTACTAAGTAAGGTCAGCATTTCCGGGAGGCATTTCTATTGGGAAGAATCTCAAAGTCATGACACTGATTTGGCTATGATCTCCCATTAAACACCACACAAGGTGTATTGTGGCTCGTATTGTTGAGATGTTTTTAGATTGTGCACAATCAGAACCTGATGTAGAAAGAAGAAAAGGAGTTTCTAGCAAAATCAGAGGCTACTTTTCTATTGTCACGCAGTTGGAAAATGATGAGGCCAATTTGTTCCACGCAGGGAGAGACAGTCCCCTGTAGGCTTACAGATTCTGAGACATTGCATTTACGTTATGTTCCGCCATTTCTCATTTTAGAAGCTGCAGGTGGCCTTTTTTTTGTCCGGGGCAGAGATTCAACCTCTCCATTCTCCTCTGGCCCTCCTTCCCAAGGCGCGAACAGACCTGCAGGAGCCTGCATTGTTTTCAAGATGTATTTACTTTTGGGCATCTATTGTGATAGAGGTCAATTTCACTGTCAGTGAAGCGTGTGCTATGTTGATATATTGCATTTTGGTTTCAAGAGTCATTTTCTGGATAACATATATATTTATTTATTTCCAATAGTAAATAGCATTTCAAAATGTGAGGCAATTGAATAATGGTGAAGTTAATGGTATGAACCCAGATATGAATGACATCTCATAGCTAGTTATAAGTGGAGTCATTGTGGAAAACAAGATGGTCGGAACAAATCAGGCTCATGAGCTGCACACTAATCCCCATATGAGCCAGATATTATTATTGTGACTGCAGAGTTTCATTAACATTCCAATGTGGTATCACGCCAAACTGTGTAATACACCTCCCGGTCCACTAGAGGACAGCATCATGGCTTTGCCTCATGATATGTCAAAAACGATGTAGTTTAGGACAACAAGAACACATTGTGCAAATAAGCAAACTTGGTGAGGGCTTGGAAAAAAAAAGAAACTTGGTTATGCATTCAAATTATATTGCTTTAAAGAAAACCTGTTGCCTTCTCCCAGACACAAATCTTAGCCTCCTGCATGAAAGTCTATGGCTGTGTTTCAAATGGCGTACTTCCCTCAGCACACTTAGACAGAGTACTCTTACATGTTAGGACTCGTAATTCTTTACATCGGTGGTCTCTCCCTTTCTGCTATGTACCCAAGATGGCGACCATATTGAGTGCTTCATCCGGGTACTTGTGGTACACTGCATGTTTCTGTACTTGGCGGTGTCAACGCACTGAATTGAGTGTTAGCCATTTGTAACACAACTTGTGACTTGACTGCCACCTCATACTTTGTGTCATGACCTCCGTTGCATGACGTTCGTTAGATGACCTCCGTCATATGATCTGTCTCTGGTGATGTGTGTATCGTTCTCACACAAAAGCGACATCAGGTGTTACACAGACTACCCTCTAGTGAACTGGTGGGTGTAGTACATGTTTTTCCGTAATGCTGGGCTGGACATTTTGAAAAAGTGCGATTTTATAGTTATTCAAGTTGTTTTTATACAGAAATCGCTGATATTATTCGCCAATAAACTTTACATATTATACTTTCCCACAACAATCAAGCGTGGGTTAAATTAGGCCAAATCATTACCATTTCCAAAATCAATCAATTGTGGTCCTTTCGCTGTTGCAACTTTGTTGATCAGTTTCTATTTAAATCAAAACATATATGGATTTATACTTGAAGGAACATCACTTCATTGATTAAATTGACTTTAATTGTCCATACTCATTCTTTTACTCATTATTATTTTACATGCACTCACTTTTAACTCAAACTGTGCAAACATTATTGAAAACATGAACGCTTGATGCCAATTAAGTGACTTGCGGCCCTCTGCATTCATATGGACTTTACTATGTCTGCCGAGTCAGCCATTTCAGTTCATCATGCTGTCCCTAAAGTGTATAAGCAAGATTAAACCACATGGGAACAACGCAAATAAGTTTAAGAACAGCTGTTTGCTTGTGCTCAGAATGACAGTGCTGTATAACATTATGTTCAACCATGTGCTAGCTTTAGTACTGTTGCAATATTGTTGCTGTATCACCCTTGTAAGAACAAGCTGGGTGGAGATGGATGTGTTTTAAGCATATTTTACTGTTCATAACAATAACTCCTCATCACTTCCTGTTTCTCTGTGATATGAGTCAACTGATCGGATTAAATGGGATTGTCTAAACTGCTGGTAAAATACTGAAATAGTTGAACAGTGCAAATATTATATGTACTTATAGTATTGACTCAACTACATGAATGAACATTCATGAATAAACTCCTAACATCTCTAAATGTGACACAGGCATTAAAAGAGGGTGGAAGAGGAAGAAGAGGCTGTGGTTCATGCTTCATGTGCATATGGTCCAACTGATTCATTAGTGATATTCATGTTCTTTTTGGTGATGGTTGGGATGGAGTGATGCCTAATTAGTCAATTTACTGTAAAGTGTAGTGAGTGCAGGCACTTGGCTGTCATAAGAAACACTGGGTGTATCACCTCTCTGTGTCCCACATAGCCAGCCACGCTCGACTCAATCAGTCTCGAGCTGGGTTGTCACATCGAAGGGGTCAGAGTTGAAACAAAACTCTTAATGACTCCCAGCAGAGACACCATTAGACTGTTGTCTCTGAGTTCAGCATGATGCAAATACACTGGAACTGTGCATTGATTTTCTCATCATGTCAGGACCATTCAGCGGTTCCAAATCCTTTCCCAGTCTCTCCCAATTAGCTTTCGGCCCGGGGAGCACTGTCGATCCCCATCTGCCCATCTGCCTGTCAGTGGCTTCATTCCACGGACGGAGAGATATAGGAAAGGGGAAGAAGGGAAGGAAATGAGGGTGAGGGCAAGCAAGCAATGGATAATTCTGTGTTTGGCGGCTACAGGCGAGAAGGCTTGGCAGATCTGTCCAAAGCCACAGCCAGTAGGGGTGGTTTGGAAACGGAAGGACTCCCTAAGAGAGATACTGTTGTTTGGATGATAGAGTGAGGCACAATGCCCACTCACTCTCTGCTCAGCCATTTATCAATGAAAACACAGGACTTGTACTCTATATAGCCTCTGCCAAGGAGGGGATGTAGATTTCTCATTTCTCTCTGAGTTTTATACGTCTCAGTTTCTGTCTATCTCCCCATCTCCCCTCGGGATGGAGCTATCACTGCATGGGCTGCCCTGAAGGTTAGGGAATCTGGTCCAGATAATGGCCTGTCGAAGAAGACTTCAGCTGAGTCTTTCACTCTCCCAGCAGACCTTGGCGCTTGAAGTTGGCAGAGGCAGATGGACGTTCTGTATGATTGCTGCCTCATCGTTCCCCTCTGGTTTCCTCTGCTCTTCCCTCCTGAAACAGAAAATAGTTCCCGTCTGAACTGCAATGACTGACAGGATATATCCTCGCAGTCGCCCCGGCGTACAATGTCTGTTCATATCTATGACTGCCAAAAATTGGCGACATGCCACAATTGTCAATTTAGGAGCTTGGACGAGGAATCTGTTCAGAGTAAATGAGATTAAAAAAAAAATAGTCCTGTCTGTCAAATTTAATTTGACATCCAGTTTTCTCTTCATGGGGTCTTTTGCCTTGCCCACCTCCCATAGCTGAATAGTGTGTAATTGTATTTGTATGGACGAGCTGTTACATTCCATTGGCTATGAGATGTTTCATCCTTTGGAGTCGGCTCCTTGCTCATGACAAGGGTTCGTTCACGCACAGCTAAATGAGAGTTCATGCTGTTGTGGTGGCTTTGTCGTCCTCACTCCCTTCAATCATTGGTATTCCTCTTCCCTCTTCGTCCTGATGGGTAGTGTAATTATTAGAGCCACAGGGAGGTGGCTGGAGTTTTTGAGTTTGTGGAGCGAGCCCGCTGGGTGCTGCCGACTAGTGGGCAGGTAGAGAAATACACGCCACTGTTCTGTAACCTCATCAACCAGCAGCCGACAAAAATACCAACAAAATGCATGTACACGCGCTGATATGGACACATGCCTGGACATTATCAGCCATGCACACTGACAAACACTCATATAAATGCATCCTCACACAGCAGGGCATGTCGACACACATTGTGGAAATGTAGCTGTCCGCCCCCTGCACACTAACAGATAAAGTCGCCATTGGTCCGGGGCTGCAGGACGATAACACTCCCCCACCCCCACCCCACCCCACGGCCCCGACCCTCCACACACATATCCTCCTTTATGGGGTTGTGCTTTTTATTTTGCTGCTGGGGTTTTATCTGAGGCCAGTAGCGGCTGAATCCACATATCCTGGCAGTGGCACAATGACGACTTTGCCTGCAGTGCATTAGTTCTCATATGAGGAATGAGTTTTTTGATGAAATGCCCCACCATTCTCAGGCCTGATGGAACACCACTATGGGTTTACCCACGGTGATCTAATCCAGCCGGGGCCCAGACGCCAGCTGATATACTAGAGAGAGGGCAGAGAGACAGAGAGAGATTGGAGGAGCTGAACAGAATAGATGTGGAGTGAGAGCATGGGATTGAACCAGAATGAAAAAGATATAGTCTCTGAGGAGAAACAGCGTGAGAGGATCTTCCATTAGAGAGTCCATATTTGGTATGTGAATGTGTGTATCTCACCCATCTTGCTGCCAGATAAACAACCATTACTGCAGGCTTACTGGTCAGTCAGTATGGTGTGTTTGAAGGGGGGGTAGAATACGAGAATAATACCAGTAACAACAACAGTGGCGGCGGCTGTAGTGTTGTTATGGAGATACCCAGGGCAGCTGAGCCTGTATTCAGGAGCGTGGGTATGACTCATTGGTGGGCTATAATGACCACACATGGCCCTTAGCAAGGTGTGAGATGAACAGCGTAGGCCCCGGGCCCCTAGCGCCGCAGAGGTATACACCACTCAGGTATGACAGGCTCAAACTTGATGTGCGTCTAACGAGCCTCCTGGTAAATTGAGCTCGTGGAAAGAGCGCCTCTCCTTTCTTCACCTGCCGGAGGAAACAACACGGTCACTGCTCGCAGATTCCACACGCTGGCATCATTTACTAACCTGAAACATCCAGACTTTATTTGCAAACTGATCATCTGGCTTAGAATTACAAACTGAGTTTGTCACCATAGTCGAGTGTCTAAAAAAAATTTGAATTTGAGAGAGATTTCAGCGGGATAAGCACTTCTACCGGCTACACAGTAATCCATCACTTACAAATTTCGAAGTACGTCACATACTTCAGGGCATTCTTGTGTCAATTTGGTGCTGCTGTTAGCATGTGAGAAATTTCAAGTTTTTCCTCCTCGCTGTAAAGAAATACAATTTACACCTATTTCCATTGAGTAAATGACATGTACCATGTAACAAAATGCCCTTTTTTTTTTTTAAATAAAAAGTCCAAGAGGATTCTAATTTAGTAGCATTTTTTCAAAGATGGTGAACGATACAAAAAAAACTCAAGAATAATGCAGTTTTTTTAAAATAAATTCTGGATTCGGCAGAGAAATATAAATAAACTCTACTCTGGGGAACCTACAGAACAACAGCAATATGCTTTCCTTCTAGCTTTTCTTTTCCAACTGGCTCCTTAAATTTTAGACATCTTGAATGACCCTCCTTCTCCTTCCTCCTTCCCTCCCCGTTAGTATCATCTGCTGGGCACGGAGTGCGTCAGTATGCCCCTCACCTCAGTTATGGACTCTTATTCCCCAGGTGTCTTCGGTGTAGCTGTACGGGAGGTTCTAAGCCCCTCTCCTGGGGAATGGGGGCTCGAATACTTGGAGGAGTTCTGGTGAATATGTGTGTGTGTGTGTGTGTGTGTGTGTGTGTGTGTGTGTGTGTGTGTGTGTGTGTGTGTGTGTGTGTGTGTGTGTGTGTGTGTGTGTGTGTGTGTTGCTGCCCCCTCCATCATTAGTGACATGTCCCACATTCCTCCCTTCTCCTCTTCTCCCTCCTCCTCTCTGTGCTTGTTGAAAATACCCACCATGTTCAGTCGGGGCTAAGCTGAACAAATCCCCGCGTATTTTCCAGAAAATTGCTTGATGGAAGTCGGGCTGAGAAAATTGGGTTTTATTTCTTTTAAAAAGAGTTGTTGAGGGAGAAGAGGGGAACAGTGCTATAATTGGATCTAACGGCGTATTGGCATACTAACATTCCATACGTGCATAAAAATCACTTTTTTTTTCTAAGTCTCTCGGTCTACCTGTTGAAATATTCTGCAACAGTGCCAGAATTGAATTGTGTTTCTACTGCTGACACTTTGCGTGGTCACATGACTTCAATGAGAGTATAACTCACACAAATTGGGAGGCCACCTTACACTGTGAACACCGCTCTGTTTCCTGTCAAATACTGGGTGAGCCGATGTAATATTAATAAGTCTGGGACAGACCTGGCCAGAAAGTGAGATGTTACAAGTCCAAAGCAAGGGCACAGACTGTAACGCATTCCGGTGTACTCCTCTTATTCAGCTTTTCAGCAATCTGAGCATTTATGTGGGCATCTTTCAAAAGATGGGCTAAGTCTATTACATACATAAGGTAGATATTAGGAGAATATAGGCATAGAACTGTGTACACTGACTCATTAGACTGAATGGGGCTAAATATACAGTATATATGTATGAATGCTCAGCAGCAACAGAAACAACAAACAAACAAAAATAGTGTTCAGATTTACTATATGTGCAATATTTATACAATGCTTGTGCTAGATTATATATAAATATAATAATTCTATGTTATAGAACACAATTTAGATTCCAGGTTTGAGATCATTTGGAGATGTTTTACTCCAAACACAATACAATTCAACACACTGTTTCTGTTCAGGGAAACTGTAGGTGGCAGAAGTGAATGAAAAACAGTCTCACCAATCCAGGAAGCTACACTACTTAGTGTGTGTCCTCCTGACCAAGTCACTTACTCAGAAAGTATTGCCACTTTTAGAGCAGTTCAGTTACCAGAAATAGAAGACAGTGGTTAAACTGGGCAGCACGGAGGTAGGAAGGTTCAACGATATACTTCATAGCTGTGAAGTGGTACTGTTAGAAAAGAACAAGCATGTCCATTCAGCTGCCATTGCTTACTGTCTGTTATTTTTTGCCAGTGTGCCTCTATAAAGGCACAGACATTTCTAATTTTTCAGGTTAGTTAAAAGAGTCTTTCAAAACTCTTTTCCATTAGTGTCGAACATGACTAAACCTAGTTTGCACCTTGCAGGGATCAAACGCTTCTCATCTGCTGCATACGTTCTCCTGAAGCTCAAAACTTCTTCAAAGAAAAGCCGTGCAAAGCAAGACACTTTCCAACTTTTCAGACTTTGAAATGTTCTATCCTTCTATTCTTGTTAGTCAAAACAACACGGTCTGATCCCAGAGAGGCTGCTATAGGTTCAGGATGTCCTTTGTGGTCCTTTATGGTGCATCAGGCCATTGATGGAACAGCTTTGCTCAACTCAGCAGGTATCCGTCTCCAATTCCTTCTCTCGGAGGGAGCTGGACGCCAGGCAGATAGACGTGCGGAAGCCTGTGGCAGGGCTGGAGAAAATGGATCACATAAAAACAACACAAGCTGACTGTAAATGAGCACGGGAGCAGACAGGCGGGAATGGAACGGCGGCGTCTGGGTGAGGCAAAGAGCCAACAGGCCTCAGACCAGATGCTCTGATTCAACATCTCCAATCATTCACACTGCCTTGAGCCACAGCGGGGGTATTATGGGATTCTTCGGGATTTTTTTCTTCATTGACACTCTCAGTGAGTGACAGCTATCTTCATTGATGGACACTGAGGGAACGAGGAGCCTGCTGAGAGGGGGGGGTGCCAGGCTAATTGACTGTCTTTCAGCTGGTTGATGGCTGGATTCGGAAGAAACGGCAGGGCTGCAGCCCACTACCGTTTTTCTCTACTAAGGCTTGAAATGATGAATACCGCTGGCGTGTTTTGGCAGAGATGTGTGAACTCGGCTAATCAATTCTCACTTTGTCTTTTCCATAAACATCGGTTTGTGGATGTTGTGAGTCACCATCCACCAACACCACCACTATCCTGGATGTGGGGAGTTTTCTAGCCGTTATAAATACTGTCTCCATGCTCCAAAGGCATACATTAGAATTAGATGGAGCTCAGGGGGTCTACTAAATAAAGCATTTCGGTGGTTGAATTATTGAACAAATAGAGATGTATACCTGCAGCAAAACAGCAGGGCCTGGTGGTCTTTTTGAACACAGCACCAGAATCATCCATGTATTAAATTATGTGTTCCAATTATTTGCTTCAGCTTACTACATTTGACTTGGAGGATTTTTTTTTCTTTTTTTTCCGCCAGAACTATGATTAGTGAATAATGGATATTTCACATACTCTGGAAGTGAAGACAGAAGCCTTAGAGAGACCAAAAGGGCAGAAAACACAGTTGTCTGCTGTAGGTGTACACTATGATGCAGGTTACATAAAAAAAAAAAAACACATGAAATTAGTTTCCAAATGGAAAAGTATGCATTATTATGTATCCATCATTTTACATAAAGCAGATCGCCATTTAATCTGATTTATAACAACATTATGAAAGTAATTACAACCACGAATAACAGATTATACATGTTTTCTTCTGCTACTGTCCATATTTGCGCAGGTAATTCAAGATAATTTTTGGTACGAGATAAAAGAACAGAAAAAAAAGAAGTTGCAGTAATAATTTTACTATTTTTATAAGTAATTTATTTTCTGATCTAGCATCAGGACTGTCTCCTTTCTATTATTTATGCACAACTTCAAAACAAACTTATTGAGCCAGGGGATAATAGCAGCCACGCCATTTCAATACATTTTAAATATCCTCTTGAGTAATGCTGATAAACAATATCTGATCCAAACCTAATATCAATTTTAATTTGCAGTGGATACACAATGTCTGCACTGAGGTCATCCTATTGATTTAATGTAAGCTGCCTGAATGGGAAAAATGGCATTCATTGAACCCATACACTGGGGGCTGCATTTGAAATCGATTTTTGCAAGTAGATACAGTCTTTGTAATGTTTCTGTACAGTCCAGCTGGAATCCTAAAGACAAATTGATACATTTGATTTGACTATGACTATAAATGATCAATTGTTAAGGGGACGGCTTGATGAACCATACACATGTCATTGTCAACTCTTATGCAAGCCACTTGTCATTGTAACTAGCAGGTTGAGAGGCAGGAGGACATTTGCTAATGCAGCAAGAACACTTAGTTCAAAAAAAAAGGGGAAAATGGCCAGTGTGGAATTTGGATGGACCATCCAATTTTCTGCTTCAGTAGATGTCTGTGGGTGTTAGCTGTATGTATGGACTGTTAGGCTTTTTGTGGTAGCACACACATGCTTTATGGATGGATGGATGGATGGATGGATGGATGGATGGATGGATGGATGGATGGATGGATTGATTGATTGATTCATGGATGGATGGATGGATGGAAAAGATGGATGGATAGATACATGAATGAACGGGCGGACGGGTGGATGGACAGACAGACGGGCGGGCGGGTGGACAGAAGGACGGGCGGACGGATAGATGGATAGATGGGCTGACAGTCTTATAAAAATAGTGTAGTGTGTGTGGAGTTCTGGCTCAGGCCTCAGCATTGACAAGCTGTCCACATCTCAATGTAATTTAGAGACCTTACCCCAGAGAGCGGGTCTGAGTTATAACATTTCTCTCTACCCACTCTTCCTCCTCTCTCGTTCCATCTTCTGCCCACCACCCATCTTCCAACCTCTCCATCTTTCTTTTTCCAATCTGATTTTGTTTACTCCAACATCCACCATACCATTTTTGTTTATTACAACTTCTGTCTGAGTTTTGCAGGAATGGCCGTTATTCCTACTAGTAGTACTGTAAACACAAAGTTGTCGAAAGACATCTAACCTGGCAGGAAAATCATATATAAATACTTTATACAATGATTTGACACAGTTTACAGACTCCCTGTTTTGACTTTGACCTACAGTATGTACCTACATATGTTAGTTATTGGCACAGACAGTTGTGCTTTGAAATTATTTTAAACATCATTCAAACTTCAATTTTACCTCTAGTTAAAGACAGACATCACGTGTCCCATGCAACTTAACAGAATGTTGAACCCAATATCAGAACACTTTTAAAGCTGCAAGGAACAAATACTATTTTGACACTAAATTGGAAATAATTGCCATGGGCTAAGAGTCCTTTTCAATGCTATTAATTCTGTCATTAATCTCCCTGCCCCGATATGTTCAAATATGCCTTCTGCACTGTGTACACTATCTGTAGTATTATTAGGGTAAGAACACTCAAGTTAAAACGTGTTATATCACATACAACTTGTAATTGTGACTCATTCATTTGGCCCACTTTCTTGGTTATTCTGGATCAGGATGAGCCGTTCGCTCTTTCACCCTAAGGTAAAATGGTAGGTCAGTTGAAAACCACAAAGTGCAACTCAGATCAGGCCACCTCAAAGGTCATCTATCTTAAATATAATAAAAAGTTGTCCGGTTAGTGGTTTGGCTCCAGAGTATCGTAAACATACAAAAGTGCATCTTCTTATAAAGACGACGAATTTGAACCCTGAAGATCCATCAAATTTTAGACCAATCTCCACCTTGCCTTTTTTTGTCCAAGGCACTAAAGAAAGTTGTCTTTCAGCAACTGCAGTCTTTCATGAGTAAAAAGGCATCAGCAAGATTTGTATCTACGTGTTGAGTACAGCATCTGTATCTGTGGGTCTTCTTTGTTTGTGTTTGTGTATATCCTATCTGATGGTCCCTTTCTGTCAGCATGTGTGACTACTCTCCTCTCAGTCAGCCCCTCTGACCTGCGGGGTACCTCCAGGCTCCATTTTTGGTCCAACTCTTTCCATTAGACATGCTGCCTACTGTGTCTAAATTTAATTTTAGAATTGTATTATTTGTTTTTAAGTGCTATGAATAAATATGTGATCATATATAAATAATCTGACTCAAAATTGACACCTTAATCCCCTTCCCCCTTTATTTAGCTTTTATTTGCTCAGCATCAGTTGGTTGTGTGCTATGCTCGAAATCCTAACACCAATCTAATGAGAACTTCGAATGGGTTGGGTTCGGATCCAGGTGAGCTAACAAACAAGTGTAGCATCTGAACAAATAGTCAGCACCGCAAAGAAGCAGTCACCTTGCAGTATTCCTCACCAAAGCTTGATTCAATTAGTCAGTTTATCTTGGCCAAAAACCTTTATGCACTACATTACTTAACACTACTTGCATGTTAGCTGTTTTATGCTTATAGGTTGAGACTGGAGATATAAATTATTAAATGGTTTCTGGTTATTTTGCACTGTCAATAAGATTTGACTCAGCTCTACAATGTAATATGAGACAATTATTTAATCACAGGAAGACTTGTATTAGGCAGTAAAGAAGGCTACTACAATGTCATACACGTGCAACAATTACTTCTCCTGAAACGTTCTATTGTCATTATTATTTCATTAACATGTCATACTGTCGACCCCAGTGAATTGTAAAATATGAAGATAGTAAGGTATGAAAATAAACAGATATGCCCCAAAGCAAATAGTTAGAAACTCTATAAGATTTTCCAATTTTCCTCACAACTAAATCTCTCCTCAGTGGTTTGAACCTCATAACTTATACAAGCAGACAGTATGTGTCCAATCAGCCTGAGTCCTTCATCAGGTGTCCCTCAAGTCCTGCTAGAAGTTGGTTTCTTTACACATGACTGAAAAGAAATTACAGCAAATGAAAATGGACATCCCTCCAGACACTCAAAAAGCAGTTTATCAAAACTCAAATTTTATACTTGCAAATTACAATGTAATTTTGTCCCCGCTTGCACAACAGATGCTTGTGATCAGTTTAACAGGAACTCAAAGAAATGATCTAAAATTAAAAGTAAGCAAGGTAAGAAGTCAATTCCAGAGAGATTCAACGTGCCTCATCACTGTTGACATTTGCGTCTGACAGTGAGAAATTAAGAGCGGCCACTTTAGATGCTAATTTAACGGTTTAGCACATGATTTCCCTTTCTCAGTAAAGCTTTACTCCCGCCATAAAGCTGTCGTGCTGGCTTCACATCCCACTCCCTTACAAGCCGCGATACAGAGGTACACAGCAGTCCTCTTCCCCCAACCGAGAGGAACAACAACCTTCATTATGTTTAGTTTTAATCACTTAATCCGTGCTTTAATACAGAAGTAAACAAATAAAAGCACATCTAAGTAAATGAACAGTTGGAGTCGTTCTGTAATAGCTCGTGAATCTTTCAGAGTTCGTAATGAGCTCCTTTCTCCTCTGGGCTCAGCAGCAAGAAATCAGGACTTCACACACGAGTGAGAGCGGCGTGCAAGAATACTCACACTCTAAATGTGCACCATTGAGAGACGGGGGGGATTGGATTATTTGTTTGGGGAAGTTGAGTTAATCCGCACAAACATCTTACACTCCATTTTGATGAGCAATGAATATCTCGATAAAATGGTACAGAAATATACTGTAGCCATATTTTTAGAAATGTAGTGTCATATCATCTTTAATGGCGGCTCTCAGCCATCACGGCTGGAGATAATCACAGAGCTAAAGCAGATCAGTATAATGTTTGCATGCGGGTAGTCTGCAGTGAAATGCATTTCAATATAAGCATTAGATAACAGTAAGATGAGATGACCATCTTTTTTTTCCTGTATCTAGGCAACAAGAACACCACATAATATTTCCCTTTTCTCTCTCTTTCCTTCTCTTTTGTTAACTCCTTTTCTTTTTTTTGCTCCAGGGAACAACCGGTTTAAAAACATGGAAGGCTCACAAATATTTATTCATCCCATAAATGTGTGCCAATTTATGCAGACTTTCCCTTTAAAGGCAAAAAAAAGTATATGCAGGTGGATTCCTGCCGCATCATCCGCTGAGTAGGGGAGTAGGGTTTTATGGCTCTCCTTGAGGAGTGATGAAATGTTTACCCGTGGGTGAGGAGCAAAAAAGGGCAAGGAAGAGGGGGAGGGAGGGTGTGGGGGGAAGGGTGATGTGTGGGAGGGCTAGCTCACACCTACCGAAGGAGGGAGGAGGAGAAGCAGGATGAGGTGTAGGAGGAGGATGAGATATAAGTGGAGTTTGATGTCATCTAGGCACAACCCCCACTGAGATATATAAAATTTGGGTGCAGAGTTAGTTCGAATAGTGTGTTTTTCTTTATGCATATTTGAAAACGTCTACATTTAAATGGGCCACATCGTCTTTGTTTTTTTTGCTCTCTGTCGTTGGACTCGTTTGCTTTTTCACCAGCTTCAAACGTTTTCTTCTGTTTCCTGCCAACTGGTCTTCAATTTGCTATAATTTCTGGGCATCAGACTTACATAACCTTCATTTACCCAGTGATGTCTGGCATTCAGCGCTGCTGCTTTGAAATCGAGTTGCCACAGAAACAGTGCTGGATTTCTACTGCTGGAAAAAAACAAAAAAAACCTGACAGCTCAAAGAAATAATTGTTTTTAAAAGCACGAGGGGCCATTAATTGTTCCGAGCATTGTTTCTCCATATCCCATTATACAATAAGTAGTTATCAGTTATTTACAATTCATTTCTTCATTGCAATGTAAAATGCCATGTCATGTGATGAAATAGTTTCATGTGATTTATACTCCCCTGCTTTCAACTTAAAAATATCCACTTTATTTCTGTATAATTAACCCTCGATAATAAGTAAAAGAGCCGCCTCTATAAATCGTATTACCCCATTTCTAAATAATCCCCTCCCCATATCAAGTTTTTTTTCTTTTCCAACCTCTCTCTTCTTCTTCCATCTCTCTGACATTTTGAATATTATAAACAACCTGAGGATTAACTTATACCAGAGCTCCTGGTGCAATTTGACTATTTGTTCAATTTACTTCCTTTACTTTGCTGTGGAAGTAGTTCAATTTGATGTATTGGTGGGGTTCATTCACTGATATGCAGCACATATAACTGACAATGTACGACAATAAAATAACAGTATCAGGGATATCAGCTGACAAGCCCTGAACGAAATTATAGCTAATTGTCGCTGTGTCAAAAACCAGCATCACTGCTATTTTCCCACAAATGCACCAAAATGTTATTCTCCAGTGATAATTTTGAGTATAATGGAAGTTAATAGAACCTGCAGATGCTATCAAAGTGTCCACATTTAATTCACTCTCTGTAAAATAATCATTTTTACTTTTTAAGAGCTAAAGTATGAAGAATGCTAAGAAGCTGTGCATGTGCAGCTGTGGCTTCACATTCCACTCAAGTTTTAATTTATTGCACTTGCATCCGAATAGGTGCACCTGCTTTAAGTCCCAAAGTATCCATGCTTTAAGCTTTTTCAGAATTTTTTACTTTGACAACATGGTAGGTACAGAGAACTGAACTGCGGCTACACTACATCAAATACATATATATATATATATTATTATTATTATTTTTTTAAATCCCTTTGCCATTAGGTGTAAGGAAAGGCTAGTATTTGGCACATATTTATGTGATTGCTTCGGCTCTTTCACAATATTATTCTGATTATAGAGAATGCATATCAGAATGCAGATTAATGTGCCAACTTTACAGACCAACACAATATACTACTGCCCCATTGGTTGTTTAGTGTACTTAAAGCTTCAACAAACATAAATTTGATATACGATTGCCAAATAAAGCTTTTATGGCGAACATGTCAGCAGAGCTCATTCTCATTCCCATCAAATAATGTCAAAGCTATCAGAGAGAAACAAAAGTGGTGCATCTTGTCTTATGCACCATGACGATCAGAGTTGAGCAAGGTCATGTGACAAAGTACAAATAGGGGTAAAATCTGTGTAAGGAGGAGGTTGAGGGTAGTTGGATGGGACAAACCGAGGACTTTTACCTATGAAACAGGTGTTCGAGTAGCCTGGTGTTATCAGACCCAAATTCACTAAGTTTATATGGGTCTGGGTAGGCTCCATAGGGAATCATTTGCGGCCGTTGCGTCCTACTGGGTGTAGACCTCAGGTCACATTTGAAACGATCGAAGCAGCTTTAACCAATTGGTATGTGTCGTTACTCTACCACTGCTGCAACTACATTTAGAAAAGAACGCTCAACTTATTTGTCATCGTACTTAACCACCAACACTGGCCACTGATTGGTTCGTCCTTCAGAGTGGCTGAGCGAACATTAATGTGAACAGGGTTTCCAGACTATAATCACAGTTAAGAAAAGTGAAGCTTTGAGCAATAGTCTGATTGAGCAAGTCCATAACAAAGCACAAGTCAACGTGAATTTATTTTAAGTAACCTAACATATTTAACTTACATAATGTACACTAAGAAACCTACGTGGTATATGTAACGTTATGAAGTTTTACTACTAAACCCTAACCAAGTGGTTTTGGTGCCCAAACATAATGCACCTTGTGTGTTTACATGACACAGAAATTACTTTGACCAAAAGCATGATAATGGGTTGGTCAGATAACAGTTTCACATCTACTGGCTGATAGTTCCTGGTGAAGGATGCAGCTCACAGGTGACAATTCATGCTGACACTCCCAATGACAAAGCCATGCTTTATAGCGGTCGTCAGACGACCACCTCGTCCGGCCTCTCTGTAGACGAGGCTTGATTTCCTCTTCTGTGTAAAAATCACGTGTGCCACATGCCACCGATTCTTTGCAGGAATCCATTGAGATGTGCCACACTACAGAGGTAAAATGGGGTGTTTTCTAATAATATATTCTACCCGGCCTGAGCAAGCCCATGGTTTGATTCCATCTCTTTTGGAGCAGTCTGCCTGGTGGGCACCGTTACAGGGTAAAATTACTAGGGCAGCTGTTAATTATAACTACGCAGCACTGCACAAGTGCACATTGGGGCACCTCTGTGCTTGCACCCTGAGTGTTTAAAGTCGAGGGGGGATGTGTGTGGTTGTGCATGTGCACCACAAGTCTGGGTTTAAACAGAATCTTTAAAAAAAAACAAAAAAAACCTCTATATTAATTAGGTTTTCCAGGAGCTATATCATTAACATTAACACAAACATCTGTGGCATTTCTTGCAAACAGATACCCAAGTGAGCCAAAATCATCAAAAGATATGTTAATTACAGTTGTGTTTTGTATGGGAAATTTAACAAAGTAACAGCAAACGTCTGCCTGTCAGATTCAGTATTTGGTAGATATCGTGACCTTGTTTTTTTCCTTACAATTCATCCTCTCGAAGATAATCCTGCAGGGAAAAAATAAATAAAAACTAACGTTAGCACCACCAAAACCTTTCACTTTTCAATTGTTTTTCTCTCTTTTTTTCCCCTCTTTGTTTTATGTGAACCATATATCTTGGCAAACAGGGACTTATTAGAGGGCATGAGAAGAACTGAGTGAGGAAGATAAGCTAAGACTCCCATTTAAGTACCTCTCCATCCATTAAGATAGAGATTAGAGCTTCAAAGCTAATTGTTTTTTTTCTTCCTTTCTTTCTTTCTTTTTCTTTCCATGTAGAACATGCAGGAAATCAAGAAGTGGGGCCTCTTTCTTTTCAATCTCCCTCCTAATAAATTCTCCCGCTTTTATCCCTTGTCCTAATATAACGGCAAATTAAAATTCATTGAATTTCAAGATGTTCATTAGGCTATGAAGGTGAGCTCCCGGTGAGAGGATCTGGTGCTTTAAAGGTACTTGTCTTCCTCGGTGTAAGTGAATGACGGATAGAGATAGAGTGTCAGAAGTGAATCCAGAACAAGTGTGAAAGAGCTGACTGAGGCTTTGTACTTGTTAAAATATTTTGTACTTAATTCGGTGTATCATTAAGTAGACTGCACTTGTACAATTGTGTCCATGTTGTGTTTGCCTATGAAAAAGTGAGTCATCCATTTCCATTTACTGCACTGGCTGTTGTACATATTGCACATATAATCCTCATGAGATGCAAATGAGGCTGTTCAGGTTTTTTTTTTAGATGACAACAGACAGTTCAGTAATACGTTTGAGTTGTGGACATGCTAATAAATGAGTTGATCTTGGCAGCTGTTGAGGATTCATATACAGAATAAACAATGTTAGTAACCCTGACTTCCTCACAGAGATGGCCCACCAGCAAATAGTCATTGTGTCCACAGGGGGAACCAAAATACAAGACTGTGAAAACCTTTTCCATAAGAAAACATGACTCCTGTTTCGGTAGAGTGCCGCTATCGAGTGCTGTCTCATGTCAATTTAACTCATGTATGCATTCAGAAACTGGTCACATGTCAGTCTAATAGTTCTACCATCCCACTACTGTTCCTCAAACATACATAAACTTGGAAAATTGTTTAAACTCTTCAGTCTTTTATTTTTAGAATCTTCAAAACACCAATAGATCACTAAATTGGTTTCGATCAGAATCCAATTTTCTTGATATAATACTATTTGTACGGGCACTGATTACATAATACTTGACTGATTTGAGTGTGGTGACTCTGTGCAGGGTTTGCCCATGCACTATTACTCGCTATCTCTGTGTTTGTCCTTTCTGGTTTGCTTCTTTGGCCTCATTGAGAGCATCAAGGCATTTGCAGAACAAAATTGGGTCACTTCATAATACATCATAAGATTTACACTGAATTAAGATTAAAATAGATTGGATAGATTTTTTTTTTTAAAGGTTTTTACATCAGTGGAGGACGATAGAGTTCGATCCCGATTGCAAAAAACATTATTAAATGTAACATTTAATTGAATGTTGCATTATGCTATTACATGTCTCTGGTTTTGATCACTTTTTACAAAATCAACATTTAAATCAGAAGTAAATATTTTAGATACCCTCTATTGATCTTCTTAAATGAAAATTGCGTGTCAGATCTAAGCATATTACCCAGATACTCGTACATTGTCTGGACGAGAGAAGGAATGCATTTTTTGGGGATTCTAGCCAGCTGTATCTCAACCTTCTCCTTCATTATTGACACTTATAAACAATATTTAAGTACAAAAATATCATTGTGCTTTGCTGGAACTAAAACTCCAGAGGAAATTAATAATTAACAATTAAAGAGTTCCATTTAATCAGAATGCAGTAAAGCAGTAATTTGTTCTTGGAACCAGTCGCTAAATATGAATACTCTCTGTTAATGTGAATCCCCACTGTCTTTATGTAAGTTTGTAGCTGTTGTTTGAATGCACCTGTAATAATTTGCATACACCACTGCAAATGGTAGATTGATATTCAATGCATTACTCATCATATAAATTGTATGTTAGAATCATAGCAGACTATCACAAATATACTGCATCCAATCTGGGCTATGCTTTTCACTTTCTTATTTTGTGCCGAGACAGAGACAATGACAAAGAGAGCAAGAGCGAGATGGAGTGGGGCAGACAGAGAAAACAACAGAGTTCATCAGGTCTCAGCCTCCTGTGACGTGAACATTGGGGGAGCAGTGTGTGTGTGTGTCTGTGTGTGTGTGTGTGTGTGTGTGTGTGTGTGTGTGTGTGTGTGTGTGTGTGTGTGTGTGTGTGTGTGTGTGTTTGTGTTTGTGCTGAAGAGTGATGAGAAAAATCAAGGACAGCCCGCCTGCGCCTTCCCTAACTCTGTTAGGCCAGACTGGCATTTTAATAAGGGTTGCTGAATACCACTGCTTCATCCCCAGGGCTGCCGAACACACACATTCACACATCTTCGGCCACATGCGGACAAAGTACAGAGAGAGAGGGAGGGAGCTAGAGGCACAAATCATTTGTAGGTGTGTGTGGATGTTAGTGTACACAGTGCGATGCTGGGTATATAAAAACCATCCACATTTCATAAAGATATGAAGGCCCACGAGTGAATGTGTTTGAGATATTAAATTACTTCAAAAGTAAATCTATAAATGGTAAATTAAGTGTCTGGCAGAGATAGCCACCAGTGAACTCCTTGCCCACATTGTAATGCCATTACTGTCCACACAAGTGCAGCGAGGGTGGGCCATGTGAATACAAGAGAGCTTTCACATTCTCGCACGTCAAGCTTCGAGCGACAGCGAGGGTTTGGGAGCGGCGGCGAAACACAGCGCCGGGTTTATATTAGTGTTCACTGTCTATCAGCCATCGACTGGAGCATAATGTGTTGCATCCAGAGGTGGCACTCCAGGCAAGGGGGAACTCATCTGTGGAGAGTAATGCAGACAGATGAATGCTGCCTTATATTGACCAATGCAGATGGAAGCAAGAGTCATACACGGTGTTCACACACGCTGCGCATGCTTCTGCTTATCGATCGGAAGGCTGGAAGTGGTGGTGGAGATGCTGGCTTGCTGTGATGTACTCATTGGATTGCTGCTGTCACACCCTCTGCAGCGTGCGTCCCTGTGTCAAAATGTATGGGAAGCATCCCTGCATGAGAGCCAACGGGACATATATTAAATGTCATCTAGAAAAAGAAAAAGATTTCTATGTCATTTATTTTTTTGTTGTTTTTGAACAGGGGAAGAACATGGGCGGTTCGATTGTAATATGACTTGACTAAAATGTAGTTTTCAAGTTGCTCTAAACTAATATGTTGACCTTTTGAGCTGACAAGTGTGTAATGTGATTGCATGCATGCAGCTCTGTTTCTATTTGCTTGAGATTATTTTTCGCACGGCGCGGAGTGCAGCCCGTGAGAGGGACGGGAGTGGTTGTGATAGCACACGCCCTTTAAAGCAAAGGAGAGATGAAACAGAGCAACGTCCCGACCGAAGATAAATCTGCCTTGATTAGCTTTGCTGTGCTCCTTATGCTGTTGTTTCTCCTTCTACGTGTCGTCTTCAAAAACATTTTTGGATGCCTTTGCTGAAGTGCAAAGTCCATCAAAAAATACCTAATTAATTATGCATTATGATTTACACATTTTCAACTAATCCGCATTTTGTTGTGCTCTTCAAACGCAAAAGAAGCATTTATTTCCATCTTTTCACAGAAAAGTGTGAATTGTCATGCATGCATATGGAGTCATAAATAAGACATTGGATATTAGCACATTATGTAACTTCAGTCCAATTATTGTTATCCCCTCAAGTTAGAGGGACATATTATTGGATCTCCCTACTATGCTTTGATTTATACATTTTAATATTTTATCAAACAAAATGAGTGTCTTTGCTTTTTTTTTTTTTTTTTTTTTTTTTTTTTTTTTTTTTTTTTTTTTTTTTTTTTTTTTTACACACATGCTATTATTGGCCCTGTCTAGTCCTTATATATACACCTATGCATAACCCCAACATGTTTAGGCTCTGGCTCGTCCCTTTACATTATCGGAATTACCCAATGGGCATTGACAGTGGGAGTTTAATGAATTAAAGTGGACATAGCTGACTCAGTTCAATCGATAACTGGTCCCCGGTGGAGCCCTCTGCTCTGAGCGCCAGGAACAGTGGAGAAGGAGAGATGGAAAGACGGAGACACAACGACAAAGAGAGCAAGAAAGAAAAATATGAAAGAGGGAGAGACAGCAGAAAAAGAGCATACAAAAGGAGAAAAAAGAGGAGGGACTAACCCGAGAGAGAGAGAGATGATGTGAAGGGAGTGAAGCAGGGATGGAGCTGAATACAAAAACAGATGGAGGCGATGAATGAGATCCGGCCGATGAAAGGGTTAAGTGTTTTGCAGTTCTACACCGTAATGGCTCCTGAGGCTTCTTCTCAAGAAGGCTAGTTTGCACTATAGCCCCCCAAAATCCTGAGAGATATACACTGGATTCCTGCTTTTTTTTTTTTCTCTCTCCCTTTTCAACAGCGGCTTGTTTGTACTTTACAGCACTACAAACAAACTGGGACTTTATAACACATGTGGCCTCATTCAGTCCAACGCACATAGAGGCAACATTTGTCTTGTGCTTCATCGCAGAGCTGAAATCATAATTGCTGGGGCCTTTTGAGCAATAAACACTTTCCACTGGTGTGCTTTTGTTCCAACATGCAGTCTAGCAGTGATGAAAGACAAAAAAAAAAAAGTGAGATTTGTTTTTGTTTTGCATAAGAGAGAGATTAAAGAAAACTGTTGGCCTGGAAAAGATTTACACAAGATGAAATTCAAACCATCTCACCAGGCTGAAGAATCGCTCTGTCCAGGGTCCACAAGGGTTTATGTCAGGGATTCTAAACACCCGCCGTTGTTCTATGGTTTAGTGGTATATGTGACTAAATCAGGACATAATGGGTGCTCAGGCAGAATGCAGATTTTGGAGGCAACACAAACAGATTAAAGTCTGTGTAATGGAAATTCACATATTTGCCTAAACACAAAATAAATGTTCGAGAAGAATTACTGAAAACAGACCGTGAACTACTGAATTGTTGAGTGATACCAATTGTCATCGTTATTCTGCTCAGGATTTTTCCGGTAAGCATGGCTTGATGGCGAGTTACCAAACCTGCTCCGGCTTATCGTTTGCTCGCCAGCTATGCCTTCATCCCACAAATGCATATCTTATTTCAGAACAGCTCCGTCTATTCATTTCAATATTTAAAGGTGGAGGTGGATAAATTGTGTTAATAGCAACACTGTTGGAGATCACCATACTGTATCCAACAAAAAACAACAATAACAAAACCAAAAAAACATCTAGTTCTTTTGATATCTGAAATTTAACCCAGCTGGTCGCTAAATTCGCTTTTGCAGGTCAAGTAGCTTGCAAAGATTTTTTTAGAGCTCATTTGCTAAAAACATGGTTGATGAGTACAATGGGGTATAACCATTCATACAATGTGCCATTGGAACAGAAACAATGAGCTAAAGTGCTCAAAAACAATCTGTGGCTTATATTATATATAAATCAGGGGAGCTTTAATCTTTCATTTTATGACACACAGTGAAGAATTATGTATTTTATTATGTATGCGGACTGCGGGAATATCCAGGTTGCTTCTAAAGCAATAAATCACGTTTAATATTCCTCTATTCCCATCTTAAATCAGTGCAAAACATTTCTGTCCAGTCTGAAATGATTGCCTGTATCTTTGCCTGTTCTGAGCATCTCCACTCCTTTCAATCATAATTTCTCTCTTCTCCTATTCTATTATTTTAGTTTTTGGGCTCTTCCCCACCCCATGCTCTCTTTTCATATTTTTCTGCCTTGACAGGGAACGGTTTCGCCTGTCATGTCACACTTGTGACTGACTGCGTGATGGATGGGATTCTGGTTAGAGCTCTGCTCTGTTTAAGGCGCACAGTGGGGCAGGAGCACCCTGCCACCTCCCACTCTACCTGTCACGCACCGCACCCTGCTCACGTCACCCTGGATTACTTAGAATTTCTCTTCCTGCTTCTCCTTTTTTTTTTTTTTTTTTTTTAAAGCGACCTCGCTCTGGCTTTCCATCCATTTTTTTTTTTTTTTTTTTTGGCTTTTCACTCTCTTCTGGCATTATTTGTCTTTCCGCTGTGTATCTGCCTGCTGCAGACAATCCATTATCGTCTTATACTTTACACTTCTCCATATTTGCATTTTGCCATTATTTTAGCACTAGGTAATATATTGTAGTAACAATCTCCTCCAGGAAACCTGTGCTGTCTTGTGTTTATGGAGTTTTTACATTTTCTAAAACTTCTCTATAGTTTAACATTCCTCTTTCTGCACTGTTGCCTTTCAACAGAAACAATGTAATCTAATAGCACCCTTTTTTTTTACAATGTTTTCCCCATTAGGCTCTCTGTACTACCGTCTTTTTTTGTCCCAATTATTTCCTCGCAGTAGCCTGTCCCGCTAATCATTTGGTGCTCGGATGGACAAAGTGTTCAAATTTAGTTATGCTAACAAGGAGCAGGGCAAATGCAGCCTTTTCAGGCACTGCTCGGGTAATGGGTCCTTGACTGATTGACAGGCCTATTCTCTGCTCCTCCTGAGTGACAAGTCTGCAGTTGCCGCTGCAACGTAGGAAATGAGAGTGGAATTACAATACCAACCATGTCACCTCCTGAGGGGACAGGAGAAAGGAAAATACAATCACAGTCCCCATCAAACACACACATCTGCACACACACACTCTCACACATACACACACACACACACACACACACACACACACACACACACACAAAGCTTCAGTCTCCATTTAGCTCCACTCTGGTGGAGATAAACACTCATACATGCACACACACCGAGACTCCAGCAATGTTTTTCCCTGCCATTATTCCGGCTTGTACTTGGGCTTTACACGGCATCCACCCCAGCTGTTTAGGCAATAAAAAAAAAAAGTGAAAAGCTACATGTCTCCAGACCCATACTCTTTAGATCATGCTGCTTTTATTTTTGTAAGCCATTGAACTTGATATCAAGTATGACTTCTTTTTTCATTTTTTTTTTTCAGTTTGGACACATTTGAGGCTTCAGCTTAAATAAGATACAAAAATAAATGTGTACTCATGAATAATAAGATTAGTATTATTTTAAAGGAAGTGACAGTGTGACTACAGTGGGAAGCTAATTTATTTCAGCCTTATCCTCCTGTAGGGAAGTCTGTGAATGAGTGTGGTTTTCTTAGAAAGGACTGCGAAAACACCCTTAATATTTTAGGGTGTCCCAGGGATTTGTTTAAAGAAACTATGAAAAAGACTCTCTTTCTCTCTCACTTTGAGTGTGTGTGTGTGTGTGTGTGTGTGTGTGTGTGTGTGTGTGTGTGTGTGTGTGTGTGTGTGTGTGTGTGTGTGTGTGTGTGCATAAAAACAAGAGACACCGATAAAAATATAACATAAATAAAAGAGTACCACTGTGCAGGAGAGCAGAGGTATGCCTGTTTACACCACGAGAAAATGCAAATTCAAATCTGCATTTCTCTTCTGTCAGTTAAGTTTTAGATTTATAAATCCCTGTAAGCAGGGGAGGGAGAAAAAAAGAAAAAAAAAAAGATACTAAGCAACAATGACCGATGCATCAGCCACTGAGTGAACTCACGGGATGAGGCTTTGCGGCCTTTGTCCGTTTCATGCTGCGATTTCATTCCATTACTCCGTGTCAGTCATTACCAGGTCTGGTTAATACGATGCCTGGGTGGATTAAAGTTTAAGTGGGGACATTTCCTATTAAAAGCTTTCTATTATGTCTGCTTTTACATGGACAACAGCCACTGGCCCAGGAGCCTGTTTGTGCTGCATTTACTGTCGTCCCCCTGTCGCTCTGCCTTTACTGCCTGTGGTGCAAGCCGGGATGTGTGTGTGTGTGTGTGTGTGTGTGTGTGTGTGTGTGTGTGTGTGTGTGTGTGTGTGTGTGTGTGTGTGTGTGTGTGTGTGTGTTTGGCGGGGGGGTTATGAGTTTATAAAGGCTCATGATGCATCATCACGCTTTCATAAATTCAAACGCGAGAACTCAGACCGGACGCACGTCCCTCTTCCCCTCCCATCGACCCCCTGCATCTCCTAACCATCCCGGCACACTCATTTAACATTGTTAAACCCTCTAAACCAGGCCTCTCAAGGGCTGTTACATGCCACAGTAATCTCTAACAGGGGATTCATTTGTGTCACAGTTAAAGGGGAAAACGGCTCAGCCATATATAATTTACAGACACCACGATCGAGATATTTAGAGGAGGAGGAATTGATGCTACTTGAAGATGTGGCCTAGGGTAGCAGAAATAGAGACAAGAGGCAAGAGGCCTGTTAGTGCCTGAAAAAAAAAAAAAAAAAAAAACACTGGGAGGCTTTTTGTGGCATGACAGGCCCAACACGAGGTGAAATGTTAAGGTGCTGCGCGAGGACAAGAGAGGCAGCAAGTGGAGGCCGAAAGACAGATCCATGTCTTTGGTGTTAAGCAGCAGCTGGATGGGTGCACAGGCACTCATAATGAACCCCATTGAAGGTGAGCAGGATCCAGGTGGCCGGCCTTTCAGGGGTGGACAGAAGGCAATCAGCCCTGTGCCCCCTTTGTTGTGTGTGTGTGTGTGTGTGTGTGTGTGTGTGTGTGTGTGTGTGTGTGTGTGTGTGTGTGTGTGATGAACACACTCATGTACTGGTGAAAAAGGGGATCAGTCAGAGAATGGGATTGTGTATGGCATTGAGAATTGCTTTCAGGGGAGCTGGACTGTGCTGCTGTAGATGGACTAGTGTTACAGCCTCAGCAGACATCTATTGGGAAAATCCCCTCAGAATGTGTTGTGGTTAGAAAGTCTCACTGTCAAGCATAAGACCGGTCAATAATTCTCTATTGCAAATTGATAGTTTTGAGTGTATTGCACCTCACTGTGTCACGGGCTTCTGAAATAGTTTTTTTTTATTGAGCTATAGGTCTGCGATCCCGCGGTTAATGATACCTGTATTTTATTCTTCCTACCGCAGCCATATGTACTCTTGAGTTTCAAACTGGGCTCATGAGCGCACCTGTTTGAATGAATAACAGCCGGCGCAATATCGTGCTATTAAGGAGCGTCATGTGGGGGAAAGAAATGGTGATTGTTTCCTTCCTGGAGTGTTCGCCGCCTCGCAGCATGGGGCCCACTCCATAGATAAACCAGCAGATGTTTCTGCGTCGTAGATTTAGCCGTGAATCTTCTTAACGGCGACTCAACCCATGGATGACAGAACGAGTATATGGTCAAATCACTGTTTGTGACAGCAACCCACAATTTCTGCTCTCCTAACAACCACCATTGATGGGTTTCCTTTACTCATCCCCACACTTTAATTCACTGCCTCCTCCTCACATTTTCCACAGGGTTCGGCTCCTGCGGCACGTGGCTATATTTCACACAGCACTGTTTGCTTGCGCTAATGCATTTAGTATCAATGGCTAATTAAAACTGCAAGATCACTTTGGTAAAACATCTGTTCCACTCTTAATAAGCAGGGCTGTCTTGAAGCGATTGCGTTAAGTGTCATTAAGTGCTGATCAAACGATGCCGCCTGGTCAATGCTGGTAAACGTTGCAGAATGCTGATTTGTGCGTGCCTTGAATTTAAATACGTTTTGTAACCAACAATCACAGCATCTTTATTTTATTTGTCTGTGCTCTATATTCTGCCCTTTACCTTTGCATACAGGCTATTGCTCTGCATCTTTAAATATGTTCACCTCGTAACCATTTTACTTACTTTAATTTAGTTTTTGGGTCCCTGCTAACAAAACCAAATGGAGCCTTCCTGGCTAATTGGGCCCGTTTATGGTGTTTCTATTGGTAAATTGATATTGTCTGTAATAAATGAAGAACAATTAAGGGAACAAACAAAAAAGGTATACTTTTATGATCGTCATTGTTTCTTTAGTCTCAAAATGAACTTAAAATGTCAAAGACAAATTCTTATATTGATTTAGAACATCTTCATAAATGATGTCAATATTGTTATAATGAACTGGTTCAGACCCTGACAGAAAGAGAAAAAAAAAACCCACGTGTTTCTGATGTTTCCACATGTGATTACATGTTTGACACGTGTTGCAACATATGATCACATGGGGAAACATGTGAAAAAATGTTTGATACCATGAAAATGTTCCAAAACCACATGTCCCATGAGCAAATTACACATGCGCACAATCATGTGTCATGTGGTCACGAGTTTTTTCACGTGAAATTAATGTCGTTTTTCTGTCCAGGTGGCTGAAACTAACAGTTTAAATCTGCTCTGGTATGTTCTGTCATGAAAAAAAGTGGGTATTTCATCACTGCTTACCAAATGAAAACCTTAGCAGAGAAGCTTATTGTCTAGTTTTCTATGTGTTGTGATGACTTACCCGATATCAGTAGATGGAACAACAAATCTGGGGCACTCATTTACATACAGACAAAAAAGAGACAGGGAGAAAGACAAAGAGAAGAAAGAGAGGGAGATAACTGAAAATTATTAATCTCAAAATCTGGGAACAGAAAGAACAGAACCTCAAAAGGGAAGGGGTTTTTAAGTATGACGCAGGATACTTCAGAGTGACTCATAAGGTGTCTCCTTTCGAGATCAGACAAAGGAACCCATAACATTTGACTGACCTTAATGGTAGATATGGTGAGATAATGTTGACGAAGGTCTGAAATCCTTTATATAAATGTTAATTTATATGGAATCAATTTAAAAAAACAAGAAAAAAAGATCAACATCGACCTGTATATCCTTACGGATGTATATCGTGACGCATGGCAGAGGATTTTCACAATGTCTAATGTGGTCAGGAAGTAGAAAAAAAAGGTGTATACATTCAAGATGTTTTATAATATTTTATTTAGGTTCCAATCCACAGATTATCTAGAGGGTAGTTAAACATACTTTGTTAAACCATAAAAAAAAAGTGAGGCATGTCAAGGTTTACTGACTCCATGAAGTTTATTGCCCTGGCTATAGTCTTTTTTTATGAAAACTTAATGGATTCGGCCGGCTTGGGCAGATCTCGAAGGCTTTTGTGTTTCTAAAGATTCTCTCTTTTACCTCTGCTCTTTTCGCTCTTGCACCACCCTGCCTCAATTGCTCCACTAAGAATTACTGTATTTCAGCTTTTTCTTTTTTTCTTTGCATCCCTCTATGCAAGTGCTCTGCTGTTTGTCGCCATATAACGTCTGAAAGGCAGCGTTCCAAGTCCTATTGTGTAAAGCATTGGTGTGCATTGCTGAACTAATGGCTTTTAAGATGTCAAAGGGAAATGTAGCGCACAGAAGAAGAAAACTCCTTGCCCTGTGTGGGTTTTCATCTAAAATTGGTTCCTGTGCACTGTGCACACGGACAGCTCGCCATCTATTCTGCAGGAGACCTTACCCTATCTCTCAAAGAATGGTTACCAGCAGCAGGCAGCGATGACGATTCAAGTGGATGCATATTGAATCTCTTAATGTCCGCCCTGCTTCACGTGTTCGGAAACATGGCGCACAAAAGATGTTCCTGTAACTAGTTTTTGCAGCGAGTGCCTCTGCATTTTTTTTACACTTGGCTGTGGCACTCTGAGGTGTGTAAAACATGAGTTGCTGACTATGAAAATATGGCACAGGGATGGAGCCGATCCCATTATTTTCACCCTGGCTTGTGAAAACAGTGTCCAGTCTGCTGTGCAGGTGAGCAAAATAAATCCTACATCTGCTCCAGTACCAGAGAAGCCATCAGCTCGTACAATGCTTCTTTGCTCTGGCAATCTTTTACTGGGCAAATAAAGGGCTGTGTGAGTTTTATCAGCACTGCAAGGCTCCCTCTGAAGGTTTCCTCTCAGGAAATGGAGGAGGAAGTGAGGGGTTGTGCACCGTCAGTTATCAGATATACAGTAGTTGCTCTGGGATATTACTCGCTGATAGATTCTGAATAAGACATCTGCCAAAATGCTTGGAGAGTCACTTCTCGCATAGGTGCTTCACAGAAGAGCCATTCGATTCCAAGATTGGAAATGCTAAAGTTGCAATTGTTCCGCTTCTTATCTGTGCAACATAGTGAAATTGCATACAGACATACTTACCTTCTCACACACCCCTCTAATTTACCAAGCCATGTGGGTTAAGAGGATGTGCAACCAACAGAGAAGGACAGCTCTACTATATCCACAACAACACACAAGCGACACATCTGAAAGGTACTAAAATGCAACATAAGGGCTTGTACAGCCAATACACGGAGAGCGAAGGGACTCGAGAAGCTGCAGATTCTGAGATGCCACCGTCTTGGGCCATAACCCTGACAGCATCACTATGTACCATTTGTCTTCGTGGATGTGACAGTCCTTAATTATATCCAGGGGAGGCTGAATGATTTGTATTTCAGTCAATGAGCTACAGGCCTTTTCTTCATCTCGTGTCAATGATTTAACTAAGTGCCTCTCGTGTGCTTTATCTGCATATGAATTCTGTTAACTATACTTTTAAACCCAGCATATTCTCACTGATAGCTATATGATTCTCTGGCTTCTGTTTAATTATCATTTTCATTACAGTATAAAGTAATTGTATTACCACCGCTGCTATTGCTCTAATTGGCTTCATCACGTGGTCCACTTTACTGTTTTTTATTTTTTTACGATGTCCTTCAGTCCACCGTATGCTAATGAAATTTGTTTTGAAAATCAACCTGTGAGCTTTGAAGCTTTGTTTCTCACTTCATTCTGTGTTCTTTGTTTTGTTTGTTTGCCTTGTACATTGGTGAAATCTTTCCTGAAGTCTCCCCCTTTTCATTTTTTCCTCCACAATCTCTTCTCCTCCTATTTCCCAAGACATTGCCGCCATAAATAGATTTACCTTTCCCCATAGCAAAGTCCTTTTTGCATATGTTTTCCCTCCACAATCAAGCCTTTGATCCTTCACTATCTGCCTCTTTCTTCCCTAATTTGAGACTAAACCGAGGAGACGGATTGATTCAAGGTGTCACGTTAATAACAGTCTGTACCGTCTCAATGTTGCCGTTAAGTTTGGTTCCATTTATATTTCTACACCATTACGTAGTGAAGTCTTCAATGTTGTTTTATCTTTCTTTTCAATTGACTATTTCCCTTTATTTCATTAGAAAGAAACATAAACAAACCAGATACAGAAAAAAAATGTGTATGCATGCACCGAAAATTAAAAAAAAAAAAAGAATCCTGTACTGATACATGCACACTCTGCCATCAATAGTGTCTTGCTAAACTGACATTGTAACCTTTCTATTCATAATATTTAAATCGTACTGCCATATGACAGCAAACAATGTAGGTGTGGCTTCCAAAAATCCCCGGCAATCCATCTTTGCAGTGATTACTGCAAGAACTGGCTCTTAACTGCTTGTGACAGCCAACATGAAACGCCAAGACAGATGTCATAAGTTATTGTCGTTGGCAGTCAAGAGGCATTATGCAACTTTAATGATGACTTTCATCAAGCTTCACAAAGCCCCGTCGAATCCAAACGAGGATACCGTGTCGCCCTGCTGCGCGAAGTCTCTCCAGCCCGAGTGTGCACCGTTCAGGACCCAGAGCTGCAGCTCGAAGAGCACAGCTCCCAAAAGACTTACTGGAGCATGGCCTCGAGCCACCTTGAACTATACCACTGCTCCTCAAATAACTCAAATGGAGGTCATTTCGTAGAGTGAAGTTACTGTATGCACAATACATGTACTCGGCATCAGTGGCCTGAGGAGTGTGTGTTTCAGTCTTGCCCTTGTCTCATTTGTGCCCACGTGCGCAGCATGCCATCTCCTCTCTATTTCTACTTCTCTGCTAATGGTTCGTGTCTTAGAACAATTTACAGTGACTGTGACAGAAGCCCTCAGATTGTAGTTGACGTTCAGACCATAGACTGTATATAAAAGTGGACGTAGCTTCCGGCTCTGAAAAATTAGGCTGATGTGGAACTGCCTTCAGGTGCAATACCAACGAGTGTCACTAGAGGTTGGCTCCAAAAAGCATTCAGCTCCACAGAGTCCCATTCAACTAGTCTCATAAAATCCTCAGACAATAAAATTTCTCCACAAGTTATCTCAGTTTTGCTAACTAAAGTCGCTCCTTCTTAATAGTTTTCTGGCTGTCCATCTGAAAATAATCCCGTCAAAAATGAGGAAATAAGCCTCAATAATATGCCCCACTGTCTCACATTACCCTCAGTTAGCCCAGCCCTGTTTGAGTACCGCATCATGAAAACCCTTCATCTAGCAATGTTTCCTTTTTCTTTCGGCATGGTTACCAGCCGGCCGCAGAGACATAATCCTCTGCCTAACTCATCAGGCTGCTAATAGTTACTCCTGCCAAGGCAGCCAAGAGATCGGGGCAGAAAACGAGGGCGGTGACAGGGGGGGTCCTCTTTTAGGACGATCTGGCTTCTGAACTGAGCAAAAAAAAATATATAATTTGCCAAAGACCACCTTGTGCAGTCTTAATGAATGGGAATAGCAAATGAGGGACTGGCATATACAAACACAGGCTGTCTGAATAATTCCATTAGAAAACAGTCAATGTTCATTTGGGCTGTAATTAGGCCCCCTCTCCCACAGACATGCTGGCCTGATTGATAGTGAAATTGCAGGAGATTGTGTTTACTTCTTTTTTTTTTTTTTTTTTATCAAATCTATTAGGAATTCTTCCTCTATCTCGTGTCTCATGTTCTCTCTTTCATCTTGCCTCCAACCCCCCCGTCCGTCTCATGAATAAACCAACAGAATGGCTGGAGGTTGACTCTTGGAAACAGGAAACACAATTATTGCACACTCAAGGTACACCTCTCTGAAGGGGGTAAGGGGGCAATAGCAGAATCATTTTATCTCAGGGGTGCGTGCATGGATTTTTCTCTGTATCCTTACTAACTTACTACATTGTAAATGTTATTCATCTCTCATTGCTTACAAAACTGTCTCACTGTTTCCTTTCAAAACATTTCAGCGTTACAAAATTCCTCCAGTGAAACATTAAAAAACCCTTATGTGATTGTCTTACGGTAGAGAAGTCTGTGCTAGAGAAGGGGTATGGCATCATGGTGTCATCATGACTCTTGAAATTGTTAGCCTTGGGGCAACACATAGTACTCGCTGTGTTCCAGAATTTTTTTTTTTTTTTTCTTCTTTTCATTTGTGGAGTGTGCCTTCCAGGGCAGTGTTTTGTACACTAACATACAACACATTGCTTGATAGCAGTATTTCCCCCCCTAATTTACACTAAGTAGGTGATATTGGCTTCACAGCTATGGTTGATGACATGGGCTATTCTAATAGCTCACCACATAATGATCCCAGGTTCGCAACAGTCTTAAAAATCCGGTTAGAGCCTGATTGCATCCGGTTGCAAGTTGAGTCAGTCAGTCAAAATCAAGTGACTGTAATAAGCTGCTGCTTGTGTATTTTTCTTTGAGACATTGCTGGTGTATTTTTGAAAATGTATCCATCTTACATGGCTCCCGACTGTTCGTGGTATAAAAACGGGACTAAAACTTAAAGGAATGATTTAGCATCTTAAACTGTTCTGTGGCTATTCCATTACCTAAAGGGCCTGTGCATTTTGTAAGTGCCCACGACAGCACTTTTGTTTTTCTTTATTGTGTGCTCAGGAGGCCGCACTGATGAAAGCGCCAGCCGGCATGATCCAATGGCAGCGCACTCAGCCTGGCAACCATGTGCGTGATATCGGAATGTGCTGGCAGCGTCTGCAGTAATGACTTAATATTAGTCCTCCCACGGTGGAGCAGATGAGAGCACAGGTGTGCAGATTGTCCCCTGTCACATGGCACTGTGGGGGTCATATGCGCCATTCTCCTATTATTAACCCACCATCAGGCCATGACATACAGCATACAAACCGTATTCATGTGTACGTTGACATTCTTCTCCTGCAGTAGATCGTCTTGGCCGGATATACCATGTGGCCTCAAAAAGATCCTACCATCAGGACAATGCATGCACATCTTTGATCCTTCCTTAACTTTCCTTTTCTCTCTCCTTCAGTCTGTATCTCATCTCTGTCTCACTCTCACACATCCACGCTCCTACACGTACCTATACAACCACGCTGTCTCGAACAAACGCAGCGGGGGATAGTGGTGGTGAATGGTGATGAGTCGTGATCGGGTCACGCTTTGGTGTTTCAAAGCCTGCCGGAGTCACTCCAGCTGCCCCGAACGAGGCAGACGGACCCAGCTGTTATCACAGACGCGCATGCATGGCTCTATCTGCAGGTCAGGGTGCTTCACTGCCACTGATTTTGCTCTCCCCCACTAACCGTGGCAACATTTGTGCTCCATGACCAAGCCAAATTCAATCTGATTTCACTTCTACTCTGTTCTGATCTACTCAGACTGAAACCCAACCCAATGAAATTTCGTTTAATTTGTAGTGGTTGGCTCCACATTGGAGCAAAATAGCTTATTTCATTCTTTCATTTCAAGCAGGTTTTAAAGAGTTGTTCCAGTCTATCACAACTTGAGTCATATTTTATTAGTTCTGGCCATTGTTTCCTTCACACCATGATAGACACATTTTTTTTATAAGATCTCAACAGTTAATTTTGTGACCACAGTATTATCATAACTGACTGAACAGATTTTAAATTCTGTAGGAGTACTAGTAGTTTTAGTTTTTTTTTTTTTTCTTGCACACTCCATGGGAGAAGTGAGAAATTTAAGGGGCAAAGCATAGACATTTCACTTCAATCTTATCTGTATATTTTTGTTTTGTATGAAGCCCATTACTTGTCATAGAAGTTCAAATAAAACAAGAAAACCACCTCCAGCTGATCTGACTGGCTGCCACCGGATATAAGTATATCACATATCGTACCATATGACTCAAAACCTTGGAGAAACAATAATGCATCATAACATTGATGTGTCATTTGGGTAATTATATGGCTGAGAGAATATCATCCATCTGTATGAGGTGTAAGGCAGAGTGTAGGTTTCTCCTTTTTGGTCTGCAGCTGATGAAAGCAGCAACAACGTCTTGGTTTCTATTGACAGTTCGAAGAAAACACATCAAGGCAGTTTGACTTGCTGCTGGACACCAAAACACTTGCTGTGTTGTTTTTTTTTTTTTTTTTTTGAAAGACTCTAACAGTGTGCTTCTGGCTTCACAGCTGAAAAAAATATCTAAACCTAATGTGAAAAAAACAATAACTGCCAAACCATTGTACATGGATATGATATTAGTTGGCTGGAATGGTTTTAATTGTATCTCACAACAATAAAATTATCAGAAGCAATGGAGTGCAGCATAAGAATGTATTGCGACACAAATTTGTCTGCATGGCACGAGCATAAAAAGAGCAAAAGGTCAGCTCTGAAGTATTCTCCAGGAACATAGATACTTCATTTCTTCCTTTGATTTTCTTCTAACATCTTAATTAAAGATGTATGCAAGACTATTGCATTTTAGAATGTGTTTGAAGTAATTTGCCGTGTCAAGCTGATTTTCGAAGCAGGAAATTTCACCCATCATAAGCAAGTGACTCAGCCAGGGAGTCAAGAATGGAAAAGTTCAAAGCGGTGGCTGTACAGTTCTGAGAACTATTTTATTTTGAGGTTGATGGGTTTGTATACAGGTTGACAACAGAAACATGGTTCGTCTCCAGTACAGACGGAAATTTCCCTCTGGCAAATGTTATGTTAATGGGACGTCACAAGATCTATCAATTAGAATTTCAAAAACAAAAAGATTCATGTTGGAAATTGGTAATCAGTTTTGTAATTTTGTGTTACAGCTCATATTTATTCTCAAAACAGGACGTTGGTGTCATATTTCCAAGAATAAATCTTTTGATTTTATATTTTAAGCATGTCTGATGACATTTTGACAAGCAATGGATTTCACTGGTTGATGAAAACCACATTTAGTTGAAAAAAAAATACATCTTTTAACTCATCAGTCATTCTCACAACATGAAAACACTAACAGGTCCGCACTCTGTCGGTGCTGTTTCTCCTTTCTCCTTGTAGATATTACATCGAGCATTTACTTCAAACAGGATTCCCTTCCATTACTCAGAAAAAGCAGTAAAAGGTCAACATGCTATTTTCCTGCAACATAGCTTCAAAGAAGTGTTTGGCCATTCATAAACAGGCATTCTCTTTGAAGCCGGTTCAAACTTGTCTGATTGAACAATGCGTGTGTGTGTGTGTGTGTGTGTGTGTGTGTGTGTGTGTGTAGCTGACTGCTCGCTGACTGATGCTCTAGCCTTTGTATTGTGATGTTGCTTGTATTTTTTTCAGACAAGATAAAAAAAACATTTTTTCTGTGCATGAATAGCACAAGAGCACACAGTTTGCATAAACTTGTATTTAATCTAGGAAATAAAAAGAAGCATGACTTGTGTTTTTAACACAAACACAAAATATGCAGAAGTTTTATACCAGAACAAATGTTCCTAGAGTTTCCAAAGACATGTTACACCATGTATAAAACTTTAAAGCTAGTTTGTGTTTCGTTTTCTCATGATCAGCATATGTGCTGTGTAATGCTGGATGTTGAGACTAGTATCAGAAATAAACAATTTTGATTCAAATTTAATTAATACAACAAAAAAAAAATACTTATTTATTTTCTTTCCCTAGTAAAGGTAAAAATAAAAATCACTGATAAGAGCCTCCTTTCCGATCACCCCATCTGTACAAGTAATGCTATTAAAATATTCACTGTTAATTTGGCTAAACTTGCACTGAACATGTCAGTTTAATACCTCACAACATCACATATGAATTATTTATATAATTCGCAGCAGACCCGAGTGGATCGTGGGAGTGTGGAATTAGAGATAAGCTAGAAATATGAAAGTTTGTGCGTGGGGTTCGTTACTGGTCAAGGTACGCATTCAGAAATAGCACAAAAGCATCAGTAAGACAAGCTACAGATACCTGCCTCTATTATCTTAGCTTGTATTCAGGAGTATGAAGACATATAATTGAAGTAACACATGAATAAAATTGCATAGACTAAAAAGAATGACTAATGATTGAAAACAAAACAAAAAATTGATCTTTAAGGTTTCCATGGGACTTATTAGAATTCACTTTCATTCAGTATGTATTACTTTTTTTGGTTTGTAGCCGCAGCGTACTCTTTGTTATTCAAAGTATCCAATATAGATCATGGCTATGAAAATTATCATTGTTTGAGGACTTCTCTGTAGCCACCAATTTCTGAAAAGTGACATTAAACCAGTTCCAACTCAATGTCTTTGCAATGAAATAGACTGGCAGGATGTATGGACAAGGCACAGGGTAGGTTGTCATGGCTCAGTGCTGAGCCACACTCCCTCCAGCAATGGTAATGGGACCCGTTCATTTGTTTTTGTTTTGCCCGGCAGAAACATATATAAAAAAAGAATCACATTTTTTTGTTACAGCCTTATTCCAAAATGGATGAAATATGTTTTCCCCCTCAAAATTCTACACACAATATCCCATAATGACAAAGTGAAAAAAGTTTGTTTCAAATTTTTGCAAATCTATTAAAAGTAAAGAATGAAAATATAACACGTACATAAGTATCCACAGCCTTTGCTCAATACTTTGTTGAAGCACCTTTAGCAACAATTACAGCCTCAAGTCTTTTTGAGTATGATGCTACAAGCTTGGCACACCTATTTCTGGGCAGTTTCTCCCATTCTTCTTTGCAGGACCTCTCAAGCTCCATCAAGTTGGATGGGGAGCGTCGGTGCACAGCCATTTTCAGATCTCTCCAGAGATGTTCAATCGGGTTCAAGTCTGGGCTCTGGCTGGGCCACTCAAGGACATTCACAGAGTTGTCCCGAAGCCACTCCTTTGTTATCTTGGCTGTGTGCTTAGGGTCGTTGTCCTGTTGGAAGATGAACCTTTGCCCCAGTCTGAGGTCCAGAGCGCTCTGGAGCAGGTTTTCATCAAGGATGTCTCTGTACATTGCTGCATTCATCTTTCCCTCCATCCTGACTAGTCTCCCAGTTCCTGCTGCTGAAAAACATCCCCACTAGGAAGAGTCCTGGTGGTTCCAAACTTCTTCCATTTACGGATGATGGAGGCCACTGTGCTCATTGGGACCTTCAATGCTGCAGAAATCTTTCTGTACCCTTCCCCAGATCTGTGCCTCGATACAATCCTGTCTCGGAGGTCTACAGACAATTCTTTGGACTTCATGGCTTTGTGCTCTGACATGCACTGTCAACTGTGGGACCTTATATAGACAGTGTGTGTCTTTCCAAATAATGTCCAATCAACTGAATTCACCACAGATGGACTCCAATAAAGTTGTAGAAACATCTCAAGCATGATCAGTGGAAACAGGATGCACCTGAGCTCAATTTTGAGTGTCATGGCAAAGGCTGTGAATACTTATGTACATGTGATTTTTATCTTTTATATTTAATAGATTTGCAAAAATGTAAAAAAAAAAAACTTTTTTCATGTCATTATTATGGGGTATTGTGTGTAGAATTTTGAGTACAAACATGAATTTAATCCATTTTGGAATAAGGCTGTAACAACAAAATGTGGAAAAAGCAAAGCGCTGTGAATACTGTCCAGATGCACTGTATTATGTTGATTTTATCAACAAAATGGGAGAATGTTGTTTACAAAGCAAAGTGTTTCAATTATTTTCTGTTTACAACAACTAAAGCATTATGAAAGATTTGTATGGCTATGTTTAGACGCTCAGCAGCTCTTAATTTAATTCTGAAGAAAAGTGGAAAGCACAAATGATAGAAATATCCTCCAACCCAGGTGAGGGTTAGGTCATTTTTCCTACCCTCCTAAACGGAGGTGCTAAAGTTAGCACAACTGTTTATGTTTATGCACAAAAACTGCTTGGGTTATTGAAAGCTAATGGTTTGTATTAAGTTGATTACTTGAACCATGTTGCATGTTAAACTTTTCTTAAAGTTACGCAACCTTTGTCGTCTTGGCAACAGTAAATGTGGTTTTAAAATCTGTTTTGATTTGTGGTTGGAAACTGGAAACGACATCTCCTGTTCACAGGTATTGTTTTATTGTTGTTTCAAACCATCTGTTATGGGGTGGTGTTGGTAAACGGACCCAAATGCAAACACACAGCAGGTAACTTGAAAACAGGAAGTTTTATTTTCCAAAACAGCAGGGGGGAAATAAAACTAAACGTGCATAAACACAGAAATAGTCCAGAATGGCTGGAAGCCAATAATTGTCTCTCCCCCGACTTGGGATCCTCCTTGAGTCCGGGCAGGTACTCAAACTAGTCCGGAAAGGGAGAGAGTCAACGAGACTCGTGTAGGTAGGTGAGGGTGTCCCCCGTAATTCTCACAGGGGCCGAGACAGGCGAGTCGAAGTGGGCTTGAGGGCGCGTCCCCGCTCTCCACACCGGGCAGCGTGGGTTCGGGCGGAACCGCAGCGGCGGCAGTCCAGCAGACAGGTGGTCTCCGAGGACCGACGCTGAGCAGGGGGCTGGATACCTCGTGATCTCCGTGGACCGACACAGGTCAGCTGGACTCCTGCAACCTCTACCGGTTCCCCATCGCCCATGGTCCCACATTGCTCTGGACTTTATCACCGGATTTTCCCCGTCTACTGGGCCCACTGCAGCACCAGGGAGCGGACGGGTGGATGCGCACGGTGTCCCATACAGTGGATTCCACCTTCCAGGTGAGGGCCCCTAGCACACAGTAGGGCGGGATTATGGTATCGGGCACGAGTCTTCGTCGTCTGGAGCAAGCTGACGAGAGGGCGTCAGGTTTAGTGTTCTTATGACCAGGGCGGTAGGTGATGGTGTAATTGAAACGGGTGAAAAACAACACCCAACAGGCTCGGCCGGAGTTGAGGCGTTTGGCTCTGTGAATGTATTCCAGGTTCTTGTGGTCTGTCCAGACGACAAAAGGGTGCACCGACCCCTCGAACCAGTGTCTCCACTCCTCCAAGGCTAGTTTGATTGCCAGCAGCGCTCGGTTTCCCACATCATAGTTCCTCTCAGCTGGCGACAGTCGGCAGGAGAGAAAAGCGCAGGGATGAAGCTTAAAGCCCGAACTAGAGCATTGAGACGGCTCCGCCCCCCCCACCCCCATGTCCGAGATGTCCACCTCCACAATGAACTGATGGCTGTCGTCGGGTTGGATGAGAATTGGTCCCAAGCAAAACATTCCTTAAGGGAACGGAACGCCTGGTCAGCTTCTGGAGTCGATGTGAAAGCTATCTTTGAGGAGGTGAGTCTGGTGAGGGGGGCAGCCGTCTTACTATAAACTGACGAGACGTGGAATTTTCACTTCTCAGCCTTTACGAACAGTTGGTTCTCCAGGAAGCGTTGCAAGACTTGACAGACATGGTGGCGGTGTTCCTGGAAGCCAGACGAGTATATCAGGATATCGTCGAGGTAGACTAAGACAAATCGGTTGAGGAAGTTGCTGAGGATGTCATTAACCAGGGCCCGGAACACTGCAGGAGCATTGGTTAATCCGAATGGCATGACAAGGTAGTCAAAGCCGGTCTTCCATTCGTCCCCTTCACGAATCCGGACGAGGAAGTAGGCATTACGGAGGTCCAACTTGGTAAATATAGTGTCTCAAAGGGCGGAGCTGATGAGGGGCAGCGGATATTTGTTTTTAATGGTGATCTGGTTTGATCCTTTGTAATCTATGCAGGGGCGGAGACTCTTATCCTTGAGGAAAAGGGTGATTGGGGAAAACAGAGGGAACGACAAACAGAGACAGGTGGAGATCCTGACACCATCCATCCAAGACTCTGGATGCAAACTTCTGTCATATTTACGAGACTTATGAGACTCAAGTTGTATTCTTCATAATGTGGAACCGTCATCCACATTGGCCACCTGCCTAAAGTCTGTGCAGTAAACAAACGTTGTTGCCACGGAACAGAATCCACACAACAATTACACATTTTGCAATAAACAAAGATTGTGAGAGACAGTTATCACAGCTTGTAGGTATTTAAACTTTCCGTTAGCTTCCTAAAGTATCTACAATATTGTTTCATTCATGTTTGAAAACGTGTTTTATTTAATCTTTCTCCTCGCCTCTGTCTATGTGCTTTCCTGTTTCCCTTTCCATCACGGGGAACACACTTCCCTGCTTTGAAGTAACACACAAACCGTATCTTATTTTCTTGAAGAAAAATGATTGAGACAGTCTGTTTTCTCAGAATGTAATAAGATTGACTCAGATGACATATCCGCTTCATCAGACTAATTGCCCTTTCTCACAACAGAGGGATTTGTGAGAGCCCACGGGACATCAAACACAAGCATCGTCTGCTCATCCCTATATCCTCAGTCTCTTTAACATCCCCTCATATAAAAACACTGGTCTGTTTTAATTGACTTGGCCCCATCCAGAGTAGCTCTTCCATATTACTGAAACCTAAGCTGCTTGTGAGTGTCATGAGGCAAGCCAGCAAGGCCCGGGTAGGAAATATTCTGCGACAGCTCCTCTCCCCTGAGCCCTTATTGTTCTTCCAACAGCACCATTGGCTGAGAATGGAACATGTGGATGATTAAAGGGATTTGGTGGTGCGCTGTGTCATGTTCCTGTAATCTCCCAGATGATGGATTAGGGGTCTGCCCTGTCATAGTCCCCTAATCTGGCCGCTATGACGTCTAGCCGCAGGTCCCAGATGCCTTGACGCCCTCGCCGTCTTCCCAGAGGCCTCTGCTGCCCCGGAGGAGTAACAATCTCAGTTTGACCCGGTCAGCTGGATTCCCAAATACAATAGCCGCTGAGGCAGTGAATGCCTGGCACTTATCTCTGCATTCCGAAACAGCAGCATTAATAGAAGCATTGCTACATATTCTTGGTCCTTCCTCTCGTATTTGATTTATATTTATATAATTTATCTTGGTGACCAGAGATAAAGAAGCTGGTGATACATAGAGCGAGAGAATTACTATTCAGATTAGCTTTAAACCCGAGGGAGTGCCACACTTGCCATCTGTCATAATACACATTATTACCTGACACCAATGACTCAACTGGATTGTCTCACGGGATTTTTGAATTTGATAAAGCGGAATGATATTGAAATTAATAAGGTGAAATGCACAGATGTGAGCCTTGGCCTTTGCCTTTTAAGTGGCTGTCATCGCTTTTTGACAGGTTTCATAAGGAGAACGAAATAGAACGAGACAGAAAGAGAAATAGAAAAAAGGAGCGACAGGGCGGAGGCAAGAGAATAGCTCTCGCCTACTGCCGCCCCCAACAATAGCCCTGTCATCCCTCTCCAAAGAGCAGATGCCCAGGTTCCCGGTGGCATCTCTAGAGAGAATGTCAGGGGAGAAATAAATCTCCCAGCCAATTTATGTAAGGAAGGTGAACTTTTTACTGGCTTTCCATAGTAAAGGCGAGAAAGGAAAATCACTGACAGCTCTGAGTGGAGATTTTCTTTCTTCTTTCCTCGTTGACATGGCATTTTTATTCATTGGACCTCCAGAACGCACTCTTGTGCAACGTGGGGGTGAGAGAGAGTCAAAACCAGTCCATGTGAAAATCCCTTGGCAGCAGGGTGAAAAAGTGAGAAATGTTTCTTTATGCCAGAGAGCTCAGAGCCCCGCCGATCAGTAGACTCCTTTTTTTGAAGCTGGATCCCATTACAGGCACGCTGTAAATACTCATGCTCGTGGCTGAGAGAGAGCACGTTGCATTACCTAGTTGCTGAACAAACATGTGACCATCCGCACACTTATTTTTTTTTTCCATTACACGTAAAAAAAAGTACATGTAACGTGACATTTACCTCGAGCAAGCACACTAAGAAGTAATTCCAAAGCCATGCAGCACTAGAAATTAGACAACGTTTTTTTTTTGTTTTCCCTATGAAGCCTTCATCAATATGATCCTGGTAAACTGAAAAAAAAATACATAAACATAAAGCCAATTGGTTTCCTGTGGTAAAACACATATTTGGTTTATGCGGATATAACTGCCTTTCCCATGTCTTTGCTCTTAAGAACAACAAAAAAAAGATTTTAGGATTCAGTACATGTTTGATCCTGCACATGAAATGTACAGAGTGAAAGAGGACAAGAAGAGTTTGCAGAAATGGAGTTTGGATTCATATAAATACCAGTTAGAGAAAAACCCCACTAGAGGTTACAGCACACTTTCTCCAGAAAAGTACTTTGGAGCAAGAAGAAGAGTGTACAGCCATGCTAGCAGCTCTGTGTGGCAGCATTTAAGTACGATAGAGATTTGAGCTACACGTGAGCATGCACACACTGAAAATACGAACATGCCAATGTTTAGCATGTTTGCCACGTTCACCAAATTACTTCACTCATCAGCATGCTAACATTTGGTAGATAGCACTTAACACATAAGTGCAGCCGAGGCTGATGTGACTCATAAACCAAAGTGAACAAACTTAAATTCATCCATTCAATAGGTGTCAAAACGTGTAACTGAAAACCATAAATGCCAACCTCATGATCAGAAGTCATAAGGCTTAATTAGGCACTATATAAATGTGCCCATCCAGACAGATATTTTACAAGTGAAACGTCGATCTTTTTGTGATGCTACAGAATGAAGATCACCAGATATAAGGATTTGTCCTCTAGGAACCATGAATGGACAACATTTAGTGGCAAATCAGTTGTTGAGGTATTTCAGTAGTTAACATATAGAGGTGTGCTATAGCATCAATAAAAAAAACTTGTAAAAACAAAAGTTGGCAGTGATAAATGATGTAGCTCTTATCTCTAACAATAATTATTCAATATAAACATACAGACGTGTGCTTTCCACAGCATTAATGCCATAACTGATTATAATGATAGCAACCATTAAAAAATTAACCACAATACCTCATTAGACCGTGGCTAAACTTTTCCTCAGTTACGTAAGTGTCTCTAATTACAGACTTGGACCTGTGCAGATTTAAATAGCATTTATCACAGAATAAAAGAACACCAGAGAGCCATTAACCGGTACAATAAGAGTAAACATGTCAAGTAGGCAGCCGATGTTAATGCAAGTTTCATCAATAAAAGTAAAAAAAAATGATGTAAAAGTGGGACTTTGTACTCAGAAACACACGGAAGCTCATGAAAGTTTCAACAAATCCTAAACGTGTGTAAACTTTCCTCTAACAGCCTGCAGCCATTTTTATGATTGGGACGCATAAGTGTATTTGTGTGTATGTGTGTGTGCGTGCATGGGGGGTGTTTCAGTCCGTGTCTCTGTGTTTCCTATGGTGTAAGCCACAAGGCTGACAGCCTTGTATCGTACCGCAGGGGTTCACACTACAGAGGTCAGCGACTACTTTTACTTGTTCAGCGATGACGAGATTTTGCACTTAAAAGCACAACTCTCAGGTCTCACCGGGCAGTGCACTGAAGATATTTTGACAAGTCACTACAAGACTATGTAGCTGTAGTGAGAAATTTTAATGAGAAAAATGCTTCCTCATCTCCCTAGGTGATGACTCAGTGGCACTCAAAGCCACAAAAAAGGAATGCAGTGGGAGGTGAAAGCTGTTGTCCCCAATTTATTTACAAGAAGCAGGGAAACCTTTTTTTTTTTCAATTACTGTTGTTGTTTTAGTTGTTCCATTGAAAACTGGATATGAGCCTGAGAAAAGTCAAGAATAATCCAGAAAAATATCTTTCACCTGTGTGGCACTGTGGCTCAGAGTTCAAGTGGAAAGCTGGTGCGGAGGAGGTCTTACTCACGTCCATCCTGCTCCGTCTGTCCCCCCTGAGAGGAATTTGCCCACTAGCGTGGTGTACACTTGGTGCAAAGATCTGCAGTGCCGGCTGGTTGCCGGGCAGAGTCCAAATCTATTTCTGTCTGTTGTGGCGCAATATTTTTGGGGTGGCTCCTCCTCAGCGGGATGTCAGATGTACCTGTAAGATGTACCGGGATTGTAACACAAGATACCAGAAAAGTCCTTTCCCCTTCTGTTTTAATGAGACCGGCCCATAAACAGACACATCACCTCCACTATCTCGGCATGAGAAAGCTCATTAGTATGTGCATAAAACATAAGGTGTACAAATGGTATGCTGTCCCTCGATCCAAGGTGGTGTTATTATGTGCATATCATTCCTTGCTCGGACAATATAGTATATAGTATTAAAATGTACTGTATATAAACCTACTTTTTGTCAGTCACTCTCACCTTCTAAGACTATCCATGTGAAATTGCTTATAGATTTTTTTTTTTTTTTGTGTGCTTTATCTGTTAAAGACCATGGCAGCATGTTGACAGTGAGCCAGGGGTTGTTTGGATGCTCACACAGTATGCCAGGATGACAGGCTCATTCTTTCTTACCTTTCCCCCTTTTCACTTTCATGTTTCCACAACGCTGTTACCATGGAATTCACTGTCATCATTGACAGAAAGCGACTAAAAGCGTTCAATGGAGCAAATGCACTGCCTACTTCATGTTAAGGTCTTCTTTTTCGAAATACCTTAATGTCAATATGGGTTATTTGTCAGCGGCTTCTAATATGACCCATTGGACGGTTACAGAAGTGACTCATTTGAGCAGTTTAAGACCTGTAGGGGAGAGATCAGGGACATGGTCAAACGACTGTTGACTGGTTATACGAGACCGAAATTACAAGAGATTAAAAAAGTTGCGGCTACTGGTGTCTAAGCGAGGTCTATTATTTTAAAGTCTATTTTTTTTTTTTTTTTTTTTTTTTTTTAACGGAAGCCGCTCAGAGACCACAACAATCTCAACCGAACAGATCAGCTCTGCAGGAAATGTGCAGAGAAATTAAAATAAAATTCCAGTCAATTTTCAAAATAAAACACCCATGAGCAAACTCAAGATCATAAAACACATCACTGCATCACCGTCTACCCTCGTGGCCTTTCAATTTGGAAAATAAATGCATTCTCCTCCTGCTACAGACATGGCATGTGAAATAGTTTACTCCAAAAATAGGAGGATTCATGTTTTCAATGAAAACACAGCAAGCTGTATTAATTATTAGGCTCCAGCACAATGTAGGAAATGACAAAACTGACAAAAAAGAAGCTGTTTAACAATGTTTACCCGTGATAAAAGCACAGAAATCAAAGAAGCATGTCCAAATCAGGAAGTAAGATAAAACAAGCAGATAAAACACTCTGCGTCTGTGCCAGTGGAATATGAAGCCGTTCAGAGGACGGAACAAAATCTCCGGCGCACACGCCACGTGATGGACACGTCTTCAGTGGAATATGCAGGTTATAACCAAAGTATATGGAGCGCCGTGTCCTCAGACACATCGGGTTTTATGGGTCCTATTCCCAGGCTTATTCTCCTCTGTATTCACACAATGCTGCAACCATGGAATCCACAGTCAATATCCATTGAACACTGGAGGAACATTATAGACTAAGCACATTAGACATAGCAAATTTGCTCTGCGCCGCATGTCCAGTTCTGCTTTCCTCAGCTCCCTATTTTAATAATAGTATTACACTTAGCTTCATGTCACACCCTGTATTACAGGGGCAATTTCTTCTAATTCAGTATATTGTTTGCTCGGCGGTGACATGCTCTTGTTGTTGGTACGTTGTTCGTACAGTTTAGACTGAGTTTTATCCAGTGTATTTGTGTGTGATGTGTGTGACTGTACGTGTCTGCCTGCGAATGAATGTTTATATGATTTTCCGTTTCATAGCCTCCGTGTGTGTATACATGTGTAAGCGTGCATGTCCACTGTGGGACAGAGCTCTCCTCTCGACATGCCAGGGGGCAGCTGGGGTGATCGGATACACTGCCACTGTCGGCCATACTTCTGAGATAATGTCATAATGGCGGTGTGTGTGTGTGTGTGTGTGTGTGTGTGTGGGGGGGGGGGGGGGGGGGTACAGCTGGCAGCTTCGTTTCCTGTCAGCGCAAATTTTCTACTACATCAATAATGAGTGCCACAGCCCAGCCATGAGCGCCACGGCTCAGTAGGCGCATGACTGTATTCTCATGTGCCCCTCTCCCCCCCCACCTCCCCATCTTCTCCCCGGATTTCTCCCACTTTTGCTCTTTTTTACCTTTCCCCAATTTATCTCCCCCCTGTCTCCTTCCCTCTCCTTTATTTCTCTCCATCTCCATTCTCATTTATACGTATTCCTCTGCATATCAATCTCCTCCTCCTCCCACGCACATCTGTTTGTCCTAATTTTTATTCATATTTTCGGATGCCTTTACATGCTAAATGAAGCAGAAAAGCAAGTGGGGTTTTACTTTATCTCAAAACACAGGTACTGGTTTTGGAAGGGCTTTCCTGGACTGCTCACATTTCCATTTTTAGTCACAATGTTGGTCTTTAAGGGCAAATGCAATAAAGCTCCCAATTAAAAAACAAATGATTGAACTTATGTTTAGATGCTTCTTCAGCTATCACCTACAGTAAGTGGTTAAACACAAGCAAAATAGAGGAAATTACCAAGGATACCTGAAAGCAAAAGGGAAAATGATCCATTTTAGTTTGAATTTAAAGTGGTTGCTTTTGGCATGCTTGTCTAATCTGCAATTTTCTCACTTTCCTAATATAATGTTGCCTGATTTTCTTCAGCCTTGTGAAATGCGTGCTGCATAATCAAACACAAATTAAAACAACATGCCATTTTAAGGTGCATTTTGCTCTCAAACTGTTTTACATAAACACTAACCAAATGACAGACAAATGTGACAAATGTGATTGTTGACATGTCACAGCATCGGGGACCAATGGGTGGCCTGACAGAGTGGCACAAAAGTACAGCACAGGGTTTCTTGAGGACACATCAAAGCTCAGTGATACTGTATGTTATAGTAGCTGTCTGTCAAAGAGATGGAAGGAAAACACATAATCGTGATTTCTTCTTCTTCTGCATCCTCATATGACCACACGGAGGTGGTTTCACTTAAATTTTCTGCAATATATTCTTCATTGTGCTATATAATTTTAACATATTTTACGGCAGGAACACATGCTCAGTTGCATCACATTTATTGAACAGTTTGCCACACAAACAAAAGAACAAAGAAGAAAAACGGCACTATCGCTGTGACGGTTTCATCTTCAATCTTCCTCATGAGAAATAGACTCTGTGTAACCTTTCAACTTAAACCCGCCATGATTGGAGATCAACTTATGAGACATTTGAGAGAGAGGAGCATTATTACAATCAGGTCATCAATTATGCACCAGTCAGCAGGGGGAAGCCCCCCAACCTCGACTTCATATCAGAATTTTAATGGAGGTTATTGAATGGCAACAAACCCCGTACTCCAATTAAAACTTAGAAGCATGCAGATCCCTGTCATCAGTCGACCTTATGCGTGGTTTCAAAATACAGTTATCATTGAGGCAGCCTTGATGCATTGCGGAACTGTTACTGATATATTTATCGTCATTTATCTGAGCTTTACAACTCCCAAGTGATGGCACAAAAAAAGGAACACATCACTGGGTGATAATAATATGTTGATCCCAAACAGCAACTTCTTATGTTGTGATTGGTATATACATTGGATGTATAATATAAATTATGCACATGCTTCTTCCTTGCTCCCAAGTGAATCATTATTGTCACACTTTTCAACCACGTTGGCTGCATGGCTTTATGGCTGGCAATATCATTTTATCAGCTGATGCAAAGCTTTGGTGCACACTGAAATATCTCAACAACTATTAGATGAATTTGATTGGAAATTTTCTTAATACATACTGTACATGGCCTCCAGATGATGACCCATAATGACTTTGGCAATCCCCTGAGTTTTCTTCGAGCACCAGCAGCAGTTTGACATCTCTAAGATGTCGTGTAGATAAATTATGGTGAAGTTAATTCTTTGTTTTCAGTTTTGTTTTTCTTTATATACTTGGCTTTACTCTCTGTCGTAGCTGTGGTTCATTCCTACTGTTTGAGTTTTGTCTTTTAGTTTTTAAATGTTTTTTACACTTGATATGTCAATTTCTCATCAGCTTAATTAAAATAAAGGGCTTTTAACACCAAGTTACAATTATAGTTAGCCTCACTTGGTCAGCCCTCGATCAACACTTAACCCTCCCGTTGTCCTAAGGTCAAAATGACCCGAAGCTGTGTTCAACCAAGTACTAATTTATTTTATTTTATTTTTATATGTTTTATTTTTATTTGTATAGGAGGCTGTGAGGGTTTCTTTAAAGAAACCCTCACAGCCTCCTTGTCACCAATGATCCCAAAAAATATAAAAATAAAATAGAACTTGGTTGAACACAGCTGCAGGTCATTTTGACCCTAGGACAACGGGAGGGTTAAATTCACTCTGTAACCACCTGACAGAACACGTTATTAATGAAAACAGAAATGAATACAGCAGACTCAACAATATAAACCAAGTGTGCTTGATGAACTTGCTGGTCAATGTTTTCCATCACACACTTGCCAGTATTCTGTGGCTGGCTATGTTGCTAGTTTTTTGTCACAGTTTTTAGGGGGAAAATTTTAACATCCAGGGAAGAGTATAAGGAGACAGAGCGGCAGCCAAAACCTGCTCGAACCAATGGTGGAATTGGCGGTGCCAGTGTTTTTGACTGATGTTGTTTTCATTTATTAAATATAGGATACTAAATACTGGTCCACTGCTGATATGATCGATATATATGGAGATACTTACCACATCTGAGAATGTGGAGAAAAATAATGCAATAACATATAAAAGAAGGATTTAGAATGTCAATGTATTCCCTTAAATAATTCATCTGTATTATGTATGCTGTTTCATACACTTTTTTTTTGTCAAAACAGACTTTTTGCCGTGTTATCACATGGCAACGTAGCATTTTCTGCAAAGCACATTCATTACTTTTGAAGAACGAAATCCTATGAATTTATATAGGTATATTTCTACTTGTTACAAGCTATGATTTATCTTGTTCAATAACTACAGTACGATGCAATCCCACTCCTTTATATTTAGTAACCAGTCTAAATGAACATTGTCGAACCATGATCCAACTGATTGAATTTTATTGTTTGGCCTTTTATTTTAACACTTAATTATACTGTCTCTGTTAGGAGAATGATTTAGCATTCTGATATTCTAATATGAAGACCTGATACGTCATACTAAATGCAGCAAATCCTGACTGTAGAAGCACAGTGAAATCTGAGCATTTACATCACTTGCAATGCTATAACAGTGTGATAATGACAGCTACTCCAGGGTGCCACGCTCTGATTTCAAACAGCATTTTGCAGCCACAAATGGCAGATATCATTACAGTAAGATGGCAGTAAAATCCCTCTTACCAATTTGTCCAAGACATTCAAATGAAGGTAATGTTTTTGTCATTTATTGTATTAGAATATTATTTTTTTTTTCCAGTTTCCCTGCCATTAAGATAAACGTAAAAAAAGAAGAAGAAAGATATAATTAAGTATCCCATGTTTCCATGAATTGTATAACACTGCGGTGATTTCTGTGAAATAATCCATGGCTTCTGTGATGGCAGGAAACTAAAACACGGAGCATTAATTGAGTTAAGTTTGCATCAAACACTTGCAAGAACTTTTTGATGTGTCCCTGGAGAAATTGCCATGGAAACGGTTGTCTTAATGCCTGGGACATGACCACGCAATAAGACCACTTAGCAGGCAAGTCAGAGGAAGGTGATTCTTGGCTCCCTCTCCTCCCTGTAATTCAGTTACCACTAGGCTGTCATTTAGCTCCGCCAGACTGGCAGGGCTTTAAAAGTAAGGAAGAAACTACAATTACCCGGGAAAAAACGCAGTAAAAAGGCAAAAGCCGTCAGGCTGCTTTCATGTCTTCACTAACATGCATCAGAGAGCTGAAGGAAGTGTCCTCAATCCTTTGTTTCTTTTTTGTTTTCTCCATATAGCACAATGTGCAGCATTTTGAGGCTTTTAACTATGATGGGACTCTTTTACCATCATCAGTAGACTACATGTCATGTACACCAGCGTGCTACACATCAAATACAGCCAGTATCTGGCATTTGATAAGGAGCTGATTCAAACACAGAGATGCGTCTGACACATTATGTACAGCTGATGATATATTTTGTAGCATATTTGTCTTTGGAGCTTTCACATCACACAATGGACCTTTGTAACGTCTCACTGTAGACCTGTGTTTCACGTCAAGCTGTATTTACTGTAGATCAGTGTTTAATCCATGTTGGCAAGCTACCACCGCAAGATACACTGTGGCATTCATTCTTAGCACCAGACTGATGAGTTATCTGTTCAAAATTACACTTCTCAGTTCAAACTGAAACACATCATTCGCACACTGCTCAAATCAGGAGAACTTACTCGTACCAGTCTTGGATGGTGTTTATGTTTAATGGAAACAAAATGTCCTTATATTCTCTCAATAATTAGACAAAAACACCCTTCGGTATCAAAAGTATTGTTCGTTTTTTTTGTCATCTTGTAAATACAGCACACAGGAACTGGCTGATTTAATAATTTGTTATCGTAAAAACAGATTTATTTTTCTTATTTCAGAATTTCCTTTATCAAAAATGTTTGTACCTAAATATCCAAATTACATCAATTTCATATGGGGTCATATTTTCTGATGCCCAATCTTATAATTACACGTTTTAATTCATGATGTCATTGTTAATTTTGGTGATGTCGTCACTGTCCTCTCAACTCTGTCCATTACCTACCTCTTAAGGGAGAAAGCTCAAAAACTGCTACCATGTTTAGCGTGTTAACTCCCTTTACAACAACAGCAATGTAAAGTAATATATAATGACTCCTCTTTTGCATGCAGTCATTATACAGAACACAAACAGTATGGTACCACTTACATGAGATAATTTTAAGTAGCCACATTCAGCTTTACAAAGATATAGTAAGACATGTTGTGCTATTAGATTGTAAGATAAAATGAGTGAAAATTGGGCAAGGAAAAGATATAGCAATAATGACATCGATCATAATCCAGCATTTTAGTCTAATTTGGTGTTTTTGTAATTACCTGTACAAAGATTTTTTTTTTTTCTTCTGTGTTAACTAGCCCTAGAATTGAAACTAGGACAGGAACAATAATGAGCTTGAAACTAAAAACCAAATTACCCTGAAATAGGCACCAACCCCTGCTCCAACACAAAAATGGAAAACACTGGAAAACTGTTTTTTTATTTGTATGTATTTTTCATTGGGGGAGATAACGAACTGTTCTGACAAGGACACCCAAATCCACTCAATTGGAATTATGAGTTTCAATAGGGTATGAAGCTGGGCATTAGTATTTGAGTACAGCATGATCACGCCCTATCAGACAGATCTGGCTGTATTAATGAATTTCTATACTTTTCTAACATCCATAAAGATAAGACTTTATCTGTGATGCCATGGCGGAACGATAACTGACTCCAGGAAGGACAGGGGGAACCCACAAACTCTTTACAGTCAGAGATTTCTGTCACTTGCTCTGTTGCAAATGCTGTTCCCACAGATTCAAAGGCACAAACAGATGTGGAGAATGTTTAGTAACCAGGGCAGAGCAAGCCACTTATTTTACATCCATCAGCTTCAAATTCTGTTGAGGTACATGCCAGGATGAAAATCGAGCTCGCCTGCTTTGGTTTGTTTCTGTTTCTTTGGAGGATCTGCCAGTCATTGAAATGTCATTTTGAGTAGAACTAAGGAAAGGTTATGGGTCATGGTTGGTCAGAGGAGGAAATGTAAAGCCAGAAATGTACCAAAACAGACTCTACAGTATATGAATCTGTTTTGAAATGAGTGACTGATTGTGTATTGACAAACTTGGTACCATCGGCAAAATGGACTGACACTTTACTCTGCTAGGATTGTGGTAAAATGCCCACAAACAGCAGCTCAACCACTCATTGTTTCCAGCACAAAAGATATGACAAAGTTTGCTCACTACGGAGCCACTTTTGTATCTGATGTTTCTTAGTAATATGTCTGTTGTGTCTGCAGTCTACCAGCTCATTAGTCAGCTAGTCAATTGAGTCGAAAAAATTTAATCATGACGAGCATTTACCTCCTAATGAAAAAAAATACACAGTGCTGTCGACTTCAAATTTTGGTTTGCTTAAAAGCGTGCTTTTTAATATCTGCCTTGGAAGGTTGAGGTTCACCTCTAATAAGCGGCGGTAAATCTTCTCATAACACCCGTACTTAAAACATTTGATCAAAAATAGTGGTGTAAAAAAGAAAATGAGGTTGCTCCGTGAAGCAGCTACAGGGAGCTTGATATTAGCATTAACAGAACAGGGAAACTCCACTAATAGTCCACCAGCAGAAGATCTTTTTGATTGCCATGATAGCTTTACTAAGTTCATTCATTTATTTTTAGCACTCAAAGGCATTGGAGAAGAGATCATGTGGCACATGGATGTGATGCCACAAATGACATGAGAAGTCTTTTGATTTCTATAATAGATTAAAAATACTATTAGATTTCCATTTCTAATGTGCAAATCAAAGCATTGACAGAGAGATAATATTTTCAGAATAACTCATTTGGTTTGGTTTCAATCAGTTTTCCTTTCAAATAGAATAGATACAAATGAAGTGGTTACTTCCTCATTAAAGCTTTGCATAATCTTTTCCTGGATTTTACTGTAGCTGTGTGGTTCACTTGTGCACCCTGAAAGACCAATAAAAAGGAGAAAAAGCAGGTAGACAGATCCAGAGGAGGGAAATAGTCAAAACAAAAACGTAAGAGAAGAACTCAGAGGAAAAGGAGCAGGGCAAGACACAGTGACAGAAAGCCTGATGGTGCATGGAAACATATCGCTGTAGGCTTGGACAGACTGCTGGCCAAAGTGCACCAGACTGGGGTATTTTGCTGTTGAAAAACTCTGTCAGGTTTGAATCCCTCCCCCCACCCCCCACCTCCTCTCTCCTCTCCCAGATCACCCTATTCTAGTTGTGTAACCTCATCTGTTAACTCTGTTGCTCTGAGACCCTGCAGTGCTCCTGCATAAAACTCCTCCGGTGGTACAAGACTCATTTCATGGTTTAGAACTTAGAGGGGAACTCTAATATTAAAAAAAGTGATGTGAGGTTAAGGATGAACACAGCAAGAAATGTGACTTTTCTTAATTTAAACTGACAGATTGTACATTAGTGCGACATTGATCCCATCATTTCCAATGCACTCTATTGAGGAGCTTGTCCTGCATGGATTCGGACATGTTTTTAATGTTTTCACATAACCTGGGTGTTTCTTATACCTCACTTCTAACTTCAGTCATCCAAAACATACATGTCGCATGTATTTGCCTTTAAAGCATGTATGTGTGTGCCTCTTTAGTCCATTGTTATTTATATTTGTTTGTAGGTGCATGTAAATATCCGTGAACTCAAATTGAAATATTACCAAAATGGTGCTAAAAAGTGTGATTGTTTAATTTTGTAACAGCGACCAGAAGCTTCATGTGAATGGATGTTTGTGTTCAAGTAGTGTGACAAGCACCATTACTCACTGTAGGTGTGTGTATATGTCTGTTTAGTACATGTATGTACATGCAGGATTGTGTTAATAGATAGTGCCAAACATGATGCTGCGATCAGAGATCATCTGTTTGTTTGTTTTTGTATGTGTTTGTGTGCGTGGGAAGTTGAGTGGTTGAGCAGGTGGGGTGCAGTGAGGATGGGGTGTGGTGCAGTAATTTCACTATAGGCAATTTTAATATTGTTGCACCATTATAATAGCAATCACCAAGAGCCACCTAATGAAATATTTATCAGGGATTTGAGGATTCAGGTGGTTTTAATTACCATTTTCTAAACAGGCAGCTTTAAAGCTTTTACTATGGTGCCACCGGTTCTGTCGTTCTATATTTGCTTGTCTCTTGAGCACAGCAACATATTTTGCTCTGTTTCCAGTGCGCATTACAAAGTTGAATGAACTAACAAAGGAATATTTGTATTTGTCTTTTTCTCGTTAAACCATCAGACTGACTTCTCAGCCAAAAGCTTGGTGATGAGTCACAGTGCAACAGGTCCAAGTCATGTCTTCTAAAGCCTTTATACATCTGACTCCATTTATTCTTGGACCTCCAATTCAGATAAGGAAAAACAAAACAAAAAATTAAAAACACACTTCCTCTTTCTCCTCGGCAGACAGGCATGTGTCAGGTCTCACTTTTACAGTGTGGGCAGAAGTACCAGCGGTAGAATTACAGTGCAGGGAACTATAATTGTCACATATAACCGTTACAGCAGCTACAAGAAAGCAGGAATACAGAACGAGAGTTACAATATACTGACAGAAAAGTACAAGGCAGCAACAACACAGAGTAAGACTGACTGCTGAAGGTCAGGTTGGAGAAAAGAAAACGAAGACGGTGGGAAGTGAAGATGTAAGGCGCGCTGGGAAATGATTGATGGGTCACAATACGAGCCGTGTCGTTCTATTCTAATGATAACACTTCAATTAAGCCTATACGGTAGATAAATAGTGACAAATATAGATAGACGTATTAATAGTCTTAGATATGGAACGGCATTTCCTGTATCACAGTAAATGAAGCGGGGTGAAACAGCCACCAGACTGCACTTCTCATCAAACAATGGGAAGGTGATCAAAGAGGCCATTTGCCACAAATTCTCAGAATTTCAAATGACTGTGTCTCGGTTCCGTTTGCACAGCTTCTCATTAAAATTCAGACTGGAGATGTAATAGCCTCAAAGGAACTGTCAGGTCAAAGTTTCTCCGCCAAAAAGGTTTTCCCTTGAGAGATTTGCTCTGCCGCGAGTGTATGCAAAACTGTCCCCTCAGGGACTGCCTGTAACGACCTGGATTTTCCTACGATTACTTTAGACCTACGGCTAATTACCTTTTCAGATGAAAACATACGCCTCCTCATTAATTCAACCCTCAGCAATCTATCATAATTACTACCAAATAAGTTATTGTTATCGCTTTAATTTAAGTTAATGGCTGTGATTTTGCCTCAGAACCATGTATGTGCTAAAGAAATTAAAATGTAGACATTTAGCTCTGGCTCATATATATATATTACAAAGAAATGTTATGTAGAATACAATTCAAGGAGATGATATAATATAATACTTTAAAGGCTGTAAGTGCAGGGCATGAATACCTTTTCTCCAGTTTCTAGCAGCTGCATACAAGGTATCATTACAGTGTGTGCTGCATCTGACAGTCTAATCACATCTGTCAATCATTTTACAAGTATACTCCAGCTTACATCAATGTATAGCATTATGATTTAACACCATTTGTGTTTAAACGGGGGATATATGTATTATATGACAGAACAGTCAGAAGTGTGCATGCAGTGCATTTCCTAATACCTCTTCTCTCTCTGTCGCTTTCTCTCATTTTCTTTCCATCTTTCTCTCTAATCAAATACCACTCAATCAAAGCAGCTGCCTCATTGCAAGGCCTTCTTACTCATTCAATCGTCCAGAGACTGATGAGTGAGTGAGAGGGAGCATTTTGCCAAGCAATAATTAAAACCAACTTCACACGTTTCATTCGGAAACAGAATGTGTGGATTAGAAAAGCTCGAAGTGTGTTGAACTATTCAGAAAATTAAAGGGAAAAAAACAAGTTTTTGACCTTATTTTAACTTTTAAAACAGCCAGACAAGGGTAAAAAAATCTGAGGAGAGCCAAGAAAGGAAGGGAGGAAATGATTAACCATGAAGGCCACATGCTGCTTTGAGATGCTTTGCGTTGTTTGTTTGCGTCAGTGATTATCCAACTTTGTTAAAAGGCCATCTGTGTCCGAGTGCTATGGAGGCTGTGCGTGGTGGAGCAGCATGGGAGGCAGAGAGGGAAGGTCTGCATATCAGTTCTGGCTACTGCCCAGCTCCCTTTGACATGTCTTATTAGTCAGGTCTTTAAAAGCCTCGGCCTGCCTTCCCAGGCACACTCCTCCCCAATATCCCTGATTAAAGTGCGACGGACGCTCCCAGTGTAGAGCCAAGTTGGCCACACAGCGTTTATGTTGGGTCATGCTCATTACTCAGACTCGCTGCCAGTGCCGCGGCGACTGGAAGGAGCACGTAATGGAAGACATCACAAGCCAAGAGATTTGGGAACTTTGAATTCGGTTAAGGACAGCAGAAATGAAACTACAAATTGTTCTCCTTTGACACAACCTGTCATTCTGCCTTCTTAATTTGCATTTGGGCACTCTTCAATGGATGCAGGAAATTTACTGCATAAATGGAGCTGGAAGCAATCGAGGGCCGTTTGTAGGCCATGAAATAACATCAGTGTGCCCTGACTTTGATCATTTGCATGTATATGGATAACATAAAAATAAAAGGCCATAGATTGTTTCTGTTACGAGTTGGTGATTATAAACGGATCCAAACGCATACACAACAGCAGAATACTCCAACCAGGAACCTTTATTCTCCCAGAATCGAGACAATGAATGAATACAACACAGAATGTTCGAGTTCACAGGTGGCGAGGCGCCAATAGTCTTTGATAGTCTTTCTCTCTCCTCCTGAGATGAGGGAAAACTCGACCGAACTCTCACCGGGAGGAAAGCCGGCTGGTGCGGCCACGTGAGCCGGAGGCGCATCCCGCGCTCCGCTCTGGTCCGGGCAGGATCAGGGAAGGCCGTGAACGCGGCCACCAGGCAGGCAGACAGACAGACAGAGGTCTTATGTAGTAGGAGCAGATCCGCTGTGTGGTTCCCCAAGGCCCGACACAAGAACAGCAGACTGGAATAACTTGTGTGGATTCCCGAGGTCCAACACAAGAACAGCAGACTGGAACAACTTGTGTGGATTCCCGAGGTCCAACACAAGGGGGCAGGCTGGGTCGCTGTGTGGAAATCCTGAAGTCCGACACAGGATAGCGAGGCAGGGTCGACTGTGTGGTAACCTGAGGACCGACACAGGATTTCTAAGATATCAGCAGATGAACACCGAGGAACGATACTGGACGTCTCCTTTATGCAGGTGAAACCCAAGGCTCGACACTGGACGGCAGGTAAGTGGGAGACAGACAGGGAGTCAGAACCGGAACTTCTCACTGAATGAACAAACAGACTTACGAGGACGAGATACCAGGCAGGTAAACGCACGGACTGACAACGGAGGAGAGAATGGCCAGAGAATATATACCAGGTGGTGGTGATCACTGAATTGCGGATCAGCCGCACCTACATAGAGGTGCGTGGCAGAGGAAGGAAAACGGAGGCGGGTACTGCAGGAAGACAGGGCACAACAATAACAGACAGGGGAAAGACAAAACACATGAGGAGAGGTGATCGGGGGAAACAGAGGTAAAACACACTAGGGTCAGACAGAAATCCTAACAGTTCAGCTGCACAAGGTTCCTGCTATATGTTACATTATATTCTACCACCCAGATGTAATGTCAGGGATAGGTCATATATTGAGACTCAGTTAGAACTGAAGCATTTAATGACTGAATCACTTGAGTGATGGCAACAAATACATATCAAAATGATGATCACTAGTCATTACTATGTTTAATCTCTACTCATTATAATGCTCAATCTGTGCTAAAGATAAAACCAAGGGCATACGTTTGGTTCCAGATGTGATGAGAATGAAGCAATGATTTAAATGAAACAAACAAACAAACGATCAACTCTATTTAATGTATTATTTATTTGTATAGATACTAAATACTTTGTAGACAATAATGTATTTACATTTTAAATACAACAATCTTCATCCAGCACTTCCTTATGTGTGATTGGTGATTGATTTTTTTCTGTATTTATTTTTTTGGAGAATAGTCACAACATTTAAACATAATTATCTTTCTAATATGATTGTAAATTAAATATCTTTGGGTGTTTTACTGTTGGTCAAACAAAACCAGCTATTATTGAAGTCACCAAGTCACACTAGGCTGTAACCATTTTTTTTGTCATCTTAAAAGGTAAAGGAACATTCGAGAAAATGATTAACAATGATGATAATCGGTAGTTGCAGCCCTAAGCTGTGCTGAGAGGAGTGAGACTGAAACAAATAACAAGTGAGCACAGACTGTACAATGCAATATTTCTGTCTCATTTCCATTGTTCCAGAGATACTCAGCCCTCCGCCTTCATTAGTTGTTGTAAATTGCGTATTGTGCTCGATGTGTGCGTGTGTGTGTCGGTGAAAGCAAACCAGGCTGAGGAACGTGTTGAGCATTAAGTAACATTTCATGGCCCATTTGCTGTGGTCTGCAGAAGCCCCGTTACTGTACATACCGTAGAGTGGGAGGAGGCTGTGATGAGCCGACAGTGGGCACTCATCGGTGCGTGAAGGGGCCCGCAATCCCGCTCTCTCCTTTGCTGTTTTTCTCCCAGTTTTCTCCCTCACTTTTCTCCCTCTAAACCAGCTTTCTGATTGGTGCTGTGCATGTTTTTGTCAGCGTGTCTATCTCTGTGTGTGTGTATGGTGTCGGAGACCTGTAATCAAGAGTCACTGCTCATAAAGAGACCTCCAGTCATTAAGGAATTAGTAGGAGGCTAACGGCTTGTTTAGAGAATCAATTAGTTTAAAATGTGGACATGTGGGCTCATTTTCTCACACAGCTCCACGAGGGAATGTCAAGGTTGTATATTCTCCCTCTGAAGTCCACTGACCCTTTATGACTCTAAAGCTAATATATGGTATTGGGGGGCCTCTTTAGTCCCAGGCAATGGGTGTTGATCGTATAGACAGTAGAACAGCAGTTAAAGCATTTCTAGCTCCAGTAATGTTACTTATTTCATAGAAAATGCGCCTTGAACTTTTATCCTCTTGGTCATAGCCGTTGTGATCCTTAGCGTGATATTTGAGGTAAAAACAAAGAGGATGCAATTTGGAACGAGTGCTACACTTAATGTTACACTTCTTCTTAATGCATCTTCTTAATCTTCTTTCTTTTGCAAATTGCAACCTGGCAGAGCACTCGCGCCACCAGCTCTTTCGACTGCTCAGTAGATGTGATATATCTTCTGCTGCTGATTGTAGGTCAGAACAGCCAAAGTATGACCAGGTGTAGTCCGACATCCTGGTATTTTTGACATGCTGCTTTTCAATTTTTTTTTCTCTTTACTTTCAGTACGGACTGCAGTCACCCTTTCAAAGTATGTGCTGTTGTATGCACTGTGCTTGCAATTGGGACATACTGCATCATAAAAATGCAACTTGAATCTGCAATCTGTAGCACGACATTTAAAGTAAAAGGGAAAAAAAATGCAATTTGGAATGAGGACACTTCCTTTGCCTTTTCTCCTACTTCCTTACGAAAATTGAAATTGGACAGAGCATTAGCGCCACCAACTGTCTCGGCGCCTCAGTCGATGTGACAAATCATTTGCTGCGACGAATTATGGGTCTGAACAGACAGAGAAGAATGCTCCCCTGCAAAATACGACCAGATGTTTTAGAAAATCCTGGTATTTTTGGCATACTTCATTTCACATACTATGTATTTGGACATACTAAATATTTTTCGGGCATACTAAATAGTATGGTAGTATGGGTGTTGGAACAGTGAATGTAACTGTAAAAAGCCAACTTACAAATGATGTAACAACAAATCACCAACAGGATGTGCTCGTTGCTTACCTACATCGTGCAGCTTAATTCAATCCTGTTTAAGCAAACTATAGTTTATCATAAGTAAGAAAGAAGTGTATATATATATATAAAAATAATAAATAAATAATTGAGGTTTTTTTTTCATGCGTCCTTCCATTAAGTTAATTACCACAGATGTTAACGCTACTAATATGCACTACTCAGTGCACAGGAGTATATTGCACTTATACACAAAGGCAGACACACACATACTTACACATGCAGCTGGGAAGTCTTCCTCTCGGGATGTGCTGTCTGAAAACAAACTGATGGTGTTTAGCTTCACACCTCCTCAGACACGTCCATGCACACTGCTCCGCTGAAAACCTGACTGGTGGGCTCCATGTCATTGACGCCCGCCTAGCAACATCTGTGCCGACTACCCCCGCATGCAAGAGCAGCATACATTTGAAAGGCAACACTCACCCACACAGCGACACATAGTCACAGCCACAAGCGCACATGGTCTTGCACTTGCAAGGTGACGTGATAATGGTTTATTGTTTAAATTAATAGAGGGCTTTTAGGGTTAATCTGCTGGGTTATTGTTTCAGTCACTTTGTTCAAAACATAATAAACAGCTGAACCTGCAGACCTGCTAATGCATATGCACACATGCTGTATGCACAGATTTACACACCTTGCATATTAACACGATGACATTTTGCAAGCTGCAGTTTTTCAGAATGTTAATTGACAATTTTTTTCCCCGCTTAACTGTGGAAATCTGAGAATAAGGTGCTGACAAAGCCACAGAACAATAGTGTTTTTATTTTTGGGGGGGTTATATTGTTTTCATGTTAATACATACCACTACTACTATTGCAACTATAGCCCCTACTACCACTACTGCCAGCCATCCAACAGTAAGAGTAGAATTGGATTGGAGCCAATGTGGTGAGAGTAGTAAAACATGATAACTGTACTGACTCATTATTCCAATCTTCACCATGTGAACAATGTACAACAATGACTCTGTGATCACATAGTCATTTAGCAGTTGTTATGGGGGAAATGTAATATTATTCTCATCTGCAATAAAACAGAACTGTAGGACATGGTTACACTGAAACAGCTCCAGTATAAACACTTAACTTCTACATCAAATATGCATCCCAGCCAGCTTTAAAATAAATGGACCAAAATTAATCATGGTAATACAGTACATCTCTAGACTTCTACAAAGAGGACAAGAGGGATAAGGAATAGACAAAGAAAAGAGTAGTTAAACTGCTATTTCCAGTAACTTGGCCGTGGTTTGTTTCAGTAATTCCCCAAAATAAACTGTGAGCCTTGTTTCTTTTTACTTAATAACAAAATAGAGACAGATGCACACATGAAAACAAGAAAAACAAGCAACAACAATACAAAGCATTACAGGGAATATTGTGCAATATTCATAAAGGAGGACAAAAAAATAATTCCTCACTCAAATTGACACAAAAACTAACAACTCCCAAAATAATTCATTGATTTACAAAAATGAAAAACATAAAAGGGTATAAGAAAAGTAAAGCCAAAGCAAACATTTTAGTGGGAGTCTTTTGCACCTCCTCTTCACTTTGTTATACTTCTGTGAGCCACAATACAGTGACTTGAGAGGATCAAAGTGTTTGACTGGGAAAGCGGCAGACTTTTGAACTGTAATGCTCCTAAAGCCCGGGGAGGCATTAGCATTGTGTGCCTGTGGCACTGTTACTGCCTCCTTAGCTGCTCATAAAAGCATGAATGCAAAAAGAAACAAGACTTCTAAGAGGCACTGGAATGCTGTAAAAATGAATTTATGGGATTTGGAGGCTTTTTTTTGTTTTGTTTTTTAAATTCACTGATGACTCCTCTAGCAAATTAGAGCTGTTGTGAAAAAGTAACATAGAAACCTACAGTGGGCTTAGGCTTACAGAGATAAAGATCTACTGAGAGGCAGGGTGCCAGTCATTGTCAGTGGAAACGCATGCAGGTAATGGTGGCGGAGATCCAAAGTTGCAAAAATCCATCCAGCAGTGCACCATGGGGAATTGAGAACGTTTTTTTTTTGTTTTTTTTTCTTTATGCCAATACCTTCTGACAGGTAGAAGCTGCAGACTACAATATACAATGAAGGGGGCACCTCCACCAACTAAGTATCTCAGCATAGAGTATCTGCCCCCCTTCTATGGAGACATCAAACCTCGTAGCAGTGGTCTATGGTGTATTGCGGTTTCAAAGCAACTTCAAATAATTTCCAATTTCACCGTGACCGTTCAATGGGATGCCAGCTGTCCATGATGTAACCCAAATGTCACCATAGATGGACAGAAATTATGAAAAATGTTTTGTGCACCAAAACCCTTCATCATCCTTCTATGTCTTCTCATAAGTAAGATAATTGCCAGTGCCTGGTTCTGTCTTAAATTGAAATACATTATTCATAAATGCCGGGCTGATTGTTTTGCCTTTTAAATGTCCTGGTACTTTTGTGCTATACCAGACACATGGTGATGCGACCTGTCCTACACGCTGTGTCTTTGCTGTACGGTGGCCCTGCAGTTAAAAAAAAACACATGCAAATCAACAAAATAGGCAAACTGAAAAAACATGGAAAGCAGAATAGAATTTAGAAATAAAATGCTACATGATGACAAAACACATTGAAATACATCACAAATACACGCAAAGACTGAAAACACAGTAAAATACAGGACCATGCTGCAAATGTAGAAAACAACTAAATACAGAAACATGCTGCAAATGCACCACAGTTCATGTGTGGAAAGCCAGAATCTGGGATCAGGACCAGTCCCATATCCAATATAGCTATTTTCTGTTTAAGTAATACTGCAGTATATGTAGCAAAGTAAAGAAAAAAAAACATTTGTTAAGCATCATAAATTGTTATACTTTATCTACTCTGTCTTTATGCCCCTTCAGTAGGAACATAATTGGGCACCCATTCAGAGTTGAACATTTAAATTATGTGCTTAGGTCTCAACAAGCCGAGAAGCTACTGACTAGTGAGTGAGGCAGTCTGCTTCCTTTTATCAAACCATGAAACTACAACATGGTTTACAGCAATTTAGTACAAAAACAAACAAAAAAAAAAAGATACGTATCAAAACTGCCAACTGCATACACGACTGTTGTTCTCAGAAAAGCTGTACTTCCCAGTTGTGTACCGTTAAGATGCTGAAATCTGAATAGAATGAGCTGGCATACGAGTGAGAAGCTTTTCAGGTTAATATGGCACAACACAAAACACCAACTACTAATAATTTATCCTGACAAACTCATGTTTTGCTGCATGTAATTTAGATTAAAAGTACCATTTCTGTAGAAATTTTGGACCAACAGTGAAATGACGAATTCATTATTTAATAAATTGTCATTTTCCAGTTGTAATTTAATGTGATTTGTTTTCATACAGGGCTCTAACTGTTTTTTTTTTTTAACTTTATACAAAAACATATGATAGCTGTTTACCTATCAGGCAGAAAAGGATGTCAACATTGGATAAAGGGTCAAACGAGCCCGGATCAGAAGTTAAATGATTAGGATGTATCACAAAGAATTGGTTTTGTGATGTTTTCAAATTGTGAAAAAAAAAAGAGCTTGAACTTATCCACAGTGGTGGTGATTAAGCCTTATCTTTACACTATTTAGTCCCACCCAAAGCACATATTTGGAGAACATTTAGAAAGTAAACTGAAGTGTCTACTTTGTATTTTTCTAAGTCTGACCAGATGTTATTCATTTACATATTTGGCTGTCAACAGACTGAGTGTGAGGAATTACTAATTTCCTAATGCTGAGAGGCACAAAGAAAAGCTGATAGCATTCCTAATGAGCGAGATAAATCTCACAACTATGGCCGGCGAAATGAAATAGCACCTTTTGTTTACAGAGGCTGGTGTGAGGAGCATTGTAGGGCAATGACTTTGACTTTAACAAGAGTGAGGCTGTTTGATATTTAAGAATGTTTCAAATCCAGTGCTGTCTTTAGGTAGAAACATGCTCTGTGTCTGTCATCGAACTTGTATATTAACTGCATCTGTTGCCTTTTTCTCTCTACGTCTGACTGATTTAGTCTTTTTAGCTTCTCTTTTTTCTGTTGAATATTCTCACAGACAGGCATCCATGTACAAATACGCACACACACTCACACATATTCTGCACAAGACCAGATTTATGCCCTAAAAATTTGATAGAATCCACTGAAACGGTTAGGAGTTAATATTGCTTAATTAATTCATTGGCCATGGGCAGGGAGCAGTAAGCAGAGCTGAGGTGGACTGAGGTGTGTGACGGGAGATGAGGTGGTGGTGGTGGTGGTGGTGGTGGTGTAACGGGGTTGGTGAAGGGTTTAAACTGAAAGGGGAATGAGGGGAGTAATCCACTGAGTGCCTATAATGTAATGAGTCAGCCTCGCTTAATGGAGTACATTTGAGGAAGAAGGAGTTATAGAAAGTTGGCAGGGTGGTGCTTCTGTAGGTGCACAGAAGTGGTTGAAAGAAAGGCTGGGTGTGGGACTGAAAGGTGTTTAGTGAAAATATACCATGCTACATTATCTCCAGACCAGATGAACATGCACTCCGACACTTTTCTAATGTGAATCCACAGCTACAACTTTGTGCAGTGGCTGAAATCTAAAGCTGCATCATAAAAACGTGTTACAGTACAGCTCAAGGCTACAAATAAAACTTAAAAAAAAAAAAAAAACAGAGCTGGTGTTAATGCTCGCAGAGTGGCTTTATCTTAGCCCCATAGTTCAGGGTAATTCCTGAACTGCCAAGTTGCATTCGCCCAGACTGTTTCCATTTGACTTTGAAATATATGCTTACACACACACACACACACACACACACACACACACACACACACACACACACACACACACACACACACACACACACACACACACACACACACACTTTATTCCCCCTTCTCTTCCAGCATATATCTGCATTTCATTGACACAGTCGGTCGTCTTTTAAAACATCCTGTCCTGAATTCTGTTACCTCAAATATGATTTCTGTTATCAAAATTTCTTTATATGACAAGTTTAATAAAATTAGCCACAATTATATGAGAGACGCAGTTTTTTAACTGATTGTACAAATGACCTTCTTATTGTGAAATTGACTTTGTTTTTTTGGAACGACCATTAGACTGTCAGTTGCTTTCTGTTTATACCTGTTTCCCTTCCACTTCCAGTTAAAGGGTCAGTATGCCCAAATTAGCTCACTGTCATCTGGCATAACCGAGCAGTTGGTTTTGATTTTAGGTGCCAGTTGTTTCGAGGTACCTGCATCTGAAATGTCTGTTGCCAAGCATTCTCTTTGGGACTATTTTTTTTTTGTGTGAAATGTCTGCCTACTATGTATGTGGTCACCAGACCATTTCCAGTCGGATGTTTTGAGTTTGCTTTCGAGAAGAACAAATGAAATAGAATCCATATGCATCGGATGGGACTGATATCACACCCTTTAGAAGTAGAGCTATACATGTATTAGTGCTTAAAAGCAATACTGCATGCATGGCTACATTTCACGAGGAGTAAGGTTCAAATTTTAGAGTGTCTCTCCTCTAAATGACATTTTTGTCAAGCACTGGTTAAGATCTCATTCTCAAGATCTGGTCCCGATCACTGACTAACGTTAAAAATAGCACATCAAGGATGTGCAAGGAAAGCCGGTACGGTTGTGACACTTGCTCCGCTTCCAACGCCTCCTCAGGAGTCAGGGGTTGTATTATTCATGTTTTCCGTGTTGGTGTCATATCGGTGCGCTCCTGCAGTTGTTGTGTGCCTCTTGTCGCCTGCGTTTGCGGATCTGATTATCTGTCTCTCTGCCAGGCTGCGGTGTTTAATCCAGGTCAGCTGCCGTCTTCACCGTGCTGTTTTCAAGGCCTGTTAGGAATCACTTAATTGGCGAATAAGTGTGTGATTTAAAGTTAGGGAGACAGAGTGTCGTGGTAGTCTCATCTGTTTGTTTGGCACGGTGTGGATGTCTGCGGAGGAAACACGAGACCAGACACATGGCCAGATGTGATGAGTGCTCCTGGCTGTTGACACAAGTGACATGGCGCCGGAGAGAGCGCCAGCTTATGTGCTCCAACACTTGCACCAAAGGTTGTGCACGTCAAGCATCTGCGGTTTGTGTGTCATTCGTACAAACACACCCGCCCATCCATACATGCAGATGCACTCCTTCTTTACAGTACAAGTCATGGGCAGGAGAAGTGCTGTGCTTTTTTACAGATGTGAGAAACATCCTCCGTTGAAGCCAGCTTCAACAATATGTTCTTCGCAGCACACATTTCGAAGGATCTTTGCAAGCAGACTTCTTTTTTTTTTTATTACATTTTTTTTGGGGTAAGTGGAGGCTCAGGTGGTCACCATGTGAGGATGATTACAGAACCAGCAATGAGCTGCCAAACTAACTGAGCTGTAAGCTTTGGAATCACAAAGGCACAATGAAATGTGGTATGACAAAATTAACTGCAATGGGAAAATGAAACATCATTTGAAAGTATGTAATGAATATTCATATTAATGTTTCAGAAAACAGCTGTGGCTGTTCTAGCTGGAGTATACAGAGGGCTAGTTTGTTGCTCTTGTTTTTTTTTAGGGACCTTGGTGAACAACAACAACAACAATTGGAGCGAAATAGTCCCAAGGAGAGCTCTTAGCAAGTTGTATTAGTACTGGCTATCAGGACATTCTTTCTGGATAGACATGTTGTAACTCTGCTTTTCAAATGTAATTTTTTTAATATCCTGAAATTTGATACCATAAAAACAAAAACATCTAAAATGGTCAGTAAAACCGATTTATTAGCACATTTGCATTAAATATTGAAAATTTGTCGGGAGAAATCTCCTACGCAAAATATTGGGGTAGCTTAACTGTTCCCTAACTTTTGACAACATTTTGCTGCACAATCATTTCGTACATTTACTCACTGCAAGAGAAACTTCTTAACTCTACTCATATGAGCAGGAAAAAACACTTTTTTCATGTGTGAGGATATAAATGTTTCTTAAAGAATCTGTTCTCCCTCACACAAAAAAAACCAAATGAGTTCCTGTGTTTTCCACACTGGCCACATGTTGTATGACACGTTTACCACATGTTACCACATATAGTAACGTGGAGAAAATATATCCAAAAGTTTTCACATGGGAATCTACATGGGCTTTACACATTACACCGTTACAATTTTCCAACATCACATTTCCCTTGGGAAAAAAATACATATTTTACATGTGCACAAACACGTGATCACATGAGTTTCAGCACATGTGAAATGTCTATGTTTTTTCTTTAAGGACTGTGATATATCTGCAGTTTGCTGTAAACCTATATGTCTAATGTATTTTATCTCTCTCCTTTTGTTCCCTCTTCTCCTTCCTGTGTCTCTTCCACCCTTGTACAACCCTCCCCATGTGTCTTTCCCCCCCTTCCGTCACCCTGTCTGTCTGCTCCTCTTTGCTCTCTGTCTACCCAAACAGGTCCCCCACCAGATGGGTGCCCTGACCTTCTACCGCTATGAGCAGCCTATTGTAGACTACTGCCAGGCCCATCAACCCCTGCGGCTCAACATGGGCTATGAGGGACCCCCGCAGGGCCTGGAGGGCCTGGAGGATCTGGGACCATGCGATAGGGGCACTATACAGACAGTGGCACTGCCTGCCGTGCCCTCCGCTGCCAGCATAGGTGCCCCTGTGCCAGGGCCTCGCTCTCCTCCGCCACCCCTCAGACCCCCAACTGAGGGTCCCAGCAGCGGTCCGTTTCCTACTTTGGAGCGCACGGGCACACTCAAATTTGGACGCTAGCAGGCCTGGTTGTTCGAAGTGGGGCGAGGGCCTCTGATTCACAGCGACTTTAAAATGAAGGGGCAGGCGAGCTGGTTATTCAGTCGGGCCTTGTTTTTAAAACATGAGTATGAACTAGAGGACAACATTTTCAAATTACGTCTGGAGGGATTTGGCATCTGATACACACAGTCTCGCACACAGTAGGGTGAGCCATCCTCGCTGATCATTTTGATTTTATTTCCAAAGCACCTCAGAAAACCCCTTACTGCTGACTCATGGGAGGCAATTCAGCATATGACAGAAAAAAAAAAAAAAAAAAAAAGTATTTCTTTGTTTCCAAATCTGGTCTTTGCCATATCACATGTCAGCATCATAGGGCACCTGTTCACAGCAAGAGCAGTCAGCGTGCGCTGAGTCAGGAGTGAAAGGGAAAGTGCAATAAACACGAGTTCTCGATCACAAGAAGTGGGAGCAGGAACAGAAAAAAATATAAGAGTTGGAGGTAGACGTCATGTGAAGAGCAGGAGGCTTCTTACTGTGATTATTATTACAATTTCTACTCACAACTTTTTAATCCTTATTTCATGAAGACAAACAGTTACATAACGATTCTGTTTCTTTTGTTTCTTTGGATGTTGTATCTCGTTCTGAATTCCATAAATGTGCATGTTAAACCAAAGAGTTTACTAATAGTTTTTTTTCTTTAATGCACATAAGCTACTTTAGCGAAGAGGATTTTTTTTAAATGTCAGTTGTTCTACTAAACTAGCCTCTGCCAGTTTACACTCACAATTCCCACCAGATCCTCTGGTGATGTCAGATGAACTTGGATTATCCTCACAGATTCGCAAAGTAATCAAGCATTACATACAAGTTAGTGTAACTGAAATTTTAAGGAGATATTGATCATAATGATGTATCTCACCCGATCCTCCCATTGTTAGGTCAGTCGTTATCCATGATCTTATAGTGATGCTAACAACATCAACCACAGCAGCATAAATTGTATGTTATAGATTTATTAGACATACAGAGCCCTTTACACAGCAGAATAGCGAGTCACTGTATATGAGCATATCCCAGCTAAATGCTTCACTATGCTTTAAAAAGGCAATCATGGGGAATTTATGTGAAAATAAGTACATCTGAACGAAAAGCATTGTACATATTATTGAAGAGGTCCACTTTACTGAAGGTCAAACCACTCTCACTGCCCCAAACAGTCATTTGAAACATTGTTGAGTCGATGTTTGACTTTCATCACACTGGACTATTTGAAGAGCACCATCTTGCTGGGTTGGCAAAGCTCAGGCCATGTACTCCTGCCTCCCCTCCACCGCAGAGAGCGACGCTGCCTAGTGGGGGCATGTTGAACCAGCGCATTGACTTCTCTTTGACCTGCATATGAACCCACGGACTGTACTGGGAATATTGCCTGACATATCCTTTTTTTGTTCCAGAAAGCGTGCCTGCAGTACTGGACTTTATTGCACTCGGTAACCCTTCAGCCACCGTGTCAAGCACGGCTACTCATTGACTTATGGAGCTGTTGAGGACTTCAGATAAGGCTGTGATAGCCTGTCAAATATCATCTCCGGCTTAATCCAAGCAGTGCAACGGGTGTCGTTTTCTACATGTCAGTGGTCATCCCCCAGGGAGATGCTGGGTCCTCCCACAGAGCAACCGATTGATCCACAGATGAAACTGCGAGGGGCCAAAATTTCCCATGAAAGTGGGTGTATCCTCAAAATAGGAGAATAAATAGGGAATTATTTTTTTGTTTTTTGTTTTATTTTGTCTTTTTGGCTTGAAAACAAAAGAGACAGTTTTTGAGGTGTTCACAGATGATGTCAAGAAATTCTATAGGACTAATCAAAGGACAAAATCAAATAGAACTTATTTATCGTGTAAATAATGAGTCTTTAAAGAGGAAAAAAAAAAAAAAGTATGAACTTCACTTCTTCTGAAACACAAACTGCTTGTGAACAGAAGAGGAGCCTTATTCACTTTCCAGTGGGAATATATTACCAAGACGAGTCGGTGAGGAGGTTCCTACTGTTACGCTCTTGGTGTTTCAGTGATAAATATTTTTCTATCTGCTCCCGTCACTATTCTGCCATTCTATCATTAAACACCAATTATGTTACTGAGATCATCTCTCAAATCCAATAATTTTACTTGATCACATGAAGAGGGGAAGATTGGGAGCCCTGTTACCACGATGTACTTCAAGCGCCGAACCTCACAGAGATCAATATTTTCTGTTCTGACATGTTTTAGGAGCTCATCTCGCAGGTGGTGGTCGCATGATTTATTGTTAGTTACATCCCAATCTGCTCCTCTTGTTTGAGAATTTCAACACTATCTACCATTTCAAGGTCTACTCGGGGAGAAGAAGTGTGCTATTCTTTATACCAAGAGTTTAACTTGTGAAGGATGTTCTTTTTTAATGTGCCATTATTTTGTTAAATGTTTTACCAAAAACCAGACCCAAAACAAGTGACCCAAAAAGTCTTCATGGTATCAAGACGAAGAAGGGTAAAATCCCCTTCATGTACAGGACATTGCATAAAAAAGCAGTTGTTTCGCTCAGTACGGTTGCTTAATAGTGCTGGTGGAGTTTACTTTGTAATAGCAGCTGTACCAATGTCTTTATAATGGGAGCTCTCTCAATTCTATCCATGTATTGTCTTGCCTTGCTCTATATCACCCCTGATAACTCCTTGGCCTGAATTTCACGTCTGCCGCTTGGTGACTCGGGTGAACCTGTTTAATGATGTTCTATTTCTGTCCGCATGCTGATATTTTGGGAAACTATGCCCGGTTAGGGGGGAGCGCTGAACCGAAGACAAACAGAACGGGAGAAATCTGCTGTCTGGAGTGCCCTAGAACCAGCAGCACGTGTCATGGACATTGTTTGTTTTTTTAAGCAACTTGTTTGCTGATCCATCCCTGCCCTTGTCTCACCTAAAGTAGAATTCCCCGGCACTATAGGCTGTTAAACAGAGAGAGAGAAAGAGGCTTGTGTCGGGCGCTCCACTCACTCCAGGGACAGACTTTCCCTTTAATCGTCCCCTGCTGAAGCCCAGTACTCCAAATGTAGTAATTACGTCAGGTTTCAGAGCAGTGATAATGGTTCAATTCAGTCCGAACACAAAGATCAAAGCTACTTTGCCCTTCATGTGTAATTAGAAAAATGCTAATAAAATCTTTGTATGTTCACAATTAAATCAGCTACTAATAAACGATTGATTAATCATGACTACCTCCCTGATAAAATCAGATGTGTTCAGCGGAATGTTCGAATCCTGCTGCTAGTAATTATTTCGTCTTTTGTCCGTTTCTTTTTTGCCATCAGAGAGCTGGAAGCACAAGCGCTGCATGCTAATGATGCATGTTTGAGCTGAACTCCAGGACCGTCTGCGCTCGCCCCGCAACGCCAACAGGCTTTATTTTCTCTGCTGCTTTATTTGTTTATGGTTTTGTACACCCCAAGCTCCCCCCCCTCCCCCCATTCACTCTTAGAATTTGGGCTCAAGTCCCCACTGGGAACATTTCTTACTTTTTTTTTTTTTATTCTCCTCTTTTTCTTTTTTAGCTTTGGGTAGGGTGAATAAAGGTCTGAAGAATTGCAGTAAAAACTTGAATATTTCAGTATTTATGCACAGAGGAAGAGCTAAACGCACATCTCTAAGGGGAGAGGGAAAGTCGAGGAGGCCAGAAGGGGGAAGACAGAGATGTTGTATAATAGGAAGGATGTAGAGGACCAAATGGGTAAGCGAGAGGACATTATATTCTGTTACCATGACATCTTTGAGATATTTCTGAATGTCCCAGGCAGCTTTATTTCCACTGTAAGAAATGACACAAACCGCTTTGGCCAAGCTCCCAACACAAATCACACACATAAGTATGCTGTAGAGTCCCATATGGCACACAGATGAAACAAAAGGCATACTTGCATTGTCTGAACTGTATGTATTATGCATGCTTTCATATAAAAGATACACTTTATTTGAAAAGCAATTATAATTTACACTATTACCAAGAACCCACTTTGACTTGTCAGTCTTTAACAATAGAAACAATCACGCATAAATGTATGCATATAAAATAGAAAAGTAAAGAAAAGAAGAAAAAAAAAAACAAGCGACACACATGCCTTGATAAATGATATTAAAGTACTGCTGGTTGTGACGCTCCTATCCATTCCAGTTCACCCAAGGCCATCTGTGACGGTTCAGTAGGTTCTAATCCATTACCTGATAAATAGATTTCAAGAATTAATTCCAAGCCAGACGTGGATTTGCAGCTTTTCTTCATCTGCCATACATCTGTGTCTTGGCAGCAGGCAGTGCTGGGGCATGCCTATACAGCGCACAGTCGTGACTCTTTGCAGTCAGCACGTATACACATATGGATAGGTGGGCGAAGCAGGAAAAAAAAAAAAAAAAAAAAAGCTAATGCTCTTCATTTGCCACTTTCTCATTTGAGTTTTTGTTGTTGTTAGTGTGTCATTAGTGTATGTTTACAGACTGAAAAATGGTTAAAATTAATAACTTTGTCATGCAAAACAAAAAGAATGGAAGCGATGCCAGTGAGTTAGCTACCCTGCATGTGCCCAGATGGCCTGTGTGTGTGTGTGTGTGTGAGTGTGTGTGAGTGTGTGTGTATCTATAGCAGCACCTACTCCTCTACCTCCTCTGAACCAACGTCACCATTACTGATGTTCAGGCCAGCCCGGTCCCCATTGATTGTTATTGTTCCATGCTGTTTTACATTAGCAGGAAGTTTTTAACCTCTGATCCGCATTGTCCTGACTCTGTTTTTCTGCCATTGCTCATGTCAGAGGGGACACAGAAAGGGAAGGCATAATCATTAACCTCTGTCGGGGAAACACACATTTTCGTTTGTCTGACAAAGCCCGTTTACGGCTCTAATTGGATTTAATGAGAGCACCGAAAAAAAGGAAGGTTTTTATTTAAATGGCTGCATTCTTCTCCTGCGGTTGGCTTGAGAGTGCAGCGAGCATAGGGAACCTGACAGAAAGCAATATCAAAATTAGTCTTTGTTTCCTTGCAGGCTCAAGCACTTCCCCGATTTTTTGTTTTTGTGTTTTTTTGCTGCCTCTTAAATGCTTTCCACATAGACCACGGGATCCCCGCTGTCTCCTTCTCATCCATTTCCTACAGAGAGCATTGATTTCTGTAGGGTGTAAATATGCGCTGCATTGTTTTCTTTGGTAGTTGGTTTGTTGTTAATTTTAGTTTTTTTCTTATTTGGAATTTTTGTTCTTTTTACTGTATTCAGACCTAAAGCATTTTTGTGGAGACCTGGTCCAAGCGCAAAAATATGGCTCTTCTTTGAGTATATTATTGTCAGAAAATGTTTTGTAAAAATTTTGATGATGATATCAGAAATAAAACATCTAAAGATGGAAGTTGTGGTGGTTGGTTTATCTTGACATTTTGCATTTGAGCCGACAGTTAGGTGTTAACATTTTACATGTTAACACTTGTTTAATAGTTATGAGCAGCACTAAATCTGTAAACACGGTTATAATAGTACAATTCAATGTTTCCTGAGGAGTCCCTAATCTGCTTTCTGGAGGAGCAAGACTGGAAATCCTGAGTGGTAGGAGCCGGTGTTATGTTCTTTTATTGTTAATTGTGCAGTGTGCTCTATGTTTGTTTCTAGGTTCGCAAATAAGCACAGACAGAAAGTGAATCAAATACCTCTAGGACGAGGGTACTTTTAAGGGTAACAGCTTACAATAAAAGCTGGCGCTGTAAACACTGATGGTAAAATAAATGGTCTCATCACTTCATTTTGCACTTGTTTCTGTGACTTCAGCAGGATTTTACAAGCTCTGAGATTTTTAGAGACTCCAGCTCTGGCAGTTCAGAATGGTTTTAAACATCTTACAGTTGATTCAGTTATTTATTTAGCCAGGTAGCATTCTCTTCGCTATTCCTTGCTGTAATTTAAGGATTTATTGAGCCCATTGTGCCAGAATTGTGTCCGGGGAGATTCATTTCAGTCATGGTAAGATGTCCAGAAAATATATAATTTCTTCTGGGCTGCACTTAACCGACAAGTTACATTAAACACTCATTCAAATTTGAAACAAAATTCACAGTGATGAGTGTAATATGGACTTCTCACCACCTGAAGGACTGCAATCACAGCATCCAAAGAGAGGGGACGAAATCACCCAGCATGGTTTGACAGCCTGTGGTTAGACTGACTGGGGCTTCCTCAAAATAGTAACACAACCCACAACGATCACCATAAGAACAAGAAACCACGATGTGAGAAACACTGTGATCTGTGATCACGTTGTTACAATACCCTCATGATGTGTGAGCAGATTGTCATCCCCTGTGTGCAATATACTGGTGTTTTTGAAACCTGCCAACAAGCTGAGAAAGTACTGCAGGCTCATCTGTGGTCTACTTACCAAAACATAATCTGAGCTGTCGAGGCAATGATGCTTAAGCTCAGTGAGGAACGCACACGAGAGTGAAACAGACACTTTAGTTAGAGAAGACATTTGTTTCACAAAATGTGTTAAAGATGCCTAAATGTTAAAGCTGGACAAACAAATTAATTCATTGAAGTGGCGATAGACCAAACCCGTTTTCATTCTTGGAGTGTTAAATACTGGCATTTTCACAAAGCAGCTAGTGTCGCAAAGATAACCACAAGGTGCTCTTTGGCATCAGTGCCATGACCAACCAATTGAAAGAAGCAAGTCAAGGCTTTGACAAAATGGTAGTATTTAATGCCCTGGGATGAGACCAGGTTGGTAGACCAGCAATTCTCCTGTTCTGCATGGTAAAATTGTAAAAAGGTTTTTGTTAAAGTCTTTGACTGAGGACGACATAATGGCTTGAGAACCCTGTCAGAAAGAGCAGCCTGAAGGCAAGGTAAAGCATCCAAAATATGCCATACATATTGTTTATTTAAACTAATACAGATTATTTCATTATTTTTGTTCACAACATCCAAAGCAGTGCATTGCCTAGCCTCCATCCCAATACAGCTGCCTACATCACCAAACTGACCCAACCCATTCTCATTCTTAAGGTGTCAAATACTGGGGCTCTCTGAGAGCAGCTGCCATTGCAGAGAAAAACCACAAGGTGCTCTTTGGCATCGGTGCCACAACCAACCGATCTGAAGAAGCAAGTCAGGAGAACGATGCCCGAGTCTGTGAGAAAGCAAAAGTCTCCATGGGCCAATTTTGTGCTTCGTGAGTGAATTTACAAAATGAATGTAACTTATACGACGTAGTGTAATTTGTCTACATAGATAGTTGAATCCAAACCATTATCATTTCCTAAACCTAGCCACGTTGTTTTGGTGTCTACACCTAGGCAACTGACATGAGATGCCAATGCAAAATACCAGTATTTGATGCCTTGGGATGAGAACATAATGGTAGACCAGCTCCTATGTTCTGTGTTGTAAAATTGTGTAAAACATTTTTGTCAAAGTTTTTGGATTTTAAGAGTGATTTAACGACTTCATGACTCTATTGGAAAGAACAGTCTGGCAGCAAGGTGAAGCAGCAAAAATATACTAAATAGACTGATACTGATTAATTTAGGGGCTAAAATATATTTTCTGCCTGACCCTGTCCAGAGGCAGTTCATGACTGAGTTTCCGTCCCAGTTCAGCTGCCTGCATCACCAAACTACGGATGTGCCTACCTCCATCTACTGCAGGTAATACACCTCACACAACCCCACCTCTTTCAATTTGAACTATCCCTTTAACTTTTCCCCTTTTTTTTGCAGTGATGTAAAGTTGTACGTTAGGTGCAGTGGAGCACACTTAGGACCACAGAGACACAAAGACAGAAAGATGCTTGACGGCACAAAGCACAGTCAATATTGACTTTAAAATTGCAGTACCTGTATTGACAGTGACATTCCTGCAACTATGCCTATCCTTCAACTGAGGCGTGCAGTGAGTCACCAGAATCCTGAACAGGCGTGGAGTAAAACCTTAGAAAATGCAGAGACAGTGGCCAGACAACCTGCATTTTAGAGTTTCTGTGGATTTTACAAACTTTGGAGAGACAGCGCTGGCACACAAACAATCAGGAAGTAAACTTGACGAATGCAGCTGACTTGTTCGGGGTGAACTGAATACCCACGGCAAAGGAGTACCGTCACAGTGCCACAGAGATGGGAGATCTGTTTGCTTCAGCTTGCTGTCACTTCAGATGCGCACATCATGCCATCACCGCCTTGGAGGAACATGACAGCCATGCTCACAGTCCAGATCACAGCGGTTTTCAGGACATGCAGGTCTTGCTATCTTTTACTTTTCTCCTCCAGTGATCACAGACCCTCTGGAGTAACATCAACACAAACGTCAGGAGATTATCCAGTATTTAATCATCAAACATTGAAGCCTGTAGTCAGGTGACCATCAGGTAAGTGACACACTGGACATAAAACTAAACTTTTGCTAAATGCTAATGACATAAGCCATGTTAATTGCTAATTATACATGTTAGTCATTGGTTTCGAAAATAAATGAATAGATTGTTCATTTATAATGCAACACTAGTTATTAACACAATTATAATTCAACATTGGTTATTAATACAATTGAAGCATAAAGAAAATTTTCAAATTTCTAATGCATTACACTGTACCATGGTGGATATACACTGAAATGCTGTGATCAGCATCATATCAAAATACACCAATTTGCTACGCTTTGGAAGGGTACCAGTTTTTCCTTAGCAAAAGCACACCTTATCTGGAGGTTAAAAAAAAAAAGGTCTGACATGGCTGAGGGGTCAGTCTCTTTCAGCTGATTGCACACAGCCCACCTCATCTAAGTCTGTGTGAAAAAGCCAGTGGCTGGTGGTTGATTGGCCAGGTCAGGAGGCTTGATAAGTATGCAGTGTCTGATTCTCAGTGACCTTTAAAGTGGCGTGATGGGGGCGGTATAGGGCTGAAAACTCTCTGGTGGAGGAGAGTGGAGAATTCATTGGTTTGAGATAGTCAGAGGTTGTTTCTCTGGGTTTTTGCAACCGTTCGTTCACTCTCTCGCTGTCTCTCCCTCTTAAAACCAGGCAAGGATTTCTATGGCACTGTTAGCCCTATATCCACGGTAAGTAACGGTGCTCCTCGGGGATGTTAAAGGGCTTGTCCTCATACAACCTACACTGACTTTCTCTGTATCCTGTCATTGTTTGAATCCAGCTTGAGTAAAATTCATCCGCAATTGTTGCCCTCTGTGGTGGATGGCCAAAGAGAGCCCTTTCCTTCTTCCCTTTGGCATTTTCTTTTTACACACTGTACCATGTCTTCCCCTTGACCTGAAGTGAGCAATCAACATTTAAAAATGGATTGTACATTTTGCTCCACTTGCTCTTTCTTTTAGATCTTGTACCTTTATCCAGTCTTCCTTTTGGTGTTTCCCAGTATAGATGTAGTTCTGAAAAGATGTATTCAGATGTTCTGTGAACACTTGCTGTTTTGAATTTATTAAACATAGCAAAAACGTAGGGATAGTCAGAGAGCAAACACATTCAATAGTTAATGAAATGCAACGCAAAGACAATTAAAATGATCCTACATTTAATGAGCATCTCAGCTTCTGAAGGTTTAATATGACAAACCTTGGAGTGCAATTGAAGTCAGTGTAGATTAATATTAATATACAAAATAATACATAACATGTTAAAAAATGTTGTAGCTCCCACAAAGGTAAATGTTAAGATAACGACTCATCTAGATTTTGTAACTGAAACTCTAGTAGCTCTTCTTTTCATAGAAACACAGAGGGCAACAGCTGACTATTAGATGTCAGCAGGGAAGCTTAAAGCAAGGTTTTACCACCACTGTTAAACGATTCAGTAGAGGCATAGTCCATCCTCCCTGTGACAGAGCTGAGCAAAGCCTGGCTGCTGGGCCTCAGACACAGACAGATTTGAAGATGCACATTCAAGGTCACCAAGGTTTCCTGGACAAAATCTTAAAGCTCTCACCTGACAGATGTTTATTTCTACCAGACACCTGGAACAGCAAGTGTAATGCAAGCAAAGTAGGGATGCAATGTAGCACCCTTAAGGCAGAGTGATGAGCTCAAGCTTAATCAGCAGCCTCCCACCTGTGCTACAGAGTCACATATTAGGAGGGAAGACAGTAGAGGCAGCTCTTCGGAAGAGGGTGTTGATGCTGTGCACGGTTTGCTCATGAATGAAGATGTGCAAAGAAGAGATGATGATTTCAAAGCCAACATTGAGCTTGACAACCTGGCTTCTTGAAGTGCCATGAAATAGGTGTGATTCATAGATGTGCACACAGTGCTTTGTGCTGAAATGTGAGAAAAGAAAATCCCCAAAAAACTGAGATAATAACAATGGAATCACACTTGGTGAGCATCTGTTTGTCTCTGCTTGGGGCACACTGTGAAATGGGAAAATTTGTAATCAAAACCCACAGTTTTGGTGTGTTTTCTAATGTACTGTCTGTATGACAGGATGGACACTGGAAACATTGTTTATTACCTTTAATATGTGTTGGAGGAGTAAGAGTTATCATCTGTTCAATCAACTTGTGGTGTTATCCTCTTCCTGTTTTTTTTTTTTTTTTTTTTTTTACTGTAAAGTATAAACTAGACAGAAACAATACAGATTTCTCTTCATTTTTGATTTTCAGTATTGCCTGCATTTTACAGGGACCATGTTATTTGATCACCTGTGCTTGGCCATACTTTCATATACAGTGCATCCGAAAAGTATTCACAGCACTTCGCTTTTTCCACATTTTGTTATGTTACAGCCTTATTCCAAAATGGATTCAATTCAATTTTTTTCCTCAAAATTGTACACACAATACCCCATAATGATAACATAAAAAACGTTTTTGTTTTTTTTTTACATTTTTGCAAATCTATTAAAAATTAAAAAAAAAAACCCGAAAGAAATCACATGTACATAAGTATTTACAGCCTTTGCCAGGACACTCAAAATTGAGCTCAGGTGCATCCTGTTTCCACTGATCATCCTTGAGATGTTTCTACAACTTGATTGGAGTCCATCTGTGGTAAATTCAATTGATTGGACATGATTTGGAAAGACACACACCGTCTATATAAGGTCCCACAGTTGACAGTGCATGTCAGAGCACAAACCAAGCCATGAAGTCCAAAGAATTGTCTGTAGACCTCCGAGACAGGATTGTATCGAGGCACAGATCTGGGGAAGGGTACAGAAAAAATTCTGCAGCATTGAAGGTCCCAATGACCACAGTGGCCTCCATCATCCGTAAATGGAAGAAGTTTGGAACCATCAGGACTCTTGCTAGAGTTGGCCGCCCGGCCAAACTGAGCGATCGGGGGAGAAGGGCCTTCGTCAGGGAGGTGACCAAGAACCAGATGGTCAATCTGACAGAGTCCCAGCGTTGCTCTGTGAAGAGAGGAGAACCTTCCAGAAGGACAACCATCTCTGCAGCACTCCACCAAGCAGCCTGTATGTTAGAGTGGCCAGATGGAAGACACTCCTCAGTAAAAGGCACATGACAGCCCACCTGGAGTTTACCAAAAGGCACCTGAAGGACTGTCAGACCATGAGAAACAAAATTCTCTGGTCTGATGAAACAAAGATTGAACTCTTTGGCCTGAATGACAAGCGTCATGTCTGGAGGAAACCAGGCACCGCTCATCACCTGGCCAATACCATCCTTACAGTGAAGCATGGTGGTGGCAGCATCATGCTGTGGGGATGTTTTTCAGTGGCAGGAACTGGGAGACTAGTCAGGATGGAGGGAAAGATGAATGCAGCAATGTACAGAGACATCCTTGATGAAAACCTGCTCCAGAGCGCTCTGGACCTCAGACTGGGGCGATGGCTCATCTTCCAGCGCTGTGAATACTTTCCGGATGCACCGTATGTCTAAATCGGTGCTTCTTCTGGAAGCAGAGCCTCCCACGGCAGAACACACAAACATAACCAATGCATTATTGCATTATTTGAAAATGTAGTGAAGGGCTGTACTATAACCCTCCAACTAGTAGGAATATTGAAAGGGAAGCGCGGTCTTCAATACGCCATAACAAAGCAAAGTGAAGCAGATCAAAGAACAGTGTGGGTCATGTATGGTAGATAAATACCATAAATCATGGAGTGAGCAATTTTACAGGAGCTAAAAAACAGAAGGAAATTTTGATTATTACAATGGGAACACATACTTCACAAACAACACATCCTGGTAATAAACCTGGTATATCATGACTGTAATTTATTGTGATACAGGATGAATTTGTAGTCAGTATTGGAGTGATGAATGGATGACCTTGGCTTTAACTGCAATACCCTTTTTTTTAATTTACGATACATGACTGTTCAACCTTATACCAATCTCAATAATATGTTGTAGTTGCCATATTAAATGTCTGACTAAGGTTAAATTACATGTCTAGTTGGTACTACTTTCTTAATAAATTTTTTTATATTTATTTATATCACGTTGGTCCCCAACAGAGTTTGTGCCTATCATTATGTCACAAATGTAACATGAAGAACACAAAACCAAAAACAGGCACAGGTGTTAGTATTTGTCTTGAGACAATATTCACTTAGCTTCAGGTAGAAGTTAAAAAAAATAAAATATAATCCAAGTTGTTTACTGTTTACAGGTCTTGAGGACTACAACTTCATATGTGAAGAGCTGTGTGAAATTTGATAAATTGCCTCAAGTTATGTCGCTTAAATCTGTGTCAGTTGGAGAAGAAGACTGCAAGTTTAAAAAACAAAAACAATCTCGAGGTGTAAGGTCAGAAAGAAGGCAGCGAACTGTAGCTGTAGACTAGCAGCTTGAGGCTACATTAGCTGCTACCAGCGTAACATCCCCCCAAATCTCAGATGGAAATGTTGCAGGTCATGTTCCACTGCAGGTTATTGTAGGTAAAAGGAAGGAAGAAGAATGCTTGGAATAAGAACATAACTATTGCCGTGAGTCTGACAGTGCAATGATAAATTGGGTAAGGGTCTTTTAATAGGCGCATTAAATGTATATATGGTAAGCAAGTGGCAGCGTATTGTTTCATCACCCATCTGTTTTGTGAACTGCTGTTTTGAGGCCTGGAATCTGGCATTTTGGCCATCGCTACCTTGTTGTTTTGGAACTGGAGGTGACCATATTTGGGGAGGAGTTTGAGGTACATCTGACAGAGGACCAGAAGACACTATGCACGCCCACCTGTACTGGCAACCTCGCAAGACTACTGGAGGGGTCCTGGGAGTTTGCCCATCCAGTCTACATGTGCTTTGTGGATTTGGAGAAGGTTTCCGACCGGGTCCCTTGGGGGCTTTTGAGGGGGGTGCTATGGGAGTATGGGGTGCCAAAGCCGTTCCAACGGGCCATCTGGTCTCTATACCACTGCAGTAGGAGCTATGTTTGTATTCTCGGCAATAAGTCAGACATGTTCCCAGTGGGTGTTGGCCTCCACCAGGGCTGTCCTTTATCACTGATCCTGTTTGGGCGTCACAGGATCGCCTCTCTGCTGTTTGCAGATGATGTGGTCCTGGCACACACCCATCACCTCCGCTCTATAATTACACACAGTTTTACAAAGACAGCCACTAGTGGCCCTCAGTGGTATTGTACTTCCGCATTGACTTCACTTTTCAGAGCCAGAGTCTATGTCTATTTTATATTGACTCTATATAGTTTTAATTCACAGCAAAAAGAAACCATCAGTCTTTCAGTGTAAAAATATCTCTCAGTGAAGGATGGACATTTGTCAAAAGCCTTTTTATTTGATAACATAAAAAGAAGAATAGTGAAAAATGACAAAAGTCCCCAGGTGATACATTTAGTCTCATCTTTCCATGTTGCCACAAAGTGCCTTTAACTAACTGAGCCCATCTGTGGAATCAGTGTTCCATAGCAAAACCATGCATTTACATTTACATAAACATAACAATAGAGATGGTAACATCTGAATCATAACAGCAGACATAAAAGTCTTCATGCTCAGTTCAGAACATTAAAGGTACATTACAGACAAGAAAAATAATTAACAGTTAATTTATCCCATTTGGAACCATGCTGTTCAGCACATTCATCCATTTTCAACTCCCCTTGACTTAACCATCTGAGGAGATGGAAACAGTGTGTCCAATTGATACTACTGGCGTATAATGTAATTCTTTGTGAAACAAAGTACAGTTTCGGACTGTGGGTCCACTTTCTTTAACTGTCTAATCTTTCAGAGATCAGTGTGTTCAGATGGACTGCTGGTTAGGGGTCAAGGAAGAGGAAAGGCAGCATTGCTGAGAAGAAGAAGAAGAAGGAAGAAATGAGAGAACTAATGGCAAGAGGGGTCAGAGTCATTTGAATTGGTTGAGTGCCCAGTACACAAATCCATTGGCAGTATGTGTGCTACTGTTGTTTATCTCCTGTTTTTATAAAGCACTTTAAAATCAATCTATTTGTTGAAAGCTATCTTTAGGGTACTTGACTTGCATTACAGATAATAAAACGATAAAGGTTGGAGGCACAGAATATAAGAGGATAGGAAAGGAGAGGAACTGACATAATCCCGACATGATAGAGTAAGATGTGCGTTTTTGATAAATGTTTGACCTTGGTGTAAGACGGAATTCTCTGAAGCCCCAAGAGACAGATGAATATTTTAAAGTTACTATTCAGAGTTTAGTTGGGTCCTCACTGTGAGAATTTAATGAGACCTATCTAGTGCTTGTATTAAAAACATGTTTTTTTATTCATGGCATTGTGTGTCTCTTTTGCACCAAGATGTGTGGTTTGACCTTTTCCAGAACTACACTGTAGAGGCATATACCTGAATCAGTATTTGCAAGTTTAGCCAAGTGGTCTACAGGTAGATCTGAATGAAAGAGAGTTGAATTGTCTGCATGTATGACACATGATTATGCCAGCCCAGTAACATGCCAAAGCATGTTTTACATCCATCAGTCCACTTTAGGATGCAGTGTCAGTGTCACATTGTGCCTTGTTTAGGTGTGAAAAGTGTATGCAAGTATGACTTGCCCATTAAGGAGGCCTAGTGATGAAGTACAAAGATTGAAGTAGGCAGGAGGTTAAAGCTGGTTGGACAGAAAAAATATCACCTGGGAGTCTTGTGTTCAAGTCAAAATGGATTTCTTTTAAGTAGCATAAGTACGTTACTTGTATAACATAACATAATTAACTTAGGAAACTTACGTTAAGTGCCCAGTGACATACGTTACTTATTGAAACCCAAACCAGGATCTTTTCCTAACGCTAACAAAGGAGTTTTGGTCTAACTAAATTTTGACACATTTTTAACCCAATTTAACCATGATCATTTCCTAAATGCAAACAAGTAGTTTTAGTGTCTGAACCTAAAGCACCTTAGTTTTCATGCCAAGGCGAGGCAAAACGTGGCACTGACATTGTACCCACTAGTGGGCTGATGAGTGTATTATTAGCACAAATAATGCCTAATGGCATTATTAGGCACAAACAATGCCCTTTGACAGCATAGTTGTTCAATAATAAACATGTGGGTCAGGTTATAAAAGGTTATAAAAAGTTAACTGTTGAAAAGACCAAAATCTCTCGTCTTAAAGTCCAATATTTTGTTGACCTATCCATCCATCCTGACCTCTTCCATATATGGACACTGTCATTCTATTATAACACCACCTGGTTTGCTCCGGTCATGATTACTATGCACTCAAGAGAGCTATTTTTTAATACTTGCTGAAATGACTTTTGTTTTTTTTCTCTCAGGGTGTCATTTTTCTAGCAGTTTGAGCCGTTATGTTTTGCTAGGGGTTAGGGTTAGCCACAAACAGATGCCCGTATTAAATTCCAGTGGTTTTTTGACCCTTCTATTCACCCTGACCTCTTCCCTACATGGACACTGTCATTCTTTAACAATGACACTTATGTTTGTCCTTTGCTCCCATCATATAGCCAAAAGAGAGCTTTGTTATTTCAACCAAAACATATGCTGTTTTTGAGTACTTGCTGAAATGACAGTGTTTGTCGTTGTTCTCGGGAGGACAGTGTAATTTAGCTCCCATTAGAATGAGATATTACTCTTAGCTAGGGGTTAGGGGTAGCTACAAAAACCTGCTCCATTCCCTTGTGTTTGCAGTTTCATGCCAGAATGGATATCAAGCCCCCATTCATCTGCATAAATACAACCTGAGCTACGCCACTCTGCTCTCCCAAGCAGATTGATTTGCAGCCACAAAATTAGCAAACATTCACAAGTGCAAAGCTGTGGTGTTGTGCCTGACAAAAAGAAATAGCATTATGGATGCAGTTTTGCTTCTGCAACAGCCCAGCATGCTTATTTGTTGATAGTTTTCTCATTCCTGGAGGAATAATATCTATTGGAATAATGTGTACTGTAGCCCTGTGTGAGCAATTCACAAACATAATGTGATAAATACTGAATATTGAATAGCAGCAAAACACCCCACTAAAACCAGGAAATCTTTATTTATGCTCTGTTTACTGTATGTTTCATTTCTATCAAGCACTATAGAAACTATCACACAATCGTAATTTTCTCAACGGGGCAATAAAGATGTGCTTGGTAAAAGCAAACTATGAAGATGAATGAATGCATGTCACACACAGCGCAGCAGTCCTGAATGAAGTAGTAATGAAGCTGAAACTCTGAACTCCAGTACTGCAAAGGAGCCTGATAATGAACACGTACAATAAGAAAATCTTTTGAGACTAATTTCCTCTGTGCATGTAGTCACATCTAAAGTCGTGTTCTGCTACATGCAATCCTTTGGGTCAAACTAATTTACTTGGTTCTATTTCATTTCCATCTACACTTGTTTGTTTTTTTTACCCATGTTAAGAGAAGATAGGCTTATAAAATGCCATTTATGCAGGGTAATGACAGACATCTTCCTCAGCCAAATAGTGGAGTGTAGAGCTGTAACAGGACACTAATTTATCTGCATAATGGGTAAAATTTATCAAGGCGCATTGGACTCTGCAGGGCACAGACTGTGCTAGCGGGAGTCTAATGGCCAGATGGGAGAAAATCATCAAAGTAGACCATAAGGAAGCTGCATAGCCCCTGACCTTTAGCCTCTTGCAGAGCTCGGACAGAGTTCACATATTCACTTATACCGCAAAAACTTGCTGCATACAGAGGATCAGCTTTGTACAATGACTGTGTTTAGTACACGGCTCTGAACGGAGAGAATTGGTGGATTTAGATTTGCTCTTAATATAAGTATCTTTATAACTATATTTCCCTCCAACAGATCACTGGCCCTTTTGAGGCTGTTAGTTTAAAATCTTTCCCTCTGATACTTAGGCCTCACAAATCGACATGTGGTTAAAAATTATATAAAAAAAAAAACAAGTCAAAGCTAAAGCAATAGAGTGCATCGGATCACTCCTTTCAGTCTCTTACTTATTTGTGGTCACCCTCAAGGGCACAAACAAATTCAAATTCCCCTATCGTCCTGAATCTGTCTATGCTAACAAAGCTCTAGAGTGCACGTCTCTTATTTCTAGCTATCAAAAATCTTGGTTCTCTAAAAATGCATGAGCTCAGTGCAGGAAATAGACTTAACTTGACTTCACTTCAATCGAAAAACACACAGAAAAACTAAATCTTTGAAAGTTTGTGGCATGTTATTTTTGGTAAAGCTCTTGTTTGCATCAAGGCTGCTAACTTCTAAAGAACTGAATCATGCCTCTGGAGAGTAACAAGTAGAATTCATCACTTTACCATTTAAGCAGTTGCAAAGCTCAAACTGAACACCATCATCAAACAGAAAGACACTCTTTTTTGGACAGCTTAACTTACAAAGTGCTCTGGATCTGTGATGTATTTAAAAAAAAAAAGGCATCCAAGTTTTGCACACAAGTTTTCAGAAGTCAAGGCAAATAATATCTTAATATATCACACTCCCGGGAGACTGACTTGATTAATAAGCTTTTGTTGTGGCAGTGAACTGCAAATGTATTTGATTTTCCAATTACTTTAACTGAAGGGTGTACAGAGCTCAACGAAAGAGTAGATACTACCATTTCTCGCCTTTAGATGGAGTATCCATTCGTGTATCACTACATTTACTGAGATGACTCTTGAAACCAGAAGCACAAAACATTCACATCCATAATATCCTCTCGTGGCTGCCACAACCACAATATAAAAATACCCTTTTATGGAAGGCTCTGTTGTTGGCATAACCTACTGTTCTGGAATTCTCTTGATTTGTATTATTATACAACCCCCTGCTGTCTCTGACTTGATAGTCTGTTTGAAGTTGTCCACTCATTAATAATACAATGGTGTTACTTCGCTCTGCTGGCTATATGTCGAGCTTTACTGTATCCCATCAAATAAATAAGATAATCAACTTCCAATAATAACATATTAATGAGAAGGTTGGCTTAATTTTTGATAGTAGTTTTCAAACGACTTCATTTTTCATACCAACGTTGTACTTTAAAGGAGCCCACCACAATTGTGCACATTGGGTTCTGCTGAATCATCGTAAAAGCACTATTGAACCTGTGAAAATCAATTTAGCCTGCAGTGTTTACTGTAGCTGTGGAGGGAGATTTCAAAAGTCTGCCAAATAACCCTGATGATATCATACAGCTTCAGCTTGGGGTCTTTACATTTTTTAGCGTGAAAGCCCTTGTGTCTATGCATATTCATGCACTGCTTGCATGCAAGCAGTGTACCCCATCTCTGGACAGATGCCAGAACTCAGAGCATTTAACCCACATTTAATGCATGCCGTTTCAATTTAATGCCACTTTGGAGTAGTATTCAGAGCTGAGAGTATCTCACAATGAGCTACTACACACCACCAGTCCTGTTGAAGCAATAACACCATGCAGCTGTGTGTCAACCATAACAGTTAATTATTTATTGATGACAAAAGTCTATTGGTATTCATGATTCTGACAAGAATTATCTTCCACTATCAAGGTAAATAATATTATCCTTTTATGTACAAGCGACAAGCGTAGCTGGGCAACATTTTTGGGGGTTGTATGCTCGTCCCATTCTAGTAATTGCGATATCTCTGTCTGGAGAGGTTCACTTCTTGGTCTGTCTTGGTCCCAAGGATAACATGATTTGAATTTCAAGTCAAAGGTCACTGTGACCTCATGTTGACCCATTCTTGTGAACATGATATCTCAGGAATGCCTTGAGGGAATTTCTTAAGCCTTGGCACAAATATTCTCTTGGTCCCAAAGATGAAATGATTTTATTTTCTGAGTCAATGGTCACTGTGACCTCATGTCTACCCTTTCTCGTGAATATGATATTTCAGGAACATCTTGACAGAATTTCTTTAAATTTGGCCCAAATATTCAAGTGTACTCATAATTTTAGGGGCTAAATGTTTGTGTTTATAATTTTAAAAATGAATCAGACAAAATTCACACAAATATCTATTCGGATAAAAAAGATGCAGTGAAGACATTTTATATCCAAAAGTTTAAAGGAAAACAATATAATGCCATGAACAAACAAGATTAAACATATGATTAGCTGTCACTTCAACAGAATCTCCAACTCAGTTCTGGTCATCATTAACCATACGTTTTGCTTCGTTTGAACCCTTGGACACCTTCAGCTGCCACAGATGACTGTGTTGAATCACATCATAGTATAATATGCTCAACTAAGTTGATTCCTGATGCATGAAGTTCTGTCCCTGCAGTGGTGACAGGGAAACTATGAAAAACATTGGACTGGTTGAAAATTAGCTCTTTACTACAATGCAGAACTGCGGTTGAAGAAGAGCCTCTGCAAGTAGCCCCTAAGGTCAGGCCAGGTTTTCTTGGACACTGCAGTGAAGCGAGAAAGTGAGGAGGAAGACAAGGCAGAGGAAGAAATACGAGGATTAGCGGCAGGATGGGTCTGACAAGATAGACATAGAGAAACAAACAGCTCAACAGATTGACTGGGGATGGAGGGACTGATGAAATGTACGAACTGAAAGAGTGACTCAGACAAAATTCATAATCTTGCCTTGACACAGGGGAAAGAGAGTTGTTTTCAAAGCTGATAACCTGTGGTAAGTGTTTCATTCCAATATTGGTATAAATGTCTCCCTCATGAGAAATAAAAAAAAGGGAAAACAGACTGCTGGGATAGGAAAATATGATGTATTCCAAGCACATGATACCTTCCGCTGCTTAGTTACAGGATCAGTGTCTTAATTACTGTCTGCAATCAGACAGCAGAATGACTGTCCTTTCGCTCATTACCTGAAGCGTCAGTTTTACAATAGTCCTTTCACAGTGTCTTCCTCTGTGGATGTGCAAAATGAAAGCCAAGTCAGTTTACATCCCTTGGGTAAACAGTGGCTCTAACTTTAAACATCATTGCGTGTTGAAATGGGAAAAGGTGAGAGGAGCCAGCTGGCAAAGTTGAAACTGACAAAATGTATTTGTGGTCATTGGATGTAATATGATGGGTTTTTTTTGGCAGGTGAAATCTGTTTCCTTTTTGCAAAAAACTACTGCTAGTCTAATCAGATATAGCTGCATACACACGTATATATGTATTTTTTTTTTTTTTACCTGAGTTCAAGTAGGGTAATGTGTGGGTCATCATAGCAGATGAAGCACTCTTCTTCTGTATATGTTGAATTATAATTTGTTTATTTCTGTATCGAAGAACTTAGTGGCAGAATGATTATTTCTGAGTGGCCTTCTAATATAATATGTTTTTCCTGTTGCCAAGGCATCAAAACAAACATGCTGTTCTGTTGCAGCAGTCTTCATTCCGCCTATATGTCCTTGAACATTTTTATCACGCTGTATTGGATAAACAGTGCAAACTTAACAGAAGGGAAAATCTTTTTGAATGCAGACTGTGGTAAGAAACTTTCTGGTTTATTAAAGTGACAATAGACACAAATCAACTGCGGAGGCTGAACGAGGGAGCTGTGGCCTGGAGGTTCAGAAGTGGGCTTGGGTCCATTGGGTAGGTTGGATTTCCTGGACCAGCAAGGGTAACTTACCTAACATACATTAAGTTATGTTAATAAAGCATATGTGCAAGTTTAACAAGAAAGATATATCCCTTAATTTCTCTGCCCACGTTTTTGAGCCGATAAGTGCCTAGTCCCTGTTCTTGATATACCCTTGTAATTCTGTCATTCTGCCTTTAGACCTGATGCACAAACCTTCCCCTCCCCAGCACCACCCCATTGGTCTGTTTTTTCTGGGAGCCTTAACTGAAGTTTCCATGAGTCAACTCCACTCTTCCCTCACCTCAACTGGTTGAGGCGAATGACCATCCTCCTCTGAGTTGGGTTCTGTCTAAGGTTTTTTCCTGTTAAAAGTGGGCTTTTCCTTCCAACCTTTGCTCATGTGGAGATTGTTAAATTGTTGAGGCCTCTCTTAAGTGTTCTGTTGTGATTTGTTGCTGCATAAATACAATAATTGCAATCCGCATACAGGCGGTCCTGTCTTATCTCCTGTCTATTTGGGACATCGCTCTCTGAAATGGTTTCTCATTGTCTCTCATTTTGATGAGTGTAATTGCCAAAATTAATTACTTTACCTACCATTTCTTCAATAAATTGTTACTCACTACTTATGATCTCTCCCTCATTGACCTTATGTATAATGACTTATTCAAAACAAGTAGTTTTGATGCCTAATCTTAACCAAATTGCGTCCATGCCCCTTTTAACCCAAACCATGATCTTTTCCAACACCTAACCTCTTAACAAGTCATCCTCTACTTGACTGACGGGTTTATTACATGCTTTGGCGTGACATCATGTTGAACATAGTGGCAAAAATATAGATTCTTGTTGTTTACATTTGTGCGAAATATCAAATTCATAGTTCACATGTGCTACGTACATTTTAGAGGCTTTAAGTTGAATATGTTCACAGTTTTGATGGAGTTATTGTTCACAAGAGGAGATGTGGAGAATAGAGCAATTATCTTTGACTAGAGCTGTCATACACGTCATGTGCTGAGTAAAACACCACTGGGACCACTTAAGGGACCGTATTAGCAATACAAAACACTTGACTGACAATCCCAAACACCTAACTTCAGTTTTACTTGCCGCTCTGTGTGGTAAAGCAGCGGGAGGAGAACACCTGTTCCTACATTTGCTCCTACAGACAGGTAGGGACTCCAGGGATATGACTGAGGGCCAACGCCGGGTTGTAAATCTTATACAGTGGTTGTGGCTGTTCCTGGAATACTGGTGGATTTAACTAATTAGTGGCAGCCAGGTGTTAATTAGTCGAGGCGAGACGGGATCGGTTTGGTTCCGATCCATACTGCTGTGTCTCATGGAGCTCCAGCTCTTTGATCTCCCCTGCAGGGCTGAACGCGCCACTGTGCTTGTCATTTCCAATTAGGATGTTAAACAGATATTCCAAAGATATCCCCCTTGTTACCCCCTTCCTTTCCTCTTCCCAGTCAGATGAGTGGAACAAGAGGGATGACAAATCGACGGAGTGAATATTTTCTCTCTGTCAAGTATTCTCCTTTCAGCTGTCTGATGGAAAGCTGTTGCTCCGAACGCAAAGCAGCACCTGCTGAAAAGAACACGAGGAGAATAGAAACATAGCAACAGTTTTTTGTCCTTGTGGGCAAAATCACTGGTTCTCGTCACAGTTATTATTTCAGTGATAAGAGAGAAGACAATTCAGTGGTAATAACTGGGACAACTGTTACTACTCTGTTATTGAGGACCATTAAGTGCATCATCAAATTAAATGTGTCAGCAGTAGAATTGAGAAGTAATGTAGGCCAATCAATCACCACATTATGCTAATTAGGAATGGATTCGTGTGCCCAGCCATCTGAGGCTGCACATATGCGCACAATTTTCATCAGAGATGAAATACAGGATGTGCAGCTGTTTGTGAGATTTGCAATGCAGGTGACACCTCAGTTTCTCAGATACTGAAATGAATGGAGAAATGGACTGGTTCCAGCACGACAAATTATGTTGAATTAATTTATTTCATTATGATTATATTTTACCATGTTAGGAGTTCTGCGATTCATGGTTGGTGATAAAGGACAGCACAATGAATGCAGCACCGAAACAAATAATGTAGTTGATACATAATATTTAATTATATTACTCCTGTTGAAGTCAGTTGTTTAAAGAAAGTAGTTTAAAAATGCTTAATTCACAAAAAATGACACGTTGCTTTAACCTGACATAACTTAAAGGTCCGCAGTATGAATTCAAATTTCTGTATCTTTTCTGATTGTAAAGTAGGTCTAGGTGTCATGCACTATTAAAGTATCAAAACTCTCAGTCCACAGATAAGTACAGACAAGCAGTATTCTGCAACTGTGTCTGTAAACAACGTTTGTGAGTTTGCGATGTCACAAGTTCAGGCTTATAGCCGCCCTTAGCATGGCTCACTATCTAACCTTTTATTTGTAAAATAAAGGGAACACTTAAAGAACACAATGTAACTCCAAGTCAATCACACTTCTGGGAAATCAGCCTGTCCAGTTAGGAAGCAACACTGATTGTGAATCAATTTCACCTGCTGTTGTGCAAATGGAACAGACAACAGGTGGAAATGAGGCAATTATCAAGACAACCCTATAAAGGAACGGTTCTGCAGGTGGTGACCACAGACCATTTCTCTGTCCTCGTCCTTTCTGGCTGATTTTTGGTCACTTTTGCATGTTGCCAGTGCCCTCACCACTAGAGGTGTAGCATGAGGTGTCTACAACCCACAGAAGTTGCTCAGGTAGTGCAGCTCATCCAGGATGGCACATCAATGCACGCTGTGGCAAGAAGGTTTGCTGTGTCTGTCAGCACAGTGTCAAGAGCACGGAGGAGATACCAGGAGACAGGCCGGTCCACCAGGAGACGTGGAGGGGGCCGTAGGAGGACAACAACCCAGCAGCAGGACCGCTATCTGCTCCTTTGTGCAAGGAGGAACAGGAGGAGCGCTGCCAGAGCCCTACAAAATCACCTCCAGCAGGCCACTGATGTGCATGTTTCTGCTCAAACTGTCAGAAACAGACTCCATGAGGGTGGTACGAGGGCCCGACGTCCACAAGTGGGACCTGTGCTTACAGCCCAACACCGTGCGGGGCGATCGGCATTTGCCAGAGAACACCAAGATTGGCAGCTTCGCCATCGGTGCCCTGTGCTCTTCACGGATGAGAGCAGGTTCACACTGAGCACATGTGACAGACGTGACAGAGTCTGGAGACGCCGTGGAGAACGTTCTGCTGCCTGCAACATCCTCCAGCGTGACCGGTTTGGCGGTGGGTCAGCGACGGTCTGGGGAGGCATTTCTTCGGAGGGCCGCACAGCCCTCCATGTGCTAGCCAGAGGTACCCTGACTGCCATTAGGTACCGGGATGAGATCCTCAGACCCATTGTAAGACCATATGCTGGTGCAGTGGGCCCTGGGTTCCTTCTGATGCATGACAATGCTCGGCCTCATGTGGCTGGAGTGTGTCAGCAGTTCCTGCATGATGAAGGCATTGATGCTACGGACCGGCCTGCCCGTTCCCCAGACCTGAATCCAATCCAGCACATCTGGGACATCATGTCTCGTTCCATCCACCGACGCCACGTCGCACCACAGACTGTCCAGGAGTGGACTGATGCTTTGATCCAGGTCTGGGAGGAGATCCCTCAGGAGAACATCCGTCGTCTCATCAGGAGCATGCCCAGGTGTTGTAGGGAGTGCATACAGGCACGTGGAGGCCACACACACTACTGAGCCTCATTTTGACTTGTCTTGAGGAATTTCCACAGAAGTTGGATCAGCCTGTGATCTGATTTTTCCACTTTTATTTTCAGTATGATTCTGAATCCAGACCTCCATGAGATAATGATTTTGATTTCCATTGATCATTATTATGTTATTTTGTTCTCAACACATTCCACTATGTAATGAATAAAGATTTTCAACTGGAATATTTCATTCATTGAGATCTAGGATGTGTTGTTTAAGTGTTCCTTTTATTTTTTTGAGCAGTGTAGATATGGGACCTTTGAAAGTGCACGGTGGCGTACTCTTGCAGAAAAAAAGACGAGTTTTCCACATGGGACATATGTGATCACATGTATGACACATGTTTACCACATGTTGCAACATATGATAACATGGGAACAATTTGTGGCAGGAGTTTTCACATCATGAAGATGTTTCAAAAACACAATCACATGGTCATATGTAATCCCGAGTTTTTGCACGTGAAATGCATGTGGTTTATCAATAGGAGTTTTATTGTAAACACAGTTATGTTTATATCGGTACAAGGAGAGTGTCAGATAGAAACAAAATAGGGACAGCCTCATCAAAACATCACCCCATAGTGTGAGTATTGATCAAAAACTCAACAGGGTATCTTTAATTTGCAGAAAAGCTGCAGATGTTTTGGTGAACTTAAACAGATATGAAGAGCTGCCTGTCACTAAAGAATGAAACCCTAAAATGTATAAATATGCTGATGAGTGAAAGCTAATGAATTGTGACTCTAAAAATAAATTACGTGTGTGTTTGCTCATGTCATGTCCTAACATTATTGTCATACTTGCTAATTTAACGGCTTGATGTTTTTGTCATGGACATTTGTCCTACTTAAGGCAATCCTATGAGCTTGCCAAGGCCTTATCATGTCTTGACATTTTATTCTGATTTATGAAAGAGATGGCGCAGTGTGAATATGCATAGAAAATGGATTAGTGGCTACAGAATTTTTACTGGTGTCTAATTTGCATCTCTGCAGTGCTTCAAATATCTTGCAGCAGTTGCTGCACTGAATCGTGTAAACACCTTTGTTTTGTATGATGAAAGGCAGGTGGGGGGGTTGAGGCATTTTCAGAACAGCATGCAAATACAGAATAATAGAGGATTAGAAGAGGCACATTTGCATATGAACAAACTCCTCACTTGTGGGGAATGCTTGATGCCAACATGCTATGGATGAACACTCAGATGAGTAATGTGTCTTGTGGATGAGCACGTGCAGGAATAGCTCGTGGGTTTTTCTCCTCGGTAGGATCCAATTGATGGGCTTACATTGAATTAGCCTGGCTTTGGAACTATAGAATTTGGCTGTGCAGACACAAATGACAGGTGTAATGTTGTGGAGCGATGTGGTAATTGTTTGCCTGTATAAATATGAACCGGAGTGTTCTCCTTTTCAACTGTAAATCTGTGTGAACAAACCACAGAGGAAATGGACGATTACTTGAATGAGTGGCAGACATATCCTGTGTTTGCACAGTGAATGAGCTGGATGGGTAACAGTGTGGAAGGAATGTCTCGCTGTGGTAAGATGTACAATTGCAGCTTTTACAACACAAAATTTGTGCGTGTGGGAGGAGAGAGGCGAAAAAAAGAGACAGAAGGCACAGCAAATCTATCAGAAATTGAAAGGCATGTCACTCAACAGAGACAGCCAGGCAGGTTTATAAACACAGAGAGGGAGAGACAGAGCTAAAGATAAGAGGTAGAGAATAAGGCTAGAGGAGAGATTAAAAATACATTTGAGTGATACTCTTCTCAAATTGATTTTGGGCTAAAGGCGCTTCGAGAGTTAATATGGGGAAAATCATTTTGAAGGAAAACGTTAATTGAAATGGCGGGGGAAATACTGTGGGAGGAAAGGCGTCGGGGGGGATGCAGAGACTCAGAATGGTTGCCAAGACTACAGTGCAGCATCAGCAACAGGAAATAAAAAAAGAGGTCTAAATGGAAAAAAGAACAAAACGATTTAAAAAAAGAAAATCTGACTGCACCATTTTCTAGCTAATTACTGAGACACTCGCTTTTTTTGTAATTAATTAAAAGATATTACAAAAAACTATAGAAGCACATGATTTCTGCAGATAGTTTTTTTTTTTTTTTTTACAATTTACGTATATATACACAGTATTTGCTTCAAGGACTAGAGATCAAAGGCCATGTTGAAGTTAAATAAACATGGGAACATGTTATAATCACCCTTTTTGAATTAATGACTCCTTAATTAAACAACTCTTCCAGAAAATAACATAAATTTGACATCTGCAAAAACCCATGTGATAGAAACATTTGTATGGTGTAATGTGTGAAGCCCATGTTGATTCCAATGTGAAAACCTTTCCACATGACCCCCACCCTCCCACCCCCCCCACACACACACATGTTGTAACATGTGGTGAACATGTGTCATGCATGTAGAAAACATGGGAAACTCATGTTCTTTTTGTAAGGAAAGAGTCAAAATCTCAATATTTAGTTTTTTCCAAAACAGTATCTTAGATAATCAGAATCAGTTTTATTGGCCAGGTAAGTTTACACATACAAGGAATTTGACTCCGGTTGTAACTTGCTCTCTGAGTGTGAAAAAAAAATAAAAACAGACATATCAACATAAATAGACATATAAACAGCAAAGAAAGAAATATATAAAGATATATATGCATATATACACCTAAACAATGGTGCAATTGCACCTCGTGCAAATGGTGCTGATGCGGTTGGGTGCAGTGCAAAAAGTCCAGTGATATTTAACATATTAAGTGTTGAGCAGAGTGACGGCCTGCGGATAAAAACTGTTCTTGTTTCTGGTGGTCTTGGCACACAGTGCTCTGTAGCGCCTACCAGAGGGGAGGAGCTGAACAGAGGGTGTCCAGGGTGGGATGGATCTGCAGAGATGCCACCGGCCGGTTTCCTGACTCTGGATGTGGATAAGTCCTGAATGGAGGGCAGGTCGCCAACCGATGATTTTCTCTGCAGTCCTGACTGTCCGTTGTAGTTTGTTCCGGTCCTGTTTGGTGACCGATCCAAACCAGACGGTGATGGAGGTGCAGAGAACAGATTGGATTATGGCTGAGTAGAAGTGGACCAGCAGCTCCTGGGGCTGGTTGAGCTTCCTGAGCTGCCGCAGGAAGTACATATGCTGCTGGGCCTTCCTGTTGATGGAGTTGATGTTGGACTCCCACTTCAGGTCCTGGGAGATTTTGGATCCCAGAAACCTAAAGGTTTCCACAGCAGACATGGTGTTGTTGAGGATGGTGATGGGAGGCAGTGTTGGGGGCCTCTTCCTGAAGTCCGTTGTCATCTCCACAGTCTTGAGCGGGTTCAGCTCCAGGTTGTTTTGACTGCACCAGAGAACCAGCTGTTCAACCTCCCGTCTGTATGCAGACTCATCACCGTCCTGGATGAGACGTAAAATGTCACAATATTAATTTGTTGCATTTTACAAAAAAGTATAATTATTCATTATTGTTTGAGTTATAAAGCTGAATTTTGATTTTTCTCCACAAACTGCAATTTAATATTCTGATAACAATCAATGCTTTTGTTTCTAGATGTGAAAAAATAACAGGTATGAGATCATACTATAGTGTGTGTGACAAAAGGGAAGGCTGACAGTAGTGGGAGTTCATGACCTGACCGAAAGCCCAGCATATGACCACAAAAGCTTTAATTAATCAGTTGGTTGGTTACATACACAGTGTACACAAGAGCAAAAAAGTGGTCACCAGCTCATCCTAAAAGCCAACAGAAAAGTACGGACGTTTCCAATGGCCACTGTATCCCTGTCCTTCAATCTGGCCTGGAGACTTTGAAGGCTTTTATCAATCAATGTCTCTGCAGAAGCAATTATAAGGAGAAGCACTTCTGTTGTAAACCCAAATCATCTTCATGCATTGCCTCCCAGTAAATGTTAGATGGCAAAGGCAGCAATAGGTGGAAATTGAAAAACACTACACAGTCATGCTTCAAGGACTGGAACAGAGTTATTTCATTCCATCAGACAAAAGCACACAGATGCTAATTGAGACAGTATGAATCACTGCACTCATGCTCACAGAAATGTTTGAACCCATACACTTGTTACTGCAAAATCCTCAGAGGGGGCTGCTGCACACACAGATATTTTATATATGTTAAGACTAACCGTGTCTCACCATCTTTCTTTCTCAGTGGCTTTCTTTCTCTCTCAGTCAGTTGTGTGATTGACTGACCTAGGGATATAAATGACACAAATTCCTATCTATCATTCCTCCTCCATTCCCTCTCCCCTTCTTCCTCCCTTGTGCTGTGGAAATCAAAGACTGCTGAGCCAAGGGGAAAAAAGATTCCATCAATCTTCGCTTGTCCCTAACAGTCACGTTTACCTGACAAAGTTGCACAGCACTCTGTGAAATGCGGTTCCCTCCTGCCAAAGCCTTGGCTTATGCCCCTGAAATACTGTTTCTTTCTTTATATTCAATTCTATTTAATGGGCTGTCTTGGTGTCTCAGCAGGCGTAGGTGCCTAATGTGAACTTGCAAGATCATGGAATCTGTCTCATGACCTTCATCACATGTCTTCCTCCCTCTATTTTAAGCTTTATTTATTCAGGAGAGGTTTGCTGAGCACGCAGGCTCGCTTTCAACAATGCCATGCTTAAAATTCATACAGTTACACACAGCTCACTGAGAGCTGCCCTGCACTGATACAGTCCCCACTGTTGGGTACTGTGCAGTTCTAAACGCCTGAAGACTCCCTCAGTGGTAGTTTGTGTTTCAGTGTCTGCAGTACCTGCACGTCTTATGAATATCTTTATCTACCTTCTAATGAAACCTAATGAAAATGTTCTGCTTATTCTTAGCTACTTATTGTGGTAGATTTACAGTTGTGTGAACTACTAAGTAAGTACAGTCAGATGTAAAATGCCCTTTCCCTTAATTATTGTGATTTAAATCTGTAGCTTAGGCTACATAAAGTATGGACTCTGGGAAAGAAAAAAAAATACTACTGCTACTTGTCAAGTTAAGACAGTCAGGACAGATATATTTGTGACATGATTTTTGTGTCTAAGGCTTTTCTGGCATCATAAATAGCAGCTTATATAATAATATCAACAGATACAGGTTTCTATCCACCCTGGTACTGTATGTAAATACCATGTATGTAAATAATGATGTGCATCCTTAAATATCGCCAATAAAACTATCCTCATGAACTGGAAATGAAAGTACACCACAACACATTACACACTGGAAAAACCTTCTAATAGATTACTTCTCTATGGAAAACCTATCCTCCTCTATCAAAAATTCTGCAACAGAACCTAACTCGGTTTGGTCATCTCTCATTAATTTCGCACAAACTTGATCTCATCTATCCTGCTATTTTACTTTTGTTTTCTTTGCCTATCCACAATCATAATTTAAGCACACTCACACTGGTATTCAGATCTACACAGTAAATTTGAACTTAGACTGGCTGCTTAGTAAACAATCACACACACACACACACACACACACACACACACACACACACACACACACACACACACACACACACACACACACACACAAGGCTACAACAACAGCATATTAACATCAACTCACACAACACCTAACACAACTTGTCAACTTGTATTGACTGCTCTTGTTGTCTTTGTGTTATTTCCTTAGTGAAATTAAGTTAGTTAGTTAGTTAGTTAGTTGCAAATTAATGCAACATAAAAATAAGATAAAAAATAATGCAGTTCACATTGCTCTTACTTGTGTTACTGTCTGGGAGACCAAAACAGTGCTGTTCCAACAAATATACAATGCTGACTTTGTGCACTGTGTGTGGAATTCCAGTGCTAGGGTGGCAATTATTTTCGTTAGAGATGATAGCTATCTGGACAGGTTTGGCTACCTTTAAACTCTCTGAAACTTAACTGCTGGTCAGTTATCTGACTGGGGGTATGTCATGAGTTCTGTTATATCCTTCAAAGGGACAAATTGTTGAGTTTTGGGAAATTGATCAACCCTAACCTTTCATAAAAAAGGCTGCTAATCAGACTGAACTGGTGTGAGGTTGACTGGTCTCAGTGGTATCACCTTTCTTTCACAGTCTCAAAGCATGCACTTTGCTTGGTGTTGCAATAAATCCATTTGGATTAACATGGTGTATAATGTAAATACCCTCTTGACCGGCCTATCAATGCAAGAGTCTGGTGCAGGCAGTGGGGCCATCATAGTGATTCAGCCACCTGGTCTGGCTCCACTATATAATAGGTAAGTAATGGCAATCAGTCAGTCCTCTCTCTGTTTGGTTTTGTTTTGTTTATAAGTTCTGTTTTAGTAAAATAAACTTAATTTTTAGTTACAGCTCATGTTCTCCTTTGTCCAGCTTTGACCGTAAAACAAGTGGGAAATTACACCAAAATACTAAAGGGATGAGTTATCAGTCATTACCCAGACTCAGCAGTAGAGTCCCTCTTTATCTGCATCATGCCAGCGTTTCTGCATCCATTGCATTCCTCCTATTCTGCTCTCTTCCCTTCTGTGTTTACCCTCTGATAGGCTCATTACATAAAACCTTTCTTCTTGATGTTTGTCAACCAATCAATACGACAAATGACAACCTGTTACACTGACAATTTCCATAGACATTTAGATGAAATATCAGCATACATAAATAGATTAATCCCAATCCATTTTGCCAGTTAGAGGCATTTTTGTTATTCTTCTGGAAGAAATGGTGACAAAATAGCGACCTCAGGAGAAACAGAAATGGCATAGCATAACAGTCTGTTTTAGTCTTTATTTATATTCAATATTAAAAGCAAAATAAAACAGAATAATCATGAAATAATAATAGGATCACTACAGGTTGTCCATGTTATTCTCTTAATTTACAGTCTTGTGTATTTGTCTGTTTAGCAGATCTGCTATGAGAAAAGCCTTCTTGGCATTGCTGTTCTCTCCTCAGCAGATTTCTGCCAGAAGAGCCAAATTGCCTTTTCTTGAATTACAAAGATAATGCATTTTTTCTCACTGTTCCATTCCTTTGGAGTAAAATGTTGTGAATGGCCTTTGCAAAGAACCATAAAAAATATATATTTTATTAAAGGTTATGGAATATTCTTTGATTAAATTGCAGATGGTTCTCAATACTTCTTTCATTCTCATTTCTACACCTTTATTTCCTGCTTTTTTTTTTTTGTTTAAGTGCAGCTTATCTTCTCTATACCATCACTGCTTGCACATTCTAACAAATGACATGTTCTGAAACTAATTTATTGAAATTTCCTTTCAGGCCCTTAGTCTCAAAATTATTTGCACAGATTTACTTCAAGTAGTTGTCCATTATATAACGGTCCTGTATACCCTTTTTACATGAGTAATTCCTCTTTGGCATACTATGATATAGAGATATGGGATTGTCCTCAGTGGCCACTGAATAAATTAAAGGCAACGATATGCTAAAATAGCTTTGCAGAGTCTCCAAAGCTGGAATATATCTGTCCTCATTATTCTGATATGATATTGCCCTAAGACAGATCAGACAGCAGATGCTAACTACTCCACTAAGCTTGAATAACCCCTAAAATCTTTGCCCAGCCTTATTTTCTACTGCTGCGTTGATAATGTTATTGCAGATATGCTTATGATGGTCTTTCTAAGTATAGAAAGTTCCCCTGGTTTTGGCTGAAAGCCTACAGGATCAACATTATTATTGCAGGCCAGAGAAGAGCTGCCCAGAAGCCTGTCCCCAGAGGCTGCTTAGTGAGAGGACGGTGAAAAGGGAAGAGGAGTCGAAGCACCTGAAAGCCCACTGTTTCGAGAACACAAGAGAAGCGCCTGCAGTGAATGTGTTAATGTGGCCACGGGGTCTCTTCAGACAATGTCACGACCCCGCTCTGCCTCCCGGCCGGCTGGCCTTGTCGTTTATCCAACATGTTAGCCCCTGAAGCTGCAGTTAGGGTGACTTAACACAAGATGACTGCACAGCAAAGCCAGAATTCCCGAGGACACACGGCTTATCTGAGAAGAAACTGGCCTCTTAGCATCACATTTGTTGTGCTGTTAACTTGACAAGACATATATAGCCACCTCTGGAATACGTTGTGACAGGTGTATGATGTTATTGTTCAGTATCTGGGCTACGCGGAGCATCATGATTCTGCAACAGTACTCCTCAGGGTCATGAGTTGGCAAAATACTTGCCTCTCTGAAAGGCCAGGAGCTAGTGTGAGTTAAGTGCTTATCTTCTGGGATACTGCAGTGCACATACAGTGTGAGGTGTTTAACCTAGATTGTATTGTGCAGCAGCTGCATGTCAAACAATTCACAGATGGCATCATTAATGTTAAGAAAACACAGGTAAACACATGCATCACTCAAAAGGAGTTAATCAGAACGTGAATCCTTTGTATTTGTCTAAAAGGTGAGGCTTTAAGTGGTGTGGACATTACAGAGCAAGAAATAAGAAATGCTCACAGATAGCAGCTTCTTCTTCCATGGAGGACTTTCAGCCAACGCCACGTGAGCGAGGGAGTTGAAGCTTGCAGCGCAGGGTGGGAGGGAGTGGAGGGGGCAAAACTTAAGTTGGCTCCGGCCTTCTGTAACCTCTGCAGGAAATTATAATGCAATAATGGAATTGCCCTCCTTTCCTAAATGAGAATATAAACAAATGATGGATAGCAATAATCTGAACAGTCAGCAGAGCGCAACAAAAGCCCCGACGCCCACATGACCACGTTAAAACATTTGGAGAGAGGAAATAAATGGGGAGGGGACCAAGAATGGACAGTGAAAATAGGTTTCCTTCCAGAAATATCTAGAATCATAGTGTGGTTATAGTTCTGACCTGGGAAAGAAAAACAAAATTAAATTGATATCCAGCATTTGGGAACCCAGTGGAAATCAGCATTTACACTGTGTGTACTGTATGTATGTGGCTCTGTGTCGGACAACATGACTGTGTGTGGCTCAGTATTTGTCTTTCCGCCCCTCTCAGATGCCATTCCAATACAATGTTTGTACCTGGCAGTGGATCCAGGTGCAGTGCTGGCCTGTAAGTCTTATCTCACTGCTGCATCATGTTGTTTTTTTTTGTTTTTTCCCCCTTCACTGTCTCATCTGTTTTCTTAACTCATTTTCATTGTCCAGGCCACTGCTCATTACGCTGTTTATCCCAACACCTATCTCATGAGAAATTAATTATTATTTTGTGTCACACAACTTCAAAACTTTCCTTTTGGTTGCAAGCATTGGCTGTGTATAAAAATGGACGTAGTTTCATGAAAAATGAGGCTGATGCAGAAGTGCCTTAAGCTGTTATACCACCGAGCGCCACTAGATGTTGGCTCCAAAAAGCTTCCAGCTCCATACACTCCCACTCAACTGGTCTCATAAAATGCTAAGTCAATAAAATGTCCCCATCAGTTATCTCTGTGTTGTTAGCTAAAGTCGCTCCTCCTTATGAGTTTTCTGGTGGTCCATCTAATAGTAATCCCGTCATTAATTAAAAAATCAGCTTCAAAAAGCCGTGTTTTGGGGGTTTGTTTGATTGACAAGTGTGTGGTGCAGTCAGGTTACGGCTATTCTCTGGCGGGACGTAGTATCGACAGGTTTTTAATCAGATCAAGTCAAATCCTCCCCAGCTTGTTCAAATATGGTCACTTCCGGCTCCAAACCGCTCGGGAATAGAAAAATGGCGCTAGCCAAAATCCCCACTCACGGTTGGTTGCCACTTGGTTGCAGGTCAAAAACTTTTGCTTGCGAGTTGAACGTAATGGCTGAGGCATACGGTGGTGGAGGAGACAGGAGTTTCTGTTGGTGGGTTTGACTTGGATCCACACACTGTACACTTCACTCCCACTGCAATCACTCGACAGGAGAGGACTGTGTGTTGAGCTTCAGGGAGGGCAGTTGACATTCTATTGCTCTTCTCTGTTGAAATACTTTTAAATGTAGCAGCATGATTTTCATTATGTAATGGTTTCTCTTATTCATATTTCATGTTGTCAATGTCATGAAGTGTATTTCTTTTTTTAAAGAATGACCTAGAGGGCTTTTCATCTTGACATTAAGCACTCTCTGTGGGTTGACATTACACACACTTTGCCAGAGACATGACTATGTAAAAGAAATCCTATGAGACGACTTTTCTGCAAACGAGGTAGTTGAAGTTGACAATGACATACCAACATACGGACATGCCACTCTTCATCCAGCGGCAGAAACAATAGGGAACTATATGTACCATAGGAAATACGAACAGCATACAGATACCACTATATACTGCTGAAGGGATCAAAATGATGATGACATTGACAGCATGAAATATAACCAAAGTGCTGCTACATTAAAAAGTGTTTCAATAGAACAGAGCAATATAATGTCAACTGACCTCCACGTAACTCAACACAGTGTAGTGTATAATAGTGTGTATAGCTATGATGTGGATCCAAGTCAAACCCAGAAACGCATGTTTCCGCCAGGTCAATGTCATGTCATTACGTCCAACTCAACTTGCAAGGAAAAGTTTTTGACTCTCAACCAAAGAGGTCTGATTTCCCAATTAAAACTTTTTGTGACACAGTAAAGAAGTTGGTTTTGTGAGCATGATTCTGAAGTCAAAAACCAACAACATAGTAAGGGGTATTTATTTTGTGTACAAACTTGATCTTCGATTTCAGTGCAGAAAATCTAGTCTTTTATACTTGCGTTAAAAAGACATAAAACTACCTCCATAATTCACTTTGTAAAAATAACTTTGTTTAGCATTTAAACTAAGCTCATTGGCCGTTTAGTGACAAATCTCTCCTCTGGCTGCCAGTATCTTACTCCAGATGCTTTTGATCTGTGTCTTCAACTTTTGTCTCACTCTGTGTTTGTTTCTCTCCTAGACATTTGAGTGGTGAGCTTGACTTTTGCTTTTTGTACGCTTGTGTGGTCCATCGTCTTTGCAGGTTGTGACGATGTATTGCATGTCTATCCATCCTTTTATTCAAAATAAAACAGGAAGTGATAACGGACTGAAAAAAGACATTTGTGAAACTGGATATAATACATTTACTTGACCAAAAAATTGATTACATGAAATAGAAAATAAGCCTGAAAATGCTGGGTTTTTGAGGGCTTATCGTTTTGATTGACAGGCCTGTGGTGCATTCAGGTTATGGTTATCGGTTGGCGGGATATAGCATCGCCGGGTTTCGAGACAGGTCCACTGCTTGCTCCTCCCCAGCTTGTCCCAATATGGTCACTTCCGGCTCCAAACTGCTCGGGACGAGCAAGACGGCGCCGGCAAAAAATTGGAAGGTGAGGCTTCATAACATCCGTTCACAAACCAATGAGCGACGTCACTGTCGGTTTCCGTTCGGACAAAAATCACAATTTGGCCTCATAACCAGAACAATCCTCAGACCTTACACTTACAAAATAAGAGTCTGATGTTACAGGCCTAGGTAGGCTTGTCATATATCTCAAACTGTGTCTTGCTTTGCAGTGTAGATTAGCTTTATCTAGGTAGCAGGCATTGTCAATTAAGTCAATCTTGATGAAGCACATTGTGAATAAGTGACTTCAGCTGACCACATTCGAGATTTGACGAGAAATAAGAGCACGCCCCCTGCATAGAGCCTGTAGAGCTCTGAGTGACAGCATGGGGCCACAGAGGTCAGTGGCATCCTCCCCCCAGAGGATCCACAATCACACCGCTCACCTTGGAATGACCTGGTTATTATGTAGTGTTTGGAAGAAGACAGTTTAAGCCATGTCAGCTGGCCGAAATAATGCCATCACCTGAACAAGCAGGACTCAGCAGAGAGATGGGAGGATTAACCAGCGTGTTGGCTGCTTGCTGTCTCGCCTGAAGGGCAGATGGAAATTACATGGACAACAATCCTTTCATCACCAATGTAAATATTAATATTAATCACCCAGGGAGCAATCCTGTGAGCAAAACTCAGAAAAACAAAACAAAAAAGGGAAAAAATGCTAAACATACATTCATAGAAAGACAAACATGGTAAAGTACATATACACAGACTGGTGCTCTGGCCACACATTCACTGGGAAGAGAGAATGCACGTGTTGAAGGTCGCTTAAGGACTAACCTGTGATGACTGCAGCCAAACTGAATCAAGATAATAATGCCCAGTGTAACTTTCTAAACAGACAGTTTCTTTTTGTTTTGACAGTTGCAATTTAAATCTCTTCAAAAAGAGGTACAAGTTCTTAAATACAACCCTAATGAGGAGGTGTTACAAATTCCGTCACTTGATCAAAATCAGCACCTGAGTTGGACATGTTTTTGTGAGCAGTGGTCTGCACCCATCTGTTTTTCAGTTGTGGACAGTGACCAGCTCTCACAAAACCGTGCATAACTCGGGCACTGATTTTGATCAGGCAACGGAATTTTGAACACTTACTTATTAGGGAAATACTTTCCTCCTGATCCATGAATGATACGGTGCTGTGCTTCGTTCACGCATAATAAGAGCAGTCTTAGAACTTATTGGTTCACACTTGTATTACAGGTTAGTCAGCTGCTACAGACTGATGTCAAACTCAAACCTGCCAACTCTCCCGTTTTTTCCGACATTTTAAGTCCATCTCCCGGTGCCCTTCTGCATTTTTTTGTTTCTGCTTTTGAATGAATGAATCTGATGCCAGTTAAGTTGCCAGATTGTCTGTGATACGCAATAAAAATGCACAATCTACAGACTATATACAATTTCAACCTAAATGTCATAGCCACCTGAATTCAAACAGTGGTGTGCAGCTGCTGTGTATGTGGGCAGGCAGTTGATAGGGTTGGTTGTGAGAGGATAACTCATAACTTCAAACTTTCTCTCTGAGTGATCATTTTGCACTTAAAACTAGTCAAATGATATCTTTAAATGATGAGCGTGGTGATTTTGTCAGACAATGACAAGCTTGGATGTGATCACCTGTTAACATGTCATCTTAATGGGCCGCGTTTCAGTCACCATATCATACTTGCCCTGTTGTCTGACAACAGAAACAGATAAATACGAGAGCAGCTTTATTGGGAATTCAGCTATATTAAAGCAGAGTACACGTGAGCACAGAGAGTAGGAGGGAAGCAAGCAGATGTACAAGGGGTGACACTATATGCAGAATGCTAATACCGTACGATACAACCCTCTCCTTCCCCCGTATTTATCTACTAATTGAGGGAGAACCTTTAAGATGCACATTTTGTTGGATACTGTATATATCTGATGTATGGCTGAGAATATTATAAATATCCAAACAACAGAAGGTGAGGGCAGATGGATATTAAAATGATTAAAATGTTAAACACTTAGCCACAGGGCCTTACTGTGCTGGATCTTGCTTAAGTAGACAGAAAGCAACAGAATTAGCATGAGGTGGGTTTTTTTTGTTTTGTTTGTTTTTTAAACAAAAAGTAAAAACCACAATAATCTGAAACAAAGCAACCATTTTCAAACAGTTGTGATCCCATCACACCTCATGTAGGATGACGTGCACACAACATGTGCTGGGTGCTTTTGAACTGCAGGGGGATTAGATGATGGATATTCATTTCTATTACACATAGCAGGGTTTTGTCACCAAGGCATGCATTAATCAGAATTTTTTTTGTGATTGTATAATGTGGTATTATTCAGCATCATAACTGCCTTGGATGCTTTAGTTTTTGACTCTGGTTTACCGTTCTACAATGGTGTGAGACTCCTCTATAGTTATTAAATAAAGTCAAATATATTTTAGATTGGGAAGTAAAAATGTAAAGATGCCAGATTACTTTTTAGATGATCTACAACTAAACTAAGTTTATTAGATGCTATGGTCTGCTTTCATGTAATGATAGCAATTCAACGTGTTTTGTTATTGTAATTGTTGATGTAAGCTTTTGTGAACATTTGTTCAATGCACAAACACATTTTTCACTCAGTTGAGACCAACTCTATTTTCTCTAAGAATTCATCTTTTCATCGCTAAACTGCTGTTCTCTATTGTCTCGAGACTATCTCTTCACTCAAAGAACCAAGGTTACAATGTACGCACACATTATCTTCACAATTTTAATCAAATCAAGTGCCAGTCGAGGACTAATATCGCAACATAGCATTCAAAGTTGATACAATTCATACTGCAATATAAACCTAGATTCTCTGGTCTTAAAATTTGTGCAAACATTTTTGGGGATTAAACTTTGATTTAAACTTTTTACATGTTCCTGGTTGAACCTAGAATTTAGCTTGCATTTAATGGCTGTTTTAATTTGCTTCACTCTTTCCTTGTCAAGGTGTGACTGCTAGACTGATTGAACTAGATTCAGACAAATGGACTCTGCTGAATGTGTTTTGTAGTGATTAAAGTCCTGCGCCAGGTACACAACCCAGCTCCTCCACAGCACTAAGCTCCTTCTTGGATTGAGACGCGAGAGCAGGAAGTGAGAAAACAAAAGACGCTGCAGAAACATTGTGTCGGCATGTTGCACTGATCCCTCCAAGAGCTGAGAGAGGAGAAGTGGGATGTGGAGTAGAACTACTGGGAAATATCTCTTGGAAATCTGGCAGTAGGGAAATAAATGTAATCCCTCCTTGCTTTTATCTTTGTCTGGGTTTGTGTGTTCTTGAGATAAAGCCGACTACGAGGGGTGGAGTGAAAGCATACTGTGTCTCCAAATAATATATGCATCTGATTAGCCTTTGGCTGTCGTTGGTGGGAAGGGAAGTGACTTTATCTCATTGGCTAAAAGACAAAGAAGCAAAGTGAATGAAGACGAGGAAGGAGAGTAGAAATGAAAGAGAAGGATTCGTAATCACGTTCGAGCCTTGTCCTTATGCTGTTTTCTAAGGCACTGCTTCACCTGCACATACAGCATATGCCCTCAAGATGTTGCAATAAATGAATCTGCCTGTGGCACGTTATAATGCTGTTGTCCAAATCTATCAATTCAGCTGACAATCAGAGGGGCTTTTGATGTCGAGACGGGGTCAAGCTTAAATAGTGGGGACTCCCCATTTCAATTAGAGTCCTGCAAGAACAAAGAAATACATTTCTTTGGACTTTGCAATCGCTTCACTGTGCAGTCTCAGAACGACTATGGATGTCTAGTGTTTTAATTAAAAATATTAGCTCTGAAACACAGGATCATTAAAAAAAAAAAAAAAAAAAAAAAAAAAAAAAAAGAAGCCAGGACTGCCTCATACACAAGTGTCTTACCTGTAAGGGTAATTTTGATCTTTTCATTATGCCTTTTGGATTCCTTATCAAAGTGCATACTGCAGCGGGAATTCTCCGTTCTGGATCATCACAGAACATAGACGAGCCTGAGATCGATCTATTAGTTATTCTAGATCTCTAAAGGGAAAGTAGTAGCTATGATAAAAAGGAAAACAGAAATACTGAAACCCTTTTCCCTCTGTGGATCCTGGCACTAACTCCAAACTCCCCCGTCCCCACCTTCCTTTTTTGTCATTGTCTCGGATATTTTCTCTTTGTCTCTATCTTTCTCTATCATGCAGAAAGAAACACACAACTCCCTCCCTTAATATTGTTAAAGTAAGTGACGGAGCGAGTCCGATGGGCCGATGTGCTTCTCACGTCTCGAATTTGTTGCCGGCGTTGTTGTTATAAGTTCAATGTCTTCCTCTGTCCCATCTCTTTGGCGTCTGTCGGCTGCCGCTGTGCCTGCAGGACACCAGAGGGGACGACTGGCATCCTCAATGAGGAGGGAAGCAGTGCTCGCCTTCACGCTCCAGTGCCTGCACGCCTGAAGAGATGACAGGGAGAAGGAAAGGTGTAGGTTGACAGGCCAAAAAAGCTTCTGCATTCATGGCAAACACATCAACACATTTTCACAAATACATATGCATGCTGCATATCTGTGCACACAAACAGGGGCTAGACATAATAACAGCAACACTAGAACAACATAATACAATCTAATACAATTCCTCCGGCTCCCAAAGAATTGAGTAAAATCCTATTTTTCTTAACAGTCTCAATAAAAACACAGCCAGTTCACAGAAGCGGTTTTTACAAGCAACATCCATGCAAGTATCTACTAAAGCTGCAATCATGAACACAAACCAATCATGAACACAAACCAAACATGAACACATACACAAATGAACATAAATTCAGCAGCCTGTAAATACAAAATACTTATGATCTTGGAAACACATTTTACTGACGTTTCTTTTTGTTTTTGTTTTTCATTCATTTAACCTTTTTAGATCGATTGTCTTCTGTTTCCATGTTCTTACTCTAACTTTTTCTTTTTCCTTTCAGTACGCACTGCAGCTATCCTTACAAAGTATGTACTGTTGAATGCAGTATGCAAACAATTGGGACAAACTACCTTGTTGTAATATACCGTCGTTGAACGTTGCCCCTCTTGGTCACATCCGTCGGAATCCGTAGTGAAACATTTGAAGCGAAAGAAAAAAGGATGGGATTTTGAATAAACTCTTCACTTGACGTTACACTTCTTTTTAATGCATCTTTCTCTTTTTTGTTTTGCCAGTTGCAACCAGGCTGAGTTTTAGCGCCACCACCTCTCTCTGCAGCTCAATCGATGTGATGTATCTTTTGCTGCGCAGGAAATTCTGGGTCAGAACAGCCATAGAAGCCTGCTGGCCTACATACTGCAAAATATGACTGGATACAGTAGGACATCCTTGTACTTACTATGTTTAGCCTGTCTACCATCCAAATCTGTAGATAGGGTCCTGAGTTCTTTACTTAATTTAATTTTGTTTGGACAAATAATTATCTCAGTATTATTAGTCTTGGATCAGTAAAGAAACCTGGTACCTCACAGATATAACTTAACAGACTGATATCACAATGTGGCTACTAAATGCGCGTACAACCCTTTAACATTTAAAAATAATGCACACCCCCTTCCCCACCCCCACCCCCAGAAACAATTTTAAAATTAGATGTGATATTTTCCCACTTTAATTTAAGGCAAAATGAATCAAATATAAGAAAAGGAAATAAGTGTGTTCTTCACTTTTTGTTACAATATGCAGCTTTAAACCTAATAGATTGCTTTCCTCACACTTTTCACTCTGACTGTGATACACAAATACATATGCACACACTAGTACTAATACCTAACTAAGCCAGCAAATGAACTAGTTAAAAAATGTTTTAAAAATGTTGCAGGCCTCGTTCGATGCTCGGGCTCGTGAAGACCAAAAACTTCACAGTCGCTTCACTCAACCGAACCTAAACAAATGAGACATGGGGGTACCTTATCCTGAAGTAATGCAGTCCTTCAGAAAGGTTTACCGGTCCACAGGCCTCAGTCCACAGCAGGATGATGCAGGGGGGTATATTCACGGAGCGGGGTGGTTATCCAGCATTGCCAGAGGAACTCTGAGCATTCCCGGGTAGCTCAGAGCACTATCTGGTGGTCCTCTCTCCTTTCTACGTCACAAGCAGTCCAGACGAAGCCAGACTACAGTCCGTCCATGTTACTAATTAACTACTCGCTGAATTGACGAGCAGATATCTGACTTTGTGTGAAAGTTCACTCCTACTTCTCAAACAGGCATACTACTTTGCTGATAATTCAAGCATTAAGGAAATATTAAACTTTTCCTGACCACTTTGTCAACACTATGCCAAGACACCGCTTTGCTCATTAACCCCTCTGTCCTCTTCGCTCGCTCACCCCTCTCCGCATGGCCACACACGTCGGCACAATCGTGTAAGTGCATACACCTCTCTCGACAAAAATCACTCAGTCAAATGAACTGCTTTTATCAAGAGACAAAACAAAAAAATACATCAATGCACTTTTAACATTCTTATCCATGAGCTTTACATTTTATCACACAAATGAAATATGTAGTTTAACCATACCTATATATTACATATATTGATTTATTAAATCAATATATTCATTAAACTCTGATTTATGCATGTTTTTTACCCGGGCTACATATGTATTGGTACATACTAAATTTGTTTCTGCCATACTAAATAGTATAGTATTATGAGTATTAGAACGCAAAGTCTAATTTAAGACCTTAGCTCACACTTTTCTTTCCCAGCAGTTGAGTCACCTGACCTGCTGGTCCTCTTCAGGACTAATTCCTTGCCACTGATCGACTCTTCAATATTAATATCTTCCACCCACAACCACACCTGGTCTATCCCCCTGGTCCACCGCTACTCATTTACCTGATTGTCTTTGTGTCAAGCGCATTTGTTTTTCCAGCATGTTCTTTGTTCCTGATTAGTTTCTTGATTGTGTTTTGGACCTTGTATTCCCACATTCTACATCTGCATGCTCTCCGTGTTCTCTTTGTCAGCGTGGCTTTTCTAACCTTAAGCTTGCATTTTGGGAGTTGTTCTTTTGGGTCTGCTGAAAAACTATGATACTTATATATTTATTTTTTTTAATTGACAAAGCACAATACTTTTACCTAACCTGGAACCTCAGAACAAAAATTAAAAACACCATTGATATTTATATAGCCAACAGCAATAGTTTACTTATCATGATGACAATAATGTAAAATGTTAAAATCACATGGCCCTGGTGACTAATCCCCCACTATGAAGTACTTGCTAAGGGTTAATGCAGTAACATGCAAAGAAACCATAGACTGTATATAAAATGGACGTAGCTTCCGGGTTCGAAAAATAAGGCCGATGTGAACAGTATAACTTTAGTAGCACTTAAAATGACACTTACTGATAGCACTTTGTAGTTTGGCTTTCTTGAAGAAATTGTATTTTCTTGATTCCTGTTGTTCTGGGTTTTGTACCCTCATGGTTGAAATGCAATTATTGTAAGTCGCTTTGGATAAAAGCGTCAGCTAAATGAAATGTAATGTAATGTAATGTAATGCCTTAAGCTGTAATACCACCAGGTTTCCAAAAAGCCTCCGGCTCCATAGACTGCCATTCAACTTCACATAAAATTCTCAGTCAATAAAATGTTCTTTATGTCATTTGCTAAATTCGCTCTTCCAAATTAGTGTTCTGGCTGTCCCGCTGAAAATAATCCCGTCATTGGTGAGAAAATAAGCTTCAAAAAGTTTGGTTTTGGGGGCGTGTTTGTTTGATTGACAGGCCTGTGGTGCAGTCAGGTTGCGGCTATCAGTGAGCGGGAAATATTATCATCGGGTTTCCAATCAGATCGAGTGAGATCCCTAGCCCGGCCAAATATGGTCACTACCGGCTCCAAACCGTTCGGAAATAGCAAGATGGCGCTGGCCAAATTCTTCATAACGGCCATTCACTAACCAATGGGTGACGTCACTGCTAGTTGCCGCTTGAAAGAAACCAAACATACATGATCCTATTTGCAACATCCACAGTACTAAAAATTATTTAGATTGTAACACTGTCACCTTGAAGTTACATTTAGAGATGTATTTTTTGCAACAGAAAGTATGTTTGAGATTAATGGAATTTAGCAACATAATAAGGAAGTGTTTTGAATGAATGTACAAGGTCACAAAATATTCATACCGAACTCATCTTTTTTAAATTTGGTTTCCTTCCAAAATCCACAGTACAATATACTTTTTTCGGTTCAGTGTCTTCACTTTTAACTGAAATCCCAATATGTTCCTAACCTTAACAAAAGCGCTCTTGTAGTATAAACCTAGTTTACTTCTTAGTTTCTACAAAATGTATATTTGCCAGAACAAATGAGAACTATACAAACGTAATTTAATGAAGACAAAGTTGCATCAGCTTGCCCCCAAATATGAAATATCAGAGGTTTTCGAAACAGCACATCTGTGACTGCTACCGTCCAAGCATTATTTAACTTTGACAAACAAAATGAAATCAAGCTGAGAAAAATTATTCTGGCAGGTTTCAAAGCTCTGCAAATAGACTTTTATACGTAGTAAAATAATGTACATAGGCACTGATAGCTGCTTGGGATGTATGAAATAACAGTATGATTATTTTTAATTTGCTGTAAAGGATTTATTGACCTTGTTGGTCCAAAACATCAGTCAATAATTTACTTTATTTTAGGTAATACATTCATTTGATCATACCATATCATGTGTTTCCAGCAATTACATTCATTTTTGTCTGGGTTGCACCTTGAAACACTCTTCTGATTTCTCTCTGTACAATCTGTACTCTTGACAAGTAACTCAGTCACCCTCCGTGACTTGTGGGAAATCTTTTCATTTAACTACATTAAAAGGTTTTTATGTTGAACAAAGAATTTCCTGACTGTAAAGAACTGCACACAGTTGATCTGCCCTTAAGGTGACTCTAGTGTTTTCTTAGCTGAATAAAAGAGAGTGTTCAACATCCAAAATTAAATAAGAAGGAGAAGGGGGAAAACAAGCTTCACTAAATCGCAATGCAAAATGTTTTCAACCTTATTATTTAATTGGGACCTACTAAGCTATCATTAAAAGTGCCCTGGACCCTTGCCTAACCATAAACAAAATGACAAATTTCACAGATTTAATATCAGATTCCAAGGTGATTTGACTGCAAGGACAGGCATTTTATGAGTGAATGAACAGATTGCTCATGCCTGATCCAACATTTGGACCGCCTGAGCTGGTGGGTGTATCTGTGGACAACACGATGACAAATGGTCTCAGCCAAAGGTTGTAAGTTAAGTTATAAAAAAAAAGCAATTAGATGCATTTAAATATCCTCCTACTTCCCACTGTCCCCACACACAGTATGCAACACACTTGTACACTCTGGACGAGGGGTAACTATTTGGCATATGGAATGAGATTCAAGTACTAATATGTCAGAATATAATGGAAAGCATACTAATTGGAGACCTTAAGACATGTGTTTTGGTCAGTATTCATACCAACAGACTCTCTCAGCCACAATAGTTTAATCCCCAAGCAAAATATAATTTAAATGTAGCAAAGCATGACAGTTTTAATGAAATGGTCCTTGCTTTCAGCCAACAACACTTGAAAACAAGCTTCCAAAATATTCAAAAATAATGTAGTGGGAAAGTGGTGCTATTTGACACAGTGTATTTTCCAGCGGGTTTTTAGGCACGGTAGTGGGTAATGGCAATGTCCTTCTCTTAATCCATCCACCACTCTGATCCAGAGCTGAAACTTCTCAACAACAAATAAATGGATTGCCAAGAAATCTGGTCGTACAGATAGAATAGTGTCTAGATAATTTATCTTAAAAACTTAAACTCATCCCTATAACTTCAACTATGCTTTGTGTTTAGTGCAAATACATTTTAGTTTGCTAACTGAACTATTGAGGTAACCATGGTAAATAATAGCTGCTAAAAAGCATACCATTTGAATTGTCATTACAAGTAACATCCACAAGCTGGTGTGGGTTTGTTTTGGCTTTTGTGTCACTCAAAATGTGCTAGACAGACACTGCCTGAAAAGGATGCTCTGTCTGCTACCGAGTGGATTGTGTGACAGATATGGTTTTTATCATGATTTCCAAAGTCAACTAATTTATCTCCTGATTTTGATCTGCAGTAGTGATGTGTACATGTGTTTTCCAAGTGCCTCTTTGCCAGAGTTGTGTAGTTTTGCATGCAGAGGCCTCCATCTAAACCACCCCTGGTGAAATTTGTGGAAGACACTGTCCTCCTTTGCCAGCTCTCAGGCTCTGCCCAAGATCACAGGTACATCATCAGTGAGTTGTGACAGTTGTTGTTTGGAGCTGAATGTCACCAAGATCAAGAAGATGTTTGTGGTCTTCACCAAACATGGAGTGGGAAGAACTGTGACCATAATTCATGGGGAACCAGTGGAAGTTCTACACCAAATACCTAGACAATGTTACAAACTGCCGTTTGAAACCATGAGTTCAATGGTGCCAAAGGTTTCAGTATTTTCTGAGGAAATTACACTCCTTTTTACACATCCTGTATTGTCTTCAACTCTATCTATATATAAACTCCTGTTGATATGTCTTTTTTTTTTTTTTTTTTTTATGTTTGCCTCAGGAATTGCCCCTCTGGAATACATAACATTCTGAATAAGAGACGCAGTGGAAATCGTTTTAAGGATTTTAATAATTTCCAGAAATATGTTACATAACTACAAGTCTAACACTGCTTCCACACCATCTAGGGTGCCTCAAGGATTTATTGTGGGACCTTTGTTCTTTTTAAATATTGTAGATGGTTTTTCAAATCCCTCTGCCATTACCTTTTGCTAATAACACAAATGTCCATTCATTTCTATTTATGAACAAAAAGGCAGTAGTTTAAAATAAATATATTGGCACGTAAAGTTCCAAAAAATAAAATAAAATTGTATGTCACTCAAAATGTGGCTTTACATTGATTATTACACATATATTACACAAAGGACAGTTGGGGGAGTTTTATGAAGCTCCAAGACATATCCCACATGGCAAACTTTTATGGATGGATAACACTGACCGTCATTAAAACAAACAATAGAATCACTTGGTATCATTAGAAATCTAAATTACTCATGCTTTCCTGCAATTGATTACAGACTAATTTAACCTAATTTAAATTAATGTAACATTGCATTGGTAAATATGTATTCCTCACTCCTTAAAATAATCTGGATTATCCACCTCTACTTGTCATGTCTAATCAACACATCGTTTCCTTTGATTTAATATTTTATTTTTATTACTATTATTTTATTTTCCAATACAATTCGATCATTCATTTATATCAATCTCACTTTAAAACCATTGTTGGCCAGTGTAGTTATTTGCCAATGAGCTGAAAAATTATTTTCACACAGGATCATGTAGAAATAAGTCTTCCTCATTATTGATCTGAATAGTTTGATATTTGTTATTAAAGTCATGGGGGAAGAGAGTGTGTCTTTGTCAGCGCCTATGGAAGTGAGAAATTGAAACAGTCCGGCAGAGACAGGCAGTGTTAAAGAAGATATCTGAGTGATAGTCAGTTAGTTGGGAAAGTAGGAAAAGGAGGATGACCTTTCTGTGAGGAGAGGTGTCAGCTCCAGGAGGAGAAGGAAAGGGGACAATGTCTCCTCCGCTTCAGTGACTTCCCCTCTCCTGTACAAGAAAGCTGTCGGCCATCTTCCAAGAGGACTCTCTTTCACTCAATCTCCCTTTATCTTTCTGCCTATCTACCAACCCCCTTCACTCTTTCCATATGCAGTGTCTCCCAACTCCAAGACCCCCACCCCCCTCACCCCCCACCCCCATCTTCTCTTACTTTGTCAGGCTCTGTTAAATCAAATAGATTGCAGGTGTGTTTCCAACGTGAGGGAGGATTCACTGCGGCTGTATGCCTGCAACCTCTCCGCATGACACAGCACCTCTCCTAATTTACTCTGCTGCAATTTATCCTGGGACCCAATACATACTTAAACCACATTTATGCATGCAGGCCTCATGGTTATCCTATTTATCATAAACCTCTACCTCCGCATTAATTCTGAGATGTGATTAACTACAAATGCCGCCGTCTGTGAGCATATAAAGTCTAGCAATAAACTGCCCAACTTCATCCACTGCCCATACAGTGATGGAGATATTACTCAACCGGCCAATCTGTGATTATTCCGTATTCATTTACCCCAGGCATTTTAGCACAAAACAAGATGTATCTGCAATGAATACGATTTTATATCTTGCCCGCTGTGTTTTCAGGCATATTTTCTTGCCTGTATCCTCAAACTGGCAGCTGCTATCAGTAAATGGGACCAACGTTTCTTGGCGGGGTAAAAACGACTGCCTTGTAAGCTTTGCACCGGCCTCAGTCCTCTCCCAAGATGGTAGTTAAAAAAACGATGTTGACCTATGCGTGGCCGCAGGACTGTATATCTCAGCCAGAACAGCAGCAGGAAATAATCCCCCCAGTTTTGAATTATTATGTGTCCCAGGGTCCCTAAATGGATTTTCTTAGGAGCAATGTGAGCCCGTAGAAGCTGGACATCAGACTATTTTGCTTTACTGGTGGTTTTATTTTTGTTTTTTTTTCCTTTTATTGATTTTAATATTACCTGGACCTTCATAATCCCACTTATACAATTAAAGCTATCTTTACTCTTCCAGTGGTGCAGAACGGCACTGATTAACTGAGTCTCTATTGACAGGTCTCAATTAACTGGACAAAGCACTGGATTCCAACTGTACAAAAGTAATTAATAGCCTTCTGTAGATCAAGGATATTACACTGATGGATGGGGGAGGTCTGACCTTTTAAAATCACAAAAGTAAATAGTCTGGCTGAGACTATCAATATAATTTCCAAACCAAGCCTCTTTTTTTTTTATAACATCAAAGTGTCGGCCTGTGGGTGCAAGGTTCGATATAAAACAATCACAGGCTCTGTCCTGACAAGTTCTTAAAGGTCATCCTGGACAACACCAAATGCTCTAATTATATTTCACTGGGGAAATTGTCCAGGGACAGTAGGATCAGCCATATTGTAGCTGCCACACAATAAAGGTTTGTCTGCATTAAGGTTAAGGTTCACACTAAAATTGCCTGAGTTTCACGGGGAACTAAATATATTGACCCCCCCATGACAGACGCTGCTTAGGAGTTGCTGATTGCTGTCCTTTTTTTCTTATCATTTTTTTTTTCTTGAGCTCCTACAAAATGGGACAGTGACAGAAAGTTTTAATATCAAAAGTGCCCCGCATTCTCCGTCCTTTAAGTGTTGTTGTCTTCATGTTAGAAAATGTGTTTTTTTAGAAAGTGTATTTTCTTTTCCCTCGGGTAAATTTCAGCTTAATCATGCGCAAAATTAAAAAAAAAAGGAATGCACAAAAAGATAAAAGCTGAAAATAAAATCTATAAAATTGCTTCAAAGAAGGCACCTAAAAGGAGAAAGGGGGAAACACTCAAAACAAGTCAAAGAGTCAAGAGTCTGATCTCCCAAAATCCTTCTTTTTTTTCTCAAAACTGGGCAGCAGAAGTTTGGCAGCACCCCTCTTTTAAATTGTGCTTCTGTTCCTTCTATATACTTTGATATGCTGAAATAAACCACCAAAGTTGATATTATTTTCTTTGGGTAAAACATTGCTCATATCTCTGTCATACTTACAAAGTAAAATTATACAGAAACTGTAACACACATGCCATCATGAGCAACTTTTACTTATACTGATGATAAAGAATCTTCCTCGAAATCAATACTTGGAATGTATAATATGAGAAACGGGACTTCTATCATTGCTGCTGCTGCAACACATTTCATAACCTACATACAGGAATCTATAGAAAGGAAGTTTAGTTATGATTTATTTAACAAAGCATTCCTGATTTTATAGCATGAAGCAACTCGGTTCCCTTGAGAGAAGATTTTTTTTTTTTTTTGGCAGGATTCATTCCTTACAATGAGGTGGAGGCGAAGGTGACCCCTGCAGAGTAAGAATCTCAGTCTGAACCACTTTCCCTGTGGCTCTTTCCCGCCACGTGGGCCATCAGAAAGCCAGGCTCAATCCACTTTTCTAAATTGCTACCATTTAATGGAACACCTTGACCTGACTTCCCTCGCTGCCAAAAATAAATAAAGAAGCTGTTGGTAAAAATGAGGCCTTCAAACTTAGGTGATGCCTGTGGAAAATCGAATGCATCAAACGCTGCTTTTACTAAATTGCTTGACAGATACTTTTCTCCAGGAGATCTTCAGTGGGCTAAATACAGGGTTGTGTTTTCTGTCTCCTCCTATAGAGACTGACCTTTACTGACATACACATATTCCCTAATATGTACAGTATGTATAGGACAAAAAAAAAAAATCCAGTATTAAGAAAAAATAAACCTTTTTATTTAGAAACCTAAACATCTTCAGCTGCTCCTGCAGTGTAAACCAAAGGTGAAGAGCAGGCAGAAAAAAAAAGCCTGATTCCTGGTGTTGGCTGAGTCCTGGGTGCACAGAGGAGCAGGTTCCTGCGTGGCCTGCAGGTAAAAGTGAAAAAGTATAAAGTTCAAACAAGAAGGGTGGAGTGTTTCTGCACAAGAATGTAAAAAGAGATTCACTCCAGGTTTCCATGGCAATTATCTAGCTAATCTTTTTGCTGGTAATCCCTGCAAAACTCAGAGGTAGACTTTTATCTTTCCACATTGCTGAGTGCCCCACACAGGTGTACATTAGCTTAGTATGACTCCTTTGAGAGAGCTAAAAAAAAAATAAAAAAGCTCTGGTTACCCTGGCTCCTTTTATTCTCATTGATTGTCGTCCTCCAAGTGTACAATAATCAGTTTTAAATGTGTTTTTTCCCTCAAGGTTTACCACCTCTAAGAATTCAGATGAGAATTTAAATGAAAGTGTCCATAAAACGTCCCACACATTAGATTAAGCCAGTGAGAATCTAATTAGCAATGACTGCTGATTTGAGTGACAACTTGTTTATGTAATGCATCAATAAGAGAGTGATGTTTGCCAAAACCAAAGGGATGAAAGAATTGCTGTTCTTAGCCAGTGGCTTAGTGGTTAATGCAAACTTGATTGCTTATGAAATTATCAAGATAAAGGTATTAGTAGAATATTACATCAACACTGGCTGACAACCTCTCTCAAGTAAAAAAAAAAATACATCAGTTGGTCTTCAAAAGAAACTAAAGGATCAAAAATGCAGAAGAAAATGTGGATCTCTTACAGACAGTAAGTAACTTAGTTTGCATGTTGCGGTTTCTTCAAAATGGCTACACCTGAGATGCTTGGAATCCACATATCCCTCTCATGGCAGTGAGTCTCTGTGACCCAGACATTCAGGATAGTGGAGGTGAATTTAAACTGCATTTGTTAAATCTTCACTGGTATCGTCTACAAATGCTGGAAGATAGAAAGTGAAAGGGGTAGGATTACACTTCCACTGGCATTTAGGGTGGTCTTTTGATCTCAGCCAGAACCCTACTTGCCTGCTGGGTGGACTTAGAAGGCAAGCTGAGAGCCGGGCAGTAGCAGTATGGTGAACCTGGGCTGAAAGCCAGCTGTAGTGTGTGGATCTTCACAACATCTGTGCCTTCTGCTGATAGAACAGTAAAAAATAAAACACAGGTGATTTCTAATTTAAGACGTATCCATCATGGGTATAGAAACAGGAATGAGCACACACTTTCTAGTAAGGCCTTTAGGAACTCTATGCCTACGGTATAAAAATAAAACACTCAAGCTACAAATAGTATCTTTTGGTTTATGGATGTGACAGCATAAAATATGCTGCCGTGTCCTGACCATGTATAGTTTTGTTAAATTTGTTTACTTGAGGAACAGCATGGTGGTGCAGTGGTAAGCACTGTCGTGTCACAGCAAGAAAGTTCAGGTTTCGAGCCTCGGCTGGGGCTTGGTTTGAGCCGTGGTTTGAACATGGGCCTTTCTGTGTAGAGATTGCTTTTTCTCCTCATGCCTGCGTGGGTTCTCTCAGGGAACTGCAGTTTCCTCCCACCACCCAAAAGCATGCATGTTAGGTTAATTGGTGATTCTAAATTTCCCGTAAGTGTGAATGCGACCTGTGCAGGGTGTACGTCGACCTTTGCCCAAAAGTCGGCTTGGATAGGCTCTATTCAGGATAAAGTGGGTATAGATAATGGATGGATGGATGTTCCAATATAATTATTTTCGATCTGCTTTTATGACTTATGACTTATTTATGACATGAAAATCTGACAAGGTTTTGTTTCAGTTTATGCAGAAATATAGAAATTCCTAAAGGGTTCACAAACTTTAAAGCACCACTGTAGTCGATGGTGGCTTTTTCAAATCCATGCTTCACCGAGTACAATGAGCAATATTTTAGCAAACTGAGGGAATACTTGCTTAACGCTCTTTATCTGCTCCTCCAGGATCATGTAAATATGCATTACAGTTAGTCCGACTGGCCAAAACTGTGTTCACCAATCTTTCAAAAGTGGTTGGAGTGTTTCGCATGCCAAAAGCCATAAAGTAATGGTCTGGGGTGACAAAGTCAGAGATTTTGGAGGCGCATTCAGATCATGGAGATATCCAATAATCGTTATGTAGGTCTAATTTGCTTGTATATTTGGCTGTGTGCAAATACCATCCATCTCTGGCAAAAAAATAAGAGTTGGGAACTGTTGGGAAATGTCAGTTATGAAATAGATGAACCATCAGATTTATCCACACAGACTCCAGCCGCAGGGTGTTTTCCATGTCTTTTTGAGGCTTAGCCATGTTGCAAAAGATGCTCTGCTCTTTTTTCATAATTCCACTTTTAACTGGTACCTTTTTAACATGATAAAGATGATGTTTAATGGGTCTGGCACCTTTAAAAGCCATATCTGTTGAAGGACTGGAAAATTACAGAAAAGACAAGGGAAATGGAAGAGTAATTTTGTTACATCACATTTCTGCTCATTTGACAGGTGATTCAACTGAATCGTTGCTATACTTTCAACATCTGAGAAACTAGTATGGGAAAATGCAACTCTGCCTGTTATGGGGTGTGTAGATGAACAGACCCAAATGCAGACACACAGCAAAGTCTCTTTGGAACCAGGTATTTATTTCTCCCAGGCAATGAGAGCAAACAGGAAAACACACCAAAAGTCTGAGTCCAAAACCGAGCCGGAAGTTGGCTCCTCCGCAAACGTAGCTGGCAGGCTGACGGACGGACGGACAGGCAGGCAGGAGCAGCGGGGCGTCGCTTCGCTGAGGGAATTCCATGGTTCTCCTCAGCAAGTGACAGGCTGACGTAGCTGGGTGGGCGGAGCTTCGCTGGGGAATCCCGAGGCTTCTCCACAGCGAGCGGCATGGCTTGGTGGGAATCCTGCGGTTCTCCACTAGCTCAGCTGATTGACTGTGTGACGTCCGCAACTCTACACAGGATGGCCAAACCTTCAACAGGTGATCTCCGAGGAACGAACTGGAAGGTTTCTTCCTACAGGTGATACCCGTGGCTCGACACTGGACTGAAAGGCAGGGTCGACTGTGTGACGCTCGAAGCTCGACACAGGATTGCCAAGATTGCAGCAGATGATCTCCGTGGAACGATCTGGCATCTGAAATCGTCTTCGTTCTAGTGAACGGCAGGTATGCAGGAAACAAAACGGGAGTCAGAACCGGAAACTTTCAATGATGAGACAGACTGCCGTACGGAACGTGCTACCATGCAGGTAAACGGACAGACTGAAGAGAACAGATGGGAGACCGGGGTATTTGTATCCAGCTGGAGGTGATTAGTGGAATGACCTCCAGCTGGATCTCTGAAGACGGGTGCGTGAGTGGGCGGAGCTCGGAGGAGGGTACTACGGAGGAACACTAAACAAAACACAAGCATGTGGAAAACAAGCAAAATTTCACACTCTTCTGTCCCAGCAGGCATCTGGCCAAATGTGGAGATTCAGCTCACCTGGTGTGGTGCCACTAATGGGGTGGCAGCCAATCCATTTTTTTCCTATGGCTTCCGCTTTTTTTGGTTTTGTTTTGTTTGCACTTAGGTTAATTTCATTTGATCAGTTTTCCAAAATAACCTATTTTTTTGTCCCAACTCATGGGTGTTGTCCCTTCCTTTGTCCAGCCTTGAGCCAGGCTGTGAAAATGATTTTGTGGAATCAAGTCCTTCAGTACGTGATACCCAGACATGTTGCAGCTTGTCAAGTAGTGATTTTTGACGAATACATCTTGCAGAAATGTTTCACAGTGGGTGTCCTCTTTTTTGAACAGCATTTATTGCTCTTTATTCAAAGGATTTGCTAACATTTTATGGAATTTTATTAGCACAATAAGTATCTTCTAAAAAAAACTATTGAATGCAATTCAATTGATAAATAAAAGTAATGAATTAACCCTAGTTTTTGTTGCTTTGGAAAAAAAACAGACACATCCACAGTGCTCTTGTATAAATGCTACACAATCAAGCATGCAAAACACTGAAAGGGGTAAGATCAATAGCAGATTCCTTTCTTTTATTATTTTCTTCCCCTCGTCTCATCAAACTTTGCCAATCCTGTTCGCGCCATATACGGTAATCTGTCTCAGTATGGCACCTTTCTTGGAGCCAGCCAACCAGGCTTATGGATTACTGCCTTTTATTGGAGAGAACAACAGAATAAGGACAGGCTTTTGTCACTATTGGAAAACTGGATGGGAGCACGTATTGCTGCTATAGATGAAACACTCAACAGGCTTCAGCCAGCACACAGAGATTCATGTGTTAAGCATGGGGGTGATTTGTAGCTGCTTGAATACAGGATGGAGGAAGGATCATGGGGTGCATATTGAGTAAGTGCAATTATGCCATCAAGTCTGCAAGTTGGAAAGCGTCAGCTCACCCATTGCATAAGGAAACATATTATAAGGACTTTTTTTTTTTTTTTGCAGGGGCTTTCAGACTCAGTAAAGAATAGGAATCTACATGACAACCGATTACCTGTTATATGTCTATTGCCTGAATTACTCTAAATCAAGGACGATAGCAAAAATAATGAGTTATGGATGAATAGTCTTCTATTAATCAATCAATAAAATATACTTCATCCAACCAAATTTCTTGAGCTACTCCAATCTCTCGACATCAACAGCATGTTTCACTTAGTTTTCCTTAGATTCATACAATACAGTATCTGCTCACTACTTAGTTTCACTTACATTAACACAAAGTTTAGTAGGTTAGGGTATGGTATGGTATGGTATGGTATGGTATGGTACGGTATGGTATGGTTTGGTATGATATGGTATGGTTAGGTAGAGTAGAATTAGAGTAAGGTATGGTTAGGTAGAGTAGGGTAGGGTATGGTTAGGTAGAGTAGAGTTAGAGTAGGGTAAGGTATGGTTAGGTAGAGTAGAGCTAGGGTAGGGTATGGTTAGGTAGCATAGCGTTAGAGTAGGGTAGGGTATGGTTAGGGAGAGTAGAGTTAGAGTAGGGTAAGGTATGGTTAGGTAGAGTAGAGCTAGGGTAGGGTATGGTTAGTCAGAGTAGAGTAAAATAGAGTCGATTAGGGTAGGGTATAGTATAGTGTAGTATGGTATGCAGCTCGTTGTAGGCCAGGTACACTCTCTTCCACCTGGATAGGTTGAGTTGACCACGGCTGCAGACTTGCTATTGAACTATTACACTTGCTACTCAAAACCTCAAGTTTTTGTCAAGTAATTGTCAAATTATTAACACCCATTACTCAGTACTAAAGTAGCAGAAACCTCAAGCTTCTCCTGTCATTCAGGTAACGTGGATTAGGTTTGTGGAGCTCACATGATTGAAAAATGACACTTGAGAATCTCAGGAGCATTTTTTTTCTCCAAAAGCAATGTCCTTGTCACTGTGGGTAGTCCATAATTAGTTGTGAAGAATTTTCACTGAAGCTATTTTCATTTATCCTGCTTATACAGCCTTGCAAATGCAACAAAGGGTAAAAGTCTCAACATATAACACCTAACGCACTGTATGTGCACAGTTAGATACCACTGAGAGTAAAGACATGTTTATATGCTCTCTGGCCTTCTCTGATCAAAAATGCACATGTGGGAGTACCTAGGATTGAGAAAACTGCCAAATGAAATCAATCACTGACGATACTGCCGTGAGAGAACTCAAACCTTGTTCTGATCTGAATCTGATACATTAATATAAAACTGAGTTGTGTGACATGTTTTTTTGTGGAGTGCATTTTCTCAAGGCATGAGAATAAGCACACATAGGGTCCATCAGGGGTTAAAGGGAAATGGGGCTTTGTCTGTACAGCACCTATTCAAATGCATGCACACAACACCTGACACACAGTCTGTAAATGAACAAGTTAGATAAAAAAAAAGAGACAAAAATCGAATCACTATGTATTTCTCTGTATTGTCAGTAAGATATTAACTCTTGGATGTTCAATAAAACACAGGAAATAGAGCGGTAAGGATCAGGGGCCACAGACAATGTGTCTTCTAGAGTTATCACCCAATGAGTGTGCATTTAAACAACAAAAGGGCAAACTTCTCTCATGAAATACAAAGTCAATACACTTTTTTCCACAAATCATTATGGTATCATGCGCTACATTTCCGCCTTCTGATCCAACAATAGTTCAATAATTAATCTGATATTAGGCCTCAAGTAACGGTATATGTGTGGATGTATGTGGTTTGCTACTCACTCCTGCCCACTCCATCCAAATATGGTCACTTCTGGCTATAAAAATAACAAGATGATGACAGAGGCTTAAAAACGGCACTTCATTAACCAATAGATGAAGTAACAGTAGGTTGCCCCTTAAGCCAGCCCCAAGTCGCCATTTTAGGAATTGCAGTTTTTAGCACTTGAGTGTTCATTATTCAGCCCTGGAGGCTGCCTTGTGGTTTTTGCACTGTGATTATCACCAAAGAAGATCTCAGTATAGGTTCATATTACATTCATTATAAAGAATATTGTTTTTCCTCCAACTTCAGTCTTTCTTCACACTGACAGCCAAACTTTAAGAGCTGTTCTGAGTTGTAAACCACAAACATTGCCCTCGCTAGCTTGTTTTTGACTCCTCCTCCAATGCCCCGTTTACTCATATTTTCCATTTCTTGGCCGGTTTTTGGTGGGAAATTGATGAAGCATGATTTGCTGGCGTGTCAGATGGATGGTGCAGGAAATGGATGACTTGCTTTGATTAAAGCACCTCGCTTGGCTGGCTTTGCACATCATAATCTAAGAATGGATTACACTGCAGTAATGTGGGTCACAATATTTAGCAACAGCGAAGGCTAAGCCACTGCACTGCATGCGAAACAACACCCATAGACATGATTACAATGAGATGCAACTCTACAGGGGTGTGATTAAATTGTGGACTGTATACAGAAACTCACCACTGCCCATTAAAAGGTGATTTTTCCTCTCCAGCCATCCATATCACTCCTTTGCTCCTGCCTCTGAATGTAAAGGTGAGTGTGATCATGGCAGTGCAGAGAGCATCTGTGTGTGCGTGCATGCGCACATGCCCATGCATGTGATTGAGTGTGCCGAGTTATTGACCTCTAGCGAGGGAGGAGCATTAATGTCCAGTGTGCCGTGAAACCGGCCTACACCCCGTGTCCAAGGTGACTGGCACTGCCCCGTCCCATGGCACACTTCTGCCTCTGATGGATTGACCGGGCCTTGGAGAAGGACCTCTTGGAGTTTACTGTGTCTTTTTCTGTTTTAGTGTATGTGAGTGTGGGAAAAAGAGAGCGCAAACTTGTAATTGTCTGCAGAATACAAGTTTTGTTTCGGCTATCTTCCGCCATCACTTGTAAAGCCGTTGTTCTCTTGGTAACTCCTCAGCAAGATTTATCAAGACTGGGACTCTCCCTTCATGCCTAATGCAAATTAATTCCTGTAAACTTTCTACTCTCCAATGATCTCTTTCTACTCTCCCCTCTTGTCTCCTGTTATCATTATCTCCCATGCTTCTTTCATTTATCTAATACACTCTTTCATTTAAGTAACGTATAAATTAAATGTGCCTGTAACATTTTCTTCCCATCATGTTCTCATTGTCTTTCCTTCTCTTTTTTCTGTCCGTACACTTCCCCCTACTTGTGATTGAATGGATGAGCTAGACACCCGGAGGAGGGTGCTAAACTCATGCACAACACTGTATTTACATGCCAGTTCCATTTATGGGATGAGTTATAGATTTCCTCTCACCATATGTGGAGGCAGGGATGTGGACAGACCACTCACAGCATACCTAAGTTAGAAATTTGATTACAGGCTGCCACGTACAGCTTTGCCAGGAGGTTCAGGTACCTTATACAAGTTTTGGTTGTCAGCTGTGACAGACAAACTCCAACACTGATTGACTGTGGACAGAAGACATGTTCGGGCAATGAGAGACCTTCAATTTGTAAATTTCGTTGTGCTCATCATCTCTGCTGATGCTAATTGGCAAAACACCAATTTGTAATTAAACAATTTGAATATCAACACAACTTACTGCTGGTACAATTTGCATGTACAAATAGAAGATTTACGGCCTGATTTACTAAGATCTCAAATAAAGGGTACTAAATTGTGTGTTTTTTCCAAAAGTTTGCACATTTATTTCTCACAGGTGCATATTGCTGTATTTAAATGCAGGGTTTGCATGTGTTAAAGTGATTCCAGCAATTGAAAACGGAGCGACTGCAACAGGAAAAGGAAATATGATCCCACTGAAATTAAGAAATATAAATATAACAAGAACAATGAGATTATCAGCAAACAAGTCAATACTGTATGAAAAACAAAAAGGCAAATAAAAAAAAAAAAAGGCTTAATAGTAAAACGTCACCAAATAAAACAGGAAGGACGGTGGGTGAGATCCTCTAACAAATACCGATCTGCAAATGCAGTGTATGTATACAGTATACTGCTCTCCTGCATTGGGTTCAGTTGTTGCTCAATAATATTTCCATTCTGTTGGAGCATCTCAATCTCCTGCTGTGATGATGCCTTCTGATGTTGGAGCACCAGGCTACCAGTTGCTTCATAGTCAATGCGGTTATATGTATAATTTAGTTATAATTGAATGGCAGTTGTTTCATGTTATAGCATAAGGAGGTATACTATAAGAATACAATATACTATAACTATGAAAATGCATGACATACTGTAGACTTCTAATTATTTGTACACCATGGTATCAGTGCATTTAGCAGTTAACACAAAACCAGCTGTACCATCTCTTTATTGACTGATGTTGCTTCAATCGGTTGCATTTCAGTAGATAAATAAAACCCCTCCAATTCACATTGCTATTTGCTCATGTATAGACACTTTTATGAGTTTATGTAAACCTTGCATCTTCTTCATCTCTTCCTCACTGTATAGTTTCCCATCAGTGCTGACTGATAACCTGCTTTGACCCTGTGTGTCTACATGTCCTGCAGTCGATGGATATGATGATCAATGTTACAAGTGACATTTCTCAGCTAATAACCTCTTATCCTATTGATTCCCTGCCCAGATATCCTGCTCTGCTCTCTTTCAACAAATGGATTTTGTCCCTTGCTGTCCTTCTCCCCACCCATCTTCTTTTCTCGTGTTTCTGTGTTGCACAGAATATCTAACACGGACTTTCGGGATTCATTTCCTTTTTGTACTCTATATAGCACACCCCTGAGGCGAAACTCCACGACAAATTAAGACCAAATAATACTGTTTTTAGAGAGTGGCCCACTTCAAAAGTCACCCTGTAGTTTGCCTACAGGAGCTACTGTCACTGCAGTTTTAGTACATCTGAAAAGGGCGGAAAAGGGAAGTTATTGAAAAAGAGCCTTGCCAAAAATCCAGTCAAGAGTTACCCGAGTCTTTGAGGAGCTTCTCAAAGGAAATTATGTTTCTGAACACCCATATCACAAAGGCAATCACTGCACACTCACTCACTTCTTAATTAAAAACTGTGGGCCTACAGTGGCTGCTGGTCTGCTCTGCTATTCTTGTCAAAAAAAAAATCACAGCTTCTTCACTGTATGTATTTTAATCTACTGACTCATCTTTTTTAATGTTTTTTATTCATATTGATACAAAGTTATACCAATGTCTGAACTCCTTTGACCTGTATCCTTGCTTAAACTATGATTTCATTTGATTTTGTCCTGGCTGAAACACTTTACTCATTAGCTATAAAAACACTTCACAGTAACTTAGAGAAATGTATGAGCCATAATTAGCCCACATAATGTTGTAGTCACAGTCACTTCATTAGATGCCTCTCAGCTTGCCTTTACCCTGAGGCAGATAATACCCTAAAAGATATGTAGTGTGAAGCATTTCATTTTCTGAATGTCTAAATGTTGACACGAATGTAGAGAAAATAATGGGCCACAACCACAGCTTTCAAATCTGACAGCTGACAGAAAGCAGAACACATACTGGTTTGATTTTCTGTCCACCGGCCTCTGTGCAAATGTTGATTGCAACTATCTAGACAAAACTAGCCTGAAGCGATAGACCTTCATTTAGTCATTCCAATTCCTCCCATGATTAATTATGCTACGCACAGCATAATGCGGAATAATATAAACCAACAATCCAAATGGCCACTGCAGACACTTGCATTAAACTTGACAGTTCATAAAAGGCTATAAAGTATAAAAAGCATTAAAACTCACTGTGGACTTTGGACATTTATGTTCCTGCAATATTTCCCAGACAAGGTGTAGAGATGCTATGGAATTAGAAAAATGCCAACATTCAGAGGGAACAAGTAAAAAGTCCCAGTTTAAACTATTGTTTAATTTTATTAAAAAAAAAAAAAAAAAGTCAAGCCTGCAAATTAGCCTGCAGGCTATATGTGTTTGTTGTTTGTTCCATGCATAATGTTATTGTACCAAAACCCTTTTTCACTCATGCTCGGCAAGCCAGGATGACATTTCCAATTCTTTTTGTGTCTTATTTTAAAAGTTCACAGTGGAGGCTTTGTTAAAGTCAGAACTCCGGTCCCCACCGCATCAACTGCTGATTATGACGGCTGAAAAGGAGCGAGAAATCTCTTCAATGCTAATAATTGCTGCACTGTTAAAATAGAGTGTTTAACACTCAACATATTATAAAGCCTTCCTGATTGCTGACAGTTGTTTGTTTCTCTTCGCTACATTTAGCTATAGTACATAGAAAACAAAATTAAACGTTTGAGATGATATTTAATTAAACATCATCATTAAGTAGATGGAGATGATAATCATACTAATTTGGGTTTAGTCTAGATGGATGTAACTGAGGACCAAAAAAAAAGGTTGCATTGTGCATATCAGATTTTCTTGCTCTTGTGTTTGTCTCATGAAGTGGAGTTCATTATAAGTCTTTTATTTACAGTTTTTTTGACTTTGCATTTATCACGATCCCATCAGGCTTCATGCTTTTGTCACTGCAGGGATATTTTTTTATTCAACGTTGTCCTCCCAGTAAATAAAAAAGAATAAGCAACATCTCACTTAGTTTCATGAGAACCTTGAGCAAGCCAGTACTGAAAAAACACACATGAATTGAATGTGTTTTGCCCATTAGAAATATGTAGTTTTGCAACATTTCCATGGTGTTGTTATGTGTGAAGTCCTTGTAGATTCCCATATGAAAACTTGTCCTCATATTTTCCCCATGTTATCATAAGTTGTAACACATGGTAAATATGTGTCATATATGTGATCATGTGTCCCATGTCAAAAACATGGGAAATTCACGTTTATTTCTGTAAGGCAAGAACAGGAGGGAGTCTGTGATGACACATTTGTACCATACCAATGCTATACTTTATTATCTTTTACTTTTCAAATGATGCTTATGTGGAAAGTTTGAATTTCATTAAACACTTCACGTTTACTTTTCCATCAGCAAAACACCATCCTTTGTGTTAATTTGCTACAAGATGAATTGCCTTCAACTGTATCATGATGGTGTGTCTTTATGTACAAAGATGAAAAAAAATCCACATTGATATAATATATACAGTATCAAGCCATTTAGATGAGACGATTATCTTTCGTTATTGTCTAAATCCATTTCATTAATTCACCAAGTGACGCGTTTTTCTGAATCCAAAACTCTCAAACTTCAGACTCTTTCTCTAAAAGATCAAAAATCTCCCCACTAGCTTAAAAAAGCAAACAAAGTGTGGATCATTTGACCGCATATCGTGCAAACAAACCAATTTCAGATCATCAAAGATAAATGACATATAGCTTTGACAGTAACATAAATTGACTGATGCGCTGTGGACTGAGATAAACTAAAAAAAAAATATCATGTCGTGCAACACACTGCTGTTTTGATAGACTCTTAAATGGCAAAGAAAGTGAGGGAGAGACAGGGATAGCATTGTGCCGCGCCGTCTTTTTTTCTTTGTTGTTAAGCTGTGAATCTTCATTTCGTAAATTTCTCATGCTAGAAAACTGGCACACCAATTCTATGCCACTGTCAGTTACTGACATTGTGCTGTGTGAACGGCTGAAGAATAATTTAGAGGAAATAATTCAGTCATTTCACTTTCAGTAAAAACTGTGAAAAGGAGGCTCTGAATTTTACAAATGCCCGAAAGAGAGTGCAGTGTCCTATTTCTTTCCAGAAAACAAAATAAGTATCCTCTGGATGCACTTTTTTTTTTTTTTTTTTGGCATGTTATAGGGACTAAACTTTTTTTTTTTCCAGTTACTTCATCTTTTCACATTTTGGAGAACGAGCGAATGTATCTGTAAATACATGTGGAGGCCTTTGAGCTACTGACTGCTGTGCTGTCATCCAAAGACCCAGGCGCCCTGCTGCGTTCTACCTCCTCTGATGGCACATGTAGCTGCATGGGCTCAGACTGTACCCTTTTTGTCTGCAATACATTTTCTATTTTCAGTTTGTTTGAGAATGTACTTACAGGACTCTGCCCCCCTTGGCCTTGTTAAACATTGTTATGGGACATTTTTCCCATCAGCTTAAAGAACACAGAAGAAAAGGAGGATATCAGGGAGATATAGGGAGACAAACATAGATAGAGATGTAAAGAGAGGACTAAGAGAGATGGAGAGGTTGAGCTCGTCATAACCTTTAATGATCTCAGATGTGGATAAGTTTGTAGACGCCGGAAGTTTCAGGCTCCTGCAAAGGCAAGCAGGGAACTGGCTGAGGGAGATTTGTATTATTTGTGATTTAATTAGCAGTCCATCCCATACAGAAATAAGAGATTAATTAACAGTGCAGCATTACTGAAAGCTTTGATAAGGTAAGTCTGCTGTATCAGTTGGATTTTTTCCAAGTTTTTTTTTCAATTCCCTCAGTGGTATATTTTGAAGGTAAGGTTGGAATGCAAAACAAATCTTAATGACTAAAACATGCTTTTTTTGTGTTGCATTTTCTCGCTCAGGTCGTCCTGAGATTAAATCAAATGAGTTTATTTGGCATGTTTGAAATGTTTATAGTTGCCAATTAGCCCAATCATCTTTTGAATAATAAGTGTGTGATGGGTATGTAAAGGTTGAAATAGAGGGATTAAGGTACCTTTTTCAGACTTGTTCCATTTCAGACTCCAGCAGAAGCTCTTGTAAAGCTTATTCTGCAAAGTTCCCTCCTGCAAACTTTTAATAGCCAGGCATGATTTGTTGTAATAGTACAACACTTTCTCATCAAATAAATAATACAATGACCAGAATGACTCTGTTAAGTGTTATACAGTGTGGAAAATGGTGCCATAGGGGATTTAAATGCGTGTCAGATGCAGAATAGAATACAGGATTAGAAATGATGCACGTAATGAGGAAATAAACATGGGAAAGCAAAGGCAACGAGTTAACCGAATGCAGATGAAGAAGCGTCAAGCAAATGAAGCAAGCTACAAAATGTTTTAATGCCTTACATGCTACATACTTATGCTTAATTTATGATTAAGTCATTAATCTGGAAAATTCAGCTCAACCTTGCAAGCGTTTTATAACGGAGCTGTGGAACATCGGAAACATGCTATGTCAATTAGTGCACCTAAGTGGAACTGATTATGAAATATTGATCAAAATATGATCTTCTCAAATAACAGTCACTACCTCCACCATGCACACTCATAGCTGCCCAATGTTCAAACGCTACACAGCTGCACAAAACATGAAAAAGTTCTGCTCATTAAAAAGGAGCTGTTTTATCATTCATCACGTATGTGCTGCAAAATAAATTGCATTGTGCAATCATAAAATAAAAATGAATTGTTTACTTCTTTTCTATATTTTTTTTTTTTTATTGTCAGTGGGAGAAAGAAACAAAGGTAAAGACATACAAAATGTAAACCCAGGAATTAAACAAGGTGTGGGGAAAAAAAAAAAAGACAAAGACAATGGAAATACAGTAGAGAACATGGAGGGTGGGGGAGATGACAGAAGAAGAGAGAGCGAGCACCAAGTGAAACCAAACATTCTGTCTTCTGTTTCCTCAAGCGGTTCATGCCTCTGCTTCCATTAACCTCCACGATGACAAGAAGAAAACAAACGGATACACCCCGCCTCTCTCCCCTGCACCCAGTGACGCATGTGCTGCTGAGGTGGGGAACGGATCACGGGCGACACAGATTAGGAGTCAACAGGGTTCCCTTCATCTAGCTGGATGCAGCTGGAGGGCCGATTAGACAAACCAAGCGTGGGTGAGGAAGGGGACGCCCGATGCTATCACAGCCTCTCAAACTAACTTCCACACTGGGAACTCTGCAGACTACCGTGAAATTGATCAAGCTCCCTGAAAAGATGTCATAGTGTGTGTGAGTGACATGTCAAAAGGAAGGGGGTGATAACTGCTGTACGAAGATGCCTGGAGGTTGTGGGGGGGAAAAAAACTTTGACATTTGTCATTTATCACATTCTGGTAACTAGAGTCCAGAGTAGCTATTTTTTTCTCAATGTTTTTCCATGCATTTTTTTCTTCTTTTGTTCAGTGTGTTATTAGTTCCATGCCACAACTCAGTTATTGCACTACTTTCAACTATCAACTTGTCACATTCTCTCATGACTTCAAACATGGATTCATTGCATATTTCCTTTTTATATATGGAGAATTTTGGCTCATCAAAAAAAACAACCTGTGACAATGTGTTTGATAGAATTATAAAGTTGTCAAATATAAGTTATAAAATATAGTAGCTCATTTAAGGAACCTTGTGGTGAAACTGTCAGTAACTACAGACTTGCAGCAGCTTCATAAAAATACATAAAATAGGCAAAAAAGATGAAGTCATTTTTTTTAGTTTCATAGGGGATTTCATATTTACTAATGCATCATGATCAATAAATAACAATGGTAACTATCCAATAGTGCAATGCAATAGAGCAATCGTTTAGTGTGCAAGCCTTGCTTAACAGTTAGTGAGACACTAATTACCCACGGGACTGCTTTCAACAAAAAAATATTCTTGAAAAATAAGGCAGAAGCACATTGGCATCTTTACTGATAATAAGTCACAACATTAATTACAAAAAACATGAAGGTTGTAAACATTTTCCTTTACTGGTTGTGCACAAACAAGACAGGAAATAGCTTTTGCAGGAGCAGAACTCTGACTGTAACAGCTATATCTGGCTGTGGGGTGGTTGCTGAAACATCTCTTGTTACTGGCTATGGGGGTAGTTCCATTGCTACAGCTATGACTACAACTGCTGCCATGAATGTTTACAAGACCAAAGACTGCAGCATTGGCCAAGAAAGCTCTGTGCTTCGATGAGATATGACACACCGCTACAGTACACTGCTGAAATTCACTATAACTCCGACAGAGCTTACACAGACATCTCAATTTCAACAAGCCTACTGAGCTATCATGTTGTTCCAAGTCCCCCAAAACAAATATATGTTGAAACTGATGACACACCTATTAGCAGGACGACATAACTGTCCACCGCCCTGCAAAACTGTTTTAAATTACCAGTGAAAAATACATTTTTGTTGATCCGTCAATCCACCCTTAACTTCTGCATCTGTGGCCTTTGTGTATAGTATACGGCCTTGTTGTTTTAGGGCATTATTGGCGCCAGCAACAGAAACACCCATAGCTGCAGCAATGTAATTGTAATAAATTGTAGAACAAAAAGTAGCAATTTTCAATCCATTTCTTTTTCAAAAATTAAAATGAAGAAATCTCTGCTTTGTGTACTGAAAAGAATACGGTGCTTTTTTTTTTTTTTTTTTTTATCAGATCAACAACTGTTCTTTCTAGGTTAAGTGATAAAATGCATGCTACTATTATGCTGTTTTATTTACCACAAAAAGATGGACTCTTCAAGTGGTCAAATAAATAGGAGGATAGAATCATAAACTTGTTCAAATAATAGTAAATTGGGCACTGTTTTCCAGCATTCAAGGTTTATACAGTTTTCTTTAAGTGGTGTTATTCCGACTGCAGATAACATCTGTCTCTTTGAAACAGAAATGATAGTAATCTGGCCCTCTGGTTGATTTTAAACATGTGAGGGTGTTATCCTGCCACCATGTCAGAGTTGCTCTCAGCTTCCTCAAATATATTGTCCTAAATTACTCAATTGAAAAGAGAAATTATTTTACACACAATCTGCTATCACAATCTGAAAAGAGTTGATCGGCTCTGGTCTGAGGTCTTGAATCGCTGCGGGACTGTTTGAATGCAGACACCAGAACTCCCTTTATGTCCTTGTCTCTTGCTAAATCTCTCTTTCACGCCAACACATTTACTTTTTCACTGAATATGACCTCCACTTCTTCCAGTCACTCATCCAAGCGGTTTCTGGGTCATATTGACCTTTTATCAAACATATATATCTATGGGGACCTGACAGGACAGAGTACACTTTGTCATCTAGCCTTTTTTTTATTTTTTATAATGTAAGCAAAATATTTTTGCTCCACATTTACCTTTTTTCAACTGGAAAACGTGAACATCGTGTTGTGTTCATTTCTTGTTCCTGTTCCAAAATGACCATCTCCATTATAGCTGTTTATATAATACATGTTTCATCACCAGATGTTAGGTTAGATATTTTCATCATAAGTTTTGAACTTGTATTATTTATTTATGTAACTTTTATTATTTTCTATTCATAGCCTGCAGGCTTCATTTACCTCAGCTCATAAAAGTTGTTTTTGAGTAAATGAAGTTTAATGTATTATTTTTTGTATTTTCTTTAGAATATAACAAACACTCAAATGACATTTTATCAAATTTCTAAATGAATGTCTGAAAACAAGAACAGTAATAGTGAAATAACCGATTCACCAACAATAAAAATAAATTAAAACCCCTACAATCTTTCAATCACTGATGGTTACATTGTGTGCTGTCATGCACATACATACAATACATGTTGCATGCCAGCACAGTATGCACTATGCGTGTCCTATATATTATTGATATAAATTGTTGAAACAATGATGCAATTCCTTGTGAGAGTTATCAACATGTGTGGTTCCCAAGTAGGGAAAAAATATCCTACTCATGGAAACAAAGAAAGGGAATGTGTGTGTGTGTGTGTGTGTGTGTGTGTGTGTGTGTGTGTGTGTGTGTGTGTGTGTGTGTGTGTGTGTGTGTTTACTTAAACACACATGCATGTGGGGTTCTGGGAGAGGAAGTGTGTCCATCCGATAAATATATTCCTGAAGCACATTTTATGCACAAACTCTATTGTCATTCATTGATTTCTAATGATATGACTGGGAACACCACAGGTGTAAAATAATGAATGAACAGTATCATCATTTATTTTGCCTGTTCAGATGTTGATTGTGGACAAAGTTATGGAAGCCTGTAACAGTCAGATTAAATTCATCTTTCAAAGAAAAAATACATAACAAAACAAAACAAAAACTTCTAGATTGGTCTAATTTGACCAGAGCATAACATGAGGGAAGGAGTCATACAGAAAACCACAAAGCATATGTGAGCATCATTATCCTGTCCTTTCAGGCCCAGCTTTGATGCTAGAAGTTCACAAAGAAAAAGGTTTAGGGGGTTGATGTAATACTTGATAAAGCTGCACTACAGTGCTATATTTCCTTTGTCTTGGTCTATGACTAATCCTGGTGTGGAATGCACTAAATATTAAATGTATGCTTAGTTAAAAGAATAAAAAGGTAAAGCACTCCCTGTTTTCATTTAAATTGGTCGTCCAGGTTTCCACCAACCAAAGAATCAACCTGTAAAGATGAAAAGAGTAGTGTTAGATTGAAAGCACTGTCAGAAAGCATTCGTATTTGAATGTGTCTGATTCGAGTAAGCGGAACAAATGGTCATGGAAATACTCGGTAGAGAACAACTCCTCTCCTCTGCATCACTTGCGCAACGAAAATAAAGAGATAATGAGCCATCCCTGAACTGTCAATTATAGGCACAGTTATGTTCTTTGTGGCTTGTTTGTTTTGTCAGATGACACATTATCTCACAATACTTATTGTATAGGTATTCAACATCCTCCAGATAATACTGTATGTACAGAAAGGCTGATAAAAATAGGGGTTATGTAAATAATGACTGAAACGACTATTATATCTGCCGCCTCTGGGGTTTTTCTCACCGAAGCAAATGCAACCACATTGCAAGTACAAGGATGCTTAGGTGGTACTTTACACCATTATGTTGCTTAGTTTTAAAGTCTCTGTTTTCTTTGTGTCTATCATTTATGCCCACTGAGGGGGAAAAAAAAAAAAAAAAAAAGTCATTTTAAGCCTGAAAAACTTTATTTCCTTGAAACAAATGAAAAGTTAGCCACCAGAGAATATACTTTATAAACAGGTTTGAATTGAAAAATCACTTGTTTAAAGAGTTTTGTAGAAATTACTCATTGCATCTTGAACTAAAAAAAGGAACGTTGCTCCAGAAGCAAGACAAATTTAAAGGTGTATCTATGATAAGTTATTATAGACATATTCTGATTTTTTTTCTCTGGACATGACATCCTAGATAAATATAGTTATATACAAAAGACGATGACTAAACAGTTTGAGTCTGATCAAAAGTAATTACAGAAAGTAGCCAGCAGAAATGGCCATTTTGGCTGACTGTGCTGGGATCAAGATCCAGACCACTGGCCAGGTGACTGAACCAATTTGCTTATTCATTATGGGACACTAGTTAGTTTATGTGAGCTGACTATTGCCATGGTTGCACTCGTTTCTCGGGAAGCTGGAAAAACAAATGCAATGGCAAATTAGCCTAATATGCCTACAGGTCGCTTCTCTTTGATGACTGACTTGCAGTATTAATTTAAACCAAAAGGCAGAAAAATAGCCCAATTGAATTAAAGTGGAAAGATAAATAATGGAGGTAAAGGCACAAAGCCAAGAGGACCATCCTGGAAGACAACACACCACAGGGAACTGGTCATTGCCTTCGACAGCCAGCTGAGGAGAAAGACTTTTGATACATTGAGTGAAACCTGCTGGTGCCCGATGTCTACATGTTTCCATGGAATGAAAATTATCCCAGTTGTATGATGAATTTGCAGCATCAGTATTGCCATCCTGGTGTTTAACATTCCCAAAATGAGCCTGAAGAAAACTCTGTCTTACTAGACCTATTGGCTAGTGATGATAAGGACTCAGTTTAGTGTGTCAATAAGGAATAAGATCATTTCAAAGTAGAACTGGAACAGGAGACGTGTGTTATGGGTACCTTCGCCAAGGAGGTTGTGTTTTCGGCATGGGTTGTTTGTAAGCAGGGTTACAGAAAACCTACCAGCTAAATTTTCATGGAAGGTTAACGCATGGGCAAAGGAAGAGCCCATTACATTTTGGACTAGATCCAAATAATTGACACATTATGTGGCCTATCATATGCTAGATATCTTAAAATCCAGTAAACAGCAGCAGCGTCAATCGTGACAAAACAGGCCATTGTAGAAATACGATGGCTCTGTACCCTAATCCACATTCACTTTTATCTGTTATCCTCTGGGATACACATGTACCTTCTCAAACTTAATACAGCAAGCAGTCATTATGGATCACCAGAGGTGTACTGGGAAAGCCATTCAACCTTATCCGCTGGGACCGGACTGCCCGCAGCATGCTTCCATGCACACCCTGAATGACAGGCACACAGTGAGGGCCAGTAAAGAGACAGACGCGGCAAAGTGGTTGTAGTTGGAAATTTGCATATCTGAAGAGAGTGGACTGCTGGCCTTTGCGGAACTCTGTGTTCTGTGAGTGACCTTTGAGTGTCTTATAATAATGAATTTAATATCTGCCATATGTAAGTGATGGGCCGCAAACAACCCAAGGTATGTAACAGTGTCTGAAAAACAGCCCATGCACTTAAGGGTTGCATTCCCCTTTATTGCATTCCCCAAGAACCTCTTACATTAGTGTCTTCACAGAAATCACTGGTGACTTGACTTGTCTTAAGGATTCAGTGTAATCAAGTTGACTTAATGAGGGGATGTTTTGCAGTGCACAGAGTAATGTCAAATTGTGTCTCAGAAATAAGTAAAATAGTTGTACACATCAAGTGAAACCATTCCTTTCATATCTCAACAGATTTTGTCTTCAGCTGCCCCTTGTAAGTGGACCCTGGCAAATGCCAGGACCCCTGACAAGCAAAGGGCAATGTGCCAGAAGAAACTCATTAGCTTACCAAGGCTCTAATTGAAGTCCAACAGAGTAGGCGAGTGGTATCAGACAGTCCATGAGTGCTCACACTTTTGAAGCTTCTATCCTGTTCTGCTCACTTTTCCGTGACCTCAAACTGCCCTTTGAAATGGCATGACAGCTTAAACCACCCACACATGTTTGAAGGAGATGTGGAAAAGCTAAAAGCATCTAGTGAATAGAAAAAAGGCATACTGTGGAAGTCTGTGTGGCATTGTCACATTCTATCAAATGCACAAGCCACAGAGTATGGTTGATACATCTGTGCAGTTCCAAACATAATAATTGAAGGACTTCACAATGTTTCCATTTGAAGGAGGAGGTACTATTCCTCCCGGTCCTCTCTCTGATGTGAGCTCTACGTACTCTTTTGTTTTCCACAATGCAGCAAAAAGACAAACAAATCTTTGTATTAATGTACAGCAACTAGAAACATTTTCAACAGTGAAGATATCCCCTCATAATATGAGCAAAGATGTTGTTGTAGACAAGGGCACATTTTACATTGTGTTGATTCAGATATTCAACCACATTCATCTGAGAACAAAAATTGAGAATTTTGCTTTGGTGACCTCGTAGGATAGGACAACGTTCAACACTGCGTACTAACAAAGCCAAATAATAAGCAGACACAGTAAACACACTTAAAAGACGATGGGTGAATAGAAAAAAGGCAAAAAGCTAAACGAAAGGGAACAAAACAACAGCTGTAATCCACCTATGGGCTTTCTTGCCAAGAGATGGACATGAGAGTGATATTGGTCCTCTCATCTTTCTGTCAGTATGAAGCTACAACCAAAAGGAAGTTTGCTTCGCTTCGTAGAATTCATGGCAACATGAGGGATAGCTAGCCTGACTTTGTCCAAAGGCCAGATGTTCTTTGTCAAACAGCAGCAGAATGTCTCTGGTGCAAGTTTGTTTCCCTTCTTTCAGCCACCAATATAATTGATCCCAGTTATATATTTGCTGTAATGCTGTATGTTGCTTTATATTAGCATTACATAATTTGTGCCTTTACTATGTTATTTCACTTGCTATTGTTGTGTAACTATCATTTACACAGCACTTTGGTCCACATCGATTTTAAACGTGCTATATCAATAAACTTGATTTGACTGCTATTAATATTACAATATAAGATATAAGACATTGCACAAAACTTATTATAATATTTTACTTTTTGCAGAATATATATAATACATAACTGAGTGAAAATATAAGGATGTTTATTGAAGACTTAGTGATGGGGTACATGTAACATTACTCTTTTCTTAGGGGGGTTAAGTAACTTGATGAACATGTGTAACTCAGCAACAATTGTTTTAGGTTGACTGTGTGGCACATTGTTAATTGTAATTATTGGATGTTATATAATACTTACTAAACCTTTTTAATGTCAGAGGTTGTTTTAGTTGACCTGATTTTTCTGCCTGTTCTGAGAAACCTCCGATCATCCTACTGGTGTATTGTCTTTTGTTGGACACATCAAAGCAAAGTATCTCCTGATTCCTCAATATTTTTCCTTGCCGAGTCGATGTTTTGCCGTGCAGTGGGCAGTTGTTCGGCAGGGAGCCAGCGGGAGCCAAGCTGCTTGCTACAGCGTGTGCAGTGATTAATCATGCTGTGACTCTGCGTCTCTCGGGCCTGTCAACTGCTCTGGCCGCATGAGGTCCAGGAACATCTGGGGATGTCTGGGGACGTCGCAGGGTGACCATGGCCCATTTGTCTCCCAGGGACAGCGACCAGACGTGCCGCCTCAATCTCACGTCACCAACACCCCCCCCCTCCTTACCCTCAAGGTCCCTGCAGACCCAGCTTGGACAAAAGGTGTACACTCTTATTACATGACACATAACACTCAGAGGAACTGTGAACAGAGGAAGGCAATGTCTTGGGGCTGTACATCAATGACAATAACAACCGGGGTTGGTAATATGCCTGTTGGTGAGCTATCAGGAAGAACAACAACCTGCTGGGTGTGGGGATAAGGCCTGACACATTGCGTTAGCAGGAACAGCTTTAAGACAGAGGTGCAGCTTGAAAAAATAGCACGAAAGAAAACATAACAACAAACTCATAAAGGTGCCACAGGGATAGACTGATAATATAAATACATCTCAAACCTATTCTTAAAGTAGCACATCAGCGTAAAAGTGCTGAAAATATGCATTGGCTCAAAAGCTATAAAGGCTGACAAAAAGGAGAAAGATCCAAAGCGGTGTCGGTGACATGTCTTTTCTTGCAGGGCTGTGCAGGCAGATCAGCATTGCTGGAAATAACTACATGGCTTCTAACAAAACAAACAAGCCCTGTCCAAACCAAAACCATCTTGGGCTGGTCTCACAAATATGCCGAGCTCTGTCCTCATATGATATTCAGCTGCAAAGACAAATTCTGCTTGAAAGTCAGTTTTATTATTTTTAAATTAGACCCTACGGATTCCATTAAACATCCTGCTTCCACCTGCAGTGACTCATGTATGTAAAATACATACTCCCACACTATTACAATAAGGGATTATGTATTTTTTTTAGATTGCTTTGTTTCTTGTAACATTTCAATGGCATTACTGGTTACACCACAAATCCAAATGTAAATGGTCCTAATGCAGTTGACCTACATATGAGATTATGGAATATGCAAAGCAATATTTTGAACAAATGCTTCCAGTGGGCAGACTGTTCACCCATTAACTCTGCTGAATTACTCCTGCAATCCACTGAATGTTTCACTTCAGGCATTGTGTCCTCTCGCTTATTTTGTAAACATGAATCTGATTATGTCTGTGGTACAGTCCCGGTGATTCACAGTAAATCAATTCAGCGGAGATAAGATAAATCAGCTGCGATGAAGTTGATACAGATGAGGTATTTTTGGGCATAAAAGAACCAGCTGATTATGCAGTGGCCCCCGTTCCTGTTCCAGGAAGCTGCCGTGCAGCAGAGCTACATGAGCCGCGCTCCCCCCCTCACTCTGTATCTGACGGTGTGATGAATGATCGCCAGCAGGAGAGCACAAGAAATGCAGCCAGGGCAGGTCTGACATGAAGGAATCATGGGATATACATGGATGTGGCTTTGTTAATGGGTCTCTCTCTGTTTTTGTCCTCCAGTCCCTGCAGCTGGTAGCTCAAGCATTAGATCTTTTGCGAGTAGCGGCGGCAGATTTGAGACCCTCCCTCCTGTGTTTGTCAGGTGGCAGCTCACAAAGCATTGTTTTTGTAGAGGCTAAGATTTGACGTTTTAAATCCTGCTTAAATCAGTGCCATTGGACAGACACACACTCACAGACAGCTGCATAAGCACACACCCTTGTACTGAGACACATGGCTCACAGTGACTTAGCTGAGTTTGATGGGATTAGCATGGAGCTGGTGAAACTTCAGTAGAAGCCACATGGATATAGATCCTAATCTCTTATGTGAAGGTCAGTGTATCTCAGTAAATACATTTTCCTCAAACCGAACACAGGGAAATACAAATTTGCGTGTCTGTCTACACACACAGACACACAAATGTGTCAAGTTTGTGCACAAAATCGTTCTTTTACTTGAGGAACAATGAAAAAAAATAAATAAATAAATAAAGGTACTTACAAAGTAATCAAGTCAGTCGTCAAGTTTGTGTTTTCTGGACAGAATCTTTACTCAAACGGCAGCTTTTTCCTCTGTTGTGTGTTTTCATTGTTTTATGGGCGAACCCACCAAATGTCAATACTCACATGCCCATGTGGGGATTTAAATCACTGGCTGCACTAAGCAACACATCTGGCAAGTTAAATGGAAATTATTCTAAGAGTGTTGATGCAAACTCCTTGTCTCCCACAACAGCACTTTCAGCAGGAGCACTTGCTCGCATTCGACTGATAAGTGCTCCTTAGTTTTGTCGCCCATGGTGCTGAAGTAGATGGAACCATTGTACTTGAGTTGTTTGACTTGAAAGGATTGTAAGCTATGTAATGTATTTCATAGAAATTGAACATAATATACAGATTCTAACTTGCTACATTTTATACAACATGTTATGGATTGACGTATGCTTAGAGACAGCGGCTTAATTTTATTATATGCACCAACAACAATTCATATGGGTGATGTCAGTCTTCAAATTAATGATCTTTTTTTATTAGGAAGTGGGAGCTTTCTTTCAAGGTAGAAAACCTTGAATCTATTCAAGTGTGTCAACCTACAGCATACTAAGGCACTGCAATGTAAACATAAAAAACAGACCATCAAAAGCAATAAGTGGCAACCCAGAAAAATTTGATTTCAAGAAAAACTGACGAATGGAGAAAAATAACATTTATATTCAATATCACGTTGATAAATAAATAAAAAATATGGAAAATGGCCTGTAATGAAAGTGCCAGGTGGTCATCCTTACAATAAGTATGTTACACATCAACGGCATCCTTACACAATCAAGAGAAAGAACAGGAGGGGGATGGTGTCAGAATTAAAACTTTCTGTTGGCACTCTCCATCTATCTGAACAAATATGCTGGTATACAAATGTCTCCATTTCTTTCATTGAAAGTGTAATGTTATTTAATCCATTACACACAGAGATATACAGATTTTAACTTTCTTTCTTGCCTGCGTGGTTCCTTTTTAACTGGCTGCATAATCAACATGTTCAAAAGCTGAATTCATAAAAAACTAATCAAACATATATTCAGATAAGAATTTCATGTGGACCATGAAATTCCCAATTCTTTTTGGCATTATTTTGTCTGCATTCTTTTATCAAATTTTTGTGTTTTCCATATACCCTTTACTTAACATCTTTAATATTTCTGTTGGTTCCATGATTAATGCTGTTTCCCATCACTGCATGCCTTTTTTTCTCCCAAAAGACACACTTTTCAGCTGGACTGAGCTGAGTGGCTGGAAGCGATTGCTCGGTCAGGCATGTTTAGTTTGATAAAAGTCTTAGTGAAAAGAGACAAGGTCATATAGAGGATGTTCTTCCTGACTGAATCAGCCGGGCAAACAAGAACAAGCAGCTTTTTGAATTAAACTTTTTTTTTTTTTATGAGGGCAAAGTTGCTGAGATGGCTACAGATTTTTAACCGTGAACATTGTTTTTGTAGGTACTTCCACCATTCTGTTTACTTTTGTATTTTTTGCTGCGTGTTCATCAGCACTGAAGATTGTTTAACAGTTAAGCACAGCACCTCTTGAATTATACAGGGGAATGGGAACAGGAGATTGAATCCCTGCAGAGTGAAATGAGTCAATCAAAGTCACAAAAACAGTCAGATGACTTTTTGACCAACCAATCAACTTTAATTGGCGGAGAAAATAAAACATTAACATCACAGACGCTCAGGCGATTTAACTGAAGTCAGTCAAACTAAATTGTCTGAGACATTGACATAGTCACATGGTGATGGGAAAACCATACATTACAGGACCTTTTACTGTATGGAAAGTGTCGATTTTTCTTTTAAAACCTTAAATCTTTGTCTTTTCCGGGTCTTCATGTGATGCACAATGCATCATATCAAAGGGTGCTTTAAGATAAAGTGAGGCCTTCTGTCTGAAAGCTAAACCAGAAGTGGAACATTCAATAGGATAGAAACCCAAAGCACAAGCAAATCCATCAAGGAAAGGCTCAAAACAAAGAAATGGATGATTCTGAATAGTTGTGGTGGTATTTGAAATAGGCAGTACATGGAAGAAAAAACCCTCAACATTTTGCAACCCAAAGAATTTTGCATGGAAGAGTGGTCAAAAAAAAAATCCAGTAAACTGATGTCAAAGACTGGTGCAATTATATACAATGATAAAAGTGGCTACTAGTTTCTGAAGCCAAAGACTTACTTCCTTTTTTCCACAGAAAAATGTTACATCTATTGATATTTTTGTTGAATAAATGATATAAAAATAAATAACTGTATTTGTGGTGTTGTTCAAGTATTTTGCCTTTAACTGTTGGCACTTGTGTTCAAGTATAGCGCAACAGTATGCAGTATTTAAAAAAAAGAATCAAACGTTTGCTTGTCCAAATAGACTACAGTTTCCATGGGATGTACTTTCTTTGTCACATCTGTATACGGTTATACTATTTACAGCTGACAGCTGATATCCTCCCATTAAAACATTTAATAGGCTGATTGAATAAAATGAAGCTGTTATGGCACAAGGTTATTACATCACCTCCTATGTATATTATGTTCTGCTGTAAATATAAGCATCAAAATCCCCCCAAAAAACAAACAAAATGAACAAACACAAAAACTTTAGTCAGTACAACAATAACAATATGATGTGGGGTAATTTGTGCAACTGGCTTCACAAAAAAATTGGACTATGGAGCGTTGCATGTGAATAAAAATGTAATATTCAAAATACAATAAAAAATACAAATACGAAATCGTTTTTAAAATGTAAACTGATTGCTTATTTTCTTTAAACAAAATATATTAAAAAAAATTCATCAGTCCTGATGTTCAAGATAGTGACTGAGGAAGAGGCTCTTCACACATCGCTGTCTTTGGTTCTGAATTCACTGTGTGTCTTGCCTCTTGTTTGAGTACTTACTAACAAAGGATGTAAACAACAGAAAAATGACAATCTTTTTTACATTGTGTTATGCCCTAAACAAAGTCTGCCAGTGTGTTACAATGGATGAATTTAGAATATCTACTTTATGCTAAAATCTGACTGCAGTGATACAGACCTGTGTGACTTCAAGCTCCCTAAGATTGCAGTGCTTGAAAGACTCACACTAATTTGGAACCGCTGCACGGCTTTTCTTATTCTTTTCTTGGTACTTATGGAAATGAATGCTTAACCTTTGTGTGCATCGTCCCCTAAAACTCCTGATTGATGGAAATATTCATGTAGACTGCTTTACACACACACACACACACACACACACACACACACACACACACACACACACACACACACACACACACACACACACACACATTGCAGTAGGTCTTGATGTCTTTTCTTTCAATGTTATCCAAGCACAAACAAGGCAAAAGAACACATGCATGCATACACACACACACACACACACACACACACACACACACACACACACACACACACACACACACACACACACGCACACACACACAAACACATGCACACACACACACACACACACACACACACACACACACACACACACACACACACACACACACACACGCAGGTACGATGAACAAACACACTCTCACATTTGCACACACACAGGCACTCAGTATGGCTGTGCTTAGTTTGGCAGCGCCTTCGTTACTGTGAAAGACCTCTTGTCTCTGGGCACCAGTGGAAATGACTGCCCTTTCATTAATCTCCCTGTCCACAGTGCAGACCTCCCCTAATTACGGCCATTGTTTACCTTTGCGCTGGCACGCCCATTGAATTATTGATGGCTGCCCTGCCCCAGTCAATTTAAAGCCTTCTTCAATGGGCACACACTAGCCAATGCGCCGATCTCTGCCATCACATACCCCACGTCTCCTGAATGACACTTCACTGAATAATTATGCTAATAGCGATTTGTTTTCAGGACACTGTTCTGTAGGGCAGGCAACGGCAGGCCATCAGCGCACGCTTTGTTGCGTAGGTGCGTAGATGATATGATAAATCAGGATTTTATGTTATAAATGGATCATCAGGTGACTTCCAAACACTGTTTTAATGTTATATTTCACCACATTTCAGAAAACATAACTGCTAATAGTCCCGATTCTTCAAGGTTCATTCCGTAAATGTACTGAATAAACAAATGACCCTTGGAATTATTCAAATCAAATGGCCACCATTGACGATCATCATTACTGCTTATTGCATGAATTCAAATGCTTCTGAAGCATAATACAAGTCGCATCCAATTTGCGAAACCTGCCTTCAGTGGCCCATTATAACCCTCTAATGGAATGCATATATAAAATCCCTCTATCTCTACAGCAAATAAAAAAGCAACTGAGACCAAACCAAATCCATGAATGATTACCCCCCAACAATAAGTAAATCTGCAGAACTAAAATTCAATTTTCAGCAATCCCACAGTCCTAGTGCTAGACGCCATTCAAAGCTCATGAGGATTTGGACTTAAGGCGACTTAGAGGTGATTTATGCAGTAACCCAAATGGCTATGCTAGGGAGAGAATAAACGCCGGGGCCTTCAGAGAGAGAGAACCTGTCTCTGTGTCATGACTCACTTGTAGCTATGCTCCGCATGACAAGGTAGGGTGTTGACTTGTATTAGATTGCCAGGGATTGTTCTCCACTGGGTGTTTCCAGTGTGTACACCCCCTTGTGTCACACTGGTCGCGCCAACCCTCTCTTGATGCTGGCTCCAAGAGGATAAAAAGATCAATCTTAAATGTCAAACCCATTTGAGATTATCTGTGACATTGTTGTTTAGAACAGTTCCGCTTCAGTATTCCAATCTATACAAGCGTCAGGTTCTGCAGTATATCTCAGTGGACATTACGGTTGTTTGTAATATGAACGGCAATATACTGTGTCAAAAACAACAATGCAGAAATATACAGGGGATATTGCATTTGGGTCACTGTGTCTGGTGCATATGGTCAAAAGCAAAGGAAGTGACACGACAAAAAACATCTCATAGAGCTAGAATCCAAAAGAGACATTGGAACTGTATTTTGTTTTCATCCTCAACCACTTTAAACTACAGGTATACCTGTAATATTATTATGTTATATACATATTATAGAGTTGCCCTAACTCTAACCTTAACCCCTAACCCACAGCTTGTGAAGCCATGAGTGTCTTCTGTTGGTTGGGAGGAGCTTTGTCGAGCATGCGGGGGCAGGTGTGTGTGTGTGGGGGGGAGGGGGGGGGGGGGGCTCAGTTATCTTGGCTTTGGCTCGGAGACTTCAAAGCAATAATACATCATCTAAAGTAAGATGCTGTCGACTTGCATTTTCAGAAATGCAGGATAACTTTACCTATAGTAGTGGTGACAAGTGTAAAACCTGCAGCTTCAGTTATAACCATAAAAAAAAAATGTGTCATTTGAAGTCCAACACTAAATCGTTTTCCTTTAAGTCCATTTGAGGTAGATGATGAGATCCTTTAGGAAGTGCATTGTGGGATTGGTACCGCTGTCTCTTATGAAGAGTAATGGGTGCTTTCCGAAATAAATCAATGCAACTGCTTTTGTTTTTTTCTGTATTCCCAAACATGAGTGATGAGCGTGAAAAAAAATAATTTTACGATTAATACTGAAAACCTTTTCATTGCAAAACAAAACTTAACAGCCGCAAAAACTGGAGTACACAGGCAGCCGTATCGCTCTCTCTCTTTCTCCTTTATTGTGTGAGCTCATGCACTCTGTGATGACATGCGTTTGTTCTATTGACTGTATGCAAAAGTGACAAATATCAAGAATATGTTTCCTGCCAGTTTGTTTTGTTAATGTCATTTAAAAGTGATTCTTTAGAATAGAGTCATTGGGGCAAGACTACACAACCCGTCACCTTGCAGCAGCTGCCCGTTGCTTCTTTAACATCACGTAATGACTAATCAAAACTAGATTATTCTGTCAGTGTAAAATACATTTTTTTTAAATAAAATAAACCACTTGAATGTAACTCAATTGAGAAAATGTGCCTTCACTTGTGGAAAGCACACATCACCCAGACTCATGCATGGTCCTATGGTTTGTCCAATTAGGCTGTTGCCAGGTTACAAAGCTGCAAACAAAGCAGGAGGAGAGATGAGATTTAAAATGATCTCATCTTCTTTAAGTTCTCCTTTTGAAATGACGGTTAAACACGGCAATGATTTTGAAATCAGGTATTGTTGGCTTGACAGAGGAGGAGGAGGGTATTAGTGCAAGGTGACCCTGCAAAGCGCACCACAGGGTTTCACCAGTGAAGGACTGTGCTCTTCAGGAAGCTGCCAAACTCACACGACAGGAGTCCAGGTTTTTTTGTTTTTGTTTTTTTTAACAACAGTAGGGGATAATTCCACAATTTCTGCCACCACAAGCATCAAGAGGAGCTGATCTGGTGGTTTGGCTACATTTGTAAAATTGTAAAATTCACAGTCTATAGAAGTCATAATGTTTAAATAGATATTTAGCATTCATGATAAATTTGCAACCTCTTTCTTTTTTATCTCTCCTTGAACATCAATGTGTGAAATTTATATTTACCCATTTATGTTTGCTTGAAGGGCTAATTGTGCCAGTATGTTTTTACATTAATGTTAATTTTATGTGACTCCTTCAAGATAATTCCCAATCATTCCTATCAGTGCGAATAGTAAAAATAATGAATTCATTACTTCATGATGCAATTTTTTATTTTATGTTTCTCAGGCGAACGCTAAAAATCAAACAGTAACTGAAGAATAATTGTAACAGAATGGTGGTCAAGTGAGGTGAAAGAAATTACAAAGACAACAAACACATTAGATGATGTTGAAAACTCAGCATGGCAACTGTGGCGTTAAACCATCCATGATGTAACCATCCTGATGTTGCCTCTCGAAGACCCTCAGCGATATGACCATGATTGACATTCTAAAAGTGACACTTTAATGCTACTTGAGAAACACATTGTGTCACGCTCACGTTATTATCTTTCCACTTCACTGCGCTCTCTGACTGAAATCTGCAACAGCCATCAACATATGTATTTTGTACAAATGTTTGAATCCCCTTGAAGCAGCGCTGTGTTTGTTTATTCAGTTTATGTGTCATTTTCTTTGTTTTACCTTCAACGCTGTTTGATTCACAGGAGTTGTTGGGGTACAGGATGGTTCACTCGAAAACAATAACCTGTCAGTTGTGGTGTCGAGCCCCATCACGGGGATGTAGGAACTTTCCTGAAACGGTTTTGTATCAAGACCCTCTCTGTGATGTGGTGATTCACATTGTGCAAGTGACACTTTAATGCCACTAGACAAGCCTTTCCATTTGCTGTCTTGTTATTATTCACCCCCTCTCCACCTCACCCTGTGGCTGATGTCTGAAATGGCCGTCATCAGTAGCCTGAGCTTTTACCTACTGTTCTCGCTGGACTGAGTGTTACAAAGCACATGTACAAACTAATGACAATGCTGTGAGAGGAACCACAAACATTCACCACAACCATTTCAACTCCTAGCGGTGGTATTCTGGGAAGGATAGAGTAAAGCTTCTGTGATCAAACATTATTTTAATTGCATTATATATTCATGTCTGTATGTATGTGAGCCGCTATTATTTAAAATACTGCACATTGTTCAGGAAATTTCACAGAGGATCGTCCTTTGAGCAGGTTTCTCTCAGAGTGAGAGATAAGGTAGCTCATAATAAAGCAGTATATTTTCATACTGGTGATCTTATGCCTTCTGAATTAAATTATGATCACAAAGAAAGTACCAGAGGAAATGAGAAAAAAGGAAATAATTACATTTTGTAATGAATGTTTATAATGCAACAAAATGCCTGTGTGAAACCCAGTTGATGTAGTTAATAAGGAGTCTCCCTACCTTTTTTTGTGTTTATACTTTTGCAGGGTGTTTTCAGTAAGAGTGAAGAGTGTAGTAAGTAAGCAAACCTTTCATGTAGCAGACAGTTTCTAATTTGAGTCAGTGATAAAAACACCAGAAACATGTCATGGTACCTTAAAATACAAAGCTTAATGTAAGTATTGACTTGTATTGTGATTTTTCTGGTAATAATGATAATGTCAGGATTCCTGTCTGCTCCTAGTGTGTTTCCCTCTGTTTTGTCCCCGATCGCCTCCCCTCATGTTTTCTGTCATTCCCCTGTCTGTTTGTTATTGTTTTCCCATGTGTTCTGTGTCCTCCTCTCCCCTTTCTGTTATGAGGTGAGGTGTTTCTGGACACAAACGCAGGCACACAGACTCAGGTGACAGGCAGGATATAGTTCAAAAACAGTCTTTATTGTTCAACACAGGGCGGTACCTAAAGTCAATGTCTGATTCCGAGTCAGGAGGGAAACTCCACCAACTCTCACTGGGGGCCAGGCTGTGCTGGGGGAATCCCGAGGTCCTCCACAGCAAGTGACAAGAGACTCTGGTACTGGAGTGACCAGGCAGCTCTGACTGGTGGCTCTGCAGCACCTGGTACTCTCAGGTGGTCTCCCATCCAAGTACTATCCAGGCCCAACCCTGCTTAGCTTTGACAATCAGCCGAGATTGGGAGCACTGACTGATTGCATGGACTGTAAGCAGAAATAGGGTACCGGTACTGGGAGCGGGAGCAGTACCGGAACAGGAACCAGAACCGACGGACAGTGACTGGCAATGACTGGCATTATCTAGCAGTATGGACCGACACTAGATGACTGCAGGGGCAGGGTCCATATAGTCCGGGGAGGTGATCAGGGAAATGAGCCACTGCTACAAAACCAGAGACCAGGGGCGTAGCAGGACAGGCAGACCGGTGACCTATATATATATATATATAGACTGTGAGAAGTGCACAGCCTGAATGCTGCATCACTTTAGCTTGAGCTTTGGCTTTCCACAGCAGAACCTCTCAGCTCTAATTCCAACTGAGACAGGTGAGAATGCAGCATGCATGAAAAATTGTGGTGGTAATCTAAAACCATGTACCATTACGCTCCCTTAAACAGCTTGTCAGTGAGGGTGCTGGACAGGAGAGATATGTCAATTTGTAAAACAACTACCTTCTGTTGGGCATAATGATTATGAAAATTAATTCTTGTCAAGAACGTCTGCGAGCCTGTCTGTCTTTTTGTCTGTCACAGCACTCTTGTTATTGCAGCATCATGTGTGCACATTTTGGTTCAGGTTTTATCAATTGTTTAAGTCTTTCAAGGGAAAACACTTCATGAGAGTAGTGTCAAGTGACACTTGTGACCTTAACAACTATCAGCTTATATCTAAAATGCCCTGTTTGTTTGAAAACACTCCAATCACTCGTCAACTTTTTAATTCAGCCTCATCCGGCTTCCTTTTAGACCTAGACATAGGACAATGACTGCATAAACTACTGACAGTTAACATTGTTAACTCGTTTGGTCAAAAACAGCATTATGCTGCCCTGTATAGAGCTCTTCAAGGCTTTTAATACTATTGATTGTAACATTTTGTTGTTATGCTGCTGTGAGGTTAGGGCTACTATGTTTAGAGAGGGGGTTGGATGGATGGTGAGAGTACAAATCATATTTTTTTTAAATCAAAAATGTATTTATACTCTATAAATAAATAACATTTTTCAAATGAATAGTGCAATGTTTATTTCTACACAGATGATACCATCTTGTACGCCATCTGCCGAACTGAAAATCCATCCCTTTCCTGCCTTTGATAACCTCCTGACCTCCGGTTAATTTAAACTGCAAGTGTTTTACAAGAGCACAAAGCTTTGATGTTCACACTCTGATGTGTGCTCTCAGTGGAAATCTAACAGCACGTAGTACAACAGCAGTGAATGCTCTATGTCTGCATTGGAGGCGTTCAGGTACATTGTTGGGCTCTGAGCATTTCCAAAAATACAGGTGATCTGCACTCAATACACATTGACTGTTGTTACGTGCGGACAACATAGAAAAATGGACTTGAAGCCTAAAGACATGTGGCTATGCCCATATAGCACTTGTGACACAGAAGCCATTGAGCTGGTTTTGTTACACAGCTGTATTGTCAATTGTCTATTGTTCCATCAGATGTGCGCCAAGTGGAAGACTCAAAAATGCTTCTAAAATGTTTTCTGCTTAGACACAGGATCATGGTTACCGCATAGCACCACTAGTCAAGTAAATGTATAGCATCAAACAGAAAAGACCTACTGTTTATCAACCCAGTTGACCTAACTTAAGTAACATTAATGATTGTCAACCAAGGTTACCATCTTCTTCTTTCTTTCAGTAGATTAATTCTATTTGTACTCTTTGAAATGGCCTCACAATATCCATCACACTGAATATCACTAGATGATGAATATAGCTATGTTGTCAGCAACATAGTACATTATGAATCACTAGCAGTAAAACTCACAAAATACACACTGTGTAAAATGTCAATGCAATTGGTGAAATTGAAAAGACTGGAAAAAATACCAACAATTGCTCAAGGTCATCATAATTACAGCACTTTTAAGCTACAGAGTATCCTCTGTATGGTTATATACCACTACTGAGTTTTGCCAATTCCCTTTATTTTGTGAAATATAATTGGTAACAACTAGCACTGATTCTAGTGCAGGAAGCCCTCCATTTATGTACATCTACTGTAGATAAGAGGGTAGGTTGAATGCTTTGTGTACCACAGGATTCCCGGGACTAAGGTTGGAGTGCCCGCTGTGGTTTGGTGAGAAAATATCACATTTTTAGAAACATGTTCATATTTTTTCAAAAGTACAATGTCTTGATCTTTCTGAAACCATAAAGTTGTAATTCTGTATATTTCCATCAAATTAAATCCAGATTTTCATAGTCATGCCAGCACCAAATTCGATTTGTGTCACACACACACACACACACACACACACACACACACACACACACACACACACACACACACACACACACACACACACACACACAGGCAAATGAAACACTTCGATTTTCTCACCCTTAACCACCACAATTATGTGCCTAACCTTCACCCTAAAACCATGTTTTAATCCACAAAAAGCCCTTTGAAGGTGTGGAAAAGTGAGGACCAGCCAACATGTCCTCACTTTGTCAAAACATCCTCACTTCAATAGTTGTACAAGTACACACACACACACACACACACACACACACACACACACACACACACACACACACACACAGCTGTATGGTTATGGTTATCTTGCGGACTTCTATTGACATCATGCATTCCCTAACTCCTCACCCTAATCCTCACCTAAACCCAATATTGACCTTAAAACTATAAACCAAGTCTAAACCCTCAGAAGGGAACTGTCATTGACTCTATATTAAAGTGGATATAGTTTCTGGGTATGAAAAATGAGGCCAATTTTATCAAAGTTATCATAGTTTTGCTAGCTAAGTCACTCCTCTTTATTGTTTTTGTTCTAGTGGTCTGTCTGAAAATAATCCCATCATTAATCAGAAAATAAGATTAAAAAAAAACATGTTTTTGTGGTTGTGTCAGTTTGATTGACAGGCCTGTGCTGCAGTTAGATTCTCACTATCCGTATGTGGGACGTAGTATCGTCAGGTTTCCAAACAGATTGAGTCAGATCCAATGCCGGCTCCTCCAAATACGGTCACATGCGGCTCCAAACAGCACGCACATACGCATGCGCGCAAGCACACACACTGTTCAAATTACAGAAATGTTGTATCTATCTTTGCTCTGCTTCTGCAGCATGTATGACTATTCCCCGGGACAGCAACAGGAATTATAGTCATATGAAAGAAAAGTTCAATGACCTTTTCCAGATTATGTCGTGGATAAAAAAAAAAAAAAAAAGACAAAGTCGAGGAATATTTCACTGTTGGAAGAAACCTTATGGGACAACATCAAAGATTACACTTACATTATTTGATACAGGCTTTATCTCTTCAGACAGATACATGTGCTGAATCAATTAAACAGGGTTGGTGGTTCTCCAAACAAAAAAAAGGATTTGGTTTCATATAGTTACAAAACTGTGTGACAGCTATTACTTTTGAACTGAGGTGCAGTTCCTCAGCCTGCTGGAGCCTTGAGGTTTTAAAGGCACACATAACCATGTTGTCAGCATAATAATGAAAATGTATAGCATGTTAGTGGAAGTCCAAGTTCAAGCATGTACACTGGAAATAAAGAAAGGTCTGAAACCGAACCTTTCAGGCAGGATTCAATGTAAAGGTCCCTGGAGTAATGGTGACAGAGGACTTTTTTTTCTTTTAAGATAACTGTGTGACTGTCTTTAAATCCAACTTTTCAATCCTTTCTTAGAGCAGAGCAGACAGTATTTTTGAAACTAACTGCACCTGTGAACAGACTGGTATAAGAAAGATGGTAGGCGGAGATGAGAAATCCAGACGAGATCCAGATCAGAAAATGGACTTTGGACAGATAAATTACTGTCAGATTGTTTTTTGTACCGAGTACACAAAAGAGAAAACAGGTTCTCTTCTCCGTTGTGTCAAAAAAAAAAAAAGACATTTAAATCTAATGAAATAATAACCTGAGGAAATATTTGTTTTTCCTCTTTTTAGTTACTTTTTAGTATTTTCTCTTGGCTTTTGTAATTTTGTCATGAAACAGAATATTGTGCTGTGATAATTATTTCATTTTATCCAAGATCTCTCAGTTTTCCACCATTTCTATCAAACAAACCGAACATTATTAACTGGCTTAAAGAAAGGCGCACAATTATTTATTCTACAAATAGTTAATTTAGGTCATTATATCTGGGGAAGGATGCATTGAAAAGAAGAGACAAGTGCATAATAAGACAATGCGCTTATTGTTTTGATGATCTCTTGGTATAGATATATTGGGAGCTTCATGATATGTGGTATGGTAGACTTCTTAAACAATATATATAATAGATATAGACATAATGTGCAGTAAAACCTTCCCTTATTCACATTAAACCATTAATTGGGGATCAGTTCAGCAGCCTCTCTCCTATCTCCTTAACACCCTCCCATTTGTCATGTTTTTCATGTGATAACAAAAGAATTAAGAAAAAACCTGAAGGAGTCTATGGTTCTAAAAGGTGTTTAAGTGTAAACTTAAAAAATGTAGAGATACATGCTGTATCATCATGTGAGATGTATGTCTAACCCATAGAATTTATCTAAAGATGGATGACGTATTTCTGCTTCCTCCCGCTGTGCATGTCATTGTCATGACCCAATTCGTTCCGGAAACCTGATTTGTTCTAGGCATGTTTTTTCTTATTCGAAGGATGGCAGAAGTATGACCCTGTTATTTCTACCATAACTTTACCCAATAATGCAGGAACACGCATGCTTGCTCGAAACCAGGTTTTCCAGGTCAGAATCAGGTAATGCCAGTGGTCATAAACTGTATATAAAGATGGACGACATGATAGCCAGTCCCAATTAAATTGATCGCCCCCCCCCCCCTGGCGGCTGGTCGCAGTATAGGTCATAAACCCCTCCATGACGTAGGCCAAACAAAAAAAATTCAAAGTTCACATCCAAAAAAACTTTTCCCTTATCAGTTTCTGTCATATTAAGTACTTCTTAACACAATGTTTGTTCAAGAGTTATTTTTTTCTGATAAGCTTGATTTTAAATTGTTATTTCATACTATATAAAAACAATGTGATGTAAAAAGTGACAGCTATTCAGTGATATAGTTGTGGAGACACAGGTGTATGGGCAGGACTTCAATACCGCTGGCCTATCCACTAGACAGACTTTGGGTCTAAATATTGTCACCAGCACAAGATGGCAGTGCCATTATTCTGTTTTTTTTTTTGCTTCACTTTTGTACTGTGAGTGCCCCATCTGTACTGTCAAAGCTGCTTTTAAAGATCTAAAGAGTAGATACAAGATGCACAGAGCTAGTTTGTGCTACGAATGTGCAAAGATGACGATGCATATACCTTCAAGGCATCCACCTCTGCGTCAGGATTTAATATATTGTACATTTGTCAGACAAGCATAGATCTGATTTGCACATTAATGAACTGACCCCAGCAACAGCATCACTTTCTTGTTGACAAGGGGATTTAGCACAATCCCAGACTGTCAGCCTTATAGTGGCAACAAATATTTTATTTTCAGTATCACCAGGGCAGCCGGTCTCCTTTGAATCATGTACTGATTATTGCACTAGCATTAAAGACATGGAGATAAGTTTGACAAAAATACTGAAGCGCTCCTTTAAGATGTTAAAGTGCAATGAGGGCTCGGAAAAAGAAAAAAAAACAGAACGATGCCAGACGATGTTTCTTCAAAATAAGCTGCAGAAATAAGCCGTTCTCACATGCTTAATCTCTTTCTGACATTTCTGCAATAACGAATTCATAATACTGGATGACACTTGGAGTTTATCAGCCTTGCATTTATTTTCAGCTCTTTAACATTCTCTATTGCCAGCCCATGTGGGATCATCTGGCTTTGGGAAGGATGCGTTTCTTGATTTATTATAATTGTTTTGATTCCAGAGTGGAGCTCCAAAAGCGATAGTTAAATGAACAACAAACTCCTAAAAGTTAGATTTGGAAGTTGTTAGACAGAAAGATGGAGAAAGGTAGAAAGCAATAGCAGACAATACAACCATCAGTCAGGTTTATGAATACTGTACACTTTAAACAATAATTAATAAAAAAAAAAAGCTCAATCAGATTTTGAAATCAGTCAAATTGCCGCAAGACAGGCAGCAGGGATTTCTGTTAAAAGTCTCCTTCTATTAAAATATTATCAGATTTTGGTATAATCAGAGCCAGTTGCGCAGACAAATCATGAATTATTTCATGATATGGCTGTGGGAGTTTATCTAACAAGACACAAAGCAGAGCAGCTTGATCATATTAATAAGGATGCTCGGTGGCTCAAGTCAAGAGTAATTATGAAATGATGTGAAAGCATCTCCCATTAGTTTTGTGCATAGCTGCTACACCACAAGGCAGCAGAAGATGATTGGTGAAATTATTATTTTTTTCAGAAACTTTGAATTGGAGTCTTCAATTGATGGATGAGTCTTTTTAAAAACCAAATTACTCCAATGAGACTTTGTCAGTGGCAGGTCCGAAACTGTGGAACAGCCTCCCCTTCCAGATCAAGTCGTCAGTATTCCAGATTAAACCGAATTTCACTTTTTATTTTTTTCAGTATTAATTACTGTTCATATTTATCCTTGCGTGTTGTCTAGGCTTAATGTTGTTTTTCTTTGCCCTTTTTGTTATTGCTTAATTTGTTCTTAATGGCTCAAATCTTTCATGTCTATCTAATTGTTTTGATTCAGTTTGAAGTTGTACAACACTTTGGTCACCTTATAAATTGGATTTATAAATAAAACTGACTGGACGACTCGTTTGGCATGAAAAACCTAATATTCAGAGATTGTTTAAATCTCAATTATAAACAAATGTATTTGAATGATCATATTAATGGTTTAGCTTTTTTTTTTACTTTTTATTTGTAATCCCTAACAGGAAAAAAAGTTAATTAGTTAGTTTATTCATTGGACTGGTGCCACGTGATTGGCTGATTGGATAAATGCATTACTAAACAAGATTACAGCCAAGCGGCGACCAACAGTGACATCACCCATTGGTTTGTGGACTGCCGAAATGAGGCTATGAGTTTGTTTTTCGCCAGTCATCATCTTGCTAGGCAGTTTGGAGCCAGGTGTGACCATACTTGGATGAGCTGGGGAGAAGCGAGTGGTGACTCGATTTGATTGGAAACCAGAGGACGCTACGCCCCATCCACCTCTAGCGGAAACCTGACAAGCTAGACAAGCCTGTCAATCAAACCGATACGCCCCGAAAAACTTTTTTATGATTCATTTCAAATTAATGACGGGATTATTCTCAAATGGACTGACAGAAAACTACTAAGGAGCGACTTTAACAAACGAAACCCTAATAACTTGAATTATTGACTTTGCATTTGAGAAAAGTTTAATGAGAGTCTACGGAGCCAGAGGCTTTTTGGAGCCAACCTCTAGCGGCACTTGGTGGTATTGCAATTTAAGGCACTCCCACATCGGATTAATTTTTCAGACCCGAAAGCTTTGTCTACTCTTATCTACAGCCTTTGGTTACAGCTAATAAAGTGTTTAGCAAGAGAAGGAAACCGGTGAATTGTTCGACAGTAAAACTGTTACAAGCAATCAAAACAGATCAGCAAAGTGTGCAAACGTGCTTGGTCATAGTAGGTTCATGTCGCCTACGTGGTGATTAGTTTGGGTATTTGAGTAAACATTAAGCTGCAGAGCTCACCAACGTAACAAACTCAACATATTCCTTCCTCAGTTATATATTTGTATTGGCAACTAGCCAGTACTCCACATCTTAAAATCTAAAGTCTCTCGGCTGTAGATACTGGTTCGAGCTGTGCCCCTCTGCCTCCTCTTTATCCCTTGGCACAGCCACAGCCAAGTCTGTGGTAATTTAATGCTTGCCGCCCAGGCCTTATGATCCTGTGGGAGTGCCTGTGCCCCTGTAAGTGAGGCTGAACGTTTTATCCCGTGGCATTAGTCGTCCATGTTTGAGTTAATACCCTAGAGTAGAGCTTTTATCCAGAGGCATTAGTGTCTGACACTCCACATCTCAGAATGGGGGAGGCTCCCACTTCCTCCCCTTGCGCCAACACTCCCCAATCGTTCTGTGTTGTGTCGCTTTCATCCGCGCTTAGGAGTTGGCAAACTTGGCTCGCATGGGTACTTTCCTCAGATGAAAGATACATGATGAAGTTACCTTTGAGTCAAGGAAGTCTGCCATTTGCGTTGTCAGACTTATTTTTATTTATTTTTTATCAGAGATGCACTTTAAAGAAAGATGCATAAAATAAAATAACTTTCTCAGCTGTTAGTTTGTATTTAAGCTAATTATGTGCTCTTTCCCCAGTACACGCAAGAAACTTTCTTGGCCTAACTTTTTATTCATCTGTGACAGAAAGTTGTGAAAAATAATAATATTATGACAAAGATAGGCTGGCAAGTTAACATTATTTAACAACGACATACTAATGTCACCGTGCCGATGATTTAAGATCCTAAAGCATTAGGCTTTTTATAATGTGTGATATTTTCATGTAATTAAAATACACGTCTGTTTCACTACTTTCACTGATTCTGTTTCAACAACCGCCACCCCCAATACACAGCACACCCACACGCTTTGAAGCACACACGCACGCAAAGATTTGAATGTTGTGTTCAAAGATTAAAATTGTTTGTGTCATTATGGTAATGAAAGACAAACAATGTCTCCTGTCATTTAAAGCAATTAGAGTAGAAAATCCCTCTACTTTAATCGATTTATTTTGTATGTCTGCAGCGCATTCCTGGACTAATTAATTATTTTATCTTTGTCTAATTTATTCCACCCTTCTAGATTATGAGCTGTTATTTCTATGCCTGATTGCAATGAAGGGGGATTTTGTTCATGCACCCCATAAACAAAACATATTACCACAATATAACCATGCAATTATAGTAGGGGGAAAAAAAGAAACATCAGATCTATAAAAGGATATTCAAAACAGTCTGAAGTCTGTGGAGGATGCTTCTTTTTCCCGCTCTGCCACCAACCAGGCTGATAGCATTGAGGTGCATAAATAAACTCCCTGACCTGTCATTCCACGTTATCACATTCATGGCCCGTGCGCCGATTTCAAAACCTGTCTCTTTATTCTGGTGATAACCTCGGGTGACAAAAGCTGTTGCAGTTTGGTATTTCACATTATGGAGGGTGAATTGTCAACAAACTGCTTCATATGAGGGGAAAAGAAAAGTTGATTCTAGTTACACAGCTTAGTAAAGGAATGTTCGGTAAATTTAACCAAATATAGTTCCTGTAAAACTGGTATTCTAATAGGGGGTAACTCAGATAAGTGGTTTACAAGAATTTAGTGAAATGGTGATGGTAGAGGATTATTTGAGTTGGGCTCTTTATAATAAGCAGTAGTGGAGTAACATTTAGGATACAAAATCCAAGGATATCTGTAGACATGATTTGACTGCAACGTCATTATCGTGGTTTTCTTTGCACTCCAATTTCTGAATATTTCCACATTCCTTTCATCAGTATTGATGTTTTTCACAGTCCCGTTCAAAGTAAAAATGGTCGGAGGAGTAGAGTTTGTGTAACTGCTGAAGTCACGGGAACATCCAATTGACGAAGGAAGTTGTTGTGTTCCAGATATACAATCTTTAATTTATGGTCCCTGGGATTGTGTTGCCTTGCTAAGCTGCAGTGGGAGGATTTTAACACAAAGAGGGAATTTTCTACTGTGAATCCTGGCCCCCAGTTGGAGTCACACCAGGAACTGATCACAGGCTATTGTGGGCAGATGGAAATGACTGCAGCAAATAAATCCTTCTGAAGGTACACAATGTATGTATTATGTGGTCATATAGAAATGCCCTCAGGCCCTATTTTCTAAATACATTTCTTTATCAATGGAGTCATACTTTCAGTTTTGGTTGTTTTATATGGACAATCTGTGTATTTCTTCTTTTTTTTTCCATCCTTGCTTTCATCACTGGTTTAAATGAGAATATATGATGTCACGTGCATCTGTGCATTAATCTGTGTTAAGCAGCATTTGACTGAACCTGTGACTGGAGTGGTACGGTGGCTTTCACATATTTCCAGCACATTGTCAAATATAATCATATTTGGGTAATTAATGCTGAAGGTTATTTGAAACCAAGTCCTCAAGGGTTTTACAACTGACTTGGAAAAATTCTGAACATATCCGTGGACAACTAATGTTTCAAAAACATGAATTAATAGAGAGAAAAAAAGCACTTCAGGCCCTAGCTGTACTGTAGGTGCATTATCAACGATGATCAGACTGTCTGCATCATAATTCAGTTTGGTTTGTTCTTTGCTGTTACTGTGCAAATTGCAATCTGGATGACACAACATGCATCAAAATTCTAAACCATGAAGAACCAAAACATTGCATTCACAAATGTCAGGTTGTTAGCAGACTTACTTCAATAAATTAGTGGTAACAAGCAACATTTTTTAGTTTTTAAACTCCAGACCTCTGTAGGGCAAAATAGAGGCGTGTAAGACACTTGCAAGACTTTAACGAGGTAATCACACAGAAAATGATCTGTCTACACCAGGGGTGTCAAACTCATTTTAGTTAAGGGGCCACATACTGCCCACTTTCATCTCAAGTGGGCCAGACCAGTAAAACCATAGCATAATAACGCATACATAACGACAATATTTCTCTATGTTTAAATCATTGGTGAAGGTTGTTGGATGATAAACCCTATTTTAAGGTCTTTCTAGAATAAACTAGAAACATAAAGACCAAAAACTCAAGACATCAGCCCACTGTTTATCTGCCTGGGCTCTCCTCTGCAGATTCCCTAGCAGCGAACGCTGCTGCCTCCGGAGCAGACGTCGCATTTACGCTGTTTTTGAAGCAATTACTGGATCGATTAAAAAAATTACAAAACGTTTGTACTCATAAACCTCCATATTCTCATAGAAATGCAATTTATGTCTTTCTGTAATTTTCACACTTAGCAAAGTCATCCGGCGGGCCGAGCTGGACCCCCTGGCGGGCCGGATCCGGCCTGCGGGCCGTATGTTTGACACCCTTGGTCTACACAGTATCTTGCCGTAGATTAGCAAGGATTGAAACTTCATCTCCTATACAGTCTGTTCTCTGTGATTCAAGGCCATGAAAGTTGAAAATCAATCAATTCATAATGAAGAATAAGCAAACCTAAACATTACTTGTTTACCTGCAGGGGGCACAGTGGAAATGCTAACGAAGGCCTGGATTTTGAAATCTCATGGCAGTCTATGCTGCTGTTGGACCAGTTGTACTGTTTGCTTTGTGTTGGGATGTAGGAGGAGCCGAAGGGATAAAGGTGCAGGTTGCATATTTCCATCCTTTTAATCAAGAGGCATATTTATGCTCCTGCAAAAAGAGGTTTAAACAGCGGTTGTGGTTTGTGGTGGCGGGGCGTGGTTTGGCTCAGCTGCAGGAGGGGCTGATTGGGGGAGTGGCTCAGGGAACGGTGCCTGGGAGAGGCTTAATTGGCCTCAGCTGAAACTGATCCCTGATTGTCCCTCTCTGGCTGGATAAAAGGGAGTAGCAGGACACCAGACACGAGAGAGGACACGGAGTAGCTGGGTGGCTGCGAGACCGACAAAGGGCACAGAAAGTGTGTATGAATGCAACGTATGTTCGTGGTGGAATAAACACCTTGGAAACCCGACTTCAGCCGACTATCGTCCTTCATGCTGGGAAAACCCACCGGTGGTAGGAAGATGCATGTCACATAGTTATTTTGAGGGGTCTTTGATATGGATATGAGAAGTTTTTTTCTCTTTTTTTTTTTTCCGGACTGATAAATTGGCCTATGAGGAGGGACACTTAGCTGACCACTGACTCCCCCTCTCAATTAAAAAAGACAAAAGATTTAGGAACAGACTTGGTGATAAAGGACGTATGTCGACCTCACCTTATGTCAAAATTAATATCAACCTCAGTGGTACAGAGGAGACAATTTTAATTCTAAAAAAAAAAAAAAAAAAAAACTATGGACAAGATTTTAGACGAAATAGCTCTTTCATATTAAAATGAGAACAGGACAAAGAGATTTTCCTGATTTTTGCTTATTTTGTTCATGAAGGTGACAGTTGCTGCCTGTCTGCCATCATTGCTGACCTTAAAGGCATACAGACAGTGGTATCACGAACATTGACCTTGGCAACCAGCAGTTGCCCGAGCAACCGTAAACAGTGTTGTTCCCTTGTTAAGGTTTGATGTTAACTGTGTTCTTCTGACACAGGGTGAATCACCTCGACACAGCCACCAGTAAAAGACCAACCTTGAGCCAACCTCATACAGAGGAAGGATTAAGTTCTTTCACACACCTTTTAGCTACTGCCATGTATGGTGCAGCCTAATTACTATCTCCTCTGATAAGTGTAATTCTTTTAATTACCCTTTTGTGTGTCTGATTGAGATCTTAATTACAAAAGCGTCACTTTAATGTAGATTTTAAAGTGTTGTACTTTGTTGGTTCCATTGATCTTTCATAATTTCCAGTCCAAAATGTCCTAAATTACAGTTTGGACTGTTTTGAAGTATTCCGTAATTTACTAACCCAGTGCATAACACACTATTGTGAATTGTGCTTATTTTCCATTTCAGAAAACTCCAACCAGCTCCACTGTCTGTTGTATTGTCTCATTTCCAGCTGAGTGAAGCCTGTTTTGGTGTCACCCCCCTAGTATTTGGTTTAAGGGCATAAGACCGCTGCAGGCAAAGTAAGTCTGCGGTTCTACATGAAGCACTTTGATACAACAAAACCATATTCACTTAAGTTCATTTGTGTGTTCAGCTCTGTTTATGCAGCAAGTCTCATTGAGATCAAGATCTATTTGCGAGAGACCAAAGAACAAATCACACACATGCAAGACCAAAACAAGACAACTCTGTCATCCAAAACAAGCACCAGTGTAAACGAAGGTGAATAATATTGAAAATATCAGCAAGTAAAACTCTGTTTTCTTTCTTTCACTTATTTGGTTCTCTGTTGTAAATTTTGCTCAATAATTCGGTAAATTATGGCTAAGACATCACAGACACAGCTCCTATAATGGAATTGCCTGTCACCAAATGACAAATTGTGTTTATTAAACATTTGATACAAATTGATCAAACAGTGTATGCCAGCATGAAACCGAGCGAGAGTTAAATGAAGCTTTGAAATAATTCACGTGAATTTAATTGTTTTCTCTATTGAAATATATCAAAATGTACTTGTGTGCACCAATGAGGAAGATTGTTTAGTTTATTTTTTTATCAAGTCACAGACGATGTGTGTGTTTTTAGGTGGGAGTCGATAAGAAAGGGAGTAATTTTAAAATCTGTTTATTGGTTTTAAAAACTCTTGTCGCAGTCCACCTTATTTTCATTGGATTTGCTTGTATTGTATGAGCTTTTTAGAACCCATGGGGTCTTCTGGTACTGGTCTTTTAGTTACACCTGGAATGAAAACCTATTGTGGGGCATTATTTAGGTCCTACGGTCCACGTCTCTCGTACAACCTCCAGGCTTTAATAAAATCTACTGCATGTTTTGAGCCATGCGATTTACAGGAAAATGTAACATTTTGCAAAAGCACATGGTTGGGGTTAAGAAATAAGCACATGGCTGGGGCTAGCAGTTTCTCTGTTGCTTGAAGCTCACAAGTTTAGGAGGGAATTTTCTTTCAGCTCAAAAGGTCAAAATGACTCGTTATTCTGGTGGGAAATGGAAGAATCCTACACAGACCACAAGAAGTCTCACTTGGCCTGAGTAAATGGACATCAGAGCTTTGATGAATGTAATTAATTTATACCACTTCAGTCATGAATTGTTTTTGTTCCCTCAGGACCTCCCTGTTACAGGTAGAGATTATGCTACAGGGAGTGGTTGTAAATGCACACTTGTCTCCATTTTCCAGCAGCTAAAAGAGAACTCACCAGCCAAAATTTCGAATGAGCTGATGGGGGGGGGGGATGAGGGCAACAACAGATTGCAGACTGAGAAAACAGGCTTACAGGCTGGTCGGAAGAGCAAATCCATAGCAGGATGGTTTTTAGCAGATCTGACTCGCAGCAAGAAATTCCAACAGGGTGCTCTAAGTAGCAGGCATGGCAGCTCTACTGGTGTCTGTGCTGAATGATTTCTGAATGATTTATCAAGTTGCAAGTGGCAGTTCAGCTGGACTTTGCTCATGAGCGGAATGCAAAGAATCCAGGTTTAGTAAAAGACTGCGGCTGCAGCAATTTGGGGTGTTGGGAATGTCACCTGCTTCTTTGTAAAGGGGGGAATATGATTCTGCATGTGATGCTACCTACAGCATGAGAAAGCAGGAGTCACAATGTAGCCAGCTGCAAAGGTATCTACACCAGAGTTGTCATTTTTGCCTCTGTCAGTTCAACCTGGTTTGAACAACATTTCCAGAATTACAAAGCCAAACCTTGATACGTACTTTTGAAGTAGTTTCATATGAAGCTGCACTTTAGGCAAACTGTTGATTGACAAGATTGTATATATTCAAACAATTGTGTCTTAATGAAACAATACACACAACAAGTATTCCTACAGAATTTTCCTTTACCATATGAATCAGAGCAATAGTTCATGTTGGCTGCCAGTTTAATGTCGAGAAAAGTTAGAAATGAAACGTCACTGTACTTGCAACAATGTTCGACAAATGTCTTTAAAGCCTCTTCTAAGCATTCTTGATGTTGATGCTTTCTGCATAATGAGGCAACACGTCTGCCATTATCAACTGAATCATTCTGCTAATGTTTCAACTCACTATGTGGATATGTCATATGTTCAAAGTGCTTTATATCAAATGCGGGTGCTCACGGAGAAGAAAAAGCCAGGGGGCTTATCATGTGGCTCTCCTCATTAAAAAATACACTTCAACTTGCTTATGCAATATCTAATAACTTAGCGAGGCAACATGAAGCAACGCAAATAACTCCCAGTTATCAGACAATTATCCACATTTTCATTCTGGTGAAATGCATCTGTGAGCGCATTAAAAGTAAAACGGGAATAGTAGGTTTTCATTTCAGTTAACAATTTTCAAACCCTTTTTATCTTGGGGAAACAGAACCCCTGTGCCACTCAAATGAAGTTTGACTTGTGAATTTATTCAAATGTTTAAAAAAAAAAAAAAAGACAGTCTTACTCAATAATTTACAGGTTCCATTTAGCCAATAAAACATTTGTAAAAAAGTAAGAAAAAGACTAAGACAATGTTAACTATGATGAGCTGAAGAACAAAACCAAATTCCACAAATAAAATAATTTTGGAGTTATCACTTCTTGCTCATTTGGACACAGGACTGTTTTTAACAAATTGAACAAAATAAGCTCAAGTTTGGGTGTTTGGTAGCACGTGGGAAATTTAGGGTTCTCCAGGCTGAATATAATTGCAACCGTCACAGAGGTGGTACTAACTAAGGTGCAGATGTCCCTGGCTATGGAGCTGCTTGTTTCCGGACTGCAAGAGCTGCCCCCACCGACAGTTCATGTGTTGGATCTCTGATGTCCTATTCTCTCTCAGCTCTCTCTTAACTCCAACCGGTCAAGACAGATGGCCACCCACCTCTGAGCCTGGTTCTGTCTGAGGTTTCTTCTTGTTAAAAGGGAGTTTTTCCTTCCCTCTGTCAGAGGTTTTTCTCTCTTAAAGGGGAGTCTTTTCCTCTTGGCTTACACGGGAATTTTTGGGTTCCTCTGTATAATGTTGTAACATTCTGTTGTAAGGACTTTGCTGCGTTAAGTGCCTTGAAATAATCCGTGTTGTAATGTGGTGCTATTTAAATCAAATTTAATTGAATTGAACTAATAAAGTTTGGATTATGTTTCAGTTTTACAGAGAGGAAATAATGCAATGGAACCTCATTAAAACTGCTGTGTATGTTGATCTTTATGTAAACTAACTGGAAAAAAGGTATACTTCAAAGATTAGTATATGTTACTGGATAGACTGCCCATTATTATGAAAGAATTGGGACACATGGGTTTAAACTGTTTCAGCACCATGGAGAGAGCCAGACAGACTGCGGTTCTGAAACATTAAAAACACAGAGACACTGTGTCCCAATTTTATGATGTCTGCATTCTAGATAAAATACATTCTGACAAGTCCAGTAGGCCGTCACATTTCAAACGCTGCTCTAAATGAATCCAAGAAAATCAAACTTCTGTAGTCAGAATTTGGAAAACATTGTGGGTATTGTTGGTTACATAATCCACTGTGAGCTAATCAGTTATTTATTATAAGCATGGCTGTTAACTTAAGACAAAACATTTGAATTTACAAAGTCTTTACACCAAAGTGGTCAATTAATCACTGATATGTCTCTTACCTGCAATAATAAAAATAAGTCACTGCAAGTTAAAAAATAATATACTGTAGGTATGGACTCCATTGTTTGTTACAGCAACATTGGTTTAACCTCTTTGCCAAAACTAAAGCCACCAAAAATATTACTGGAGTTGTATATGTGTCAGGATGAATGTTGTTCTTACACTTCCAACATGGACAGATATACATGTAACAATCACTCAGTTCTTAATTGTAGTTTGCTCACAACTCTCTGCCTTGCTATACTATCGATGGTTGACTTCCCCAGCCACGTATTTAAGGTTGTTCTCTGCCATTTTATGCTGGGCAGGTAGTGCAACACGACAGATACTGTCGGTTTGTCTATTTGCTGGAAACAGCTGTCCACAGTTTTATATGAGGAGGTTGGTGGGATCCTTTGGGGAGGCAGCTATACACTGAGCATAAACCAGTGAAGCAAAACAATGAGCTAAAAGCAGCTAAGATCCTTGAAAGAGCTGCGACGGTGGATGTTGATTCTCAGTAGGTTTGGCACAAGTTACCATTCGAGTATAGACATTTCTGATGAAGTGAATTATCAGAGATGCAGAATAAGAAATAGGCTGACACTAGTGCTACAAATTACCTTTATTATCATAACAAATAAATTGTCATTCATTCATATGACAAAATAAGTTCCACCTAAATAAACTTTGATTAAGGAGTTGCAAATAGCCTCCAACTTATATTATAAAGAAGAAGACTTTCGACTAACATTATTCCACTCACTGATCTGACCCAATTTTTCACACTACGTCCTGTCTGTCCTGCTACATCGACACACGAGAGCTGCCTAGAGGAGATGTATACCCACCCCAGGGCTTTACAAAAGGAACTTTCATAGCAATAATGAGTATTGCCCTCATTCCAATTTGACAATTTAGGAAGAGAGAGGACGAGGATATTACTGGCTACAATGATCCGATAACTGTGACTTTAATCGTGTCATGATATTTCAGTAAAGCTGACCCCTCATCTGCATACCTCCATCTATGACATCATAGTGCAGAGAGATCCACGTGCAAGCAGAGCATAACTGAAGCACAAAGAGATATAGGGATATATAGACTACAACAAAAAGTCATAACCATCTTTAGTTGTGACTGCGGTAAACTATTCTTCTGAGGATTAGAAGATGTAGCTCCCATATGCTCCCCAGAGGATCCATAAACACACACAACCTCTGCAAACAAACAATAACCCTGATCTCGAAACCAGACTGGAAAACTGGTATATGCATAGCTCATAATGTACATGTTTGGGCTGTTGCTCTTGGACACTGACACATAAAACATGACAAACTTATTAGGAGCCATGCTGATCCTTTTGATGACAAACCTCTATCAATATTTTAGAAAATTCCCTGGATTCAGACAGATCAAGCCCTAGATCTTTTGGGGGCCGGGGACTAAACTATTATTAAAATATGGACATATATACTGATATCAACACATCTGAAAAAATCTCAAGTGTTCCCTTTATTATTAAAAATGTTTTTTTTTAATTATTTTTTATTGTGGCTGCAGAGATATACTCTTTTTGCAATTTTCGAGCAGAAACCTAAACAATAGGTGTGTTTTTAAAGGGTTAAGCATACAGATTATGGTTCGTTCTGTGAAGCTTTGCAGAAATGTCAGGCACAAATCCCGACTGGTTATTCATAAGATTCACCTCGGTAACATATGGGTGTGTCCTTTGTGCTGGATGAGCAATGTCTTGCCAGAATTAGACCTGACAGGGTTATTTCATTTGGGTTCTGTGGGTGGACCAATAAAGAGGGACCAGGATGAAATTAATAGAGGAGATTCTTTCTCACAGATATGTCCAGCGGAATTTTCATTAGCAAAAAAGGAGATGAGAAATACTGAGAGGTATTTTACTGTAATGAGGCTGCCTTTCCTTACACTTCACAATTATTCTTTTTTCAGAAAGTTCTTTTAAGTCTTGTATGATTCTTACTGTGGAATTACATTGGCATGATTAGGTAACTGATGTCATATTAGAGATTGAATTTTAGAGGACCAAGGAGGATCAGCTCCCAATAAGATCATGTTGGGCTTCTTACTGTGCATTTGTGACAATCTAAAAGCTTTTTTTTATTATTATTAATTACATGACGTATTTAGGCAGAAAAACATCGCCTGCTCTTTTTTTTTTTTTTTAACTCTGAGACCACCAGAAATATAGCAGAACATTTTTAGTTTTTTTTCTTCCCCAAAAACTTGATATATCATATTTTTACCCTTCCTAAATAGAGACTTCTTATTGTTGAGGCAGTTACAGCTGTCCACTGAAAAGAGCAGAGGCGCAGCTGCATGAAGGTGTTCCGAGTTATGGACGTCAAGGTGGTTCAGTAGAGAGATCATTAGGAGTGAAAAACAATTCATTAAATGACAGTTTGACTTACATACATTTTGGCGGTTAGACTCCACTGATGAGAGGCCACTTCACAGAGTGATTCCCTAAAAAGATGTAGGAGATAGAACAGGACCCCCCCCCCCCCCCACCCCACCCCAGAGCTTAGACGCTGGAGGTGGTGGAGTGGAATAAGCTTATTTATTTATTTATTTTTATGTAGCACTGAATAACAATGAAAGACATGTCAGGGCACCTAAGACGGGAACCTAAAAAATGTACAATTCCCATAAGCAATAGCTGGAAGGAGAAACTCCCTTTTAACAGGAAGAAGCCTCAGACAAAACCAGACTCAGAGGCGGGCGGTCATCTGCATCGGCCGATTGGGAGAAGGGTGATTGGCAAACACTTAAGGAAACTTCTGTTAAGGCGCCCAGGAAAACCAGACGGATCAAGTGGTGATAAGGAGGAGGCACGCTGCACATCAGGAGGTCTAAAAGGCAGAATGATAGAAGTAAAGGATGATGAACTGATTGGCTCAAAAGCAGGGGTAGAACGATCAATGGGCATGCATTGTGTCAACAGGATGAATGAGGGATTTGACAGCATGGGAAAGTGGAAGTAACAAGAGAAAATAGAGCAGCAGGAAAAGCGCGCCCACAGAGGAATGAAGATGAAATGTGAGGGAACAGATCCTCCTTATTGAGCTGCATGGATCACCTTTTATCATTTACCAAAAGTCAAAATTGGTTTGTTGATTTGCCAATTTAACCCTTTAAAAACAAACCTATCTTTTAGGTTTCTGCTCAAAAATTGCAAAAAGGATATATCTCTGCAACCACAATACAAAATTATAAAAAATATATATATATTTTTAATAATAAAGGGGACACTTGTGAGATTTGTTCAGATGTGTAAATACCAGTATATATGTCCATATTTGAATAATAGTTTACTAGGGCTTAAAGGGTTAAGCTATGAGCATAATCATTCTGTGTAGCTTTAGTTGCCTAAACAATATCACACTTTAACCACTGGAGTTTAAAAAAAAAAGAAAAAAAAAAAGGGATATTGATCATTTTAGAAGGCGGCAAGTAACCTGCTTTGTTGTAAAGGTCAGACAATGTTGTTTCTTTCATTACAATGATCATTCTTTTGTTGCTACAAGTAGATCAACTCTTTTTATTGCCATTCTGAAACACTCACAATACACACACACACTCATCAAGGCACTCGCCTTTGGGGTTTGGCGTCTTACTTTGGCCTTTTCGGCATGTTAACTTGAGCAGCTCTGCTAATTCTTTGAAAAAAGTGGCAACAGCAGGGAGGATTCAGTTTACTTCAGCAGTAATTTAACACAGCTCTTGATACAGCTGGAAATGATCAGTAACAGTAAAGTAAGGCTCTGATGTGTGAAGGTACAAACAGGGACACTGGAGTAAGGTTTAACTTACAAACCACAGACCTTCAAGTATGTTGCAGTCCTGGTTGATGTGGCGACACCTGTGGTCACTGATGGTAACGGCAAGTATGATTACAAATTACAGCCAAACCTCCTCCAGCAAATACTTTGGCTCATGTGGTTTCTATTCTCGTTTGATCTGGCAATCAAACTCATGTTGTTTTAATAAAGAAGTCAGTCAATAATAATTGGATCCAGAGTCAGATTTAATGCTGTGCATGGCCCAGTAAAGTTGTTTACCTTCCTGAGGAGTTGGGTGTGTGGAGCCTGTCATCTGCAGTTTTTCATCTTACAGCTCACTGAGGCTGAGGCTTACACTCTTGTAAAGATTAAAATAATAATCTGCTCGTGAAAAAAACGGTGTTGTCTTCTTTTGTAGATGCTTTTTTTTATGAAGGATCTCTATCATCTTGAACCTCCTTGACAAACAAATTGTGTTTTCTGTGGCTGCTTTGCAGTAAACGAAAATCAAAGTGTTTAATTGTGTGTGTGTGTGTGTGTGTGTGTGTGTGTGTGTGTGTGTGTGTGTGTGTACTTGTACAACTATTGAAGTGAGGACGTTTTGACAAAGTGAGGACATGTTGGCTGGTCCTCACTTTTCCACACCTTCAAAGGGCTTTTTGTGGATTAATACATGGTTTCAGGGTGAAGGTTAGGCACATAATTGTGGTGGTTAAGTTTTGGGTGAGGGGCTAGGGAATGCATTATGTCAATAAATGTCTTTACTAAGATTGATGCACAAACGTGTGTGTGTGTGTGCGTGCGTGTTTGTGGAAATCGATGCAGGAATGGCCAAAGACTATCCAAATATTTTTAATTGTATGAAAATATATAGATTCATAACTTTAAGGTTTGAGAAAGACCATAACCTTTTGCTATTAAAAAGGTTAAAAGTATGAACACATTTATTTAAAAAAATGAACCCCGGATATGGTCTTTCCAAGCCAAACCACAGATGCCATGTATACTTACCATTACCATTCAACCTAACCATTTATCAACAATAGACGTACATAAATGGAGGGCTTCATACAATAAAATCATTGCGAGGCACCAATTGTATTCCCCAACAAAAAGGAAAATGGCAAAACGCAGAAGTGTTATATAACCATACAGAGGATACTCTGCAGCATAAAAGTGATGTCATTATCATGACCTTCAGCAATTGTCTGTATTTTTTCCATTCTTTTCAGCAGGTGCATTGACATTACACACAATGTTGTGAGTTTTCCTGCTCGTGATTCATAATTTACTATATGCTGGAAACAGCTATATTCATCAGGTCTAGTGTTATTCAGTGTTCTGGATAATACACAATAAAATATAATTCATCTCGTGAAAGGAGAAAGAAGAGGGTAACCTAAGTTGACAATAATTATTGTCATGTAAGTTCGGTCAACTATAGGCAAGTAGTTATTTTCTCCTCAACACTATAAAGTAACCAATTCAGTTATAGCAATTCAAGTGTCTGTTGTGTCCTCAGAAAAGGTTGATCCTGACAAATAGTCAGGAGCAAATGTCAAAATCCATCACTTAAAGACGGCACTTGGATTAGTCTTCTAACCAATAAAAACCTGAAATGAAAATTGTGCGTGTAGATTTAAAATGTTCAAAAAGTTTGACCCCTTCTATGCTAACCTAACTGCATTAGCTGTCAATGACATTTGGTTGTAAATGAAAAGGGACAGTATTTCTGTGTAGTCTGCTGCTGTACACATTTTCCATTTCATTTCTTCTCTGAGAGCAGACCATTTCATCACTTATTTAGCTTTTTTTCTGGTTCTGCATCCGTCCATCTCCCCTTGTCTCTTCATCTCTCTCCCTTGGTGTGCTTGCAAGTTTGAGTGTGTGCATCGGAGCGGCTGATATTCACCAGAAGTTGTCTTTCATTTAGCGTTCTTTTTATTTATTTTATGGCTGTCTTGTTCTGGAAATTCATTGTTGTTCAGATGCCTCTCTCCCTGCTGAGACATCTCCTTTTTGACTGCAAAGTTGAAGTGCAAGTTCACGTCCTAGCTTCGAAAAAAAGGATTGAACTTCTGTCAAAAAGAAATCCTCTTTCGATCTTTCACCTACAGGAGAACCTTATCAAGTCTTGTTCTTACATCTTAGCATCTTTTCACGTAGCAACAGAGAGCCGAGGAGGACATTTCTAAAATGGTTGGTAACTGCAGCAGCAATTTTATGAGCATTAAAGGATGCTTTCACACCTATCCGGTTATGTCCAGGCCTTTGGACTTTTCAGTTTGGTCCGAACCAAAATAGCAGGTGCGAAAGGTGCCTCAGACCACAGTCCGGACCAAAGTACCAAAATTAGGTCTGATGAAAAGTGGTGGTCTCAATCAGACTGAACCATGGTTTGGTTTGTTTGGAGTATGAAAACACTTTTGGGATGGTTTGGACTTTCTGTCCGATTACAGGAAGTAGAAGCAGGCTGATGTCGCCCATTTAACAACAGAGGAAAATTAAAAAGAACTTGAAGAGAAGTAATGAGTCATCATAGCACATGGGGAGTGCTAAGTGCAAAGTATTTAACTATAATTTGGTCCAAGCCAAAACATCACAAGGTCAACTTAAAAAAAAAAAAAAATGTGGCAA